>NC_072380.2:16760000-18010000 GCF_028885625.2 Pongo pygmaeus | reverse complement strand
ACAGTAGGAAAGGCAAGGGTTTAGAAAATAAACACAGTTGACATGTTTTCCTTTCTTTGAAAACACAACCTAACTGAAGATAAAGCTAGCCAATAAACTCTGGGAAGATATCAGAAGGAATTATTATCCCCTTCCCATATTATTAACTGATTATTTGATATCATCAAAGATATCTTATTTTCTGTTCAATCTCAAGACCCATGTATAGGATACTAGTTAATAAGCAAAAGTATATACAACTTACTCTTTAAACCACATACAGTTATTTTCCTTAGATATCTTATGGTGGCTTAAAGATTTTATTATATTATTTCAGGCCAGTAAAAGATGGAAATGCTGGTCCATAACTGCAAAAGTCAAACCAGAATATTTTAACATAATAAACAGTTATGAGTACACATGTTCTGAATCTATGGCCAGCCAGTCCCATAAGAATGAAAATAATCAGAGTCAATTCCTATGTGCTGTCTTTTACACTGTAAATGTATAACCCCAACTCTTCATTAGTTCATCCACTTCATTAATCACAAAATTACTAGATATAATTCTCTCACCTTAATACTAGAAAAAAAGAGTAGTTTCTCGCGCCTGTAATCCCAGCACTTTGGTAGGCTGAGGCGGGGGAATCACGAGGTCAGGAGATCGAGACCATCCTGGCTAACACTGTGAAACCCTGCCTCTACTAAAAATACAAAAAATTAGCCAGGCATGGTGGCGGGTGCCTGAAGTCCCAGCTACTCGGGAGGCTGAGGCAGAAGAATGGCGTGAACCTGAGAGGCAGAGCTTGCAGTGAGCCGAGATCACGCCACTGCACTTCAGCCTGGGCAAAAGAGCGAGACTCTGTCTCAAAAAAAAAAAAAAAAAAGAAAAAGAAAAAGAAAAAAGAGTACTTTCAGCTGACATCAAGTTTTAAACATCTTTTTTCAGACAAGTAGAAATAAATTTCATAATTACCTGTAAGTCAGGGCATGCCGTTTGCAATGCTTGAATTTTCTCCTGAATGTCAATCAGTTTCTTTCTTTCTTCCTGCAATTGTTTTAGCTCTCTCTGTTGCTGCTGTAGTTTAGCCTCATAAAATTTCTCTCTACAATTAAATTGACATTATATTTATGGACTCCAATAAAATGTGATGAAGCATTAGGCACAACGTAACACAGTACCTAGCTGAGTACCTTCTCCAAAACAGGCACTAAATTTTTATTATATTAAATGAAGGCCAAAAGCTTAACATACCTTGCCTTTTCATTTACTCCAGTATCTTTCTGTGTTTTATTGGCATTTCCTCTAGTGTTATTTGAATTTTGCTTGGTGTCTTCTTCGGCTGGGTAGAAATCATCCAAATTTGATGTATTGGCAGAGATAACTCCTTGAGCTGCATCATCATCCTGAAAGAGCATCATTACATTAAAACAATCTTGATACCTAAAGACATTATCCAATTCACACCTTAGTAAATACCACTAGTCTGTAAAATTTACATAAAAAGATTAAAGCAGTAAAGAAAGCATGTTTGTAGACATGTTTATACGTGTTCAATATACATTTGTTTACACACGTTTGTATTTGCATACATGTTTATCTCACCTCAATAACTCTTCTTATAATTGGGAAATTTGGAAAAGGCCAATTCCAGTAATGGTTAAACAAGCTATAGTATATCAATAAAATAAAACGTAATCAAGGGTGTGGAGAAATGAACTCTCATATACCACTGCTTAAAATATAAAAAATACATATAGAAAAATATGAATACATACCAAAAATTCTGTACATATAGAAATATAAATACATACGGAAATACATATAGAAAATTGCTCTCTAGAGACCAATTAAGTTGTGTCCTTTAAAATGTACACAAACTCTGACATAGTAGTTCCACTTCTCCAAATCTTTCTTAAAAAACACAAATGCACAGAAGCTTGTGCAAGTATATTCTTTGGTGTATTGTTTCTAAATAGCGAAAGACTGAAAACAAGCATATAGTAACTGGATGCTATTATACATTAACTAAATTAAAGTCCATCGATATACTGAAAACTATACTGCAGCTAAAAATAACTATATGTATTGTGTATATATACATGCAGTATTATTTATATTTTGTAATTATATTTGTGTTTCTTAATTACTTATAATTATATAGAACTATACTGACATGAAAGTTCTCTGAGACAATGTGGAGTGGGGAAAAAAGGAAAGCTATAAAATAATACTTAGTGTATTATATATACAGTTTGTAAAAACAAAGAAACATACCATAAAATGTCATGTATTTTTTAAAAAATAGGTGCATAGTGATGTACCTAACTGCACAGAAAAGGCCTAGCAACTTCAGCGAAGAAGAATAGGATTATTAATGGAGGTGAAGAGGGAGTTTACTAGTAATATGCACTTTTTTTGCCTGCAATCTGGGCACTTTGGGAAGCCAAGGTGGGTGAACTGCCTGAGGCCAGGAGTTCAAGACCAGCCTGGCCAATATGGTGAAACCCCATCTATACTAAAAATACAAACATTAGCCAGGTGTGGTGGTACACATCTGTAATTCCAGCTACTCGGGAGGCTGAGGCACAAGAATCGCTTGAACCCGGGACATGGAGCTTGCAGTGAGCCAAAATCATGCCACTGCACTCCAACCTGGGTGACAGAGCAAGACCTTGTCCCCAAAAAATAAATAAATACAAATACGTACTTTTTTTGAACCGAGAGAGCACACTCAACCTTTTACTTGAGTAATTCAAAGTACATAGCATTTCAAAAGAAACTGTTAATAAAACTTGAGTTTTTCACTCACAAAAACCATTTTATATGATTTAAATATATATACACAACACCTTTATAAATGTGTTAATAGTTATACGGTAATACAATTATAGTTAATTACATATTTATACAATTATAAGTGTATGCATATTTTGTGTTAATAGTTATGTAATTAACTATAATTGTATATTTTTACATTTGTATAAATATACAATTATACATTTATTAAATTACAGTTAATTGTGTAACTATTAACACAAAATATGTATAAACTGCTTTTTAAAATTTATGATTAATAGTTCTAATTTTAACCTTACTGAATAAGATAATATATGGTTTTTCTTTTACATACAGTAGGTTAAGATCGCAGGCTCTGTTATCAGGAAGTCTGAATTCTGGCTTGGACAGTCATATAAACTTTGGCAATGAAGATCTCTTTAATCTATTTAATATCTACCTCATTGAGATGCTGCAAGTTGTACATAATATAAGGCCAGAGTTGTCAGCAAAACAACAAAAACAACAAAGCCTCTTCTGTTTTTGTAAATAAAAACAGCTATATTGTTTATAATAAAATAAAGCTATACTGGCAAACAATCATTCTCATTTATGTATTTTGTATGGCTGCTTTTGCATTGTGAAATTGTGAC
Organism: Pongo pygmaeus; assembly: GCF_028885625.2. Taxonomy (NCBI): domain Eukaryota; kingdom Metazoa; phylum Chordata; class Mammalia; order Primates; family Hominidae; genus Pongo; species Pongo pygmaeus. The sequence goes on along the minus strand of NC_072380.2, from coordinate 18,006,590 downwards.
AGAGACTATATCGCCACAAAGCCACAACTATTTAACCAACTCACTCTTAATTTAAAAAGGTTGCTGACCTCTGACGTACAGCATGTAAAGTGCTAAAAATTTAAACCTCACATATGATACATAAATGTGTATTAGTATAATTAAACCACAGTAATTATCATACACAAATTTTACTTAAGACTGTACTATTTGACAAATAGGTTTTTAAAAGACCAAGCAATATTTACCTGTACCATAGCAACAAGATCTTGTAACTGTCTAAGTTTCTGTTTTGCAGCCATAAGTCGGTTGATCTTCTGTTCAAATTCAGCATCTTCTGGATGCTCATCAACCAGACTGCTCCTGTGACTAGATAATGAAGCTCCACTGACTCCCTCCTCTTCTGCTTCTTCTTCCTCCGCCTCCTCATCATCTTCACCTTGTGCAACATGAATCTCCTGTTCCCCTTCTCTATTATATCGACAATCTGCTGAAAACATGTATAATTAAGATCGGTAACTTTTAAAATAAAGAGCACACATGAACGAAAACCCACTTTGTAAGAATAACACAGCAAAATTATATGTAAATACAGTCAGTCATACCTAAAGAAGGAGGCACATTTAGAGCCCTTATGTTGGCAACAGATCTGTTGTTAATTTCACAATTAGAATTAACTGTTCGCCCGTCTCTATTATTAGAAACACATTGTGCATTACTATGACTATTTACTTCATTCCAAGTGGAAGCTACTTGTGGATTTCTAGAAGAAAGAAAACAGCCTAAAGTTATTTAAGGCACAAAAAGAGAAAGAAATCAAAGTTTAGAACTGCTAATAAAATAACACCAAACCAAGAACATTGTTGGCTATTCCATTTAAATTCAAATTGAATAATCGACTCCTGCTTTTCATTAACTTCTGCATATGTGCTATTTAAGTAGGAAAACATCTGAAAAAATGAAAATTACACCTAAAAATAAAGAGACAGCAAAATGCTAAGTTAGATACATCTCATGATTTACTCGAATTCAATCTAACAAAGGGCAAATTTACTGAACTACTGTACTCCATACTTCCCTATTCATCTTTCTTCACAGGGCAGAGATGATTACACTGACCAAAATAGTAGACTTACAAGAGAAAAGCTTAAATAAAAGGCAAATAGTAAACACTATAATGAAGTATTTTTGTTCCCACATTAGAAGTATCAAGACAGAATGAATATGCTGGAAAAACATCCCCAAAAAAGTTCTTACCGAATGTTAGTAACAGGCTCGGAATTTTCATGCTCAGAATCATATTCTGACTCTTCAGTTTCTTCATCTTTCCTGTTTTCATTCACAGCATCTGTCATCATGTCTGATGTTTGTTCATAATAATGAACTAATTCTCTTAGTTCATTTAATCTCTTTCGAACTTCATTTAACTTCCTGATCAACAAAAAATTTGTGTATAAGATTTACACCCATTTTAGCAAAATAATAGAGACATTATTTTCATATAATAGCAGCTAACACAAAAAAAATTTAGACCTAATGAAATATCCACCTAGTGAACTATCCAGGGGGTATGACTGTAAAATAATGAGTTTAATGCCAAGTACGGCTTACTCAAAATCTCACATTATTTTCTTATGCTGCGTTAGGGACAAAAGTGTAAAAAAACCAATTTCAATTTAATTGTTCATTTTAAGCAGGTGTAAATGTTAATAGCAGAAAACCTGATGTCAAAAATATTTCTAGTTTCTCAAGTATCAAAAGTGTGAAGTACTACTAAATACTACCTCTCAGGCAAATCAGGTATACAGACATTACTGAGCATGTATGGAAGGTTCTTGATTTGTCTGCACATATGAGATCTATACACTACATACTATGTTTACAAAAAATAAAAATTAAGTTTCCTGAGTTCCTACTGTAAGTGCCAGGAACTGTGCCAACATTTTTTAATGAAAACATATTTATGAACAGGTATATTATTATCCCTATTTTGCAGATGAGGAAATACAGGCTTAGTAAGGCTAAGTTATGTACAGGGTAACACAGCCTTGTGTGGTACAATTTCAGGGCTGTCTGATTCTACAGCCTGGTCTCTAAACCACCTGAATATAGAAATATTTTAACTGTAATCTTATTTTTGATCCTTTATTTGAAAAACAAGAAAGTAACATCAGTTCACAGAAACTATGTTACATCACATCTCTTAGACAACTCAAATTATGCCCACACAACACACACGCCTCTTCTACCTATCACTTAAGAATGTTTACAACAATATTAAATAAATCTCATTTTGCCAGAATTTTCAACACAAAGGAAAAAAAAAAACAGAATTTATCCCTATTATTTAACTTCATGTAAACAATGATTATAAATGTTTTACTGGAGTTTTTCAGATGGATTGAGATGGACTTCGTTTTCACTCTCATTCTGAGAGACTAGAGAAGCAGTAGGATAAGGAACAGATGATGTGAGGCTATTGGATTCTCCATTGACAACCGGTGCCAAGCCTACAGGAGCAGAGGGAGCTGAAGTACTTCTCTGATCGACACTCCTTTGTGGAGAGGCTGAAGAAGGCACAACAAAAAAAAATTTTTTTAAATCACTAGTTACCATAAACAAACACAGTTGGCTTGGATATTGAAAACTAAAAAGTAAAAATCATTAACAACTTAATTTCTGCAGATTTAAATTTCAGAAACTTGTTTATTAACTTACTCCACAATTAAACACATCAAAATGCACACAGAGACACGTTTACCTCTTTCTTCCACAGATTCTATCATCTTTACAATATAACCACTGGGTTAAAACAGAAAGGAAAGAAAAAAGATGGAAATTGACAAGAATAATGATATTCTACCTTGGAAAACTAACTAGAGAAGTACTCTAGTTAGTTTTAACTAACGAGTAAACTTGGTAACTAACTTGATAAACTTGGTTCTAGGTTAAGTTAAACAGGGCCACTATGAATCATGCGCAGTACTCAATCTGTAATCTTTATAGGGTAGCTCTAGCTGATTAGGTCTTCATGAGTTTTTCACACCCACAGATCAGGGGGAAGTTACATCTGGACACCAAGAAGGAACTTTTCTTGCTCCAAGAGAGAAAGAAAAGTGTTACAGTGACTGTGGTACCTCAAACCATGAAATATTAAACAGCAATAAAAACCTGCTATTTAGATAATGGCTAATCCTCTATGGTCCTTGAACTAAATTTAATTACTTTCTATTTAACTTCTTTTACTATCAAATATAAATCATGCTTTCAAGAGGAATTAAAGATTAAGAATCTTTGCACTTCTCTACCTCCTAGCATTTCAAAGGTGCTGTCATTTACCAGTATCTTTCTCAAAGGAGCCATCATTATTTGTTGCTCACTTTAGTACCACAATTCCTGTAGGTGGCTTCCAGCAGTTTCCTCATTCTATTCCTTGACCATTCTACCTTTTGCTGCTGCTCTCACACTGCTTCCCAGGGAGGAAAAAAACAGGCTTTAAGAGTCATCAGTATACGGAGCGCTACTTTATGCATACAAAACTGACCACAAGGACTTAAGTGCAACTTTCACAAGTTTTTTTTTTTTTTTTTTTGAGATGGAGTTTCACTTTTGTTGCCCAGGCTGGAGTGCAATGGCACGATCTCGGCTCACCACAACCTCCGCCAGATTCAAGCGATTCACCTACCCCAGCCTCCAGAGTAGCTGGGATTACAGGCATGTGCCACCATGCCCGGCTAATTTTGTATTTTTAGTAGAGATGGGGTTTCTCCATGTTGGTCAGGCTGGTCTCGAACTCCCGACCTCAGGTGATCCACCCGCCCCGGCCTCCCAAAGTGCTGGGATTACAGGCATGAGCCACCACGCCCGGCCCACATGTTAAGTTTTTCTTAGTTGTGTTCATGTGTTTGTAAAGGATAAAAACTGGGATTATACTCTACAGGAGAAAGAGACCAGCAGAAGTCAGAGAAAAGAAAGGAGTATGTTTTAGGACAGGAATATTAAGGTTCTCTTGCGGGTGGAAAAGAAAAAGGAGATATGTGGAGAATAAGGACCAGAGGCTCCAGAGACAATGGTTTTGTTGTTTTTAAATCCCTCGTCTTTTCTTTAATTAGACAGTAGCTAGAATGTTTAAAGCCTAGTTGGAAGTTGTCCCTACTGACTTCAATTTCTAATGCTTGAGCCTCTAATTACTATTTGGATAAGAGATAGGGGCCATGTTTGAAAAGGTATTAGGATAGAACTGAAGACTAGATCTGATTTAGACAAAGAAGGTTAAATACATGTGGAGCAGAAAATATAACTCCTGCAGTTATAGCTGCTTGAGATGATTATTTATATATTTTTAAAAAACGAATATAAGTCCAGCAGTTAGAAGTTCTAGACTCTCTAGACTAAACCATATATAAAAGTTTTTCATAGTTTTTTTTTTTTTTTTTAATAAACACTCTCTATGTTTCACAGTCTTGGGTATTTAAATCAAAGTACTAACTGGATTAACTTTTCTTTAAGGGAAAATTTTGAATATGTTAAAAAACATACTATTAATATGTCCACGTATCAAACAGTTGCCTTCTCTTCTACCTTTCCCTTATTAAAATCCTACTAATTTTTCAAGGTCCAACTTTATTCTTTCCCTTTTCTGAATTATAAAACTGATTTATCACCTATTTGGCTTTCGTATATATTGGCTTGTAACTTAAAAACTTTTCATATGCAAGTCTTAAGTCCCTACAAATATTTTTGAGGAGCTATGTGTTCATTCACCAAATACTAAATTTATTATGTGACAGTATATATACTTGTGTGTCTTATACCCAATACTGCTGAACCAGATTTACTCACATGATGAATTGTTAAGATGCTGATCTCGAAGTGTATGAAGTTCTCCAAGCAATTTGTCCATTTTTTGTTTCTTTTCCTGTAGCACTCTCATTTTGCTAAAAAGTTGGACTTTCTCATCAGGTAAACGTTCTGAAGCTGATGGATTCCTGCCCTGGGAAACCTCCCTAGTTAATGAAAGACTTTCTGCCTGTCTTCTATTGTCTGGAACAGCTGGAGCCTTATTAAAAAAATTTAAAAAAAAAAGAAGAATTAAGACTAACACAATTAAATGCATTCTCATTTTTTAAATCCATAAATATTCTTTATAAAGAGAAATAAATATTTGCTAGGTTGTGCTGGTAGGTAAGTATATACCCTTACTATTCCCAAATTAAATACGGTTTCCTGATATGCCACTATTAACATATGAAGTCATCCCTCAGTATCCGTGAGGGATTGGTTCAAGGACCCCTGGGGACACCAAAAACAAGAGATACCCAAATCCCTTATATAAAATGGTGTAGTATTTGCACATAATCTACACACATCCTCCTATATACTTCACATCAGCTCTAGACTACTTATAATACCTAATACAATATAAACACTATGTAAATAGTTGTTATATTTTTAAATTTGCATTTTAAAAATTGTTATTTTTCCCCCCAAAATATTGCTGATCCATGGTTGGTTGAATCCGTGGATGTGGAACCCACAGATACCGAGAGCTGACTCTACATGGTTTTACAGACACATGACCACACAGAGGTCTTGGATTCACTAGACATCATTACTTGAATCAAAAGTAATAACAATGCCACGTTATATAAAATAAACCTTCAAAAATCTCATTCTCTCTCTTACCTTCTTTCTAGAACTACCACTGTAAACTTTAACTTCTTAATCTATCAATTTTTCCCATCACTTCTCTCTCATGTTCCTTTTTTTTAATTTTTTTTATTTTTTGAGACAGAGTCTCACTCTGTGGCCCAGGCTAGAGTGCAGTGGCGTGATCTCAACTCACTGAAACCTCTGCCTCCTGGGTTCAAGCGATTCTCCTGCCTCAGCCTCTCGAGTAGCTGAGATTACAGGTGCATGCCCCCACACCTGGCTAATTTTTGCATTTTTAGTTGAGACGAGGTTTCACCACGTTGGCCAGGCTAGTCTCAAACACCTGACCTCAAGTGATCCACCCGCCTTGGCCTCCCAAAGTGCTGGGATTACAGGCATAAGCCACCGCACCCGACCTTTTTTTTTTTAAATTTTCTTTTTTTTAATTATGAAGCTTTGCAATAATCCACTAGGGCTTAGGAAATCATATAATGAATACCTCCCATTACGCTTTGTCAAATTTTAAGATTTTCCCATATTTGCATCAATTATTTTAAGAAAAATATTACAGATTTAACTAAAGCTCTGTTTGTACCCTTTCCAATGTCATTACCGACTCCAAAGGTAACCCCAACCTGGAATCAGGTATCTACCATTCTCTACATGTTTTTATTTTCTAATGCCTATGTATACATACATTAAAAATGCAGACTTTTTTAAAAATAAGGTAAGTGGGATCCTTCTTAAACTTGAATTTTGTATTCATTAGCAATGGCTTATTTACTGTAACTGCTGTAAAGAATTTCACTCTATATAAGAATTCATTAGCCCATTTCTGTTGATGGACATTTGGGCTGTTTCTGGTTATTCGCTATTAACACAGAGTTGCCATGAATATTCTTCCATCTACCTCCTTCTGACCATGTGAGAGTTTCTCTAAAGTAGGCCCCAGGTCTACCAGAAGAAATTTACTAGGTACTGCTATATAATTCTCCAAAAGTGGTTGGGCCATATTCTTTCATTTTCACTTGGTCAGCAAGAAGACAAGAGACACTGCATCTTCAATCGTATTCACTTCCAATGGAGAGGCATTAATTCATCCTTTCTTACCCAAGGCCCGTGTATTGAAAACCTGCATTTATATCACTTACAAAGTGCATCAAATTACAATACTTATTAACTCTCAAATTAAGAACTTTCTTAAAATTGTTAGTAAAATATTCCTTCAAATGAGAATTCCAAGGCTGTATGGAATCCCATGTATCTAGTCGAAGGACACAGATTTAAAGCAAAGTCTTACTGGTTGTGACCATTAAGTCTTTTAGAGGAAAAAATAATACGTCATCCAGTAGCATACGAAGAAAAACTTCATTAATCACTTCCTTCAAAGTAAACTCTCCTCTAATTTAGTGATTCTTAAATTATAGTCCCCAGGCCACCAGCACTGGACTGAGACGTGGAGAAGCCCACCCCAAATCCATGAATCATAATTTTGGAGGTGGGGGGGACCCCACCAATCAGAAACCTACACTGCTCAACAATCATGCCAGGTGATATGTATGCTCACTGAAGTTTCTGAATCACTGTTCTAATTAATGTGATTTTTTAAACTCAACTACACTAAAACATCTAGGTTACCTGAGAATCACGAAGCTGATTATGAAAACGCTGAATTAAGTCATTCAATTCTTCATTTAGTTCAGATGTGATACTGACGCCAGATAAGCTACCTGCAGTTTCTGCAACAACTGGAAAGAAATTAATAACTATTGATTAATATAAATAAATCAAACACCTTTTTTAATCTCTGAGAAGCTAAAAATAAATTTAAAAAAAGAATTTAAAAAGCTCACACAGGTAACTAGTTAACCATCCTACCTATCTGCCAACAATCACTTTATTAGAAGTTACCATCTAACTTAAAAATAAAGGGATGGTCACAACACTCTAGTAAAGTGGTTCATCTTTTCCTGTCCCAACATACAAGGAGGGTTACTATTACATTCCAATTAATAGTAGTGACCCAGTGGAGCAGGTCTAAGATCAGTGGGGAGTGAAAGGGAAAGTGATAGTGTAAAAAAGCACAGCTGATTCTGACAGGTTTCAATCTCCACGTTCTTGAATAGAATCAATTCTCTGGTAGAGGGGCTGGCAAACTTTGCTTAAAGGTTCAAACAGTAAATATGTTAAGCTTTGTGGGAAATACAGTTTTTGTCTCGACCACCCAACTCTGCTTTTACAGGGTAAAAGCAACCATAGACAATGTAAACAAATGGGCATGGCTGTGTTCCCTAAAACTTTATTTCAGGCAATGAGCCAAACTCAGCTGACCATAGTTTGCTGACCCCTGCAGTAAAATGGATAATTTATTGAAGTGGCTGTTTGTGATACAAGTCATACTAAAAGACTGTGGTTTTTATCTTCTTAATATAAAAAAAAGCCCCCATATTCATAAAGCAGTTTTGTGACAACAATTATCATAATAGTTACTGTTCTACTAACAAGTAACTTCATCCTTAACCTCACTTCTAACTCTCCAACTCTAAAACAGACATTGGTGGCCAGGTACAGTGTCTCACACCTGTAATTCCAACACTTTGGAAGGCCAAGGTGGGCAGATCACTTGAGCGCAGGAGTTCAAGACCAGCCTGGGCACCACAGTGAGATCCCATCTCTACAAAACTACAAAAATTAGCCCGGCATGGTACAGCAGGCCTGTAGTCCTAGCTATTCGGGAGGCTTGAGTGAAAGGATGGCTTGAACCTGGGAGGCAGAGGCTGCAGTGAGCCAAGATCACGCCACTGTATTCCAGCCTGGGCGACAGAGCAAGATCCTGTCTCAAAAAAAAAAAAAAAAAAGATGAAAGAAAAAAGACAACTGGTTATAAATTGCTTCTGTTTTAAAGGAAAACCCTACCTTTTTTCCACTGAGAACTGAGAATTTCAAGGCTATATGGAATCCTATATATCTAGTCAAAACTCTATGCTCAGAAGAAAGAAATCACAGTACTGATAACATATGTAACTTGCTAGTTAAATGGTGAAAGGGACACTCTTTGAGGTAACATAATTATCCCAAGATAATGTCTCATATACCAGATTAAATACTGTAATTGTAGCTTTTCATTAGTATGCCCCTGCAAAATCTCATAAATACAAGACTAAATTTGTTTTAAAATTACTAAGCTAAAATTCTTCTTGAAATAGTATGAAGTTCAAATTCACGTGCATTCTACTCCTATTCTCTGATTCATAATAGTATTTTTTAAAAAGAAATTATCTGCTTACTTTCAAAAGTTCATATTCAGAAAAAGAAACAAGACGCCTGACCTAGAATTCAAGAAATGTAATTCTGCTAAAATTCTATATAAATCTAGGCAAGTCACAAACTCTATAGAGTTCCTTCTCTATAAAACAGAAATAAGAATTAAAGCTCTAACCTAGAAACCTCTGACGATCAAAGGAGATTATGCAAGTTTAGAGATTAATATTAACTATCAAAGGAAAGCTTTTAAATCTGATATTCCAAATTCGAAAAATATTTAAAAAGTTAGTCATTAACCAAACTAGTATTAGTCATTATGTTAAAGTATTTTCATTATCTTTTCCTAAATTATCTGTTTCCTAAATATAAAAGCTAATGGTACTTTAAATTTTACAATGGAGAAATGGGGACAAAAATCTTTGTAATCATTACTATATACAGTACTATATACAGCTATATCATTATTACAAAAGAGTAAGTTATTGACCAGGCACAGCAGCTCACGCCTGTAATCCCAGCACTTTGGGAGGCCTAGGCGGGCAGATCACAAGGTCAGGAGTTCAAGACCAGCCTAACCAATATGGTGAAACCCCGACTCTACTAAAAATACAAAAATTAGCCAGGCGAGGTGGTGCGCGCCTATAATCCCAGCTACTCAGGAGGCTGAGGCAGGAGAATCGCTTGAATCTGGGAGGCAGAGGTTGCAGTGAGCCGAGATCATGCCATTACACTCCAGCCTGGGCAACAGAGCAAGACTCTGTCTCCAAAAAAAAAAAAGAGTTAAGTTATTTGAAAGTCATAACGTTCCTTGTGAAAATGCAAACTTAAATTAGGTATAACAGGGATTAGACAGGTGAGCCAGTAGGCTAGGTTTGGACAGCAGAATAAACTGATTCATAACAGGGTAGCCTCAGTGAGAACCTAACTCACTCGCAAAAACAGAGCACTCAAAGAAGAGAAATTATTATTAAAAGCGGATGGTGGGGGACAGACTACTAGAAAACATAACTTAGTTTTGTTGAGTTTTAATAACTAATCATCTTCTTTTTCAATTTAACGAAAAAACTAAAATAAGTTTGAAGGTGATGATAAACTTACAAAATTAGACTCAATACTAAGAAATTCAACACAACTTTCATCTAATTCACACATGGCTATGAGGAAAGGAGGAAAAAAATTTCTGAGTCCTACGAAGAATGTATACACTACAAATACAGTTCTAAGAAGCTAGCATATACAAAAGGATACCTAATTAAAATAACAGCTACTACTAACCTTGAAGGTTAAAGATACTTTATAAATTTACTCACTGCCTCACTTGAAGTTTTAACCCTTTCTTGGGAGGCAAGCAAAGAATGACAATCCTAGCTGAATAAAATAGAAAAAAAGGAAATAAACGCATCACGAGCCTTATCAGTCTGAGGTACAAAAACGGAACTACAGCCTGTCTCTTTTACCTCTTAAGGGTACTCTCTGATGAAAAGGAGAGCGATCTGGCTGTCTGCATGGTATAGTATGATGGCCAGGAGTTGTCCCTGCAACCTTTTCTGCATAACCAGAGAAAAGCACAGTAAAGTATAAGCCTCATATGAAGTTTTCTAAACTAGACAACAATCAAGATATGATTATGTAATAATCAGCATCCACCCTGCAATACAATTATGTATGAGTCTTCCTTACAAAAAGAATATTCTCAGACTGTGACATACCAGAATCATCCATCACTGCAATAGCTTGCTCTGCTTTATGTTGCAGAGCTAGAAGCGCAGCCTGCCGTCCCTGTAGAGCTCTTAGTTGCTCCTGTTGTTGTAACATTCTTTTTAATAAATCATGTTGTTTCTTCAAATTTTCTATCTCTTCCATAGGCTCCTGCTGAGGATCTCTGGCCTGGAAGATAAGACCAACAATACGTGTATCTGACTATTAAAATCCATGTTGCTGTTTCAACTATCAATGGCAAAGTATACACATTGATAACAAATTACTAAATATACAACCCTAAATATAGTTTTAGTAGACATCAAGAAAAAAGAGTAAGAATAGAATGATGACAAAGAGATATATATAGCCTGCCACTTAAGAGTTAGGTAATTTCACAGTAAAAAGCTATACAATCAATGGCTTAGCAGGAACAGGAATGAACAAAAGGAAAAGAAAAAGACATACAAAACACAAAATAAAAGGCCGAGAGGGAGAGACGGAGAGACGGACAGACACACAGACACACAGACACACACATATACACACATACTGAAGAATCTAGGCCCCTACAGAAAAGGAGCACATTATACTGGGTTAATGACCTGGAAGTCTTGTAATCCCAGCACTTTGGGAGGTCGAGGCGGGCAGATCACAAGGTCAGGAGTTTGAGACCAGCCTGACCAACATATGAAACCCCATCTCTACTAAAAATACAAAAATTAGCCGGGTGTGGTGGTGCGCACCTGTTATCCCAGCTACTCAGGAGGCTGAGGCAAGAGAATCGCTTGAACCCGGGAGGTAGAGATTGCAGTGAGCTGAGACTGCGCCACTGCACTCCAGCCTGGGCGACAGAGCGAGACCCCATCTCAAAGAAAAAAGAAAAAAGAAAAAAAAAAAAGACTAGAAGTAATATTTAAAAACAACAACAAAACCTAGAAAGCAGGCACACCTACTATTTCTAACAAAGGACTGAAATTTTAAAAATACATTTTTTATTTGATAATCTTATGTAAAAAGATTTTAATTTAATCACATCACATTATCAGACATCTAAGAAAATAACGAATTTTATATTCTGTATCAAAGGCATCATTATTTTCCTCTTAAATTATGCTCATTCATCTGAGTCTGATGACATAAAATGGAAGTAACTACTTCCAAATTCCCCGAAAATGCTAGGAGGTCATCATCTAGTCTAAAAGTAGAGGGATGGATTAAATAAGTGGCACTTACAAAAAATGATGAAATTTTAAGTGTTAATCTTAAAATTATTCAAAATGTAACCCAACAAGAAAATCGAAAAGCAAAGCAGAGACAAATTTAAATACAACCTGGAAACAATATATTACAAGCTAAATTATACATCGAAACGTATTACCATAATTGTATTTTTCATCACCGATTTACCTTTTAAAAAGTCTTTTATTTTAAAAGTTGAACGATTTTACCTAATATTTACATAAAATATTTCACTTTTGTTTCACTTAGTCAATTTTAAATTTGTACTGCTAACAAATTTTTGTTGGGTTATGTAAATTTTAAATAAATAAAGAGAGCAAAGAAGTTCAAAGATTTCTTTTGAAAGTAAAAATGCACTGATCTACATTTGCTATGCACATTTGATTCCCAGAGAAATTATGAAGCATGCAGATGGGCTCAAGAGAAACTCCCTTCTGGGTGACATCCTTTACAATACTATATAAAAATTTCTTTATCTCCCCAAGTAGAACTCATCAGTATTGTGAATAAGCATGAGTAACTGTGGTAATATTTTACACTGTGACTTGGAAATCCATAAAATTAATAAGTAAACAAATAAGTACATGGCAAAGAGTTAAATATTGAAGAAAGGTATGATCAAATAGGAAGATGGCTATAATTAGATTATTTCATGTAAACATCAGAGGTGCCTAGTCAGTGCCTCTATCCTAGACTATCTCTAGACTTCATGAGCATGGGAAACAAATACCCTACCTGGATCTTGGTAAGCCAATATTTATTAGAGGTTTTTCTGTTGTCTTGAACCTCTAATAAACTGAAACTTTTAACAAATTAAGTACTGTTTACTCAGTTCTCTCCTATCCTATATAAGGGGAGTTACCTTGTAAATATTTATATCCATTTCCGTGGAAATTCATCCTAGTCTGGCTTATTTCCAGACAGTTTACATCTTCAGGAAAAAAAAAACTGTGAAGGGTAGGGATAATTATCAACAGCTAGCCCTCTCAGAATGCAGCAAAAATAATTTTCTAATGATTTCATCAAAGTCAACGGTAAAATGTAAAACCAAATCAAATAGGTACAGATATCAATGGAAGGAGTAAAACAAAATCTCTCCAGGTTGATCAAATACTCCTCTAGCAAAGCATAAATTATAAATAGGACAAAAAAATTATGCAAATGAGAAAAAAGCATACTTTTTAAAAAGTTCTTTAATCCTTATTAGTCATAAAACTGTGATAACCTAATCATAAAGAATTCTAAGCTATTAAACACAATTATCTTCAGATTTCTCACTAATCCAAAAATGAATTCTCAACAATTTTCAAAATTAGTGAAATATTACTACTTAGTAACTTTCACATTCATATAAACAACATTTCAGACTGATGCTCAGAAAAACCGAGCCAATAGATGGGAGTACAGCCTATGATGAAATATACAGAAGAGGAGAAAATAAAAATATCTAGGTAGGAGTAAGAACATACCAGGAAGATGGCACCTGGAATAGAAATCCAAAAAGGATGCTAGGTGTATATTAATTCTTCAAACACATATTTTTCTTTAAACTTTTTTTGAAAAAGTCACTTTCACCAACTACATTTTTAGTTTACAGATTAAAAAAATAACTTAGGCAACAAACCCTGAGTTTTAAATATGCAGTAGTCCAATTTCACAGAACCCTCAATCTTCCTTTCCTCTACTCAACTGAGGTTCTCCTAGTAATTATTAATGGATCCAAATGTATTTTTACAGCTTCAGATAATTATGTACTTCAATTTCTTCATGTGAAGGGTGAGGAACTGTAAGCCTAGAGAAGATAAAGCTGTGACTTATCCAGTGTCACAGTTAAAGGGAATCAGGTTTTTAGGCTCTAGTCTTCTTTATGTCATACTATCTGCTCCAAACTATTTGCTGGGTTCTAAATACAGAAGTATAAGACACCATGTCTGAAGAACCATAGCTGGTTTAGAAGACGGGGCAAGCTCACACGAAATAACTAGCAATGATGAAAATAATGGCAAAACACAGGTACAAGGTACAAAGAAAGCTTATAAATTTTAAGAGGTGAGATTAAGTTGGGGGCCATGAGTATAGGAAAACAATGAACGCATGGCTACCGGTAGAAGGCTTTCTTTTGTAAAATTATGCAAGATGTCATCGTGTCTTAAAATATTTCATAAAGTGGAATGTGCCCTTGGTAGGAGCTCTAGAATATCAATCATTTCATATCATACGTAAGTCTCAAGGTTGCTTTCAACCTTGAATCTCATGTAAGACCCTCAACTGTGTTTTCCACTATTCTAACAGAATACTACATTTTGAAAAGATTCTAAGGAGGAAACAGGGGTGGGGTGGTAAGAATGACAGTTCCTGCAGAGTAGAGAAAAATAAACACAGGTGGTGGGAATTAAGATTTTTTTCCCGGAAGAAATTAAAATGATTTTACAAATAGAATACTAACAGAACAACGAGACAGCCTTAAGAATCAAGAAAATCAAAATGAAATAAACGCCAAGAAGAGAATTCAAAAAAGAATAATAATCACTTATAAGGATATTATTCAAAGAAACCTAAAAACAGAAAAGTAGTTTTTAAATTATATGTAATGCCTTAAGAAAAAAAGAACTGGCAGATACTGTATTTACTGTTAACTCTCAAATTTTGCTTGTCACTATTCAGAAGGATTAAAGAGAATAAAATTCCAAAGGTTACCTATTATGCTTCATGTTTATTTGCTCTTCTCCAACGCCACTAGTTTTTAAAATAATCAGCTACTTTATTTACTCTACTGTTGAACTGGGGCACATTTTACTTGATACTTGATATAGTAAGATTCCCATAAGTAATTTCAAACTGTGCTCTCAAATTCTTGTAGGAACCAGAAAAAATAAACAAAAAAAAAACTGCCAAAATATCTAGAGGTGAAGTTTTATCATTTGTAAATAGCCACACACACCAAAAAAAACCCCCATAAAACAGCTACAAAATGGGAAAGTGTAGTCCTAGGTAATAAACCAGTAATAAAACATATGAAATTAGTCTCACCTATACTCAATTACTAAAACAGTACTTTGCTCCTGCCAACAGATACGTGTACTTTTATAAATGGTATTTTTATTCAAACTCCTTTTTTTTTTGAGACAGAGTCTCGTTCTGTCACCCAAGCTGGAGTACAGTGGCAGGATCTCGGCTCACTGCAACCTCCGCCTCCAGGGTTCACGCAATTCTCCTGCCTCAGCCTCCTGAGTAGCTGAGATTACAGGCGCATACTACCACACCCGGCTAATTTTTCGTGTATTTTTAGTAAAGACAGGGTTTCACTAAGTTGGCCAGACTGGTCTCAATGTCCTGACCTCGTGATCCGCCTGCCTTGGCCTCCCAAAGTGCTGGGATTACAAGCGTGAGCCACTGTGCCCGGCCTATTCTAACTCTTTTATGTGGAACTACAAATAGTTGTCTTTAACGCTATCTGGAATGCCATCACACAAATCATGGAAAATTTAAAAACCAATTAAACACTGCAGAAAAAACCAGCAAAAACAGAGGCAACCAAGTCAACTGGATAATTTTTCTAAAAAAGCAAATGAAAGGGGTTTCCAAAAATAAAAATATAAACCAAAAAATCTGACAAAGTACCATCTAAATTTATTTATTTTTATTTTATTTATTTATTTTTTGAGACGCAGTCTCACTCTGTCACCCATGCTGGAGTGCAGTGGCTCACGGCAATCTCCACCTCCTAGGTTGAAGCGATTCTCCTGCCTCAGCCTCCTGAGTAGCTGGGATTACAGGCGTGCACCAACATGCCCAGCTAATTTTTGTATTTTTAGTAGAGACAGGGTTTCGCCATGTTGGCCAGGCTGGTCCCAAATCCCTGACTTCAGGTGATCCACCCACCTCAGCCTCCCAAAGTGCTAGGATTACCACGCCTGGCCCCAACTAAATTTATAAACACAAATATCAGAAACAAAGGGCAACTGACTGATGGTCGAGGTTTAAGAACGTGTTATAAATTATACTCGCAATTTATAAAAAAGGGAATAAATTATATTTCAAAACCTTTGTTAATGGAAATTAAAAACAGCTGTCAGATATAATCCATGGAGAGGTATATAAGAAAGTAGAAAGAAAAACACTAAGGGTCAGAATTTTACTAAAGCAAATTACAGTATGACAACTATATTAACAATTAATATGTAAGAGTAATAGCAACAACAGAAAAGCAAATAAAGAAGAGGAAATATGAACAAAAGAAGTGCTCATTTAGAGACTTCCCAAGTTAATATTGTAAAGTATACCTTTGAGGGAAATCCACGTTTTCGGCTATATTTCCTATTAGGCCTCAGTTCCCTGTCATTCTGAGGTCTGTCACCTTTCCCTTTTGGACTTGTAGTAACGTCAATGTCTGAAACCTGTTCTTGTGAAGCTGAATTCCCTAGTTTGTCTTCAATGCACGGCCAAATTCTCAGACTAAAAGATGCCTCCTCCTTTATTAAATAGTGTAGCATATTAATTTCTTAACACAAACTCCTGTTTAACATATAAGCCAGCCTTGTAAAACAATTTAAAAAGTACCAGTCCACCTTTTTTTTTTACAAAAAAAAAATCAATCCGCATCCCCCTCCAAGCAGCAGTAAACTTAGTCTTTTAAGTTTTCTGTAGACTAGACTGTTGCTTACTTTAATTAAGCAAGTACCACATCCTGGGGAATTTCCATACCACACAATTGTTAAAGCACATTTTTAACATTTATTCTGCTACATGTTATTAGTCAACTTTCATACCATGATTTTATATTATGAAAGAAATTGTCATCACAATGAATACTTTATATAAATTACAATAAATCTATACAAGTTCCCACTCCTCCCCAACAGAATTCCTTTACCCACATTGTCCTAACCCTTCCATTTCTGCTGGAACCTAAGGAAGAAATTATGCCTAGCACCACTGTAAATAGAAAAAGAATTTCCCCACAGTAAAATCCGTTCTTCAACAACTGTTTGGATCAGGCTCTCTAAGCATCTCCTGTTGAAAATAATGTAGAGAAAAGAAATCCAAATCACCTCTTCAAATTAGGAAGGCCCGGGAAGAGAAAGGAGGCAGGTAAGAATTACGCAGGTCAATACTAATAGGAAACGAACCTTCAAATTCCTAATGCTGAATGGCATTTTGAACACCTCAAAACCCGAAGAGATACACGCTTATCCTCTTAAAACAAAAGCTTTACTAGTCTGTAATAGGTGTTAAAAGTTTAATAATGCACGGTTATAGGCACACCTGTTTAAAACGCCTAAAAACACCCTAGCACTGAACCACACTAAGTTTTAGAAATCTTTCCTCAAAGTTTTGTAAATTACTATTTTTCAGAAAAACAGTACTTCAACAAATTTCATTTTGCCAAGTCAGCAATTACAGCATTTTTCTCATTGTGAATAAATCACAATGTAAATGCTATCCCGTCCCATTTACTAGTCTTTCTCTCGATTTTTCAGTCATCTGGTTTTGCTCCAGTACTAGGATAGAGCCCAAGAAATGAAAAATTCTAATACCCTTAAGGTGTCCTCAGTGACAAACGAACTTGGTTATTTCCAAAAGACTACATGCTAGGTAATCACTAATGTTGCCTATTGCCGTTAATTCCACCATCAATTTTAACTTGCTCGATGCTTCTTAAAATTAGTGAAGCTTTGCTTAACAAAACAAACTACAAAAACAATGTTTCTATAAACTGAACATCAAAAATTACATTTTCAAATCAACCATTAAAACTATTTTTAGCGTTAATAAAACTTAACTTCCGTGTTTAAATACAGAAGAATACATACAGCATTAACAATTTGAGGGGTTCTTCCCTGGAATACACTTTTCATTAAGGAACGCCTATAAAATAACATCTTGAAAACTGGGAGAAAAATTTAAACCTTCATTTCCAGCACTTTAATTACCAAAAAGCCGCTTACCGTGGTATCTGAAGCCTCAGACTGCACATCTATGTTTAGCGATGTGCTCTCAGCTACAGAACCAGATCCCACAGCTGAATCTATAGTCCGAACATCCTCCTCCTCATTTTCTCTAGCCTGAAATATTTTAGTGGTATAAATCATACAACTATTAAAATGGGCAATAAATTGTTATAATGGATGGCATGATTTTTTGAAAATATGTTAACTCCTCTGGGGTGGCATCAGAATGTCACCAGTAAATATACACTGAGATACTACAAAAATAACTCAATATGTTATTTAAAAAGTCTAATACTTACAAGAATTTTTTTAAGAAATTTCATATATGACTTCTCTTGTTCTTTAAGGTGATCTATTAGATGAGTAAGGCGCTCAACATTAGCAGATCTCTCATTTTTCTCTACAAGATCTTCCCGCATGGAACTAGCTTTAGTAATATAATCGCGAATTTGAACAAGCCTGCTTACAATCTGCAGGGGAAATATTTTTTTAAAAAAAAGCATGAAAGTACACAATATATAAAACTGAGGATAATTAGTTCAATAGCAACAGTTTTACAAATTTTTATTTCGAAGATAACCAAAAACACTTGGATTATTGTGTGAATTAACATATGCAAAAAATCTGAATCCAGCTTAGATTTTAATCAAAACATAATTGGTAATACTTAGAACTCCAATCACTGTCAATTCAAAAATATATTTCAAAATTTTAATCTACAGTATCTGAAAAATTTTACTTCTACTACTGAATACTATTTTTTATATAAATTTTCCTAACGTCTACATAATGTTATAAATTAATTAAATATATTATAGTTTTACAACTACTTTTCAAAAGAATATTTGCCATTTTAAAAAATTCCTACAAAAATCTATTAATCACTTTGCTTCCAATCCCCCTTTACTAAAAACTGGCAATATGCTATTTTGTAAATAAACAGAAGCCTTTAATTAACCTGAATATGCCATTTCTAAAATATTTTTGGATAAACAGAAATTTACTCTATTTTAAGTAAATCTGGCAGATTAACGAAGGGGATCAATGAAGCACTTTAATTCCACCTAACTAAAATTCCTGTGTGCATAACCTAATTTTCTAAATCTTAATGTTCGTATTTTGAGGTTTGTGTAAAGAATGAGCAAAAGAAACAAATGTTATCACCTGGCTGCTCTCCATTGCAGGTTCTCCCCTCCCATCTTCTTCAGACACCTGACAGTTTTGCAAGAGGTCATTACTTAAAGCAGAAGCAAACAACTCTTTACACTGTGCTGATCCAATCGTTTCTCTGTTTGGGGGACTTGTAGATGCATCTTTGCTCTTGTTAGTATTAATCTGCATAGGCAAAAAGTTGAAGGGCTTTCGGTTTTCACTAAGCTGACGTTTGTTGTTAGCAGCTGTTGCTCTACCTTGGGAATCACTTCCAATGCTTCTCTATATATGAAAAAGAAATCAAATCACACAAACATTAACCTTATGACAAAATTTTGTTTTAACCCCAATGTTCTTGGTTTTGCCATCAGATATTGATTCAGAAGGTGCACACAAACAGCTTTGCGGTAAGACCTGAAAGAGCTTTGGCTCTGTAACAGTCTTTCACTACAATATGAAAATTTGATTAGCATTTTCTAGACTTCACTTTGCTGAGACAACTCAACCGACGAATATGAACAAGATTAGTCTAAATGAAATACAGCTTGAGTACCCCTTATCCAAAATATTTCGGACAAGAATTGTTAGGAATTTCACTTTTTTTCAAATTTTGGAATATATGCATAAACATGAGATGTATCCTAGGAAAGAGACCTGAGTCTAAACATAAAATTCATTTATGTTTCATGTGCACCTTATACACATAATCTGAAGGTAATCTTATACAATATTTTTAATAATTTTGTGCACGAAACAAAGTTTTGACTGTGTTTTCACTGTAGACCATCACACAAGGTCAGGTGTTAAATTTTCCACTCATGTTGGCACTTAAAAAGTTTTGGATTTTGGAGAATTTCAGATTTTCATATTAGGGATGCTCAACGTGTCCTAGGACCATGGATCACACTTTAACTCATATTGCTTTTTATTACTTGCTTATAGTATTTTTATAGGCTTTGGATCCAATGAATCAATGTAATTAAAGTTGTGTCTATATGAAGAACTGTCTGAAAAAGTATTCAGCTCAGTGCCTGACATACAGTTAAGTGTTCAATAATTGATAAACAGATATAAATAAATGATACATGATCACTACCAACATCATTATCAGACTTGAATCTACCTTTCTACATTTTTGGAAATGTGTGTGTCTCTATGACATATAGATCTAACAGTAAAATATTTGTCAAGAATTTATTATCATTTCTACTTGCTTTTAAATCTAAACTTTATTTTGGTGATTATAAATAGAAAATAGTTTCATTCTAAACTTGAGGTAACCCAGCACATCCCACACTTAGCCAATGATATATATACTAAACTGGAACTTTCCATTACTTAATACCAATTTTATTCAGTTACCAAAATGCAAAATTTAGTTTTATAGTAAAATCACTTGAGTTAGTTATATAACATAGTATAAAGTCCGGAAATGCATGTCTTTAGCAAGTTTAGAAATGAGACTTCATATCCCTCTAAAGAACACAGGACCACCCCCAGTAATTAAAATTCTTTCCATAGGCACTGAAACTTTTTTTAAAAATTACATAAACAGCTCAATTTTTTATTCCTAAGACAAATTATTTAATCCATTTCAAGTATTTCTCACAGTAATAACTTGATTTTGAAAAATAATTCACAAACCTGATCTAAATCACTGAAGTTTATCCGCTGTTTCAGTTTCTCTAATTCTGCCTGCTCTGGGACAGACATCTGACTCATGTACCTACTGTGTGGAAACGTATGTGGAGTCTTTGTTCTTCGCCTTCCAACTCCTGGTGACGACTCCGGAGAAATATCATTAGTTACTCTTTTATCACTTTCTACACTAAACTTTTTCTTATTCTTTTCTGATGATCTATTTGCTTTCTTCTGTTGGGCACCCCAATCCTTTAAGAAAGTAAAAGCAAAAATTAACATGGCCTCTATCAAACCAGGAAAATAGTTTGGTAAAATTAAAAAGTTTTGGTCAGTTTTAAAATTAAAAAAGACAAAACATTTTTGACAGACCTATACTCCTAGAGACAAATATTTACTTCTATTAACCCATTTTCCCCTCATTACATCTACCCTAATTTTATAGCCCATCCTTCTGAAAATAGATTATTTTCTTATCAAGATCACTAATACAAATCCTCAAATGCCAACCCTAAAATCAATCTGAATATTTCCAAGAGGATTTTTTTACGTTGTGATTTTCTATTATAAATAGTGAAGTAAATTACGGATACCTTTACTGACCTCCTATAAAGTCAGTATGTATCAAAAAGAGATCTGAAATCAAATCAACCTAGGTTCTAAAACTAATTACTGTTTTCTGAAAAAACAATCCACTGTGTGACCCTAGACTATTTATTTTACTTCCTATAGTTTCAGTTTCCTAATCTCCAAAATAGTGTCACCTTCAAAACAGGATTAAAAATAATTAGTACCTAGCATTTAGTAAGCAATAAATACAGCTATTATTTTTATAGGTAAAAATGTACATGATAATAGCTAATATGGAATTACAAAAAGTGCTTATAGTTTTAACTAGAAAACATTTTTATTTACTTAGTTATACCCACATAACCTAATTCACTCAACAAAAAGGTCTGTAAATTCTCACTTTATCCAACTGGAAAATTCTTTTAGTTACTAGTATAGTAAACCGCTTGGGATATTTTCCTTATTTTAACAAAACCCCCTTCTTTATGAACTGTCCTTCCACCCAATCTATGAGTGAATATTCCTGCCAACCTGTCACACTACTTACCTCACCCCACCCTCGCCACAGAAGACTGAAAAAAGAAACACATATCTAATCCAAATTAGGATAATCATACTATAAAATTTCAAATTGGAACTAAGAGGTAAATAGTCAGTACATAACCGCACCTATAACTAAAAACCTTAGAACAATGGGACAGCCACAGTACATCATATGGACCAGAGGAGAGAAAACTGGTCTGTAAAGAGAAAGTTGTGTTAGGCAGATGCACTCAGAAGCAGAGTTAGGGTGGTGAAAACGTAATTCTTGATAATTTCCCAATTCCTTCTCCCAGTCCCTTCCTAAAACCCAGCTGCATGTCTTAAACATGGTTTCCATTAAAAAAACACTTTTACATCTTTATACAACAGTAAATCTGCTTTGGGGCTTAAAAGCTAACTCAATTTGATTTCTGTGTCTTCAATTAATATAATAAACGGCCCAGGGTCCCTTAATATCTTGGCCAGCAAGTGTTTACAAAGAGCATCAGTGAGTTAAATCTGGTCAGGGGGAAAACTGCATTTTAACATTAATAGCCAATGACACACCATGAAGAGTAAGGTATCATACCATATTGTTGAGCCTGTCATCAACATTCTCATTACTCCAGTTTGGTAAATCCTGATCATTCATGCCATCTTCAAAGGGACCTCCTCCTGTGGCCATACTGGATTTAACAATTAACTCTCTGCGAAACAAGTTAAGAACTGAGCTTTATAACACATAAAAACAAATTCAATTTTTAAATCATTCCATGAAGTTTAGCAATACAATCTTTGAAGCACTGATTTTTATGAACTAAAACGAGGCACTGTCAACCACATCACAGACAAATTGATTTAGCTGTGACAGGCATATTATGATTAAAATGAGTTAGGTAGTTGGAATGAGAGAGAAGGAAAGGAAAACCCTGAATATACCTTATGCGCGCTAGTCTGCATGCTTGAAGATTACTTACTTAATTCAACACAGTTCCAAAAGGTAGAACAATAAAGTAGGAAAAATATCATAAAAAGCTAGACCCAGAACTTCTCTCAGGAAAGAAAGTATCTTTGTTCTGACAATGGACTTGGGATGAAGATGATACCCTGAAAACACAGGCATTAGGTGTATGCCAAAGATTCAAAGAGGGGAGAACTGCTCTGCAAGAAACAAGAAGAAAATTTTGGTTTTAATAGGGAGGTAAAATAGCAAGATGATAAGAAGGTGGGGAAAGAGAAGCAGGACTAGGGCCAAAAAATCCAAAAGTGCAGTGGCTAGAAGACATTTTAAGAATAGTGATGCTTACTACCCTAGTTTAATTTGTATTAGTGCTTTCTCTAAATCTTGGTAAAGACTACCAAACTCTAATCCTCCACATAAAAATGGGGTTTTTGCTTGTACATGTGAAAATCAAGAAAGGGATTGAATTTCATACCTGGGTCAAACAGATGAGAAAAAGCAGCAGCAATGGTGGAAGTAGAGGTTCAAAGGCAGAGATGATCATCAGAAAATAAGATTTCTGCAAAATCTTGTGGAAGACTTTGGATTTCCACTAGCTGTGGAATTGTACAGGTTCAAAGGGTGCTAGCTGAAAGAGAAGAGGTTGAGATAATTTTATTTAAAATTCAAGGGACATGAAAAGTCATTAAACTACACACAAAAGCACTGACATTCAAAAGAGACAGTCTGGCCAAGGTCATTCAGCTAAAAATGGCAATAAAAAAATATTAATAGGTTGGGTGCAGTGGCTCATGCCTGTAATCCCAGCACTTTGAGAGGCTGAGGTGAGCAGATCACTTGAGATCAGGAGTTCTAGACCAGCCTGGCCAACATGGTAAAACCCCATCTCTACTAAAAATACAAAATTAGCTGGGTATGGTGGCAGGTGCCTGTAATACCAGCTACTCGGGAGGCTGAGGCAAGAGAATGGCTTCAACAGAGGAAGCCAAGGTTGCAGTGAGCCGAGATTGCACCACTGCACTCCAGCCTGGGCGACCAGCGAAAAACCATCTCAAAAAAAAAAAAAAGATTAAAAATTAAATAAACAGTAATAATGATAAAAATCCAAGTTGCTTTAATTCTAAGATCCTAACTCATCCCATTCACTACACAAAAAATATCAAAAGGATTATCAGCTCTGAGAAAGTAGAATTTGTCCCACAGATGTTTTGATGCTAGAATATCTATTAGAATAACATATTACATTAACAAATTATATAGCAAATTAAATTTGATCTCAAAATAAAAATGATAAAATTCAACAAAGTATTAATTTAAAAAATCTTAAAAATCACAAACACAGTGACCCTTCCTGTTATATTTTACTCTGTTTTTTTAATGAGCATATATTACTTTAATAATTCTCTAAAGAGTTGAAAATAAGTATGAACAAATAGTCAACATTATGCTTAAAATAAGACATGAAGGACATCTCCAATAAAGACCAAAATAAGAATGCTACATATCAGTTACTTGGCATTCTTTCAGAAATTCTATCAAGCAGACAAATATGAAACAGAAATATTAACATTGAAAAGAGAAAAGGTGGTATTCTTAGAGTATGTATTTTTTAAAAATCTAGAGAACGTCAAAATAACACCAATACCACTTAGAAAACATAATGGGGAAAAACGATGCTACTTATAATAGTGACAAATATATAAAATATCTAGGAATAATAATTTGGCTCCATGTCAAGAAGCACTATTAAACTCTGTAAAACAATATGGGAGAAAAAACGTGAATAAGTAAAAAAACTATCTTCCATGATGGGAAACTAAATACTACAACCAACCACTTTTTCTAAATGTATATTGGCTTAACGTAATTCCAATTAAGATCCCACTGGGATTCTCCTTAGAACTTGACAAAATAATTCTAAAATTTATCTGGAAGAATAAACATTTCAGAAAAAAAAGTTACCATCTGTAAAATAAAAGCAAGAATATCAACAGAGGTCAGGAGGTTAGAACGCTAATCCAAGTTAGCTGTCTGTATGGTTTCAACAATGCTGTCTATATGGTTAAATTAGTACTAGCTCAGGAACAAAAATCCTCAAATACATGTAATCAGAAAAATTAGTAACAGCTAACATATTTTATTTTGCTTACTATATGCCAAACACCATGCTAAAATATTTTATGTCCATTATGTCACTTAAGCCTCACAACAATTCTATGATGTAGGAGTGAGCAATTGATACAACAATTTGCTAACAGATTTGAAAAAGATACATTTAGAGCTTTAACAGTCTTTCTTAAGTGGTATTCTTCACCTCAGTCACAGAAGAGAGAAAAAATGGTTTGAGTCACTACTTTCTCAATTCTCCCAAGGATGGTACATATCCAGTACCATCCATCACAGACACACAGAAAAAAAGTTAATTCACAGTAAACAACAGATGCCTTAGGGTACTGGAGCTTAATTCTCTCCCAACTGAGAAAGGCTGCCTTATATCATACTATCAAAATAGTCAAAGATTAAAACAGAATTTTAAACATCAATTAAGATTTTTAAAAGACAAGAAAATTGAATGGTTTTTAAAAACAGAGAACTTACTAAATTTAGAACACAAAGAAATAAAAAATAAAAAGTTCAACAGATTTTATTCACATAAAAGTAAATTCCTAAGTGTGCTGAGAATAGCAAATCAGAGCTTGGGAGAAAAAAAAATCTCAAAGAAATACTAAGTATAGTTAATACCTTTGTTATACAGAGAATTTGTTTTAAAAAAATAAAACTGGAGAAATATAAGCAAAACAAGTAGTTTGCAAAAAAAAACATAAAATAATACGAATATATAAAGTCCAACTGCAAATTAAAATAAGAAACTATTAAATCTGCTAAGTTTCATATAAATTACATATTATCTAATCCTGATGACAGTAAAAGGAAAATGGAATTCTCAGACACTATATTGAGAATATAAACCATATAACATTTCTGGAAAGCATTTTGGCAATACTGTATCAAGAACTAAAAC
Source organism: Pongo pygmaeus (assembly GCF_028885625.2). Lineage (NCBI taxonomy): Eukaryota > Metazoa > Chordata > Mammalia > Primates > Hominidae > Pongo > Pongo pygmaeus. The sequence continues at coordinate 17,980,939 of NC_072380.2, read as the reverse complement.
TGAATTTCTGACGCAGTAATTCTACCTCTCCAGATGCAATCTAAGAAAACCACCTTAAATATGGTGGAAAGAACTATAATGAAGTTGTTTATTACGCTATAATTGTGACAAATTAAAAAACACTAAATGTCAAATGACAAAATCAATGCTATTAGGCAAACTGTACTACACCTGCTGGGGAGAATACTAAGTACCCTTCAAAATATGTAATTGTGAAGCCTGGACAATACAACCTGTCGTTGTATCATGGAAAAAGTAATATAAAAAAGTAAAAAAGCAGTATGAAAAATTATATATAAATTTTTTTAAACAAAAGCTAAGAAACTTTATTAAAGTGCTTTCACAAAAGCAATTATTGGTTACAGGGTAGGCACTGGTGATTTTTCTTCTTTTTTTCCTGTCTCATATTTTCAGGAATAGTTTACATAATTATTTATACTAGAAATATATTTTAAAACTTTAAAAAAAATACCCATAGAAGTATATCCAGTGAATCAAAAAGACTCATTTAAATAAAACATTTTGCAACTACTGTTTTCTACATACACTGACATAATTTGTAATACTGAAGAATAAAGCAGGCATGCAACAGAAGTGATGCCATATTTAAAAGTACTAAAAGCAATTGTTTTGAAACGTACATTGGAAGGGAAAATTAAGATATTTAAGTCAAAATTATTACATATCATTTTTATCTTAAAGGAGTATGTTAGCTATACTTTCTATCAATAGAATAATGAAGTAATAGTAAAGTAAGATAAATGTATTAAGAATATATCTGGGCCAAGGTCGGCGTTATCACAAGGTCAGGAATTCACGACCAGCCTGGCCAACATAACGAAATCCTATCTCTACTAAAAATACAAAAACTAGCCAGGCATGGTGGCACACGCCTGTAGTCCTAGCTACTCAGGAGGCTGAGGCAGAAGAATCAATTGAACCCGGGAGGCAGAGTTTGCAGTGTGCTGAGATCACGCCACTGCACTCCAGCCTGGGCAAGAGCAAGACACCATCTCAAAAAAAAAGAATATATCTGGAGAAAGAATGTTTTACACATTCTATTTTCCTATTAGAATCAATTCCCCCTAAAATGCAGAGCTTGTTCCAAAGACCTATTTCTGGCTAACGACTTTGAACACTACTAAGTTTCTAAAACAATTTTAAAACTGTACACTCTAATTAGTTTGGGAAAAACAGATGATTTTTTTTCCAGTATTTTTTAAAAGAAAATTTACTAAAGTCTAATCTATTAGGTTGGTAAAATGAACAATTTCATGCACTGTTACACTGTGATTGCCATAGGGGGTAGAATACTTCATAACTTAATAATGATGACACCAAATGTGTTTAAAAGGCACAGTATTAGTACGCCTTTAAAAAGTAAAACCATTAGTATGAAGCTAAAGAAATAATTGCATATGGATGAATTCTTTTTTTTTTTTTGAGACAGTGTCTTGCTCTGTCACCCAGGCTGGAGTGCAGTGGCGCCATCTGGGCTCACTACAAGCTCCGCCTCCCAGGTTCACGCCATTCTCCTGCCTCAGCCTCCCCAGTAGCTGGGACTACAGGCGCCTGCCACCACGCCCGGCTAATTTTTGTTGTATCTTTAGTAGAGACAGGGTTTCACCATGTTAGCCAGGATGGTCTCGATCTCCTGACCTCGTGATCCGCCCGCCTGGGCCTCCCAAAGTGCTGGGATTATAGGTGTGAGCCACGGCACCCAGCCACATTCACAACATTTCCCAAAAACACTAAGTATCTCCCTCATAAGAGTAATGGCATGTTATTTCTCTCTTCTTTATGTCAACCTCTTTAACCACCTAAATGTCACCATTAAAAATACGGGACCTCTGCCTTCTAAATTTTATTCTGTAAACACATTAATATACACTAGTACTTACAAGTACAGAAAGTATTCCAGTAACTGTCAGGCACAGTGGCTCACGCCTGTAATCCCAGCACTTTGGGAGGCCAAGGCGGGCGGATCACGAGGTCAGGAGACAAGAGACCATCCTGGCTAACACGGTGAAACCCTGTCTCTACTAAAAATACAAAAAATTAGCCAGGCATGGTGGCGGGCACCTGTAGTCCCAGCTACTCGGGAGGCTAAGGCAGGAGAATGTTGTGAACCCAGGAGGCGGAGCTTGCAGTGAGCCAAGATAACACCACTGCACTCCAGCCTGGGCGGAAGAGCGAGACTCTGTCTCAAAAAAAAAAAAAAAAAAAAAGTAAGTATTCCAATAACAAAAACACTAAGGATGTACAGAATACCAATATACCAATTCAAGCAAAATTTCTGTGCAGGATCAATAGAAGTTGGTGACTATAGTCCCCCCCTTATCTGCAGTTTTGTGTTGCAGGATTATAGTTCCCCATAGTCAACCATGGTCAGGAAACTGGTGAGTAACGTATGTTATTTTGAGCGACAGAGACCACATTCTTGTACCTTTTATTACAGTATATTGTTGTGACTATTCTATCTTATTAGTTATTGTTAATCTCTTACTGAGCCTAATTTATAAATTAAACTTTATCACAGTTACATACATACAGGAAATAACATACACATAGAGTTTGGTACTACCCACAGTTTCAGGCATGCACTGGGGGTCTCTGGAAGGTATCCCACACAGAAAAGGGCAGACTACTGTATTGCAAGGCGGGCAATAAGGAAGCAGAAGAGTTAAAGGATAAACCCTAGGTTGCTAGAAACTGGGTATGTGACACACAGTTAAACTGATTAGAAAAGAAACAAGTTTTCTTTGTTGAGAGAGGATGATAATGAGTTCAAGTTTTAGAAATGGAGAGTTTGAGGTGCCTATAGTACACCCAATTAAATTGTCCGGTTGACAAATAGCGATCTACCTCTCAAGAGAGAAATCTGGGCTGGAGAGTCATCCACTCAAAAAGTGGGACAGAGGACTCAGGGAGACGATAAAGAGTAAGAAAAGACCAGATCTTAAATACACTGGTATTAAACAGAGAGGCAGAGGAAAAGGACACAGTAAAATACTAATAAGGTACAGAAAGATACAAGAGCCTGCCAAAAGGGGAAAAGTGTATCAATGAGAATGTGATAAGAAACCAAACAGTTACCTTGCCAGATAAGAGAAGTACTGAGAAGTATCCTCCTGGATTTAGCAACAAGGTTACTGTTGACTTTGGTGAGAAATTTCAGCAGGGGTAGTGAGGGTCAATTCCATAATTGGAATGTATTATTCGAAAGAAGAGGGAAAAAATAAAGGAAGTCATTAGCTAATATTTTTAAGGAATCAGCCTATGATAAGCAGCAAGCAGAGATGGTCATAAAGAAAGTTTTATTAAAATAGAAGTATCTTGAGTACGTTTACAATTTGTTGGTAAGGAGGGAGATACTGGTCGGGTGCGGTGGCTCACGCCTGTAATCCCAGCACTTTGGGAGGCTGAGGCAGGTGGGTCACCTGAGGTCAGGAGTTTGAGACCAGCCTGTCCAAAACTGCAAAACCCTGTTTCCACTAAAAATACAAAAATTAGCCAGGTATGGTGGCACATGCCTGTAATCCCAGCTACTCAAGAGGCTGAGGCAGGAGAATCGTTTGAACCCGGGAGGCGGAGGTTACAGTGAGCTGAGATCGTGCCATTGCACTCAGCCTGGGCAACAAGAGAGAAACTCCGCCTCACTAAAAAAAAAAAAAAAAAAAGAGGGAGATACTAAAAATGCAGAAGAGAAAGCAACTAGCATGTGGGCTCTGAGAAAGCGGGGGCCATTGGGATCCAGAGCAAAAGACAAATGATTAGCTTTAGACAGGAGGAAGAACACCTCTTTAATTGGAAAAAAAACAAGAAAGGATGGAATTGGTTGGAGGCTGGTTAGCAGATGTGGTGGTAGGAAACCAAGGGTGTTCCTAAGTGTTGTGAAGTAGGAAGGACTGTACATTAAATGTGAGGGTGAGACAGCAGTGTCTGAGAGATCGTAGAAAAGTAGGGAATGGAGAACGACCGTGGGCAGCACTACGGACTCAGGGAAACGAGAGACTATTCACTGATATAACACGTACTACAGATATTTTTTCCAGCAGTGCTCATAACCCTCAATATAAACACTCCACTGAATCCATCCAAGGTTCAAATTTTGCCACGCAAGTTTAACAGACAGTAAGATAAGAAAGTTGAAGCTGTAAGAAAACAATTGGTAGAAGTGATTGATGACAGTACTATGGGCAGCTGAACGGGGATAAAAATAAAATACTTCTACTTTAAACACGCACTTCTACTCATGCTATGCCTTACTAAACAAAGTTGAAACTGTTACTTTCAAGTTTCATTTAGCTATTTTTGACAGCCTTAGTGGTTTTTTTTTTTTTTTTTTTTTTTACAAAGACAGAAAAATGAAAATATACTATGGCAATTTTAACCTACTTTCAATGACTAATTTTGTTTTTTTTTTGTTTTTTTTTTTTTTAAGAAAATCCTGTTAGGCTGGGCACAGTGGCTCACGCCTGTAATCCCAGCACTTTGGGAAGCCGAGGCGGGCGGATCACGAGGTCAGGAGTTGAAGACTAGCCTGACCAACATGGTAAGACCCCATCTATATTAAAAATACAAAAATTAGTCAGACGTGGTGGCACGCATCTGTAATCCCAGCTACTTGGGAGGCTGAGGCAGGAGAATCACTTGAACTTGGGAGGCAGAGGTTGCGGTAAGCCAAGACTGTGCTGCTGCATTCCAGTCTGGGTGCCAGAGCAAGACTCCATCGCCAAAAAAAAGAATATCCCCTTGCAGGATTCTAACTACAGAGACTTATTACGGTAGAATATCACAGTATCAATTACCATGAAAATACCTATGACTACAGTTTACTTTTGAAATAATACAAGGTAAAGAAGAAATTCAAAGTAATCAAGTAATCAGGCCAGGTGAAGTGGCTCATGCTTGTGATCCCACCACTTTGGGAAGCTGAGGCGGGCGGATCACTTGATTCGCCTGGTCAACATGGCAAAACTCTGCCTCTACTAAAAATGCAAATATTAGCCACGCGTGCTGGGGCATGCCTGTAATCCCAGCTGTTTGGTAGGCTGAGTAAGGAGAAGCAATTGCTTGAACTCGGGAGGAGAGGGATGCAGTGAGTCAAGATAGCGCCACTGCACTCCAGCCTGGACAACAGAGCAAGACTCTGTCTCCAAAAAAAAAAAAAACAAAACCAAAGTACTTAGTAAAGAAAAAAATTATTTTTTTCTCAAACGGCATTAAATTACTCATAATCACCCCTGAAAATATCCAAGATACTCTTATACTTTTCCTGATAGTAACTGGCACATGGTTTCACTTTCTACTTCATTCCCTGCTTTCATGAACTAAACACTTGCAATGACTTTTCTAGGACTCTGGCCTCAATTCCAATATCCATCTCATCTTCTCTATTCCAATACTGAACTGATAATTTGTTCAGGATCCTGAACTTCTGAAGTTCCTCTTTCTGATCATAAGTTTTTGCATTCTACTTCTCTCACTTTATTCCTGCTGAAACTGCTCTTAGCCTTCCTGAATACTACCAGCCCCTTGATCGTTTCTCTCTCCCTAAATCCATCAATCCCTTGATTCTTTACTCAAACCCAAACCCAAGTAAGTCATTGCAAAAATGCCTTGCTAGCTAGCATCCTTCACTTCCTCACCTACTTGCCTACTATGTCAACTCAATTCTGGCTAAAGTCCACTATCTGTTTTCTCTGCTACTATTCTCAAGCTGTCAAGAAGCGGGGAAATCATCATAAAATGGCATTGACTGTGATCACTATTAAGGTATACTACACTCTACATACACATAGATACTTTTAAAATGTAAGTTTACTCCATGAAGAAAAGCACCCTGTCTGTTTTGCACACCGTTGTATCTCTAGTACTTCAGTCATTACATAGCACGTTGTAGGGCACTCAAATCTGTAAAAATGAAAGTACTGCTATGTATCTCTGGTTGTCTTCTTAGCTCTGTATTGTGAATCTCACAGCCTTACTAGTTTCTCCAAGTCTCAAATCCACTTTCCTCCTTCAGAAAAAAATTGCCAAATCTCCTACTGAAAAAACCCAGGTCTTCCAATTGAAGTTAACTCAATTACCCTTTATTTTTATTCGTCTTATCCATCATGTTCCCCAATGTGCTAAAACGAAAATTTTATAACTAATTTTGTAATTATTGTTTATTTTACTAAAGCCTACCATACAGCAATCACTCTAGGATTAACAACTCTAATACACACACTCACACGTGACCTTTCCCTTGAGTTCCATTTTTCTTGCCCTGTTTTGTTAGTCTTCCAGTTTAAAAAAAAAGAAAAGAAAAAAAAACCCCACTGAGAACGATAATTAAGATATACATCAACTACCTATTTGTATTTTCTCATGACAGTCTCATTTCAGGTCCTCATACGAGAGCTATAAAATAAAAATCTGTCTGCTTTTGTAGAAAGCAAGAATATATATTGATTTCTACAAAAGTTTCTTTTTTTTTGAGACTGAGTCTCACTCTGTCGCACAGGCTGGGGTGCAGTGGTACAATCTCGGCTCACTGCAATCTCCTGCTCCCAGGTTCACGCTATTCTCCTGCCTCTGCCTCCAGAGTAGCTGGGACTACAGGTGCCCGCCACCACGCCTGGCTAATCTTTTTTGTATTTTTAATAGAGATGGGGTTTCACCATGTTAGCCGGATGGTCTCGATCTCCTGACCTCGTCATCCGCCCACCTCGGCCTCCCGAAGTGCTGGGATTACAGGCGTGAGCCACTGCGCCCAGCCAATTTCTACAAAACTTTCAAAATGAACTTTCTTAAAATGTTAAGAGTAGAATTAAATTTAGGTTATTTATTTCTGAGGTTTTTTCTGAAGAGCAATTATTTCCAAAAAGCTTTTAACAAACTTCTAATTATCTTTTAACCATTTTTCCAAACTGCCCTTTGCAAACAATTATTGAACTTCTCCTAGCGAACTTACATTCTACAACACTGACTTTATTCTGCTGGACAGAGAATACCTTTATGTCACTTGCATGTGGCAATGCACCATGCGCTAAAAGTAATGTTTAAAGTAACTTTATACCAGGAAAGGGAGATCGAAGTACAAAAAATAATCATAAAATAATTTTAGACAACTAAACTTCGGTCAAGGCATAACAAGTTCAAAAAGTAGAGTTCATGAACAGCCAATTAATAGGAATGTTGTAGAAGAGAACTTGAGATTAAATGGATTTGGAAAGAGAGGCTATCCAGTTATAGGACAAATTCAAACAGGTTGAAAAAATTCTGTGAAGACAAATAAATTTCAAACCGTACTGCATAAACCATTCTAGTACTTAATAATAAGGAATGACAGGGCCTTTCCTAACAAAGATACACGGGCAGGCCAAAGCAGCACGCCGAAAAGCAGAGCAAACAGGGCAGTGAACCCAGAAAGTGTGTTTACTAAGCAGAGAGGGTCCTCAGTCATGCACTGTAATTGTGACAGCAGTGTCCACCATAAAGTCTTCTCCAACTCTAATACAAAGGATAATAGATAATAATGTCAAATTACCTGTTTAGAAACTAGTTTTTGCAGCTCAGAACTGCTCTTTTCCCGCTTCACACTTCAAAGCTGTTTCCTGCTTAGGATTAAAAATATGTATCACTTAAGTAAATTACTGACACTATGAAATACAGAATAACAAATACTATAGTTCTGGTCTAAAATATGTTTAGAAGGATCAAAAGAAGGGGAAAAATATAACATCCATATTTTAAATTTAAGTTACCTCAATTCTTTTGGAAAATAGTGTGATATGCATAAATGCTTAAATGCTCTAAACTTCTGAAATCCTACCAAACAGCAAAGTGATATCTATTTCAGAACAGCATAACAAAGATAGTTAGCCCTAACTATCCTTTAATAGTCTATGCCAAAGTTTACTCCTCTGATTGATCGAGTTTCCTGTTACTCAAACTATTTAACAACCTCGTATATCCGATGATTTAAAAAATGTTTGCTCATTTAAAAGCTACTGTACTTCATAATAAACTCGTCACTACATAAATACCAGGTTTACCTTCAATTCAAAAATTCTATTATATTGGTGTTCAGTGGTCCTCACCAGGAAGGTGCCAGGAAAAGAAAGGAGCAGGTGCACCCGAGGCTCTGCAACACCCACTCCGGTAACCAAAGAACACCAGCAGGCGGAGTCTAGAAAGCGATTATGGGGCGGGGGTGGTAGGGGCGCCCAGAAAGCCCGCTTCTTCCAGCTCCCAAACACGAACCGTCACCCGTAAGACACACGATACAGACCTCAACTCGGTCAAAAAAAAAAAAAATTAAACCAGGCTAGTTCCTGGGGAGTAGGCTGAGGGATGCAAAGTTGGCGCGCCCAGCCTCCCTGGCGGGGCCTAATCCCCAAACGCCAGTTTCTGCAAACCAAACAACGTTTCCCCCAGTCCCACTTGGCATTTAGTCTTTCCCGGTTCTAGGCCCAATTCTAACTAGATCTGCAGGAGGGGAGAAAGAAGGGGCAATAATTACTCCATTAACATTCCCAGGAACGCCTCCCCCGGCCCGTCGGCTCCCACAGCACCAGAGACGGCGGAAATCCTACAGCTCACAGCCCAACTGCAACTCTTCAGAGTCGCGTCGCTCCTCATCCGCCCTTCTGCACCCCAAACTCTGGACACCGAGAGCTCCACAGAATAAAATCGGAGGGAACGCGGGGAAGAACTATGGCCACCAAGGCCTGTTTCTCTGAGAACTCGACCCAGTGCCCCGGCACCCAAACCAGAGCCCCCGCTCCGCTTCCTCCGCCCGCAAGGGGCATTCCCGGAGCCACCGGGACGCAAGACAGCCTCCCCGACAGGGCCAGCAGGAGGGACGAGAAGGCAAGAAGGGGGTCCGGCAATCACCAACGCGTCCCGAGGTGCTCACCCGGGGATCCCGGCGGTCGGTCCTGAGGGAGGAGGCGGACTGACCGCCTAGGGCACGGGAAGCCCGGGGCAGGAAGACTCGGGAGCCTACCGAGGAGGCGTGGGCCCGTGGCCAGACCCAACAGGCCCAAGTGTCCCGGAGCCGTTACTCTCCCGCCCCTGGGGCGCGCCGCCCTCGGTTGCCAAGGGCTGGGGACGCGCAGGCATTACCTCTACAAGAAGGAGCCTCTCCTGTCAAAGGCAGAGCGGCAGTCAGCCCCCACGACCCGCCGCCAGCAGCGGTCGGCCCTCGGAGACCGCAGCAGAGAGGCCCACACGTTTCCTGGCTGCCTTGGCCCCAGTGGCCGCCTTTTCGACCTCAGCTACGCAGCACCAACCGCCGCAGCCACCGCCATCTTAGGATCTCATTGTGGTGGGAGAAGAGGGGCGGGGGGACTGCAGAGTGGGCAACGCGCGGCGGGACATGCGCCGTCTCCTCGGCAACGGCCGCGCGGGGGCGAGAACTCGCCCGGGCGGGAGCCGCAGTGCGAGCTAGACTGGAGTCATGTGACCTTCCGGAGTCTGTGGTGTCGCTTCTGGCTCTTTAAGCCGAAAACAGATTACACGAACGAATCCGCCCCCACCCGCCCAGGAACTATGTATCCCAGAATGCCAACTACACTTCGCGTTCTAAACGCCCGCCGGCCGCAGGTGGAGGACTACAAATCCCAGCATGGTGTGCGCTTCCGGCGCTGATCGCGGAACGTGGGGCCCTAGGCCTATGCGGAAGTGCATTGATCCCTCAGCCCTTGGAGAAAGAGTTGAGGCGCTGTGCGGTTTTCCGTGGGGGTGTCAGCTCCGGCCCATGCCTGAAGAAGAAGCCAAGACCGGGATCGCTTTTTTGCCCCTTCCTCACCCACATCCCGGTCACGAAGAGGTGGAAACAAAAGGACACTTACAATGTAGTCCAACCTCCTGATTTTACATATGAGGGGATTGTTCCACGGAAGTTAAACAGTTTGCCAAACGTCATTATGTAGCTACTGAGTGAGAGAATCATAAATATTGTTGATATTTAACGCCACTTTTGGTTAAATGTCCTTTTTCCTTAAAAGAGCCAGATGATTTTAATCCAAACTTAATTTCAGTAAATTTTCTCTGAATTATCTTTTTATTTATACTCTCCTGTTACGGCTCCATTAAGATTAGTAAATTGGCAGGTCCTCCCTTTAAAAAACAAAAATCAATAAAGTCATAAGGCCTTCAATGTGCCTGACTGGAAAGGTAAAACACCTGTCAGTTTTAGTTGAGTGCAAGGGCCTTCTAGTTTTACGCAGTTTATAATTATGGAATAACTTTTTAAGCAAAATAAAGGTAAAAAGAAGAATTGCATTCTGGGTTTCAACAACAAAAACAAATTGTTCCCAAAATAGTAAGTCTGCATCTCAGTATGCAATTCAGATAAAGCTCTTCTATCCCACTGCAATTTGCCACCGTAGGTTCAGTCGTGAGTGCATTGATCGTTTGTCAGACACTTTTTCCTCATATTCTGTGTGTGTGTCGCTAAGTACTGAGGTAGCAAAAATATAGCCCCTGCCCTTGAAGAGCTCATATTTTAGTGAAGGATGGGGAAGTGGAGTGTGATGTAAATAAAGTTTGTGTTGTAAGAAAAAGTGCTGTGGGAGCTCAGAACACAGCCGCTAAACGCTCAGGTGTTTATTGTAGTCCAGAATGCCCTATCCTAATTCCACCACTCCAAGATCCTGGACAAGCGACGTGCCTTTCTGAGCCTTAATTGCCCCATCTATGAAATGAGGGGGAAGGAATAATACTGCCTACCTTGAAAAGATTTTTTTTTAAATGTTCTCAGAGTTTGTTTTATGCCAGATACACTGTAAAGCACTTCGGCTGTTGTGATTTTCTTAATCCTCACAGTTACCCTGAAGAGGCTGGTTCTGAATCTGACCCGTTTTAGCAATGAAAGGTTATATAAATCAAACTTCTAGCAGCTACAAATGGTAGAGCCTAAATTTAAACGGAGGTCTACCTGATTCCTTGAAGATTTTTTTAAATTAAATAAAATGCATATAAAAACACTAGTATATGTTGAGGCCCAAAATATTAGCTATCATCATTATTTTGTTTTTTACATATGTATTATTATTAAACGTATGTAGAAGCTGTTATCATTAAAACAATTCCAGTAAATTCAAAAGCGTGAAATTATAATACGAACTAGTCATTATGTTTTCTGAATTTATGAAGCTCCAGAATGTCAATACTATTGTTTATTAGGAGGTAGGAGGAATTTGAGAAATATTTACATTGAAATGTAGAAGCTGTTATCATTAAAACAATTCTAATAAATTCAAAAGCATAAAATTATAATATCTACTAGTCATTATGTTTTCTGAATTTATGAAGCCCCAGAATGTCAATACTACTGTTTGTTAGGAGGTAAGAGGAATTTGAGAAATATTTACATTGAAAAGGGGTTCTCAAACTCAAATATGAGCATTACTGATTTTTGTAGGGGAAGAAGGAAAGAAAAAAACAAGAAGCGACAAAATTATACCTGGCTTTCAGAAATTTAACATCTATTTTTAGAAACAAACTTTATCAAAATGAATCGATTTAGTGTTAATAATCTGTCACTATGCCAAACAAATGATGTAGACACTGATTGCTTTGGTAATTTAGATTTTTAAAATAGGGATGTTTTGTCTCAGAGATGATGATAGCTCTAGGATTTATAGGTAGGATCAAATTACGGGCAGCAGTCTGTGGAAATGTAGATAGGAAACAGAAGAATGGCCTCTAAGAGATAAACATTGAAACTGCATTTCAGTTTTCCACATTCAAGAGAGCAACCTAACACATGTATTAAATATGCAGGGGGTGGAAGTTCCAAATTGCAGAATGATGTTCAAGGAAGTGGGATATACCAAGAACACAGATAACACATCCAGAGTAAGCAATGGACAACAGACAGACTGGCTGAAGTAGAAGATTTATGTATGGTAAGTGATGGGGACGTGGGAGAAGGCAAGGTTTAATTACCAGGTTGGGGCCAAACTATAGAAAGTCAACTACTTATCTAAAGAGTTTGGACTTTGTTCTTCAGGTAGTGTGAAACCATTTGAGACTTTGGAAGAGGTCAATGCTGTAATGAAATGGTTATTTGAAGACTTCAATCTAGTGGCAATGTTTTGTAAAGACTAGGAAGAGAAGACAAGGAGAACAGGTGCCAACCTGTCATGAAGTAATGAAGGCTTGGCCTAAGGTAGTAGCAGGATGAATAAAGTAAGGGATTTAAATTTTTATTAACATAAACTAAATCAGTTGTTATGATGTGAAAATACTATTTCTGTTTCTTGATATTTGGTAGGACACTAACCAGGTGGTACTTATAACACAGCCAGGCACGGTGACTCATGCCTGTAATCCCAGCACTTTGGGAGACCGAGGAGGGCGGATCATGATGTCAGGAGTTCGAGACCAGCCTGACCAACATAGTGAAACCCCGTCTCTACTAAAAATACAAAAATTAGCCGGGCGTGATGGAATGTGACTGTAATCCCAGCTACTCAGGAGGCTGAGGCAGGAGAATTGCTTGAACCTAGGAGGTGGAGGTTGCAGTGAGCCCAGGTCACACCATTGCATTCCAGCCTGAGCGAGACTCTGTCTCAAAAAAAAAAAACACGTGGCGCTATATTGTTTATCTCTTTAATGTATTCTGTATGCTCCTTATCCACAGATAGATTGTAAGCATGTCTATAACAGAAATCCAGCCTTTTGTACTTTTTATTCTTTGAAAAACAAGTTTTCTGCAATACCTAGTTTTAACCTGCAGATGGTGATAGAACTTAAAGGAAAAATCTTCAAGGACAAATACACTACTTTATAACTGGATGTTATTTGTTTTTATTATGTGATTTTTTGACACACCCAAAAGAATATATAACATACATGTAAACTCTATAGTACAGTACTGACAACCGGGTGCATTATATGCCTGTAATGTCAGCTACCTGGGAGGCTGAAGCTGGAAGATCACTTGAGGCCAGTAGCTCCAGACCAGCCTGAGGAACTTAAGGAAACTGTTCATACATACATACATACATACATACATACATACATACATAAAGTACAATAATGAGCAAAACACTCAAGAACCCACAACCTAACCTTGAAAATAGAATTTAATCAAAACGTATCTGGGCACAGTGGCTCATGCCTGTAATCCCAGCACTTTGGGAGCCCGAGGCAGTTGGATCATTTGGGGTCAGGAGTTTGAGACAAGGCAACATGGCGAAACTCCGCCGCTACTACAACTACAAAAATTAGCCAGATGTGGTGGTGCGAGGCTGTAATCCCAGGGAGGTTGAGGCGGGACAATATCACTTGAGCCCGGGAGGCAGAGGTTGCAGTGAACCGAGATTGTGCCACTGCACTCCAGCCTGGTGACAGAGCAAGACTCCACGTCAAAAAAAAAAAAAAAAAAGAACTTAAGATGTTGAAGGACTACTCCCTGCCACATTTTCTTAAACTCTTTCTTCTTCTTTGCAGACATAAATACTATCCGGAATTCAATGTTATTGAATTCCTTCATTTTATTCATGTAACTATGGATATCCCTAAATAATATGTTTTATTTTGCTTGTTTTCAAGCTTTATATAAATGATATCATACTGAATATATTTTTGCTTTACTTGCTTTTTTCATTCAACATTGTGTTTCTGCGATTCATCCATTTTAATGGGTATAAACCCTAAATGTATTAAGAGCAGAATGTAAAATTAATTTTTGAATATTCCTTAAAAATATAAGTTCGCTTTCTGGGTGACTTAATGGAAGAAGAGATTGGTCATGCCAAACAAAGGACTAATTGGAGGCCTCTGACCTAGTTCTTACACCTTTTGGTTAAATTTTAGCACGGTTAACTTCTCTACCTTTTAATCTAGCCCACAGTTTCTTAACCTTGATACTATTGACAGTTTGGGCTGGGTGATTCTTGTTGCGGGGCGGTTCTGTGCATTCCGGGTTCTGTGCATCCCTGGCCTCTACCCACTGTATACCTAGAGCAAACCCCTGTCCATTGTAAAAACCAAAAATGTCTCCTGACATTGATTGCCAAGCATCCTCGGGAGTTTGGGGAGGGAGATTTTTCTTCCATAACTCTTTTGCTCAAAAACTTAAAAGTTGATGTATATAATCTAATCAACCAGCCATTATATAATTATGTCAACGAATTCTATCAAATCCACATGCGTAAGTAATGTTTCAAGGCTCTTTTTACCTTGCTCTGTTTTCCCTAGATCTAATTACCAGAACATCTGTCATTACTGCCTAGTTTGGATTCTTTATTATTAAATTTGAAAATACCTAATTACTGCTGTCGACATACAATATTAATGTTTGTAACAGTCTGAACTGCCTCTTCCTTCATAACCAATTTATGTTCTTTTCTTTCAGAAATCACTTATTTAATGGATGTAACCCTCGTGATTCTGACAATTTCATCTATAGTTGCATTTCATCAGTTTTCACATGGCTTTACTTCTACAAAGTTGTGATTACTACATGATTCTTCCTATATTTTTCTTGTATGTATGTTTTTACATCATCTTCTCTATTCACTGAAAATCTGGTCAAAGCTGCAATCATGTAGTGAAATCTTGAGTAAATTGCTTCCTTCCCAAGACACACCAAGTTGGAGAGGTTTAAACAAAGAGATATGAGTAACAATTTTTAAAAACTACAAGGAAAATAATCCATATCTTTTTCCTTGTTTCCCACCAACCCTATACCAAAACAGTTAAACCAGAACTATGTAACTAGATATATGTTGGTAATTAAGTAGAAAAATTGGATAATTAGGTGAGGGAGTTCCAAAAATATGGAAATATGGGCTGATACAGATTTTGTTTCCTAATTCATAGGAAAAATATTAGAAAGGCATGAAAATTAAACCTCAGCTTTCACTTTAAAAATGCTGTTAATCAAAACAAAATGATATGAAATAAGGACTCAAAATTGTCATGGTTATAAGGAATAATCCGGAGTGATTTTATAAAAGATGGTTTCTGGCTCAAGTAAGTTTTTATTCACAGAAATAAAGAGAGCTGCAAGTGACAACTAGATCTGTAATATGCATCCATACGGACTAGCAGAGGAGTATGTGGCATGATTGGGGTTACAATGATTCACGTTAAATTCACGGTGTTATAGAGGAAAGCTACAGCTGTATATATTATAATTTTTTTTTTTTTTGAGACACAGTCTCGCTCTGTCGCCCACACTGGAGTGCAGTGGCACGATTTCAGCTCACTACAACCTCCACCTCGCGGGTTCAAGCCGTTCTCCTGCCTCAGCCTCCCAAGTAGCTGGGACTGCAGGCACCCACCACCACGCCTGGCTAATTTTTTGTATTTTTAGCAGAGATGGAGTTTCACCATGTTAGCCAGGGTGGTCTCGATCTCCTGACCTTGTGATCCACCCACGTTGGCCTTATAATTTTTTATTTTACCATAAAAAGACTCCCACATTGCATTTCTCCTTCCATGAGAAAGATCCCAAAGTCAGGGGAGAACTAGCAAAACACGCGTGAATTCAGATTAACAAGGTAAGAGAAAATGCCCTCTCTTTACCAGAAGAACTAAATAATCTCCAGGGCTAAAAACCAAGGATGCTGGATGGCAGGCCGGTCTATCCAAGACTCTCCCCAATCTAGATAAGGAAACAAGTAAAACTCTGATAGCGGGTGAAACACACTGCTATAGAGGAGAGGTTTGTGGGTCAAAACAGGGGCTTGAATGTGGGCCGAGGTAGTCGAGGGCCAGCCTACAGTGTGCCTGTTTAAGGATTAACAATATATGCTTTAGAATAGTGTTTTATTAATATAGTCATGAATCATAAGAATAGCTTTGCTTAGTCCAACAATATAAGAATCAGGCGGTGAGTTTGCTTGACTGACCACAGAGTGGAACAAACAATCGCAGGAAGTGTGCGGAGCCTCTAAGCAAGAAAGCTTGCTTATTGCTCAGCCTCCCACTTGAGTCCCTGAACAAAAGTCTCGTGGGAAGGGAAGCGACCCCTGCTCCATTCCCCAGAAGGGAACAGCAGGAGGCTGCTTGTAAAAGAGGAGAAGTCCTCTGCGGTAGAGATAAGGAGGAAGTCTTCTATCTCCCGCTTGTTCCCAGAAGCAGAGAGCTCTGCTGCTCTGCTGATGGTGCTTGGAGTGGACCGCTCCTTTGATGTACAGGCCTGTGGTCTGACGGGCTGTCTGCTTTCACGTCCTGTTCTGTTCTGTTAACCCCCTCTGCCACCTCTCCCCATGGTCACTCTATGATCACCCAACCATCTGCCCACCCTCAGCCCATAGGATCAAAGGAACTGTACTCAATAAATATCAGTGAAATCCAGAGCTCAGGGCCTTCACAGTTTCCGTGTTGTGATGGACAACTGGACCCACTTTTGTTAACTCTTGAACTTTCTGTCTTTATTTCTTTTCTCATTCCTTTGTCTCCACTGGGAAGGGGAGAACCCGCATGTGGTGTAGCGGGCTGGTTCCCCTACATCTTTGACACCCAGCGTGGGCTCCTTGTACCCAGGTGAAGTTACACCTGAGCGTGGTCATTGCAGAGACCAGTCTGTTGAGGGACTCCCGAGAACGTGTGGTCAGCATTGCAGTAAGCTTGTGTGCTCGGAGTATTCCAGGGACACCATGGGACAATCGGAAAGTAAGCACTCTGCTTATTTACACTTTATCAAACTCCTCTTAAAGAGGGGGAAAATAAAGGCTAGCACAGAAAACTTGATTACTCTGTTTCAAACAGTAGAGCAGTATTGCCCTTGGTTTCCTGAATAAGGTACCATGGATTTAAAAGATTGGGAGCAGGTTGGAATTGCCTTAAAACAAGTTCATAAGGAAGGAAAACTTATTCTTCTAACGGTCTGGTCAGACTGGGCTATGGTTAAAGCAGCCTTGGAACCGTTTCAAATGGAAAACGAGGTTTATCCTCCAGCAGAAAGAATTCCAGCGAAGGAAGGCGGTGCTGCCGCCAATATAAATATAAAGGAAGTTGAAGGAGGAGAGGATAGTGAAGAAGATTTTGAGGAAAGTACAGACAAACCTGGAGATGACTTAATTTCTTTTGAGGGGCATGTGGGACCTCCAGCTGCTCCTAAAATAAAGAGAGAAGCTATTTATGCCAATATGTCTAAAACAAAGAAGGGCCTTGAGGAATCTTCGGCTCCTCATTGGGATCATCCGGAGTGGCCACCTCCAATAAGGCAATGTAACCTGGAGCCTTGGAGGTTTGAATCTCAAATTTGCCCTGTTTCATGAATGGATAAATTAGGGGCTCAGGAATCAAGAACACATTTTTGCAGCACCAGTACAGCATAGGGGTGCACTGCCACCTAATGTCAATGAATCACCATTTCAAATGGTTATTCAGCAGGCTAGGTTAGCTGGAGATCCCGATGCCTGGCAGTTTCCAGTAGTTTTGCAACCCCCACAGCAGCAGGGTGATGCCCATCAGGCGGTATGGGAACCATTTTCTTTTAAGCTGCTTAAAGATCTCAAAGCAGCTGTTGGTCAGTACGGTCCCAATTCGCCTTTTGTCCGGTCACTATTACACTCAGTGACTGAGGACAAGCGATTGGCCCTGGACGATTGGGAGATTTTAGCAAAAGCTACTCTTTCGCCCTCCCAATTTCTTCAATTTAAAACTTGGTGGACCGATGAGGCTCAAAATCAAGATAGAAAAAACCATGCTGCTAATCCTGTTGTTGCCATTTCACTTGAACAACTGTTGGGAGTTGGGGGCCAATGAGGAACTGTACAACAGCAATTAGTCCTTCAGGATGATGCCGTTGAGCAAATTCGCAGTTGTTGCTTGAGAGCATGGGAAAAAATTCAGGACCCGGGAACTACTTATCCCTCTTTTTTAATTCTATCAGACGAGGCTCAAAAGAACCGTATCCTGATTTTATTGCTCGTCTTCAAGATGCAGCTCAGAAGGCTCTCACTGATGAAAGTGCCAGGAAGGTGATTATAGAATTGTTGGCTCATGAAAACGCCAACCCTGAGTGTCAATCAGCTATTCGCCCTGTGAAAGGAAAGGTTTCAGTGGGAGTTGATGTAATCAATGAGTGGATCAGGACATGTGATAGATTAGTGGAATCATGCATAAGGCTATGATAATGGCTCAAACCATGGCAGGATTAAAGGTGGGAGGTCCAGTGAAAAACTTTTCAGGCAATTGTTATAACTGTGGGCAATTTGGACATACAAAAAAGGAATGTAAGAACAAATCAAACAAACAATCCAGATCTAATCAAACAAAGGAGCCACCTGGCTTATGTCCCAGGTGCCAGAAGGGTAAACATTGGGCTAAACAGTGCCACTCCAAATTTGATGAAAATGGCCAACCCTTGCAGGCACAATCGGGAAACAGGAAGAGGGGCCAGCCTCAGGCTCTGCTCCAAACTGGGGCATTCCCTCTCCAGCAGTTTGTCCCTCAGTCAGCACCAGTGCCTTTAATCCCTCAAGTGACACAAATACCTTTAGCCCAACCACCACAGTAACACAATTGGCGCCAGCTACAACAGGGGGCGCCACTTTAGATTTATGTTGCACCAGAGCTGTGTCTCTGCTTCCAGGGGAACCACCTCAAAAGGTGCCCACTAGGGTATTTGGCCCTTTACCTGAGGTAACAGTTGGACTTCTTTTAGGGAGACTTAGTCTAAATTTAAAAGGATTCCAAATTCATACTGGAGTGATAGATTCAGATTTTGTGGGAGAAATTCAATTGGTTATTAGTTCTAGTATTCCTTGGAGTGCAAGCCTGGCAGATAGAATTGCTCAATTGTTGTTATTTCCTTATTACCTAATTGTTGTTACTACCTAAGTAGGAGAAAGTACAGTAAAAAGAGAAGGTGGTTTTGGCAGCACTGATAGCAAAGGAAAAGCAACTTATTGGGTAAATCAAGTTTCTGAAAATAGACCTGCGTGCACAATAACGATTCAGGGAAAACACTTTGAAGGACTTGTCTATACAGGCGCTGATACTTCTATTACAGCCCTGGATCACTGGCCAAAAACATGGCCCAAACAAAGAGCTTCTATGGGTTTAATTGGAATAGGCATGGCATCTGAAGTTTATCAGAGTGGTACAATTTTACACTGTTTAGTAGCAGATGGACAGGAAGGTACCAACCAACCTATAATTACTGCCATTCCCATTAATTTGTGAGGAAAAGATTTGTTACAACAATGCGGTACAGAAATCACCATTCCCTCTATGATTTACAGTTCAGAGAGTCAAAGCATGATGACTAAGATGGGGTATACTCCTGGAAAAACATTAGGAAAGAATGTGGATGGAATAACTCAGCCAATTGAAGCCTCAGTTAAATTTGACCTAAAAGGAATTGGGTACTTTTTTTAGGGGCGGCCACTGTTGAGCCTCCAAAGCCCATCCCATTGAAATGGAAAACTCAAAAACCTGTGTGGGTTGATCATTGGCCGCTTCCTCCGCAAAAACTGGAATTTTTTGCACAATATTACACTGACTAGCAAAAGAGCAATTAGACAAGGATATATTGAACCTTCTTTCTCACCGTGGAATTCCCCAGTTTTTGTAATTCAGAAAAAATCCAGTAGATGGCGCTTGTTGACCAAGCTACGAGCGGTTAATACCGTCATTCAACAGATGGGGGCTCTCCAACCAGGGTTGCCATCCCCCGCCATGATTCCAAGAGAATGGCCGAGGGTAATAATTGATTTGGGCCGGGTGCGGTGGCTCACGCCTATAATCCAAGCATTTTGGGAGGCCGAGGCGGGAGGATCATGAGGTCAGGAGATCGAAACCATCCTGGCTAACACGGGGAAACCCCGTCTCTACTAAAAATACAAAAAATTAGCCGGGCGTGGTAGCGGGCACCTGTAGTCCCAGCTACTCCGGAGGCTGAGGCAGGAGAATGGCGTGAACCCGGGAAGCGGAGCTTGCAGTGAGCCAAGATCACGCCACTGCACTCCAGCCTGGGTGACAGAGCGAGACTCCGTCTCAAAAAAAAACAATTGATTCGAAAGATGGTTTTTTCACCATTCCTTTGGATCCCCAGGACTTTGAAAAATTTGCATTTACAATATCTGCTATAAATAATAAGGAACCAGCTACTAGGTCACAGTAGAAAGTTTTACCCCAAGGAATTTTAAATAGTCCTACAATTTGTCAAACTTTCTTGGGAAGGTCATTCAGCCTGTCTGGGATCAGTTTCCTGATTGTTAATATTATTCATTATGTTGATGACATTTTATGTGCTGCTACAAGTAGGCATAGACTTATCAAATGTTTTTCTATGTTACAAGAAATGGTGGGGCTTACAGTTCTCGCTATAGCGCCAAATAAAATTCAAACTACTACATCCTATCATTACCTAGGAATGAAGGTGGAGGAGAGAACAGTTAAGCCCTAAAAGGCAGAAATTCGTAAGGAGTCCTTAAAAACTTTAAATGATTTTCAAAAATTATTAGGAGACGTTAATTGGATAAAGCCCACCTTAGGAATCGCCACTTACGTGATGTCTAACTTGTTTGCTTTGCTGAGAGGGGATCCAAATTTACATTGCAAAAGAACTCTGACGCCTGCAACAGCTTCAGCTGTTAAGAATAATTGAGGAAAAAATTCAAAGTGCTCAAGTCAGTAGAATAGATCCTAGTGTTCCATAGCAGCTCTTGGTGTTCCTACTCTGCATTCTCTTACAGGAGTGATTATTCAAGATGCTGACTTGGTTGAATGGTCTTTTTTACTCCACAGTACAACTAGGACTTTTTCAATTTACTTAGATCAAATAGCTATTCTTATAGGCCAAGCCCAATTAAGAATAGTTAGATTCACTGGCACTGATTCAGATAAAATTGTAGTTCCTTTAAACAAAGCACAGGTTCAACAAGCCTTTATAAGTTCATCAGAATGGCAGTCTAATTTAGCTGGTTTTGTTGGCCATATAGATAATCATTACCCTAAAACAAAAATTTTTCAGTTCCTAAAATTGGCTACCTGGATTTTACCTAAAACAACCAGTTTTATCCTCTTGGAGGGGGCTGTAACTGTCTTTACTGATGGCTCTTAGAGTGGAAAAGCAGCTTATACAGGACCAGAAGAAAAGGTTATTCAAACCCAGTTTCATTCTGCACAAAGAGCTAAGCTACAAGCAGTTATATTTGTATTGGAAGATTTTGATCAACCTGTTTATATTGTCTCTGACTCTGCCTATGTAGTTCAGACGACAATGGTAAAAACAGCTTTAATAAAATATATTTCTGATGATCAGCTAAATTTTTTTAGTTCACTTCAACATGCAGTTAGAGTTCGAAACTTTCCTTTTTATATTACACATATTCGAGCTCACACAAATTTACCAGGACCTTTAACCCAATTAAATAATCAAGCAGATTTATTAGTGACACCTGTTTTAACAGAGGCTCAAGAATTCCATTCATTAACTCATGTAAATGCTGCTGGATTAAAAAATAAATATTCATTTACCTGGAAACAAGCTAAAAATATAGTGCAACGTTGTCCACAATGCCAGGTGCTACAGCTACCTACTCAAGAACCTGGAGTTAATTAATCCTAGGGGGCTTAAACCAAATGCTGTTTGGCAAATGGATGTGACTCACGTCCCATCGTTGGGAAAACTTTCTCTTGTGCATGTTACTGTTGATACTTTCTCTCGGTTTATCTGGGCTACATGCCAAACTGGAGAAAGTACAGCTCATGTAAAACGACATTTATTATCTTGTTTTGCAGTCATGAGTGTGCCACAGAAAATGAAAACGGACAGTGGACGAGGATATTGCAGTAAAACTTTTGGAAGTTTTGTTCAGCCATGGAAATTTGTACACACTACGGGAATACCCTATAATTCCCAAGGTCAGGCCATAGTAGAAAGGGCCAATCAGACTCTTAAGACACAATTAGAAACACAAAAGAAAGGGGGAAGTAGTAAGGAGAATACCACGCCCCATAGGCAGTTATAATTAGCCCTTTTGACTGTAAATTTTTTGAACATTTCCAGAGATCAGGTCTCCACAGCAGCCGAACAACACTTTTCTGGACAGAAAGTTAATCTACATGAGGGAAAAACGGTCTGGTGGAAGGATACCAGAACTAAAACTTGGGAATTAGCAAAAATTATCACCTGGGGGAGGGCTTTTGCTTGTGTTTCACCAGGAGACAATCAAACACCCATTTAGATACCCAATAGACATTTGAAATTCTACAATGAACCCTACGCCGACCGGACAAAAGAAAGGGAAGAATGCAAAGAAGAAGAAGACTGGTCCCTCCGACCTGTCCTTTCGGGAGCTGAGAAAGATGGCAAAGCTGAGTGTCTCAGAGAAACAACAGAAGACGGAGAAGACTCGCCAGGCTACACCACCGATGTGAGAACAGATAAAGAAGCTGACTCAAATGGCAGAGGACAGCCTAAAGGAGAAACAACTGGCAATTACCCCGGGTAATATGATCTTGGCTGCCTTGATGGTAATTACCGCGGCGGTAAGTCTCCCTGCTGTCTGGGCTAAACAAAATTTTACATACTGGCTTCTGTTCCATTTTCTCCTTTAATTAGGCCAGTTACTTGGATGGATTCCCCTATTGAAGTGTTTACAAATGATAGTATTTGGACGCCAGGGCCGATTGATGATCGCTGTCCTGCACAGCCTGAGAAGGACGGCATGTTGATGAATGTAACAGTCTGGTATGAATATCCTCCAATTTGTTGAGGAATTGCACCTGGATGTTTACCATTGCAAATACAAAGTTGGATAATCTATGTACCTCCTCATAATCGTTCCCAACCCAGTTATCACATAGTGAGTGGAATGTCTTTCCAACCTATCATGACTGTAAAAACTTATGGGGATGGTTATTTTCGGTCAAATTTAAAAGTCAAAAATTACAAAACTAAAGGACTGGCTTGTCCTAAAAGAAATCCAAAATGGTCAGAAAAACTAGAGATTCTTACTTGGGAGGACTGTGTAGCAGATGGTGCAGTAGTTTTGCAAAATGATTCTTATGGAACAATTATAGATTGGGCCCCCAAAGGATCCTTTGCTAGATATTGCATCGGACAAAATGCTGGGTGCGCTGAGGATTCCTTCATGATAGATTACAGAGAAAGTCCCAATAATCCCCGCACTTTAGTTAGAAGATTGGAATCACTATATCCATTGAAATGGGAAGATAAAGGTACTGCTCCTCCCTGACCAAAGATAATTAGTCCAGTCATGGGTCCGGAACATCCAGAATTGTGGAGGTTGCTTATGGTGACCTCCGGAATGAGAGTGTGGAAAGGGGAAGCATCATGGGGAACAAGAGGGTAATGAGCTACTGTTTACCATGCTTCTTCAGTCTAATCAGTCTATTTCTCTTCAAAGTTGTGTTAAACCTCCTTACATGTTAGTTGTTGGAAAACTTATCATTTTACCTGACTCTCAAACCATTACTTGTGACAATTGCCGTCTGTTTACTTGTATTGATTCTACTTTTGATATGAGGAATAGTATTTTGCTGGTCTGAGCGTGAGAGGGCGTTTGGATTCCAGTTACTCTTAACAGGCCTTGGGAGGCTTCTCCCTCTATTCATGTAATAACTGGAGTTTTAAAAGGGATTCTTAATCATACAATAAGATTTATTTTTACTTTAATTGCTGTGATTATGGGCTTGATTGCTGTCACCGCCACCGCGGCTGCAGCAGGTGTTGCCTTGCATTCTTCCATTCAAACCGCTCATTATGTTAATGCCTGGCAGACAAATTCCACTAGATTATGGAATTCTCAGGCAAAAATTGATCAGAAATTGGCCAATCAAATTAATGATTTGAGGCAAACAGTCACCTGGATAAGAGATTGTTTTATGAATTTAGAGCATCGTATGCAAATGCAATGTGATTGGAATACATCTGCTTTTTGTATTACTCCTTATTCTTATAATGTTACTGAACATCAGTGGGAAAAGGTCCGATGCCACTTGCAAGGAAGAGAAGATAATCTAACCCTGGATATAACTAAATTAAAAGAACAGATTTTTGCAGCATCACAGGCTCACTTAAATTTGTTGCCTGGAGCAGAAGTGCTTGCTGGAGCCACACATAGGCTCTCGGAGCTCAATTCCATCAAATGGATTAAAACTCTGGGAAGCTCTGCCATTGCTAATTTTGTTTTAATTTGTGTCTGCTTATGTTGTCTGTTTTTAGTCTGCAGATGCGGAAAGCGGCTCCTGAAAGAAAATCAAAACCACAAGCAAGTTATGATTGAGATGGCTGTTTTAAATTTAAAAAATGGGGGAAATGTGGGTCAAAACAGGGGCTTGGATGTGGGCCGAGGTGGTTGAGGGCCCGCCTACAGTGTGCCTGTTTAAGGATTAACAATATATGCTTTAGAATAGTGCTTTATTAATATAGTCATGAATCATAAGAATAGCTTGTGCTTAGTCCAACAATATAAGAATCAGGCAGTGAGCTTGCTTGGCTGACCACAGAGTGGAACAAACAACTGCAGGAAGCGTGCGGAGCCTCTAAGCAAGAAAGCTTGCTTATTGCTCAACCTCCCGCTTGAGTCCCTGAACAAAGGTCTCGTGGGAAGGGAAGCGACCCCTGCTCCATTCCCCAGAAGGGAACAGCAGGAGGCCGCTTGTAAAAGAGAAGTCCTCTGAGGATAAGGAGGAAGTCTTCTATCTCCCACTTGTTCCCAGAGGCAGAGAGCTCTGCTGCTCTGCTGATGGTGCTTGGAGTGGACCGCTCCTTTAATGCACAGGCCTGTCGTCTGACGGGCTGTCTGCTTTCACGTCCTGTTCTGTTCTGTTAACTGCTTAGTTGGACTCTAATGATTTTCTGTAAGTTAAACATAGAGCATTAGCTTACACAGTGGAAGAGTAAATAATATTAACTGGTTGATGATGCATGCTACCCCCTCTGCTGCCTCTCCCCATGGTCACCCTGTGATCACCCAACCATCTGCCCACCCTCAGCCTACAGGATCAAAGGAATTGTACTCAGTAAATATCAGTGGAATCCAGAGCTCAGGGCTGTCGCAGTTTCTGCATTGCGATGGACCCCTGGACCCACTTTTGTTAACTCTTAAAGTTTGTGTCTTTGTCTTTATTTCTTTTCTCATTCCCTCATCTCCACCGGGAAGGGGAGAACCCGTGGGTGATATAGCGGGCTGGTTCCCCTACAAGGTTGACCAAACTCTTTCTGTAAAAGACCAGATATTAAATATTTTCAGCATTGTATGCTATAGAGTCTGTTGCAACTTCTCAACTCTGTGGTTATAGAATGAAAGCAGCTACGGACAGTATATAAACAAATGAGAATGCCTATATTCCAATAAAACTTTATTTGTAGACACTGAAATTTAGATTTTATATAATTTTCACAGGTCACAGGATATTGATCTTTTTGTGATTTTTTTCAACTACTTAAAAATATGAAAATGGACCACGTGTCCAATTTAGACTGTGGGCGATACAATAGTTTGCTGACCTCTGATGTAGAGCACTAAACACTTAAGTTCTTAGATAATTAATGTTAGGTCAGAGGAGAAATTAGCAATGGAAGAAAATTCAGTTTCATTAGTTTACAGGATGGTTATTTTATGAGTACTGTTTTGAACTAATAGAAAGGGAGGGTATAAAGCCAATGTAACCAAATGATATTTGTAGGTATTAATTAGTTTGTACCATATATTTTCTTTCTTTCTTCCTTTTTTTTTTTTTTGAGGCAGAGTCTCACTTTGTCACCAGGCTGGAGTGCAATGGCACAATCATGGCTCACTGCAACCTCCACCTCCCAGGTTCAAGTGATTCTCTTGCCTCAGCCTCCCAGGTAGCTGGGACTACAGGCGTGCACCACCACGTCCAGCTAATTTTTGTCTTTTTAGTAGAGACAGGGTTTTACTATGTTGGCCAGGATGGTCTCGATATCTTGACCTTGTGATCCATCCACCTCGGCCTCCCAAAGCGCTGGGATTACAGGCGCAAGCCACCATGCCCGGCCACTGTACCATATATTTTCTTTTATACTGGATTTTGTTTTTTCCCATTCAGACCAGAGGTAGGCA
The DNA here is from genome assembly GCF_028885625.2 of Pongo pygmaeus. Classification (NCBI taxonomy): domain Eukaryota; kingdom Metazoa; phylum Chordata; class Mammalia; order Primates; family Hominidae; genus Pongo; species Pongo pygmaeus. The sequence goes on along the minus strand of NC_072380.2, from coordinate 17,954,915 downwards.
TGCATTTCCTCTGAGGATTGTCACAGCCAGCAATACTAGAAACAACAGATGAAAAAAGAATAAAATATTTTTTAATCTGTTAAAATTGTGGGAGCTCCCACTCCCACAATTTGCCTGGGTGGAAAGAGGATGAATTGGTGGGAAATCAAAAGAATGTGATGTTTTCCCTTGCATCGCTGAAAAGGAAGAGGGGGGAGGTGTGGCAGCAATCTGTGTAGTCCCTGAGGCTGAGGTCCCAGTGACTAGAGCAAGAATAGACAGTTGTAGTGACATTATACCAACTTCACACCACCCCAAACCCCAGAAATCATCTGCAACCCCCTGACTGGAGAGAGACTCTAAACTGTCTGATATCGTGCTGAAAGGAGTAGAGAATCAGATTTCTCAGAGCCCATGGAATGGAGCCTTGAAATTCAATTAGAAAACAGAGTTGCAGTGATTTCACATGTGAATTGTCAGAAGACACATACCCACTTTACTTACATAGTACAAGTATCAGTTACCTGAATGCTTTCAAGCCTCGAAGTTGGTGGGGAAACCATGTTTCCATCACATCTACAGTGGGAAACCTAACCTCACTTGGTGGCACCTTCCAGGATCTTTGGAGTTAATGTTTTTCTATTATTTCTTGCTTTTACTGAATTACTGTGATTTCTCTCAAGTCTAGCCTCTTTTGGCTTTTCATTTTCTCCACTCTGCATCATTCCCAAAGCAACAGCCTCTTCCCCGCTTCTCAAAATGCTGCAGATACAAGGCATCTCTGCGTAGTAGATTCTCACGGAAGATTCAGGCAGGGGAAGAAGAAGAGGAATTTAGGCTGCACCAAACACCTTAAAACTGACTATTTAAAGATCCTTGCTCTTTACAGATCCTTGGCCATAGCCCAGAACTTCTCCCTGGCTGCCTCTTGCTCAGCTCCCTGGCATCTTGATGCATTCCTTCCTCGCATCCTCCTCCCCATTCTTATCTCATTCACTCCTTCCTTTTTCACCCCTTTCTTCTTGGGTTACCTATGGAAACTCCAAAATCTTCATTAATTCTTCATTAACAGAATAATTTTGCCCTTCTAGTTTCACTGCTAGCCTATTTCAGCCAGGCCTATTATTAAACACTGTTCTTCCTCTACGACTACGCTAATGAGTATGACCTATTTCCTCACCATGGAGTTCTAAGAAATTATTTCTTTTTTGAAAGCTAAAATTAATTGCACAAGGCCCTTAACAATCCTGATTAGCAGATATTGTGAGAAGAGACATCTCCATTTCCCTGACATCCCCTCCCATTATATTCAAGAGAAGAACAGGGCATGGCTAACTCAGTTGTTAGGGGCCAGTTTTCAGTCCAAACCCACAGTGCAGGGAGGAATTAGAGACCACATCTGGCTCTCCAGATGGGTCCCATTTTTTTGCTTGTTTGTTATATTCCCAACATTTTGTCATTTTTAAAAACATTCTCATGTGGTCTGGGGCCATCCATCATTATCTTCTGCAGCAATAATTCCACTTCTGATCTGGTGAAAGCTTCTCATGGATTGTGTGTGTGTCTATGTGTGTGTGTCTATGTGTGTCTCTGTGTGTGTGTTGGAAGAGAGAACTGTAGAGGATTGGGAAGATGTGGAGATAAAGATTCTCCTGGTGATGTTACGCTCCAAGTTCAAATTGCCATCAGTGGCTTGGGCTTCCACTCTGCTTCTTTCTTCCACTCTTCACCTCTGATTCGTCTAGATCCCTGCACAGGCTGGAATTATGTTCTAAGCCTGGGAACCCCACAGCCTCTGTGTAAAGCTAACAAAGCCCATAGCAAATGGATAAGACCCTGCTTCTAGAACAGTCTACTTCAAGTCAAATCGTGGCATATATGATGTTAAGCAAGTTGCTTGCTTTCTTTATGTCTCAGTCAGCCCACTGGGAAAATGGGAATTAAAAATAATAATATATATCTCAAAGGGCCACTCTGGAGATTACATGAATTAGTACATAGGAAGTGTTCAGAGAGTACCTGGCTCATAGTAGTGATTTCTAAATGTTGACACTTAATTTAAGTTTATAGAGAAGGCTGTGTGCCAATACTGACTTGGGGCTACAAGGTCTCAGGATCCATTCCCACACTCAGATTTTAACCATTGATTTCAAAGCACCCACACGTGCCAGGTTGGCTGGCTCATGATGGCTTTAGCCATAGGGACCACCTGAGCAGCTTCTGGATACTGACACTGGGACTACCTAGATCACCATATAAAAGAAATCGGATTTTAGCTTGTTGATTGTTGACTTGATGGAGAACTTCCAAGCCTTTTTAAGTAGAGCAGTAACGTGGTCCTTTTTTGCATCTAGATAATGTTTTATACTTTGTAGGAGATGGTCTGCATGAGGAAGAAACTGGAAGCAGATTGATCAACTAAGAGATACCAGTAGATTATGCCAAGGTGATGAACACATGAATTAAGGTGGCAGCAGCAATGGGGCTGATAGAGAATTTAGCATTTAGAAGGTAGAATCAGCAGAACTTATTGATTAACTGGAAATGCAGGATGAGGAGGAGGAATGTTCTCTGATAATCCCAAGATTTTGAAGTGGGTAAATGAAGTGAGTAAATGGTAGTTTTGCCAACTCACTATGTTCTTTCAAAGGCAAGCCTTTCTTCCCAAGGGGAGGGAAGAGGAAGAGAAGAGACTATAATAAATTTAGTCTGAGCTAACAAGCTACTGGACAAACACTTCTGGAGTTACAGAGAGAAGTAATAGCTGGAATGAAATATTTGGGAGTTGTTAAACACTAACATTCAATGGACCAAAAAGGAAAGAATACTCCATAAAGGAAAGATGGAAAACTTGGAGGATGCCCAGAGAACTAAGAGGGATGGGTTTTATAAAAGCCTGTGGAAGAAGAACTTTTGAGGAAGAAGGAGCAGCCTGAGAATTCAGTGAGAAACTGCCATGAGGAGTGTTGTGGCATCTTGTAAGCAGCTGCAATTGCAGTAAAGGAGTCAGAAGTCACTGGCTCTAATTGAGGAGTTCATGGAAAGAGAGACCGTGGAATCAGTGAGTGTGGACTGTCTTCTTAAAAAAATAAGCATAGTTGAAATGGAGAGAAAAATAGGAAAGTTGCTAGAGGCAGGAATAAGAGAGGTTTTAATTTTCTAGGGTTTAACAGACTTGGGCTTGTTCATAGAGTAAAAAGGGGAAACGACTGTGGAAGGAAAGGGTGAAGTCAAAAGTGAAAAAGAGGAAGGTAATCAACCTAGCTCTAGAGAAGAAACGAGGAGCTGGGGATTAAAGCACAGGTGGAAGGGTCATACTACAACAGGTGAAATCAATACCACAGAGGCAACCCTCAAGCAAAAAGGACCTGGGGTTGGTGGATATATACCTACTCTTGGTCTCCTGCCACCTGAGAGGAAAATTCTGATGTGGGGTTCTCAGAGGTTTCAGTAGGTTGGAGCCTCAGTTGTCTATGAGTGTACACCACTCATTAGGTACTTTTTGGCTTTCCTCCCTGTTCCATCTCATTTGACCACTCCCTTGTTTATGCTCCCTGGAATCACCTCCCAAATAAACTACTTGTATCCAAATCTTTGTCTCAGGCTCTTCTTTCAGTGAATCCCAATTTAAATAGTTGTTGAGTAAGAACATTATCCCAGACTTTGTGAATCCAGGTCACAAAAACATTTTTCTTATATTTATCTACTTTTCAACTCTCTTGGTAGCAATTTTGTTCTGCTACAAGGTCTTCCATTACAGATTAAAGAAATTTCTTTCACCTTTCTTAACTGAAATGTAAAATTCTTGTGCTAAAGCATGAGTAAATTTGGGAATGTTAGTAAAATGACTTTAGGGGCATTGTATTATCTGCATCAACGTTCACTGCATCCGCATTTCACAAATAGTTCTACATTATTAAGAATAACATCATGACTGTTTCATTCGTTCTGTAAAGAATGAGGCAGCAGGCTGGGCATGGTGGCTTCCTCATCTAACATTGGAATTATCTTCATAAAATGATTTATTATCTTTGGTTGTACATTGCTGCCTCACTCTTTTTTTTGAGACAGGGTCTTACTCTGTTGCCCAGGCTGGAGTGCAATGGTGTGATCTTGGCTCACTGTAACCTCTACCTCCCAGGTTCAAGGGATCCTCCTGCCTCAGCCTCCCAAGTAGTTGGGATTACAGGTACCCGCCACCACGGCTGGCTGTTTTTGTATTTTTAGTGGAGATGGGATTTCACCATGTTGGCCAGGCTGGTCTCAAACTCCTGACCTCAGGTGATCCACTCGTCTTGGCCTCCCAAAGTGCTGGGATTACAGGTGTAAGCCAGCAATCCCAGGAGCCAGCCTGCTGCCTCTTTCTTTACAGAATGAATTAAACAATCATGACATTGTTTCAAGATAGAAGGAAACGAAAATTTATTGCATATTTTCTATCAGGCATTGTCATAAGCACTTCATGTAAGTTATCAAGTTTAATCAAGTTACCAATTTTGAATATTTACATTATATGCTACTACAAATAGGCGATATTACTATTCCATGCATAATAAATATTTCTGAGCTGCTATTGTGTGGTGTGCATATGCTGGGTGCTGTGGATATTGAAATAAGAAAAAACAAGCCCCTGATCTCCCTGGAATGAAAAGAGAAGCTCCAGTACACAATATAGTGATGTGTGATATAAGAGAAGTAAATACATAGGAGAACATCTAGCCTTGGTGGATGGGCTAGGAGAAGGGCTGGTGGCTAATTAAGACTTATTTCATTCAGAGACGGTACATAGAAATTAGAATAGGCAAATAAAAAGGTAACAACTATATACATCACAGCAATAGAAAAGGGTGCATGTATTATGGTTAATTCATTGGTGAAAGAGTCATTGGAGATGCAGTCTTAGGCTTGCCAAGCATCTTTATTGAGCCAGACAATCTTCCATTAAACTGGACAGATCCCCCCTTTTCATTTCTCTTGAAATTTCCTAATTTTGTAGTAGAAGAATGGCACATACTATGGAGCTTTTCTTGCTCACAACAGATCACCCAGCAGCCACATTTGACAAAAATTTTGGGGCCAGAGAGTAAAGGTGTGGCCTCAGTGTGTGGATGCCATATATCTAGGTGTACACTGAAATACAGATGGCTGGGCGTGGTAGTTCACGCCTGTAATCCCAGCACTTTGGTAGGCCGAGGTGGGCGGATCACGAAGTCAAGAGATCGAGACCATCCTGGCCAACATGGTAAAACCCCATCTCTACTAAAAATACAAAAATTAGCTGGGCATGGTGGTGCATGCCTGAGTCCCAGCTACTTGGGAGGCTGAGGCAGGAGAATTGCTGGAACCCGGGAGGTGGAGGTTGCAGTGAGCCAAGATTGCACCACTGCCCTCCAGCCAGGCAACAGAGTGAGACTCTGTCTCAAAAAAAAAAAAAAAGAAAGAAAGAAAGAAAGAAAAGAAAGAAGAAAGAAAGAAAGAAAAAGAAAGAAAGAAAGAAAAAAGAAAGAAAGAAAAGGGAAGGAAGGAAAGAGAAAGAAAGAAAGAAAGAAAGAAAGAAAGAAAGAAAGAAAGAAAGAAAGAAAGAAAAAGAGAAAGAAAGATAGATGGATGACTGGGCTAATTGGATTCTCCCTCTTAGGGATGTGAGATTTGTATGGACAGACACAGAGGCCAGAATTCCACTGAAATTAAAACATTTTAAGGGCTGCATACTACAGAATAAATCCAAGAACACATCTTTGAGAGATTTTTGGAGCTTTCCTTATTCTGCCTTCCCTTGGCTTGTATCAGTCTGTCATTGATTCTACTACTTACCTTAGTCAGTATCCCTCCAACAAATCCAATTATTTTTGCTCTAGATGGCTGAAGTTCATTTCTTTAGATTATAAACAACAACAACAAATAAAACTAGTATGAGTGTATGACTCTCAAATGGGGCCTCAATATTTCAGAATCTTTGATCGCTGGAGTCAAGCACACAATGTCTATTCTAAAAGTTCTAGAATTTTTCCACAATGTCTCTCTGAGGGGGAAGCAGGAAAAAACATTTCAGTCTCAGAGGAATCATTTTGTGGTGTACTCTTGGTCATGCCTATGGGAGTCAGGTACCTAGCCTTTGTTTTTGAGGGAGTTCTAGTTATTGGCAAAGTCATCCAAGTGCAAATATAAATTTTTCAATGTAAATTTTTAAGGTTTCATATGCCAGGTTATTGTCCCAAATGCGCATGCAGAAAAATAAGTTGTGCGTGATGAATTAAATGTGGGCCAACCAACAAATTAATCAGAAAGTATGTGTAATTGTAGACAATGAATTTTTTTTGTCTCTCAACCTAATGTACAGTTATTTTGAAGGAAAAGGAGGAAACTATATCTCAGGAAATTATATTTAGATTGTCTTCCTTTTCCTAGAAATAAAAACTGAGAAAAAAAGACAAAATTTAAATTCAAATGGGCAAATATGTTTTTGTCAAATGTATATTTTTACATTTTCTTCTGGAGTTCAGAAATTTTGTCAGAATAGCTTGCAACCCTGAGGATTCTACTTTCAGATATTGTCATAGTGGTAGAAATCATGCATTTTCCAATTAGTTGAAAACTTCGTGAAGAGATAATATTTTAAGAATCTAAAAACTGGAGAAAAGAGGCACACATAGATATTGGATTTAGGCATCAGGATGAAAAGATACACTGCAAATTCACCAAAAAAAAAAAAAAAAAAAAAAAAAAAAAAGCAGATACATCATCACCGAGGAGTAGAATGAAAGCAGGTATCTTGTGATACCTTCCATCTTCCGTGTTCCTAAAGGTATATTTTAAAATGTGGTTTTACTTAACACGAGTTCTTGTTTTCTTTTTTCCTCACATATTTTTATACAATATAGCTAAATTTCTTCTTCATGTGTTATGGGTAAAAAATCTGTTTTCTATTAGAATTTATGTGTATTTGGTTGAAATTGCTTTTTTAATGACATGTGACCTTCCGGGGAGATTCTTCTTTGATAAGAAAGATGTTATTATTCAGAAGCATAAAATAAATGCCAGTCCACAGTCCTTGCATACACACAGAAAGAAAAACAAACATATTCCTTAGCAAGAACACTTTTTTTTTTTTAATGGCAGAAAAAAAATAAGAAAACATCTTTTGCACTCTTCTTGCTAGGGAACCTATTTAAAGTTAGTTTGATAATCAGAGGGGAAAAATCCAAACACATAGGTGAGAAAGCTCTGAAAAGATGAGTAGTGAATAAGCGTTTCATTTTATCTTAACTAGTATGCAGGGGAGGACACAGGTTGTGTGGAACCTGAAGCTACACATTTGAGGGGATCTGCCAAATGTCTATCAGTATTACTTTTAACATGCTCTCACTCTAGCAGGCCTAGAGGGAGAGCAATCCAGATGTGAGCAAAAGAACAGAGGGCTCTGGGAAGGAAGAAACAACGGTGCAGTGAGAAAATTCCTTCTGTGGCATTCGGCTTTTCTGTCCAGGAGCCTCAGAGTTACAGGCAGAGTTCAGAGAAGCAGAGCTTCCAGGATATATAAGGGATTTGACTTAATACAACCACGGGAGCTGGTTAAGTACTCTTTGAAAGGCAGCTGTCTCCACGAATGATGTTGGAGCTTGAAGTAGGAACTGCAGTTAAGTCAGAGCGTAGATGAGCGTAATAGAAGCATGAGCTGGAATCTATGAGGACGGACAGAAACCTGTGTCAGCTCTTGTTGCCTCTGACCTTGGTTGATGTGGGTGTCCTACAGAAGCCAGACCATTTGTTATGTGCCAAAGGAGGCTCCAAATTATATCGGAAAGGAAGTGAAACAGCTGGAGGCTTAGCCAGTATTTTAAAGCCAACGAGATACGTGACAGCATGGGAGAGCTACAAAGATGGCTGCCACTTCCTTTCTGCCCGCCAATTGCTCTTAAAGGAAAACATAAGGCAAAAGGAATTCTGGGAAGTGTAGTTCGGCCTACCCAAGTTGACACATTACAAAGCACCTCATTTTTCTTGGTTCATTTTCTTCGTCTTTCTCGTTATCCACCTTTACCCTTATTTTTCTAGTTCATATTGTCAGAATGTTTCCCAGAAAGTGTGTGTGAAAGTGGAACTATTTCTTGAGCATCTATTAAACTTTCTGCTAGTTACATCAACAATGGGAATATTTAGGATAACTCACCAGTAAAATTGGCTTAGTTTTATTAATTTTAAAATGCTTCTCCATAGAAATTTCTGAGACCTATGTTATGTGCAAATAAACTTTCTAGTTTTTCAGGACTCTGTCTGAGATGACATTGAAACCAGCATTTTAGGAAGGAATTTGATTACCTCCACCTGAGGAGGCTCTGCTAGTTGTGTGGAAGGAAGACTGTTCTTAACAACCCCTTTCCTTGATACCTACAATACACTCCATTCTAAATATTTTAATAAAGGGCACATTTGAAGTTTAAAATGTTATTGTAATCAGAGCATGGAGTTTTATAAGTCCCATAAAAGGGTGCCCCCTGAACTGGGAGTCAAGTTTGGAAAATATAACCATCAGAAATTTATGCTGGTACAATACAGTCAAGGATATAAGATCAGTTGTCTGAGTCTAGTTCCTCATGCAGCCTTAAGCAGATATGTTCCTTGCTGCGAGCTTGGGTGAACTGGAGGAGGGGAGATCTGGAATTAAACCTTCCCACAGGGACTGGGTCAAGTATCAAATAGTGGACAGGTGTTCAGTCTGGCAGGCACAGTACAGGGTCCAGAGGGTTTGGACGAAAATTGTGCTGTAACTGATGTGTTAATTGAAGAGTTCTCTGAAAAAGGTATTTCAAAAGGAGAAGGGAAAATAAATTGACAGTGTCCATTTAATCTGTTTGAGAGCCTACTCAGCCTTATCTTGGTGGGACTGTACCTGTTGTCCTATTATATCATTCTTTTCTTGTACTTCTTTCAGCCAGTGATCTCAGGTCTCATTGTCCTTTCATAGCTTTGGTGCAATTGTGCAAGGTCACAACTTTTTCTTTTCTTTCTTGCTTTTTTCTTTTTCTTTTCTTTTCTTTTTTTTTTTTTTTTTTTTTTTTGACAGGGTCTTGCTCTGTCACCCAGGCTGGGGTGCAGTGGCGCGATCTCGGCTCACTGCAATCTCCGCCTCCTGGGTTCAAGTAATTCTCCTGCCTCAGCCTCCCGTGTAGCTGGTACCACAGACGCCCACCACCACACCTGGATAATTTTTGTAGTTTTAGTAGAAACTAAAAATACATGGGGTTTTGACATGTTGGCCAGGGTGTTCTCGAACTTCTGAACTCAGGTGATCCACCTGCCTCAGCCTCCCAAAGCGTTGGGATTACAGGCGTGAGCCACTGCACCTGGCCATAATTTTGACCTTTCCTGATGATAGTTCTTCCACCATGTTATGGCAGTGCATCTATGGAATAATGTTACTCCAAGAAAATTTGGCTTTTGGAATTCCTCCACAAAATATTGGCCCTAGAGTAGTCCTTACTGCCTGATTAACTTTTGAGAGTTTCTCCTGAGGCAATGATGCCAGCCAAGTTTCCGAAAGACAGCATAGTCTACCTTTAGTAGAAAAGAGCACAGATTCTGAGCAGGATTGCCTTTGAGCCCAGCTACGCCTCTTCTTAGCTGTGTGACCTCATGCAAGCCACTTAAACCTCTGTGCCTCGGCTTCCTCATTTGTGAAATGGAGATCATTAACAGTACCTACTTATAGGGCTGTGTGGCTGAGTGAGTTGATATAATTACCATGTTTAGCACATGGTAAGTATACCACATGTTAGCTGCTGTTAATATTATGTCCCTCCAGTGAGGAAATGAACACAAGGCTAAATTATTGCTTGAATGGGGGGAAAGCTAAAGGCATACAAGAAGGAAAGATAAGTTTGTATTTCAAAATATGTCATTTTACCACAGAGGTAACTATCGAATTAGCCAAATAATCCCGTATTTTTGCTTTTGAAATTTAACATTAGCAGCTTGAATTCTCTACAATTATGAATGTATAATTTCCACTTCTTCTGTGTGTGTGCAAATCACTTCAGCCTAAGTGGCTTTTTTTCTTCTTCTTCTTTCCAGTAAATCAACAGGATTACCTTTCCCTTCAAATGTCCACGTGAAGGACAGGAGGATGTTTAACGGGAAGACCAAACATCGTCAGTGCTCAAGTCCAGTAGATAACAAAGAACAGAAAGAAAACAAAACTTAGGTATTTTACTGGAATCTGAGTGAATAAATAGGGACCACAGGACAAATGGCAAACAACTGCTTGAGTTACATCAGAAGGAAAGAAGAAATGATGAACCCGGATTTCCAATATGAAACTGTTGCACAATATGATTAAAGGAGCTAACAAGTGCTGATTACACATTAGAAAATCTTCTACAGGATTTTAAAACAAAAGGAACAACTTGTCCAGAGTATAATTGATGCTTCCAGTTAAATTTCACAATTTTGCACCTCAGGGAATACTTTTGTTTTTCTTAGAGAGCAAATAAACTGACCATTTCACCTTGGCAATTATTAACCTGCCTCGTTTTTTATAACTAGGAAAAATTTGGCTTATCTCCATATTTTAGTTGAGATGACATATTAATTCATATCTTTATGGGTAAAATGTTATTACCCTTAATACAAAGCAAAGTTTCAGCTGGACTTTGGTTTTACTTAATCTTCAATGGAACATTATTGAAGTTACAGTACAAAAATTCTCTGAAAGAACATAATAATAAGTTGTAAAATATATGTATCTTTATAAAGATATATTATTGGATCTTTCACAAAAAGTCATACAAGTGGGGAAAAAAGAAAAATATCAGAGTATTGGGATTTGTCCTTGAATCTTCTCTTTTAGCTTTGTTTCAGTTAAACCAGTGTCCACATGTTTGTTTCTGGATTGAAGCCAGAATCAACATTGTCCCTATTTCTAATCAAATAATGGAGAAATAATTACAAATTCTGAATGCAATTAGAGGATCCTGGGAAGCAGAGTGTCTGGATGGAGCCTGAGCTGGGTCTCTGACTCACTTCTGACTTTAGGCAAGTTATTTAATGTCTCTGCTTTTTTGACATGCTTGTAATAATGCTAATTTATTTCACAGGTATGATAGTAACCAAAACTCAGGTAACAACCATTAGCTTTTGCAAGAAGTCAGGTTGACTAGCAAGAATTCTGCTTCTGCATCTTGGAGAAGAGATTTAGAATTATGTATCTTTTGTTACAGATATGCAGATATACAAATAAGGTATGTATATACCTTATTTGGTTAGAATTACAAATGAGGAAAATGGAAAATTTTAGAGAACTTAAGGTATTCTCAGGAATTTTTCTAAAGCTAATCAAAGTAATATAATGACTTTCTAAATACATATAATTACATTTTGAAATGCTTTATTGTTTATATGCTACCAGACAAGGGGGTGCCTTTTTGATTATTGGATTATCTTAATGGTAATGAGATGAACATTTCAGGACATCAAGAGACAGAGGCCTGTCAAAAAAATTTCATTAGCCCTTTATTTTTTACTAAATCTAATGCTAAGCAATATTTATATACCTTATATAATGTATATATAATCTATAATATATACATAATTATGTATAATAATGTTATGTACATACATATACATATATATACAGTATGCATAGGTAAAATTATATGATATATAGGTGCGTCACCCAGAACATTTTCAAAACATACTTCCATTTATGCAAGAGCCAGAATCAAACATTGGAATAAGAAAATTTCTTTTCTAAGCTCTAGGTGTTTTTTGTTGTTGTCGTTTGTTTGTTTGTTTGTTTTTTGTGACGGAGTCTCACTCTGTATAATTTCCTTTACATTTTGAATGAATTGCATGGGAGTTTCATGTAAATGATAGGTTTACAGTTTCATTATAAAAAATTAAAAATAAAATGGACTATATGACAGTTTTCACTTCAGAAGTAAAAAAACTTCGGAAATATTTTTCTTTATTGCATTTCTTGAGGGATCAAATATATTTAGCTTTGTAAGGCTTTCAGTGAGTATGGATTCTTAAGAAAAATACAAAAGCAGCTATATTCCATTTTCAGAAAGAGGAAAAATTTTGGAAGGAAATAGCTTAAAAGGAGTCTCTAAGCTTGTGTTTATGGGTACATTTTTAACTCCCTGACTTAGGTTATAGTCCATTTGTGAATGCTAACTTATTAAACATACTTCGTTCAATAACTTTTTCCTTCCTTTTTATTTCTTTTATATATCCTTTTATAATGGCTCGCTTAAAACATACCAGTTTTGAAATGTTTACATGCTACGAATGTACTTCTGTTTTGTAATTGTTTTTAAAAATTATATATTATCTGTAGACTCTTCATTTACAGATTTAATGTCTTCATCTTTAAATTTAATGCAGTGTAATTAATTAAATATTTTTTTAGATGTAGTGGGGAAGAAATTAGAATTTATAGTATTAAAATTATGTAAAATAATATAGTCCACCAAAGAACAGCCATTTGATAACAATTTTAATTTTATAATAATTAAAAGTTTTGAAACTGCCTAAAGCAAAAATATTATAAAAGAAATACAACTAATTGTGCAATAAATGAACAGAATAATTTGATACAACTTCACTGTAAGCCAGATGTGCAGAATAAATAATGGTTTACTATAATGAGTGATGGAGACCAGAATTTCAAAGCAAGTTTCTTAATGCTTAGCATTTCTTCAATATTACAGAGAATGTTGGTTAGAATTACAAATGAGGAAAATGAAAATTTTAGAGAACTTAAGATATTCTCAGGAATTATTCTAAAGCTAACCAAAGTAATACAATGACTTTCTAAATATATATAATTACGTTTTGAAATGCTTTATTGTTTATATGCTACCAGACTAGGGGGTGCCTTTTTGATTATTGGATTATCTTAATGGTAATGAGATGAACATTTCAGGACATCAAGAGACAGAGGCCTGTCAAAAAAATTTCATTAGCCCTTTATTTTTTACTAAATCTAAGGCTAAGCAATATTTATATAACTTATATAATGTATATGTAATATAATCTATAATATATACATAATTATGTATAATAATGTTATGTATATACATATACATATGTATACAGTGTGCATAGGTAAAATTATATGATATATAGGTGCATCACCCAGAACATTTTCAAACATACTTCCATTTATGCAAGAGCCAGAATCAAACACTGGAATAAGAAAATTTCTTTTTTAAGCTCTAGGTGTTTTTTGTTGTTGTCGTTTGTTTGTTTGTTTGTTTTTTGAGACGGAGTCTCACTCTGTCACCCAGGCTGGAGTGCAGTGGTGTGATCTTGGTTCACTGCAACCTCTGTCTCCCAGGTTCAAGCAATTCTCATGCCTCAACCAACACAGTAGCTGGGATTAAAGGTGTGTGCCACCACACCCGGCTAAATTCTTTGTATTTTTAGTAGAGACGGGGTTTTGCCATGTTGGCCATGCTGGTCTCAAACTCCTGACCCAAGTGATCTGCACGCCTCAGCCTCTCAAAGTGCTGGGATTACAGGCATGAGCCACCACGCCCAGCTAAGCTCTAACTTTTTAAGCTAATTTATTCACTTCTGAAATAAAGTACTTGATCCCACAAATGCATAAGAAAACTTGAACCAAATAAAAAAAATTTTCCACAAATAGCATTAAAGCAAAGTCTAGAAGATACAGACATTTCATGATTTTTAATTTTTGACTCCTGAATATTATCTGGGAGTGGATTAAAATAATGAAGATTTGTTTCCTGTCACATTAAAAAAAAGAGCACATTATTTTTACTACTGATCCTTAGCAGTTTCATTTATCAAGGAAAAATCCTAATCAGTAATCCATTAAATACATTGGTTATTTTCAGTCAGAAGAACAATTTGAGTTGAAGTCATAAATAAATGGTATTTATGTCATGTCGTTATGCTGATTTCCCAGACTAGTGTGAATATACTTAGTGAAAGTCTCTTTTATTTCTTTAGGTGAACAATTTTCCCTCTCTGAGCCTCTAGTGTTGATGATATTTGACTGAATGATGTCATTTCCTTTAATTATGTTTTGTCTGCATGTTCTAGTCTCGGGGAACAAGGCTATTTCTAAAATCTCTTTATTTTTTTTTTTAGTATTTTGTTTTCCATCTTTATTTTCTTTTGCTTCCTTATAATAAAATGCTTTTGTTTCTTATTTTCTGTAACATGAAAAATACTTTATGATTGTATGTCTGTGACTACGCAATTGATTATGCTTAAGAAATCGCCATTTGCGTAAGGGCATTTATTTTTTTCCTTTTTGCTACTTGAGTTTTGTGATAAATTTTAAAATTAGATAGTTAAAGACACAAGGGTACAAATTTAAAAAGCAACATAGCTATTATAATTTTGCTCAAAAAACATATTTATTGCCAACTGAAAACATGAGTCAAACTAAAAACTTATTATGAGATAGCTATGGTAATGACCTTGGCCCAGGAGAGAGCCAACTTTTAAATATCTTAGGTATTATGTTTTCAGTTATATATTTTCTTTTGGGATTTTATAAATCCAAATATCTCTTTTAAAACCAAAATAAGCTATTACATATTAACATGAGATATTTGCAAATCACAAAAGTTTATGAAAAGCATAATTCATTAAGAGTAATTAGTTATTTTTGTTGTTGCTGGAAGGCTGAAGATGGAGGGAATCTGATAAAGACATCTTATAAATTCAACAGACACAAAAAATTTGATCTCCCATAAGCAACTGTGAAATTACAATAACAGATTCTGAGAATTTCTACAATTCTAGTTTAGGTTTACAAATTTTCTTCTCATCTATTCAATAGATATTTTGTTGAGTACCTGTGCTAGGTTCAATTGTGCCCCCCAAAATATGTTCATTCCTAACTTTTATTACCTGTGAATGTGATCTCATTTGCAAATAGGGTCTTTTTACATGTAACTGAGTTAAGATGAGGTCATAGTGGATTAGGGCAGACCCTAATCCAATGACTGATGTCCTTATATGAAGAGGGAAATTTAGACACAGACACACACAGAGGAAAGACAGCCATGTGAAGATGGTATCAGAGAACAGAGTGATATTGCCACAAGTCAAAGGATGTCAAGAATTGCTGGCAACCACCAAATGCTAGAAGAGACCAGAAAGAATTTTCTCCTAGAGGCTTTGAAGGACGTATGGCCCTGTTCTTGATTTTGGACTTGTATCCTCCAGAACTGTGAGATAATAAACTCCTGTTGTTTTAGGCCACTCAGTTTATGGTAATTTGTTATGGTAGCCTCAAGAAACTAGTACAGTACCTAACTATCCACTCAGCATTAGGGCAGTATACATAATAGATGTAGCCACTCACCTCTTGGCGCTTACATTGCAGATGGTGGTTGGAGTGGGTAGACAATAAACACATATATTATAATATTTCATTATATTTGGTGATAAGTCCTAAGGAGAAACTTAATCCATTGTAATAGAGATATGAAGTGTATGGGTGATGTTGTTTGCCTGTGTCTCCACCCAAATCTTATCTTGAATTGTAGTTCTCGTAATCCCACATGTTGTGGGATGGACCCAGTGGAAGGTAATTGAATCTCGGGGGCAGTTACCACCATGCTGCTCTTTTTGTGATAGTGAGTTCTCCCACGATCTGATGGTTTTACAAGGGGCTTTTGCTTGGCTCTTCCCCTTCCTGCCATCATGTGAAGAAGGACATGTTTGCTTCCCCATCCACCATGATTGTAAGTTTCCTGGGGCCTCCCCAGTCATGGCAAACTGTGAGTCAATTAAACCTCTTTCCTTTGTAAATTACCCAGTCTCAGGCAGATCTTTACTGGGTAAATTTATAAAATGAGAATGGACTAAGACAATGGGGGACAGTTGTTACTTTATATGTGGTAGTCAGGGAAGGTATCTCTGGGAAGGGAATACCTGAGCAAAGACCTGAAGGATGTCATGGAACAAACCACAGAGATTTTCAGAAGAGCATTCCAGGTAGAGAGAACAGCAAGTGCAATTGCCCTGAGAAGTCTGTGTATTTCAGGGTGTTCCAAAAATGCCAAAGAGGCCTGTGTAGCCAGAACAGGCAAAAATGATGGGAAAGGAGGTGTGTTGGGGAGGTGGATGCTCACAGATTATGTAAAGCTTTGTTGGTGGATGACCAAATATCCCGGTTTGCCCAGGAAAGGCTCAGTATAGAATGTTGTCTCATTGTAATTCTAAAAAAAGTTTGGAATCTTCCAATGGTAGCTTGGGCCAGATAGTAGCAATAGAAGTGGTGAGAAATGATTGGATGTTGTATAAATTTTGAACATAGAGTCTTTCCTTAGGAAAGTTACTTTGCTTCACAATTTTAGCTTCCTTTAGTAAAAAGTAAACATAATTTGTCTTCTAAAGACATCGTGAAGATTAGCTGATGGCAAAACCATGAGATTCCATGTGTTGGTGATGTATTAGCAATTTTGTAAACATATTTTAAATGGCACACATTAATGTATTAACATGGGAGGCAGCATTGGTATAAAAACAGATTCTTGCCAATTTGTTCTCTCTCTTATCAAGTAAGCTGCAAACAGTATATTTTGAACCTATTTTTTTTGGTATTCTTTGTAGTATAAATGGTTATAATGATTTCAAGTGTGTTCTTCCTATCTAACCAATATGCATTAATTTGAAACAATGAAATTGCCATTTTTCTAAGTCAGAAATGTTCAAACATCTGCCATTTCTTATGGTTCAACCTAATACAGTAAGAAAGGATTAACCAGGCAATAAGGAAAGAGGTTCAGGAGATTTGGGAGATATTCCCAGAGGATATCCCCAGAGGTTGAATGGTCCTGGAGAAAGCATAAGCATCCTTGTGCTTGTTTTCTTATTTTCACTGTGAGGCTGATGAAATAAAATAAAATGGCCAATTAAAATTTGATAGTGTTTTGATAGTGTTGTTGTTGTTTGAGGTGGAGTGTCGCTCTGTCACCCAGGCTGAACTACAATGACACAATCTCAGCTCACTGCAACCTCCGCCTCCCAGGTACAAGTGATTCTCATGCTTCAGCCTCCCGAGTAGCTGGGATTACAGGCGTGCACCACCACACCTGGCTAATTTCTGTACTTTTAGAAGTGATGGAGTTTTATCATGTTGGTCAGGTTGGTCTTGAACTCCTGACCTCTGGTGATCCTCCCACTTCGTCCTCCCAAAGTGCTGAGATTACAGGCATAAGCCACCATGCCCAGCCACAGTTTGGCAGAGTGTTTAGTGATGCCCAAACACAAACACAATATGGTCTCAGATGAATATTCCTTATTATTCCAATCCACATGTTAGACTTGGGGAAATAGCCCTTGTCCCCTTGATGGGCCCTTTAATGTAAGTAATATTGCAGCCTTGCAGAGATACATTCTACTTGAACGGCTAGCTCATTTTTATATAATGCCCCAGGCCATGCAGGCTGCTTGGCATCTTTGTGGAACTACGGTAATTGTCCCAACAAGCCTGTTTAGCAATTATTCTGTGTCATTATTAAAATATTATTCTCTTATTGTGAAGAAAAGATACTAAAGCATGCTGTAGGTCAGTCATTTTCTAGGGACAGGGATTAGAGGACTAGAATCCATTCAATTTTTAAAAGTTTACCTACGAATAATTAGAAAATATATGCTTGAAATAATCTCATTCTAGTTTATTGTTATTGTTTTTTTCTAAGCCTTCTGTACAAATATATTTTCCTCCTGTAATTCAGTTTAAATGGATGGTTTTTACTTCTTAATAAAATTATTGACTATTGATTTATATCTGATACAATCCTTTGTAGAATTCAACGCTGATGTTGAAAAAATTCAGCCACAATGAATAAGGAGTGTTCCCAAGAACCCTCAGACAAAAAAAGAAAAACAAAAGAAACATGAAACTACCCCCAGGATCAGAATGAAAATGTGTTTGCTCCTAACATCAGATGTCTTTGGTTTAGAATACTTATTTCAACTTGAAATTTTCTTAATTTGTAGACATAATCTTGACATCTGGGAATACGAGATTCAGGACACTATTGCATTGCAGATGATGACTCTTTAGTGCAGTCAATGTTTTTATCTTAAAGAAAATGATTTTATCTTTCATGACAATAATAAAGGTGACCTGGAAAAGTGTTCCTTAAATAATTCTAAGCTTATTATATTAATTAGCAAATATTAATTGATAGGAAACCTAATCATCTTTTCTTCTAATTTGGTCACTACTTCTGTTCCTTTGCAATCCTATTCTCACCCCATTTTATCTTTTATAAAAATACACAGAGGGTGTTTCTTTTTCACATTGGTAAACGTTTGAAATGTCAGAAAGTTAATTTTCTCTATTTTTAATATAAGCAAATATTTTAGTATAATCAATTATTTTTAATAAGTTACATATGAAAATATCTACTATTTCTATCACTGGGCCTAAGGTAGGTACATACTCAATATATGATTGAATTTTAAAGAAAAAATATTTACTAAGATAAAATAAAGAGTGAAATGCCAGAGTTCTTATAAATTGTTGCTACAAATTATATCATTTGTTTAAAAGGATAACTTTACTGGAAAAATGGGTCTAGAGATACTTTTTTTTTTTTTTTGAGACAGAGTCTCGCATTGTCACCTGGGCTGGAGTGCAGTGCCGTGATCTCTGCTCACTACAACTTCCACCTCACAGGTTCAAGCAATTCTCCTGCCTCAGCCTCCCAAGTTGCTGGGATTATAGGCACCTGCCACCACACATAGCTAATTTTTTGTATTTTTAGTAGAGACAGGGTTTCACTATGTTGGCCAGGCTGGTCTCAAACTCCTGACCTCGTGATCCGCCCACCTTGGCCTCTCGAAGTGCTGGGATTACAGGCGTGAGCCACCACACCCGGCCCATCTTGGTTATTTTGTTCACAATGTTGGGTGAAAGGGTTAAGTAATGACTAATTGCTGTCATATGAATTTCTGCCCAGTGTTGTAATACAGAAATTTGGTGTTTCTCTTTAGACCATTTGATATGCACAGAGAACGAAATGTAAAATATGCCTCTCTTCCGAAAGAAGATTTACGTTGAAAGAAATAAGCAGAATAGTGTGCCCATACCTTTTATACCTCTCCCAGGTGCATGAAGGAGGCTTCCCAAGTGGTGGGCTTCTCTGGAGAGTGATCAGTCAAGGAAAAGGCTCCTTTGATGGAGAATCCCCCAATATCAGTCACTGAAGATCTTTTCTGTGAAACTCTGTAGTTCCTCCAGTGAGGAATCCCATGTTCTCTGGCCTGGAAAGTGGTAGGAAGAGTGTAGAGCTGGTTGCCTGGCTGCAAGAGAAGTAGCCTGGGAAAGCCTCACCCTTTTTGAACACTGTCTCTCCCCTCCCCTCCAGCGCTTCTGCTGTCATGCCGCCTGGAGCATCTCTGGGCAATCTTAATGGAAAGTAAATCTTCCATATTCTGAAAGGGTACGAGAAGCAGCATTCACCTGGCTGCACAGGGTTTAGATGAGGATCTGACTGTCAGCCCATCTGCCTCTACCTTCACTTCCAAGCTAGCAGTGCCTCCAATCCAGAATCCCCCAGGGTGCTACAGTGTGACTTTCTCGCTTCTCATGGTGCTCCTCTCTACTGCTGCTTTGCCAATTCGCCCACTTCTCTCCTCTCCTCTCCTCTCCTCTCCTCTCCTCTCCTCTCCTCTCCTCTCCTCTCCTCTCTTCTCCTCTCTTCTTCTCTCATTTCTTTTCTTTCTAGACAGGGACTCACTCTGTCACCCAGGCTGGAGTGCATTGGCACGATCTCGGCTCACTGCAAACTCCATCTCCTGGGTTCAAGCAATTCTCCTGCCTCAGCCTCCCGAGTAGCTGGGAGTACAGGCGCCCACCACCATGCCCAGCTAATTTTTGTGTTTTTAGTAGAGACAGGTTTTCGCCATGTTGACCAGGCTGGTCTCGAGCTCCTGACCTCGAGTGATCTGCCCACCTCAACCTCCCAAAGTGCTGGGATTACAGGCCTGAGCCACCACACCAGGCCCTCCACATGCTTTTTATCATCTACCACCTTGCTGACATCGCACACTAGCTGTTCTTTCCCTTTCTCTTTGACTTTGTCAATTCGCATCTTTTACACTTTTTCTTCACTCATTTTCTAGTGGGCTTTGTGAGAAGGAAAAAATTAAATTCATGTGTTCAATCCAACCAAAAGTCCCCAACTCCTTCTTAACTCTTACCTTCAAAACTATACTTAGCCCATTGTTTTCCAGTAAAAGAGGAAAGTATGTCAGTATAAACAGACTGTAGTTTAAAGCAAGGAAATTACATTTTTCCCTCTGAGAAGGATTTTGCCTCCTGAGGAATAATTCCGTAGAGGCAACAACAGTTATTGGGGTCACCACAAGAATTAAGTGCTAGGGATACCAAAATTAGCAAGGTGTGACCTTTGCTTTCAAAAATCTTACTCTAGGCAGTGGCTCACGCCTGTAATCTCAGCACTTTGGGAGGCCAAGGCAGGAGGATCACTCAAGCCCAGGAGTTTGAGACCAGCCTCGCAGCATAGGGAGAAAAAGACGCAAGCTCCGTAAGCAGACAAACCTGTGTGCATATTTTCACTGAGCCACTTCCTTGTTGTGTAACATTAGGTTACTGATTAAAATGCTCCTGTGCCTTTCCACAGCATAACACAAACAGCACATTAGGATCACGAAAAGAACCAGAGTCCTTCCTCTGTTTTTGTGATGAAACAGTTTCAATTCTAGTGAACACTGAGTGTCATTCTGTGTGGTGAGAGGCTGGGAAAGTCTGGGAGAATTTCCTCGGCGACTCTAAGATTAGGGATGGCCTGCGGCTGCATCCGACTTCCTGGAGCTACTTAAGTCTGAACTCTGGTCTCATGAAAAATTCAAGGTTGATACATTTATAAAATTCTTTTTGTTCTTGCAGTTTTTTCAAGGCGAAACATGGCAAAGATGTTTAGTTTCATCCTTGTTACCACCGCTCTGATAATGGGCAGGGAAATTTCGGTAAGCCTATTGTGAAAACTATTGTCATATTTATAATGCCTGCTTTTATCTGAATTTTCTTTCATTTTGCGTTAAACCCTATAGTGACTTGTCATTGAAAAAACTTAACTACGTGGGAAAAGCAAAGAGGCTGGTGGAAATACTGGACACATAGTAAAGCAGCACTTTAAAGTGCTTTACATTTTTGGGGGTGAGGCCGAGGCGGGTGGATCACAAGGTCAGGAGTTCGAAACCAGCCTGGCCAATATGGTGAAACCCCATCTCTACTAAAAAAAATACAAAAAATTAGCCGGGCGTGATGGCACGCATCTGTAGTCCTAGCTACTCATGAGGCTGAGGCAGGAGAATCCCTTGAACCCAGTAGGCGGAGATTGCAGTGAGCTGAGATCATGCCACTTCACTCCAGCCTGGGTGACAGAGTGAGACTCCATCTCAAAAAAAAAAAGTGCTTTACATTTTTTTAAATAAAAAGTATTCGCAATAAATAAGTAATTTTTTAAAATTCACTGGAGCTATTTGGTTGGAATATTCGAAATTTGAAACTGTCCATAGTAATTAAAATTAACCTTGAGCTTTTCAATATTGAAAAGTGTAAAACTAACCAGATTATTTGAAAGTAATTACATCGAACTTGTGTTGTCCTTCATTTGTGAATAAAAAAGACAAAACATTCATTGAAAGTTCTCGGAGAAGGAAAACTCCTAGGTTTTAAATAAGCTTACTAAATATGCATATGCAGTCTCATAAAGATTGGGCGTAGTTGACCTGTGATCTCTTCAGTTACTTTAAAATTGCATAGTGCACTCTGTTTAACAATATCACGACAGATCCCCAACTGTTGTAAAACAACACAGGACCCAGACACCATAAAATGTTTTTGCTCTTCATTTTTTAGCCCATGTGACTCAAGATGCTAAGCAAATAACTCTCTCAGAAGGGATAAATCTGAGTGATAGGGAGAGAGTAACAAGAGCAAATAAGAAGCAATCCTAGAGAGGCCTGGTGCAGTAGCTCACGCCTTTAATCCCAGCACTTTAAGGGGCCGAGGTGGGTGGATGGCTTGAGGCCAGGAGTTTGAGACCAGCCTGGGCAAACTGGCAAAACCCCATCTCTACTAAAAATACAAAAATTAGCCAGGTGTTATGACACACAACCTGTATAGTCCCAGCTACTTGCCAGGATGAAGCACAAGAATCACTTGAACCAGAGAGGCAGAGGTTGCAGGGAGCCGAGATTTCACCACTGCACTCCAGCCTGGGCAACAGAGCGAGACTCTGTCGAAAGAAAGAGAGAGAGAGAAGGAATCATCCTAGAAAAATGGCTGGGAGAGGTTCTGTGACTTGGATCTAGGGATGGGAAGAAGGGAAAGAAAGAAAAGGAAGGAAGGGAGGGAGGGAAGCAGAAAGAAAGGAAAAGAACAAAAGAAAAGAAAAAGAAAAGAGGAGAAAGAAATCATCCTAGAAAAGATGTCTGGGAGAGGTTCTGAGAAAGGAAGGGAAAGGGAAGAGGAAGTGGAAGGGGAAGAGGAAGGGGAAGGGGAAGGGGAAGGGGAAGGAAAAGGGAGAAATCATCCTAGAAAAATGGCTGGGAGAGGTTCCATGACTTGGACCTAGAGATGGGAGGGAGGGGAGATATACTACATATATATATGATATATATATTATATATCTATAATATATATATTATAGATAGACTATATAATAGTCTATCTATAATATTATTATAGACATATAACAATAAATATATTATGTAATTTTATATATTATATAAATATAACATAATATAGACTATAGTATAATAAATATTATATTATATATAAATATATTTAATATATTATATATTATTAAATAACATATTAAATATATATTATATATTATTTAATATATTATATAGGAATATATATTTATAAATAAATTTATATTTAATATATAATATATATTAAATATATATATATTTAAACGTATTTATACCAGACAGCCATTAAAAAACCTCATTTATTATGGAGATTTTACATGCCAACAATACAATTAACTTCTATAAAGCACATTACTGTTTAGAAAACACATAAGCAATGTCATATAGAGATTGAGAGCAGGGTCCTTGAACTGAATTTGAATCCCACCTCTGCTTATCCACTGGTCATCAAGACTGAGCCCTTTCTTACCGCATGGAATTGTTATGAGGATCAAATGAGACAACTATAAAGCTCCTAGCATAGCGATTCCGATTATTTTATATTATTTGATCTTTTGAGTCCAGGAGTTTTCTCATAAGCCATAATTTCCAACTCTTCAAATAGTAGGTAGTATTAGAACTTTTCAAACCACTTTCTGTTTGGAATAATATTCTGAAATGGGAACTGAAGACAAAATGGAATCATTGATTTATCCAAATGTTTAAAAAGTACTTGTTTTCCATGAAAATGAGACGCATACTCATCTCATCTCACCTGTTTTGCAGGCGCTCGAGGACTGTGCCCAGGAGCAGGTGCGGCTCAGAGCCCAGGTGCGCCTGCTTGAGACCCGGGTCAAACAGCAACAGGTCAAGATCAAGCAGCTTTTGCAGGAGAATGAAGTCCAGTTCCTTGATAAAGGAGATGAGAATACTGTCATTGATCTTGGAAGCAAGAGGCAGTATGCAGGTCAGAATGGACTTTTCTTAAGTGTTTCAATAACTTACATTACGCACCCATGTACAATGATGGTGCTAGTTATTTCGGGCTTTTCCTATTTCAGTAACAAGCAATATGAAGCACTGTATCAATTGTAAATGTCTTCTTTCACACTTTACTTTTTTTTTTTTTGAGGCGGAGTCTCGCTCTGTCGCCCAGGCTGGAGTGCAGTGATGCAATTTTGGCTCACTGCAACCTCCCTCTACCGGGTTCACGCCATTCTTCTGCCTCAGTCTCCCCAGTAGCTGGGACTACAGGCACCCGCCACCGGGCCCGGCTAATTTTTTTGTATTTTTAGTAGAGGCGGGGTTTCACCATGTTAGCCAAGATGGTCTCGATCACCTGACCTTGTGATCCACCCGCCTCGGCCTCCCAAAGTGCTGGGATTACAGGCGTGAGCCACCGCGCTCAGTCTACACTTTACTTTTTTCTATCTCTGCCGGAGCATTTAATGTGAATGCTAAATATCTGAGAATTTATATCATTTAATAAGAAATCAGGACAATAGATCGTTTAAATACTGATGGACACGGCCAAGCGCGGTGGCTCACGCTTGTAATCCCAGCACGTTGGGAGGCCTAGGTGGGCGGATTACAAGGTCAGGAGATCAAGACCAGCCTGGCCAATATGGTGAAACCCCATCTCTACTAAAAATACAAAAATTAGCTGGGCGTGGTGGCAGGTGCCTGTAGTCCCAGCTACCTGGGAGGCTGAGGCAGAAGAATCACTTGGACCCGGGAAGCGCAGGTTGCAGTAAGCCAAGATTGCACCACTGCACTCCAGCCTGGGCAACACAGTAAGACACTGTCTCAAAAAAAAAAAAAAAAAAAAAAAAATCAGTGTACACATGGCAGATTACAATTGGGAATTTCTGCATTTGATCTTTGTGTTTGTGTATCTTTCCTTGTTACATGTATGCAGTTTTCCCTTCTGAAATCTTAATGTGCCTTAGGGCGGCAAATAAGGTAAAAAATAAAGGAGCAGAAAAAGGAAAAAGAACCAGAATTACTAAGGAAAATAAAAGAGTAGTTTTTTATATGTATATTTTATGATTTCATAATGTCCCTTTCGATAGGTATTTCTCCCCAGAAACTAAATGATTTTAAACTGGCAACACATTACACACATTGTTGCACAAATCATTATTCTCTATGGAAAACTGTTCACTTGAATTCCTCCAGAAGTAAAAGGTATCTTTTAGAGTAAACAATGATTGTCAGAAACAAAAAGAATGCTAGCGAGAGCACTTTGTCCATATGTCTACTCTAGCACTACCATGCTACATTGTAATTTCTGTTTATGAGTCTATTGTGGTCAATTAACTGGGCACTTTGTAAGGTGTAGAATGATATTTAATGTACTTTTATCTCCCTGTTGGCTATTAGAGTGCCTGGAACATAGTAGATCCTCATATTCAGGAATGAAAGGAAGGTAGTTCATAGGGAGAGGAATAGCAAGACAAGCAAATATAAATTGGGAAACCTATTTGACTAGAATTGAAGGACTGTAGAGGTCAAAGAGATGCCAATCTTATGGGAATAGAAACATGTTTATTTTGTGCTTCTAAACATACAAGTGTAGGATATAGGAGTTGTGAGAGCCTATGCTTCAATAAAATGCTTCAGGGCACCTGGCTAGCTCAGACGGCAGCGCATGAGACTCTTAAAATGCTCCCTTTTTTTCTACCAAGATCCTTATCTCCCTCTGCTCAGACTCCTCACTCTGGGCTCCTGCTTCTCTTTGGGCCAGCATCTTGATCCAATTGCCCTCCCTCTGGCCCTTAGAGATCAGAAAGAGGCCAGAGCCAGTGGTCTGCAGTAGTGGGGATGGCTATAGCGTGAAAATGGCCAGTGCCTCTGGAGCCAAGAGGAACCAGGGACAGTTTGGGTAAAAATGGGCTTGGGAAGCAAACGGACTATCACTTAAGGGATGAGCACACAGATAAGTGATCCCAAAAATACATACAAAGCTGATCTCAAGGGCAAGGAACTGGTAGATGCAAGTGGAGCACCATTATTCCAAATTTCAAACCAAGCCCAAGACTTGGGGTTTCTATTCGAACACATTCTGAGCAGGTTATTGACACAGACTCAAGGGTCAATCATGGCAGGAGGCAGCTAATCAGATGTTTGTTCCCAGGCCTCTACAACCAGTCATGGGAAGACTGAGGCTTAAGTGCTGTATTAGTCCGTTCTCATACTGCTATAACGAAATGACTGAGGCTGGGTCATTTATAAAGAAAAGAGGTTTAATTGGCTCAGGGTTCTGCAGGCTGTAAAGGAAGCATAGCAGCATCTGCTTCTGCGGAGGCCTCAGGGAACTTACAATCACGGCAGATGGCAAAGCAGAAGCAGGCACATCTCACATGGTGGGAACAGGAGAAAGGGAGGGAGGAGGTGCGACACTCTTTTAAACAACCAGATCTCATGAGAACTCACCACTCACTGTACAGTACCAAGGGGGATGGTGCTAAAACATTCATGAGAACTCCACCCCCATGAGCTAATTGCGTCCCACCAGGCCCTCCCTCCAACACTGGGAACTACAACTCCACATGAGATTTGGTGGGGACACACATCCAAATCATATCAAGAGCTGAAAATCCAGTCCTTGTGTTGACACTGCTGGGGAGCAGACTTTGGGAAGCAAGGGGTCACCAAGGAATAGGGCAAGAAATCAGTTACTTGGAAATTACAGTGCCAAGGTCAGAGCAGAATTAACTGTACAAGCAGGAGTTAGAACAGTCATATAGAGATGGTTCAGAAAAAACATTATAATTATTATAATTACAAGACTGTTATAATAATAAGACAGATGATAGGAATTCTACATGACTGTTTTTTGATGTAAAAGCCAAAAAAATGAGAATTCAGTAGATTAAAACAATATTCTTCATACATTAAGTACAAGTATGAAGGAGAAAAAGGGGAAATAAAATATAAAATATAAACACAGTTCAATTGTTCTTTATATTTTAGCATATAGGCAAATAGTACTAGAGAGGCTACTAAGAACAGACACTCAGTAAATAAAATATATAACATAAAAATTCCAATAAAGTATAGTTTTTTTATATATATATAATATGGTATAAAATATATAAGAACTTGTTCACATCAAAGTTTATGTTTTTGGTGTCCTTGAATTTAAAACAATTAAATATTCATACATATAATCTGTAGAAATATAAATTTTTTCTTCTTATTTACAAGTTACTTTATTATACTAAATGAGTTATTTTCTGAATTCTAATTTATCTGATGGTAGAAAACACCCAATTACATACAACCTAGCAATTTGTGCAAACAATGCACAAGGCACATGATTTTCTACAGCATGCTATTAAGCTGTATCTTTTTTTAAAAGCATTTGGGTGCTAGTGAATTATGAATTAAAAGGTTACTGTATCAAATTCATATTAACTGGTGGCAATAACAAAAATCTGGCATCACCACCGCTATTCAGTTGACAAGACCACTGGCTCCACCATCTCCCCTTCTTCAGGAGCCCCCAGTCTGCATGTGAGTGTCTTGAGGCAGGATACAAAGTGGCCTAATGTGTTGACTCTGGAGTTTGATTTCAAAGTCCAGCTGCCCATCTTGCTAGCTGTGGCCTTTGGGGACATTATATAACCTCTATGTGTCCCATATTCCCCATCTGAAGAATGAGAATAAGAATGCTGTGTATTTGTTGTAAGGATTAAAATATATTCAAATTAGTGAATATATTTTGGCCAGGTGCCATGAATCATGCCTGTAATCCCTGCACTTTGGGAGGCTGAGGTGGGAGGAACACTTGAGGCCAGGATTTCAAGAACAGCCTGGGCAACATAGTGAGACTCTAACACTACAAAAAAAAAAAAAAAAATTGCCAGGCTTGGTGGTGCACGCATGCAGGCCCAGCTACTCAGGAGGCTGAGGCAGGAGGATTGCAGAAGTTTGGGGCTGCAGTGAGCTGATTTTGCCACTGCACTACAGCCTGCCTGGGTAACAGAGTGAGACCTGTCTCAAATAAATAAATAAACAAAATAAAATGAGTTAATATATTTAACACTGTAGAGCAAAAGAAGTACTCAATGAATGCCAGCTATCTATGGACATTATTATATCCTTGTTTTCAAGGGAGAGAGCCTACTCACTCTACCCTACAAGAGTATCGCATTCTCTCAATATTAATTTAATTGCACATTTAAAAATAACAAAGAGAGCATAATTGAATTGTTTGAAACACAAAGGATAAATGCTTGAGGGGATGGACACCTCATTTTCCATGATGTGATTATTATGCATTGCATGCCTGTATCAAAATATCACATGTACCCCAACAAATACATACACCTACTATGTACCCACGTTCCTTTATCCTTTTTTTTTTTTCCTTATGTTGCCTGGGGGTGAAGATGGCGGTAGCAGGGCCAGTTATGGCATATCCCAGCATGCTCTGGGGAGTGGCAGCTGACCTCTGTTGCTGACCTCTTTTTGTGTTTAGAATGTGAGGTACTTTGTGCCTTTGGTTCTCAGCCTTGAGCCTCAGCCACCATCCTGAGACAAGAGGAAAAAGCCCATTTGGCAGGCCGTCACGTCACTTTACGAGCTTAAACATTCAGCCTTCCAACATGGCTTGCTTTCTGCATGATCAGAGAAAGGAGGCACATCACCCAGTTTAATACAGTGTTTGTCAAAACAGAAGGCAGGACGCCTTGGCCTCACTCTAGTATTGTGTAAATATTCAAAATTCTTTTTCTTTAAAAAAAAAAAACTCCCATGAACACAAAGCTCTTTAACCTTGCCTTTCTTCTACCTATTCTCCAGGGAGTTAAATGGGTCAGAACATTTTGAAAATCATCATTTTAAATATCAAGCTTATATTTTAAATTCTACATTTTTCATACTTCCTGCTGTTAATGGTTTAAGTGTCATTTCCCAAAGCAGGTTTCTTAACTTGTCAGCTATAAGCAAGTTGACCTACTGGTGCTTTTTTGCTTTTTTAATGTTTATTTATTTGTTGGGGGTTTTGTTGTTGTGTTACTGTTTATTTCAGTTAAAAGCTTTTCTTAAGTTGTGTTTGGCATTTTCTTCTGGGGAGAAGGAAAATTTCAAAAACAAGACCAAAAAAATAACAAACTCGCAGTTAGCATAAAATAATAACAAGCAGAGAAGGTTGGCTGAAACCTCTATATTCACTAAGTTTTCCGGAGGCAAATGTTATAGCTAATCACTTCCATATTTGCCTGGAAAATAGTTTGATCCTTATGAGTCTTTAGTATTCAACTCTTTGGTAGGAAATTAAATGTAAGCAAAATCTTCTTTCCAAATAGGGCTAAAATCTGCTTACTTTAATAAAAGTGTTGTACTATATACTTGACTACAAGATGTAAACTTTATAACAACATTGAACTAATTTTAGGTAATCATTTTCTCATTGTTTTGCTTCTTGTTTAATTGCCAAAACAAGATCCTTTTTATAATTTAGCATGTATTTGAACACTTGTGCTTCTGAATCTTGAAAATAAATATATGAATAAAGCCTAAATCACTACAAAGGTAAATATCTCACCAAAGCAGGGGTATATGGTTGGTCCCAACCATGTGAAGGCTTTATAAAACGACTAAGGTTCTTTGTTTTCTTTTCTTTTCTGATGTCTGTGGCCTATTCAACCTACTTAATGTGCAATGTATTTTATCTGTAACAAAACAAGAGAGTTATAAATTTGGCAATTTAGTATCAAAACAATGAACATTCGTTTTTAAATCTTTAAACATCTTTAAAATATGCTACAAGAATGGAATTATCCAATCAGAAAAATTTTTTTTAATAAGGAAATTAACAAAGCGATAAGGGTAAAAGTGAAAGCTGATGATGTTATAGTATTTTTATTCAAATGTTTGTAGATGGCTCTTCTTGAGACTATCTGTTTATAGTGACCACTACTTCAATCATCCTAAAACCTAGCTTTCTATGCATCTGAACAATAGAGAGGTCCCCATTTGCCACATTCTCTAAGTCTGTACGGATCAACCTAGGTGAGACCCAATGGGTATTAATTTACATCACCCTCAAGTGGCTTAAGAAACAGACAACACCTTTTGGCAGGGTGTGGTGGCTCACACCTCTCATCCTTTCACTTTGGAGGCCGAGGTGGGTGGATTGCCTGACCTCAGGAGTTTGAGACCAGCCTGGCCAAAATGGCAAAATCCCGTCTCTACTAAAAATACAAAAAAATTAGCCAGGTGTGGAGGTGCATGGGTGTAATCCCAGCTACTCAGGAGGCTGAGGCAGGAGAATAGCTTGAACCCAGGAGGCGGAGGTTGTAGTGAGCCGAAATCGCACCATTGCACTCCAGCCTGGGTGAAAGAGCAAGACTCTGTCTCAAAGGAAAGAAAAAAAGAAACAGATGTTACTTTTTGGTGACAAAGGGGTAGCTATGTTTGCTTCAGTGTTCAAAGAAATACCACAGCAAAAAAGAATTAAGGGATGAAAAGAATAGCAGAAGCTTGCGGTTTTTAGCAAAAACATCTAAGAATGTATGGACTTTTAGAAACTTCGGTGGGTTAGTAAAAAATCTAATAAGGCTAAGAGGTTATAAGATTTTGACAAGATTATGGGTGCAGCACACCAACATGGCACATGTATACATATGTAACAAACCTGCACGTTGTGCACATGTACCCTAGAACTTAAAGTATAATGATAAAAAAAGATTTTGACAAGATTACTATTTTGGGTTCATTTTCAGATGTCCAGAATGATTTATCATGCTCTAAGTCAAGATAACCTGTAGTAACTTAGTGGTTTGGTGTTAACATTTCTGCTTTCATTTTTAGCTTCATGGGTGAGATAAATTTTACTATTCCGTCTGATAAAACTGTAAGTTCCACCTAAATATACTGTTATTACTAGACTACATGTAACTTGTTTTTTTAAGATTGTTTTCTACAAAACTGAGAAATTAGAAACTAAGCCAGGCGTGGTAGCTCACACCTGTAATCCCAGCACTTTGGGAGTCTGTGGTGGGAGGATAGGATTGTTTGAAGCCAGGAGTTCGAGACCAACCTGGGCAATATAGTGACATGCCCCCCATCTCTTAAAAAAAAAAAAGTAAAAGAAAAAAGAAGAAACAAAAAACTAGATTCTTATTTCACTCCCTTTTTTTCCTCCATGATTATATGAAGGATTCAGGTGGCAAATATTAGCAAAGTAAATAAAACTTTCCTAATATCCACTGGAAGATGTACAAGATGCAATTTTAAAAAGCTGATTTCTATACCATGTGTTATCTGTCTCCAGTGATATTGAATAGTCTCATTCAGAGGCTCCCTAAGGGCGGGGAGAAAAAGACACATAATGAATGTTACATTACCTTGTTTTGAAAACAGATTGTTCAGAGATTTTCAATGATGGGTATAAGCTCAGTGGATTTTACAAAATCAAACCTCTCCAGAGCCCAGCAGAATTTTCTGTTTATTGTGACATGTCCGATGGAGGAGGATGGACTGTGATTCAGAGACGATCTGATGGCAGTGAGGACTTTAACAGGTGTGCTAATTATGATGTAAGACTTTATTTGTAGTAGCAAATGTGAGATTTCTAAGTCAAATATTTTGATCATATCCTGAAGTCTATTAATTAGACAGAACTTCATTCTCTTTAAATAAGAATACTGAAAATGAATTAACTAATCAAGAAAATATTGGAGGTGGTGGTAGCAGGGGGTGGGTGGTGGTCACTTTGGTACCACAAATGGCGTTTGCTCAAATCAGCTTCCACATTACATTTTTTTAGAGGATGGAAAGACTATGAAAATGGCTTTGGAAATTTTGTCCAAAAACATGGTGAATATTGGCTGGGCAATAAAAATCTGCATTTCTTGACCACTCAAGGTAAGGTTTGAATGATGTCAAATTTATTTCAAATACAATAAAAACAACACTAGAATATTGTTTTACCAAATTATAGGCAATGGAACTAATTCAATAATTGCTATGATTTGCAGATGGTAGTGATAACTTTTGGGCAATAATCCCAAATGTAAAATGTGGCTGCCTAAACTTAGAAACAGAAAAAAAAGCTAGAATTGGGTTGGGGGGAATTGTTTTCTCATATATATGTATGAGAAATATCTATCTATATATATATTTATAGATAGATATATATTCTATATATAGTGTACATATAGCTATATATAGATATATAGAATATATGTCACCATATATATCTATAGATAAATATAGAATATATGTCACCATATATATCTATAGATAAATATAGAATATATGTCACCATATATATCTATAGATAAATATAGAATATATATATATTCTACTTCTGAAAAGGATATATAATGTCATAATTATTCCTTTTTGATACCTTGAGTTCCTGAAGATTGTATATACTGTATCAGTTACCTAATGTCACAATAATAACGTGTAACAATCCTCTTCCGAAGCTAGTGGCGTAAAATCAACAACCATTTATTACTTCTCAAAAATCTGCAGGTTGGCTGGGTGATTTTGCTGATCCGGGCTGGGCTCTGCTGATCATGGCTGGGCTTGCTTATGAGTCTGCCATCAACTTCCTCATTGAAGTTGCTGCTCTGGGATGGAAGGATTCAACCTGGCTCCATCGGGTCTCTCATCTTCCAGCTAGCTAGCCTGGACTTGTTTTTGTAGCACAGGCAGGGTTCCAGAAAAAAGAGTGGATGTATATAAGTCTCTTGAGATCTAGGCTCAGAACTGGCAGGGAGTCGTTTTTCTTTTATTGGTGAAAGCAAATCACAGGAGCAGCTCAGACTTTTTTTTAAAAAGGAAATAAACAATAGGAGGAGTTATGAAGACATATTATGAGAGAGAGGTGAACAATTGGGGAATTGGCGCTATTTTTCCAATAAAATACTATAATATATGAAATGTCCATGTTTCCACATACCTCTCACCTTTTATGCTGAAATTTTTTCAAAGATGCAACCAATTTGAAAGAACTTTCAACCTACCACCTGTATCCTACATTAACATTTTACCTTGCTTGTTTTTGTTACGTATCTATCTGTTTGCCCACTACTCAATCCATCCATCAATCCATCTTTTCTGTATATATATTTCAAAGTAAATAGCAGACATCTGGACAAGTCTCCCTATATACTTTTAAATTCTTATCTTTAGAGTTAAATATTTGTCTAAGATATCATTGTTTTGATAATGACTTTTCCAAGCTTCTATCTCCCATGTTCTTTTGCTCCAATTCATTGTCTTCCCTACCTCTGTTGTAGTCTGAGATTATCATCAGTCCCACTCAAGTCTGATCCTGAATCCTTCATAAAAGGCAACTGTAATGCCCAACAAAGCATGCTAAGTTACACTGCAATTGCATTAAAAATAAACAACTGGGCATGGTGGCTCATGCCTGTAATCCCAGCACTTTGGGAGGCTGAGGCGGGTGGACCCCTCGGGGCCAGGAGTTTGAGACCAGCCTGGCCAGCATGGTGAAACCCCATCTCTACTAAAAATACAAAAATTAGCTAGGCATGGTGGCACACCCCTGTAATCCCAGCCACTTGGGAGGCTGAGGCAGGAGAATCGCTTGAACCCAAGAGGCGGAGGTTGCAGTGAGCCAAGATTGCACCAATGCACTCCAGTCTGGGTGACAGAGCGAGACTCTGTCTCAAATAATAATATAATAGTAATAATAATAATTAATTAAGATAAAACAAAAGTTCATTTGTTCCATCCAAGTTCTGGAAAGCTATTGGTGTTTCTATATTTATAGTAGTAGGCTTATGGTTATAAACTTCTTTGCGACACTAGAATAATAAACATTAGACAGGATGAGTAATCCTAGAAAGCTTATACTTTCTTTATATGTCCTTCTTATGATCAGTGCTCTCTAAATTTATATAAGGCTTCCTTTCCTTCAACATATCTATTATTCTAGTTTTAAGTGTTTTATGCCAGATATATAAAATTTGCCATACCAACTTCTGTTTCATTTGCACATTGATATTTATCTGGTTTCTCATTTAAACTATGAAAACCCCAGAGCAGTAACCCTTGGCTTTTTCTAAATATATGAAATTCAAACATATCATTTTTTAAGTTATTATGATGTACGTATTTGCCCAGAGGAACTCTGCCAACAAACCTCTTCCTTTTCATATTTCAACTTGGTACTCAGGCTGGCTAATCTCGTGGCAGAAAAAATGTATTTTTCACTTCCTGGGCCCCCAACCACGTATCCCATCAATCCAGACAATAGGCAGTGCTTTTGTCTCTGCATTCTTTAATTATGAGAGCATTACGGCTAATGAATTACCTCTGAGAATAGCTTTATCCCCACTACATAAATCTCAACTAGAAGTAGTGGCAATAAAATTGATTTAGAAATGGTAAATGTAACTTGTTTATTTATTGAACAAAGAGACATTTAAATGTTAGCCAAAAAATTGAGACATTATGTCTCTTCTATAACAGAATTTTTTTTTTTTTTTTTTTTTTTGAGACAGATTCTTGCTCTGTTGCCCAAGCTGGAGTGCAGTGGCACAGCCTTGGCTCACTGCAACCCCTGCCTCTTGGCTCAAGCAAGTCTCATGCCTCAGCCTCCTGAGTAGCTGGGATTATAGGCGTATACCACCACACCCAGCTAATTTTTGTATTTTTAGTAGAGACGGTGGTCTCACCATGCTGACCAGGATGGTCTCAAACTCCTGGCTTCAAGTGATCTGCCTGCCTCAGCCTCCCAAAGTGCTTGAATTACAGGTGTGAACCACCGCATCTGGTCTGTAATAGAATATTTTTAAAGACAGTCGACTTAGCCTGACTTGCTGCTCTTATACACTCTACAGTCTTGTCTCCTGTGACCTTTACTACCTTGAAAGAGCTCCCTGGGGGAAGGAAATTGTGGTGCTAAATCAACAAGCCCAAGAGAGGCCCAAATCCCCTCTTAAAGGGACTCCAGTCATGAGGAATCCAGCATTCCCTGCCCCAACAGCCTTGAGTTTGTTTATAGGACTCCTTCAGGCTGTTCTCTTGTCTGTCCTCTTCTGCTGCTGGTGTGTGCCCCCTTAAGCTTGAGGGGAGGCTAAAAAATGGCTTTTTTTTTTTTTTGAGACAATCTCACTTTGTCGCCAGGCTGGAGTACAGTGGTGTGATCTCGGCTCACTGCAACCTCCACCTCCCGGATTCAAGCAATTCTCCTGCCTCAGCCTCCTGAGTAGCTGGGATTACAGGCATGCACCATGCCCAGCTAATTTTTGTATTTTTAGTAGAGACAGGGTTTCACCATGTTGGCCAGGATGGTCTTGATCTCCTGACCTTGTTATCCACCCACCTTGGGTGTGAATAGAACTTGGATATGTAGCCTGGGATGTCCACAAGTGGATCCAAAGCCCCTTGCTATAAGTGATGGAGATGGGGATGGAAAGAGAGAAGAGGCCAACCATAGATGGGGCCTAGGTGATAGGACTACTGAGGGACTCTCTTTCCCAGTGCCTCCATGGTCTGGCTTGAAACTCCAAGGAAAGTG
Organism: Pongo pygmaeus; assembly: GCF_028885625.2. Classification (NCBI taxonomy): domain Eukaryota; kingdom Metazoa; phylum Chordata; class Mammalia; order Primates; family Hominidae; genus Pongo; species Pongo pygmaeus. Next base: position 17,919,760 of record NC_072380.2, on the reverse strand, counting down.
AGGCTCTAAATTCTAACCTGACCTTACAGGTCATTGTTCTATCTTATTTATCAAAGTAGGAGGATAGAACAAATGTGATCTAATAATTTGATTTATAACCTTTGGTGCCCCTGACAAGAGTTCTGTTTCTGAAAAAGGAATAGTCTTTGTTATTTCCAAACAATGGAAAAAAAAGATTACTTGAAGGTAGCAACTATTTTAATCATTTTAAAAACATAATGCTCTTTTATCACCTAGAATTTTTACAGTCATTAAAGTATATCTTTAATGTTTAGAGACTTTTTGTCATCATGTATCATGCTTTAGCATATATAAAAGATAATATATACCCAATACATTGTATTCTTTTTTTTTTTTTGAGACGGAGTCTCGCTCTGTCGCCCAGGGTGGAGTGCAGTGGAGCAATCTCAGCTCACTGCAAGCTCTGCTTCCCGGGTTCACGCCATTCTCCTGCCTCAGGCTCCCAAGTAGCTGGGACTACAGGTGCCCGCCACCATGCCTGGCTAATTTTTTGTATTTTTTAGTAGAGACGGGGTTTCACAGTGTTAGCCAGGATGGTCTCAATCTCCTGACCTCATGATATGCCCGCCTCGGCCTCCCAAAGTGCTGGGATTACAGGCGTGAGCCACCGCCCCGGCTCCATTGTATTCTTAAAATGCTTTTACGTTTAGATATCATCTCTTCAGAAATACCTTTTTACTCAGAGTCATTGATGTTAGTGTATTTTCCAGTAATTATCATCATCTCTGCCATTGAGAATGTTGGTGGTACAGCATTTGTCAAGAATATTTCCTTGTTGTCTCTGAAATTCTCTTCCAATGACATCCACTCTACAAACTTTGATGCTAACAGTCTCTTGATCTTATGAGCCGGTATCAAAGGAAGGTTTTCGGATAACAATTAGGATTCATATTTCTTCCTCAATTATTCTTAAAGGGTTTGCTGGCTGATCTTTTATGCTATCAGAAAATAACCAAGTTCAGGCATATGCAGGCAATGGCAACTACATTTTACAAACCTACTGGCTCAGCCACTAGAGATTACACAATGTCATTAATAGTCACCATTTACATTCAAGATCAACATTCTTATTGAAATCAAGAAAAAGAGGACAAACTATTAAACGTAAAAACGTCGATCCTTTCGTTGTTAGATTGCTTTAAGTAATCACTTATTTTTTCTGTTGTTCATTATTAAGTGAATTGCACTAGGTTTTACCTCTGAGAGATCTGGTAGACATTTTTTAAATTTAATATTGTATGCATCTTTTTTTAAAATAAATTACACGATAAAATGTTCGTGTTATAAATACAAAGGAGTCACTGTTTAATCTTTGAAAACTGATTCTTGGCCAAAGGAAATGGTAAAAGTAAAATAGAGCTGGGAATTATTTTTAAACCGCAGTAGTCGGTGTCATGTCACACATTTTTAAAAATTATAATCGCTTGTTTCTTTTTTAGAAGACTACACTTTAAAAATCGACCTTGCAGATTTTGAAAAAAATAGCCGTTACGCACAATATAAGAATTTCAAAGTTGGAGATGAAAAGGTACTACGATTTTCTAATAAGTAAAACCGTGAATAAATGCTTAAAATGTGCAATATAACCCTGGAGTCAGTGGAAATAAAAATATACAATAGAACCTGTTCTTTTGTTTATGAAATAAACTTGATTTTAAAATGGTCACAGAGGAACTCCACTGACAGCAGAAATGCTCTTTTTCTTTAGAATTTCTACCAGTTGAATATTGGGGAATATTCTGGAACAGCTGGAGATTCCCTTGCGGGGAATTTTCATCCTGAGGTGCAGTGGTGGGCTAGTCACCAAAGAATGAAATTCAGCACGTGGGACAGAGATCATGACAACTATGAAGGGAACTGCGCGGAAGAAGATCAGTCTGGCTGGTGGTTTAACAGGTTTGATGTCTTACGAGCATAGTCGTAATGGAGTTGATGATATCTCACTGATAGGCATTAATTAGCAATATAATATGTATGGTAATGTTAGTCTTTATTTATAATATTAGTATTATTAAGTAATCATTCTCATTAGAATTCTTCAGCAATGAAGTAGTTTTGAGGATTTGTTCATTGTGTACATTAGTAAAGTTTAAATGTCATAGAAATAAATTATTACTTTTACAAAGATCATTTGCAAACTGAATTATGGATGAGTTATAAATAGAAGGCCACAAATTCACACAAAGAAAGAGAGAGCATATATATATATATGGAGACTATCTGGCATCCTAATAACCAACTAGTTCTTCACCTGACCATATCACACAAAAGAGCCACTGTTATTGCTGTAATGTTTCTGTATAGTACTACTTTTCAATCACTATGGATTTCATTAATTCATTGAGTCTAAGCCTCTCCCAATACAGAAATTTCCTTTACAATAATCCTGAAACCTAATTCTACTCTCTGACTGAATAATTCATGTTACTTTATCAGCAAATTCATTCCATTTTTGATTGTACATAGTTGCTTTTTTTTTTTTACTGATACAAAATATTTTATATATTGCTGGGGTTCATGGGCTAATTTTTGTATTTTTGGTAGAGATGGAGTTTTGCCATGTTGCCCAGGCAGGTCTCGAACTCCTGGCCTCATGTGATCCACCTACCTTGGCCTCCCAAAGTGTTGGGCGTGAGCCACCACACCCGGCCGAATTCATAAGTTTTAAATTGCATGTCATTCTGAACAGAGATTCACACCATTGGTTTCTTTCTACCCAGGAGGTGGGTCTCCCCTTTGTCTGGTGTATCCACACTGAAAGCCCTCCCTGCCCCAAGACCCTTAGTAGAAGTCTGAGTTATCAGATCCAGTGTTGCAGTTTCATAGTGCTTGTGTTCGAATCACGCTTATTTGATTTAATAATGGTCCCGAAGCACAAGAGCTGTAATGCTGACATATTGTTATATAATCATAATCTTTTATTATTAGTTGTTGTTAATCTGTTATTGTGCCTAATTTATAAATTAACTTTATCATAGACATGTATATTATAGGAAAAAACAGAGAACTACTATAGATGGTTTTTCTCCTTCCTACACCCAAAAGATGTTTCCCCCTAGCGTTCTGAAATTTTACGGTGACATACACTGTTATGGTCTTCTTTTTGTTTACTACAGTGGGTACTCAGTGGTTCTTTTCAATCTATATCATGTCCTTCAGTTTGGTAAATTTTATTTTCTTTATCTGCTCATTACTCACTTCGTAGCTGTTTCGGTTATCATACTGAAAAAGCATAGTATCAATATATACAATTTGGTATTATCTGTAGTTTCAGGCATCCACTAGGGGTCTTGGAACGTATCCCCTGCAGATAAGGGAGTACTACTGCTGTTGTAAAAATAGTTATTTTTTCTATATTTTGCTTTTTTAAAAAAATATTTGAGTCCATTTAATATTTGATCATTTATAAAGGAACTGGAGTATTTCCAGCAGTGTGAAGGAGAGAAACAAATTTCTCTCTCCTGCTTTGCAAATTGAAGGTGATGATGGTCTTTTCCTTAGTGGTTTTCCTGTTATTTTAAAAACCATCTTCTTCACCTGTTCCTACTCCTCCTTTCTTTCCCCCTTGTTCTTCTAAGTCAGCATGACATAAAACTTACATGTAATTCATGAAGTTTGCAAGCATCACCAATGTTTGATTTTGAAAAGAATTCCATATACAGAAATAATTACTAATAGTATCCTGAGATCAAAACCATGTGCTTTATCCAGCTGACTGGCTTCTAAGGCATCTGAATGAAAACTACCATACATATTAATGTGGGCAAAGGAATGATTTACCTGACTTTAAAGATATGGGTTCAGGGAGAACAAAGAAAGGCAATTCATTAGCTGGAGCCAGCCACAGAGCCCACGTTATCCTTGGAATCAAAGGAGTTGATAAGGCTGCGAAATTGGAAAATCAGTAGGCATTAAGGGAGAGAAAGTAGATTGTTCTAGAAACTTGGTGCTACTTCTACCATACCTATTATTAGTGAGTTTGACTATCATCTTTTCTTTCTTTTTACTCTTGCTTTTTTTCTGTCCCATAGTTCTTCTAATTTACATGAAATGTTGGCACTTCATAAATATTACCCACCTATAAGATGTTCTTTTTCTACACAGCAAACCAATCACTGTGTGTTGCTGTCTTTTCTTTGTTAGTGCAGTATTTCACGTGAGTGCTCACAGCCACTTCTTCGCCAAGGAAGCCCCAATTATCCCCCAACCTAGTTTCAAATCCAGGCTGTTCTAAAAACTAAAAAATGCTAGAAAACTGGTCTCAGAATAGCGAAGGTTTCTTATATTCATCACAGAGTGAGTTTCCTAATGGGATTCAAATTGTAGACCAAATATAAAAATATAGTTAGCAGACGTCTCTAGATAGACAAATATATGCCAAAATATATATTCTGGAGACTCAATTTACAGTATTTTCTTTTTTAACATTACTTTCCATGCTGTTTTAAAAACACAGTAGGCTTTGACATTTGCAGACTTGACATACGTATTTTCAATTAATTACATCCATTTAAGTTAGGAGGACTTCGAGAACGCTCAGTAGGAGTGAATCATTAAGCTGATAAGTGATTCAAGCCAGCCACTCAGACTTTGTGGGCAGACTATGTGCTTTTTTGATTCAATAATTTGGGTTTTTCCATAGATGTTCAGAACTACCTCTTGTAAATGTTCTCCTTCTATCCTAATTCTGACATATTTTCATTAATTGTATCAATAAAGAAGTATATGGTAATTAATTTCATAACAACACACATAAACTTATTACATACTCTTACATGTAAATTATACATATCAAGGACAAAATTTATAGACTCCAAAGGAGGAAAGAAACATTTTTATATTGTCAATAACCTAACCAGCTTATCTAGATTAGTGCAATATATGTAAAAAATTAGCAACTGGGAAAAAATGATTATTGGTTGATGGGTGGCAAAACTTTAAATAGTGGTTTAAGTTTGTTTGCTTACCCTCGAGATTAAAATAATTGATATGCTAGCAATTTAAAGAAGGGGAGATAGGGAGTTTGAATTATGAAAGCTAAGTCTTAGCAGCAGAGGAACGAACGCGTGAGTGCAAATTATCCAGGAAAGCCAGTAGTAGAGCACTTTGCCCACGCCTTGCTTTGCTGACACTCACCTTAGCTCTTGTTAAGTATGAAATTAACACCGTTCTGAGTCAGGAGGTTGTAAGGCTGGAGGTTACAAGGATGCGTTTTTGTTTGCTTCTTTTAATTTCTTGCTTAAAGGCAATCGAAAATTGAAATGCTTATTTTTCAATGCACTGTGAGTGGCCTGGGTTGTATTTTCAGATTTGTTATGGCAGTAAAACTCACCAGTTTAAAATACCCATCTCTGACGCCGGGCGCGGTGGCTCCCACCTGTTATTCCAGCATTTTGGAAGGCTGAGGCAGCAGGATTGCTTGAGCTCAGGAGTTTGAGACCAGCCAGGGCTACATAGCGAGACCCTGTCTCTATTATTTAAAAAAATTAAAAAATAAAAAATAAAACACAATAGCCATCTGTTGTAGAAATTTCTCAGCTTTTGGAAACTAGTAAATATTTACTTGTCTGAAAAATGGCAGAATTCATAGTTCAAAAATTTTGAGTATTTGTAGCAAAATAAAAGGGATTCTGAACAATATTTTTCTAGTCTGATTGTTGTTTTCTTTTTTTTTTCCCCCTTCCACTAGGTGTCACTCTGCAAACCTGAATGGTGTATACCACAGCGGCCCCTACACGGCTAAAACAGACAATGGGATTGTCTGGTACACCTGGCATGGGTGGTGGTATTCTCTGAAATCTGTGGTTATGAAAATTAGGCCAAATGATTTTATTCCAAATGTAATTTAATTGTTGCTGTTGGGCTTTCGTTTCTGCAATTCAGCTTTGTTTAAAGTGATTTGAAAAATACTCATTCTGAACATATCCATGCGCAATCATGACAACTGTTGTGAGTATCGCTTTTCATTCTTCTCACTTGCCTTTGTTACTTAATGTACTTTCAGTACAGCAGATATGCAATATTAACCAAATAAATATAGATTGTGTTAATATTTATTGAATCCCTGTGTGCGAAGGGCTCTGATAAGAGCTTATGTCAGACAAAACATAAAAAGCATGGATTATATACCATGACTTAGGAGATACAAGCATAAATGCATAATAAATTATGAATGCAATTGGAAAAACACATGACAAAATCCAGCAAATAATGGATTGCCGAATCAACTGCAGGGACAATAAATATTATGAGTTGGAATTTGAACTCAGGTTTTGGATTATAGAGTGGAAAACTTTAAGCACAACCCGGAATCTTAATCACTACAAAACGCTACTTGTATTTTTAGGAAGTTCATGTAGGTTATAAACTTCTCTCACAGGGCTCATTTTAATTCTTATGCCAATCCTGTGAGGTTATTATTATATCCATTTAACAGAGCTGAGAATTAGTGGGTCTGAGTTTTTGTGACTGCTCCAAGTTACGAAGTAGGGGAACAAGGCCTCAAATACAAATCTTCTGATGCTAAATCAATGTCTTGCCACTATCCTATAGCTTCTTCTGGATGGAACTTGGATTGGTGCAGAATAGGGAGAGAATGTTTCAAATGAGAGTAAAAGGTACTCCAAAAGGCTGGGCACAGTGGTTCACGCCTGTAATTCCAGCACTCTGGGAGGCTGAGGCAGGCGGATCACTTGAGAGCAGGAGTCTGAGACCAGCCTGGCCAATGTGATGAAAACCCGTTTCTATTAAAAATACAAAAATTAGCTGGGTGTCGTGGTGTGAGCCTGTAATCCCAGCTACTCAGGAGGCTGAGGCAGGAGAATTGCTTGAACCTGGGAAGCAGAGGTTGCAGTGAGCTGAGATCGTGCCAACCTGCACACCAACCTGGCTGACAAAGCGAGACGCCATCTCAGGAAAAAAAAAAAAAAGATACTCTAAAAAATATTTGTGTGTCAACTATGTGTCAGGCACAGAGGATACAGTTCAAGCCCACAGGGAGCTTAGTTTTTTGGTAAACACATACACTAATCGTAGAATCACAAAATATACATAATTTTAAAAGCTGATATGTACGAAGTAAAGATACGTGCCTGGGAAATGTTTACCAGGAGGATCTGACCTGGCTTGGGGGTAGGAGGTCAGAAAAGCTTCCCAGAAAAACTTTTTTGAGCTGAGAGCTTTTAACAAGGTGTACGTGGGGAGATATTGCAGACAGAGGGAATCATGCGTGTAAAGTACACAGAGCACAGAAGTGCCTGGGAACAGAAGGTTAGAAAGCCAGTGTAGCTGAGTGATCCTTCAATCCTTAAGCCAAGGATTCTGCCACTTAATGGCTATGTGACCTTGGGTAGGCAACTTCTCTGAGCCTTAGCTATGTCATCTACAAGGTAACGATTACAATAGTACCTGCCTCATAGGGTTGCTTTGAGAATTATAAAAGTATAGCAGTTAGCACAGTGCCTCACACAAAGTAAGCACTCAATAAGAACTAGGTATGATGATTTGTGAAGTAGGGATTAAGGGACAGTAATGATATAGAGGCCTTTGAAATCATAGGCCACTTAAGGATATTAAGGTTAGTTGTACTTTATTCTCTAAATCAGTGTTTCCCAAGCGGCACTTCTCAGACTTTAGTGTCACACAAACCAACTGGAGATCCTGCTAAAATGTAACTCTGATTCCAGCATGGGGCCTAATATTTGGGTTTTCTAAGAAGTTTCCAGATGATGCAGATACTGCTGGTCTAGAAATTACACTTTGAAAAGCAAAAAGCTAGAGAGCTATAGTTCTGTGAGACACTGGTAGTTTAATACAGAAAGAAGAAAAGGGCTGCTTGATCAAATAAATTTAGGAGATGACAAATTCAGCAGAATTCCACAGGTTTCTTCTCTTGGGAATTTTTCAGTTCTCTAATTTTTCTAATGTGCGTTCTGAAGCTCCAAGAAGGACATATAGTATGTAGCATTTTTATATCTAATTAAGAGTGTGTTCTGGTGCGAGGTATAAATCGCCTGACTATGGAAGTCCAAACAAATAAAGATTTCTTCATCTTACGTAGTGAGAACTCAGGAGGTAAGCAGTTGCTGACCTATGTCCAGGGCAGCGTGGAGGCTGATGTCCCTGCAATTCATTTAGCCCATCCTTCAAAATCGCAAATTGTCTGCCGCAGTTCCTGCTTTGAGTTCATGTTAAAAGCAGCAAGAAAAGCGAAGGGTCAACACACTTCAGTTTACGCCTTGTTGGTCAGAATTGTATCATATGTTCACTCCGTCTGGAAGTATGATCAGGAAAAAGAATATTTATTTTTATGATCTCTATAGAATGTGCAGGCAAAGGAGAAATGTTTGCCAGCGTTCTTGATTGTTTTTCAATGTGGTCTTGTGGGAACAGTGTTCCATCAAACACACATTGGTAAGCTGTAAATAATGGATCATCAGTGACAATTTTAAATATGGGTTTAATTGCTCAAGTAGTAGCCTGAAGAACTCACACAATTAGGAGATCAAAAGAAGAAAAGCTTTTAAAGAAGAAAAAAAAAAATGATTCCACATAGAAGTGGGAGGGGAGCTAAACAAATTATGGCGTCAAAGCTTAGTATAATAGTTTTTCAATGCAGAAGGAGCGATTTTAAAAATTTAAAATACCATAAAATAATGCAAGAGAAGAAGTTCTAATGAAAGATCTTTGGACTTAGTGATAATGTTATTTGTGTTCTTAAATCCATTTCAGTGGAAAGGTAGGGAGCTCTAGGCCGGGAAATAAAAGCAGTTAGAGAGAATAGATTGGGGCCTGGAGCAGTGGCTCACGCTTGTAATCCCAACACTTTGTGAAGCCAAGGTGGGTGGATCACTTGAGGTCAGGAGTTTGAGACCAGCCTGGCCAACATGGTGAAACTCCATCTCTACTAAAAATACAAAAATTAGCTGGGCATCGTGATGCATACCTGTAGACCCAGCTACTCGGGAGGCTGAGGCAGAAGAATCACTTGAACTGGGGAGGTGGAGGTTGCAGGGAGCCAAGACTGTGCCACTACACTCTAGCCTGGGCGACAGAGTGAGACTCCTTCTCCAAAAAATAAAAAAGAGAGAGAGAATATGGATTGGTCATTTGAGGAGTTTGGATGTAAAATAGGGAAACTGGACTGATTTTTTCTGAATTAGGAAGACCACAACCTAAAATAAGTGTCTCTGAAATTTCACCATTAGTGAGTTATTTATTAGGCTTTATCACTTTTTGAAATGCAAAATGCTTTTAATTTGTATCAGCTGATTCCACTTTAAGGTCAACAAACTCGTGAGTGTTTTGAATGCTTTTTTTTTTTTAATAGAGCAAAGTGCAGAGAAAATACAAGAAGCCTGGTTGCATGAACAGGGAATCCACTGGATTACAAACTCTTTATTTTAGAGGCTGCATTCATCTTGTTGACAGTTTTATCTCTAGCTCTCCGCACAGTGTCTGACACATGACAGGATCTCGAATGTTTGTTGACTGACTGATTGAGGAAATAAGTAAAAAAAGAAACCATATAATGAATGTAAAGTGTATAGTTCATAGAAGAGTGCTACTTCATTTGATATTACAGAACTTATGGCCACTGGTTATTTCTATGAATATCAAAATATTGGATCCTACAAAATCAATATCTAAAAATAGTATCAAATTTAAGATCCCACGTACTTACTTTTTCTTTTTCTTTCCTCATTGCTAGTAAAAAATTTACAAGGTCCGGGAGCGGTGGCTCACACCTGTAATCCCAGTACTTTGGGAGGTTGAGACGGCCGGATCACCTGAGGTCAGGAGTTCGAGACCAGCCTGGCCAACATGGTGAAACCCCGTCTCTACTAAAAATACAAAAATTAGCTGGAAGTGGTGGCACACGCTTGTAATCCCAGCTGCTTGGGGGGCTGAGGCAGGAGAATCATTTGAACCCAGGAGGTGGAGGTTGCAGTGAGCCGAGATTGCACCATTGCATTCCAGCCTGGGCGACAGAGCGAGACTCTACCTCAGAAAAAAAAAAAAAAAAAAAAAGAAGAAGAAGAATTGACACATGAAAATATCCTATATAATCTTATGCATATAGCAAAGTTTTTGTTGGTATTTTATCAGGACTATGAAAAGTAAGTTATGTCCTCATTGATACTTTAAAAAGATATACATATCTCATATATATGTGGAAAAAATCTGCATATATATGTGATAATGGTTATCTCAGGGGACTGGGCTTGGAGATGTAATGAAAGGACACTGCTTTTTATATTTTCTACCATTTAATGCTGTGAAATGTTTTATCATATGAGCATAGTACATATTTAATAATAATACTTTTTATATAAGCAAAGTGAATAAAATAGGTTGTTGGTCCTAAAGAGACAAATCGAATGATATTAAGGATATGACTCTATCAGGTATATTACATGTAGGTTTGGCAATTTAGTTCATTTCAAAAACAAAAATCCTGAAAACTGCTATCAAGCTGCGCTGTGAATACGGCAGCCACCAGTCACATATGGCTCCTGCTTACTTGAAATAAGGCTAGTCCTTATTCAGATGAGCTATAAGTATAAAATACACAATGGATTTTGAAGACATAGTATCCCAGAAAAAGAGAAAATACCTCCACAAATAAGAATAATTTTTATGTTGATTACATTGTTAAATAATACTTTGGATGGATGAGGCTAAATAAAATATGTTACTGAAACTAATTAGACCTCTGTATTAGTACTTTTTAAATGCCATTATTAGACACCTTAAAATTATATATATTGGCCAGACACTGCGGCTCATGTCTGTAAACTCAACACTTTGGGAGGCCGAGGCGGCTGCATCACTTGAGGTCAGGAGTTTGAGACCAGCCTGGTCAATATGGCGAAACCCCGTCTGTACTAAAAACACAAAAATTAGCCGGGTGTGGTGGGGCACACCTGTAACTCTGGACCCTGAGGCATGAGAATCGCTTAAACCTGGGAGGTGGAGGTTGCAGTGAGCTGAGACCTCGCCGCTGCGCACCAGCCTGAATGACAGAGCAAGACAGCCTCAAAAAAAAAAAGGAAAGAAAGCAATTTTAAAATTACATATATTGCTCTCATTAGCAGCTTGTTTTACATTTTTATTTGAACAGTAATGCCAAAGAATTTTCACCCGACCTGTATACGGTGTGCCTACAATCTGCATAGATGGTATATGTCTGTTTAGGTGTGACTATTGAGTGAATTAATGTTTTTTAAAAAACTAGATATACTTTTCTTTTTTAAAAAATATATCTAGGCCAGGCGCAGTGGCTCATGCCTGTAATCCCAGCATTTTGGGAGGCCGATGCAGGAGGATCACCTGAGGTCAGGAGTTCTAAACCAGCCTGGCCAACATGGCAAAACCCCATCTCTACTAAAAATACAAAAATTAGCTGGGCGTGGTGGCGGGTACCTGTAATCCCAGCTGCTTAGGAGGCTAAGGCAGGAGAATCTCTTGCATTTGGGAGGCGGAGGTTGCAGTGAGCCGAGCCGCCATTGCACTCCAGCCTAGGCGAGAGCAGTGAAACTCCGTCTCAAAAAAAAAAAAAAAAAAAAAAAATCCAGTCCAACAGTTAAAAAAGTAAACCATTTATCAAACACAGTGCTAAGTGTTGCAAATACAGCATACATAAACATGGTTTGCCTTTGAAGAACTTACACCCTATAGGGGAGATGTTTCCTTTTTAAAATGCCATTTATAGAGCAATACTGAGGCTATTGTAAGCCCCAGATGTCGCTACAAAGAAGGAAAGCTATTGTAAAATCATGTCAAAATAGATTTACCTGGCTTATTAGAAAAAGGCTAAATATTCTTTCGTCTTTCATTCATTCTCTTGTAAGGAGTTCCAAAGAGATTTTTTTCAACTTTTATTTTAGCTTCTGGGGGTACACATGCAGGTTTGTTACATGGGTAAATTGCATGTCTTGGTGTATGAATGATCCCATTACCCAGGTAGTGAGAAGAGTACCTAATATGTAGTTTTCCAATCCTCCCTCCTCTAGTAGTCACCACTGTCTATCTTTGCCATCTTTATGTCCATATATATTCAATGTGTGCAGCTCCCACTTATAAATGAGGATACGTGGTATTTGGTTTTCTGTTCCTGCTTTAATTTGCTTAGGACAATGGCCTCCAGCTGCATACACATTGCTGCAAATGACATAATTTCATTCCTTTTTATGGCTGTGTAGTATTCCATGGTGTACATGCACCAATTTTCTTTACATAGTCTATCACTGATGGGCGTCCAGGTTGGTTCCATATCTTTGCTATTGTGAGTAGTGCTGTGATGAATATATGAGTGCATGTGTCTTTTTTGTAGAATGATTTATTTTCCTTTGGATATATACCCAGCAGTGGGATTGCTGGGTTGAATGGTGGTTATATTTCAAGTTCTTTAAGAAATCTCCAAACTGTAGGCCAGGCACAGTGAGTGACTCACACCTGTAATCTCAGCATTTTGGGAGGCTGAGGCAAGTGGATCACCTGAGGTCAGGAGTTCAAGACCAGCCTGGCCAAAATGGTGAAACCCCATTTCTACTAAAATACAAAAATTAGCCAGGTGTGGTAATCTCAGTTACTCAGGAGGCTGAGGCAGGATAATTGCTTGAACCCAGGAGGCGGAGATTGCAGTGAACTGAGATCATGCCACAGCACTCCAGCCTGGGCAACAGAGTAAGACTCTGTCTCAAAAAAAAAAAAAAAGGGAAAAGAAATAAATCTCCAAACTGCTTACTGTTATCCACAGTGGATTAACTAATTTATATTCCTACCAAAATTGTGTAAGTGCTCCCTTTTCTCCACAGCCTCATCAACATCCGTTGTGTTTTAGATATATACATACATACACACACACACAATATATATATCTACACAATGCAATAGCTTTTGGGGTACAAGTGGTTTTTGGTTGCATGCATGAATTGCATAGTGGTGAATTCTGTGTTTTAGTGCAGCCATCACCTGAGTAGTGTACATTGTACCCAATATCCCTCAATCTCCTGCCACTCTCCCGACTTCTGAGTCTCCAAGGGCCATTATACCACCCTATGTCCCTTTGGCTACCCATAGCTTAGCTCCTACTTATAATCAAGAGCATATGGTATTTGGTTTTCCATTCCTGAGTTACTTCACTTGGAATAATAGCCTCCAGCTCCATCCAAGCTGCCATAAAAGATATTATTTCTTTCTTTTTTATGGCTGAGTAGTATGAGTAGTATTCCACAGTGTATATATGCCATATTTTCTTTATCTACTCATCAGTTGATGGGCACTTAGCTTGGTTCCATATCTTTGCAACTATGCATTGTGCTGTGATAACCAAACATATGCAGTTGTCTTTTCGATATAAAGAACATCTGTTTTTTTAAATCTTTTTAACAATAGTCGTCCTGACTAATGTCAGATGATATCTCATTGTGGTTTTGATTTGCATTTCTCTGATGATTAGTGATGTTGAGGATTTGTTCATATATTTGTTGGCTGCATGTATGTCTGCCTTTTTTTTTTTTTTTTTTTTTTTTTAAGACGGAGTCTTGCTCTGTCACCCAGGCTGGAGTGTAGTGGCGTGATCTCAGCTCACTGCAAGCTCCGCCTCCCGGGTTCACGCCATTCTCCTGCCTCAGCCTCTCCCAGTAGCTGGGACTACAGGCGCCCACCACCAAGCCCGGCTAATTCTTTTTTTAAATATTTTTAGTAGAGACGGGGTTTCACCATGGTCTCGATCTCCTGACCTCGTGATCTGCCCACCCCAGCCTCCCAAAGTGCTGGGACTACAAGCGTGAGTCACCACGCCCAGCTGCATATGTCTTTCAAAAGAGATTTTTGAATGGTGGCTTCTAACCTCATCACACACATGTTCCTTAAAGTGTGCAGACACACACACATTCACACATAGACCAGCTTGGTTTTGAGAAGTCCTAGTGGCTATGGATTAGTGAGATTATACGTTTCTGGTTGTGCATGCATGGCTTGTTTGTATTCATTTCTTTTTATGTAGGTTTGAATACAGTCTAGAAGAATTCTATGTTGGGCACTCATTGTGCCATAAGACTATGCAATTTGCTCACACGTTACAGTATGTGCCAATCATCAAACTCTGTAGAAGGAACTGATATGATAGAAATAAAAAACATATAGGAAACAATAATTTTATTTATTTATTTATTTATTTATTTATTTAGAGACAGGGTCTTGCCTTGTTGCCCAGGTTGGAGTGCAGTGGCACAATCATAGCTCACTGCAGCCTCAAAGTCCTTGGGTTCAGTGATCTTCCCACCTCAGCCTCCTGAGTAGCTGGGACTACAGGTGTGTGGCATCACATCTGGCTATGAGAACATAATTTTGGATGGAGAGTCAATTACTGTTTTTCCAGTTACTAAGCCCTAGAGACTATTCCAACTTTAAAAATGAGAATTGTTTTTATTATTAATTTTTATCATTTTTAATTTTTTTAATAAATATGTTTGTTGCTTTTTAGTTTTCTAATAGGATAAATGGTCTACTTCTGATACTATCAAAAGATTCTCAGTTGCTGAAGATCAGCATTCATAGCCCAACAAACAACTTGAATTTGGAATGATCACTTCTCTGAAAGTTAGTTTCCTCGTCTGTCAAGTGTGGACATTAAAACTGGCTGGAAAAAGTTGTTATGTGAGTTGAATTATGAGATACAGTGAAAAAGCATCTAGCACTGTGTCTGGCAACATAGTAGATCATATTGAATCTGGCTGAAGAGAGATAAATGAAATTATAAGCAACAATTATGCATTTAATATGTTCATGAGCCCAGATATTTACCTCACCACCCAAATTCAAAAATTTTTTGTTTGCTTTTTGAGATGGAGTCTTGCTCTGTTGTCCAGCCTGCAGTGCAGTGGTATGATCTTAGCTCATTGCAACCTCCACCTCCTGGGTTCAAGCAATTCTCCTGTCTCAGCCTCCTGAGTAGCTGGGACTACAGGCATGTGCCACCCCGCCTGGCTAATTTTTTGTATTTTTAGTAGAGATAGGGTTTCACCACGTGGGCCAGGCTGGTCTTGAACTCCTGACCTCAAGTGACCTGCCCACCTTGGACTCCCAAAGGGCTGGAATTACAGATGTGAGCCACCACACCCAGCCAAAAACTTCCAATATTAGCAGAAACAACTGTAGAATAAAATAAGAGTAACATGGACATCATATCAGTTCTTATTTCAATAAATGCATCTTCTTAACTCCTGATACTTGGGGAACTGATTGTATGTACGTCATACACTATGTGACACACAGTGACATGCAATTTGACTCTAGGAATTAAACAACCAAGTTTGCTCCTCTAAAGGCTTTTTTTATTTCGTATGAGTTTCTTAAATCTAACCTAACTGATCTTGTGATACCAGATGGCTGCTCTTTAATAACACTTAAAAAAAACCACATAATTTATTCTTCATCTCATCATGATATATTCTTGTAGAAAAATTTAAAATGCAGAAATGTTCAAGGGGGGAAAAACAAACAGTATTCATCAACCAGAGCTAACCCATGCTACCCTTTGGAGATTATTCTTCGGTTTTTTTCTTTTGCTTTGCTAACAATAGTTAGGGAAATGTATTTAATATGTACATTAAATACATTTAATCCTATATAATGTAGTATTACATTTTCCTTCTTTTACTTAATGCAGTACTGTGATTTAACTACATCCACAAGCTATTAAAATATATTTTCATACATAATTTTGAAGTTTCTATAAAATATTATCATAAAGGGCATGAACCCAGGAGGCGGAGCTTACAGTGAGCCGAGATCGCGCCACTGCACTCCAGCCTGGGCGACAGAACAAGACTCTCTCAAAAAAAAAAAAAAAAATTATCATAAGGTTCTTCTTCTGAGTGTTGACCATTCAAAAATCATTTAATTATTTTTTAAATATTTAGGCTATTTCCAATTGTTTGTTATAACAATGTTGTAATATATTTCTACACAATAATTTTATTTATTTTGTTTTCTGAATTATTTATAAGATAAACTTGCAGAAGTGGAATTGCTGAATTCCTTTCCCAAAGGTTGTGTCAATTTGACTTTCTTGGGCAGAATAAGAATTTAGGCTTGGCCACCAAAGTAGCCTCATCCCAAATGTTCAAAGATTAGTGTTTTCTATTAGAAATTATTTCTTAAAATTTGTCATCATTTTAAACTTTATTCAACCATAACTCTAATTTATTTAATATTTTACTCTTTTGAATAACCATAGGCAAATTGTTTTATCCTTTGAAGGAAACATGCTGCCAGTTTGATAATTTAACAATTATTAAGAACTACTCTGTGTGCAAGTATTGTTTTCATATGATGACTTCTTTTCCTCTGGACAGATACCCAGTATTAATCCACACAGCTACTATCATTCCCAGGAGTGTGATTGCTATCAATGACGGAATACTATTCAGCCATAAAAAGGAATGAAATAGGCCGGGCGCAGTGGCTCACTCCTGTAATCCCAGCACTTTGGGAGGCCGAGGCAGGCGGATCACGAGGTCAGGAGATCGAGACCATCCTGGCTAACAGTGAAACCCTGTCTCTACTAAAGATACAAAAAATTAGCCGGGTGTGGTGGCGGGCACCTGTAGTCCCAGCTACTGGGGAGGTTGAGGCAGGAGAATGGCGTGAACCCGGGAAGCGGAGCTTGCAGTGAGCCGAGATCGCGCCACTGCCCTCCAGCCTGGGTGACGGAGCAAGACTCTGTCGCAAAAAAAAAAAAAAAAAAAAAAAAAAAAAAAAGGAATGAAATAATGGCATTTGCAGCAACCTGGATGGAAATGGAGACCATTAGTCTAAGTGAAATAACTCAGGAATGGAAAACCAAACATAGTATGTTCTCACTCACAACTGGGAGCAAAGGCATAAGAATGATACAATGGACTTTGGGGGCTTGAGAAAAAGGTAGGAGGGGGAGTGAGGGATAAAAGACTACACGTTGGATATAGCGTGTACTGCTCGGGTGATGGGTGCACCCAAATCTCACAAATCACCACTAAAGAGCTTACTCGTGTAACAAAACACCACCTGTTCCCCTAAAGCCTATGGGGAAAATAAAAGAACTACTGTGTGTTAGGTGCTGTGTGAGGTCATGGTGATGTAGCCGTGAGCATAACAGAGTTCCTGCTCTCAAGAAACCGACAGGTTTGGTTTTGGAGAAAGACAAGTAAACTTATAGGCAGTTACTCTACACCGAGTGATAAACAAGATAATCTTGGGTTTTGCTATTGCCCAAGAAGATTTGAGTCAACCTCTTTGGGGTTTACCTTTTGTCTTCACCGTTTCCTAGGTGGTCAATTCTTTCACATCTCTGTGTTGGATATTCTCATCTCTAAAATATGAATAATATTATAACTATCCCACGGTAGTGTTGAGAGGATTAAATGAGATAATACCATGCTTGGCACATAAGTATTTCATAAATATTTGCTATGATGATGATGATAGAGAAGAAGATAACAAAGGATTTTGAAATGGTAAATTGGAGTGCTGTGTGACTCTCACCAATAGTTGAACTTGTAAGACGAGAGGAGATGGTCAGAGGAGGTTTTCCAGAGGAGATAGCATATGAAATAAATTGTCAGTCTGGGTGAAGTATGTCTTCTAGAAGAGCCCAGCAGTGCAGGTTTTTAATGTTGCTGGTATTTAGAATACTCAAAAATGAGGTATTAAAAACTGGTTTAGACTTGGTATGGTCCAGTGGGCTCATGGGAGCCTTAGATTCTGACAACATTCCTCAGGGTTATTACAAAGTCAAGGATAATCTTTCCCTTTTTCCTTTTATTCAGCACAGCTCAGTTTTTAACCTATTTTACATTGTTTTTGTTGTTGTTGTTGTTGTTGTTGTTTATTTGAGATGGAGTCTTGCTCTGTTCCCCAAGCTGGAGTGCAGTGGCGCGATCTCAGCTCACTGCAACCTCCACCTCCCAGGTTCAAGCACTTCTCCTGTCTCAGCCTCCCAAGTAGTTGGGGCTACAGGCGCATGCCACCACGCCTGGGTAATTTTTGTAATTTTAGGAGAGACGGGGTTTCACCATATTGGTCAGGCTGGTCTCAAACTCCTGACCTCATGTGATCCAACCAAAGTGCTGCAATTACAGGTGTGAGCCACCGCGCCCAGCCTATTTTATATATTTTCAGTCCACATAACACTTTGCAGTCTGTTTATGAAAAAAGAAAACCTTTTAATCTCTAAAAGAAGGTTGGACCTCTTCTTCATTTTATAGCTCAAGAAAATTTCTGGCCAGGTGTGGTGGCTCACACCTGTAATCCCAGTGCTTTGGGAGGCCAAGGCAGGAGGACAGCTTGAGGCAAGGAGTTTGACACCAGCCTGGCCAACAGAGCAAGAACCCCATTTCTACAAAAACAATAAAAACAAATTAGCTGGATATGGTGGTGTGCATCTGTAGTCCTGAGAGTACTTGAGAGGCCGAAGAAGGAGGATCACTTGAGCCCAGGAGTTTGAGGCTGCAGCGAGCTATGATTGTTCCACCGCATGCCAGTATGGGCAAGAGAGTGAGACCCTGTCTCCAAAAAAAAAAAAAAAAAAAAAAAAATCTGCATTTTTCAGATGACAGGTATTTCTGGTAATGGAATTTCTTGGTCTCTTGACTCAGAACAATTAACAAGCATTGTAAACCCAAGACTGTATCCTGTGTTCTAATAAATGTCAGCACTTTATTCAAAACACTGCCTGAAAAAGCACATACACCCAGTAAAGACTATGCTGCTTGGTCGGCAAGTCCAAGACAAGCTTCAACCTTTCGAAGAGGATAAGAGCAAATTAAGTATTCCATCATAGCAAGCTGAGTCTCGGGAGAAAATGACACAAGGTATTGTCTCCTTAACTCCTGCGGTGTTGGCACGACTTTCAGTTTCTAGGCCTTTCTAATTATAGATGTGTTGTGTAGCATTGCCTCCACCTGTATCTATAACAATAACAATATTCAGCACTTAACATTATCAAAGACCTTTCCAGCTTGAACTAATTAATTCATACAATTGCAACCATCTGGGACAGACACTATTATTATCCAGACACAGAAACACTTCAAAAGACATTTCTCCAAGGTCATACACTAATTGGAATGGGGCCAGGAGCCTATCTTAGAAGAACTAGAATTTTAAGTTTATTAGAAGATGATGCCCAGACTGTCTAGATGTGGGGGCAATTTGATATTTTTCTTCAGGGTGCCAAATAGATGCCCCTTTGTTGCATACTACATCACTGTTTGCTTTCTGCTGCAGCTTCTCTCCCAGAGAGAATGATCACGCATGTCATAATTTTCTAGAATACTGGGTAATTTTGGAGCTCTTAAAGCTGGCTAACATATGCCAGCTGTTTCATCTCTTTTACTTCTCTCCTTTATTCCACCTACAGTATCTCTTGACAGTTAAGTGGTATTAGAACACAGAGCTCCTGAATTGTAAAATGAACCTTAGAAAAGTCTGCTAGCTATAAAGCCTTCTCTGTCCTTTCTAGTGACCAACTAATTGAGATTCTTAGGAATCATATGTTCTTTAAAGAAGGTCCTTTGCAGAGAACACTAGCTTTTTAATCACTAGTTTTTTGTTTTTTTGTTTTGTTTTGTTTTAAAGCTTAAAAATAGCCTATGCTTCCCTAGTTACAGGAAAGTTACATTTGAAACTACAGTAAGTAGCTTTGGGGTGGAAAATCACCAATCCCTTTCAACTTGTGTCCTATGCTAATAATTGTGTTTGAAAGAATCTTAATGTCCTCATACATTTACTCGTGTTGAACAGATAGGAAATAAATAACACTTTCTATAAAATAATCACTTTCTAAAAAGTCAGAAGCAGATAGACTTTTACATAGACAATGATTATGCAAAATAAAGCAATGCCAAATTAAAATAAAATTTTAACAAGGGCTCCATGTTGACTCAGAGATCAGCAGGATCGGGAAAGAGAAAATTCTGAGAACTTTTGGAGTCTATTAGGAATATGGTGAATGTGATTGAGAATTCTTTCTGAATACAGATCTTTTGAAATCCAGGTTCAAAGAACATGTGTGTATTGTTTGTATGTGAGTCAGCACGTGGTATAATCAGCAACTCAGAGGAACTAGGAGTTTGGCGGAACTGGGCATTTTACTCTCAAGGCTGGTTTTCATACCAAGTTTTAAGCCTGGGCTGCTTCATTTTTAACAAGTTCCATAAATAAATCTGATTCACCCCAAAGTTTAAAGATCATTTCTCAATACTTCCCATTCAGAGAAGCTGAGCAGTTTTGATGTATTCATTTCACTTCAAGGACAATCTTTCAGAACAAACCTAAAAGCGATAAAAGTTTATGTGAAAAGTTTGGATTTACATTCTCATACAGTTTTCTGAAACAGAGCAAGAAAAGAGTAATTCAATGAAGCTGACTGTGTGCAGATGGCTATCGGGTGTGTTCCCTAAATTCTTCAATAGCCTGATAAGTATCATTTACCTGGAACCAAGACACTTACACAGCTGGTAAGTTCCCCACTCTCATTCCTCCAGTCAGCAAGCCCAGGCTGGACTACCTGCCAAGAGGCCATGAATGCCAGCTGCTTCATCATTTAATTAAAAACGCATCCCTGGAGCTCATTGATCACTTTAATTTTTTCACAGGAAAATAATGTTAATCAAAGCACAAGTGGCTGGGCACGGTGGCTAACGCCTGTAATCCCAGCATTTTGAGAGGCCCAGGTGGGCAGATCACTTGAGGTCAGGAGTTCGAGACCAGCCTGGCCAACATGATGAAACCCCATCTCGACTAAAACTACAAAAATTAGCCGGGCATGGTGGTGTGTGCCTGTAATCCCAGCTACTCAGGAGTCTGAGGCAAAAGAATTGCTTGAACCCAAGAGGTGGAGGTTGCAGTGAGCCAAGATAGCACAACTGCACTCCAGCCCGAGCAACAGAGCGAGACTCTGTCTCAAAAAAAAAAAAAAAAAAAAAGCTCAAGCTTTTCTTTACACCATCTTCATCAGCATCCAAATCTTCCTGAAAGAGTCTATTTAGAAGCTAAAACTTTTCCATGCTGGTCTCAGGCCCAGAGCAAAAAGAAAATAAAAGAAATTGGTAAAGTGTGGGGCAGTCTATCTAACCATTTTCATTTTCAGTTACTCTTTTTTTTTTCTATAACCATAAATAAAACCTGCCAAAACACAGAGCCTTCAATACCAAGATCTGATGAGTCTCCCATTAAGAGTACTTTCTGGGCCTGAATGTATTTTGACATGCAAATATTTAAAAATAAATATTTGTATATTTTACCTGAAAAAAATATTCTGTTCAAATTTCCTAAAGTAAGAGAAAAAAAATGTAAGAAGTCTTCCTCTGCATGAGGGGGAAACTTTATGAAGTTTCTTGGTTCATCCAAGAAAGTTCCAACAGGGGTAGGAGAGGAAGATATACTTGTCAGCTTTTTCCAGCTTGGGTGTTTATGAATTTGGCAAGAAGGCGGTGGCAAGGGGGTGGGTGCCACACCCGAGGCCCTTTAGAGGGTGGCTGTGACCTCTGTTCTGTCATCTTGGTAGGACACTGTGGCCACTGTTTGCAGAATCAGCTACAGTTATATCTCTTTTCCCTGTCTGCACAGTGGGGTCTTACAGAGTGACTGAGTCTGCCTCAGGCAGGATGTTACTGGGAATTCATAGCATGCATTTGTTTTCCCTCCAAAGCTATAGTTGCAAAGAATGCCGCTCATAAACAACACTCCTCACAGATCAAATTGTAGATGAATCTAGGCTTCTTTTCCTTCCTTTACCCCTTCCTCCCTACGACGCTGGCCAGCGCACTGGGACACCCTTGAGCTTGGTCTGGAACCTTTGCGTCCACCCCTCCAGTACTTGGCATTCTCTGCATCAGGCTGTTCAGTGTCTTCAGGAGGCTTCATAGGTGGGCCTGGGGCCAAGTTCAGTCACTGCCCCCTCTCCCTCTGAGCACTGATTGTCTGGGACTTGCATGTTTTCAGGTATTGATGCACCAGTGCTTCCTACGGTGCTAATAAGGGTGAGCTAGAACGTCTTCCCTTCCTTCTCAGGTAGTGGAAATGCCCTTTAATAATAGTTTATAAAAAACAGCTTTATTTTGGGCCTAAGTTCACTAATGGGAATTATTGGGCAGAAAGGAAGGAGACTGTAGTTGGATGCACCTTGTAAAGCATGTCAAAGACATGGCCACCTACTTTTTCAGTACGTTCTACAAAACCTAGGCACACAGGACCTCATTGTCAGGAGAACTTGTTGCAACATTTCCTGTTCCTTATCATTTGGAAATATTACTATCAAAGCTGAGCTGGAAATTGACTATCGGGTTTGCAAAATCCAGAAGAATGAAGGTCTAGAGATGCGTCTGTTCCTCTGTGTTCAATACAGCAACTGTTAGCGAGGAATATGCATTAACCAAAGACCACTTAAGGAAGGATATGCAGCATATGTAAAACACAAACAACATAAACAGAACCAAAACTCCTAGGCCCCTAGTTTTCAGTTTAAGATTGGACTCATTGCGAGCTCCTAAAAGGCGTGTTTGTTCTCTAAATAAGGTATCCTGTTCCAGGCTGCCAGATGAGATGTCGCTGCCAGATGAGATGTCACTGCCAAGGCAGCCGAATTCACTGCAAGTTTTCAGGATCAGGTTTCCTTGGAACAGGCTCGCACATGGCCTCTGTCTTCTAAAGCTGATTGCTTTGCCATGGTGAGTGCTGACTGCAAAGTGATCTATCCACACTCTTGCATAATACTTCCAATGGTTGTATATACTATCCTCTAACTATACAAGTTAGAGGCATACATAGGGCATGCACTTGACTAAGCTACTGGGTTTAATAATTCCCTTTCCTGAAGTCCATTAGACCTCTGTTATACAAACCTTTAGCTGGATGGTTTAGGTATAGTAGGACTCTAGAAAAGGAGATGGGGCTATCAATCTCTGTGGGCCTCTGATATCAAAATTTTCATATGACATTATGGTGCAGTGGTCTTTGTTAACTAGAGTTACCTTAAAATGCTCTATCAAGGGATTAGTTCAACATTTATTTGACAAACATGTTTTGAGTAACAGATGGGTTATTAGTCACTACAACAAAATAATGAAAAATTTACCTATGCAGAGTTCATAGTCAAATGCAAGAACACGATAAAATAATTAGAATAAAAACACAATATAATAATATACAGTCATGTATCACTTAACAACAGTGATACATTCTATGAAATGCATCGTTAGGTGATTTTGCTGTTGTGTGAACATTGTAGAGTATACTTACACAAATCTAGATGGCTACAAATCTGTACAACATTTACTGTACAGAATACTGTAGGAAACTGTAACACAATGATAAGTATTTGTGAATCTAAACATATCCAAACATAGAGTACAGTAAAAATATAACATTATAATCTTATGGGACCACCATTATACATGCGGTCCACCACTGACCAAGATGTTCTGATGCAGTGTATAACTGTAGATAAATTTTTGGGTTTTGTTTTACAATAGCAATCCATACAAAATGCTGTGGAAACTCCAAAGAATAAGCTGCTAGTTAGGTCTGTCTTAGGGCATGGAAAGAGTCATTTGGACAGAATTAATACAATATTTTTCACAAATATGACATAGCTACCAAAAATAAGCTAATATGATCTTGGAGTTCAGTAATAGAAGTATAACTATCTAGAAGCTAGAATAGTAGACACAGGTAGTAACTACTTTGGACTTACCCAACTATATGTGGAGTGTTGGGTTCAATTTGGGACCCACATTAAAAGGATATTAAGAAATCATAGCTTATTCAGAACAGACCATCCACGTTGGAGAAGATGACTAATATTTAGCTCAACTGGAATATCCACAGAGGACTTCAGAAGAAACATGCTAGCAGTCAGCAAATATCTGGAGGGCTTTTAATGGAAAGATGTATAACATTTATTCCATAAGACTTCAAGAGTAAATTAATAAATGAAAATACATAGTAGATGGAAACTGTGAGTATATTAATTTTGACTAAAGTTAGAAACATCCTCCAAAGAATCCGAGCTATCTAAAAGATAAAATAAACTGCTTCTTGAGTTGATAAGAGTATCATGGCAGGGCAGACTTAATTGAGGCTGAACCTTCTGTAGAGAATATTGCAAATATACACAAGCAACACCTGACTGGTTAGGCTGAGCGATCTTCCGTCTCTTCCAAACCTTAGGCTTTATGATTTGGAGTTGTGGTTTTAATATTATACATTATTTCCAAAACATAGCAATTCAAGTAGCTGGCTGTTCTTTTCATCTGTCCCTTCCAATTGTCTTATGACTAGTGCATGACAGTATTGGGTAATGAATGAGTCACTTAGCAAGTGACACTCTTCACATACTACACCAAGGTCTTTGTAGGCATGTAATGAAGGTCAATAATAATCTCCTCATTCTCCACCACCCAGATTTTAGGATTCAAAACTTTTGAATAAACTATACCAAAAAATAAACAAAGCTGGCATGCTGATGTATAGCAAACCCTGGAGTTAAGACTGGGAAAGAAAGAGCATCAGGAAGAGCCAAGCCATGCGGTGAAAGATACAGGGGAGTCCCTCAACAAGAACAGAGATAAAGTTGATCCTTAATGCAGTGTTTACTGAGTGACAGACACTGTGCTAGGAGCTTTGTCTCTACTTACTCATTCATCCTACCAGTGACCCTGTGACTAGGTTTTATAATAATCACCCCCACCTTGTGACGGATGAAGAAACAGTCAGATAGAGGTTAAGTAATAATGCCTAAGATCATGCAGCTAGTAGGCTGGGGTTTGAATTCAGTTACCTTGGCTCTAGAATCCACACACTTAACACCTAATGAAACTTTACAAAGTATCTCTAAGCTGAGGAGAAAGAAATGAGTCATGGAGGAAAGAAATCAAGGCAAGTGTAAAGAAAATTGACTAAGGAATCATACACTAGCAATTTCAATTCTCGAAATTCTACTTTTCAAAGACAGGTAAATAACTATGAACATGAAGGTTTTGTGTAAACCCAGTAAAAAAAATTTCTTAGCACAATTTTAATTCTCTCTTAGAATCATTTTAATAAATTCACTTTAGAATGTCCTTTAGCCAACTTGACATTCCTGCCTCATGGATCTGACCTGACACCCCGATGATAAAATCCTGAAAAGATTCATTTTGCAACCATCTGCAGGGACAAAGAGAAGAAAGTACTTCTTATCATCGTCTCTGTACCAAAACCCCAGCTCGGATAAAAATGAGGATTCGGGAGCCCACAGACTCAGAGCAATTAGAATCTATCACGTCCTGCACATGGCTGGGTGAGCAGTGGGAGAATATTTACAATCTCAGAATGACGTTTCACCACGTAAGCCCTTAGTCCTAATCTACGTCTGATACTGTCCATCAAGATAACATAAGGCTCCATCTTCTCCAGATCCTAGATATTTTAAATCTCCTCCTAATCTGGTATAGTCAGTGGTAAGTGAAGAAAGAGCTTGCAAACATTCGTTATCATTTCTAGTGTGCTGTCTTTGCAGAAACCTTAAGTCAAGCTGCTATGCAGAAATTTCAGCCTCTCCTTTCTGCCTAGCCAGCAGGATGTATCCTTGAACTTGAAGGTAGGAGCCGACTGAATTCTACCTTTACCAATTATATTTGATATGTTCCAGTTAAGTTTTGCAGAATGCACCATATGATATACCAACAGATTATTAACATGCATTAGGGACATCACACAAAATTTATTTTGGTGAAGGTGACTTTTCCAACAATTTCTAAAATTTGTTTACTGAAATCCTATGGGCTAATCCTAATCAAATCCTACCTAGAGCCACTGGGACAATAGACATATGAAAGTCCAAAGTAAAATTCCAACTTTTGACTGTGAATTCAAGTCCAAACACCAGGAAGGTGGAGAACTGGCCAACAGGGAAGTTTGAGAAACATCTAAAGGCATCTGCAAGCCCTAAGCATGTGTCATTTATTTATACAACGTGTGTTTTAGAAGGCGGAAAACCATAAAATTGGACAGAAAACCTCTAATAAGAATCAAAGCCAAGGATTTGTGGTCAGTAGGGGCGCCAAGGGGAGAAGGGTGGGGAATGGTTCCACCCCCTCTTCCTCCAATTTCTGACTCACAAATTTAAAGCAATTAGAAGCAAGCATCTCTTAACAAAAAGCATATTCACTGGGTGAAAGTTATTTGATAATATTTTCCCCCAAGTGTCCCACTGATGGAATCATTGCACACCACTGCATGGGTAAAGTGTAATTTTACCAAGCCAATTCCATATTTAGCAAAGGCAGTCAGACCCTTCTGACTAGATTAATACTCAGTATTTTTTCAGTCTTTTAATCTTTCAAAGCTGTAAATGTAATATTTAGCATGGAAATATGTATTTTATTATATTAATCAGAATGACTTTGTTTTCTTTTTTATTCAGGTGTAAAGTGCGTGAATCTTAACCAGATGAATTTTCATGTGTATTCATTTGTGCAGAACTACTTAAATCAAGATATAGAACATTCCAGCATCTCAAAGGCTCTGTCATATCTCTTCTCAGTTACTGTTCCCTGTGCTTGAACATTGAAGCAATTACTGTTGTACTATTCTAAATTTCATCACCATCATTTTGTCTGTATTTGAACTTCACACACACACACACACACACACACACACACACACACTAGAGTATGTACTTTTGTGCCTGGCCTCTTTTGCTAAACATTTTTCAGTGAGATTCACCCATTTTCTAACATGCAACAATTGTTTGTTTCTTCCTGTTGCTTGCAGTATAATCAATTGTATGAATATATCCCAACTCATTTACCAATTCTACTATTGTTGAGCATTTGGGTTGTTTTTGGGTTCGGTTTATTATGAATATAGTTGCTATGAACATTCTTGGAACATTCTTGCATATTCCTTTTGGTGGACAAAAGCATTTGCTTCTCTTCTGTATGTACCTCGTATGCAGTATACAGAAATTTAGCTTTAGTTTAATCCTGCGAAACTACTTTTCAAAGTTGTCTTTCCAATTTATACCCCCATCAGCAATATATGAGAGTTCTAGTTGCTTCACATTGTCTCCAACAATGTGTATTGTCAGGCTTTTTGTTTTGTTTTGTTTTTAACTCATCATCTTGATGGGTACATCATGGCATCTGAATGTGGTTTTTTAATAGGCATTTCCCTGATAACTAAGAAACTGAGCACTTTTGCATATACTCATTCCATTACACCCATTGGGTAACGTCTTTTGGGAAGGATCTATTCAAGTCTTTTGCCCATTTTAAAATTCAGTTGTTTGTCTTTTTTCTAAGGGTTTGTAGGTTTCCTTTGTATATGGATATAAGCTCTGCAAATATTTTCTCCCAGTCTGTGGCCTGACTTCTCATTCTCTTTTGATGGGTAGTTCTTGACTATTTATTAGTTTTGTTTTTGTGGTTAGTGTTTTTAATCACCAGTTTAAGAAATCTTCACCTAACCACAGAAGAGGATGAATTAAGTACAAGACACGTGAAGGCTCATCCTGTCATTCTGAAGTTATAGTGCTTGATAGACTTGTCTGACATTCTTGATAATTAGTTTCATGTCTATACTAAGCAAACATTCTTAACCATACTATGTTATTTGGATGAAAATATTTCTTCCTCCTTATATATTATTTGTATAAGAAAAACATTAAAAATTACTTGGTTATGGCCAGGAGCAATGGCTCATGCCTGTAATCCCACCACTTTGAGAGGTCGAGGTGGGCAGAACACCTGAGGTCAGGAGTTCGAGACCAACTTGACCAACATGGTGAAACCCCATCTATCTCTACTAAAAATACAAAAGTTAGCCAGGTGTCATGGCAGGCACCAGTAATCCCAGCTGCTCAGGAGGCTGAGGCATGAGAATCTCTTGCTGTGGAGGCAGAGGTTGCAGTGAGCTGAGATCGTGCCACTGCACACCACACTGAACGACAGAGTGAGACCTTCTCTCAAAAAAAAAAAAGAAAAGAAAAGAAAAGAAAAAGAAAACGAAAAAATATTACGGGGTTATGCGGGGAGAGGGGGTGAATATGCAGAGCCCAAGGATTTTTAGGGCAGTGAAATTATTCTGTATACTACAATGGAGGATATATGTCACTATGCATTTGTCAAAACTTATAGAATATACCATATCAAGAGTGAACCCTAAATATGGGCTTTGGGTGATAATGATGTGTCAATGTAGATTCATTGATTGTTAACAAATGTACCACTTGAGGGTGGAATGTTGATTATGGGAGAGATTATGCACGCGTGAAGGCAGGAGACATATCGTAACTCTCTGTACTTTCTGCTTAATTTTGTTGTAAACTTAAAACTGCCCTAAAAAATAAAGTCTACTTTTATCGATTTTGTTTATCGTTTCAAAGAACCAATTTTTCGTTTCACCAATCCTTTTTATTGATTTTTTTCTCTATTTCATTTAGTTCTGCTCTGATCTTTATTATTTATTTTCTTCTACTAATTTTGGGTTTGGTTTGTTCTTGCTTTTTTAGCTCTAAATTTAGGTGCATTGCTGGATTGCTAATCTGTAACATTTCCACTTTTATGACATAGGCATTTATTGATATAAACTTTCCTCTTAGCACTATTTTTGCTGAATCCTATAGGTTTTGATATGTTCTTTCCATTATTTGTGTCTAGAAACGTTTTTATTCCCACCTTTATTTCTTTGTTGACCCAGTGGTCATTCAGGACATGTTGTTTAATTTCCATATATTTACATATTTTCCAAAGTTCCTCTTGGTGTTTTTTTTTGTTGAATCGGAGTCTCACTCTGTCGCCCAGACTGGACTGCAGTGATGCGATCATGGTTCATTGCAGCCTTGAATTCTTGGGCTCAAGCAATACTCTCACCTCAGCCTTCCTAGTAGCTGGGACTACAGGTATGTGCCATCACACCCAGCTAACTTTTTTATTTTTTGTAGAGATGGGTTCTCACTATATTGCCCAGGCTGATCGTGAACTCCTGGGTTCAAGTGATTCTCCTGCCTTGGACTCCCAAAGTGTTGGGATTGATAGGCATTTTGGTATTGATTTTTGGTTTTATTTATTTATTTATTTATTTATTTAGAGACAGAGTCTCAACCGATTCTTCTGCCCCAGCCTCCCAAGTAGCTGGGATTACAGGTGCCCGCCACCATGCTCAGCTACTTTTTGTATTTTTAGTAGAGATGGGGTTTCACTCTGTTGGCCAGGCTGGTCTCAAACTCCTGACCTCAGAAGATCCACCCACTTCAACCTCCCAAAGTGCTGGGATTACAGGCGTGAGCCACTGCGCCCGGCCAAGATATTACCTGAACTTAACAGACTTATATGCAATGGTCTAACAGAGCACTACCTCGTGTGCACACAAAAAACCGTATCATACAGTCAGGCAAGTACATGTGTTTTCTCCACATTTATAGAAACATATCAGGGCAATATGTTTTTAAAAGTACAAAGGCCCATTTATACGACCCACTAAAGATAGCTAAGGTGTTTGAGGTAAAAAAAGGTCTACCTTCATCTCCAACTTTTAAGAAAAGCAGCAAGCATGGCGATTATGGAAGGGACAGGTATTCGAATCCTGGCTCTGTCACTTACTGGCCAACTAAACTTGGATATGTTTCTTAAACCTTTCTGAGCTTCTGTTTTCTTATCTGGAAAATGGTAATAATAGTACATATCTCATAGGGTTGTTGGGAAGAGTGAATGAATTAATGCATGTAAATTATTAGTAAGTGTTCAATAAATGTTAGATTTTTATTATTATCATCATAGAGTATCACATTTGGCATAGTTAAAATTATACTCTCTTTTAGATGAAGAAACAGTATAAGAAAAGTCAAGCTTACATAATATTAGCAGTAAAACTTGTCCTTCAACCCACATCTCTTTTTTGTTTTGTTTTGTTATTTTTGAGACAAGTCACCCAGGCTGGAGTGTAGTGGCACAGTCATAGCTGACTGCAGCCTTGACCTCCTGGGCTCAAGTGATCCCTCCACCTCAGCCTCCCAAG
Organism: Pongo pygmaeus; assembly: GCF_028885625.2. Lineage (NCBI taxonomy): Eukaryota > Metazoa > Chordata > Mammalia > Primates > Hominidae > Pongo > Pongo pygmaeus. The sequence goes on along the minus strand of NC_072380.2, from coordinate 17,889,691 downwards.
TAGCTGGAACTACAGGTGCACCCACCTGGCTAATTTTTGTATTTTCAGTAGAGACAGGGTTTTGCCATGTTGCCTGGGCTGGTCTCAAACTCCTGGGCTCAAGCAGTCCTCCCGCCTCGGTCTCCCAAAGTGCTGGGATTGCAGGTGTGAGCCACTGCACCTGGCCCACATCTGCATTTTCATGGACTTTCAATTCACCATGTGCAAATTGCAAATTGTTTACTCTTCACCAAGCATTGACAGGTCTGAATTTGGGTAAAAGTTAATGAGAAATAAATACAAGAGATACTAAAACTTTTCACAAAACTTCTTTGAGTTACACCTTCTCAAGTAATTCAGTATTAAAACAAACATTTAAATGGATCATCTCTCAAAAAGGGATTCTTTAAACTAGATTCAAAGCTCCTTGATGGCAGACGGGTATCTTCTATGTCATTAGAGTAATCATAATAGTAGAGTGCTGGGCATGGTGTTGATTTACCGATCACAGAGAAGACTTTTTAAAGCAATTTATCTAGAGATGCTACCTTCAAAACGGGTTACATTTTAGGTTTATAAAGTTTTGAAGTTTTGCTTATGTTCTCCAGAGTCTGGTGACTTTTTTTTTTTTTTTTTTTTTTTTTGAGGTGGAGTTTCACTCTTGTCATCCAGGCTGGAGTGCAGTGGCATGATCTTGGCTCACTGCAACCTCCGCCTCCCTGGTTCAAGCGATTCTTGTGCCTCAGCCTCTCGAGTAGCTGGGATTACAGGCGCCCGCCACCACGCCTGGCTAATTTTTGTATTTTTAGTAGAGACAGGGTTTCACCATGTTGGCCAGGCTGGTCTCAAACTTGTGATCTCAGGTGATCCGCCCACCTTGGCCTCCCAAAGTCCTGGGATTACAGGCATGAGCCACCGCACCCAGCAGACTTCTAATTCATATACATTTTTATTTCTGCTATGGAATGTGAAGTGTTTTACAGCACCAGTGACTCATTGCTGATGTTACTGCTAGAACAGTGGTTCTTGGCTGGGCACGGTGGCTCATGCCTGTAATCCCAGCACTTTGGGAGGCCTCATGAGGTCTGGAGTTCAAGACCAGCCTGGCCAACATGGCAAATCCCCTTCTCTACTAAAAATACAAAAATTAGCTGGGATTAGCTGTAATCCCAGCTATGAGGGGGGCTGAGGCAGGAGGATTGCTTGAATCTGGTAAGCAGAGGTTGCAGTGAGCCGAGATCATGCCACTGCACTCCAGCCTGGGCAACAGAGCAAGGAGACTCTCTCAAAAAGACAAACAACAACAACAACACACAAAAAAATGTGGTTCTCAAATTTTGGTCCCCAGAAAATCAGCAGCAACAGCACCTGGGATCTTGTTGAAATGAGAATTCCTGGGACTTGCCCCAGCCAGTCTGAGTCAGAAAATCTGGGGGATGAGGCCAAGCAATCTGTTTTTAACAGTCCCCAGGTGATTCTGATGCACACTAAAGAAGCTTGGAAAGAATGTGCTGGAGAAAGAGGATTATCATCTTACCCATCTGAGTACATAGGGTAAGTTGACTTATTTATTAATAAAGTGAACTTCAAACTCTAGAAACCATATCAAAGATAATCATTTTATTTGAGGTCATTTGATTTGTTTATCTGTTTATTGGACTACAAAATTTACTTATACGATTCAAACTTTAAAAATTCAAAATGATATACAAAGAAATTTCTCGGCCAGGTGGGGTGGCTCACTCCTGTAATCCCAGCACTTTGAGAGGCTGAGGCAGGCAGATCACGTGTGGTCAGGAGTTCAAGATCAGCCTGGCCAACACGGTGAAACCCTGTCTCTACAAAAATACAGAAATCAGCTGGGCGTGGTGGCAGGTGCCTATAATCCCAGCTACTCGGGAGGTTGAGGCATGAGAATTGCTTGAACCCGGGAGGAAGAGGTTGCAGTGAGCCAGCATCGCACCACTGCCCTTCAGCCTGGGCGACAGAGCAAGACTCTGTCTCAAAAAAGAAAAAAAAAAAAAAACCTAAAAAATTTCTCCCTTTCACTCCTATGTCCTAGTGGAAAACCAAGATTATAGGTTTGTTTTGTATATTCCTAGGGTTATTTTATTTACATACTAACAAGTAGATGTATTCTTTCTTTTCTACACAAATTATAGCACAATATGCAGTGTTCAAATGCAGCCATCTTTAACAGCCCTCAAAGGTATATGGTTTCAACACTGGTGGGCTTTTCCACATTTTGCAAAAGGGATGTGCTTTCTGGAAACCTCTTAAAATAAAGATTTGTTTTGCACTTACATTCTTCCATTAAACAAATGCTAATACTGTATACTAACAATGTATTTTCTTTTTAGCTGACTTTCAAAAATCTCATTTAAACAATTGAATATACAGAATTATCAACAACACCAGGTACTATTTCCTCTATATTATTTTCCAAAAACTCATTCTTCTACCAATGCCACACTTTCATCTTAGAGAGCTGGTTAAGCTTTTGGATTAAAATTTAAGCCATGTGTTATTCATCCAATAATGCTAGAATTTATTCCAAATTACGCTGAGGGCCATTTGCTTTTTGCCTCCAAGCATCAAGAGTTATATTGAAACTCCTTTCAAATTTACTTCTATTCTGTTTGCCCACATGTGGCACAATGCCAATTCATTTTTAACTCAAAAAAACAACTATGTTCTCTTCTTTCCTCTTTTAGCAATATTACCATCCTGACACTTGATCTCTGCAAGCAATTATCTGATTTCTTCAAGTCTCCCTTTAATATTCTTTAAAAGAGTCAAAGCATTTAAAATAGCCCTTTTGTCTGTGCCAAATGTTCCCAGCTGTCTCAAAATATGAACCAAATTATGTACCAAGGGATTTATCTTTTGAAAATGACATCCACAGTGGTGATTCTAAATTTCCTAACTTAGAATTCAAGGCCCGCAATATCCTGCTTTTTCAGAGCTATCTCACTTGATTGAGCTTTCCACCCCATAAAGATTGTCATTTTTAGTTTCCTGTATCTTTGTGGTATATTTCTTTTTCTGTGTCTTCATGAAGGCCGTTCTGCTATCCTAGTCTATCAACTTGTTTCCTACCCCATCTCAAGGTTTTGCCATGTGATCGAAACCCTCCGAGAATAAGATGCTTTCTAATTTGTGTGTAGGTACATTTCATCTTATTGAGCTCTATAGCCATCCTGTGATATAAAAGCATAAGCATGGTTACCCATGTTACAGGTGAGGAAATTGAGGCCTAGAGGGCTCAGTCATCCTGGATTCTTCTGCATTAACAAGCTGTTCTACTCATTTGGCAGTCTGTACTGCCTCATAATATTACCTTTGTACATATGCATGGCTTGTCATCATAACTGCATCTCCAAGGCAGTTCATCTCATTGTTCTTTGTATTCTCCCCTGTGACTTTAACACAAAAGGAATTCAGTAAATATTAGCTGTTTGATTTGTCAGAATCCAAGAGTCATAAAACTTTTGGCTCAAAGAGAGCCTTTGTGATAATTTAATGAATACTTGAGTTTGTCAAACTGGTTTGAAGTCTGTATAGCCCTGGAGGTAATAGGTACAATGCCATTCCTTTTGTTAAAAGACTTGAGATGAAATTATTTTAATTTTAAATAAATACTGACATACAATGGTATGGAATATTAACATTAAAGTTGTAAAATGAATCATGAAACAAGTTTTTGAGACAAAACATGAAACTTCAAAGAAACTCCAGAGAAATATCAGAACTGTAGTTAGCTGTTTCAGGCTATCCCAGGCTTCTGGAGGTGGGAGGAGGGGGTAAATATTGAAGTCTGGAGAGGTTAAGCAAATTGCCCCAAATCACACATTAATTCAATCAATATTGATTCAGCCCCCACTACTAATTGTGTAAACATCAAGGTTGCAATGACAAGCAAAACAAGACATTGACCACGTAAAGTTTGTATGTAAGTGGAGGTGAGAGGAGGACAGAGTTGTTAAATTAATATTCAATATGCATATTAATTGCATATTAATTGAATATTCAATTTGCATATTAATTGGTCAGTCCACCAGAAAAAAACTTTATTGCAACTCTTCAGAAAATACCCAGGAGAGTCCATCTTATTGCAAAACAGAAAAGTTTTAACATCTTTTCCCGTGTCTTACATTTTCAGTGTTTCCCTTTCCAGTTACTCACTGATAAAAATGAATTTTCCTAAGTTCTTCCTGACCCTTGGCCCAAGAAGTTCCTGGCTCTTTGACCTCTTACTCCTATCTTTTCCTCTTCTTCCATCTGTTCTATCCTCAATGCAAATGAAGCTACCTCCTGGCGAGAGTTTTCTCTAGTGATTGCGGTGGTGGAAAAAAATATGAAATCTTATGAATTGGTTTTTTGTTCCTGTTATATTTTTTAGTGACACAGTACAGTAGATGTAAAAATGTAGAGAACTTGACTTAGGCTGGGGTTAGGGAAGAATCCTTTGATGAAAGAACCTTTTAAGGGAGGCTTGGACAGTTAAATAAGAACCGTATTAACAAAGAAAATGATGTAAGAAGATTTCAGGCATAGGGATCTTAGTCAAGGAGACTCCAAGGTAGGAAGACACAGGGAAATGACAAAAGGCCCTTATGGCTGGAATACAAGGCAAGAAGCTGCCAGGAAGAACCTGGAGAGGGAGAAAGGAGTCCAATGATCCAAAGCCTCGTGGACCACATTTAGGATTTGATCTCCTTCTCTGAGAGCGTTGAGAAGCCATCAAAACGAAGCAGGGCCAGGCGCAGTGGCTCCTGACTGTAATCCCAGCACTTTGGGAGGCAAACGCAGGCAGATCACTTGAGGTCAAGAGTTCGAGACCAGCCTACCCAACATGGCAAACCCCATCTCTGCTATAAATGCAAAAAGTAGCTGGGCATGGTGGCACACGCCTGTAGCCCCAGCTACTTGGGAGGCCCAAGAATCGCTTGAACCTGGGAGACAGAGATTGCGGTGAGCTGAGATCACGCCAGTGCACTCCAGCCTAGGTGATAGAGTGAGACTCTGTCTCAAAAAAAGGAAAGCAGGGCAGTGACATGACCAGATTTGCATTCTGATGCAAAGGATTGGTGAGGACTAGAAATTTGGGGAGAACAATTGATAGGTTTCTGTTGAATTGAGATCGTGTCAGGGGAGATGGAAAGCAGAAAACTTCCGAAGTTCTTTGGGAAGAACTGGTCAGGACTTAGTGATAGATTGGATACGGATGTGAAAGACAGAGAGGTCAAGGACAACTACTAAAACTTCTGGCTTGAGTAACTGCATGGATGATGGTGACACACATTGAGAGAGGAAAGTTAGAAGAGCACCAGAGTTTGCAGGGTAATTTTGAAAGTCAGATGGCTTAAAAATGAGACAGAAAGAAAAAAAAAACAAAAACAAAAAACAAAGGCAATAGTGATTTTGCTCCAGCAAGTTGTGAAGCTTCCATTTTTTTTTTTTGAAATTCTTGCTTGATTTATTTATTTATTTATTTATTTATTTATTTTTTGCCACAGAGTCTCACTCTGTTGCCCAGGCTGGAGTGCAGTGGTGCGATCTTGGCTCACTGCAAGCTCTGCCTCCTGGGTTCACACCATTCTCCTGCCTCAGCCTCCCGGTAGCTGGGACTACAGGTGCCCGCCACCAAGCCCAGATAATTTTTTGTATTTTTATTAGAGACAGGGTTTCACCATGTTGGTCAGGCTGGTCTTGAACTCCTGACCTCATGATCTGCCCACCTCAGCCTCCCGAAGTGCTAGGTTTACAGGCGTGAGCCACCGTGACTGGCTTGAATGATTTTTTAAATCCATTTATCTCCTCAATAACAATCTAAAAGGCACATAGAAAGCACTTTGAATTTAATTTGTTATTTTTTCATTGACATTCAAAGAATGACATATACATGGTATCATTTAGTTTAGTAAAATAGGTAGGAAGTGAGCTCATTCTAAATTTTATACATTATATTATGAAATGTAAGTATCATGTATGTTCATAAAATGAGTAGGTAAGAGATATTCAGGGTATCTGTCACTATATAACAAATCACTCCAAAACTTAGTGGCTTAGAACAACTATATTATTGTATTACTATTTCTCATGATTTTGGGGTTCAACCGAAAGAATGGAGTTATTCTCTGAAGCTTCCATAGTCACATATCTGGCTGGTGAGTTGATGCTATTGAACTTTTGCCTGGGACACACATATGATGGAACACAGTCGCCTCTCCATGTGGCCTAAGTTTTCTCACAGTGTGGGAGTTGGGTTCCAAGAATGATCGTCCTAAGGGAGCCAGGCAGACGCTGTGTTAACTTGTAGCACCTAACCTTAGAAGTCACATGGCTAAACTGCTGTATCACAGGCCTGTCCGGATTCAAAGAAAGGGAATATAGTCCCCATCTCTCAAAGTGAAGAGTGACAACTTGCATGATAAGATGAGCAGGTAGAACGGGAGGTGTTGTTAGAACCATCTTGGCAAAAACAATCTGCCATAACAGAGAAGAGCAAATGGAAATAGACTCTTCTTTGCTGGACAGTATCTACAATAGCACTTGGGACCGAGTAAGTATTTGTTCAATGAATGACTAGGCAACTAGAATAGGATACACTATCTTCCAAATCTGATTCTTGTTCATTACTTTTCATAGTTACTCTTTGTCTAGAATCTTAAGTATAAAGAGAACTAAACTAATGGAAAAAACTTCAGATTGAATAGTCTTATGAAGTTTAGATTTATTATTAATATATTATATATTTATTTATAAATGATATATAAATAGTATATTCAGTGGCTCACACCTGTAATCCCAGGACTTTGGGAGGCTGATGCAGGAGGATCGCTTGAGCCCAGGAGTTCAAGACCAACCTAGGCAATATAGCAAGACTGCATCTGCAGGAAAAATAAAAAAATATTAGCCGCTCATGGTGGCACGCACCTGTCGTCCAAGTTTCTCAGGAGGCTGAGGTAGGAGAATTATTCAAGCCCAAATGGTAGAGGCTGCAGTGAGTAGTGATTGCACCACTGCACTCTAGCCTGGGGGACAGAGCACAAGACCCTGTCTCAAAAAAAACAGTATGTATAATTACTTATTAAATATAAGTTGATCTTCATATTTTTAAATATTCTAATTCATATGAAATAAAGTATTGTAAATTCACCTTAAGAGTAAAATAATAAAAATATAAATTATTATAATGACAGATACTTCATTTCAGTGTTCTGGTGGACAGAGACTAAATAGTTAGAATAATCAGTGTGGTGGGCTTAATAATGGCCTCTTAAAATGTCCATGTTCTAATGCCCAGAACCCATGAGTGTGCCCTTATATGGCAAAGGAATGTCACAGATGTGATGAAGTTAAAGATTTAAGGATGAGAAGATTATATTGAATTAGCCCTATGGGTCCTAAATATAATCACAGGTTTTCTTCAAAGAAAGAAACAGAGGGACAAATTGGACTCTGTTAGAGCAGAAGGCAAAGCCAAAGACATATTGGAGAGAGGGAATGGGAAAGGGAAAGAAAGAGTTCTCTCCCGGAGCCTCTCGATGGAACCAGCCCTGCTAATAGCATGATTCTAGCCCTTTAAGACTCATGTTAGCCTCTGACCTCCAGCATGGTGACAGAATAAATTTGTGTTGTTTTAAGACACTAAATCTGTGGTATTTTGTTACAACAGCCATAGAAAACCAATACAGCCAACAAAATGATAAAATGGGGAAAAAAGTTTGCATTTGAAATAATTCAAAGCCACATGTTCTTCAGCTAGCATAAATAGGAAATAGATACAGTGAATTTAAAATGCTGAATAAAGATTATAGGTATTAAAATAAGTATATATGATTGCAAAACTCTATGTTAACGTTTTTCCTTTTGAGGCTGGTAGTGTAGTAAACCACCTCCCTCCCTCTCTTCCTCCCTCTCTTCCTTCTGTCCTTTCCTCCCTCCTTCTTCCCTTCCTCCTGCCATCCCTCCTGATATAGTTTGGATGTTAGTCCCTTCCGACTTTGAGGTGAAACCTGGTGAGAGGCAACTGGATTACAGGGGTGGATCCCTCACGAATGGCTCAGCGCCATCCACTTGGTGATGAATGAGTTCTCGCTCTGAGTTCATTCGAGATTTGGTTGTTTAAAAGTGTGTGGAACTGGAGATCCTTATGTTAAGTGAAATGAGCCAGGCACAGAAAGACAAACATCACATGTTCTTACTTATGTGTGGGATCTAAAACTCAAAACAATTGAACTCATGGACATACAGAGCAGAAGGATGGTTACCAGAGGCTGGAAAGGGTAGGGCTGGGAAGGGGGGAGTGGTGGAGGGAAGGTGGGGATGGTTAGTGGGTACAAAAAAAATAGAAAAAATAAGTAAGACCTGCTATTTGATAGCACAACAGGGTGACTATAGTCAATAATAATTTAATTGTACATATAACTAAATAACTAAAAGAGAGTATTTAGATTTTGTGTTAAGAAAGGATAAATGCTTGAGGGGATGGATACCCCGTTCTCCATGATGTGATTATTACGTATTGCATGCTTGTATCAAAACATCTCATGTACCCTATAAATATATACACCTACTATGTACCCACAAACATCAAACATCTAAGCATTTAAAAATAAATTTTAAAAAATTAAAATGAGAGTATGTGGCACCTCCCCCATCTCTCTCTTGCTTCCCCTCTTGCCACGTGAGACACCTGTTCCCCCTTTGCCTTCTGTTATGACTGGAAGCTTTCTGAGGCCCTCATCATAAGCAGATTCGAGCACCACACTTCTGTTTTTTTTTTTTGTTTTTTTTTTTGAGACAGAGTCTCACTCTGTTGCCCAGGCTGGAGTGCAGTGGAACGATCTTGGGTCACTGCAACTTTCTCCTCCTGGGTTCAAGCAATTATCCTGCCTCAGCCTCCCAAGTAGGTGGGACTACAGGCATGTGCCACCATGCCTGGCTAATTTTCGTATTTTTATTAGAGACAGGATTTCACTGTGTTGGTCAGGCTGGTCTTGAACTCCTGACCTCAAGTGATCTGCCCGCCTCGGCCTCCCAGAGTGCTGGGATTACAGGCATGAGCCACCGCCCCTGGCCCAGCACCACACTTCTTGTACTGTCTGCAGAACCATGAGCCAATTAAATCTCTTTTCTTTATAAATTGTCCAGTTTCAGGTATTCCTTTATAGCAATGCAAAAACTGTCTAACCCACTTCCCTCCCTCCTTTCTTTCTTTTTATTCATATCAGTATGGACTCCTACGTTCTAACTTTACTCAATAGATTATAACCCAGTATTACTATTATTTATATTAATGTGAAATTTTGCCAGTTTGGGTTAGTGGCAACCACTTCAAGCCAACCTGTGTCCTTTTGATATGTGGCTATCCTGTTTTGAGCCTATCCTTACAGATACAATAAGATGTTCCTGATTCATCTTCCACTTTTCCTGCTCTAGTTTTGGGATAAGCATTTCTTCAAGGAACCCAGGTTCCATTTATTAGAGTAAAGATATTTGCAGACAATGATCTGAGTAGCAGCTGTGTTCTTTGCTGAAGGCCCTTCTAGGTCCAATGAGTGAACAGATTTAGGAATCACATACACTTACATAGACACATATACATACATATATATACATATCTATGTATTTCCATAACTATTGCTACCTCTATCTACAAATCTATATCTAGATACTAAAAAGCATTACTTCATATTTGTACCTCTGATTCCAATCCACAGCTTGGTTTCCCTTTTCAATATTTCTAACTTTCTCCATGAACAATGAAAAACCTGGTTTTCATTACCCTCAATAAATTCATATACTTGTTCCAACCTAGAATACCCAAAAACTCATGTTGGAGTTGCTAATCCACTGAGAAAAGCAAATCTACTAGAGCTGATATTTGTTTTTGGTTCTTTATCTTCGAGGTAAAATTTAAATACTGTGAAATTCACAAATCTTAAGTGTGCAATTTGATGAATTTTGACAAACGAATATTCTGTATAACCCTCTATCAAAATTTAGAGCTTTTTTTTCACCCTTAGAGTTCCCTAATGCCTCTTCCTAATTAACACCCCTGGCAGAGGCAAACTGTTCTTTTTTTTTCCATTCCAGATTATTTTTCCACCATAGATTTTCAACACATATTTTCTAACCTCTTTGAGAAATTTATGTAAGTGGAATCATGGAACATACTCTTCGTGTCCGGCTTCCTTCACTCAGCACATCTGAGAGATTCATCCATATTTTGAATATATCAAGAGTTCTTTCCTGTGGATAGTTTTTCATTGTTTGAGTGTACAATGTCACAATTTGTTTATCCATTCACCTATTAATGAGCAATTCGGTTGTTTTCAGTTTTTGGTGACCATGAATGTCCTCATTCATGACCTTTTGGACCTATGTTTTAATCCCTCTTTGGTAAACATTTAGGAGTAGAATTTCTGGGTCATAGAGCAGGTATATGCTTAACTTTGTAAGAAATTACCAGTCTTTCTTGTTTTTGATTCCCATTAGCAATGTATAATAGTTCCACTTTCTTCACATCTTGGCCAATATTTGGTGTCTTCAGTACTTTCAATTTTAACCGTTTTAGCTGGGTATAAGCTAGTATCTCACTGAAGTTTTAATTTGCATTTTCCAATGACTAATAAAGAACTTGATCATGTGCTTATTGGACATGCATAATATTTCCTTCATTGTGTGTCTATTACAGATTTTATTTACTTTATTTCTTGCATTGGTGTCATTACTAATGAATTGCTGCAGTTATTTATATATCCTAGATACAAGTCTTTTGTCCGATATGTACATTACATTTTCTCCCAGTCTGTGGCTTTGTGTTCATTTTTAAAGTGTCTTTTAATGAGAAGGCTTAAATTTTGATAAAGTTTAATTTATCTTTTAAAACAATTCTGCAGTTGTTTTCTGTTTTAAGAAATCTTCACTTACCTGAGGTTTTCACCGTAGACTTAGGTTTTTTTTTTAAAGACTATCTATAATTTTAGCTTTTATATTTAGGTCCATGGATGAATGAGGTAGAAGTTATGGTTGTTTTGTTTCCATATAGATATCTCGTTTTCCCACATAATTTATTGAACACTTTCCTTTCCTCACTGAATTGCCTTGCCACCTTTGTTCAAAATGAAATAACCAGCTAGATGTTGGTGTGTTTCTGCCTCGTACTTTGTTTCATTGATCTATGTGTCTATCCTGTTGCCAGTATTACACATCTTACCATAATTTATGTTAAGTTTTGAAGTTAAATTATATAAATCCTCCAGCTTTGTTCTTTTATTTCAAAGTTGTTTTGGCTATTCTAGGCTCTTTACATTTCCAATAAGTCTTAGACTCAGATTGTCACCTGTACTAAAATGCCTGCTAGGATTATAGTTAAGATCATTGTGGGGAAAACTGACATCTTAATAATATTGAGTCTAGCAACATTTGGACATGGTGTATCTCTATATGTGTTATTTAATTGCACTGATTAGTATTTGTAGCTTTGAACATTGAGGTTTTACAGATCTTTTGTTGAATTTGTTTCTAAGTATTTTATGTTTTAAAGCTATTGTTAAATAAACTTTTAATTTGATTTAAAAATGTCTTTACTGTTAGTATGTATAAATGCAATTGATTTATTTCATATTGAACTTGTATCTTGAAATCTTGCTAAGTTCACGTATTAGTTCCAGTAACTTTTTGTAGATTCCTTAAGATTTTCTATATAAAGAATTATATTATCAGCAAATAGGAATCAGTTCCTTCTTCTATCCAATTGTTCTGTTTTTTATTTCCATTTTTTGGCTTATCAAACTGGTTCAGAAGTTTATAGAATAGAACAGAAGTTAAAGAAGAGGCATCTTTGCCTGGTTTCCAATCATGTAAGAGGAGTTGCCTCTTTAACCATCAAGTGTGATATTGACTGACGCTCTATATGCTCTATATCAGGTTGAGGAAGTTTTTCCTTTCTTTTTTTTTTTTTTTTTGAGACAGAGTTTCGCTCTTGTTGCCCAGGCTGGAGTACAATGGCGCGATCTCTGCTCACTGCACCCTCCGCCTCTTGGGTTCAAGCAATTCCCCTGCCTCAGCCTCCTGTGTAGCTGGGATTACAGGCATACGCCACCATGCCCAGCTAATGTTTTATTTTTAGTAGAGACGGGGTTTCTCCATGTTGGTCAGGCTGGTCTCGAACTCCCGACCTCAGGTGATCTGCCCGCCTCAGCCTTCCAGAGTGCTGGGATTATAGGCGTGAGCCACCGCCCCCAGCCTGGAAGTTTCTTTTTATTCCTAGTTTGTTGAGAGTTTCTATCACAAGTGCATCTATTGAAATTATCGTGTGGTTTTTTTCCTTTATTTTGTTAATACAGTGAATTACACTAATTTTCAAATATTGACCAACTTTGCATTCCTGGAAGAAGCCCCAGTTGGTGATGATATATTATCTTTTTAACATATTATTGGATAAGTTGGTTAATATTTTGTTAATGATTATTGTGCTTGTATTAGGAACATTGGTTTCTAATTTCCTTTGTTCATGTCTTTTTTGGAGTTATGCTGACAAAGTCAGGTAATGGTATTCTGATGGCTTTGTAAAATGAGTTGAGAAGTATTTATTTTTCCTGTTTTCTGAAAGAGCTTTGTAATAGATGTACAGTTATTCAAACTTTCTATTTCATCTTGTATCAAGTGTGGTAAGTGGTCTGACCAACTTTTCATCTAAGTTGTCACATTTATTGACATAAAGTCAATTATAATATTCTCCTATTACCTCTTATTCCTCACATAGGTAATGTGTATTCTTTCTCTTATGGCTGGTCTCTCATCCCACTCCTCCATTTTATCAGTCCCACCAGGATATAACCATTTTATTAATCTTTGCAAAGAATCAACTTTGACTTTGTTAAGTTTCTCTATTGTGTCTGCTTTCTGTATTGTTGGTTTTTACTCTTATTTATTTTCTTCTGTTTTACTTACTGTAGATTTCATTTATTCTCTTTTTTTCTAGCTTTTTAAGTAGAAAGATCATTGATTTGAAAGTTTTATCTTATTTAGTATAGCCATTTAAAGGTCTAAATTTTCTTCTAATCCATAATTTAGCTGAGTCTCACAAACTTCTATTTGGGAATTTAGATTTTTGGAAGGAATGTACTTTTGTGATCATTCAGTTCCATTTTTTCCTAATTTTTCTTAGGATTTCTTCTTCAACACATTTAAAAGCATACTGTTTAATTTCTAACTATTTGGAAGTTCTTTTAGATATTTACTTATAATCTAATTATAATCCGAGAATATATTCTTTAAGACTTCACCCTTTTGAAATTTACTGAGACTTATTTCATGTCCTAACTTATGTTCTATGTTGATGAATGTTCTATACGCAAATATAATATCCTGAAGTTGTTAGGTATAGTGCTCTATACATGTCAATTAAGCCAAGTTGTTTGATAATGTTTCTCAGATATTCTAAGTCCTTACTAATTTTTTGTTACCTTATTGTTTACAGAGGTGGCTATGTTAAAGTCTCACTCAAAATTGTGAACTTGTCTATTTCTCCCTTTAGTTCTGTCAATTTGGGCTTATTATATTTTGATGGTCTATTATTAGATAGAAATACTTTCATGATAGTGTCTTCCTGATTAATGACCCTTTTATATTATTATACAATGTCTTTACTTCTGGTAAAACTCTTTCTCTTAAAGTGTATTTTTTTTAATTGTTAAAAAAAGCCTTTCCAGCTTTTTTATGGTTTCTGTTTACATGGTATATCCTTTCTATTCATTTACTTTCAAACTTTCAAACTATTTGTGTTTTACAATTAAAGTGCATCTCTTGTAGACAGCATATCTTTGATTCTTGCTTTTTTAAATTCATTCTGACAATCTCTACATTTTAACTTACATATAATATAAATACTTTTGGATTTAGGGCTATAATTTTGTTATTTGTTTCTTATTTGTCCAGTCTGATATTTGTTTCTCTGCTCCTCTTTTTGTGCCTTCCTTTATGTTAATACAATATTTTAGTATTTCATTTCAATTCTCTATTGTTTTTTTTTTCTTTAAAGTCTCACTCTGTCACTGAGCCCAGGCTGGAGTGTAGTGGTACAACAATAGCTCACTGTAGCGTTGAAGTCCTGGGCTCAAGTGATCCTCCTGTCTCAGCCTCCTAAGCAACTAAGACTACAGGTACATGCCACTGCACCCAACTGTTTTTTTTTAATTTTTAATTTTTGTAGAGATAGAGTCTTTCTTTGTTGCCTAGGCTGGTGTTGAACTCTTGACCTCCAGTGATCCTTCCACCTCGGCCTCCCAAAGTGCTGAGATAATCGGTATAAGCCACCATACCTGGCCCCTGAATTTTTAGTTCTACTACTTTACATCATTTTTTAGTGGTGATTCTAGAGATTGCAGTATACATCCTTAATTTTAGTACAATCTGCTTAAAGTTAATGTTACATCATTACATGTAAAATATGTCTTGCAACTACATAATTTTATTTGCCCAATTTTTGTGCTATTTTATCACATATATATTACATCTGCTTATTTTGTAAACTTTACAATACAGTGTGATAATTTTCACTTTAACCTTCATATGTCCTTTAAATAAGAGAAGAAAAAATGTACCCATCTATATATATCCATATATTTACCATTTCTGGTGGTCTTTATTCATTCTTGTAGATCCAAGTTACCATTTGCTATTATTTCCTTTGTCACCTTAAGAATCCTCTATAGCATTTCTTGTAGTGTGTGTTGGTTGGTGACTCATTCTCTCACTTTTATTATTTGAGAATGTGTTTACCTCTCTTTCATTTTTTTTTCTTTCTTTTTTGAGATGGAGTCTGGCTCTGTCACCCAGGCTGGAGTGCAGTGGCATGATCTCGGCTCACTGCAAGCTCCACCTCCTGGGTTCACGCCATTCTCCTGCCTCAGCCTCCCGAGTACTTGGGACTGCAGGCACCTGCCACCATACCCGGCTAATTTTTTTCTGTATTTTTGGTAGAGACAGGGTTTCACCATGGTCTCAATCACCTGACCTTGTGATCCGCTGACCTCGGACTCCCAAAGGGCTGGGATTACAGGCATGAGCCACTGCGACCGGCCCTTCTTTCATTTTTGAGGGACATTTTCACTGGATATGGAATTGGGTGGACAGGCTTTTCTTTCAGCACCCGAGAGATGTAATTCCATTGTCTCCTGGAATCTATTATTTCTCTTGACTTGTCAAAATTTGATTAATCAGTCCCCTTTTTCTCATGTGTAGTTTATCTATGGACATTTTCAAGATTTTCTGTTTATCTTTTTTAAAAAATTATTTTACTATGATGTATCTAGGCATAGTTTTCTGTATTTTTCTTTCTGCTTATGTTTGTTGAACTTCTTAGATCTATACAATTACATTTTCAACAAATTTTGGGAAATTTTTGGCCACAATGTTTCAAATATTTTTCTTTTTTTTTTGAGTCACAGTCTTGCTTTGTCACCCTGGCTGCAGTGCCCTGGCATGATCTTGGTTCACTGCAACCTCTGTCTCCTGGGTTCAAGTGATTCTCCTGCCTCAGCCTCCTGAGTAGCTGGGATTACAGGTGTGTGCCACCATGCCCGGTTAATTTTTGTATTTTTAGTAGAGATGGGGTTTCACCATCTTGGCCAGGCTGGTCTTGAACTCCTGACCTCAGGTGATCCACCCACCTCAGCCTCCCAAAGTGCTGGGATTACAGACATGAGCCACCACACCTGGCTGATTTTTCAAATATTTTTCCACCCCGTTTTCTACCTCTTCTCTTTCTGGAACTCTAAGTATATCTGTGTTCATATGTTTGATGTTTCTTCATAGATCCTTTACTCACTTTTCTCAATTTCTTTTTCTTCTCTGTTTTTCAGATTAGATAATTTCTGTTGATCTTTTTTTTTTTAATTCACTAATCTTTTCTTTTACTATTTCCAATCTGCTGTTAAGCCTATTTTAAAGACTTAGTTATTATATTTTTTCATTCTAGAATTTACTTTGGTTCTTTCTATTTTTCCACTGATATTATCTTTTAAGATCTTAAATATATTTAAAACAGTTTTAAAAAGATCTTTTCTGTTAATTCCAACATCTGAGACATATTGGGATAGATTTCTATTGATTGAATTTTTCTTGACTCTGGGTCAAGAGATATGCTGTTTCTTTGCATGCATGTCTAGTAAGTTTTGATTGCATCTGGTGCATTTGATGATACATTTTACATACTCTTGATTTTCTTATTTTTTTGGCTGACTGTTGAGTTTTGTTTTAGCAGGCAGTTACCTAGCTGGACTCAAACCCCAAATTTTTTCTCCCTTGCCAAGGCATTAGCTGAAATCTCTACTCAGTTTTTCAGCCTCCTGGTTGTGTTCCTTGGAGTCTCCTACACACATACACAGTTCAGAGATCTGCAGGAATGTGTGTAGAGAGTTTACAGATGGATTTAGAGGCTCCGATATCTGTGGCTACCATCTTTCTCAAATTTCTCCCCTCATAATCCAGCCATATTGGCAGTCCCAAATTCTGTCCTTCAACTCTTCAAGCAATTAAAATTGTGGTTTTAGCTTCAGTTCTAGCTTCTTTCTACCACAAGGTCTGGGGAGAATCCTCAACTGAAAAACCATATATAGTTCCCTTCTTTAAAGGATTCCCTTCTTATTTCTGCCTGCTTCTAGACACTCTCCAGTGCCTTCAGATAGACATTATTTACATTTTTTCACAGTATATAATTTTGATCTGCAGGAGATCTAGTTTGATGCCAGTTACCCTACCATTACCAAAAGTGGAACTCCAGTTGACTACTTTTTTTACTTAAAGATAATCTGATCTTTTTTTTTTTTTTTTTTTTTGAGACAGAGTCTCGCACTGTTGCCCAGACTGGAGTGCAATGGCGCAATCTCAGCTCACTGCAAGTTCAAGTGATTCTCCTGCCTCAGTCTCCTGAGTAGCTGGGAATACAGGTGCCTGCCACCACACTCAGCTAATTTTTTTTGTATTTTCAGTAGAGACGGGGGTTTCACTGTGTTGGCCAGGCTGGTCTCAAACTCCTGACCTCGTGATCCACCCACCTCAGCCTCCCAAAGTGCTGGGATTACAGGCATGAGCCACCTCACCTGGCTGATAATCTGATCTTCTAATCACTGGCATGTGTGAAGCAAAGAATGAGAAGGAGAGCTTACCTAGAACCTCAGGTGATTACACTGAAATAATTTATGTAATTTAGTCACAATTCTTGAATGATTAGCTCATGGTACGTTAAGGACAATGTTTTTCAGTAAAATAATTTATTGTAGTTCTTAAAGGAAATGTAGTAATAGGGAAAAATAAATGATATTTCAAGGTTAATTGCTATTTCATATCGACATAGTAAGAAAGTTGATATGTGGAGTCTAAATAATAAAATAACCAATTAGGCTGGGTGCAGTGGCTCACATCTGTAATCCCAACAGTTTGGGAGGCCAAGGCAGACAGATTACCTGAGGTCAGGAGTTCAACACCAGCCTGGCCAACAGGGTGAAACCCCGTTTCTACTAAGAATACAAAAATTAGCCAGGCATGGTGGTGCTGCCTGTAATCCCAGCTAATTGAGAAGCTGAGGCAGGAGAATCACTTGAACCTGGGAGGCAGAGGTTGCAGTGAGCCAAGACCACGCTATTGCACTCCAGTCTGGGCAACAGAGCAAGACTCTATCTCAAAAACATAAAACAAAATAAAATAAAATAAACAATTAAAAACAAAAAATAACAAAAGGTTTTATATAAATTACAAATAATTAGGGCAGAGACTACATTGTATGCTTTGTTTTATGCATCATATAATGGACTTTTTAGAGTATCTGTACATGCTACATATAGGAAGAAATAGTTCTGAAGATTCTTCAGGTGACAAAGAAAATAATAACAGATGGTAACTTGGATCTACAAGAATGAATGAGGACCACCTGAAATAGAAAATAAGTGGATAAATATAAATGACTTTTTTTCTCTTAATTTATTTAAAGGACATATGAAGGGTTAAAGTAAAAAGTAAAGTACATATGAAAAGAAATAGTTTCTTTTTAGTAAATACTTTTAGATTAGTTATAAAAACAGTAAATGACTATCATGTATTTCAATGTATTTTTTCATAACAGTAATTGGCCTGTCTTATAAATTTACCACATCAAATGTATAACTGATATGTCTGATACAACAGATTGCATTCTTTCACTTGAATCTCCTTTATGGAAGAGAAGACATATATACTTGAACCAAAGGGAATTCTCACTGGATAAATCTCAAATTGGATAAATCTGTGAAAACCATCCAATTAAAAGGGTACTGAGGCTGCTTGAACATATTCTATAAATTGCAAACTCAGGTTTAAAACAGCTTTAAGTAATTCTTGATAAACGGCCTTTTTATTAAATAAAATGATTTAGTTCTTTCTTCAAAGAAAGCAAAAATACACCTGAAACCTTTAGCTTCAGGCCACTCCAAAAGCTCCATTCCTCATTGGTTGCATAACTTCATGTGAAAGCAATTAAAATCGTGTCCGGTAAAAGCATGCATAGTTGCCCTCTTTACTATTTTCATATTCTTCTGAATAGATCAGTTACGGCTCAGAACAAGTGTCATTTGAGAACTTGATTAACAATGACAGCATTGACTAGATTAAGCAATAAAGAACTAAGTTCTAGTACTCTCTTATTGAAATAAAAAGAACGAAGTATATTTGCCAGTCACAGGTCTGAATAAATATCTTTCAAACCTATTAAACTTCCTGAAAGCGTTTCCTAAGGACAACTCAGGAATCAATATAAAGTAGCAGAGTGGCTGCTTTGTTTGCCTTCCAGAAAGCACTGTAGAAAATAAATATTTAATGGTAGACAAACCAATATGCTGAGTGTAAGACATAATAATGGCTTGAGACAGTAGACTGAAGTATTTTGTTACATTGAGAGTTCAGGTGAATTACAATCATTCTAATGATAAAACCTTTTAAGTCTTTGCTTTATATAAGGTTATTGTTCTTAAACCTCATCACATGCATGTAGATACTACAGACTCATAATTATCTACTCTGGATCCATGAGCCTAAGGTTGAATCTTACTTTCTTTTTCCTGGTTTATCGTTTTTACCTGGAGTACAAAACAGAAGACACGTCAACAGTCTACTATGTTTTTTAAAGGTCATTCACCTTGGTTTCTGTACTAAAGATAAGGAATAGTCAGATCAGGCATCAGCTAAGAAGTCTGGGAACAGTTGACCTAACGAAGGTTTGGAATCAATTTCATTGATAAAATTTCCTCCTTTAAAAGCAGTGAATTTGTTAGTTCACTTCCTGAGAAATGCAATGGACGTAAAGGAATTCTTTTATTCCCTCAGGGTTTTAACCTTTTTCTGTGCTTGATTTTCTAGAAACTTTAGGATTACTGGAGCCCAGTGGGTGTGTCTGTACAAATTATTGAGTAAGGGAATGAAGACGGACATGACTGTGTGTGTGTGTAGAGGGGGAGGGAGATGGCTATGAAAAGTCTCTCTTTTTAAATAACAGAACATGTTTACTACATCACTATTCCTTCTCAAAATATTTTTTAGAGCAGTTTTAGGATCAAAGCAAGATTGAGAGGAAGATACAGAGATTTCCGATATATCCCTCCCCTCATATATACATAGCTCCCCCGTTATCAACATGCCTTCATTATTACATCTATCTCACTAAACAAAATTCTTTTTTCAGTATGCATCTATTTTCTCTTTCAAATTCTTTATTCAATAATTCATTGTTTTGATTTCCTGGAATCCTCTTGAGATTTTCAGTTTTTTCCTTTTTTTTCACACTAGAGAGATGAATGGAGATGTAGACATGAGATATAAGGACCAGAATCTGGAGGTCAATTAAAACAACTAGCAAATAGAAATCATCTAAGCTATTAAGACTGATGCTGTCATATATATACACATATATATATTATATATGTGTATATATATGACAAACCAGTAAATATATATATATAACATACCTGGAAAAAGAAATATAAATGTCTGGGTCTTACTCAGTAGCCCAGACTAGAGTGCAGTGGTGTGATCATGGCTCACTGCAGCCTCAATCTCAGTCAATCCTCCTGCCTCAGCCTCCCACGTAGCTGAGACTACAGGCTTGTGCCACCACACCTGGCTAATTTTGTTTGTATTTTTTGTAGAGACAGGGTTTCACCATGTTGCCCAGGCTGGTCTGGAACTACTGGACTCAAGCAATTCACCTGCCTTGGCCTCCCAAAGTGCTGGGATTACAGGTGTGAGCCACTGCACCTGGCCTACATTTATATATGTCTATATAATTGTATAAAGTGATCATGGGTTCAAGTTGTTTACTTCACCTTGTTTCACATAAACATATCTATGTATTACATCTTCCATTTACTTGTCATTTTAATTTGTATATGGTAATACACCATGGTTTACTTAAACATTTTAATACTATTGGGCATTTGAACTGAAGTTAATTTTCCCCGTTATAGGTAAGGCTGCAATGAAAACCGCTTTATAAGTCAGTTTTCCTTTCTCAGGGGAAGGAATGGGTAATAGGTCAAAGGGCATGTTATAGATTACCCCCTAGAAATATGTAACCATTTTACATTTCGACCATTAACATACAAAATATACGTCTGCCTTCCTCCCAAAGACTTGTCCAGGTTCGGTTTTACAAGTTAAAAAATGTCTTCCAGGCTGGGCGCGGTGGCTCAAGCCTGTAATCCCAACACTTTCAGAGGCCAAGGCGAGTGGATCACCTGAGGTCAGGAGTTCGAGACCAGCCTGGACAACATGGGGGAAACCCTGTCTCTACTAAAAAAACAAAAACAGGCCGGGTGTGGTGGCAGGTGCCTGTAAACCCAGGTACTTGGGAGGCTGAGGCAAGAGAATCGCTTGAACCTGGGAGGCGGAGGTTGCAGTGAGTCAAGATCGCATCATTGCACTCCAGCCTGGGTGATAGCGTGAGGCTCCGTCTCAAAAAAAAAAAAATAAAATAAAAAATAAAAAATGTCTTCCAGTTTAATGCATCTGTAAGGGAGTCTTCATGTGAGTTTAATTAACCCTTATTTTCATTTTTTAATAAAACTGTGATTTTTAAAAACACAATGATGTAGTCTAAATATTCTTAACTGCAAACTGTCCATTCATCAAGTGGAAAGTGGTTATTGACTTACATAATCATTTATTTTTTCACATATTTTGGGAGAAAGCTATTATCACGTGATATTTGTAATATATCTATTCTATACTAGAAAGTTTTCTTTATAGCATTTTTATTTTACATTTTGTTGCATGAAAGTTAAAAAATTTAAATCTGTTCAATTAATCACCCCTGCTTCTGGTAACAACCTTTGTTTTCTGCAGTGATTAGAAATGCATGTTCTCCAGGTTGGGCAACATAGTGAGACTGTGTCTCCACAAACAATTAAAAAATTAGCCAGGCATGGTGACGCATGCCTGTAGTCACAGCTACTTGAGAGGCTGAAATCGGAGGATTGCTTGACCCTGGGAGACTGAGGTTGCAGTAAGCCATGATCACACCACTGCAATCCAACCTGGGCAACAGAGCGAGACACTGTCTCAAAAAAGAAAATAAAAATGCATGTTCTTTTTCTCATATGAAATAGATAAACCACTTTTCTGTTTTTTCAAAAGTGCTTTTACTTTTTGATACAGCTGGAATTTATTATACTGTTTGTTTCCATGTATTTACGTATCTAACATGATTTTTTTTCCAGCCTGTTAGCCAACTATTTGGAAGACAATTTATTATGTGGTTTTCCCTTGCCCTATAGGTTGGATTCTTTTTTCCGACTGTGATAACCCAAGACCATAAGATTTTGATCATTGTTGCAGTGTGTTCAGTTTTCCAAGTTTGCTGAGTTCATCCTTATTCCCAATGAAATTGTTTTGATAATGTCATCCATTTATTTTTCACCATTGGTTCTCACAGGAATTTATAACTGCAATAAATTTATATATTAAACATTTTTAACTGATGTCTTATTTAATCTCTCTAAAAAAGAATGTAGCATAGTTATTTAGGTATGTTTAACTTTTTTTTTCCTTAGAATTTAATCAACTTATTTTTTTTCAACTTTTAAGTTCTGAATACCTGTGCAGGATGTGCAAGTTTGTTATATAAGTAAATGTGTGCCATGGTAGTTTGCTACACAGACCTGCACAGATCAACCCGTCCCCTAGGTATTAAGCCCAGCATCCATTAGCTATTCTTCCTGACGTTCTCCCTCCCACCATCCCACCTTCTTGGAGAGGCCCGTGTGTGTTGTTACTGTCCATGTGTCTATGTGTTCTCGTAGTTCAGCTCCCTCTTATAAGTGAGAACACGCGGTGACTGGCTTTCTGTTCCTGTGTTAGTTTGCTGAGGATAATGGCTTCCACCTCCATTCACGTCCCTGCAAAGGACATGTTCTCATTCCTTTTTATGGCTGCATAGTACTCCATGGTGTATATATACCACATTCCCTTTATCCAGTCTATTGTTGATGGGTGTCCAGGTTGATTCTATGTCTTTGCTATTGTGAGTAGTGCCACAATGAACATACGTGTACACGTATCTTTTTATTTATTTTTACACATGCACGTATCTTTGTAAAAGAATAATTTCTATTCCTTTGGGTATATACCCAATAATGGGATTGCTGAATCAAATGGTATTTCTGCCTTTAAGTCTTTGAGGAATCACCACACTGTCTTCCACAATGGTTGAACTAATTTACACTCCCACCAACAGTGTAAAAGCGTTCCTATTTCTCCACATCCTCTCCAGCATCTGTTGTTTTTTGACTTTTTAATAATAGCCATTCTGACTGGTGTGAGATGGTCTCTCATTGTGGTTTTGATTTGCATTTCTCTAATAACCAGTGTGTTGAGCTTTTTTTTCTTATGTTTGTTAGCCATATGTATGTCTTCTGAGAAGTGTCTGTTCATGTCCTTTGCCCACTTTTTAATGTGATTGTTCATTTTTTTCTCGTAAATTGTTTAAATTCCTTGTAGACTCTGGATATTAGACTTTTGTCAGATGAATAGATTGCAAAATTTTTCTCCCATTCCGTAGGTTGTCTGTTCACTCTGATGACGGTTTCTTTTGCTGTGTAGAAGCGCTTTAGTTTAATTAGATACCTTTTGTCAATTTTTGCTTTTGTTGCAATTGCTTTTGGCATCTTTGTCAGGAAATCTTTGTCTGTCCCTTCAATCAATTTTTTTAAGAAACATATCTGTTTCAAGTTAATTTTATTGCTATGTTATTTAATGTATCATTGATATGGTAAATTCTGTCTTCTAGTTGTGTATAACTATTTTTTGTTTGATTCTGCTGACGTTTTAAGTATGCAACCCTGTAATATGTAAAACACACTTAAATCTTTCTACATTCTCTGTTTAGTGATAGTGGTGGCAGGGGTACCCTCTGTATGTTTCTGTTTTTTAAGTAAATTGGCTCAAGTGTTTCTGACTGGTATTTCTTCATTAAGAGATTTTTTTTTCTTTTTTTTTTTTTAGACGGAGTCTTGCTCTGTCACCAGGCTGGAATGCAGTGCCATTTTGGCTTACTGCAATCTCTGCCTCCCGGGTTCAAGCGATTCCCCTGCCTCAGCCTCCTGAGTAGCTGGGACTACAGGTGTGCAACACCATGCCTGGCTAATTTTTTCTATTTTAGTAGAGATGAGGTTTCACCATGTTGGCCAGGATGGTCTCGATTTCCTGACCTCGTGATCTGCCCGCCCTGGCCTCCCAAAGTGTTGGGATTACAGCCGTGAGCCATCGCACCTGGCCAAGAGATTTTTTTAACAACAGATTATACAATTAATTCTGGTTCTTTTCATTAAAAATTATCTTTAAAGTTATATATTATTT
Source organism: Pongo pygmaeus (assembly GCF_028885625.2). Lineage (NCBI taxonomy): Eukaryota > Metazoa > Chordata > Mammalia > Primates > Hominidae > Pongo > Pongo pygmaeus. The sequence continues at coordinate 17,865,817 of NC_072380.2, read as the reverse complement.
TTGAACTATACATCTGGGGTTGAAACACAAAAGTAAATCAAATGTAGAACTCCAAAGAGCTGAGTTATAAGAAGGCAGTGTATTTGGTGGTTCAGAGGTCAGACTGACTTGGATCTCAATCCTAATCCTGTTATTTATTAGCTTCGTGACAGTGGGCATATTTATAACTAGACTGGGTTTCAACTTCATCACTTATAAAATGAATATAATAATATCTACCTGCTGGGCACCGTGGCACATGACTATAGTCCCAGCTACTCAGAAGGCCAAGGTGGGAGGATCACATGAGTCCAGGGCTTTGATGCCAGCAGCAGCCTGAGCAACATAGCAAGACCTGTCTCTTAGAAAAAGAAGAAGAATGCAATAATAATATCTACCTAATAGAGTTGTTATGAATATTTAAACAATTAATATATGTAAAGGGTAAAATGTCTAAAATCGTGCATGGTACACAATCAAGGTTTGGTATTATTTTTATAATCGTCATAATTAATCTTAATATCTCATAATTTTAATCAAGAAATCTTTGAATCCATGATATATATGGATGTGGTTAGGCTTTGTGTCCCCACCTAAATCTCATCTTGAATTGTCATCCCCAGGTGTTAAGGGAGGAACCTGGTGAGAGGTGATAGGATCATGGAGGCAGTTTCCTCCATGCTGTTCTCATGATAGTGAGTGAGTTCTCATGAGAGATGATGGCATTTCCCCTGCTTGCACTTACTTCTCTCTTGCCTGCCACCATGTAAGACATGACTGCTTCCCCTTCCACCATGATTGTAGGTTTCCTGAGGCCTCTGCAGCCATGCAGAACTATGAGTCAATTAAACCTCTTTCCTTTATAAATTACCTAGTCTCAGGTAGTATCTTTACAGTAGTTTTGACAAACACTAAAGGACTTCACAAGGTTCATTACTGCTGACTCAGGTGCCTCTACTCTGTTACACTTTAACTGATTCCTATTCCTTCATGGAGATTAAGTTTCTCACAATTCCATCTTGAGTGACCACAGCACTTAGGAAGACCTGAAAATTCTACTTCAGAAGATTGGAGCGATTATTGGATTAAATCAAATCAAATAATATATGTGGAAACTACTAGCAAAATATCTGGCACACAGATCTCAAATAAAAGCTGGTTGCCTTCTGCTCTTTCTTTTTTCCTCTCTATGGCACTCTTTTAGCATCCACAGGGACTTCTGCCAACCTGTTTGAGCATTTCATTCTTGGTGCTGTCGAGGAGTACTCACCATACAGAGCTGGTGGCTACCAAGATCTATTTGATGGTGTTGGGACTCAAAACACACCCCCAAAATAAAGGCCTCAGAAACAGTCTTAGAAGCAAAACTTTTTTTTCTAATTTTCTCCTGTCTTCTTGTCTAAGACTAAGACTTGTCTAAGACTAAGGTCCCATTCTCCTTCAAGGCTTGCTATAGAAACTAGAATCCGTCTTCCCCAAAGCGGGTCATACAAACGAGAACCTCTTTGCCCCAAAGCCAGCCATAAAACCTAAAAATATTACTCTAATTTTCCCTGCACCTTTCTGTGTAAAACCTGGTCATAAAAAAATTATGTGAGCTATGCTATTTAACAATAGGCCATACGATCCCCATTACAGAGAGGGTCCTACCCTATATGCAAAAGAAAAAAATACATACTTGGAGAGACAGACGGGCTGATACAGTCTGGCTGTGTCCTCACCCATATCTCACCTTGAATTGTAATAATCCCCACGTGTCAAGAGTGGGGCCAGGTTGAGATAACTGAATCATGGGAGCAGTTTCCCCATTCTGTTTTTGTGGTAGTGAATAAAACTCACGAGATCTGATGGTTTTATAAATGGGAGTTCCCCTGCACAACCTCTCTTGCCTGCTGCCATGTAAGACATGCCTTTGCATCTCTTTTGCCTTCTGCCATGATTGTGAGGCCTCCCCAGCCATGTGAAACTGTGAGTCCATTAAACCTTTTCCTTTACAAATTTCCCAGTCTCGGGTATGTTTTTATTAGAAGCATGAGAACAGACTAATACAATAGGCCTTACTATCTAAGCTTACGGTCTAATCAGGCCTTCCTGGGTTTCCCTACTTTGTCTATTAACATTAGATCGTACCCTTTTTGTCCAGTTATATTTCTACATGGCTGTCCATACTTTATTAAACCTAAACATAAAAATAATTTCCAGGCTGGGTTCAAGGACTCATGCCTATAATCCCAGCACTTTGGGAGGCTGAAGTGGGGGAATCCTTTGAGCCCAGGAATTCCAGACCAGCCTGGGCAACACAGATAGACCCTGTCTCTACTAAAAATAAAATAATTAGCAGGTTGTTCATTCCTGTGGTCCCAGCTACTTGGGAGGCTGAGGTGGGAAAATCCCTTGAGTCCAGGAAGTCAAGGCTGCAGTGAGTTGTGATTGCACCACTGCACTCCAGCCTGAATGACAGAGAGACCCTGTCTCAAGCGAAAACAAACAAAAAAAGATAATTTTCTCTATATCTTTGGATCGTTATTCTAAAGGCTCTCATGTACACATTAGTAAAATTTATATACCTTTATTCCAATTAATCTGTCTTTTATGAGTTGATTTTTAAGCACATCTTCAGAGGACAAAGGGGATATTTTCCTTGCACCCCTACAATGGTCACCTGTATCTGGGGGTCATCATTTTTTAACTTTAAAATTCTGTGCAAATATAGACAAAGGACAAAAGATAAAATAAAAAACCCATGGACAACATCTATAACAAAATTAGGTGATGAAGTGTCTCCATGAACCCTAGGACATAAGGAATTGAGGAAAGCCACAGACAGATACAAGGGCTAGGTGGTATCAGCAACTGTATCATAGAAAGTGGAGGGAAGTCATGAGACACTGATAAATCTGATAATCTCAAAACAGCAAGCAGGCAATTGCTAGAAAGCTTGGAGGTTCCACTTGGGAACAGCAGCTGAAACTGGAAAAAGTTTTGCACACTCCAAAGTCAGGGGAATGCAAAGCATCTGAGGGGCACAATCAATGTTCAAAACTAACCACCCAAATTTCCACTCCTGGACAAGCACTGCACAGAGAAAAAACTTCCTGGAAAAGAATGCTCATTGTACGGAACTGGGACAATAGAGACCAAGGAAAGACGGGGTCCAGATGAAAGCAAGGAATGAAAACAGAGCCTGACCATCTCAGAAAATAAGCTGCGATTGCCGGGCGTGGTGGCTCGCGCCTGTAATCTCAGCACTTTGGGAGGCTGAGACGGGCAGATCACAAGGTCAGGAGATCGAGACCATCCTGGCTAACACAGATGAAACCCCGTTTCTACTAAAAATACAAAAAATTAGCCGGGCGTGGTGGGGGGGGGATGTGAAAAATTAGCCAGGTGTGGTGGCGGGCACCTGTAGTCCCAGCTACTCAGGAGGCTGAAGCAGAATGGCATGAACCTGGGAGGCAGAGCTTGCAGCGAGCTGAGATCACGCCACTGCATTCCAGCCTGGGTGACAGAGCGAGATCCGTCAAAAAAAAAAAAAAAAAAAAAAAAGTAAGCCCCAATAGTTTTAAACACTACACAAATACAACTAAAAAAGAGAGTGATCAGGTTGTGAAATTGGAAATGCTTTCCCAAATCCTACCTCCTCCTGAAAGTTTAAGAAAATTATTTCATATTTTTTTAAATAAGCAAAAAAATACCAAGATTAAATCTCATAGAAAATTACTGTCAGGAAAAAAGAGAAGAAACTGAAAAACATCCCTATAGACAATGCCAAAGATGCTAAAAAGACATACCTACAGAACAGATGCAAACCATTACTTATTATTTCAAAGTATGCTAGAAGACATTAAAGAAATCATCCAAGATAAGAAAAAAAACAAGAAAAATGACAACTGGGAAATATCAGAAATGAGATGATAGATATACTTAGGAAAAAGATGTAGAAAAAATAGTCAAAAACAGAGACTAGGCTGGGTGCAGTGGCTCTTGCCTGTAATCCCACCACTTTGAGAGGCTGAGGCGGTAGGATCCTTTGAACCCAGTAGTTCAAGAACCCAATAGTTCAAGACCAGCCTGAGCAACAAGCGAGACCCCATCTCTTAAAAAAAAAACAACAAAAAAACTAAACTGAAAGTAATGGAAGAATAAATAAACACAGAGAATACCTTAAGAAGAGAAGATGAAAGAGAAAAAAATTTTTTAATTGAAAGAAAGTAATAAAAAGGGCTTGAGAGAAAGAAACAAACTTAGAGACAGGCAAAAAAGATATACAAAAAATATGTTTAACAAGAGTTTCTCAAGAAGAAAAACCAAAGCAAGGCACAGAAGGACTACCAAAAAACTATAATCAAGAAGATCTTCTTCAAATTAACAATATATGTATTTGAAGCTACATAGTGAAAGGTTATACTACATACCTGGAAAAACTGACCCAGGACTAGTAACACCAAAACATATTGTAATGAAATCACTAGTGAAAAAAAATATTTTTCAAGACAGTGTCTCTCTCTGACCCCCAGGCTGAAGTGTAGTGGTGTGATCACAGCTCACTGCAGCCTTGACCTCCTGAGCATAAGTGATCATCCCACCAAAATTACACATTTTAAAGGGGAAAAAAAATTATTTTGGGCTTCCAGGCAAAAAAATCCACTTATAAAGTAAAAAAAAAATCAGATTTGCCATCAAATTTTTTTAACAGCAATGATTTAGACAGAAGAAAAATGGAGTAATATATTTAAGATATTCAATGAAACAAAATGTGAGTCAGTAGCTTTCCAAGATAAAGGCAGTATACAAAATGTAATCACTGTGCAAAAATTCAGGGAATATTGTTTCCATGAGCACTTCCTGAGGCATCTACTTGACAAAAACTTTCATAAGACAACCACATGTGGTGTATCACATTTATTGACCTATGTATGTTAAACCATCCCTGCGTTCCTGGTATGAAACCAGCTTGATCATGGTGTATTATCTTTTTGATATGCTATTGTATTTGGTTAGCTAGTATTCTGTTGAGAATCCTTTTGTTGAGGATTTTTGCATCTATCTTCATCAGGGATATTGGTCTGTAATTTTCTTGTTATGTCCTTTCCTGGGTTTGGTATTAGGGTAATACTGCCTTTATAGAATGATTTAGGGAGGATTTTCTCTATCTTTTGGAATAGTTTCTCTATCTTTTGGAATAGTTTCAATAGTATTGGTACCAGTTCTTCTTTGAATGTCTGATAGAATTCAGCTATGAATCCATCTGGTCCTAGATTATTTTTTCTTGGCAATTTTTCTTATTACTCTTTCAGCCTCACTACTTGTTATTGTTCTGTTCAGTTTCCGATTTATTTTTATTTCTGGTTTAATATAGGAGGGTTGTATATTTCCAGGGATTTATCCATCTCCTCTAGGTTTTCTAGTTTGTCCACATAAAGGTGTTCATAGTAACCTTGAATAATCTTTTGTCTTGGAAGACAAAATGGGGTGCAGGAGGGATGCTTTTGGCCTAAACTGTTTCCGCTCAGATCATCAGGCATGAGTTAGATTTTCATAAGGAGCATGTAACCTAGATCCCTTGTATGTGCAGTTCACAACAGGGTTCACACTCCTATGAGAATCTAATGCCACCGTTGATCTGACTAGAGGTGGAGCTCAGGTGGTAATGCTTGCTTGATGCCGCTCACCTCCTGCTGTGTGGCTGGGTGCCTGACAGGCCAAAGATCAGTGGCAGTCCTCAGTCCCGGGGTTGGGGACCTCTGATCTAAAGAACTAATTCCATAAAAGAGAAACTGAGATCAAGTTAGGTCAAATCAATGGAAACATATCTAGGTGTCAAAGCTAAGTCTTCTAACTCCAACTTGTGTCCTCAGTTTTGGAGGGATAATGATATTTTTGTGTTTTATTCCCTATTTAAGATTTGCAGATAATCAGTTTGCAAATTAGTGAAGATTCACCATAATTTTGTAGGTACTTGATATGGTTTGGCTCTGTGTCCCCACACAATTCCATCTTGAATTCTCATCCCCACGTGTTGAGCAGGGGATGGTAGGAGGTGACTGGGTCATGGAGGCAGTTTCCCCCATGCTGTTCTCGTGATAGTGAGGGAGTTCTCACAAGATCTGATAGCTTAAAAATGGCTCTCTGTCCCTTCTGCTGCCTTGTAAAGAAGGTACTTGCTTCTCTTTTGCCTTCTGCCATAATTGTAAGTTTCCTGAGGCCTCCCAAGCCATCCAGAACTCTGAGCCAATTAAACCTCTTTCCTTTATAAATTACCCAGCCTCAGGCAGTTCTTTATAGCAGTGTGAAAATGGACTAATACAGTCCTCAAAAAGAGATCAGAAGTATACTTACCCAAAATAGATCAATCTTTGGTAGTGTTAAGTGTCCATCCTGGATTTCTCAGTGTTCTAGATGCCTAAAAGTAAGATTGTCTTACTTTTAGGTAACCAATCAGGCATTAATTTACAATGTTGGCACACTGCAATGTGGTTTAGGCATAGTTAGTCTGTGCTCACTATACAGAGAAAAGAACGAGGCTAATATTTTCAGTGGCCCTTTCCTGAATTGCCAGCCCATGTTTAGAAGCATGATTATATTTTGAGGAATGCTTATGTGACAGCATGAGGGCTAATGTCTGTTGTTCATTTAGTTTATGGTTCTCTTCCTACATTATTACGATTTGCAAACATTTGTTAGAACATGGAGGGCTTTGGCCTGCTTGACTACATCCCACTTGCAAACGGGGAGGATTTCAGAGCCAATCATGAATCAGGAACTATGAATCAAGGCCAAAAATTGCAAAAGGAATGAACTGGAGATCAGTTAGTACATCAGGCCTGGATGTGGCCTGGTGTCAGCACAGAAAGACTGAACCCACAAGGCTTCCTGACTCTTTGCACTCTTTTTAGGTGATCACTGGGCCCAATCAACAGGGCCCAAGGGGGAACAGAGCAAATTGGAAGGCTGCTGGCAGTGGAAGCTCTCTTAGGGCTTTTATTTGGTCAAAAGAACAAGGCCAGGGGCATAAATTAAAAGCAAATTCAAAAGGTCTAAGTTAAAAAAAAAAATGCTAAGTAGACTGTGGTAGTCTGAAAGGTATGAGGCCTCAAAGCCACAGACTTGTTATTAATATTTCTCATGAAGCAGTAAATACTTTGAAATTGAAAATATATCCCCTTTTTAAGGAAAGACTCAATCTGACTGGAGTAAAGCCTGACCAAGCCCAAATGTCACACAGTTATGAATCACTGTCAAGAGTGGATTATGCAGACAAGTAGTTTCTTTAGCCATGACATTTTAAGCAAAGTAAACATTTTCGAAGTGGTTGCATAACAAACTGGTGGTACTATATTTTCCTTAATTTCTTCCTAATATGAGGAGGCCCACAGCAGAATTACAGGACAACTTGTTTGCGTGTGAACTAAAATAATTTTCGCATCACGTTATAAGAACTGTTCCTTCTACAGAGTCTATGAATGGAATAGGGCTGTTGAAGATGCCTTCCATGGTATGGGGAGATGGAAGAGTTTTTCAAACTTCTGCAGGTCATTTTGATAAGACGAAGCTACATTTCTTCATTTTTTCTACTGCTTTGAACTTGGAACAAAAAACTCCTTTCTTGAGATACTTAAAAATCTTCAGACTTTGCCATAAGAACCTTTTTCTTTTTTTTTTTTTTTGAGATGGTGTCTCGCTCTGTCACCCAGGCTGGAGTGCAGTGGCGCGATCTCAGCTCACTGCAAGCTCCGCCTCCCGGGTTCACACCATTCTCCTCCCTCAGCCTCCCTAGTAGCCGGGACTACAGGTGCCCTCCACCATGCCTCGCTAATTTTTTGTATTTTTAGTAGAGATGGGGTTTCACCATGTTAGCCAGGATGGTCTTGATCTCCTGACCTCATGATCCGCCTGCCTCGGCCTCCCAAAGTGCTGGGATGACAAGGTGTGAGCCACCATGCCTGGCCGGCATAAGAACATTTCTATTCTGCTAGTCACCTTCTGGAACATTAAGAAGACAGTCCAGGGCCAGGCGTAGTGGCTCATGCCTGTAATCCCAGCACTTTGGAAGGCCGAGGTGGGCAGATAACTTGAGCTAAGAAGCTGGACACCAGTCTGAGCAACAAGGTGAAATCCCATCTCTATAAAAAAATATAAAAAGTAGCTGGGCACGGTGGCACATGACTGCATTCCCTCCTACTTGGGAGGATCCATTGAGCCCAGGAGGTCGAGGCTGCGGTTGAACCATCATGGCACCTCCGTACTCCAGCTTGGATGACAGAGTGAGATCCTGTCTCAAAAATAATAAAATAAAAAAGAAGGCCAGGCACGGTGGCTCACACTTGTAATCTCAGCACTTTGGGAGGCTGAGGCAGGTGCATCATGAAGTCAGGAGTTCGGGACCAGCCTGGCCAACACAGTGAAACCCTGTCTCTACTAAAAATACAAAAATTAGCTGGGTGTGGTGGTGGGTGCCTGTAATCCCAGCTACTTGGGAGGCTGAGGCAGAAGAATCGCTTGAACCTGGGTGGGAGAGGTTGCAGTGAGCCGAGATCGTGCCACTGCACTCTGGCCTGGGCGACAGAGCTAGACACTGTCTAAAAAAAAAAAAAAAACCCCAAAAAAAAGAGAAAGAAAAGAAAAGAAAAAAGAGGAGAGTCTAGTTGGGTCTTCAAGTCCACTGAGAAAAAAAAATACATAGTCAAGAACCTGGGAGTTATTGGTAAATAAATCAGGGCTATTTACTGCTCTCACGTTCTCACTTTCTTGTTATGCAGCCATTGCTATAGCTGGTCAGTTTGGGTATCTTACCACGCATGTCTCACTATCTTTGGATACAAGAATTAAGTCATAGGCTGGACATGGCGGCTCACGCCTGTAATCCCAGCACTTTGGGAGGCCAAGGCAGGTAGATTACCTGAGGGTGGGAGTTTGAGACCAGCCTGACCAACATGGAGAAACCCCATCTCTACTAAAAATACAAAATAGCTGGGCATGGTGGTGCATGCCTGTAGTCCCAGTTATTTGGGAGGCTGAGGCAGGAGAATTGCTTGAATCTGGGAGGTGGAGGTTGTGGTGAGCCAAGATCATGCCATTGCCCTCCAGTCTGGGCAACAAGAGTAAAACTCTGTCTCAAAAAAAAAAAAAAAAAAATCGTATGACTATGTGTAATATACACATTCTCTTCACAAAAACAAAGAAAAGGTCATAGACAGTATCACAAAATTCCAGCATTCTGGGACTTTGCCAGAGATTACCGCAACTTCTGACAATGCTTCAGCACCTGTCTAATGAGTGCTCACTAGAAAATTTCTGGAATGTTGTATAAAGCAACTGTGTTTACCTCTGCAGCAAGGGATTTGTGGAGATGTTCACGTTTTACCATGAGCATATTTGACTTTCAGAAGTGTATCTGAAGAAGTTGCCATCTTTCCACACTTCTATTAACAGCCAATCCTTGATCTCATTATGCTGTTATAAGACCGGTCCCTGTCTGGGTAAGTAACTTCCTCAAGTTGAGTTTTATTACAATACTTTTGTTTTTTTGGCCAGGCACAGTGGCTCACACCTGTAATCCCAGCACTTTGGGAGGCCAAGTCTGGAGAATTGCTTGAGCCCAGGAGTTCAAGACCAGGACGGGCAACATAATGAGATGCCATGTCTATTTAAAAAAAAAAAAAAAAAAAGGAAGAAGGAAAAAACTTCTAGTTTTATTCACAGTCACTATGAAAAACAGCCACATGAAGTTCCTTATGGTATTTTAATAGTATATTGTCATTTTCCATTTTGTAGTCTTGAATTGAAAATGAGTAACAAGTTTTTCTTAAAATTCAGTGCTGGAAAAGTTTTTCTTCCCTTGAGAAACCATCAGCCTCTTTTGAAAATGACAATTATGTAAGCGGTTGGGGTACCTGGGTCTCAGGAAGCTCAGTGTTTTAATTTGTTGCTCAATAGTATGTTTACTGTTACCTGTATGCTTTTCCAGGAATCCCATTTTATACTAAAAATACTTACACTTTGAAATATTTATTTTTAAAATGTATTGATCCTGTCTTTTAAAGATGTTCAACTCCCTTCTCAATGAGATGCTGGCATAAGGAAACATAAATAACAAAAAAGGGATCCGGATTGGGAACAAAGGCAATGACTACAGGGAGTTCCCCTTGAGAATTAAGGTCTGGAATATTTTTTTCATTTCTGATTGAATGCAACTTTGGGAAAGTTAGCTGGAAGCCCTGCCCAAGGGAGATGTCACTGCTAATCAAATTGTAAGGAATTTGCTAATTCATCGTTTTCACCACACTCGTGTTAGAGTTTTATGTACCAAAGTTGTCTTTTTTAGATGAACTAGAGAAGAAATAGGGTCAAAAGCATCTATTGAACATGTTTTTTTTTTTTTTGAGACGGAGTTTCGCTCTTGTTGCCCAGGCTGGAGTGCAATGGCGAGATCTCTACTCACCGCAACCTCCGCCTCCCAGGTTCAAGCGATTCTCCAGCCTCAGCCTCCCTAGTAGCTGGGATTATAGGCATGCGCCACCACGCCCCCGCTAATTTTTGTATTTTTAGTAGAGACGGGGTTTCTCCACGTTGGTCAGGCTGCTCTTGAACTCCGAACCTCAGGTGATCCACCCACCTCAGCACCATGCCTGGCCAATCATTTATTTTATCTATAAGTGAAATTCGTTCACAGAGAAACTTTAGTCATTCCTGATGGCAAAACTTCATGTGGTAAAACATTTTAAAATACTAGAATGGGTTCTGTTATTTACACGGCTCAAAATCCAAAAAAAGTACAAAATTGTATTTAGTAACAAATTTCTCTTCCAATGCTGCCCTTTAACTATCCAACTCCCATCTCAAGACACAACCAATATTATCTGCTTCTGGTATATCTCTCCAGATATTTGATGGGTTTTTGTTTTGTTTTCTTTTGACACCGGGTCTTGCTCTGTCACCAGCTTGCAACACAGTGGCACAATCACGGCTCACGATGGCCTCAACCTCTTGGACTCAAGCCATCCTCCCACCTCAGCCTCCAGAGTAGCTGGGACTATAAGCACATGCCACCATGCCCAGCTAATTTTTGTATTTTTTATCGAGACAGGGTCTAAGTTGCCCAGGCTGGTCTCAAACTCTTGGGTTCAAGTGATCCTCCCCCTTAGACTTCCCAAAGGCTAGGATTAAAGGTGCAAGCCACCATGCCTGGTGGCTTATGCTTACTTTATGCTTATACAAACATATCTATATATGTATCCCTACAAGTTTGTTATCATTTCCTCCTTTTTAGTAGAAATTGTAGCATACTATTAGGTAATTGTTTTGTGTTAAAAAATGCACATGATATATACTGAAGATCATCTCATAGAAGTACAAAGAGCTTTCTCATTCTTTTTAAAAGCTTTCATAGGATTTCATTTTATGCCTGTATCATGATTTGCCAGTCCTTTACTAAAGAATATTTGTATTTGAAAAATATCTTATTATAAACAATGCTGAAATAAACAAGGTTGTAGATACATACCATTTCTCCTGTGTGTTGTAAGATAAACTCTTTTTTTTTTTTGAGACACAGTCGTGCTGTGTTGCCCAGGCTGGAGTGCAGTGTCACAATCTCGGCTCATTGCAAACTTCGCTTCCCAGGTTCAAGGGATTCTCCTGCCTCAGCCTCCCAAGTAGCTGGGATTACAGGCGCCTGCTATCACGCCTGGCTAATTTTTGTATTTTTAGTTGAGACAGGGTTTCACCATGTTGGCCAGGCTGGTCTCAAACTCCTGACCTCAGGTGATCTGCCCGCCTCGGCCTCCCCAAGTGCTGGGATTGCAGGCATGAGTCACTGTGCCACCACGCAGGGCCAAGATAAACTCTTATATGTATATCTGCAATATTGTTAGGTATCCTGACCTTCCCCCTATGGAGGTCATTATAATTTACATTTACATTTTCATTATGACTGCTTGTCTATACTTTTAACCAACACTGTGATTATCAAACTTTCTAATCTTTGACAATCTGATAAGTGAAAAAATGGTTTCTCAATACAGTTGCAATTTGCATTTCCTCATGGAGGAAAAAAAATTGAGCCAATTTTTTTTTTTTTTTTTAGGATAAAGAGCCACAAAGTTATGTGAGTTATTATTTTATCCTTAATATTGCTCCTGGAGTCTGTAGCAGGTCAGCATCAGAGTTCAGAGATCAGGAACATGGCAACATGCCCAGAACTAAGATGAAAAGAAAAGCCAATAGGCCCCATTTCATGAATATTTGCCTTGAGGAGTCCCTGAAGATGTCCCTAGAAGTTAACTTCTGTTTTTATGTGGAGACAATTAGAAGCTAAGTTTCAGATTCCCCAATGCCTGCATAAGTAGCTCTAATTACTTAGCAGAGCATAGTATTTTTCCCCCTTCAAACCACCTGGTACAAAAATGAAGTAAAACAGGTTCTATATTTATAGATATAACTAAGCCACACAATAGGATTGTGGGGTTTAGACCAAATCATCTAGGTCACATCAGGGTTATAAAGATTAAATGATATGTTTAACACAAGAACTATTCTGCTTAGGGATGGAGGCTTGTTGCTAATTAGCATAACTGCCTCGTGACTTGCAGAAACTATGTCAGCGTTTTGTTTTGTTTTTGTGTGCTTTTTCATAGGGAGAATCATCTGGTGGTGTTAAATACTATATCTATTTAAAATTAATCACATGCCTTTCCTAACAACACAGATCATGTTAGTTGCATCTGTCTTTACAACAGGGATTTCTGAAGCAAATGAGAGGTATCATTATGTGATGGAATTAAAAAAGAAGATTAGGAGTTAGGCTGGTTGGGTTTGCACTTGCCCTCACTGGCTGTGTGACCTCGCGCTAGTCACTTGACCTTTCTGAGCTTCAATTCCTCATTTGAATAATGGAAATAATCTGACCTCTGTACCCCTGGGTTTTGCAGTCAGGAAATAATGGATCATTGTACATATGAAAAGTCTTTACAACTATCAATGGCAAGACATCTGTCAGTTATTCTAATATTCATGGTATAGAAAACTGAAATACAGCGTCCTTACGTCTATTTTCCAGAAGAGTTCACTTCTCTTTAAAAGCTTTTAGCAAACCACAATCCAGGTAATTAAAAAGGAAATATTAAAATTTTGTTCTCAGGTTGTCTGACATTTCATGGTTCAGTAATGTGACATCTCTCACAGGCAGAATAGCATCTTTGGACAAGTTTTCTATTAAAAATATGCTTCATAGAAGAAAATATTTTAAGGACCTAAAAGACAGCTGTGGATGAAATTTGCTCAGTTTAGCAAAGAGCAAGGACTATGTTTGTGTGTTTAGAGAAAAGTAGGTCGAGCCTAGTTTTTCTCCCTGGGGTTCTAGACTCCTTTCCACGTTGTATCTCAAGCTCTAACAGCTGGAAAGCTACTTTCTTTAACCTTTAATACACACTTGCTAGTAAACTTGCTAGAAGCATGAAGATAATACAGACTGCGAATCAGCCCTTCTAAAAGACAATCACGACTCCTTCCTTGCAAGCTTCCGCCCTGATAATTCTGCAACCGTCCCACCTTCTATACGCCCCGCGGTGCGAGGCCCCTCGGCGTGCAGGTGGCCAGAGGCAAGCAGGAGGCAGACCCCCACCTACCGCGGCCCGGCCTGGGCCCCCAGCGCTGGGTGCGGCGGAGCCCCGGACTCCTGCGGGGACGAGTGTGGTCCCGGGACGCGCGGTGCAGCCAGGTGCGCGGGCGGCAGTGGCAGCCGCGGAGCCCCGCGTCGCACGTGGCAACAGGTGCAGCGCTGTCCCGGGCGGGCGCCGCGGGGCGTGGGGCGCGTTCGCACTTAGCCCGGGAGCGCGCGGAGCGTCGGGATTGGGACCCGGGAGCGGCCGAGCGGAGTCCAGCGCCCCGAGGTACGGCCTCGCACGTCATTCAGGTTCCCCGAGGGCCGCCCCCTGGGACGGCGGCTGGCCTTGGTCTCCCGCAGCGAGCCGCTGGAGGGGAGCCTTCGGAAGGAGCCGCCCCGGGTTGGGGCGGGAGGCCCGAGTTCGGCTATTTACAAGTTTCCCGAACTCCCCGCCCTGCTCCACCCCCTGGCGGCCCCGGACGCGGGGAGGCGGGGAGGCCGGGGCTCCGGGTCCCGCCTCGTAGCCGCCGCCGCCGGCGTGGGGTGGTGCCGTACCGCGCCGCGCGCCCCCAGGTGCAGACGCCGCCCCCGAGACCTCCGGGGCGGGTTCGCGGCGACCCCGCCAGTGGTCCAAAGGGCGCCCGCGCTCCCCGCGTCTGCGTCTCTGCTGCCGGAGTGCTTGAAAGAGCTGCGGGTAAGTGCGCGCTGGAGTCTGTTCCCCCTGCCCCGCGGCAGGGGTGGAGAGGGGACAGGCGAGCGCGCCGCCCAGGGTGACGGGACCGGTCCTCGGGGAGGGGAGGGGGCGTTCCAGGGGCCTGGGGGCCGAAGCTGGGGGTAAAGGGGGCTGCAGCGCCGGCGGAGCGGAGGCGGGTCTCACGTGGGCCAGCGCAGAGCCTGCGGAAGGGACGGATGCGGATCTCGTCGCTGTCACCTTGAAAGTGACCGAGGGGCTTGACTGTGGACTCCTTACGCCGCCCACCCGGGCCCGGCGGTCCCAGCCTTCTCGCTGGGCCCCTTCTCAGCAGAAGCAAGCGGGGCCGAGAAAGGGGGTGGAATAGGGTTGCTGCAGGTCCCAAAGACCCTTCGCGGCACCTCGCTACTTTGTGCAGCTTGTTTGCACTTTTTCACGCTCTAGAAAAATCTGCTCTTAATTAAGGTGACCTTATTGACTACTCTGTAGTGCTTAGTAGACTTAGGTGTTTACTGAGGAACGTTTTTGTTCTTTTTTGAAGACGTACTCCTTTCTACCAAGTTGTTTGTTGATTTTGACTTGGAGTAATTTGGGACTAGGAAGGAAGAGGTTAATTCTTCATTTAGCCTGCGTAGTTACACATACTCTGTTAAATACTGTCTATTTGAAGTAGTCAGTGTTCTAAGAAAGGAAATCCAGTGTGTTTTGTTTGTTTCAATGAAACCAAAGTCTTAGGCAAAACAGTGCGTGAAAGCTTTTAAGTTTTGCCAGGTGCAGGTGATCGGAAATCAGTCATCACTAAATCACAGCGCTGGGGCTGGAGGGTGGGAGTGGGGATGTTACCAGTGGATTTCAGGAGGAAGGGAGGCAATGCAGGAGGGAGGGGATTAAAAAAGAGAGTCACTGCATCCTGGGAACCAGTGACCTCTTTAAGGAGGCTGTATACAACATGACAGTGCATGGATAACTTTAAAAGGAATTGCGTAAACGGAATTGCAATTCTGTAGACAAATTTCTTTTTCAGGGATGATTAGGGCAGGAAATGATGGACAATTTAAATTAAAATGATGATGTCCTGTTAGGACAGTGCTTTACAGTGAAGAAAGTGCTGTTACAGATTTTTTTTTCATAAGCAATATATTCCATTAGGAAAGCTATACAAAGAAAAGATTAGAACTACATGCTTATCCTTAAAACCAAAGCTAAAAAACCTTAGAAGTGGAATTTAGTTTAAAATAATATGTAGTTATTTATGTAACTTGCACCACCTTTTTTCACCTGTTCTTTTTAAAATCAGGTTTATGAAGAGAAAATAGTTCTTGGTAGATCTGCTTGGTGGAAAGAAAATCATGCTTGGAACAAGACCTTTTAATTATGTCAATAAGTCAGGGTTACATTGTGGAGTATAATAGGATTATAAAATTAAAGATAAATATCTTATATTTTTTTGGAAACTAACCTGCTGTTACTACACTCAAGCATTTAAAAAGCCTGTTACTTAATAGCCCTGTTCTGTTAACCCTGTTTGTTTTGATTTCAAAAGTAATCCATGCTTGCTGTATAAAAATAGGTAGATTGAGAAAAGTGAGTTAAGCAATTTCAGCAAAGATAATCACAGTTAATATTTAATATTTAAGAAAATACTTGTTAATATATAGAAAATATTTTTTATAGTTATATAGTTTATCTAAATATACTATTGCATGGAGGTTTTTTTCTGCTTAATGTATCATGAAAAATTTTCCATGTCATGAAATCTTCAGAAATCTTAGTGGCTACTTAATATTACGTTACATAGATGTATCAGACTGGTTTTCATTTATTTCCACTTAGTATTACTAAATATACTTTTGCAACAAATGCCTTTTTAAAACTTTATGTGCAGGGTTAATATCCTTAGTGTCCTTGAAATACAGTTGATGGTTGGAAGATCTCATACATATTGACCATTTGCTTTCCAAAAAATGTTTAACCAAATTATATTCCCACTAGCTCTCTGTGAGAATACTGGTGTTACCATATTCTTGTCAACATGGAGAATCATCCTTAAAAGGAAAAAAAAAAAATTCTTCCCAGCTTTATAGGTGAACAGTGCTTTCTCTCTATTTAAACTTCAGTTTCTTTGATTACAGATGATTTGAACACCAAAGAAATCTAGTTGTTTTCCATTTTGAAATTTGATGTAGTGCCAGAATTTTTTCCTGGGATATTAGTATTTTTCCATTAATTCATAAGAGCCTTTTATGGATTGATAGTAAATCTTTGCCATTCATATTGCAGATACTTTTCCGATTTTATCTTTGCTTTATATATTTACAGTGGTTTTGACATACACAAATTTCTTTAATGTTGATAAATCTGTTGACTTTCTCAAAACAGAATTTTTAACACTTCTAAATCGTAGCTTCAGAACTATATGTGACTGTGGTAGAAGATTTAAAAAAATTTTTCCAACTGGGTGCAGTGGCTCACGCCTCTAATCCCAGCACTTTGGGAGGCCAAGGCGGGTGGATCGGGAGGTCAGGGGTTCGAGACCAGCCTGGGCAACATGGTGAAACCCCGTCTCTACTAAAGATACAAAAAATAGCCAGGTGTGGTGGCGTGCACCTGTAATCTCAGCTACTTGGGAAGCTGAGGCAGGAGAATCGCTTGAACCCGGGAGGTGGAGGTTGCAGTGAGCCGAGATCATTCCAGTGCACTCCAGCCTGGTCAACAAGGCAAAACTCCATCTTAAAAAAAATTCCCCAAATTCTAAATTAGAATCTTTTCAAATTCGTTACAAGAACTTCCATATCCTGGGTTAGAGACTGTTGCAAAACTAATTGCATTTGTTGATGAGAAGCCATTGGGCCTGGTATATACTATTAGGAACAACATCCTTTGAAATCAGAGCAGAAAGTTTTAAATCCCAAAGACTGAATGTTTTTCAGATCTGTTATTCTGTGATTATACAAAGTAGGCTCACACTCCATTTATTTTCAGTAATCTATTTGTAGTATCATTTTGCCAGATTCTTAGTCATTATTGTGGTTTCATACGGACTTGATGATGAGTGTTGTTTTGATGTCCAGACAAATGTACGTATATGTAGTTGAAAAATTTCCTGGATTAATTTCCAATACTGCTACTCAGCAAAGTATTTATTGTGGGGGTGGGTGGGGGAACACGTCTTCCTGATTTCTCAAAGTTGAGTTCTTTCTCTGTGTTGTGAAAGCTTGAATATACCCTGAAAGGCCTCACTGAAGGAGGTGTGTTCTCCATCAGAGCCTGAGTCCCTTTTATTCCCCAAGCTTAGAGCGTGAGAGTAAGTGATAGAACCATATTTGAGCCATAAGGATGAAATTGGAGTTCAGTATCTGTGTGCTTAGGGGCACTTAAAAACGGCCTCAGATTTTCTCTGGAGGAAGGCAGGCGCCGGAGGGAGGTGACCACTTAGCAACGGGTACATTGGTGACTGTGGCCTCCTGAGAAAGAGGATGAGTGATCCCACCCCACAGGAAATGAAGGACTAGATGGGATGGTATGAACTCAGCTAGCTTGAAATCTGGCCCTGCAAAGCCTACTTTGACCAGGGAGTCTCTATACCTGGTTTAGGATGGTCCAGTATAACCAGGAGTTGAGTTTGGCTTGTAATTTCTTCTTCTGACTTTTTATTTTATTTTATTTTTTGAGACAGGATATTGCTCTGTCACCCAGGCGGGAATACAGTAACATGATCATAGCTTACTGCAGCCTTCACGTCCCAGGCTCAAGCTATCCTCCCGCCTCGGCCTCCTGAGTATCTGGGACTACAGGCATGTGCCATCATGCCTGGCTAATTTTTGTATTTTTTGTAGAGACAAGGTTTTGCCATGTTGCCCAGGCTGGATTTGAACTGCTGGGCTCAAGCAAATCCTCCCACTTCAGCCTCCCAGAGTGCTAGGATTAGAGGCATGAGCCACTGCCCCCAGCCTAAAAATTTCTTTCTTTTTTTTCTATTTTTATTTTTTGAGATGGAGTCTCACTCTGTGGCCCAGCTTGGAGTGCAGTGGTGCAATCTCAGCTCACTGCAGCCCCCACCTCCCAGGTTCAAGTGATTCTCCTGCCTCAGCCTCCTGAGTAGCTGGGATTACAGGTGTGCGCCACCACGCCTGGCTAATTTTTGTATTTTTAGTAGAGACAGGGTTTCGCCACGTTGGCCAAGTTGGTCTCGAATTCCTGACCTCAAGTGATTGCCTACCTCAGCCTCCCAAAGTGCTGGGATTACAAGCGTGAGCCGCTGTGTCTGGCCTAAAAGTCCGGCCTAAAAATTTATTTCTAAACCAAGTTCTGTAGATGATTGCCCTGATGATGGTTATTTATTTATTTTCTTAGAGAAAAATCCCTCAGTGATCTTTGAAATTACTCTTGGATATGGGACAGTTTTCCATGATAACATTAATCATGACATTCACTTGGCCTTAGAAATGGTAAAAGAGACTTCCATTTTGGAGCTGACAAATTTGGGGGCTCTTTGCCTTGTGGATACATAAGATAAAACTTCCTTTTCCTACACTAGAAGCAGATTGGCAACTTGTGATTGCTCTCATATATAAATGTTACACAATCAAGGAAGAAAGGGTGGGTTTTCTCAACAAATTTAGAGTGTGAACAAGGTCGAACTTGGAAGTGCTTCACTTAAGTAAATAGCTTTCAAGTACTTTAGAAGTACGTATTTGCATATAAATCTTGATTACAAAATAACTTTGTTCATTAAAGTTTAGACTTCAAGCTGTATATTGTAAAGTAATAAAAATGTATTTGTTCAAAGATAAACTGCGTTTAAATCTTGCTAGCAGGCCCCTGTCTAAATTAAGAATGTTCTTGTCTGCACACTGGTTACACATTTTTTCATTCTAACCTAGAATGAAATTGTAAAATTAAGTAAAGATAGTCTTAAGGTCACTTAAAGTTTCTGATGAGGAAACATGTTTACTTTTGGATTGGCATTGATCAGAATCTTTTTGAGCAGTGAAAGAAGATGAAGTGCAGGTCCTGAGTTTCTCAGACTAGCTGGGAAGGGCAAAGAGGTTGCAAGGAGGCGGCACCTCTGGGGAGTGGACTTTGCCCTGAAATTGAACTGATTTCAGATTTCACCGAGGTTGTGTGGAGCAGAAGGGGAGGCTTGACAAGCTCGTAGGTTTTCCTTAGACTTTAAGCTCCATACCGAAGAGTAATAAAAATGTATTTATTTAAAAATGAACTGCATTTAAGTCTTGCTAGCAGGCCCATATCTAAATTAAGAATATTCTTGGGGGCTGGGCGTGGTGGCTCATGCCTGTAATCCCAGCACTTTGGGAGGCCAAGCTGAGCGGATCACTTCAGGTCAGGAGTTCTAGACTACCCTGGCCAATGTGATGAAACCCCATCTCTACTAAAAATACAAAAAATTAGCTGGGTGTGGTGGTGGGTGCCTGTAATCCCAGCTGCTTGGGAGGCTGAGGCAGGATAATCGCTTGAATCCAGGAGGCGGAGGTTGCAGTGAGCCGAGATCGCTCCACTGCCCTCCAGCCTGGCCAACAGAGTGAGACTTTGTCTCCAAAAGAAAAACAAAAAAAAGAATGTTCTTGGGCCTGGCTCAGTGGCTCACACCTGTAATCCCAGCAATTTGGGAGGCCAAGGCAGGTGGATCACCAGAGGTCAGGAGTTTGAGACCAGCTTGGCTAACATGGTGAAACCTTGACTCTACTAAAAATACAGAAGTAGCTGGTGTGGTGGTGGGTGCTTATATCTCAGCTACATGGGAGGCTGAGGCAGGAGAATCACTTGAACCTGGGAGGCGGAGGTTGCAGTGAGCCGAGATCGCACCACTGCCCTCTAGCCTGGGTGACGGAGTGAGACTCTGTCTAAAAAGGAATAAAAAGAATGTTCTTGTATACACATTAGCTACGTAAATAAAGGTAAGAAAAACCACACATTTTATCCTCATTCTAACCTAGAAGCTTTATTGCTGGGACACAGTGTGAACTCCGCTAAAGAGAAGAACAGACTAGGAATGGATCAGTCTTTCAGGTAAGAGGTATTGGAAGAGGTTTTTAAACCATCAAATGACCTTATTCTTTTAAATGCATAAATGTCTACCTTATAAGTAAATTGTGTCTTAAGCTTGATGCAGAAGAAAAGAAAATTAGTATTTAAATTTGAGGACTAATCAAGTATAATTATTCTGATCTTCTACTGTTAACTAAAACATTTAAGGACATTTTGTGTCCTAAAATGACATTGAAAAGGGAATCTTGGGAAAGACTCGTACTTATCAGGAGAGTAGGAAGAAGCACATAACATACATTCTTGTGTAAATAATGTTTGTGACAGTGTTCATTAAGTCTTGACTGTTGGGTAGTTAGCTTATCTTTTATGCTTTTTGTACATTGGAAACATGGTAATATTTAACTCAGGTGTTATTTACGCATATACCAATCTGGATGAAAAGAATCAATATTTCTTCACCTTATTTCAGATAAGCAGTTCATAGGAGGTGTTCAGCAGTGTTCAATGACAAATAAGAAATTTATTTTCCTTAATGTTTATTTTGTAGATTTTTACATGATTGTTAGCTGTGAATGATATGAAGTTGAAACTGCGTGTCCTCGTAAAACATAGCTCACTTGGCTAGCTTTATGCAATGAAAATAGAAGCCAGCATAGATATGAGCAGTTTCAGAGATGACATTGAAACGTAGACCTGCCCCTTTCCCCTGACCTCTGTGTCAAGGTGGTTGAGTCATATTTCCCAGAATTCTGATTAAATCACCTTGCACTATTAAAATCTTATTTTTTATCATACTGTAAACTGCTACACTGTAATCATTTCGTTGTTAATCACATTACAGAATTGAACCATATTTGCTTATTACTGTGACCGTAAGCCAGTAGGCTTTAATTGAAGTGAGGATTGCAGAAGTCCTCCTTGCTGGTGGGGCAGGGTAGGGTAGAAGGACATTGGAGAACGAGAGATGGATTTAAAAGAGCTGAGCCATGCCAGGACCTAGCTACCAAGAAAAATTCACTTGTTGTATTAGTTCCCCAATCTAGGCCCCACATACAGAACCAAGTCATTTATACATAGTGTATAGTTAGGCTTATATTTTCATGTCAAATGATAAATAAAAAGCATGAGTAAAAATCCTTGCTGTTAGAATATTATGTTTGATTTTTTTTTTCTTTTATCTTTTTTTTTGGAGACAGAGTTTTGCTCTTGTTGCCCAGGCTGGAGTGCAGTGGCGTGATCTTGGCTCACTGCAATGTCCGCCTCCTGGGTTCAAGCGATTCTCCTGTCTCAGCTTTCTGAGTAGCTGGGATTACAGGCATGCACCACCACGCCCGTGTTCATTTTTTATTTTTGGTAGAGACAGGGTTTCACCATGTTGATCAGGCTGGTCTCGAACTCCTGACCTCAGGTGATCCACCCGCCTTGGCCTCCCAAAGTGCTGGGACTACAGACGTGAACTACTGTGCCCGGCCTGTGTTTGGTTTTCATCGGCCTCAGCCATTTTTGAGCACTTTCTGTGGGCCAAACACTGTGAGGTAGAAGAGAAAAAAAAGAATTTGACCTCTTTTCTTGGAGGAGTCAGAGAAACCCCAATCATTGTGAAAAGTGCAGTTTTGGAAATGTTAGTGTTTGTGTTGTTCGAAATATTCTCCCAGGTTGTTAACATTGGGCTCTGCATTAAAAATTCCACCTGCTGTCTTGACCAAAGTTTGGTCACATAGGTTGTATCGACATTCTTGGTTATATAAAGCATCCTTATCCTTAATCATGCTTACCCTTTTCCTTCTCACCAAAAGGATTAAGAAGGAAAATACTTAGCACTGCACTCTTTGGCGTCTCTTAATTTCTCTCAGTGAGAATCTTTAGTTACCTTTTCCAGTATCTTTTTGCTACATCTTGCAAGCTCCTTAAGGATAGGGTCTAAATCTTCGGATGCTGGGTACATTTTTACTTTTATAATTGCTTCTCCCAGATGTGGTCTGGAATAAATCATCTAGAGCTCTGATGGCATGGGAATTTGAAATTCTTTTTTCAGATAGTCACAGCTACTGGAAGGTCTTTTAAACCACAGGTATTAATTTCCTTATTGCTTTTCTCTGCCTTGCTCCTTGCCTTCGCCTCTTGCCCTCACCCCCTCATCCAGTGTTTCATACTCAGCAAGCAGAGGGAAGGTAGCTCAGCCTCAGTCTTGTGTCCAACTGAACGGCCATGGCTTTGGGAGCAGAGCATCAGAGCTGGAAGGTGCCAAGTTTCCTGTTCCTTCTGAGTTACTGTTTTATTATGAAGGGTCAGTTTCAGAACATCTGGCATACACATGTGCAAATACATGTACGTACTTGATTCCACTCATGATTTATGACATTCTCTATTCATGCAGACAATCGCAAGTTGACAGTTTCTCTTGACTGGGGACTTGGGCTGTTTTCTGTTTAGAGAAAAATGTATGTACAACTTAAAGAGGAATTCAGATAACTTTTCAGGCTAGGATTGTTCTTTCTCTTTACATCTAATAAGATTTGTGTTTCAGAGTAGTTTTGCATTTATGTAAAACTTTTCAGTAGTTCACTAGACTTGCTTGTTATTGAACTTGATTTAATGCTGTGAAGAAGTATTTTCTGTTTAATGTTGTGAAGAAGTATTTTCTGTTTAATGTTAAAAAATTGTTTTGCTTTCAGTTTTTTTTTTTTTTTTTTTGAGACAGTCTTGCTCTGTCACAGGCTGGAGGGCAGTGGTGTGATCTCGGCTCACTGCAACCTCTGCCTCCCAGGTTTAAGCAATTCTCATGCCACAGCCTTCTGAGTACCTGGGACTGCAGGTATGCGCCACCACGCCTGGATAATTTTTGTATTTTTGGTAGAGACAGGATTTCCCCATGTTGGCCAGGCTGGTGGCGATCTGCTGGCCTCAGGTGATCTGCGTACCTTGTCCTCTCAAAGTGCTGGGATTACAGGCGTAAGCCACCGTGCCCAGCCTTTTGATGTTGCTTTATAGTGTTTTTGATGGCACCTGTGCAAAGGGATTTACTTACTCTTAATTTGAATTTAAAAGAATAGGGTCAGTCAATGAAAAGGGAGGTAAGAAAAATCCTACATTTCTGTTTCTATGAGAAAACCTAAACCATTTTATATTGCAGATAAGACTATTTTGTTGGAAAGTTCTGGTTATAGCTTATTAAGCTGAACATTTAAAAATGTATAACCTTGTAGATATATAATCAAATGAAAACTATTTTCTCCTTATATAGTGTGAGTTGTTTTGATCTTGAATGATTAGCCCTCCATCCTTCAGTGCTAGGGACTGCTTTTCTTCTCTCTTTCCTCCTGTTTTCATTGAATTTCAAATAATAAATAGAGGTATTTCACCATTTAGCTAGATTTTGCCCACCGTGACATCCATTATGAAACTCTGGGGACATACTTTATTATAGAATTGGAAAAACGTAATGGGTATCCAGAACATTTGGTGCAGTAATGTCATAGAGAGTGCACAGACTTAACAGGCAAAATTGGGTCGTGTCTGAGATTTTCCTATTAGCCATGTGACCTTGGGGGAAATTTCATTACCTTCGCTCCCCAGTTGGCTCATCAGGACGCTGGGAGGTGGGGGTAGTATCTTGTCTCCTGGGGTTATTCTGACACAGGTGTCAGGTATATAGAAAATGATCAATGGGTGCTAATAACCTTCCTTTGTCTCTAGTTTTAAATTAAATCTTCCGATTCATAGATAGGTGTTTCATTTAATTTCTGCTGCTTAGTCTTGGAGGTGTTGCTTGGATCTGCTGGTGCTGTCTGTTGGGAGTTAAATTCTAGGCTCAGGAGGCTGATAACTTTCCCTCTTCCTTAGGAGGAACTGATTTGTACCAAACATTGGAGATTGTTTATTCTCAGACTCCAACTTTGTCACCTCTTGTTTTTCTTGAAAGTTTAAGTCTAGTGAGCTGCTGATACTCCATTTGAACTGTATTTTCAAAAAATCAAAGTAGATACTTTTATCTTTGGTAAAGTCTGTAAATTATGTTGCCTGTTTGCTATCAATCAGCGCATTCGAAAGAGAATTGAGTCATCACTTTGAACTAATCTTGGACTTGTGGATATTACAGTACTAAGGTTCCCTGTTCTAATTTTTCACCTGTAACATAGTCCAGAATATTTGTATTTTAGAGTTTCAATTATAAAATGTTACTATTAATATACAGTATTTAAATATAAAAGCAATTCTGTATTTTCATCTTTTAAGCATAGTGAAATATTAATTCCCTATGTTTGTGGCAAGCACATTGTAAATATGATATTAAGAACTGATCACATCAGCCCTGTGGTTGGGCAGAGCAGGTCATGAGTGCTCTCTTTTATACTGAAGGAGACTGGGGACCAGAACTATTTGGATAAATGTTTTGTCTTATGGCGAGTAAGTTATGGAACTGGGACTGGACTTGTACCGGTCCATTTCCCACACCCAATATGATACTGTTATTTGACTAGTTTTAATGCGAGTGGAAGTAATAAGTTTCTGTTGCCAGGATTTTCTATACATTGGTGCTGAAATGGGATAAAAGTTCCCCCCGCCCCCACCGATAGTTTGCTTTGTCACCCAGGTTGGAGTACAGTGGTACTATCTGGCTGGCTGCAACCTCCACCTCCCAGATTCAAGCGATTCACCTGCCTCAGCCTCCTGGGTAGCTGGGATTACAGGTGCCTGCCATCATGCCCGGCTAATTTTTGTATTTTTAGTAGGATGGATTTTCACCATGTAGGCCACGCTGGTCTCGAACTCCTCACCTCAAGTGATCAACCTGCCTTGGCCTCCCAAAGTGCTGGGATTATAGGAGTGAGCCACCGTGCCAGGCCAAGTCATGCAGTAGTTTTGATATGTAAAATTTCAAATGACATAGCTGAGAATTATGGTTTATTTTCACATTTTCTAATCACAGAACACAAAACCGAATGTTAAATGTTGTAAGCCATTCAGATTAGTAGCACAAGTGAAAAACTGACAGATCATTACAATCATGAATTCCACTTACATAGGACTTTATAGCTTTCAGACTGCTTTTTTCAATAAATCCTAATAGAACTCTATAGAAACAATCATTTGAATAATCAGATTTTTTGTATCTCACTTTATAGATTAGCAGTCTGAAGTCTTATATGCTGGATAGAAACTACTATTTTTTTTCCTGAAACTTTTTTTTTTTTTTTGAGATGGAATCTTGCTCTGTTACCCAGGCTGGAGTGCAATGGTGTGATCTCGGCTCACGGTAACCTCCGCCTCCTGGGTTCAAGCAGTTCTCCTACCTCAGCCTCCCGAGTAGCTGGTACTACAGGCTTGTGCCATCATGTCTGGCTAATTTTTTGTATTTTTAGTAGAGGCAGGGTTTCACTATGATAGCCAGGATGGTCTTGAATTCCTTATCTTGTGATCCACTTGTCTCAACCTCCCGAAGTGCTGGGATTACAGGTGTGAGCCACCGTGCCCAGTCGAAAGTTTTTTTAAAAGTAGAAATCTTGAATTCGGTTTCCTTATTGTAAGCTACAGAGAGGCACGTAATTAGTGGAGGAAATGGAGGTAATCCCAGATGGAAACTGAAGTAGGAGGTGAGGCCAGTGTCACAACTGGGAAGGGATGAATGCCCTCACAAAACCGCAGTTTCAGCTGAATATCAGTCATGATTTTTAGCCCTAAAAGTCATCAGTTCTCTATTTCCAAATTGTCTTCTAAGGAATATATAGGGTTAGGACTGTATAAGTAGGCCCTGGATGGAGGTTGGCTCTCGTTGGGCTGCTGCTGTGAGTTAAATGTGTATATACAGTCACTTTCTGTTAAATAACTCTTGCTAGCAGAAAGCCTAACATAGGTAATCATTTTCAAGAAAAAGGTGCAGGAAGTCGATGTTTAATAAAGGTTGGGAGGTATAAGGTGAGGTGCCAACTTGCGTAACTACAAACACATAAAGACATTTTCTATTTGGTGTTGGCATGATTCAAATGGAAAATTATTTCCTTTTCACCAAGTGGACTTTGGAGAGAGAGGACAACTCTGAAGTTTCTAAACAAGGAAATGTTCATGGTCATTTAACACTTTGGGGTAAAGATTTTATATTTCAGCTGTAAACTCTGCCCTGCGCATGCGATCTACCCCCACGTCCGTCAAACAGTCTGAGCTACCTTTTAGGTAGTTTTTAAAAACTAACTGCATATAATTTAAAAACTAAAAGTGGCCGGGTGCAGTGGCTGACACCTGTAATCCCAGCACTTTGGGAGGCCAAGGCGGGCAGATCACCTGAGATTGGGAGTTGGAGACCAGCCTGACCAACATGGAGAAACCCTGTCTCTACTAAAAATACAAAAGTAGCCAGGCGTGGTGGCTCATTCCTGTAATCCCAGCTACTCGGGAGGCTGAGGCAGGAGAATCGCTTGAACCTGGGAGGCAGAGGTTGCTGTGAGCCGAGATCGTGCCATTGCACTCCAGCCTGGGCAACAAGAGCGAAACTCCGTCTCAAAAAAAAAAAAAAAAAAAAGACAACTAAAAGCATGCACAGTCTGTACATCAAATCATTTCTTTAGCATAACTGTACAGTCTTTGAGAGTGCCTTTGATAAGCCCTGGGTGTAGATGGTGGTTTTAATTATTTACTTCTATACAAACACCTCATTGTATAAAAGTAAATACTTTGGACCCAGTACTATCCTGAAACTTACTGTTTTGACTCTTATACTTGTTTACTGATGTACTTGTTTACTGATTTTCATGAAAAAGGTTACTTTCTGATGGAATTTTGAAAATCATCTACAATATGATGTGATATCTAGGAGAGCAAGGACTTTATTTTGTTCCTTCCTCTGGGACGGATTTAGAATTGTGCTTTTTATTTTTGTTCAATAAACTGTTGAAGGAATGTTGACTTAGATTGAGAAATATAGTTGAGATTCTCAGAAGTCCGTTGGGTTAGGACTGCAGGCAGCTGGCACATGATCCTTCCTGACCTGCTTTTCAAGGTGGTTGTTTAGTCTGTGGCTATCGTACCCTACTGGGTTGTGGCCAGAGACCTACTTCGGTAGAAGGTTCTAGATGAGTATGTTCAGGATGTAAGAGTAAAACATGAAATTCTGAGTAAAGAGACAAAAATGGTAACTAGTAGCTATCGTCAACATTTAAGGGTTTCAGTTGGGTAGGAAGGATTAGTTGGCAAGCAGATTACAGAAAAAGAATGCGGAAATATCTGTAGATTCCAGTAAGAATTCATGAATATGTCTCAGAATACACACTGCTGTTCACTACTACGTGATCTTTGAAACAATTTTTGAGATAACATTAAGTATCATGAAATGCAGTGCACCTGGCTTAAGTGTGCAATTATATGAGTTGTGAGAAATACACATTGGTGTAACCATCACACCAATCAAGATACAGAATGTGTCCATCACCCTAGAATGTCTTTTTTTTTTGAGACGGAGTTTTGCTCTTGTTGCCCAGGCTGGAGTGCAATGGCGCCATCTCGGCTCACTGCAACCTCCACGTCCCGGGTTCGAGCCGTTCTCCTGCCTCAGCCTCCTGAGTAGCTGGGATTACAGGCACCCGCCACCACGCCCAGCTAATTTTTTGTATTTTTAGTAGAGATGGGTTTCCTCATGTTGGCCAGGCTGGTCTTGAACTCCTGACTCAGGTGATCCGCCCACCTCGGCCTCCCAAAGTGCTAGGATTACAGTGTGAGCCACTGCGTCTAGTCGGAAAGTCTTCTTGACTGGATGAATAAGCTATTGAGCTTTGGTCATCAGAAAAGTGAGGATGATAATAAGGCTTGTTTTACAAGGTTGTTGGCATAACAGTAGCAATGTACAATTGTATACATTTTATTTAACTCTAAAACGACCCTATGAGATGGATTGTTGAATCAGTTTTTGTCCATGAGGAAAATGAGGCCAAGAATATTTTTGGCCTGTAACAGGTAACCCAGTTCCTGAGTCAGTTTAGGAGCTCCTTATTAAACGTATGCTCCTCGTATCAGGTGGCTATAGGGTCCATGGCTGTGCAGACCTACCAGGTGTTTAGGTGATTTGGTTATTGTGAGGAGGAAGGTGGAAATAGATCAAGATTACACTTTGGAGTAGAGTTTAATGTCCATTGTTGCTCTTTATTAACTCTGTGTTTTGAGCAAGGTACTCAACTTCTGGAAACATCAGGTTTAGCATCTCGGAGGAGGGATGGGGGAATATGGCTGTCATGTGACCTGTCTGTCCCATGGGACTGTCTACTGGAGGATGACTGTGGGAACACTGTGGACTTTGAAGAGCTGTGCACTGATGTCGTTATCTTTACCCATGGTGGAGGCTGTGGCCTGTTCCTCCTGCTGGCTTCACACACTGTGCTCGCCTGGAGTGGAGCAGTGGAATTGACAGGGTGTCAGGGAGCGGTGGCCCCTCCTTGTCAGTCCTTGGATGTGCCAAACACTGTGTTTACACAGCGCTTTCTCTCACCAGCCCTTATGATGTCCAGAGGCTTCCGATCGCTTTTCAGCAATGAGGTCAGCCTCACTCCACAAAGCTTGTCAAGTGTACTAGGAAAAAGTCTTTTTAAAAAATTCTACTTTTATTTTCTTTCTGAAATGTATAGTCATGATACAAAACAGTATGTGCTGGTTTGAGGTGGATGAGTTCGTAAGGGATCCGAAGAACTGATGTGCTGTGGCCTGAGTGAAAGTCTCTTGTGATAAAGTGCTATCCCTGCAGTGTGTTAAATGTTGGTTGTTAACATAGCACCTTAACTCTTAATATCAAATGGGAAACCCAACTCCTTCATACCGCTCTGGTGGATCCATTTCTTCCAGCCCCAGCCAGTCTCTCAACTACAGAAGCAGGTGAGACACTTATACATTGTGACCCCAAATGGAACTTTATTTCTTTATAACACAACTGCCTCACACATCCTCATTTCACCTCACTTGTAGAGAACATATAATGTGGCAACCTCAAGATAACTCAGTGTTTTTTGGTTTCAAACAGTCGCTTGCAGATAAATATCTACTTGAGGATTTTAAGTGTGGTCAGTTCACGCTTCCTATCTGAGGCTCTTCTCTCCTCTGAAGGATAGATTTCCTCCTTCCTCAGTGGCACACCCACTTCTGAGATGGTGCCTGGGTCCTTGAAGAGCTTTTATCTGAGATGGTGGCTGGGTCCTGGAGGAGCTTTTAGCATCATGGCAGCAGGTGAGGGCTGTCTGGTGCCAGGCACTGCCTTCCAGACCTCTCTGGCCTCTACGGAAGCAGCTCACTGGGGTTGGTCTTTGGGTGCCTCTGTCCTAGGCTTGTGCGTGTGTTGGTGATGTGGCTTCCATTGCAAGAAGGGTCAGAATACACTGACCCTTCCTTGATGTGTTCTAGGCTGCTTTTTTTTGTTCGTTTTTTCCAGAGATGGGGTCTCGCTCTGTCACCCAGGCTGGAGTGCTTTGGCACAATCGTGGCTCACCGCAGCCTCTAACTTCTGGGCTCAAGTGATCCTTTGGTGTCAGCCTCCTGAGTAGCTGGGACTATGGGCATGTGCCACCACGGCTGGCTAATTTTTAAATTTTTTAGGGACAGGGTCTCACTGTGTCACCCAGGCTGGTCTTGAACTGGGTTCAATAGATTCTCTTGCCTTGGCCTCCCAAAGTGCTGCAATTACAGGCATTACCCACCATACCTGGCCTTAGGCCTTTGCTGATCCATCGGCCCTCTCAGTACTTCCCTTGGTGTATTTCTTTCTCTCCTGGTCTGTTGCTTTGATCTTTGCAGAGGTGAGAAACTGCCCTCCAGATCTCACCACTGCCTTTCTCATCTAGATCAGAGGTTCCAAATGTGCATCTGTGACCCTGGGGTGCCTGGTGACAGAATGTTGACTTGAACATGGTGAGATGGAATAAAAATACAGTGTACCAAGATTTTCATAAGGCTAAATGTATGTTACGTAAACTAAAGGAATGTTCTTCATGCTGCAGCTTTGTACCCCCTTCACTTTTTGTGTTAAAATAATGTCCTTTTATGATGTGTTGGCAGTAGTACAAATTTTGTCTGAATTGCCCTTCATGGCGAAATTAAAGCTGACATCCCCATGCTGTCTCTGCAGAGTTTTGGAGTGTGGATGTCACGGATCCATAAAATCCGAAAGGCTGAGAAGCACTCACCTGCCTATGCCTTAGTCTCAGCTCAAGCTTTATCTTCTTCTGGAAGTGACATTTCACTGTTTTCTCCATATCTGTAACAATGGAGCCTATTTTCTGGGTCCCTTTAGCCTCCAGTTGCTTCTACCTTTGCAGTTTTTGTAATTATTTACTTGTACATTTTTGTCGTCCTGGCTGAACTGGAGGCTCTTTGGAGGCTCCTTGAAGGCTGGGACCGTCTTGTTCAGCATTGTGTCCCCATCACCTAGCAAAGAAGCTGGCATGTGATAGAGGACCTAGGAATGTTTGTTACATGAATAAAAGTTCTTGTTATAGGTGGGGTGCAGTGGATCACACCTGTAATCCCAGCACTTTGGGAGGCCGAGGCAGGTGGATCACTTGAGGCCAGGATTTCAAGACCAGCCTGGCCAACATGGTGAAACCCTGTTTCTACAAAAAATACAAAAATTAGCCGGGCATGGTGGTGCACACTTACAATCCCAGGTACTCAGGCAGCTGAGGCCCGAGAATCACTTGAAGCTGGGAGGCGGAGGTTGCAGTGAGCCAAGATTGCACCACTGTACTCCAGCCTGGGTGATAGAGCAAGACTGTGTGTCAAAAAAAAAAAAAAAAAAAAAAAAAAAAGTTCTTCTTATTATAAAAAGGTCACTCTGTAACAGGGATAAGGAAGCTGACAGAGTGATGTGAGAAATGCCCCCATTCTGTAGCCACGGAACTTCTCGGAGACTGTTCTGCATGCTATTGTATACATTCCTCTTTTTGTAGCCAGTTGGAACTCTGAATATTGTAAAAATTACACAGGGATCATTTCATTCTTGAAAGTCTCTTAATATGGTGGCTCATGCCTGTAATCCCAGCACTTTGGGAGGCCGAGGCAGGCAGATCACCTGAGATCAGGAGTTCAAAACCAACCTGGCCAATATGGTGAACCTTCATCTCCACTAAAGATACAGAATTAGCCAGGCATGGTGGTGCGCACCTGTAATCCCAGCTACCTGAGAGGCTGAGGCTGGACAGTCACTTCAATCTGAGAGAGGTGGAGGTTGCAGTGAGCCGAGATGGCAACATTGCACTCTAGCGTGGGCAACAAGAGTGAAATTCCGTCTCAAAAAAAAAAAAAAAACAGTTGTAAGAAAATTAGCAGGGTTTAGATTGCCAACTAAAACATCTTACATTGATGTAACAGCAGGGAATAGGAGTATTCTCAACTGTAAATGTGGATTCAGTTAAACCACACTGCCATGTTGCCTATAACAGCTAAGCTATAGGAAGTTAGTATCAAAAGGAGAGATGTTATTTTATTTAACTTATGATTAAATACTTTATACAGAGTTGAAATCATTTGGAGAAAGGCATGAATGGATACTGAATTATTTGCTTTTAAAATGTTTGGGGGCCGTTCAGTTCCACAAATCTCAATTGAGTGAGTGTGGGTAGAACATTTCTCTACCATCTTTCAGTGGAAATCTTCATTGCATTCATCTCTGCCTTTGAGCTCTGAGTGACCTTCATGTCATGGGGGCCCACAGGTCTGTGGGAATTGGAGTGGTGGGCCGGGCCTCGGTCACTGGCATTTGTTGACCACAGCAGAGCCTCAGATTGTCGTTAAGGATGGAGTCCGCATGTTACTGAATTGTTTTTTGAGAAATTACTGCTGGGGTCACTTAGTTGGTGTCTGTCTTGCTTGAGCTTCAGATACCAGTGATTGTAAGGGCCGTCACCAATAGGCTGTCAGACCCTTGGAAGTCAGACTCAAGGACCGTCTTCATGGAGCCTCAGGCTGAGTTGAACACATTAGTGACAGGAATACAAAGCTAAACAATGCCCAACTTGTGAATTTCCACATTCTTCTCATAGCACAACAGCATGCGCATTGCATATCTTTTTATTTAAAAAAAAATTACATCATCTCCTCCTCCATGTCTAGTGAGGACAGATTCTAAGGCCTGATAGGCTCCCTCTTCCTACACTCCCATCTAAGAAAGGCAAAAAAGCAGCCAGTCCTGGAGCACTGAGGCTTTGTTTTGCTTATGAGGGTAAGAGAGGGAACTTGGCTGGTCCATGTTGTATTCCTTTATTTTCCTGGCACACCCCCACCTTTAGCGATGTTTGGAAAATTCCAACTCCAGAGTGGATGGAATGGAGAGAACACCTCACTCACCTTCACAGCCAGAGACTTCACTAGGCAGGTGCTTATTGTCAGAGCTAGGACCAGTGAGCAAATCCTCTTTATTTCTTGGAGTTGTAGCTCAGAGTCAAGCCAGGTTGCCTTCTCAAATACAAGGGCCAACATGTTATCCTCATTGCATTCTTAAGGGTGTGTGTGTGTTTGTTTGTTTGTTTTGGGACAGAATTTCACTCTTTTTGCCCAGGTTGGAGTGCAATGGCATGATCTTGGCTCACTACAAACTCCGCCTCCCAGGTTTAAGCGATTCTCCTGCCTCAGCCTCCTGAGTAGCTGGGATTACAGGCGCCCACCACCACACCTGGCTAATTTTTGTATTTTTAGTAAAGATGGGGTTTCACCATGTTGGCCAGGCTGGTCCTGAACTCCTGACCTCAGGTGATCCACCCACCTCTGTCTCCCAAAGTGCTGGGATTATAGGTGTGAGCCACCATGCCCGGCCAGGTTTCATAAGGTCTTCATTTAATGTTACCAGTAGAAACCTGGGGATCAAACATTTTTTACACCATAGACTTGTGGGTTCAGAAAAGATGTTACAATTCTTCACAAAATCCAAGTTAGGGATAAAGAAAAGGGATCAGTTTTGATGTCATGATGGCCTTGGAGGAAAGGTGTGATATGAAATACATAAATGTATTTTCTCTGTGTTTTTGGATGTACTCTCCCATAACACTTCACTGTTAAAACATTTAAACCTAATTTGAGGGTCTTATGCTTCATTTTAATAGTGAGATGGAAAAACCAATCAAATATTTATCTTGAATGTGTAGTTCTTAAGATTCAAGTTATTATAGTCTTCTTTCCTAGAGGCGTAGCAGAAGATAATGTATAGTTTTAGCATCAGATGTATGTAGTGTTTCTGGTAGACCTTTTCCAATTAGAAATGATACAGTATATGGTTATGTTTATAAATAGCACAAGGGAATATTTAACTTACTACATCATCTTGGTATGCTGTGCTTTTTTTGAAAGGTGACTAACATTTTCTTTGAATATTTTTATCAATATCTTTTCCCAAAGCTGTTACACACATCTGAAATCTCAGTGTTATGAATGGACATGACATTTAAGGGAAAAAAATATCCCATCAGTGAGTTGTTTTAAATTTCCTGGCTAAAATCCATGTATGAGTAGTATATCTCTGTCAGCTTTGATTTGTTAGCCCCGTAAAACCACGGACTTGCCCATTTGAAATGGGAGCCCAGCCTTGGGTCTGGCCAACCGAGGGCCATCAGGTTAGAGGGCGCTGTCCTGGGAGGGCCTTTATAGCACTTAGGACCTGAGACTTGCTGTGTTAGCAGTGGAGTGTTGCTAATCCCACAGGGACCTGCCTGGCTTCTGAAGGGTTTCTCTCTAAAGGCTGCCTCATGATTATCTAGAGCCAAGTTAGGAATCAGAGGGGCTGCCAGCCTAAAAATAGCCACAGCCTGCAAAGAGGGACCTCATGGCACAGAGCCACCGCTGCCTTCCTGATGCCAGAAGTTGATCACATGATGGGGGCAGGAGGCCGTCGAGCAGGAAAGGGGTGCTGTCTAAAGACAGGTGTGGCCAGTGCAGGGGAGAGCCAGCATTTCTTCTTGGCTTGTGTAGGGAGGTTAGAGTCTTAGTGGTTGATTTAAAAAATGTTAGAAATGAAAGTAAATATTGAAGTTGGTCTTTTTATGAGGCTAGGCTTACTGGGATAGGTTTCTGGATAATTCTAATTTGTAAGAAACTCTTGTGTTTAATGTTAATGACTGTCATTCAGAGGAATCGAAACAGTAACGTGTCTTGTTTCCTTATACTGCCTTTGAACACAAAGTGAAGCCTTGTTTCAAAACTTGCAGACAACAGGCCATTTAAACAAAGACTACACATTTTAAGTTGAAATTTAGGGGAGGATTATTTAACATTCTTACTAATAACTCTTTGGTTACAATATGGTACAAATTGTATGTTGAAGTTATGTGGGCTGGAAGAAACTTTTGATTGGAAATTGAGACAAAAATCTTTTCAGAATGGTAGCTGTTTGCTGATTGGCTATGAGATATTTGAAACGTAGTATTTCTTTTAGAGACTCCTTTGTTCCATTTTAGGTGGAAACAGATCACTTGAGAGGCTGTGCAGGTAGATAATCAGTGGTCAAAAACCAGGCGCTCTTATTCCTTGAAGCCTTCAGGGTAATTGTGGAGATCTGATTAGATAAGAGGATAATTCTATTTGAACACCTATTGATTTAGGGGTGAAATGTCATTGATTTTCATAGATTCTTCCACAGCCCCTCAGGATTGACTATGAAGTGTAAGCTGTGTCATCTGATTTGTCATGGCAGTGAGCACTCCCTTGCCTTTGATGATGCCTCACGTCACCTTTTGCATAAAGGTTAGTCTGTTGCTAATTATTGTCTTAGGTCACTGGGTCCCTTTTTTGTATTAGATGTGATAGGAGGCCTTTAGAAGGCTTGGACTGAGGGATGGCAGGAACTGAGTACAATTCAGAAGGATGACTCTGGTTGCTGTTTTGAGAATATATTGTAAGGAGGCAGAGGCTCATGATTTGACCAGTTAGTAGTCCCAGAGAGAGACAGTGGTTGGGCCAGGGATAATAGTGAAGGTGAGGAATGGTTGCTTTTGAAATGTATTTTGAAGGCAGTACCTACTGGAGTTGCTACTGGGGAGAGAGGGAAAGAGGCAGATTGTTGCTGACTCCTAGGTTTTTGGCTTGAGGTACATTCATGGTGTCTTTTATTGAAAACCAGGAACACTAGGACAAGAAGGAAATGGGCAGGGGTCTGGAAGCCCAGAGTTCCCTTTTAGACTTGAAGCTTGAGATTGTATCAGACTGTTTTTGCTTTGCTAGAATGAAATACCCGAGGCTGGGTAATGTATAAAGAAAAGAGGTTTAATTGGCTCATGGTTGTGCAGGCTGTACAGGAAGCATGTTGCTGGCATGTGCTTCTGATGAGGCCGCCGGCAGCTGCCAGTCATGGCGGAAGGTAGCAGGAATCTGGCATGTCACATAGTGAGAGCAAGAGCAAGGGGACGGGGGAGGTACCACACTTTTTTTTTTGGCTGTCCCTTGTGGAACAGGGCAAAGCCATAGGAAGTGTGCCCAGAGTCGGCTGCCACATAGTTTTCAACCACCAGATGTTGCAAGAACTCGCTCTCTCTTGTGGACAGCCCCAAGCCATTCATGAGGGATCCGCCCCCATAACCCAGTCACCTTCCACCAGGTCCCACCTCCACCACTGGGGATCACATTTCAACATGAGATTTGGAGGGGACACACATCAACCCATGTCAGATTCCTGTTAAACATGTAAACGGAGATGTCACATTGACAGTTGGGAATTCAAACCTGGAGCTTTGGGGAAAGATCAGTGCTAGAGATGAGCATGTGGGAATTGTTATTGGAGTGTATCTGAAACAAGAGTGAGTGAAGGAAGAAAAGGAATAAGGGGCTGCCCCTGCCCTCCACCTCCAACACTTGGAGGTTGATGAAAGAAGAATCTCTCAGAGGCATTTGCCAAAGAGAAGTCTGTGAGTTTAGGAGGAAAACCAAGATAGAGTAGGGCCTCTGAAGCCAAGTGAAGGGGGCCTTCTTCAAGATTGATTCCCGTATTGTGAAGAGGTTTTGGTTTGTCAAACTGGGACCATTTTGTCCAATTTTTGGTGAGAGAGAGAGTGAGTGAGTATAATTATCATTTAGAAACGTTGATAAGCTTCAGGAAACCTTGTTAAATAAATAATGGCAAATTCAGCCAGAAGTAAGAACAAATACAACAAATCTTTTAAACACCAGAACATGGGTTTTAGTTTACCCATAGGCAACCTCATTTCAGGGAAATACATACATGTGTTGATCATTTTTGAAATACTGACAAGGATTGGAGGAACGTACTCCTTGACGGTCCCTGAAATCCAAAACACATCATTACATCTCCTGGTCACTGTCTTTAGGCGGTTTTCAAACCTTCATTTACTAAGGCTTCTTATGTAGTAGGCCCTAATCCTCACCACAGCAAAATAGTAAACTGTAACCACCCTTCACATGTTGAAACAGTTGAGTTGCTGTTAACTACTGCTGTAATGACACATTTAGAAACCTTTCCAATCTCTGCCTCCTTATCTACTACTTATTCCTGGGGTCTAAGCTTGTGTGACTTGTTCAGAAAGGCCTTCCCTGACGCCTACTCCCATAATAGCAATCAGAGCATCCATGCTTTCCTATGTGGCCTGTAGTTTGTTTATGTAGTTATGTCTGTTTTTTTGGTCTGTTTTGTTTACTCTGTACTAGCTCATAGCAGAGCATTTGGCATAAGATGGGCACTCAGTACATTTGATGAATGAATGTTATCCAGTATTATAAAACAGACACCTTACATGTGCCTCAGTAGCTTTGGTTTGGTGTCTGAGCTCAGTGTCTTCTTTATTTTTATTTTTATATATTTTCGGAGATAGAGTCTTACTCGGCCACCCAGGCTGGAATGCAGTGGTGCTATCTCAGCTCACTGCAACCTCCCCCTCCAGGGCCCAAACAATCCTCCCACTTCAGCCTCCCAAGTAGCTGGGACTACAGGCACCCACTACCACACCTGGCTAATTTTTGTATTTTTTGGTAGAGACAGGGTTTCACCATGCAGCTCTCGAACTCCTGGGCTCAAGCGGTCCGCCTGCCTCCTCCCTCCAAAGTGCTGGGATTACAGGCGTGAGCCACCGCACCTTCCCTCCTCTTTAAGTCTGGTTTATTGAGGTATAATTTACATATAGCAAAATCTGCACTTTTTGGGTGTATAGTACAATGAATTTTGACAAACACATGTAGCTGTGCAACCACCAACCACAATCAACGAAATAGATTTTCATTATTTCAAAGTTTCCTTGTGCCCCTTTCAGTCTTTGCCCATTCTTAGACAAACACCAATCCTGTTCCCTTACATTTGCCTTTCCAGAATATTATATAAATGGAGTTATACAGTATGGAGACTTGTGTGTGACGTCTTTTGCTTAGCGTATGTGTTTGAGATACATCTGTGTGGTTTGTGTATCAATGGTTTACCTTTCTGTTGTGGAGTGGTATTTCATCAGATGAATGTACCACAATAAAAAAAATAATAATCTACCAGTGATGGACATTTGGGTTATTTCAAGTTTTTGGCAATTAGATTTTTCTTCCTAGTTTAATAACACAGACAAGATAATAAAATGGCATCAATAACCCACAGCTCCATACCCCCACCCACATCTGTTTTTATTTTCCTGTGTTGCTTTTTCTACATATTTTACATAGCAGAAATCATAAAACACAAATATTTTTCCTAGTTTTGTAAACTGCATGATTTATAAATAGTTGCATTTTATTGAATTACTGTACTGTGGTTTTCTAATTCCTTGTTGTCAACATTTTCATCATTTCTAAGTCTTCACAGATGTGGAAAATATACTGAAAATCTCAAATATTTCCTATAATAAATTTCTTGCAATAATTTTCTTGAGACTCTTAATTGAAAGTCATAAAAATTCAAGCAAATAGGGACAAAAACTGGATAGGTGTGATAAGGATGTGGAGTCCTTCTAAGAACTTAGTGTCTGGCAGGTTATCAGGAACCAAGTCAGTGAGGCAATCTAACCCTCTCTGTTTTTCATTTCTGCTCCTCTTGGTGCGTTGGTCCCATCCATGTCTCTGTAGAGATTTGCTTTCTCTGCTTCTGGGTGTGTGGAGAAGGTGGTTGATGCACAACTCCTGGATTTATGTTCTTTAGTTCCAGGGACACACTGTGCCGGACCATCTTTTTTTTTTTTTTTTTTTTTTCTTTTTTTGAGACAGTGTCTCCCTCTGTCACCCAAGCTGGAGTACAGTGGTGTGATCTCAGCTCACTGCAGCCTCCACCTCCTGGGTTCAAGCGATTCTCCTGCCTCAGCCTCCAAGTAGCTGGGATTACAGGTGTGTGCCACCATGTCTGGCTAATTTTTTTTTGTACTTTTAGTAAAGTTGGAGTTTTGCCATGTTGGCCAGGCTGGTCTCGAACTCATGACCTCAGGTGATCCAACCACCTTGACCTCCCAAAGTGCTGGCATTACAAGCATGAGCCACTGTGCCCGGCCATGGCCACCTGTTTCAAATCCAAATGCTGGGGGAGGGAAAATTGCATACTGTTAGAGTTAAGTGTCTGCACGAGGGCTAATTTACTAGTTCATTTAGTGGAACCCACCTCAGTGAGTAGGTGGGGCTGTGTTCAGAGAAAGGGGACTGTTGTGGACTAAGCCCACACCCAGGTTTTCCATTTTAAGTAAGATACCATGAAACGAGTCTTACAGCTGTTGAAATTGCTCTCCGAAAGCGCAATTACAATTAGGTCTTAAAAGAGGAGAGAGCCCAGGGAGTATTACACATCTATTTCCTTAAATTTGTATTTAGATAGAAAAATAGTTGTTAATAGTGATTAAATATCACTCATCATCACCTATGAGTAATGTTTAATAGCAAAGAAAATCTAATTTACAGTCAACATTTATTGAATGCTTACTTTATGTAAGCCTTGTATCTGAGATTTTTTTTTTTTTTTTTTTTTTTTTTTTTTTTTTTTTTTTTTGAGGCAGAGTCTCACTCAGTCACCCAGGCTGGAGTGCCATGGTGCGATCTCACCTCACTACAACTTCCACCT
Organism: Pongo pygmaeus; assembly: GCF_028885625.2. NCBI lineage: Eukaryota > Metazoa > Chordata > Mammalia > Primates > Hominidae > Pongo > Pongo pygmaeus. The sequence continues at coordinate 17,826,556 of NC_072380.2, read as the reverse complement.
CCCGAGTTCAAGTGATTCTGCTGCCTCAGCCTCCCATGTAGCTGGGACTACAGACATGTGCCACAATGCCCAGCTGATTTTTGTATTTTTGGTAGAGACAGGGTTTCACCATGTTGGCCAGGCTGGTGAACTCCTGAGCTCAGGTGATCCACCCACCTTGGCCTCCCAAAATGCTGGGATTACAGGCGTGACTGCACTGGGCCTCGTATACACAGGCATGACTTCTGTGTATTGTCTGTAGGTCTCTGCAGGGATTGTTACCAGGATCACCCCCGCCCCCACCGTCAATACCAAAATCTGAGAATGCCTAAGTTCCTTATATAAAATATTGTAGTATTTGCATATAAAAACACATCCTTCCATAGATTGTAAATCATCTTTAGGTTACTTTTAATACCTAATGTAAGTGCTGTGTAAATACATTTATACTAGTTATGTTATAGTGTATTTTGTATTGTTATATATTTTTTTCTCCTGACTGTGTTCAGTCTGCAGTTGGCTGACTGTAAATACAAGCAAGTTTGAAAGATCACTCAGCACCACACTGCATTCTAACTGAGGTTTGTTTAACCCTGCAGAAGGACCTCGTTATTAAGTGGGCCTTGACTGGGAATGTTCCATGAAGAGGTAGTTGTGTCATTTTTTACCTGCAGATGGGACCAGCACTGGTGCTGAATGGCTTGGTGGCCCAGTAGGAACCTAAGCACCTTGACTTCACTCTGAAATGCCTGTGTAGTCATGCGACTCAGTATCGGGCTGTGTGTCTTGTGGTCACTTTTATTTTTAGGCCCCCACTGGGGTCACCCAGGTTGGCCAGGCTGCCTCACCAGGAGACTGTACCTGAGCTGTGTTTGCCCAGTGTCTGGTGGCCATGGGTCCAGATGTTTGTCCTAGTAATTTATTCTAAACAGCTACATAGAAAACATCTTTGTCAGCATACTTGCTGTGGTTACTATGATAATTTTACTCTTCTATGATATAATGTCTCTTTTATGATAGTTAAGTTAATAGAGTGAGAATTTCATTGACGATTTTAACAAAGAACTTGCAAACTTAGGAAATTTGTTCATATGTACACATGGCTGCTTTCTGTGTGACCGTCTAGCTTAGAAAAGCTTCCACCTGGCAGGTGTGTAGGGCGTGATGCATGCTGTCATGTAGACCGTTTGCATTGGAGGATTTAACATTTGAGGTCTCAGATACTCATGATGCAGCCTGAAGTTTCAGGATCCCGGAGGTGGTACGATATTTTTCTCCTATTCTGTAGATTGGGAAGGTTTGAGGTATCGAGAGGTGAAGCCATTAGCTCTGACTCTTCTAATTTGTGGTGTTACTTTAAAAAAAAAAAAGGTAAAATATACATAACATAAAATTTACGTTTTCAACCATTTTTGAGTGTACAGTTCAGTGGCATAAAGTACATTCACAAAGTTGTGTAACCTTCACCAGTATTTTCAGAACTTTTTCATCATCCCACACAGAAACTGTACCCATTTAACAATAGCTCCCCATGTTCCCCTCCCCGAGCCGCTGATAACCTCGAATTGACTTTCTGTCTCTATTCATTTGACTACTCCAGGTACTTTACGTAGGTGGAATCATCCAATATTTGTCCTTTTCTGTTTTTTTTTTATTTTTACTTATAATATTTTCAGGGTTCAGCCATGTTGCAGCATGTAACAGAATTTCATTCTTTTTTATGGCTGAATAATATTCCACTGTATGTATAGATCACATTTTGTTTATCCACTCATCTGTCAGGGGTGGCCACTGACACCTCTGGTGGTGTCCACTTTTTGGTTATTGTAAATACTGCTGCGTGAACATGGATGTACAAATTTCTTGGAGTCTGTATTTTCTGGTTTTGGGAGGTATAAGAGTGGAATGCTTGATCATATGGCAGTTCTATGTTTATCTCTTTGAGGAACCACACAATTCTTTTCCACAGCTGCTGCACCACTTGACATTTCCACCAGCAACGCGAGGCGGTTCCAGTTTCTCCATATCCTCACCAGCATTTTGATCATAGGTGTCCTAACGAGTGTGAAGTGGTATCTCATTGTGCTTTTGATTTGCATCTCGCTAAAGGTTAATGATGTTGAGCATCTTCTCATGAGATTCACCCCAATGCCTGGTGGCATCCCCTCCCCTTCCTTTTCTTCACATTTTAGAAAGGGGTAAACTTACTTTCATTTTCTTCCCCAGTCCTTATCCTCTTCTGATTTGAGACTGAGGTGGTACTAGCCAGAATCAAGTAGGAAAAGCAACACCTTTGATCCTTTTAGCCACATGGAAACAAAGTCCTAACTGGTGTTCAGCTGTTTGGCGTTTATACAGATGTGAAGGGCTAGTTTTTTCCCAAACTAGTAGTAGCAGCTGCATTGTGGTTTAAATGGGTTTCAGATTGGAGGCCAGCCTGGGAGCTTCTTAACAGAATGCCATTAAAAGAGAAATGCTGTTAGTAGCATTTATCTAGGAAAATGAGCTTTAAGTTAAATAAATCTCCAAGCAAACTTTGGAAGATTATATGCTTGTGGGTTGGGGACTGCCTTTACCAGCAGGATTGTTAAGGTCATATAATGAGGTGAGGTTGCTGAAGGAGGGAATGTATGTGTGAGGGTTGCACAATGGGGAAGAACATGGATGTTGGAATGGTTAGGTTTGCCTCCTAGTCTTATTTACATATAGTGTGCTGTGGGCCCTAGCTTCCACCTCAGAAATGCTAGTCATTGATACATGCATGTGTAGATCTGTGTCCAAGCTGGTTGACAGACAGGAGTGATGAGGGACATGTCAGAGTTCTCCCTGGAAAGACCCTGTGGGATTTTGGTGCTCCATTGCTATGATTTGAATGTGACTCCCAAATTTTATATGTTTGGAGGTGGAGTCTTCGGGAGGTAATTAGATTTAGATAAGTTCATCAGTTGTGGACCCCATGATGGGACTGGTGGCTTCGTAAGAAGTGAGACCTGAGTTGGCAGGCTCCTACTCTCTCACTGTGTGATGCCCTTCGCCATGTTATGACACAGCAAGATGGTCCTTACGAGACACCGGTTTTGTGTTCTTGGACTCTCAGCCTTCAGAACCCTGAGCTAAATGAACTTTGATGGCTTATAAGTTACCCAGTCTGTGGTGTAGCAACAGAAAACATACTAACATATACATCAAAGTGAGGTATCTTACCCTAGATTTGCCTTTATGTAGGAAGGCCATTGATATAGATACTGGGCTTTTTGGCTTGTTTCAGATAACCCCAGAGCATCTCTAGGCCACCTCTAATGACAGTGTGGCTAGCATGACTCTTGAAGACTCTTCCCCCGCTGCTGCACTACGTATGGTCATCTGAGACGTTGCAAAATATTTAAAAAATTCTGTTCAGAGACGTTGATTTGCAGTGATGCTTAGTACAATCTTTTATTTTCCTTGGGGCTCTGATTCCTAATCTTTGTATTTTACTATATATCTTTTTTCCTCTTGGATCCTCTCTGGCATACCAGGAGTAAAGAGAAATAATAGTCGTTCAGCCTAAATTAACGTCTCATCCCAACTAGGTGAAAGTTGGGGAAAGTTGTGCATGTGTATATATTGCATGAACTGAGGAAAGTACAGGATAATTTAGTTCTTAGTAGTTTTTCTTCTGGAAACTACTACTGGGAGTTTAATCTCCTTTTGATTCTCTAATATGGATTAGTCTTGTTATATAATCTTCATTTCCATGCCAGTACTTTTCAAGGGCATCTTATGTTCATGTGGTTTCTCCTTACTTTTTATTCCTTTGTGTTTTTTTGGTGCTGAATCACAGGTGGTTGTTTCAGAAATTAGAAGAACTACTCTTTCTGTTTACAAAGTAATGATCTGAAATGCTTTTACTTAGTGTCTAGATTTTCTTTAACATTGAATGATAGTGGGTTATAAAAAGAAGTTGAACATACTTTGTCTGGTTTTGGGCCTAGTTTCTCTTTGTAGGAAAACTTAATCTGCTTTCCAACAACCCACTAGAGAACCGAATGTACTGGTTTCTTATCTTAATTGGCATCAGTGATTGTAGCCAAAAGTGCTTCCTTGGTATGACATCAGTACAGAGTACACTGGCCTCTTCTACTGGGAAGCAGGACCAGATAATTATGTTTTAGCAGACGTAATATGACAGTCATAATTAGGAATCTCTTTAAATCCTCTGTGGTATAGTCAGTAGGGATATTGAAAACAATAGGGATTCAAGTTTGGATAATACGAGTGAAATATTTATTCTTGTTTTCACCAGTAGCTTTGGGACACAAAGTATTTAATATAGTATATTGGTGTAGGACATCTTTAAATGTTTCAGTTATTTTGTTTTGTACGTGTGTGTCTAGTTTCTATAGGCATTCCTTTTAATACATAGATGTTCTGAAGGTAGGATTAGTCTGCAGTATTCATGCCATTTCACCTAAGGTGGCTAAATGCACAGGTTTTAAAAAGGATAAAAATTAGAGTTTTATCCTAAATGCATTTGTATTTTGCTTTCTTTCATACATTTATGAGGCAAGATGATGGTAAACTAAAGGAGAAGTGGGAGATAATTCTGATCCTGATTCTGCCTCTAAATAATTGTATCATCTTAAAAGTCATCCAGGCCAGCACCCTGCACAATTCTAGGGCCACCACGGCCATCATCTTTAATGTAAATGGACCAGTAAAGTTTCTATCCATAGAATGTGGTGTGAATGGTGACTCGTGGAGTTATGCAGTAGACACTACTAGAAATCGTAACTTCTTTTCTCTAGATCTCAGTTTTCTCACATACAGAACTAGTAGATTGGGTTAAATGAACTCAGCCACTCTAAACACTGGACGTTGAATTATCCATGTTAGTCAGTCTCTTTTCCAAGAGTGGACCCTGTTTATCGGAAAATAGTAAAATTGTCTTTGTTGTAAGAGTTGTATTTAATTTCAAGAGAATCTATTGTAGGGTTTGTTTTCATGTGTAGACTGCCTGCTTGCAAGACTTCTTGGCATGCATTTCAGGTGTCTGATTCAGACAATCTGTTGTTGGAATTTGAAAGACATTTATTTAGGGACTACACTGACTATTTTGTAAAGTAACAGCTTTGATGACACTAGTTGTTCACATTGCTGAGAGCAGATATGCTGGCCCAAGATTCTGAATAAAAGATTTCCAGATCTTTTAATTGCAATGTCTGTGAAAGAAACGTTCATTTGAAAACTTCAATGCATGAAGCATGTATTTGATTCCATTGGAGCATAAATATATTTTAATGTTTTGATATTCAAATAAAATTCCAAAAGTAATTACAAATATTTAAATAATTATATAAATGTATAAAGCAAACTTACAATGCAGCCCTCTGCCTCCCCTTCCTCATCACTGACCTGAGATGGTGAACCACTGCTAATGAGATGGTATGTGTCTTTCAGGAACTTTTCCTTACACAGATTATTTGATGTATTATTAACTTGAGAATTTTTAAGCAGTCTGAACTTCTGAGTTTAAAAGATATAACACTCCTAAGAACTTATTGGTATAGGTAATTAGTCAAGGGAATGAGAAGTACAATTGTAGCCAGATTAATGTAGGTTATTCCTTAAATCTAAATTCCAATTATGTTATAGATGCATACTTAACATCTTACCTTTAAAACTTTTTTTTTCTTTTTCATTATCCAAAACACTGGAATATTCCAGTTTCTTTAATCCAGAAGCAGTCACCCAGCCACAGTGAATGCTGATTTAATCTGACAGGCAAAAGTCCCTTCTGTTTTCAGAGATGGTCTGAAAATTGCTTAAAGAACTTGTCATGTTTTTATTTGTTTACAGTTTTACTGTAAGTGATGTGTATAGTATAACCAAGAAACATCTGCGTACAAGTTTTCTGCCTATAAAGCCTCAGAAAAGTCTGTGATGTTTCATTGGCAGAGAGTCCAGGGAAAATTCTTTAGTTTGGAAGAATAAAAAAGTCACTACACTCAACCCTATTACTGCTGCAAGGCTGAGCTGGTCTTTGAATAATCGTAGTCCCCAGAGAGGATTCATTGTATGGTCTGGTGTTTGGATTTCCTGTAGTCTGGTTGCAGTTTCTGCATTGCTCCATGAAAAAGACAGTCTCTGAGGTGCAACCAAAGGCATTAAAAAATTTTGTTTGGACAGATAACTCGAATGAGACATCTCTTGCTTAAGTTTATAGCAGTTGGTTTTGATATTCTGAGGAATATAGGTAAGTTAGCTTGGTATGGTTGATTTGGGGCATTTAAATTAAAACCACTCAAGTTTCAAAAGTGATTTTTTTTTAAAGCTGCTCTTTAAATCTTACATGCTTTCCACCTGCTTATATTTTGTTTGTGGTATTTATCATACTTTATTGGATTACCCCTACTTCAGGCTAAATTCTAGAATGTTTGAAAATGCAAAGATTATTATGCAGAAAAGTGAGTATCCCCTTATGTACTTTTTGGAAAGGATAATAGTCAAATGCAGGGCTCTGCTTTGGGTTAAAGTATCAAGTACAAAAACTCTCATTAAGCAACTTGTAAAAATGTTGTATATTATTACAAATGACTGTGGTTATTTTATGGTTACACCAACAATTGTATGGAGTGCGGCAGGAAATTATTATGTATTATATACTTTATATGTCATCTGAAGTGTCTAGAGCCTTGCTTATTTGTCACTTTTGCATTGTAATTCTGATTGTAGTGCTTACCCCGCAGCCCCCCCCGTGTGTGTGTGTGTGTGTGTGTGTGTGTAAGCAAAGTGTGGCAGTGGGTCAGACTGAGAGAGAGAAGAAAACTGAAACTACTTGAGTGCTTATGATTTAAAATGATCTGAGCATTTTAAACTTGGCAATTTGGCTTTCATGTCGTCTTCACAGCAAGAGATGAGGATTGAGGGAAACACAACTTTGTTATTTCTGCTGCTTTTATGATATGTTTAAAGAATATAGGATGCCCTGAAAATGTTAAACCATTTTCCTTATTAAGATTACTGACTAAGGGCCGGGCGTGGTGGCTCACGCCTGTAATCCCAGCACTTTGGGAGGCCGAGGCGGGTGGATCACGAGGTCAGGAGATCGAGACCATCCTGGCTAACACGGTGAAACCCCGTCTCTACTAAAAATACAAAAAAGTAGCTGTGCGTGGTGGTGGGTGCCTGTAGTCCCAGCTACTTGGGAGGCTGAGACAGGAGAATGGCGTGAACCCAGGAGGCGGAGCTTGTAGTGAGCCGAGATCGCGCCACTGCACTCCAGCCTGGGCGACAGAGCGAGACTCCGTCTCAAAAAAAAAAAAAAAAAAAAAAAAATACTGACTAAGCCTTCAGAAATGCAGCTTTAAGAGTTTGTGAATGTGTGGGGTCTTCCACATGCTGGTTTGGAGGTTTTAGGAAGTAGTTGAGCCAAAAAAAAAAAAAAAGGAATAAAAGCATTTTTTGGAATGAACTTGAGGAATCAGAATTCTTGAACCTCAGCAGGTCAGTGAATTGATTCTGTCTTGAATCTTTATACTTCCCGCAGGCTTTGCTGGGAGCTTCTCGTTCGGGGTGCTGTCTTTGCCATCACCAGCTCGGGGCTTGCTCCTCCACCCCCATGCAAAGGCTTTCTAATTGCATAGTGTGAATTATCTAAGACAAACTGACTATACTGTGCTATTGACGGAGTAAGTCAGTTTTCCACTCCAATGCCCATTTAAATTGTAACCATATTAAAAAAACAAAAACAAAAATCCCCTGAAAACTCTACTCCAGAAGTGTAAACAAAATACCATTAATTGTTTAATCTTTATTTATTGGTGTAAGCATGATTTTTTGGATGATTCTTTGACTTTTCTGATGTGTTGATAACAGTTTTAGAGGACTTTGGAATGTCATCTGCCCACCAGGACTCTCTTCTCTGCTGGTGGTCTTGTAATGGTTTTTTGTTTTTGTTTTTTATTTTGGAGGTAGGGGACTTCTATCTTCTTATAAGACACTTGGTAATTTTTGACTGTTTGTATAAAAATATTCTAATTGCTGCACAAAGGCTCTTAAAGATATTTTAAATACAAACCTCATGTGGCTTTGAGGGTGGGTAGGGAAAGGGGGTGATATATTTTTGTTGAGGTCATTTTAATTTTTTTTTTTACCATGGCATAAACAGAGTTTCTCTCATAGCTTTCTTTGTTGTATATGATTTTCTTTTAAAAAGTCTTAAATGTGTGTATTTTAGAAAGAAGCAAATTACTTTTCCTTGGATAATTAAACTAGTATCTGTCTCTATGCTTAATAAATTATTCATTTTAACCTAGATCTCTTATTCATGCTTTGAACCTCTCTTTTATTTGTTTTGGATTGAGTAAAAGACCTTTGAGACCCTGGAACATCCAGAATTAATATCCTAAGCACACATATTAGTTTATTTGAAGAAAGAGAAGAGAGAACATTATAAAAGTCTCCTACTTTATACTCAAAGCGTAAATCCTTTGTGTATCTCTCTAGAATGTGATAGATTATTTATTCAGCTCTCTGATACTATCTGCTGTGGCTTCCTTCTTTAAATATTAATGTAAGTGAAGTAGTCTTTTAAAATAATGTTTAATTCAACAGACCTGTATTGGGCACATATTGTGTGCCAGCCTCTCTGCTGCTCAGGGCAGAGGACACAGCAGTGGCCTTTTAAGCGTGTCTGGCTTGTCCTCTCCTTTGCCTCGTGCTGCCACTGCCAGGAGTTCCCATCTGCCCTAGTAGTTTCCAGCGTCCAGTCTCTCCTCACTAGGACATCTTCCACCTTCAGCCAGTTCGAAGCATCAGTCTCCATCATAATTCCTTTGGCAGACTCACATTGCTCTCAGAGTAGAAGCCAAGCTCTTGAGTTGACCAAACTGTTGGCTCTTTATCTTCATGTTCCCCAACCCCCAAACTTGGAGCATCTTACTGCGCTTCAGTCTCTTTCACACCTTTTTTTTTTTTTTTTTTTTTTTTTTTTAAAGAGACAAGGGTCTTGCTCTGTCACCCAGGCTGGAGTGCAGTAGCATGATCATGGCTCACTGTAACCTCGAACTCCTGGGCTCAGGCAATCCTGCTGCCCTCAGCCTTCAGAGTAGCTGGGACCATAGGTGTGCACCACCATGCCTGGCGGATTTTTTTTTTTTTTTTTTTTTAGAGATGGGGTCTTTCTGTGTTGCCCAGGCTAGCCTTGAACTCCAGGCCTCAAGCAATCCGCCTGCCTTGGACTCCTTATGTTTTGGTATTACAGCAATGAGCCACTGTACCCAGCCCCTTTTACCTCCTTTCACTCTTTTTTTTTTTTTTTTAAACTGCTAATGGAAGCTTTAATCACCACATGGAAAAACAATACATTCATATATCAAAATTGGCTCCAAATTCCTTATCATCATCATCAACAGTCTAGAAATGAAATGACACATAATATAAAACTTTCCTGTTTATAACTAAAAGATTTATGAAACTGTTTTTTATAAATGCCTTTTTTTTTTTTTTTTTTTTTTTTTACCCTGAGGGTGATATCACCAAAGTGAAAAAAGAAAAGTCAGTCATTATCAGCTGGAATGTATTCAGCATAGAGTTTTAAAAACCATTTGTCATTATTCTGGAGTGATTTCCATTCATTCTCCCCACCCACACTATGTGATGATAACAGGAAAAGATGGCAAATGATTGTGCTGGTCTTATTATATACTGGTCATATAATTGTCAAATATACTGATCATGTGATTCTCAATTCAGTCTACCTACTAAAAGAAGAAAATAAAATTTTAACATCCATTAACTCTACACTATCATACTTTAAAATATGATTAAAATAAAGATCATATTTTAAAATTTACTGGTCATACAATTCTCAGATATACTGATTATATGATTCTCAATTCAATCTACCTACCAAAACAAGAAAATAAAATTTTAACATCCATTAACTCTGCGCTATCATATTTTAAAATATGTATCAAAATCAGTTCTCTGTTATAAAAGAGGGGTTGGCTGTACATTCTCAGACCACACAACAACAACAAACCCCCAGAAAACCAGGACAAATACTTTCTTACGAAGGCTCCTGCCGTGCATTCTACAAATTTCATATAAACCAACTAGGTAAGATCAGAGTTCGCGTAGATTGCCTCACGAATACTTAACTCTGGGCTCTTAGTCACCTTCAGATAAGATCTGCAAATGTCTAAAAGAAAAATAACTCCCAAATGGTGCAACAGTTATTCTAGTCAAGTGCTGAGAGAGGTTTGCATATTAAACTTGAAAAAAGATAGCCATGTTGAGTAGTAGGAGGAGATCTCATGGAGGAAGGAGACTTGTATGTAGCCTTTGGGATGAGTGGGAATGAAACATTTTCTCATTCTCATCAAGGATGATGATTACTTGTGTACTGGGTGTACTCATGTGTGATGCTCTGCAGACATTTAATTACCCATGAGTTGCCAAGTTTCTGTTCTTTTTAAAATTGCATGGATACTGATAAGACTTGTTTTTGCTAATACCGTATGCTTTCAGTTTTATGATCTTTGACAGCTGTAGCAAACTTGAACTTGGTGACAAAAATTCTCTAAATCGGCACCCAGTGTCAACCAGTCTTAAAATGCCTCTAAAGTCACAATTAAGCTTTTTTTTTTTTTAAACAAAGGTAAACTAATGCTAGCATAAAGGTCTGTTAATTTGTAGTGTGTAATAATTTTATAGTATATAAAGTATATAATTTCATATAGTAAATGATATCTTAAATGATAATTAGTGGAGAGGATTTGTGAAAAGTAAGAACCAATTTTTGGTGCTATTTCTGTTTGTCGTTAGGTAATTTAGAAGCCCTGTGGTACCTGATTTTGTGAGTGGTTATTTTTATGAAGAGATGTAGTAATGGACTTTACGAGAAAATTGAGAGTATACTGTCCTTGAATTGAGTTGACCTGTCTCTGAAAGAGCCAAGAAATAAAAATAAAACCAAAAGAATTGTGTGTGTATATATGTATGTGTGTGTGTGTCTGTATTTTAATGATTGTGAAGTATAGATGACAGCTAGTCTTTTTTTTTTTTTTTTTTTTTGAGACAGAGTCTTGCTCTGTTGCCTAGGCTGGAGTGCAGTGGCATAATCTCAGCTCCCTGCAACTTGTGCCTCTGGGTTCAAGTGATTCTTCTGCCTCAGCCTCCCTAGTAGCTGGGATTACAGGTGCACACCACCACGCCTGGCTGATTTTTGTATATTTTGTAGAGAAAGGGTTTTGCAAGGCTGGTCTTGAACTCCTGACCTCAGGTGATCTGCCTGCCTCGGCCTCCCAAAGTGCTGGGATTACAGGCGTGAGCCACCCTGCCCAGCCAAGGACAGCTAATTTTGATTCATCATGGCAGGGTTCCCCAATTCCTGGGCCGTGGCCTGTTAGGAACTGGGGTGCACAGCAGGAGGTAGGCTGCAGGCGAGAGGGCAAAGCTTCATCTATGTTCACAGCCACTCCCCATCGCTTGCATTACCGCCTGAGCTCCACCTCCTGTGACATTGGCGGCAACATCAGATTCTCCCGGGAGCGCGAACCCTATTGTGAACTGTGCACGTGAGGTATCTAGGTTGTGAGCTACTTATGAGAATCTAATGCCTAATGATCTGTCACTGTCTCCCATCACTCCCAGATGGGACTGTCTACTTACAGGAAAACAAACTGAGGGCTCCCACTGATTCTACATTATGATGAGTTGTATAATTATTTGATTATATATTACAATGCAATAATAATAGAAATAAAGTGTACAGTAGACGTAATATGCTTGAATCATCCCCCTCCTCCCGGTCCGCAGAAAAATTGTCTCCCATGAAACCAGTCCCTGGTGCCAAAAAGGTTGGGGACTGCTGGATTAGGGCATAGACTAGTTCAGGGGTCAGCAAGCTTCAGTCGACGGTCAAATCTGGCCCACTGCCTGTTTTTTGTAAATCATTTTACTGGGATGCAGTTGCGCTTGTTCATTTCCATATCGTCTGTGGCGTCTTTGATTCTACAACAGCAGACTTGAATAAATGCAGCACAGACCGCACGTCCCGTAAAGCCTAAGGTGTTTTATATTGGCCTTTTTCAGAAATGGCTTGCCAGCCCTTGGACTAGATTAACGTGTGAAGACGTCTTAAAAGAAGCAGACCTGGGGAAGATTTAAAGATGAAACAGGAACAGGGAAATTGTTCAGTGTATAGGGGATGCATTATTGTAAACTATTGTTTAATGGGTTTTCTTTCATAAAACTGCAGGTACATAGAAATTATTGGGTTTTTTTGCAGTTTTCTTTCATAAAAATGCAAGTGCATGGAAATTACCATTTTTCCCGGCTGTTATAGAACCTGTTAGCTTGGATTTCTGCACAGTATCAGTGAGTAAGAGGATAGGTCAGATGTGACCAGCTACCCAGATTCTCTGTATCCCCAAGGATTTGTAGATCATATGGTTTTTTCATATTAAGCAAGCACAGGCCTGTAACATCTTTGTTTTGACAAAACAAAAGATGACTAAAATGACATAGTTCTTAACTATTGTTCTCTTCTTTCAAAGTAGTTATAGTATTTAAGAATGTATCTATCATCACTCTTCTTCCCCCCGCAAAAAAAAACCCTTTAAAACATTCAGGTTCAAATATAATAATTTATTTTTTGCTCACTGAGATCTGGGTGGCTATTTACGATTTGTGGGCACTAATCCTCCAAGGAGGGATTCAGGGATCCAGGCTTGTTCCATCTTGTGGTTCCGTCATCTTTAACACGTTTCCACACTTGGCTTGCTTTGTTCATCTGTGTGGTCAGATAAGAACATGAGGGATTATGTGTGAGTTCTATGGTCCAGGCCCAGAGGTGGTACATATGATGTCCACTCACTTTCTGCTGGCTGGAACACACAGCATTACCTAAAAAACGCATAGAAACATATTATCTATGTGCTAGAAAGAAGAGGAGATGAGTTGGATAACCAGCCAGCCGCGGTTGCTAGTCTTTCCCTTTGCCTCGGTCTCCAGGATGGCTGGGTAGAGTACTGTTAATCCTGTTGTCTTAGTGCCTCCAGTGACTATCTCCCTCACTGCACCCTCGTCCTGGCTCTGGTGGGCAGCTCATTCCCAAGAGAAAAAAAGAGGTTGGGCCATTCTGAGTTTGTGCAGCTAATTCTCACTAAATTTACAAAAATCCACTAAGTCACTTCACTTCTCCTGGATGGAGTGAGTCAAAAGCCAGGAGTGTTATACAAATTAAGCTCCCTCCACATGGAAGGAATAAGCTGAAGTGGTATGGAAGCAACATTCTCTGCATTTCCAGTTATTTTCTAGATGCAAAATATCAGCTGTCTTGAGAGGAGCATTCAGAAGCATAAATTAAGAGTCCAAATGTAGGGGAAGTCTGTATCTGCTTTAAGAAATGGTACCGGCCGGGCGTGGTGGCTCACGCCTGTAATCCCAGCACTTTAGAAGGCCGAGGTGTGTGGATCACAAAGTCAGGAGTTCAAGACCAGCCTGGCCAAGATGGTGAACCCTTGCCTCTACTAAAAACACAAAAAATTAGCTGGGCATGGTGGGGGGCACCTGTAATCCCAGCTACTCAGGAGGCTGAGGCAGAGAATTGCTTGAACACGGAAGGCGGAGGTTGCAGTGAGCCGAGATTGTGCCATTGCACTCCAGCCTGGGCAACAGAGCAAGACTTCATCTCAAAAAAAAAAAAAAAAAAAAAGGTACCATTGGATGTGAAAGTAGCCAGCCCTGACAGCCACTGTTGTTATTGATCTGGTCAACTGGACAGGTGTGTCTCAAAGCTGTCTGCCACATCTTTGCTAATCCAAGGTGGCCCATGGACCAAAAGGATCGGTATGACCAGGGAGAAGGATAGAAATGCAGAATCTCAGGCCCCATCCTTGCCTTCTGAATCAGTCAATTGACCAACCAAAGGCCCAGTTGATTTGTGGGCACATTAAAGTCAGAGAAATACTGTTTCAGAATAAAAGGATGTAATTTCAAATTTATACTTGTTTTCTAAATTATTTAAGGTATAACTTGTATTACTTCATAGCCTTCCATTTTGAAATGCATTAAATCAACTCTAGTTTCCTGCTGTTTATTTAAGCAACTTCATGGGAAATCATTATGCTTTTAGGAAATTGACCACCAGCTACTCCTCTACTTGGTTCCTAGGTGGTAGACATGCTCCGTTAAACCTAGTGCTTGAGGTGGCTATTAAGTTTGATGAAAGGTAGGCTGCAAGAGCAAATTTAAGAATATAACTTGAATTATGAAAAATAGTAGTAAGTTGAGGCTTAGAGTAGAACTGTTAGCTACCTTGAATGGTTTTAACAGGAGGTAGAGATTTATGAATATATTTTTTATAATACATGCTGCTGATGACATTTTGTTCAGCTGCTTAATTTTTGTTTTCATTTTGTTTTGTTTTTGAAACAAAGTCTCACTCTGTCACCTGGGCTGGACTGTGGTGGTGTGATCTCGGCTCAATGCAACCTCTGCCTCCTGAGTTCCAGCGATTCTCCTGCCTCAGCCTCCTGAGTAGCTGGGATTACAGGCACCTGCCACCACACCTGGCTAATTTTTGTATTTTTAGTAGAGACGGGGTTTCACCATGTTGGCCAGGCTGGTCCTCAAACTCCTGGTCTCAAGTGATCCACCCACCTCGGCCTCCCAAAGTGTTGGTATTATAGGCCTGAGCCACTGCACCCGGCCTCAACTGCTTCGTTTATAGTAAGATAAAATGATAGCTTAGATGTTGTGCCAGTGTCATCTTTTTTGATTCAAGGGAGGTTGAAGATCAGGTAATATTTTGGGTTTTAAAGCTTACAGAGCTAAACTACTATTGTGATTTGTGAGTTCTTAAAAACTTTTAAGAAGACCGATAATGACTTTATGGTTTGGAAGCTATGAATTATAACTATATTTGTATTCACATCTTAAAGGACTGGCGTGCCATATATTGACATAAATAAGGAGTAAAATTACATTCTGTGTGGTTATAAAGTAATGAAGCCAGTTTTTATGTTTTACTTTGGAAACATTCTTGATTTTATAATTATAATATGGTGTTACAGCGTTAACTATATTAAGTCCAAATTATTAAGCTAGACACTGTGGGTAATAGGAAGGTATAGAAGACATCTACTCTTATATAAGCCTCTAGTGAGTTTCTAGTTCAGTTGGTGAAATAAGGCACACAGCTATTGTATAATCTGCTATTGACAACTGATTTGGCCATGTCATGCAGTTTATTTCTCAGAGGTCTCCTCATTTGTAAAATGAAGTTTGAATTGGATCTCTAAAATTTCTTCTAGCATTAATATGGTAATGATAATGAATTCTATTACATGATAATAATTGTAATTAATATAATGATTCAGTTCTTCAGGTGTGTCTCTTCACATGAAGAAATAATGGAATTTTTTATCTTTGGGGAATAAACAGTCACTTTTCTTAAGCTAAGATTTAGAAAGTCTTTTTTCCAAAGGCATTGGAATTATACCTCAAAGCTTATACTAGTAGTTCTTTGACCATTTCTTTCAGCACATATTTACCAATTTTTAACCTTATAAATCCTTAGGGAAATACATATTTTGGTAACCGTTTAAGAGGAGCTGCTCTGTTACATTCCCAGATCTTAAAAAGTGGGGAATTTGTTCTCTCTGGTCCAAACTGTTCTCTGAAAAAGATCTCCTTGTTTTCCCAAATGATTCTCTTAGAAAGGAAACTTGATCATTCTGCTTTGTTCTGGAGTGTTATACAAGTGTTATACCTTTGTTCTGGTGTTATACCTTTGTTCTGGTGTTATACCTTTGTTTTGGTGTTATACCTTTGTTCTGGTAGGTAGTGCTACCAAAAGAGAACTTGAGAAATTATCTCTTTGGATGAGGATGGTTTGTTTCAAGTTGTTTTTTTTTTTTCCCCTCCCTCCAGCACACTCTCTCTCTTTTTATTTTTTAACTTTCTGCATCTTGTTTAATCAAAATATTTCTCAGATGGCAAATTTGAAGGCTTTACAAATAGCAACTACAGGAATATGAAGACTTTGTTCATGAGTCAGGTGAAATTAAGGCAAAGAATATATGGGTCTAGCAAGTGGTGCAAGCTTAGGACCCATTCTTAAAGTCGGGGAGAAATAGGCAGTAAAACAAAATGACCAACTTTTAACTCTTTTGACAAACTCCTGAGCGAAGGCTGGTCACCCCTTTTCTGTGCTTGGCTTTGTCTTCAGTGGTGGTGGTGGTGGTGACTTAAAAGTCATTGTTTTCTTTTCATGAATGGTGAGGTTGATCTTCCAGCTTGCTGGAACCAATCAGCTTAACTGCAGAACCTTTATGATATCCAAATCTCTGTACCACTAATTTTTTGCTCTTGTCTGCAAAGTAGAGGAGATGTCAGTAAATTTATTTTATATAAAAACAGTCCTTAAGTATTTATGAACACATGTTTGTGGGTTTTTTAGTCTCTTTGCTCACCAATTTGAAATTTGTTTTATTTTGTTTTGTTTTCTTTTAATAATGATAGGGTCTCTGTCACCCAGGCTGAAGTGTGGTGGTACGATCATAGCTCACTGCAGCTGTGAACTACTGGGCCCAGGTGATCCTTTCTTCCTAGCCTGCTGAGACTATAAGGCATGCACCACCACACCCTGCTAATAAAAAAAAAAAAAATCGTAGAGGTAGGGTCCTGCTATGTTGCCCAAGCTAGTCTTGAACTCCTGGGCTCAAATGATACTCCTGCTTCGGCCTCCCAAAGTGTTGACATTACAGGCATGAGCCACCACACCCAACTCTTTCTGTGTATTAAAAAAAAATCATAAACCCAAGTGTACTAAAAAGTTATGTGAAAGTTGAATGGTTGATGGCTTCTTTATTTTTCTGTTACTCTTGTAAACCACTAGCTTGTAAATCTAAAACATTTAACCTTAACTTTAGTGGCGTTTCCCAACCCTTAAAAATGTTTTTATACTATAATGACATGGGAAAATGCTTCGGAGACAATGCTGACCACAGTATATGAGTCTTAAAAGCAAAACTCAGTATATAATATATATATTTTATATTACGTATTTTTATATATAAATATATAAAAAGAAAGAGAACTTATATATATCTATATATAAAATATACATATATAGTAACATGCACATTATAAAGAATCCTGCCCCCTTTTTAAATATAGCAATTTGGCAGATGATCAGATGTCAAAGATTGTGAAGATTTCAGTTTAGTATTATTTATAAATGAGAAAAGTTGGACCCCTTTTCTACAAAAAGTTTTTTAAAAAAATTAGCTGGGCATGCTGGCACATACCTGTAGTCACAGCTACTCGGGAGGCTGAGGTGGGAAGATCGCTTGAGCCTAGGAGGATGAGGCTGCGGTAAGCTGTAATCACATCACTGCGCTGCAGCTTGGGTGACAAAGTGAGACCTTGTCTCAAAAAAAAGAAAAATAAAAAAAGACAACTGGTAAAAACAAACATAGGACTAGTGATACAATTATTTATCCTTTTATATACTTATTTAAAAAATAACTTTGGGGCCGGGCATGGTGGTTCATGCCTGTAATCCCAGCACTTTGGGAGGCCAAGGCGGGCGGATCACGAGGTCAGGAGATCAAGACCATGCTGGCTAACACAGTGAAACCCCGTCTCTACTGAAAATACAAAAAATGAGCCAGGCATTGTGGCGGGCGCCGCGCCTGTAATCCCAACTACTCGGGAGGCTGAGGCAGGGGAATCGCTTGAACCCGGGAGGCGGACGTTGCAGTGAGCCGAGATTGCGCCACTGCACTCCAGCCCGGGCGACAGTGCCAGACTCTGTCTCAAAATAAAAAAAAATAACTTTGACATATGAGCCCTTTATTCAATTTATATGAGGTTTAAAAATCATCTTTTATGTACTTCAGAAGAGGAAACTTGGGTAATAAAAATTCCATTAATTGAAGCTAACAATTATTTACAAAGACAATTCCCACGATCTGTGCTAAGTGCGTGTTTGCAGTGCACTTTGCATATATTTGCTTATGCCACAGTCTGTTAACTGAATATTAGCTGTTAAGGAAGCAGAAAGCTGTAGCATATTTAGTGCTTTTGGAAATTATGTCCCATGCATGTAAGTCTAAAAATGAATAAATATATTTCTTGATTTAAACATTTAGCTTGGATGTATTTTATACTGGAGGATTAAAAATGTTAATTTATGTTTCATAAAAGATTTTATTAAGGCTCTTGCCAATGAACTATTCAGTGATTTCACTAAGGAGTTATATGGTAAAAAGGGTTCACAAATTTACACTTTCCTTCAGTATATAAATCACACAGCCTTCATTTTTGGATTCAAAATTGCTTTTTGGATGTGTGTGTGTACACATGCTGTTGAAATCAACATTGCAGCCTTTCTTTATTCCATTAAAGGCTGGTATCAGAATGCTTGGCCAGAAACACACAGAGCATTGTTAGCGAAGAAAACTGATCATTTCAGTTTTAACATAGTTCCTATTCTGGTTTTATTCAGGCCACTGAAGTTTGAATGCAGAGAAAACGCTGCAAGATAGAAAAATGAGACCTACTCTTCATTCAGCAATTTGAATTAACACACGGAATGGCATTTTTTCCCTCCCTCATGGATATTTTTTTTTCTTTACAACAGTACTGTGACATCGGATTGACATTGAATACTAGGATTAGAAAATTAGTTCAAGTGTGTGTGTATCCAAAAGAGTTAACAAATTACACTTTCCATCAGAATATAAATCACACAGCCCTCATTTTAGGATTCACAGTGACCTGTTTGCAGTCCTAGCTTGAACATTTGGACCTTTCTTAGGCACTGCAGTTTGACCAAAAGCATAATAAAATTTAAGTTATTTCCCAAAAGTGGCCGGGCATGGTGGCTCATGCCTGTAATCCCAATGCTTTGGGAGGCCGAGGTGGGCAGATTACCTGAGGTCAGGAGTTTGAGACCAGCCTGGCCAGTGTGATGAAACCCCATCTCTACTAAAAATACAAAAATCAGCCACGCATGATGGTGTACACCTGTAGTCCCTGCTACTCAGGAGGCTGAGGCAGGAGAATTGCCTGAAACCGGGAGGTGGAGGTTGCAGTGAGCCGAGATTGCATCACTGCACTCCAGCCTGGGTGGCGGAGCGAGACTCCATCTCAAAAAAGCAATAATAATTTATTTGCAAAAAGTTTTAGATTTAAATGCTTTCGTGGGTGTTTTAAAGGTTTCATTTTTAAGTGTACAATTCAGTAGTTTTCAGTATATAACATTGTGCAACTATCATCAGTACATAGTTTTAGAACATACTCGCAAAAGAAACATCATCCCAATTAGCAGCCACTTTAGGTTTTCTTATTCTGGACATTTCATGTAAGTAATGTCATATAGTATGTAGACTTTCATGACTGGCTTCTTTCATTTGATATAATATTTCAAGTGTAATATTATATCCATGTTGTACCATGTGTCAATATTGCATTCCTTTCTATTGCTGAGGAATATTTTGTCAAATGCATAACAGCACATTTTGCTTTCTGCTCTTCAGTTGATGGACATATGGGTTTCTACTTTATGACTATTATGAATAGTGCCTCTGTTAAGAATCATGTACATTTGTGTGCAAGTTCCCATGTTGACATATGTTTTCATTTTCTTCAGTAGATTCTTAGGAGTAGAATTGCTGGGGCATGTGGTACTTAAGTCTTCTTCGGCCACCATAACAAATTATCATACACTGGATGGCTTAAACAACAAAAACTTATTTTCTCACAGTTTTGGAGGATGGAAAGTTCAAGATTAAGGTTCTTTTCAGGGTTTGGTTTTTGGCGAGAGCTCTCCTACTCTTCTCAGTGTATCCTAATTTGGTAGAGAGAGGGGATGAACCAAGGGTGGGAGAGCATTCTGGTGTCACTTCCCCTTCTTCTAAGGGCACCAGCTCTATTGGATCAGCACTCCGTCCTTATGACTGCATTTAACCTTAATCACCTCCTTAAAGGCTCTGTCTCCAACATAGTTACATAAGGGGGGGTTGGGGTTGACGTATGAATTGGAGAGGGGGCGGGGAACAGTTTAGTCCATAACATAAGGTAACTCTCTCACATTTTCAAGGGACTTCCAACAGGGTACCACTTAAGCCTTTAATAATCGACAACTTTTTCTTCCTTTCAATTTGGAAATGGTATATGTTTAAGATAGGAATAAAAACAAAGGAGAAATGTGAGTTCTTGATTGATCTTCAGCTGATTTGCTGGGCTTTCGTGGCCTGTGTAATAATTGCTCTGCATGGAAACAATAGGGGGCCCTTCTGAGAATGAAAGGGACATGATGACTAGTCATCCTGGGACAACAGACATACTTTGGGACCATCATAAGCAAATTGGGGTGAATTGTCCCTCTGTCAGCCAACAAGAAGAAAAAACTATTGCCAGATTTAGCTCCTTCTCTCTTTGACAAGTCCCTGGGAGTGGGAAGAGGCATATCAGTTATAAAGTCAGGGACAGGGTTAACGAGCATTGACCCCATCTTCCATTTTGCCCCATTTGCTATTCCCTCAAATTCAAAAAGTGTCTTGAAAAGCAGTGATAGATTACCTAATTATATCTCATTTACCCACATCAATAGCTGTGAGTTCTAAATGTGAACATAAAGTGATTGAAACTAATCACTTAGTGATTGAAACCAAGGGGTGGCCTGTTAATTTTTCTAATAATTACTTGAGTTAAACATTTTATTTCTTCCAGGGAACAACAAATCATTTAATCTTCAGAGCATCTTAGACTGAAAAACTTTCAACTGTGCTGAAAAACCTAGAAGACAGACCATTTTTCCCACCCTCTCATTTAAAAGGAATTGAAGAAGAAATAAAATGGCAGAGGTTTAAGGTTACTATTCAGGATGACTGATGATAATTCAGATGATAAAATAGAAGATGAATTGCAAACCTTCTTTACCAGTGATAAAGATGGAAATACACATGCATACAACCCGAAATCACCACCTACACAAAAGTCTTCAGCCAGCAGTGTGAATTGGAATTCTGCCAACCCAGATGACATGGTGGTTGATTATGAAACTGACCCTGCTGTGGTTACTGGTGAAAATATTTCTTTAAGCCTTCAAGGTGTTGAAGTATTTGATCATGAAAAGTCTTCTAGTGATTTCACTAGTAAGCAGGTGTTAGATATGCATAAAGATTCCATTTGTCAGTCTCCTGCACTTGTAGGTACCGAGAAGCCCAAATATCTGCAACACAGTTGTCATTCCCTAGAAGCAGTTGAGGTCCAGAGTGTTGAGCCATCTTTGCCTTTTGTGTGGAAGCCTAATGACAATTTGAACTGTACAGGCTACTCTGATGCCTTGGAGCTAAACCAGACATTTGACATGACAGTGGATAAAGTTAACTGCACCTTTATATCACATCATGCCATCAGAAAGAGTCAGTCCTTCCATACTGCTGGAAGCCTGCCACCAACTGGTAGGAGAAGTGGAAATACATCTTCTTTATCCTATTCCACTTGGACATCTTCCCATTCTGATAAGATGCATGCAAGAGAAACTACTTATGATAGAGAAAGCTTTGAAAACCCTCAAGTCACACCATCGGAAGCCCAAGACACGACTTACACAGCATTTTCTGATGTGGTGATGCAAAGTGAGGTTTTTGTTTCAGATATTGGAAATCAGTGTCCATGTTCTTCAGGAAAGGTCACCAGTGAATACACAGATGGATCACAGCAAAGACTAGTTGGAGAAAAAGAGACACAAGCACTAACACCAGTTTCTGATGGCATGGAAGTCCCCAATGATTCTGCATTACAAGAGTTCTTTTGTTTATCCCATGATGAATCCAATAGCGAACCACATTCACAGAGCTCATACAGGCACAAGGAAATGGGCCAAAATCTGAGAGAGACAGTGTCCTATTGTCTTGTTGATGATGAATGCCCTTTAATGGTGCCAGCTTTTGATAAAAGCGAAGCTCAAGTGCTGAACCCAGAGCATAAAGTCACTGAGACTGAAGATACACAAATGGTCACCAAAGGAAAGGATTTGGGAACCCAAAATCATACCTCAGAATTGATTCTAAGTAGCCCGCCAGGACAGAAGGTGGGCTCGTCATTTGGACTGACTTGGGATGCAAATGATATGGTCATTAGCACAGACAACACGATGTGCATGTCAACACCAGTCCTAGAACCCACAAAAGTAACCTTTTCTGTTTCACCGATTGAAGCAACAGAGAAATGTAAGAAAGTGGAGAAGGGTAATCGAGGGCTTAAAAACATATCAAACTCGAAGGAGGCACCTGTGAACCTGTGTAAACCTAGTTTAGGAAAATCAACAACCAAAACGAATACCCCAATAGGCTGCAAAGTTAGAAAAACTGAAATTATAAGTTACCCAAGACCAAACTTCAAGAATG
This sequence comes from Pongo pygmaeus, assembly GCF_028885625.2. Classification (NCBI taxonomy): domain Eukaryota; kingdom Metazoa; phylum Chordata; class Mammalia; order Primates; family Hominidae; genus Pongo; species Pongo pygmaeus. Next base: position 17,804,165 of record NC_072380.2, on the reverse strand, counting down.
TCAAAGCAAAAGTTATGTCTAGACCAGTGTTGCAGTCCAAAGATGCTGCTTTATCAAAGGTCACGCCCAGACCTCAGCTGACCAGTGCCTCATCACCCTCATCAGCGATTTCAAGACAACCAACAGTCTTGAGCAGAACACCAAGATCTGACTTAAATGCAGACAAAAAAGCAGAAATTCTAATTAACAAGACGCATAAGCAGCAGTTTAATAAACTCATTACTAGCCAGGCTGTGCATGTTACAACTCATTCTAAAAATGCTTCACACAGGGTTCCAAGAACAACATCTGCCGTGAAATCAAATCAGGAAGATGTTGACAAAGCCAGTTCTTCTAACTCAGCATGCGAGACCGGGTCCGTTTCTGCGTTGTTTCAGAAGATCAAAGGCATACTCCCTGTTAAAATGGAAAGTGCAGAATGTTTGGAAATGACCTATGTTCCCAACATTGATAGGATTAGCCCTGAAAAGAAGGGTGAAAAAGAAAATGGGACATCTATGGAAAAACAAGAGCTGAAACAAGAGATTATGAATGAGACTTTTGAATATGGTTCTCTGTTTTTGGTAAGTAATATACATATATTTTTTGCATGCTTCAGAGAACTGTGGAGAAAACTGAGATGTGTTAGCATTTAGTTATCTATTAGTCAATAATATTGCAGAACCAGGTGGGCAGATTTACATTTAGTTGTTAATTCGTTGTCTTGTCAGTACTAGGGTGTTAATAGGTTTCAATATAACAAAACTGCATATGGAAAAAAAAATCCTCAATTTCAGTATTTTGTATCAAGTATCACCGTTCCTTTTAATAGTGTGCTGAAAAAGTGAAGTTACTTTAATATTTTAGTATAATTAGTAGTTTAAGTGCCTGATACAATCAGGTTATATTTTATTTTTCTGAAAAAGTTGGGTTGTCAACTTTAAAATGCGTTGGACAGCATTTAAGAAAGCGCTTGGGAGTGTTGGTAAACATGTCTACATAAAAATAACTCCTGGACTCTTGTGGAGGAGGCAGCTCTGGGAAGTAGAGCCCTCGTGTATGAGCAAGAGTGTTCTTGATTTTTCCTCTGACCAGCTAATAATGATTTTGGGCAAGTAATTTTTTGAGACCCAAAGATGAAAGGATTGGACCTAGTGGATGTGTGAAGCCTCTTGCAGCCTTAATGTATTAATTCCTGGTACATAAAATAAAATATCTTTTACTCATGTATAGTGAAAAGCCAGTATGTTTTCCATAGCACCTGCCTAAAATATTTGGGGGGGGACCTAGAGAGTTCTGTTTAAAGAATAAAGAATTCACATGCCGTGTAAAGTTGATTTTCCTTTAAACATGCATATATTCTTGAGAATAGTGTGTAGAAATTGGTTTTCTGGGTTTTAAAAACATTTGACAGGCCACTGTTGGTCGTTGGGCATGTGTCCTCGGCCCTATTTTTGGCAGTGGGGACTTAGGTGTATTTTCAGCCCCAGACAGGCTGTCCTTGGGTGCCTGTCCTCTGGGCCGGGAAGGGAGCTAGGTGCCAGGGGAGAAAGGCAGGTGTGACACAGACAGCCTGTCCCTTGGAGGGCTTGTGGCAAGAGGAATGAAGCACACAGAATAGCAAGTGCAGAAGGGCTGACTTAGGTGGGTCTTCAGGGTGCATAGGGGCCACACAGGAGGGAATTGTCAGGTCCCTTTAGAAGACAAGGTTAGGAAAGACTGAAGATATTCTTGATTCTCTAAAATATCAGTTTAGACGTGTTTGGGCTTTAACAACCAGTCTTCTCTATTTGGAAGAAGGGTATACCACAGTGATTTCTAAACTAATGAGTTCATCCATTGTTTCAAAACTCAGTTTTTAAGTTATCTTGAAGTCAAACTTAGAAAACTCATTTATAATTTTAATTTTTTTGCAAAATTAAATTATAACACGCTCTTAATTCTAATCTACATTGTTAGTTTGGCGTTTATAGATATACATAGAAACACGATGTTTATTCTCTTGATTTATGGGAGACTTTTTTTGGTGTGTCAGTCCCCAGCTACCAAAAACTCTATCATAAAGTTTTTTTTTTAATGACATTTGTCTTGAATTTAAATTGGTTGTATAATTTTGAAACTAAAAGTTTTCCTGGTTTGTGCATTTAGTCTTAGGGTTATGTTGCCCCTGTGCAGCTTGAAAGCCTGTTTTTCAGGCTCCCGATATGGTATTGAAGTAAGGATGGAATCATCAGGTTGAAATGGATCCTAGTACGTCTTGGAGAAGCAGCACCTTTCACCTTAGGAATCTGGCAGTTAGGATTCATAATTAGATATGAAATACTTTGTAAGTCCTGAAAGATTGTCCCATATTCGCAGTGCTGTCACTTTTGCTTATCAACTGGCATAAGGGACTTACTCTTTTTTTTTTTTTTTTTTTAAGACAGAGTCTTGTTCTTGCTCTGTCACCAGGCTGGAGTGCAGTGGCATGATCTCGGCTCACTGCAACCTCCGCCTCCCAGGTTCAAGCAGTTCTCCTGCCTCAGCCTCCCAGGTGGCTGGGACTACAGGAGCGCACCACCACATCCAGCTAATTTTTGTATTTTTAGTAGACACGAGGTTTCACCATATTGTCCAGGATGGTCTCAATCTCTTGACCTCATGATCCACCCGCCTCAGCCTCCCAAAGTGCTGGGAATACAGGCGTGAGCCACTGCCCCCAGCCTACTCTTTTTTCATGATCATGTCTGAAACACAGTGCTCTCTAATTTTGCTAGTTTACCTCTTTCACATTTCCATGTCTCTGGGAAGGAGGACTGGAAAGTGTCTGGGCAGACCCTCATAGGCCACTGGCTTTGCACTTACTGTAGAAAGCTGAATGAATTCGCTGCATGTTTTCCTGAAACGTGAGTGTCTGTTGGTCACTTCAGCAGCACTCAAAGGCTCTTACTGCCCTGGACTGATGAAGAGACTATGCTGGAGGGATGTTAATTTTCTTTTTCTTTGAGATGGAGTCTTCTCTGTCGCCCAGGCTGGAGTGCAGTGGTGCGGTCTCGGCTCACTGCAACCTCCGCCTCCCAGGTTCACACAATTCTCCCAAGTAGTTGGGACTACAGGTGCACATGCCTGGCTAATTTTTTGTATTTTTATTAGAGATGGGGTTTCACCATGTTGGCCAGGCTGGTCTCGAACTCCTGACCTCAAGTGATCCGCCCACATCGGCCTCCCAAAGTGCTGGGATTATAGGCGTGAGCCACCGTGCCCGGCCGGATGTTAATTTTTACTGTTGCTCTATTGGCCTTGGCCTGCCTTAGGCCTTGAGTTTACTGAATCCCTAGGCTTCCTGCAACTTCACAGCTCATGGGTGGTCAGGGTGTATCTGACTCTTTAGAAAAGTTCTTATTTGGAAGAAGGAAATTGATTTTTATTTGAAACAGGGGGCTAGATGTAGCTCCTCACAACAGAGGTTATGTATTCATCATAGTGTGTGAGATAAACGGAGTGGAGACTTAACCTAAAAGGAAAGGAAAAGATATTTATTCAGTGCTTGCTCTGGGTCAGGCACTTTGCTCAGGTGCCTTAGTTATATTATGCCATTTAATGGGCCCTGTAATGCTCAGGTGCTTTACATACATTGTTATTTACTCTTCCCAATAACAACAGGGCAATTGTTGTCGACATTTTGATACTTCAGCGAGGTCACTTAAAACTCACACAGCTGGTAAATAGTAAAATTGGGATTCACGCTCAGAGCCCTCACTTGAATCCTGGCCTATTTTGCTCCATACACCATACGGTTTCAAAATTTTTGGAATGTTGGCTCTGAAAGGCAAAATAAGTGATTTGCTGAAGATTCACTTTTGTAAATTGATGAGAAGTTTGCCTTACTTTTTAAAAGAAAGTTTTCTCTGGGAGGTTAACTTTTGGGTTACTTTTTAAAAGAAGATTTTTCTCTGGGAGATGAATTTAGCCAGCTTTAATTTAACCTAGCCAGAGACAGAAGATCTTTGTTAGTTTGTGTACAGTCACTTGCTTTTCTTGGCCAATTCTGTATTGTTCTCCAGTGCCAAAACATGACCTCCAGCTGTTCTCATGGGTGATTGGCCTGCTATGTTATTGTTGAATTCACCTAATGTATGAATTCGACTGCCATCGGCATTGGGCTTTATGTATATCTATCGGAAATTAACACTTGTGATTTATTAAAGAAAGAAGAATGATGACAGGGAACATGCTGCTTTACAAGTGTGGATTTTGGAGTAGTTTCAAATTGTAGCTCTACCATTTACTGGGCAAAGTGACCTCAGGCAGGTTACTAAGTCTCTATTGGGCTCAGTTATTCTTTGTGTCAAAAAAGGGGTCAAACTCTGTAATATATTTGAAGAGATTTATTCTGAGCCAAACATGAGTGACCAGTGGCCCATGACACAGCCCTTAGGAGATCCTGAGAAGATGTGCCCAAGGTGATCCAGGTACAGCTTGGTTTTACACATTTTAGGGAGACATAAGACATCAATCAGTACATGTAAGGTATACATTGGTTCTGTCTAGAAAGGAGAGACAACTGAAAGTGGAGGCAGCTTCTAGGTCACAGGCAGATTTGAAGATTTTCTTTCTTTTTCTTTTTCTTTCTTTTTTTTTTTTTTTGAGACAGATTCTCTGTTGCCCAAGCTGGGGTGCAGTGATGTGATCTCTCGGCTCACTGCAGCCTCTGCGTCCCGGGTTCAAGTGATTCTCTTGCCTCAGCCTTTTGAGTAGCTGGGATTACAGGTGAGGACCACCACACCCAGCTAATTTTTTTGTATTTTTAGTAGAGACTGGCTTTCGTCATGTTGGCCAGGCTGGTCTTGAACTCCTGGCCTCATGTGATCTGCCCACCTTGGCCTCTCAAAGTGCTGGGATTACAGGTTTGAGCCACCGCCCCCAGCCTAAAGATTTTCTAATTGGCAGTTGGTTCAAAGAGTTAAAGACCTGGAATCAACAAAAAGGAATGTCTGGGTTAAGATAAGGAGCTGTGGAGACCAAGGTTTTATCATGCAGATGAAACCTTCAGGTAGCCAGCTTCAGGGGGAGTTGATTGTATATGTTTCTTATCAGACTTAAAAGAGTCTGTTCTATCAGTCTTAAAGTCTTTGTTGACGTTAATGCTGGTCAGCTGTGCCTGAATTCCAACCCTTCGAAGAGTATAATTATGTCTGACTCCCCTTTCCTTTCATATCCTGAACTAGTTTTTCAGGTTAACCTTGGAATGCCCTTGGCTGAGAGAAGTGGTCCCTTCAGATGGTTGGGGGGCTTAGAATTTTATTTTTGCTTTACATTAATGTAAAGGGAGAATGCAAACTGTAGTTTGGTGTTGCAATTCACACTGTAAGGCTCAGACTCCCATTTCTTCTGTGTAGAATAGAAACATTTACTGGGTGCCTACTATGTATTATGTATACGGTGATGATTGTTAGGATATAGGGGAAAAAAGAGACACTGTCTAAGTGCCTAGTGCAGTGGGTAATACTGTTGCAGGGGTTTCTCTCAACCCATTTGTAAAACTTGCAATGGGGGTGCCCCATTTATTCAGCCCGCCATGCTCAACCTCTTGCGGGCAGGAGTGTGTGGGCAAGTGAGTACAGGATCCAGCCAGCCACTTTGAGCGCCAGCAGGAGCATGCTGTGTGCAGGCCCCGCAGTGGTGCCTAGGTGGTGGTGTCTGTGACCCCTAAAGCCCCAGAGGGCATGTTACAGTGCTCTCTTGGCTCCACCATCCATGGACAGTGGTGTGTCATCAGCCCAGTGGGCCCTTTGCCTCATTGTGTGGGGCAGCTGCCCTCCAGTAGTGAGGTCAGAGGGTCAGTGTGATAACCTTTTTTGGGTACCCAAACTTGGTGGGTCCCAAGCTCCTGTCCACTGTCCAAGAAGAATTGGGTCACATGGACACCTGAAGGATGGTGGAGGCAGATAATTTAGCAATGAAAGTAGCTCTCAGCAGAGAGGGTTGCTGAAGAGGGGACAGGATGGGCAGATAATCTTCCCTAAAGTCTGGCCATCTCCATTTGGCTCTTCTCCAAAGCTAAGCCATCTCTCCTCCAAAGTCCAGCTGTCTGCCTGCCATCCGAGTACTAACCAGGCTTGACCCTGCTTAGCTTCAAAGATCAGGCAAGATTGGGTGTGTTCAGGGTGATATGACAGTAGACTCAGCTGTCCTCTGAAGTGTCCAGTTGATATGATTTGGCTGTGTCCCCACCCAAATCTCGTATTGAGTTCCCACATGTTATGGGAAGGACCCAGTGGGAGGAAATTGAATCATGGGGGGCAGGTCTTTCCCATGCTGTTCTCATAATAGCGATTAAGTCTCACAAGATCTGATGGTTATTATAAGGGAGAGTTTTCTTGCACGAGCTCTCTTTGCCTGCTGCTGTCCATGTAAGACATGTCTTGCTCCTCCTTGTCCTCTGCCATGATTGTGAGGCTTCCCCAGCCACGTGGAACTCTTAAGTCCAATTAAACCTCTTTCTTTTGTAAGTTGCCCAGTCTCACGTATGTCTTTATCAGCAGCATGAAAATGGACTAATACATCAGTCAAGCCTCTTGTCTCCCCTACTGAGTGAGTCTGGGGTCTTTACAGGAATGGAATGTGGGGGCCAGGCAGGCCGTAGGTAGTTTTGGAAAAGGCAACTTTCAATTGGTAAAAAGACATTATTCAGAAAGAACTAATTAGGAGAGAGTGGGAAAACAGGGATAGAAGTTCTCACTTTGGGTGGTGGGTTTCAGGGTTTTTGCCTTGAAGGTGGGGTTTTGCTGGGGACCTGCCCCTGTCTGCCTAGAATTTCTCTGCCTCCTACCTCTATCAATATAGCAAACCAGCAAGGGTATGTTGATTGCTAAGTTGGGAGTGTGAGTAGACTGCTGTGCTGCAGGAGGGGGGAACAAGATGTGGTGATGGGCAGAGTTGTCAAGGAAGGCTTATAGGGGACATCACATGTTGTCACTAGCTGGAACTTGAAGGGCAAGTATTCTGGGTAGAGTACAAAGCTGAAAAAATATGAGAAGATTTTCTAATTTAGGGGACTCTAGGTAGTAGGTGTGATGGGAGCTGGGAGTATAGAACCCTGAGCAGTAGGGAATAAGGTGAAGAGGATGGCAGGGGCTTCCATATGCAAAAGGATTGCTGGGCCTTGTGAAGAAGAGATGTTATCTGGAAGACAGACAGAAGGTGTCTAACCCTATTTGAGTTTGAGAGAGATTGCCCTAGCAGGCAGATAAAAGATGAATTGAAAGCTGGAGAGACTAGAAAGATCCTGAGGACATGGTTTCAGTAATGTTGCTGAGAAATGACAGCAGATGGAAAAGAGAAACAGCTTTCATTGTTGAAGTTGGGTGCCTGGGTATGTTGTGGTGAATACGGGAAGAGATAAGTTTTGAGATAGATGGGAAAGTAAGTTTAATTTTCGAAAATGCTTCATGTTCTTGTTCTTTAAAGTGGGGTACAATAAACCTACCAACTTCACAGGATTATTATGAGAGTTAAGTGAATTGATACATATACTTAGAATTTAGAATAGTGTTTTATAAGGGCTATATGTTAGTAAGTTAAGTAGAGCGATATGGTTTGGCTGTGTCCCCACCCAAATCTCATCTTGAATTGTAGTTCCTGTAATTCCCACATATTGTGAGAGGGACCTGGTGGGAGATAATTGAATCATGGGGGCGGTTTCCCCCATACTGTTCTTGTGGTAGTGAATAAGTCTCATGAGATCTGATGGTTTTATAAGGGGAAACCGCTTTCACTTGGCTTTTATTCTCTCTTGTCTGCTGCCATGCGAGATGAACCTTTCACCTTCTGCCATGATTGTGAAGCCTCCCTAGCCACGTGGAACTATGAGTCCATTAAACTGCTTTTTCTTTATAAATTACCCAGTCTCAGGTGTGACTTTATCAGCATTGTGAAAACGGACTAATACGTAGAGGTGCTTGAAGGATGCTGAGTTGGGAGGTATGGAAAGAAGTTAGGTATGTGGGAAACTCAGGAGAGAGTACTGGTCGAACATGTGGATTTGGATGTACCAATGTACACGTGGCAATTGAAACAGCAGCCAAGATCACGTAGGAATAGTACATGCTGAGGAAAGAGAACAGGGCCAAGGCTAAGTCTTCATGAAGACTAGCTCTATTAGTCTGTTCTCACATTGCTATATAAAGAACTACCTGAGACTGGGTAATTTATAAAGAAAAGAGGTTTAATTGACTCACAGTTCAACAGGCTGTGTAGGAAGCAAGGCTGCAGAAGCCTCTGGAAACTTACAGTCCAGGCCCAAAGGCAAAGGGGAAGTAGACATGCCGTATGACTGGAGGAGGAGGAAGAGAGTGAGGGGGAAGGTGACACACATTTTTAAACAACCAGATCTTGTAAGAACTCACTGTCATGAGAACAGCAAGGGGGAGGTCTGCTTCTATGATCCAGTCACCTCCCAGCAGGCCCCTCCTCCAGCACTGGGGATTACAATTCGATGTAAGATTTGGGTGGGGACAGAGATCCAAATTATATCACTAGCTTTCAAAGGTACAGAAGAATAGGAGCCAGAAAAGGAATGACCGGACAGGTAGAAGGAAAACCAGGAAAGAGCTTTGTCAGGAAACCAGAGAATGGAGTTGATAATGTTGGATGCTGTAGAGAGAGCCCTCAGGGAAAGGATTGAAAACTAGCTTGAATTTAACTTGTGACACTGGTGATCTTGAGTATACTCTCACTAATGGGTACAAAGGCAGAATATGGTGAATTAAAGAGTAAGTTGTGAAGAGTTTTAATTGTTTCATAGTAAAAATGAAAATTGAATACAGTCAGCCCTCTGTATCTATGGGCTCCACATCTGTGGATTGAGCCAAACTTGGGTTGAAAATATTCAGAAAAAAAATTTGCAATGTTTCAAAAAGCAAAACTTGAAGTTACTACATGCTGAATACTATGTTAAATCCACCCGAAACAAGTAATATGTAGATGTTGTAAGTAATGTGGAAATAATTTACAGTATATGGGCGGATGTGCGTAGGTTATATGCAAAACCTACACCATTTCATATGAGATTTGAGCATCCATGGATTTTGATATCTGCCAGAGTCCTGGAACTAATCATTTTTGATAACGAGGGACAACTGTACACGTCCACTTAGAAATTGTTCCTTTCACATAGCTAATACCACAAGGAAGTGGTATGGGGAAGGTATGATCTGGATTAAAATTTTGTTAATGAAAAAAGCCAAACTCTGAAATATTTGAAGAGACTTATTCTGACCCAAATATGAGGACCATGGCTGATGACACATCCTCAAGAGGTCCTGAGAACATGTGCCTAGGTGTTTGGGTTACAGCTTGATTTTATCCATTTTAGGGAGACAAAAGACATCAGTCAATACATTTGAGATACACATTAGTTTGGTCTGGGAAGATGAGACATCTTGAAGTAGGGACTTACAGATCATAGGTGGATTCAAAGATTTACTGATTGGCAGTTCATTGAAAGAATTAAGTTACTGGCTCATGCCTGTAATCCCAGCCCTTTGGGAGGCCGAGTCCAGCAGATCACGAAGTCTGGAGTTTGAGACCAGCCTGACCAACATGGTGAAACCTAGTCTCTACTAAAAATACAAAAAATACAAAAAAAAAAAAAGAAAAAACGTGGTGAAACCCCATCTCTACTAAACATGGTAAAACCCCATCTCTACTAAAAATAAAATACCAAAAAAAAAAAATACAAAAATTAGCTACAAAAATACAAAAATTAGCCGTCTCTACTAAAAGTAAAAAGATTGATGGTGGCGTGCACCTGTAATCCCAGCTACTCAGGAGGCTGAGGCAGGAGAATCACTTGAACCCGGGAGGCAGAGGTTGCACTGAGCTGGGATCATGCCACTACACTCCAGCCTGGGCGATAGAGCGAGAGTCCGTGTCAAAAAAAAAAAAAAAGCAAAAGAAGTTATTATCTAAAGAACTGCAATCAATAGAAAGGAATGTCTCAGTTAAGATAAGATAAGGGGCTGTGGAGACCAAGGTTCTTATTATGTAGATGAAATTTCATAGGTGGCTGCCTTTAGAGGCAATAGATGGCAAATATTACCTATTTAGACTTTTAAAAGGTGCTAGTTTCTCAGCTAATTTCTTTGGGACCAAAGATCTGGGAAGGGAAGAAGATTCCCTACGGAAAGTAAATTTGCCCCTGCAAGAGACAGCTTTGCAGGGCCATTTCAAAACGTGTTACCCTAAAACCTAAAGTATAATAATAATAAATAATTAATTAAAAAATATTTTGGGGTAAAATACTTCAGTTTCCTTCAGGGCTTGCTGTCTGTCATGTGATGCTATACTAGAGTCAGATTGGAATTTAGTGTCTTTTTGCTATAAAGAGTCTGTTTTGTCTGACTTAAGGTTTCTGTTTTAATGTTAATGCTGGTCAGTTGTGCCTGAATTCTTAAGGGAGGAGAGTATAATGAGGCATGTCTGACCTCTTTGCCATCATGGCCTGAACTTGTTTTTTAGGTTTCTTTAGAATTCCCTTGGCCTAGAGGAGGGGCCCATTCTGTCAGTTGGGGGGCTTAGAATTTTATTTTTGGTTTACAGTCTTAACTGTTATTTTCACAGGGCTCTGCTTCAAAAACAACAACCACCTCAGGTAGGAATATATCCAAGCCTGACTCCTGTGGTTTGAGGCAAATAGCTGCTCCAAAAGCCAAAGTGGGGCCCCCTGTTTCCTGTTTGAGGCGGAACAGCGACAATAGAAATCCCAGTGCTGATCGAGCCGTATCTCCGCAGAGGATCAGGCGTGTGTCCAGTTCTGGTAAGAATAAAATAGTTCAGTAGTTTATGAGTTATTTGAATGTAAAATTTGACAGTCATGATTATAGGTCTAATGCATTGTGTCACTAAAGCATTTAGCCTTTTGTGGACCAGCATCCTGAGCAGAGAAGGTAGATGATAACAACATATATCCCTTATCTTTGAGCAAGGCAAAGACTAGTTGAGGAGAGAGGTATAGGTGTATAAACCATTTTATAAGCTATTCAGAAGGATGTATACATAAATATACAATTAGGTGGCTGTTGTAAATTTGAATCATTTCATTAATTTTTTTCAAATGGTTAAGTGCTTAACAATGCTGAAGTGTTGTACAGTAGGTCCCTACTGTGCCCTCAATACATGTGAAGAGATTAATTTTTTTTTTAATTTTACTGAAAGATGTATGATAGATTTAGGAGGGATATGAGGGTGACTAAAAAGTTAAATTTTTCTAATGTGAAGTTTTATTTATGTTGGCTTGTATCTTACAATTTGTAATTTTAAAGTCATGTTAGGCCAATGAAATTTGAGCGCCTCAAGAATAGCTATTAAGTATCATACTAAATTTGGCGGATGTACAGATTTGTGTTACAAAGAAATGGAAAAGTCAACTTTGTGTCACAGAGATGAAAAGCCTGCTAGCCATTCCAGTTGACGAGAACATTTTGCAAAGAACACACCTTACTTCTGCCGGTACAACCTTGAGCAAATTAAAGTCATGTCAAATCAATTTAGAAGTAAGTTCCCTTATAAAAATAGTTATGTGTGCACACACGTGAGAATGTTTTATGGAAACTAACGAAAGCGAGCAAATCCCAGAAGATCTCTGTACCTCTCTACAATTTAGTATTTGTAGGTTTCATTTTTCAGCCCTACCATGAAGCCTCAGGTGTGAAAGCCTATAATGCTCAGAAATGTTTTACGGGCTGTTTATTTAGATTCAGGCCTAGTGTCAAGGTCAAGGAGACATGACCACAGAGGTGTGAGTGGAGGAAGAGGGATTTGCAGCACATGGCTCCATCCTCAGAGGATCTGGGTGGAAAGAGGAATTCGTTAGCTTGGAGTGTTCATCGTTTGAGAGAAAAACGGAAGCCAAAAGCCACTGGGAGAAACAGTGATTCTTATTTGGGATATTGCCACACCTGAGGAGTCAAGGCATGAGTGAGATGAAAGCTCTCGTTCTGTCTGGGTGTGGTGGTTTATGCCTGAAATCCCAGTACTTTGGGAAGCCAAAGTGGGCCAGGAGTTCAGGACCAGCCTAGGCAACATAGCAAGACCCTATCTCTAAAAAAAAAAAAAAAAAAAAAAAAAAAAAAAAAAAAAAAAAAAAAAAAAAAAAACAGCTAGGCACAAGGGCATGATGGTGTGCCCCTGTAGTCCCAGCTATTCAGGAGGCTGAGGCAGGAAGATCACTTGAGCCCAGAAGTTCAAGGCTGCAGTGAGTTATGATCATGCCACTGTACTCCAACCTGGGCAGCAGAGCAAAACCCTGTCCCTTGGTGGAGAAGAAAAAGCTCTGGTCCTTACTGTAGTTGTCCAGTAAGGCTCATTGTGTTTGCAGAGAATGGGGAGCTCCCTTCCTCCTCTGTGAGGAACACCTGTAGCTTGGTGGCATTGGAGTGTGGCCCCTGGCCTGCAGTTAGGAGCTCTGTGTTTTAGTTCCATTCTGGCCCCAATACGCTGCCTGAGCAAGTCTTTTATTCTCCCTGGGCTTCATCTTCACATCTGGAAAGTGTAAGTGTCTGAGAATCTAATACCCTGTCAGCTTTTACAGCCCTTACCTTTCTAGGGACAATTTGGAGCTCACCTAATTTTCTGAGTAACTGCTGTTACTGGTATGATTCTCTGAATTTCGTGGTGCTTGAATCCCAGAAAATCTGAGTGTACATACTTTTACGAAATGAGGCCAGTACCCAGGATACATTGAAAAAGATAGAATCCTTTTCTGTAGGCGATCAGTCCCACCCAGCGGGGAAGCAGTTGTTAAGTCCTTTTACTCTGTGTTGCATAACGTGTCTTAGAGAAAAGTGGATCTGTTTAGTCTTAGTGAAAAGACAGGGCGTGGTTTTGAGCTTTTATCATCTTGTGTCAATGAGCTTAATAACTGAGTTATGCATCCAGATTTTTCAGTCTGAGTTAAAAACTAAATTACATTTTACTGGGTGGTTTTCTGTATCTGAATGGAAAAAAAGTTAATGTAACCAGAAACATTCTGGATTTGAATCTGAGTTTTGTATTTGACTGGTTAGAAGACTTTTATGGTCTGAATACTTGGGTCCCTGTACATTAATATGTTGAAGCCCCAACCTGCAATGTGATTGTGTTTGGAGACAGGGCCGGTGAGGAGGTGATAAAGGTTAAACGGGGTCATAAGAGTGGGATCCTAATCCAGTAGGGGTGGTGCCCTTAGAAAAAGAGGAAGAGATGGGCTGGGTATGGTGGCTCACGCTTGTAATCCCAGCACTTTGGGAGGCTGAGGCAGGTGGATCACCTGAGGTCAGGAGTTTGACACCAGCCTGGCCAATGTGGTGAAACCCCGTCTCTACTAAAAACACAAAAAAAAATTAGCCAAGGGTGGTGGCAAGTGGCTGTAATCCCAGCTACTGGGGAGGGTGAGGCAGGAGAATTCCTTGATCCCTGGAGGTGGAGGTTGCAGTGAGCCGAGATAGCACCATTGCACTGCAGCCTGGGCGACAAGAGCGAAACTCTCTTTCAAAAAAGAAAAGAGGAAGAGACACTGGAACTGTCCTCAGTATGTGAGGCAGAATGAGAATGTGGCCGTCTGGATGCCAGGAAGAGGGCCCTTGCTGGGAAACAGATCAGCTGGCACCTCTATCTTGGACATTCCTGCCTTCAGAACTGTGAGAAAACAAATTTCTGTGTTTAAGGCACCCCATCTGGTATTATTACTATTATGGCAGCCCGAGCTGACTAAGAAGACTAATTTGATTCTAGTGTATTATGTTTTACAGAAAAATTAATAGCAACTAATTTTTTGGATGCTCTCAATAAATTGAGAGGTGTTTCTTAATCACCACAGAGTTAAAAGTAGAACAGAAAAATCAAGGAGCAGAAACAATGTGCTTTTAGATACCTGTGATCCTGTTGCCATTGATTGTACAATGAAGTGTTTGTGTGTATTAGCAAATTGAAACCAAATGGATATCCACCATACTGACAGTTACTCTGCTGAAAGGTAAGTGGCAGGAGTGTTCCAGCCAATTTGGGGTTTTCAATAAATCCTTTCAGAACACTTAAGTAGAAAACCAGACCCAGTATTGAAACAGCCATTTTCTTGAAGCTTTAAAATGAATGTGAGAAGGAATTGTGATTAAACTCTATAGAGCTGTTCTTTTTCTTTTCTTTTTTTTTTTTTTTTGAGACGGAGTCTCGCTCTGTTGATCAAGCTGGAGTGCAATGGTGCAATCTCAGCTTAATGCAACCTCCGCCTCCTGGGTTCAAGTGATTCTGCTGCCTCAGCCTCCTGAGTAGCTGGGATTTACAGGCACCCACCACCACGCCCAGCTAATTTTTTGTATTTTTAGTTGAGACAGGGTTTCACCATGTTGGCCAGGCTGGTCTTGAACTTCTGACCTCAGGTGATCCACCCACCTTGGCCTCCCAAAGAGGTGTTCCATTTTACTTGTCAAAATGCAGAAATTTATATGAGACCAGATTATAAGAGATTATAACAAACCAAATCTAGAGTACCTTTGCTTCTTTGGAAATATACTGAAATAAAATGAGATAGTGATGAAAATTATTTGTAATAGTAATTATTATAATGTGAATGATAGCAGCTCACACTGTTAAGTATATGTCAAGTTCCAGGCTCAGTTTTAGTAATTTCATCTATAAATTCATTTAATCCTCACAATAACTTTGAGGCTTATCCCTATTCACTAGACAAGGAATCTTCCACAGCAAAGTTAAATAATTAGTCCAATGTTAAACAGCTGGAAAGTGGCAGAGGTGGGATTCAGACCAGCCAGTGATGCTGTTAACCATCACATTATTAATCTGAATACTATTAGTATGGCCATGAGTTTTGTTTGTTTTATTTATTTATTTATGAGATGGAGTTTCGCTCTTGTTGCCCAGACTGGAGTGCAATTGAGGCAATCGTGGCTCACCACAACCTCCGCTTCCCTGGTTCAAGCAATTCTCCTGCCTCAGCCTCCCGAGTAGCTGGGATTATAGGCAAGAATCACCACACCCGGCTAATTTTGCATTTTTAATAGAGTTAGGGTTTCTCCATGTTGGTCAGGCTGGTCTCCAACTCCCGACCTCAGGTGATCCACCTGCCTCGGCCTCCCAAAGTGCTGGGATTACAGGAGTGAGCCACCGCGCCTGGCCTGAGTTTTATTTTTAATAATAAAAAAGTCTAATTTGTTTTTTTGTTGTTGTTTCCTGTTTGTTTTTTGAGACATTTTCACTCTGTCATCCAGGCCGGAGTGCACTGACTCCACCATAGATCACTGCAGCCTTGAATTCCTGGACTCAAGCAATCCTCCTGTCTCAGCCTCCCATGTACCTGGGACCACAGGTGTGTGTCAGCATGCCCAGCTGATTTTTATATTTTTTTGTAGAGATGGGGGTCTCACTTTGTTGCCCAGGCTGGTCTTGAACTCCTGGGCTTAAGTGATCCTCCCACCTAGGCCTCCCACAGTACCGAGATTACAGGCATGAACTACCACACCAGGCTAACGTTCAATTTTTTAAAAAATTAAAATTCTTGTTGCCCAGCTGAATGGTTTAGAAACTGTGGCACTTTTCTTTTCAGGCCTTGGTTTAAAGCTTGATGTCAGTTAACGCTGATGTGAATGATTTTATGTGGCTATTGAAAATTAATGCTGCTTCAGGAAAAATAGCTAATGCATGCCGGGCTTAATACATAGGTGATGGTTTGGTAGGTGAAGGCAACCACCATGGCCCACGTTGACCTATGTAACAAACCTGCACAGCCTGCACATGTACCCCGGAACTTAAAACAAGAAAAAATACAGTAATAATAAATAAAATTAATGCTGCTGAATAAATAACTGCTGAGTAAATCCTTCATGATCAGTTTAGACATCTTCAGAGAGACCCGCCTTCACTCTCTTTTGGAGGCAATATCAGCTTTTCCCAGGTTTTAGATGATAAATATCTGTGTTCTTCTCTACACACACGAGTTGCCGTTTCAGTGGCCAGCCTGAGCCAGGTAGGATTACAGAAGTAGCGCAGAAGGCTCTCCCTGCCCCGTGACTCCTGTGAGCTAACTGAGGAGGGAGAGTGCGTGTTTATGCAGCAGACACAAAGCAGCGCAAAGAATGGTGATGGATGGGGAAAAGTCCCCATGAGAAGAATGTCCAGGGGCGGGTCGGTGAAGAAAGGCCTCCTGAAAGAGATGAGTTTTAGTTTTCTTCTAGAGAAAGAGAAACCACATTTCAAAAGGGCAACTCTTTATTTCAGTTGAGTTTATTGTGGGTTAATAAAGTAAATTCCTTTCAAGACAGTAGTCCGTCCGAAACTTGCAGTGACTTGCCTGTCATTGCAGGTTTCTCTTCTTTCTTGCTAAGTTATTTCCTTCGTGGTTTATGTAAACTGATTTTTTTTCATTCATTTCGTTTAAAGGGAATTTAAAATCTTCTTCAAATTACTTTTATATCCTTTTAAACTTTTCTAGGTGAGAATTTGAGAGATAGTAAGCAAAATTGAGAGATTTTTCACATACTTGAATAAAGTAATTACTGAAAATTAGAGGTTATTACCCAATAAGTTATTCTAAAAGCCAACTTGGAGGCCGGACATGGTGGCTCACATCTGTAATCCCAGCAGGTGGGGAGGATGGGGTGGGAGGATTACTTGAGCCCAGGAGATTCAGACCAGCCTGGGCAACAGAGTGAGACCCTGTCTTTACAAAAAAATAAAAAAAATTAGCTGGGCAAGTGGCACACACCTGTGGTCCTCACTACTCAGGAGGCTGAGGTGGGAGGATCACTGAGCCCAGGAGGTTGAGGGTTCAGTGAGCTATAATTGCACCACTGCACTCCAGGCTGGGTGACAGAGCAAGACCCTGTCTCTAAAATGTGAATAAAATCTAACTTTAATGTGTCACTAATAGATGTTTCTATATTTGTATGTAATTAAATTACTTTCCTTAGAGTGTGTCTCAGGATCTCTTTTCATAAAAATAGTATTAGTCGCTAACATGTTTTGAGTGCCTGTGTGCGCCAAGCACAGTGCTAAACCCTCTTTTAAATGTGTAATCTCATTTAATTCTCGGAAGTCCTAGTAGGGATACTGTGATTATCACCATTCTACAGATGAGGAATTTGAGGGTCTGAAAGCTTCAGTAACGTGTCCAAAGTTACACAGTGGGGTAATGGGTGGAGACGGGAAATGGGCCGGGTATTCTGGCCCCACAGTCTGTGCTCTTAACCCTGGTCCTTTACGTGCATGCAGAAGTCCTGACACGCTCATGTTTTCTTTCATGGGCGTGAGTGAATTCTTCATTAAACCACATATGTGTGAAGGAGAATGTGGGGAAGGCTGGCTTCTCCTGAGAACTCTTCTAAGTACTGGAATGAAGTGCACAGAAGAGACCCATTCCTTCCATTAGGGACCTTAAATTTTAATAAGGGGATTAAGAAAATAAATACATTTTTGGATTCATGATGATGAATCCAAAAATAAAAGAGAAAGGGCCAAGCATGGTGGCTCACGCCTGTAATCCCAGCACTTTGGGAGGCCGAGGCGGATGGATTAGTTGAGGTCAGAAGTTCGAGACCAGCCTGGCCAACATGGTGAAACCCCATCTCTACTAAATATACAAAAACTAGCTGGGTTTGGTGGCAGGTGCCTGTAGTCTCAGCTACTTGGGAGGCTAAGGCAGGAGAATCTCTTGAACCTGGGAGGTAGAGATTGCAGCTAGCTGAGGTCGCACCACTGCATTCCAGCCTGGGTGGCAGAGCAAGACCCTATCTCAAAAAAAAAAAAAAAAAGCAAAAAAAATAAAAATAAAGCAGTGAAGGAGATTAGATTTTTAAACGGGTGGTCAAGAAAGGCCTCACTGAGAGGACGACATTTGGGCAAACACCTGAAAGGAAGGGAGGAGGGAGGCATTTGGGTGTCAGGTGGGAGGACTTTCCAGGCACAGGTACCAGCCGTGCAGAGACCCTGAGGTGAGGCAGGGTGTAGGGTGCATGAGGAAAAGTGAACCACCCACTGTGTGTGGTGGGGGCTGGAGGACGTGGATGGGCCAAGGAGGTCTGGACTGACCAAGCAGGGCCATGCGGGTGCCTGCGAGGCATATGTCCTCTTTTCATCCTCACGAACATCATCACTTGTAAATGCTTGATCTTTTCCAGGCGTTTCACACAATTCTCACTTGGCAGTAATTATGGAGAAGATTGCTTTGTGGAATGACTCATGAGTAGGCTTAATATGTCAGAGTGCAGGCTCGCCCATTCATTCAAGAAGTGCTTAGAGTCCCTGCTCTGTGTTGGGCAGTGTACTAGATTCTGAGACTACAAACAGGATTAAGCAAATATGCCCTCTTAAGGAGCTTACTGGTTGGAGGGTGAGGGGGTAAGGGGGTGTCTAAGCAAATGGTTCCAATGAAAACTCTTGGCTCTTCAGATTCCAGCTCAGCTGTCCTGGACTCTCTGCTACTTTGCATTTATAGTGCTGTATGCTCATTATTTTGTTACATGTCTGTCTCCTTCTAGACCGTGAAATCCATAAGGATAGAGTTCAGCTCTTAGTTATTTTCATATTTTCCAGTGCCCAGCACAGTGTACTGGTTGCACAACAGGTGTTTAAAAACATTGCTTGGCTTGATTTGAATGGAGACCTGTGCGAAGCACTGTGTATCCACAGTAAAGGAGCAACACTAACTCGTTGTGAGGGAGAACTGGAGGAGAGGCGGTGACATTTGAACTGTTTGGAATGCGCCTGCAGGAGCTTGCCAGCAGAGGAGGCTGCTGGGGTTGCTGAGGGTGCAGATGTGGCGTTGTCAAAGGATACCGTGTGCTTGGGGAACGTCAAGGCCAGAGTCAGCATGCCTGGAGCAGACGTGTCCCGGGGTCAATGAGAGATGAGCCTCTGCCTCCAGGGAGGTTGAGGCTGATTAGTTCTAATACTGTAGACACAAACTTGCACGAGTGCTACACACTTTTTGGGAACGGATAGTAGAGTACATGTTTAAAATAATTTGGAGACAGAGTGTCTGGTCACTTCTGTTGGTGGTGAACAGACCCAAGTGTCTCCCCAGCCACTGCCTTCAGAGGCTGGATAGGTGGTGGGCTATGAAGTGAAACGCGGAATAGAGTAGCAAGAAGTTTTCTGGAGGAGAATAGTGAGTTTAGTTCGGGGCATGTGAAATTGGAGGAGGTTACAGACTGGGAAGCACCTCAGAGGGGTATGTGCATGCCTGAGGTTTAAGAGTAGAAATATGTAGAGCCCAAGGAAACCATCAGAAAAAAGCTGACATAAAGATATAAGAGACATGCCCGGTGGCTCCCACCTGTGGTCTCAGCTGCTAGCTGCTCGGGAGGCTGAGACAGGAGGATCTCTTGAGCGCAAGTTTGAGTCTACAGTGAGCTATGATTGCAGCACTGTGCCCCTGCCAGGGTGACAGAGCGAGACCCTCTGAAAAGAAAAGAAAAAAAAAAACTTGGTGTGAAGTTTTGAGGTCTCAATGATCTCACCACCTCATTGCTCAGTGGAGCTCTGCTCATAAACCTTGACTCCTAAGGAGCCAGGAGGCTCACTGTGCACCTTCTTTTGTTCTTATCAGGCATTATTAGCATGGGTATCAGATGGTAAATAAATTTGCTGGTGCACATGTGAAGACGCTTGTTCATCTCCTTTGTATGGTAGCTGGGAAAACGAAGTAACACCTCTAAGTCTTTGGTTTATTCCCCTCTGAATTTAAATGTTCCTGTAGTTATGGGACACATGTTCCAGGCCTGTGACTAAGGCAGTTATTTTTGTTTAATCCCCACCTGAAGCCACAGACATCTTGTGAACGTGCTTGCAGAGGCAGGTACTGACAGCATCACCGAGAATGCTGCGCTTCTGTGCAGTTCAAGTCATGGTGAGAACTTTGCTTTGTGGGACTTTTTGCTCCTTTGTCAAATTAGTGCACTCTTAAGACTTGCTGTGTTTTTGTTATGACTCACCTGTGTTGCTGTGCCCTTGTCTGGGGAGCTTACCTTTGAATTTAAGCAAATGAGGATAGTTAAACAGAGTCCTATTGCCTTGATGAACTCAAGAAGGTGGAATACTAAAATCACATTTGCAACATATAAATCTAGAGTGTTACTGAAATACTCTGTGTTCTGCAACGTATTTACTTAATAGATAGAGCGTGTATGCTAGGTAAGTCATGTGCCAGACACTGAGGGATTGTAGGATGAGTAAGACGTGGATTTTGCCTCCTTGTTATTAAGTGCCAAACAGAAGAGGTGACAAGTTCTTCTTCATCACATTTGTTCTTATAATACTAAAATTTAATAGAACTGTAGGATTTTGGAAGAGGGTGTAATTACAAATACCAAAGTTCGCTTAATTTTTTTCTTTCTGTAATATAGGAGATTATATAATGTAATAGAGTTACACTCTTAAATAGGTAGGGGCCAGGCTTTGTTTAATGTTGATACTTTGTGCTGTTTAACTTTTGCCCCCTGAGATCTGAGAAGTAAGGAGGATGCACATGGATTGAGATATTTTTCAGGACTTGACTGAGGTACTAGAAAGTAGAATGAGAAGAGGAGTTATGGCTCAGAATATAGAATGTAGAGATTGAGGTCAAAGTCAGTACAGATGGCGTGAAAATACAGAGGAGGGCCAGCAGGTGATTAGGACACAACAGATTGGCTTTCTGGCAGTCAACAAAGAAGAGGCTGACCGAGAGCCTCTTTTCAATGTCAAGAAAGGGATGCGGGGCCCTGTTTTATTCTTTACCTCTTGTGTCTTGAATTTAACCAGGCAAATTGGATAGTTTATCAAGCTTACACTACTCTCTTCCCAGTAGGCTATTTTAAAGGTATAGCATTTTAAATTAAAAGAGAAAATAAACACCTGTCATCTTACCACCACCAAATAGCTTTTAACTTAAAAATTTATGACTATTTGGTACCTTTGCTTTTTGCATATTCTCATGCACATATATTTATGTATATAATGGAGACAGTGTCTGCTGTTTTATTTATTTATTTTTTTTGAGACAGAGTCTTGCTCTGTCAGCCAGGCTGGAGTGCAATGGCACGATCTCGGCTCACTGCAGCCTCCGCCTCCCGTGTTTAAGCGATTCTCCTGCCTCAGCCTCCCTAGTAGCTGAGATTGTAGGCACCTGCCACCACGCCCAGCTAGTTTTTGTATTTTTAGTAGAGACAGGGTTTCACCATGTTGTTCAGGCTGGTCTCGTGCTCCTGACCTCAGGTGATCCACCCACCTCGGCCTTCCAAAGTGCTGGGATTACGGGCGTGGGGCACCGTGCCCAGCATGGATCATGTATAGTCTTGAAAATCATAATTAGGACTTTGACTTTGAACTGGAGTGACTTAAATGTTAACGGGATCACTCGGATAGTTGTGTTGGGAGTAGATGGGATATGGGTGAAGTAGGAACAGGGAGATCAGTTTGGAGGGGTCGCTGTGATGGCAGCAGGAAGTTATGGTTTCTGGGGCCCAGGTTGTGGCAGTGGGGCCTGATCAGATTCTAGGTATGTGCTTGAAGGTAAAGCCAGTGAGGTTTGCTTAGATTGGATTGGGGGTGAGAGCAAAGGGAGGAGTCACGGATGACCATGACCTTGTTGGTGTGAGCAATGGAAGAATGGTGCAGCCTTTACCCGAGATGGGAAGGGATGGTGGAAACACAGATGTTGGGAACAGGAGATCCGAAACTCAGTTACATAGAAATGATTGATAAGAGGCTGTGTGGAGTAGAAAACTGGATATGCAAGTTTGAAGTGCATGGGAGAAATCTGGTCTATGGATATAAATTTAGGATTCAGCACCACATAGAGGATATTTAAAGCTACCAGACTGGATGAGATCCCCACGGCAGTAAGTGTAGAGAGCACAGGTCAAGGATAGCTCTGGGGTGCTCCCTGGACTCTCCAAAGTCAAGAAGGAACAGCCAGGAAGGTAGGGGCATTCCTGAAGCCAAGTAAGGAAAGCCTTTCAAGGAGAAAGGAGGAACCAACTGCATCCAATACTGCTGGCAGCAGAATGGCGCAGTTAAGAACACAATTTACAGCAGGCGACAGAAAACCCGACCATTGGACGTAAACCAGAGGCTGTGTGTGTTTATTCCTCAGGAGGGCTAGAGGCAGGCCGTTCCAGGTTTGACGATTCAGAAATGTCCTCTTTCTGCTTCTCCGCTCATCTCACGTCAGCATGTGGCTTTGTCATTGACTTTTCAGTTAAAATATGGCTGCTAGGAGTTCCGTGTGCATGCCACCACTTCCTGTGACTGTGTTCAAAGGCTGGAAGCAAAGGACAGCATCTCAGGGCAGGGACCTCCTCCTCTCTTCGTTTATCAGGGGGACACACGTGCAGCAGCTCCCCCTTCACCCTCTTGTCCTTATGTCTGATTGGCACAGACCAGATCTGGCTCTTGCCCCTACTGGCATGAAAGGTTGGGAAGCAAGTATTTGACTTTTTAAACTTTTCTATGGAGTTAAGCAATAGAAATGGGGATTAGGAATGACAGTTGGCTCACCAGGAAAGGTGTTAGACACAGTGAGGTTAAATTAAAAAAAAAAAAAAAGTTATCAACTCTTTGTATTCATTGTTTCATCAAGAGCTTTTGCTCACTTATATTTGGGGGCATAGGATTTTTTTTGATCTGCTGCTCTTCATTTCCTTTGCCTGTTGTTTTTATGTTTTTTTATTTTGCATATGGTGATTTCTTAATTTTTTTTCACTTTTATATTGTCAAATATATTGTTTCCTTTAACTTTTCCTGTGTTTTTATGTATAATAAGACAGTCCCTACTCAAGAAGACTGACCTATGTTTAATTATTGTTTTTTATGGTTTCATCTTAAGCCCTTTTTTTTGTAATCCAATTTAATTTATTTTGGTGGATGGTGAGCGCTGACAGCTAATATTTGTATGGTACTTTGTGCCAGATGCTGTTCTAAGCATTTTAAAATTATAAATTCATTTAATTCTCAACAAGAACCTATGAGGTAAGGACTACTCCTGTCACCCCCCTTCTCACATATGAGAAAACACAAGTGAAGAGCGGTAAGGAACCTGCTCACTAGGCAGTGTGAGGTGGCGCCGGGTTTGAACCTAGATCATCTACCTCGAGATTGTCAACTTTTAACTACTGTACCGTTCTGCTTCTCACATTTTAATTTGGCAATTCAAATATCTTAATACCACAAATAAGTATGTTTTTGCTGATTTAAGATACCTCCCTTATCCTATCCTATCCTGAATTTTTATATTTCTGAGATTTATATACCACCCTTATTAATCTGTCAGTACGGTTTTATTCCAGTAAGACTTTTATTATTTTATAATATCTTACTCCAAGTAGTTGCACAAGTTCCTTGTTTTTTTTAACTTAAAAAATTGTGGCAAAATATATATTGCACAGAATGTGCCATTTTAACAATTTTTTAAATGTACAGCTCTGTGGCATTAAGTACATTCACATTTTTTGCAGCCATGCTCTGTATCCATCTCCAGAACTTTGTTTTCCCCCCTGAAATCCTGTATCCATTTTACTAACCCCCCAGTTCTCCGTTTCTTTCAGCCCCTGGCACTCATCATTCTATGTTCTGTCTATATGCATTTGACTATTGTAGTAATCATGAAGGAGAATCATACATTATTTGTAACTGTCTTATTTCACTTAGCACCATGTCTTCAAGGTTCATCCATGTTGTAGCATGTGTCAACTTCCTTTTTAAGGCAGAATAGTATTCCGTGGTATGTCTGTACCACCTTTTGTTTATTCGTTCATCTGCCTGTGAACAGTTGGGTTGCTTCCGCATTTTGGCTATTGTGAATAATGCTGCTGTGAAGATGGTTGTACAGATATCTGCTCAAGTCTTTAACTTTTTTTTTTTTTTTTAAGACAGATTCTTGCTCTCTTGCCCACGCCAGAGTCCAGTGGCGCGATCTCAGCTCAATGTAACCTCCACCTTCGAGGCTCAAGTGATTCTCCTGCCTCAGCCTCCCAAGTAGCTGGAATTACAGGTGCCTGCCACCACGACCAGATAATGTTTTTGTATTTTTAGTAGAGATGGGGTTTCACCATGTTCACCAGACTGGTCTCAAACTCCTGGCCTGGCCTCCGGTGATCCCTGCCTTGACCTCCGAAAGTGCTGGGATTACAGGCGCGAGCCACCGCACCTGGCCTGCTTTCACATCTTTTGATCTGTACCTAGACATGCAGTTGTTGGATTATATAGTAACTTCAGATTTAATTTTTTGGAGGAACCACCATACCATTTCCACAGTGGCTACACCATGTTACATTCCCACTAGCAGTGCACAAGGGTTCCAGTTTCTCCGTGTCCTTGCCAACACTTGTTAATTTTTTGTTTTTGCTTTTTTTTTGATGATACCATCCTATTAGGTACAAAGTGGTATCTCACGGCGATTGTGATTTGCATTTCACTAGTGACCAGTGATGTTGAGCATCTTTGCATGTGCCTGTGGGCTATTTGTTGTCTTCTTTGGAGAAATGTCTATTCAAGTCCTTTGTCCACTTTTTAAGTTGGGTTGTTTGGTATTTTTGTTGTTGAATTGTAGTCTTAATGTTTTTCTGTTCTAAATTTTTTTGGCTATTCTTAATTATCCTAGGTTACTTTAACCTGTTTTAGAAATTCAATTTCCCCCATTTAAAAGCAATCACAGATAGGTTCAGATTGCAATAGCATTCGATAAGATATCAATTCATGGAAGAATTCACATGTGTACACTTGTTCAGAACTTTTATTTTTCTCATTTTTATAATTTTCATAACAGAATAGCACTTTTTTGATAAATTTATTCATAGAAACAGTGCATATGCGTGTGTCTATGTGTGCAATTCCTTTTTGTTACTAAAGTAAGGGATTTCTTTTTCTGTTTTTTCCTGGCACATAGGTAATATATGGATTTTGTATAATACTTATTTGGTAAGAAGCCCATCAGGTTTATTTAATATTTATACAATGATACTCTACCATTGAAGCTAAATTCTTAAACATGTATATTTAGTGTTGGTGAGAGAATTTGGTCCCTTAAGCTTAACTGGAGGTGGACCTGCAGCCACGGTTTTGAGTATGTATAATTTATTTCTCTCATAACTTATTGTTAACTTGTTTGTCACTTTTAGGTTTCCCCTGATTTTATAATAATTTCTAGTTACTGTAGATAATTACTGTAAAGGTAACTGCCTCTAAGTAGTTGAGTTGTATTTAAGGAACCCAAGTTATAATTATAGCTAGAGACATATTCTCTGAGTTAACTGGAAAAAAAAATACATATTCTCATGTCTTGTATTTTAACCGTGTCTGTTAATTTCACATTTTCTCTTTCTGACCTTAGTAGTTAGTGGCCTTGCCACTTGTGTGCCATCCTGATATATTTCAAATGGACCTCAATAATCTTTTCATTTTTTAGTTAAAATTCTCACTTCTCTAACCCTGGCAGGTGCTGGTACACTAGCTTCCTATCTTTTTCCTTGATTTCAGTCTTCAGTCAGTTGTGCACACTGCTACCACACAGTCAAGTTCTCATGTAAATGCTAAAAAAGCCTCAGCCTCCCCAACCCCCAAACCCACATCTTCCCACCGTATCTATCCCTAACAATTAAGGCCTAAAATTATGAGTCTGGCATTCAATGCCATGTCTCACCCAACTGTAAACTACCTACCTCTCTAGCCTCGTTTTCTTCTTTCCACCTGTGTTCCTACTAAGCCGTATAAACTACAGAACAACATACCTTATGATGAGACATGATGTTTTCTCTATTACAGTTTTTACTGAGAACATCTAATTCTGTGGCAGGATGTCAGGTGTTTCTGGCTCTGTATATGTTTGAACTTTGTGATTACTTGCAGTTGCCTTACTAGGTAAGCACATAAATACTTGTGTAACACACACCTTCATGTGACTTTATTGTCCACATTTTTATTAAGATGATCTGTTTTGGCCGGGCACAGTGGCTCACACCTGTAATCCCAGCACTTTGGAAGGCCAAGGCAGGTGGCTCACTTAAGGTCAGGAGTTTGAGACCAGCCTGGTGAAACCCCATCTCTACTAAAAATACAAAAAAATTAGCCGGGTGTGGTGTTGTGTGCGTGTAATCCCAGCTTCCTACAACACAAGTTGTACAGCACATCTGTAGAACGTATTCATCTTGCATAACTGGAATTTTCTACCCATTGAACAACTCCCCATTTCCCTTCCCCACCAGCCCCTGGCAAGCTCCATTCTACCGTTTTGTTTTACAGAATAGGATCATATTAATATTAACACTATCCTGTTGTTCACTTAATCTTTCCATTGAAATTGTAGTTTTGCTAGGCGTCTTTTACTGATTTTTATTGTTGTTAAAGATAGTATACTTACTCAGGTTTTCTGAGGTGAGTATTTTAGTAAATTGGTTGATTAGTGAAGGTTTGCTTCAAATCCAATAGACTGTGTTACTATCTAAGGCAAATTGGAAGTGTTATTCCTTCCAGATTTTCTCTACATAAAAGATGGTTATAATTACAGAATGAAAACAAATCTGTTGTCTATACGTAAGTCTATGCTAAGTGCATGAGCTTAAAATAAACCTTTTTTAATAATATCCCGCAAGTAGATCTTAAATCTTTATCTTTCACGTCTGGGATAAGTTACACAATACGATATGAACTGGTAAATGTCACCTTTTCAGAACTGTAATTCAGAGAAGTCCTGCATTGATTTCACTGTTTAAGAAGTTAGTGCCTGTGTTACTTGCAGTCTCTCAATTAACCTCATATTGCTATGTTTTACTTTTAATATTGCCTATGATGTGTATATTTTATTGCTTCGTATGAAATCCAGTTAAAACGACTTTAGGCCAACTTTACTGTTAAGCTAAACATCGGGACTGTTGGTGAAATAGTTAAATGTCTTTGTTGCATCCGCACTGTTTTCACCATTCCGCTGTAGAAGCTCCTGTCTAGTAAGAGCTCCAGTCTGAACTCTGTCTGACTCCAAGCCTCATACTTCTTTCTTTAACTGAGATATTTCTATTCTGTGGCATGGCTGAGGGAACACTGGGCAGGTGGTTAGACACTTGGATTCTAGGCCTTACTATCACCGTCTGGGTATGTGACCCAAGTAAGACATTTAACCACCTAAGTAGTCTTCTCATCTCTTAACTGGGATAGTAATAGTCACACACTGTTAGGATTATTCTCACTATCAAAGGAACTAATATTTTGGTGAAATCGGCATTCGTTATCCTCAGTGCTCATTAGTCAAGAGTCATGGTGGAATTGGGAAGACTTTGGTGAGGACTAGCTGCTGTTAGGCGTAGGGGATGTGCCTGGATGGGGATGACAATGAGATAGGGAAGGTGAGGGAAATGATATTTGGGTGCAGGGGTAAGCTTTCCTCTAGTGCAGCTGTGTGAAGTTACAGGTCTTCCGTAGTAATTCCCAGGCACACTCAGAAATGTCTGCAAACCTAAGATGTGTTTAGAAACAAAGCTATGAGGCATGCATTTCTGAAGAATAAGCTGATTTCCAAAATGTAGGAAGCCTTGGCGGCACTGTGGCTGTGGCCCGGTCATTTTGATCTGTTACTTGCCCAACCTTGCTTATTAGTTTTGATGATGACTCATCAGTGTTTCTGCTGAAGGGGCGGCCATTTGGTAAATTTATATCCTAAAAATCTGTTTTTCTGTTCCTCCTAAAGCAAGTAAAACTGGTGGCTAACCATAAATTTTTAAAATGGGTATTTGCTATCTAACAGTTGCTAATTATTGTAAAGGATGTAGAGAAAAAAGTCTCTAATAGACTGAAGAGACAAATAAGCTTGTAAAAATGGGTTAAGCACTGAATGCTTCAGTATAGATGATGGGAGAACACATTATCAAAATACATCATTTACTCTTGGTATTTAAAAAGATGAATTTGTTGAGAAAACATTTATTAAGTCTCACTTCATGCTAGACCTTTGCCAGTTCCTGAGGACCAGAATTGAATCAGGTGCTCTTCCTGATCTCAAGAACCTTAGAGATGGTCCAAGAGGAATGTGGAGGGAAATGCTGTGATAGAAACAAGTACATGGTGTGAGCAGAAAGCAAGGCATAGTCCATGGCATGCAGAGAAGGGTGTCCTGGCAGGATAAGCTCACAAAGAGGTCCTGATTCTCAACAGTGCTTCAGAAACTCCAGGTGCATTTTAATCACCGGGGGATCTGGTGAAACTGCAGGTGGTGATTCAGTAGGCACAGGGTGGAGCTGCAAATGAGTAGCAAGGGTTTAAAAAGAGAAGCTTGAGCTGACTTTGGATTCACTGGACAGAAATAGGGGAGGGGATAGAAAGGAGGCCATTCAGTCGGAAGAATGGGCATAAGCAGAAGAATAGAGCGAAATGACTGGAGAGAAACCACGAAGGGGTGTGTGTGTATGAAGGGGTGGAGGCATGGCCTGAGGGGGAAGAAGTGGGTAGGGATCAACCTTATGTTGCCTTTTAAGCCGTGAAATTAAATATTAAATAAAAGGATTGAAACTAAGATCACCATCCTATAGATTGGGGTGTCCAATATTTTGGCTTCCCTGGGCCACATTGGAAGAAGAAGAATTGTCTTGGGCCACACATAAAATACGCTAATGATAGCTGATGAGCTAATAAAAGAAATTGCAAAAAAATCTCATAATGTTCTAAGAAAATTTATGAATTTGTATTGGGTCAGCATTCAAAGCTGTCCTGGGCCGCATGCTGTAGATGGTGGAGAATCCCAGATTTTAGATTCGGTCATGACCTTAATTTTCACATTCAGGAGATTAACATGATGGAGTTGGAAGGGATGGAAGGACAGGATTTTAGGAGTCCAGAACAGTTTAGACAACGATATAAAGGGTTAAATAAGGATTCAAAGGGCGGAAGAAGAGCTCTTTGAAAAGAAATGATGTGCCTGTTAGAATATTAATAGAATATAGCACATGGTGTGCCCTGGTGTCAGAGAGAAAGCGAGGTTGATTGGAGCAGAGCACACGTGGATGTAGAAGAGCAATACAAGAGTGAGGCTGGAGCCGAAGGAGGGGAGCTTAATGTGGTCACTTCAAATGCCAGGCCTGAGGAGCTTCAGCATCTTTTTCTCCATTAGGATGAGGTTTTTATGAGCAAAATCGCTAGAACAAAGCAATGGGCATTACTTTCCAGCAGCGTTATTTGACTCATTTATGGGATCCTTAGTGATACGCAACAATGTCATTTTCATCAAAGGTCTTTTTCAACTCTGGGTAATCTTCAGTTAGGTGGTACTGGTAGCATTGGGAGACAGTGCTAGAATATATAGGGATCTGGGGAAGAAAAGATGATTCCAATGGTTTGAAGCTGGAAAAAGATGAAATATAGGGCTATGTGGCTGGGTGGGGTGGATTACACCTGTAATTCCAGCAGTTTGGGAGGCTGAGGCAGGAGGACTGCTTAAGGCCAGAAGTTTGAGACCAGCCTGGGCAACAAAGCAAGATTTTTAAAAAAATAAAACAATGGAGCTATAATTAGCATAAACAGGAGCATGTCAGTCTAAGATGAAAACTTAAAGTACTCGATAAGTACTTTAAAACATGAGTAGCCTTGAGATTCAGAAGGAAGATAGGGCTACGGGTGAGAATATAGGATTCATCTGCATAGGACAATGGTTAGAGGAAAGTAGAGAAAATAGACTCTCCAAGACAATGAGGGTGAGGAGGGTTATGAGCAAAAGACTGGACTTGGGAAATGCCCATATTTAGGTAGCAGGTTCGTGAGCATCAGGAGAGAGTAGTTTCAGAGATGCCAGAGGATATGTAGCATGTATATTTATTTCACTGATAAGTGGAAACATTTTTACTGCCAGAAAGAGAAGTTTGAGTGAAGATCATTTAAGTTTGGCAGATAAACTGTGTGGGGAGTAAAGAAGAAAAGGTGGGATTAAAAAAAGAATCTTAATAGTATAGCACCACCTGGTGTTAGAACATTAGGCATTTTTCAAATGAAATTTTTTCTTATCAAATTGCATTTTTCTTCCTGTTTGGGTGATTTTAAAATTTTCCACTCCGGAGAATTTTGTTAAAGTTTTCGGTTAACGTGAGTTCTATTTTCTGTGTTGTATAAATGAGTGAATTTACTGAGATATCTCTTTCATTCCAAAGATGTATTTGGACTTGGTTCTTATTTATTTCTTATATGATAGCCTATTGTGCTAATGGAATATTTCTTTTTTTTAGTCACCAGTATGGGAGGTCATATCAATTTGTTTATTTTTTTATTTCAGTTTTGCCAAAAGCTGCTTTCTCATGATTATTCTGATTGATCATCTCCTTCAGAGAACGTGTGTGAGTTAATTACTTTAGGAGACAGGGTTACTCCTACACTTCTCATATCCTAATTGCCTCATCATTTCTGCTCTCTTGCCTCTAAATGATCAAAAATAAACATGTCTGCGTGAAGCTTTCATCTTTCATCTGAAGTTACATGATTGTGAACATTCATTTTGTGTTTCGACTTTGTTGTTAGTGCAGAAGTTTGAGTTTACAGGCTTAAAAAGTGCCAGCTTTCGGGATGAATAGCAGTGGAAACTTTTTTTTTTTTTTTTTTTAACCCCAAGGAAAGCCTACATCCTTGAAAACTGCACAGTCGTCATGGGTGAATTTGCCTAGACCACTTCCTAAATCCAAAGCATCTTTGAAAAGTCCTGCGCTGCGGAGGACAGGAAGCACCCCCTCAATAGCCAGCACCCATAGTGAGCTGAGCACTTACAGCAACAATTGTAAGTCGACTTTATATCACACTTCGGGGGTTGTGGAAACAGTCATTACAGGAAAAACTAATGCTCTGCAAATAATTAGAATTTTTGTTTCTGGGGTTTCAGGAAAAATAGGCATACTGCTTCCTTGGAGTTGCTCTGAAAGTTTGGCAGAAAAAAACAAAATTCTTTGAAAAACACTCTTGAAATAATTGTATGTTAAAGTATATTTTTGCTTGAAGGATTCTAAGGTGTATCGTCTGAAGTGATGGTGTTTTGGAGGTTTAAGAGTAGCAACCCAGGGGATTTGGACTCTAACTGGAATCAGAAAAAAGATTATTTCAGTTTCATTTACTTTGCAAAAGACTATCTCTTGTGGACTCTTTGGATGCTAGATTTTGTGTAATAGGCCTAATATAACTTGAATCCTAATTTTAAAAAATTTAAACTCAGGAGAATTTTGTTAAAGTTTTCAGTTAACGTGAGTTCTATTTTCTGTGTATAAATGAGTGAATTTACTGAGATATCTCTTTCATTCCAAAGATGTATTTGGACTTGGTTCTTATTTTTTCATTTCCTTTTTTATACTTCCCCATGAAATAATTCATAAATTTAAACCATCTTGGAGTGCCCGCTGTGCACAGACACCATGATAGGCACAGTGAGGGACATAGGATATAAAAGCAATGGCCCTTATTCTAAAAAACAGTTGAGGAGAAAAAGAAGGTATTTTCATGGATGATGAGAATACCAATAAAACCAGACACAGGGGTGTGGAGAGGCGCGGTGAATTGATCTCTCCAGTTTGACAGATCAGTTTCTTCTTTTGAGTGAGGAGTCGGGGACAAAGTGTAATAATGCTCATGGGGCTCCTCTGGGTGTGGAGCAGTATTTTAGGATGTCCATATTTGCTTTTATTTTTTTCTCTCAAGTAACTTCTGCTGTTACCCTGATTTTTATATATGAGGTGATCGAGGCTCAGAGATGTTGTCACTGGTCCAAAATCACACAGCAGGTATGTGAGGGAATTGAGAATGCATTTTTTTGTAGAGAAGGCATTGAATTAATGACCGAATTAATGAGCACATTTCCAACGGGTCACCTAGCAGCAGTAGCTGGACTCATATGAGAGTAAGTAGCTGCATACCCTGGCACTTCAGAAATACTGGGATATGTGACTTGAAATTAAACAGGATTGTTATCAGCTTTATTGTTTGAATTTTGAAGTTGTGCAAAATCAGGCTTGCATGTAAGAGAGAACTCTGAACTTGAAAAGGTAATTCACACGTGTATTTATTTTAAGCTCTCTTTGTCTTGCAAAGCAATTTTAAAAACAAACTGCCAAAACAGAATCACCAACATGCTCTAGAAAAACTGTTGTGGCAACAGGATTTGTGGCACTTGAAGCAGACACAGTCTGTAGTGTCATAGCCCTGCGTTTTCCATCGACATCCATGTTGACTTGGCCACCGTTTCAGTACTGTGTCTGATGCTCCTAAGGAGGTTGTAAAATGCTTTTGTCCATTCCTTTTTGTCTTTTAACAAAGGGGTTTACCATACACCCACAGAGCCTGTCTAGTGGCGATGTGTTCCTGTTGCGGATTAAGCATTCAGATCAATGAGTCTCTTTCTTAGTTTGATTTGCTAGTTGGTTTAATCTGTTTTGTGTAGTGCCTTGGAGCTTACACATTTTTTTCCCTCCCTCCATTCGAATTCACTAAGAGCAAGCATGAGGGATATGACAGTGAACATGGCTGCAGTTTTTCCTGCTTAAGCTTGCTTTCGTCCTTTTAAATGACTGTACCAGGAGGATTTCGCAGTTGTACAGAAACTGATATTTCTTCAAAAATCTTTATCAATTCTACACTCACCCCACCGGCTGGTTCAGAGAGGCACTATGATGCTACCTTATTGACACTGCTGGTCGTGGGATCGTACAGCCTTTGTATAATTCCTTTGTTAGCCACGTTTACTGGGAAAAAAAGTAGGTCGATGATTTCTGGTTTCTTTTCTTTGTAAGCATGCTTAAATTTTTATTCAATAAATTGATTTAGGATCTCTTGACTTCTATTTTTGTAACGTGTAATTTATGGTAATGGTAGTATTTGGGGGCATTTTGTATGTATATTTAAGATGTGAATGCTTCTGTGTAGGACCAATTTTATTGTCTCTTTTATGTGTTTTGCACTTAATATAATTCAGCAGCATCGTTAATGTTCTGGCGCATGATATTATCCTATTATCAAAGACTTTTTGATGGTTTAATTTCTTATTAAATAACTAGTTTTTGTGTGTATGTAGCTGGTAGTTGTGCAAGTGTAGAAAATACTTTTCTAAAATTAAAATGGAAACATCACATCTTTGATTATTTTCCTGAGTTGTATCTCAAAGTATTAAACATGTATACTTTTAAAGACTACCTCAAAACATGAAAAAAATCATTTTGCGCTGAAAATTTCCTGTTTCTGATAATGGGTGGTCATGTTAAGAATTAACTTTCTCTTTTGATCAGTGTTCTGATTTATCCTAGCTTGAGTATTTGAATCCCTTTAACGAATATTGGTTTCTTGCTTTGTCTGCTTGTTTCTTTGTGATGTGATATCGTTAGTGGCATCATTTAAGAACTTCTGATATAACACAGTGCTGTTGTAAAATTAGCAGTGGGTTCTCGGAACTTTGGGATCTTATAGAAATAATGTTACTAAGTTTTTTAAATGACCGAATCAAAATACGTAAGGCAATAAATTGTTCTTATTTGGGAATTTTAGCAGGTTCTTTGTGTGTGTTCTTTTAAGTGTAGAAAATTTCAAAGTTACGATCTTGATCCTTTTGGATATTGTGAAATGTAAAACATTTCACAATGGTTTCTATACCAAATGTTCTCATTTATAGAGGTTAAAGATTATAAGGTCTTTCACACTCAGATACCTAATACCCAGTTTTTAAGATCATTAAAGTAACTGGATAAAAATAAATGATATATTGTATGTCATGAACAGAGTTGAAGACTTGGGGACGGTTTTGCAATTTAGAAGGGAGTCTTGGGAGACTGTATAATTTTCCCATGTTAGCAGGAAAATAAGGTCCAAAGACATTACTTCCTCTTCCACTTTGGCCACAAAACCATGTTTATATTTGAGAGCCACATGGTAGGGGAAATGTAAGAGGTGCAGACCAAAGCTATTTGCATTCTCCTGGAAATGGAAGGAACAGGAGACTGAATAAAAGAAATGGAGTGTTCTTTCCCTTCACCTTCACTGCCAGCCCTGGCCGAGAGGGGTGTGACATGCAGAAAAGGGCACTAACCTTGGACCCACCTTAGTTTTTTTTTGTTGTTTTTTTTGTTTGTTTGTTTGTTTGTTTTAAGATGGAGTTTCGCTCTTGTCGCCCAGGCTGGAGTGCAGTGGCGTGATCTCAGCTCACTGCAACCTCTGCCTCCCGGGTTCAAGCAATTCTCCTGCCTGAACCTCCCGAGTAGCTGGGATTATAGGCATGCACCACCATGCCTGGCTAATTTTTGTATTTTTAGTAGAGATGGGGTTTCACCATGTTGGCCACGATGGTCTTGAACTCCTAACCACAAGTGGTATGCCTGGGTCTGCCTCCCAGAGTGCTGGGATTACAGGCATGAGCCACCACGCCCGGTCCCACTGTAGTTTTCCTACTAACTCGTGTTAAGTTGGACTATCTTTCTCTTCTCTTAGCCGCCGGCCTCCATACTCTCCTCTGATCAATGACAAGGGAGGACTGGGTCATCTTCAAAGTCCTTGCAGCAACAAACATCTCTGACCCTTTTCACTGCAACAAGACAGGGCCTCATTGTTGGGCAGGATGGTGTTTTGAGTTGTTCAAGTGATTAAGCTGATAAAGAATAGGGTGGGTCTTATTACCCTTAGTTTTTTTTTGTTTTTTTTTTTTTCTTCTCTCACAACGGGAATGGCAAGTGAATATTGTCTCACCTGCCAACACTGGTTAGTGGCCAACACTGGTTAGTGGGTAAGAATTCGCCTGTAGGATGGTGTTAGTGGTTTCTCAGGGTGCCTCCAGGTTCAGAGGGAAAGTTTTGTGTTCAAGTCGTGATGTCTGTCAAGGGTGAGGCTAAGATGAGGAACAGGCAGTAGATTCATTAGGCTCTACATCACAAAACATGTTAGTACTTACGCACTTCTGAATGGATATTTAAGAAGGAAATATTATCCAGACCACTGTTAACTCTGTTCTCGTTCTTTCTCTGTTCACATTTTTCTAGGGTATATGTGAGACATTCTTGTTATTATATAGTTGAGTGATTTTGCTTTTGAAATTCAAAAGCTTAGATTTCAGTAGTACTTTGATTTTAAGCCAGGTGGGCAGATGATCTGGCACAGTGGGGAGTGTTAAACTGATTCACATAAAATTCAAGAAATGAACAGAATGTTGGCTCTGTGTGTATATACATAATGTAATAAAAGCGAATTTTCACTAGGTGTTAGAATGTAGTATGAATGTTAGTTTGCAGATAAAAGTCTGGAACAATGAGAAGCCCTTTTCTTTTTTTTGAGACAGAGTCTCACTCTGTCGCCCAGGCTGGAGTGCAGTGGTGCGATCTCGGCTCACTGCAACCTCCGCCTCCTGGGTTCAAGCAGTTCTCCCGCCTCAGCCTCCTGAGTAGCTGCGATTGCAGGTGCCTACCACCACGTCCAGCTAATATTTGTTTTTTCAGTAGATACAGGGTTTCGCCATGTTGGCCAGGCTGGTCTCGAACTCCTGGCCTCAAGTGATCTGCCCACCTTGGCCTCCCAAAGTGCTGTGATTACAGTTGTGAGCCACTGTGCCCAGCCTGAGAAGCCCTTTTCTAATAGGAAAATCATGTCTTCTGCTTGGGCTTTTCTGAGAATATCCCTTAATTTTTCCTTTTAGACTCACCAGCTCCTTTATTTCACTTGAACGACACTTTGGCCATGGGGAAATGAAGATAAGGATTCCAGAGAATCTATTATTCTGGCATAATTGAGACAGTTGGGACCAAAGATGACAAAGGGGCAGTTTTAAACTACATATTAGATCAGGTTGAGAAGTAGTTGGCCACGTGGAAAATTTTATGTATTGTCTCTTCAAGCCAGCAGTGTTTAGTGTCCATGGCTCTCTAGAACACTGTCTTAAGGGTGATTCTGAGGATGCATCCAGCCTCAGTGGGACTGAATACCACAGTGAGTTGGTAGGGCCCCTGTGAAGGCGAATGCACTGTCTATTCCCATACCCGATATTCAGACCCTTGTTATTCATAGATAGGTGATTCAGCACAGCTAGGCAGGGGTCAAGTCAGCACCAGAACTTGGATATTTTACATCCTGTTCCATTGCTCGAAACTATTATGCATCTCTTATATTGGAACTGTTGCCGCTGAGGACTTTATTGTTTGGATATAATGACTCTGGCTGAGGGAAAATTTAGACAGCATCAGGATACCCGGTCAGTTGCCACGTTAGGAACAGAAATAGAAGGCAGGGGAAATACTTGAAGAGCATTATGCCTCATGGTGGTATACGTCCTTCAAGTTGGGGTTTACTGGAAAGCAGTGGGCCAGCCTAGAGTACAGTGAGTAGAAATTGAGAGAAAGATATTGTTAGTCATAAAATTATGTTCAGCTCAGTACAGTTTGTGCCTGCCATTAGTAAAGCAGAAAGCAGGTACAATCGTTGATCATAGAGTATATGAATATGTATCTTGTATATATAGCTTTCATGTAAATATGTATAAAATATAAATGCATGTGTGTTGGTACCTGAGTCAAATGCAGACATTTTATCCTTGGAATATGAATTCTGACTTCATGTTGTGTGTTATGAAGTTGATGATGGGTGTGGTGCCGGGTTGATCTAGTGTTGTATTGAGTCTGAAAAGTGGCAGTGAGACAGCTGATTTCCAGCACACCACCTCCTATTTTGCATGTGACAGAGAGGCAAGGGACAGGAGCACCATGCCTCATGAAGAACCTGTCCTTTACTTTAGTGAAAATCTTTTTACTGATCTCTTTGTGAACCGTGGGCCTTTGTGTCTCTAAATTTTAGAAAAGCATGAATTTAGAATCATACAATTTCATATTAGGTTTGTAAATTGAACTCAGTTTAATTTTTTAAAATATGAATAAGTGACTTATTTGTTGCTGAATGTAATCAAATATGGCTTCAAGAAAAGTAAGACTAAAATCCAGATTGTTATAATTCCATGGCTAAGACTGTCTAGTTTTCTTTGTTGGATTTGATTCAGCAAAAGCTAAAATGCTAATTGAAACCCAATATCCATTTTCTATGAACATCTAAAAAGGGTTCTGTTGAATGTTATAATGGCAGTATCTTTAATACTGTCACTCCCATTAGCTTCCTGTCAACTTTGGAAAAGCCAAGTCTCTAGGTTCTAGGGAAGGTGAGAATTGCAAAAAAGGACAGGAAATTGACAGGATTTTCTCAGCAGGAGGGAAAGCTCTGTGTTGATTTGACCTAATATTAGGAATGTTATTTGGGCACAAGAACAATTAACAGATGGCTCATTGTACAGGGACTGGGTGTGGATTAGGGGAAAACAATAGCATGCCTGTACAAAGCTTGAATGTGATGTGTATAAGCACTATTGTAGCAGTTGGAATAGGTTAGCCTAGTGAAAAATTTCTAGCTGTCTTCACATTTATAATGTATTTTTAAACAAGGTAGGTATCTTAACCCTTTGCTAAGTGAGTGAAGTGAGAAAAGGGATCATAGTTGGTAATAAAGAAATTTAGAAGTGTTGAATAGTAGAATAGAATTGGGTGCCTAGAATTGGGTATTGATGATTATTTAGAAACAAGCAGGCTGGGTGCGGTGGCTCACACCTGTAATCCCAGCACTTTGGGAGGCTGAGGCGGGCAGATCACGAGGTCAGGAGATCGAGAACATCCTGCCTGACACAGTGAAACCCCGTCTCGACTAAAAATAGAAAAAATGAGCCGGGCGTGGCCGCAGGCACCTATAGTCCCAGCTACTCGGGAGGCTGAGGCAGGAGAATGGCGTGAACCCGGGAGGCGGAGCTTGCAGCGAGCTGAGATCATGCCACTGCACTCCAGCCTGGGTGACAGAGTGAGACTCTGTCTCAAAACAAACAAACAAACAAACAATAGAAAATTCAGTCTGGACTGGTGGAGGGGAAATTTTTACACATAATATAAAAAGATGGTTTTTGTTATTGAGGTGAGATTCCGTTTTATGTTTTTGCTTTGGAGCTAAAACATAAAGTTTACTTTGGAA
Organism: Pongo pygmaeus; assembly: GCF_028885625.2. Taxonomy (NCBI): domain Eukaryota; kingdom Metazoa; phylum Chordata; class Mammalia; order Primates; family Hominidae; genus Pongo; species Pongo pygmaeus. The sequence continues at coordinate 17,766,203 of NC_072380.2, read as the reverse complement.
CAAACTTCCTTTGTTCAGGGCAGAAGTTGGCATTTTAACTCCTTGCTGTAGGAGCAAGGATTTGAACCAGATCTTGTCCTTATAGCTACCAAGGAGTCTGTATGTTACTGTTCTTGTGTCATTAACTAGCTGACTGTGTGAATTCTTCCTTGTCCCCATGGAGATGGGTGCTCTTCCTAGCTACACCTGGGGCATTCTTGTTAACATAGCATGAATGGCTGTATTATTTGTTCCCCAACTTTTATCTGGGATGAAAGCTGAACTGGACAAGATGCATAAGCTTGGACTGTGCCAGGCTAACCAGGATGTGTGGTCACTCTGATTATAGCCTTTATTTCGCATCCCTGAGGACACAAGCTACCCGTTATCCACGCTGTATTCCCAACGTTCAGTAATGACTGGCATGTCGTAGGTGCTTATTGAGCATTTGTTGATTCAAGGACAAAGGAATAAATGTGGAAAGTCGAAACTGTATTTATCTATACAATAAAATGTACTTTTCTGTTTTATTACAGCTGGTAATGCCACTGTCATCAAATATGAGGAGAAACCTCCAAAACCAGCATTTCAGAATGGTTCCTCAGGATCCTTTTATTTGAAGCCTTTGGTATCCAGGGCTCATGTTCACTTGCTGAAAACTCCTCCAAAAGGTACAGTCCTCATTGTGGTTAGAAGAGGGAGGGCAAGACGCTTAAAGTCCTTGGCTTGTAGAAAGTTAAATTTTGACAATTAGGTTTATGGCATATTTAACAATGATTAAAAATGTGTTGAGAAAGGAGATGTAATACATTTTTGCACTGAGGAAATTGTTGTTCTGACGGTCGGTAGGTTCTATAGTTAAAAATCATTACATATAAATCAGCAGGCAGAACAAAGGTATAAGGTAAAAATAACAAAACTTCAGAAGTTAAATTATTTTAAAATAGTGCTCTAGAAGAGTGAGATAGAAGGGAGTAGAAATGCATGATTACTTTTCATCAGGGTAGATGTTTTATGTTTATTACTGTACTTGTGTCTTCATGTCTTTGGTCTAAGACATTGTTCTTTCTCTAAATGTTCTTTATCTCTGTTCCTTCTCATATCACTCACTTTTTATTTGCTGTGACTATTAAAAGTAATTGTCAGGTTTACAAAATATGTGGTATACACTTAATGTGCAGTGTTTTCATGCAGCTTTGTCTCAGTGGGCCCAAAGCACATCAGAAGCTTCTTTGTGCCACGCGCGGTGGCTCACGTCTGTAATCCCAGCACTTTGGGAGGCCAAGACAGGTGGATCGCTTGAGGTCAGGAGTTCGAGACCAGCCTGGCCAACATGGCAAAACCCCATCTCTACTAAAAATACAAAAATTAGCTGGGCATGGTGGTGTGTGCCTGTAGTCCCAGCTACTCAGGAGGCTGAGGCATGAGAATTGCTTGGACCCAGGAGGCAGAGGTTGCAGTGAGCTGAAATCACGCCATTGCACTCCAGCCTGGGTGACAGAGCGAGACTCTGTCTCAAAAAAAAAAAAAAAAAAAAAAAAAAAAGCATTATTTGTGCTTAGTGAACTGATGCTTAACTAAAGCCTGAGAGAATAATTGTGGGTGAGAAACTTGACCTAAAAAATGAGACCCACATTTATGTTAGAGAATTTGGAAAACACAGAAACAAAGAGTCTTCCTTAATTCTGTCAACCACCAATTGCTGTCGCATTTCCTTCTGACTTTTTTTCCTCTGTATGTATATGTTGTTTTGTTTTTATTCCAGCAAAACTGAGGTAATAATGAATATACTCTTCTGTATCTTGCTTTTTATTAAGTTAGTAGTATATCATGAGAGCTTCTTCACTTTAAATGGCTATTATATGGTTGTCCACTTTAGTTTATAGTGGACAACTTCTGACTTTTACTGGGGTTTATTAATACTGAGATGAACCTCTTCAAATGTGAGTCAAGGTTCATTGTTTCAGATTCTGGTTACTTGTGTATATCCCAGAAGGAGGAATTACTGGGTTAACCTGCATGAAACTCTTTGGATTGTTAATATCTATTAGTAACTTTCTAAAAGGTGTTACGCTGTCACAGCATCCTCAACATGTGTCTCTCTCTGTGTGTGTGTGTTTAAAGGATAATATGGTAACTTGAGGCTGGTAAATGTACGTCAATACCTTTTCTTTGTACTGAATTGAAGAGAAAATAAGCATGAATTTTAGGAGTGGGTTGAATTCTTCAGTGTGCAGCAGGTTGTCATTTGCCTAGGGAGTTAATCAAATTTCGGAGGCACCAAATGACCTCTTGCTGAGTTGACATCAGGATGGAAAACTGTGGTTTTTTATTGAGGATGATAAAGCTTCATGATCCACACAGCAGTAATGAAGTTAACGCTGTTGAACTTTGATACTAAAATAACTTTCAGAGAATGAGATTCCATTGACAGCTTTGTAGAACAGGAGACTCAGAATTCTAAAATGCCTCACTATTGAATGGATAGGTTTTTGTGTCGCAACGGTTTTACTTGAATGGGAATCAGTGCTTTCCATTGATAACAGCCACATATTTTAAGAGATTACCATCTCTCTAAAATTTCAGATAGAACATGGTGGCTGTTCTAACTGGTGTCTGCAGATGATTATGTCCTAGAAACTATTTCATGTTAAGTAGAAGCATCATAGATTTCTTCTAGTGACTTACAGCTCTATACCTATTACCACTCCTGATTTTATACTGTACCAGTTTGGAGGAAAAACTTCTATTTTTCTTCATAGCTGAATAGAAACGGGCAGTTTCGGAAAGCACACAGGAGTGACTGTGCTTCGTGAAGTCTGGCCTCTGCTCTCCCGGCAGCAGAATAGCATATGTGCACAGTCTGTGAATTCAGTACTGTTAAAACTTGAACTTCAGCTGTTCTTGACTGAAAAAATACTGCGGCTTTTCCTTTTAAAACTGGTCCTATTTAATTTGTGGTGATGACTTCATATCATTCTTAAACATTTTGATGTTATGTGAAATATCACCTTATATTTAAAATGCACTTGACAAAAGTTGGTTGAATCTCGGTGATATTTCCCACCGGGAACCTGAAATTTAGAGATTGATTGTTTTTGAAAATAATTCTTATCAACATGGTTTGTTTTTGTGTGATATGTCAAATAAAACGTGTGTATTTTACATGTTTCTTTTATATCTTAGGTCCTTCGAGAAAAAATTTATTTACAGCTCTTAATGCAGGTGAGTGACCACTTTATGGATGGGGATAAAAAGAATCTTTTTGCAAAGTTATGTTACTACAAGTATTTACAGTGATTTTTTACTGGTGTCCTTATAAGTAGAACTTGCAATTTGAGTTGTAAACATAACTTTTGATGACGCGTTACATAGTATTAAAATGTGGTAAGCATGATTGGCCATCTGATGCATAAAAGGACATTGTATTACTAATAGATAATTATTATAGTCTTTTAAAAAATGATTTTGTTAATGTGGTCTAAATGAAATGGAAAATGTGCTTCTCCCAAGATCAATGCTATTTTGAAATTGGATATTCCTTAATTTTTAAGTGGTCTCAAGATTTGGTTTTAGCAGCTTTTCCCAGTTCAGCAGCCTATATTTTTATGTTTTTTTTTTCACACTTTTACTGGACTTACATTCCCAAGATAGCCTGCAGCCTGCACTCTTTGAACCATAGCTGAGAATCCAAAACTTTGTGTCTCTCAAGAAGCCATAAAATGTTTCACAAAATATCTTCACTGCAATTGCTATACTTTGGATGGATGGATGGATGGATGGATGGATGGATAGATAGACAGACAGATAGATAGGCTGGGTGCGGTGGCTCACACCTGTAATCCCAGCACTTTGGGAGGCCAGGGCAGGTGGATCACTTGAGGTCAGGAGTTCAAGACCAGCCTGGCCAATGTGGTGAAACCCCATCTCTACTAAAAATACGAAAAAATTAGCCGGACATGGTGGTATGCTCCTGGAGTCCCAGCTACTCAGGAGGCTGAGGCAGGATAATTGCTTGAACCTGGGAGGTAGAGGTGGCATTGAGCCTAGATTACGCCACTGCACTCCAGACTGGGTGACACAGCGAGACCCTGTCTCAAAAAAAAAAAAAAAAAAAAAAAAAGATAGATGGATTGATCTCTCTAGATAGATAGATAAGGTCTCCCGTACACTGCCTACATTGTCTTATTTTATATACAGTGATAAAACAGTTATGTAGCTTCTAAATCCATGAGATTAGAAGAGCAAATCAGAAGAAATGAAGGTACAAGTATCGCTCATTCTCTTGAGCCTTGCAAATACTGTATTTTTTGTAAATCCCAAAGTGCTGGGATTACAGGCGTGAGCCACTGCGCTGCTGCACCCAGCTATCTCAGAATTCTTAACCTTTTGTAGGCTCTTAAAGTTAGGAAGACAGCCATGCAGAATGATCCAAGTTCTAAAGATCTCCAGGATGCTGTGTGTGAATATATGTGGTTACTAAAGCCTTTATAGTCTAAAAATGCAGAAGAAACTCTGCTGTACACATTTAGGCTTTTATTTCCTTTTAAGTTTCTGGTACATCCTAATATCTGGGGAAAAAAGATAGCTAATATTCTGTGGAATGGATTTGTTTAAAAATTAGTTAACCATTATCAGAAAACTGGCTCAAGTGGTAGCTCTGTGTTTAACAGTTTAAGAAACCTCCAAGCTGTTTTCCAAAGTGGCTGGACCATTTTATATCCTCACCAGGAGTGTATGAAGAATCCTGTTTCTCCACAGCCTTGTCAACACTTGGCTTTGTCTGTCTTTTTTATTATGGCTGTCCCTACTGGGTATAAAGTGATACCTCATTGTTGTTTCAGTTTGCGTTCTGACAGCCAGTGACATTGAGTGTCATTTTGTGTGCTTATTGGCCATTTGTATATCTTCTTTGGAGAAGTGTCTATTCAAATCATTTGCCAATTTTAAACTGGGTTATTTTTATTGTTGAATTGTAGGAGTTCTCATATAGTCTGATATTAGACCCTTGTCAGAGTTATCATTTGCACATATTTTCTCCCAATTCTTGGGCTGTGTTTTCACTTTCTTGATAATGTCCTTGGAAACATAAATGTTTTAAATTTTGACAAGGTCCAGTTTATCAACTTTTTTTCTTTTGTTGCTTCTGCTTTTGGTATTGTATCTCAGAAACAGTTGCCTAATCCAAGGTTGTGAAGATTTAAGCCTGTGTTTTCTTTTAAGTTTTTTTTTGCTATTCTAGCTTTTGTACGTGGGTTTCTGATTCATTTTGAGTTACATTTTTGTATCGTATTAAATAGAAGGTCTAATTCTTTTTTGCACATGGACAACCAGGTGTTGAAAACATTATTCTTTCCCTCATTTAAATGCCTTGGCACCTTTGTTAAAAATAATTGGTTAAGAATGTGAGGGTTTATTTCTGGTTTCTAAATTGTGTTCTTTGCATCTATACATCTACCTTTGCCAGTGCTACACTGTCTTGATTAGTAAGTTTTGAAATCAGGATGTGAGTCATTCAACGTCTTTCTTCTTTTTCAAGATCGTTATGGGTATTCTGGGTCCCTTGATTTTCTGTGTGAATTTTAGGATCAGCTTGTCAATCTCTGTAATGAAGTCAGGTGAGATTTTAGGAATGTAGTCTAATAATTCTAATTCTAATAATTTCTGTTACATTGAATCTGTAGATGACTCTGTATATATAGAATGTATTCTAAGGGGTCAACATTGCAGCTTAATCTAGAGTGTGTGTTAGGCCTTTGTATTTTCCCAAAACCATAAGCATGACTTTCCCAGGTTCTTCTTTTTGATGGTTAGTTATTATCATGACTTAAGACTAACCTGGTATTATGAGGAGCCTAGTGAGGAAAAGTTACTTTGTGGACAGAGGTCTACAACAAAGTGTGTGCGCTTTGGAAGGACAATTTTGATGCTGAAAAATGTTGTCCAAACAGCCAATGACTTTGGGTGGATCATTGAACCTCTTTGATAATAGTTTTCTATGTAATTGAAAGGGTGGATTTCTAGATTTCTCCCTACTGTGATATTCTTTGACTGCAAATCGCCTTGACTTTTTTCATATTCTGCTGGAAATGAGTCATATTTTAGCTGATACAGAAGACATTGCCTCCACACATAAACATGTTCCTCTGAGTGTTAAATTTTTAATCGTTGTACTATGGCTTTGAGATATTTTTATTTTAAAGCTGTAAGTAGTGGTGGAGATTACAGTTGAGTTGACCAACTTCATATTCCTTAGTTCTAGTAAAATAATCACTTTTAATTATAGCAGTTTGCCAAACTTCAAAAATCACCCTTCAGCTTTTTTAAATTTGTCATTTTAAAGGAAATTTAGATAAGTATATATCCTGCTTTGTCATTTAACATATAGTAATCACTTTTACATTTAGCGGATACAGTAGCATTTAACTACTTTTGAATATTTAGGGTGCTTCTGTATCACATTCATAAATGATTCTATGATGAATATCTATACAATTAGCACTTTCAACTTTGGGGGAAATTTCTTGTGATAGATTCTTAAAAGTGGTATCAGGAAATCACAATATGTACCTGTTTACAGTCACTTCACTCAAATAGCCAAATTGTTTTCCAAAAGCTTCATATCAGTTTATACCATGGTTGACATAAAAGACAGCTGGCTTCATCATACCTTGGGTCAACATTGGATATTATTTTTAAATTTTTTTGACATAATAGTTTAAAATGTTACGTCATTGTTTTAGCTTGACCCTTATCAATTAAAGAAATTCCATTATCTCATAAGACAATGTAGAAGAGCAGGAGGAGAACGAACTTTTAAGGCACAGGATATTAGTTTAAACCTTGGTCCTGCCACTTTCTATTTGTGTCCTGACCTTGGGCTAGTTGCTCAGCCTCTCCAAGTCTCAAATGTCTCGTTTGGAGACATGGGAATATTGGGGGAATAATTCCCAGAGAGGGAATAATTTGACATCTTAGAATTGTTTTATAAAAGGTTCTCAAATAATAGTTAATTCAGCTGCTAGGAACAGTAATGATGATGATCTTTTACATTGTCTTGATAATTCTAGTGGCTTATTTTTAGAGTTCTTTTCCAGGAAGTTGAATTATTTTAAATCTGTAAAGCAAGCAGGAAAGACTACTTGAAGTCAAGAACCAACCTCTTGGGGTCTAACTGTTGTAATGTATTTAAAGGTTATGATGCTGCAAGATTCTAGTTGACACTGACTCTAAAAAAAAACTTGGCTTACTGTGGATGAAGAAGATGTCACACATACCACAGAACACTATTATTACCTTGGCTCTACCATACACTAAAGCCACTGGGATACCAGAGGCACCAGAGCTGTATTTATCCAGTACCCTGATTGTTTTACACAAGATCATCAGTCTCAGGTGCCAGGGTGTCTGCCTTGGAAGGTAGAAAATGCTCTGGTCCTTCCACAGTTACTTAGTAAAGACACCACATGAGAACAAGGCGGCTTTCTTGCCTTCTTTTGCCAAGTGCTGGGAAGTGGTTGCAAGTTGCAAACCTGCTGATGAGGTGATGCCGAGGCTGCCAGGGTTTCTTCTGGTGAGAGTAGAGAGAAGGCTGTTTTTTCACTGTTGTTTTATGATTAACATAACTTTCCCCCTATACTTAAAACACAGATGCTCTTTTCATATGGGATACATTTTTGTTCTAAATTGGTGTTGGGGGTTGGGAGAAGTGGATCATTTAGTAAATCTTCTTGAGACAGTGACTACCTTTTTAGCAGGAGCTAGATCTTTTTCACATATACACAAAGTATTCCAGATAAATTAGTTTTAAACACACAAAGTAATTAAAACACTAAAAATATAGACTTCAGTAGAAAAGATCTTTCCAGGAACACTAGTATAATAGAAACGATTAATAATTAGGACAACAAAAGCTTTAAAAAACCTTAGAAACAGGCTGTGCATGGTGGCTCATGCCTGTAATCCCAACACTTTGGGGGGCCAAGACAGGTGGGTTGCTTGAGGCCAGGAGTTCGAGACCAGCCTGGGCAACGTAGTGAGACCCCATCTGTACCAAAAATACAAAAAATTAGCTGCACGTGGTTGTGCACACTTGTAGTCCCAGCACTCATGAGGCTGAGGCAGAAGAATCGTTGAACCCAGGAGGCAGAGGTTGCAGTGAGCTGAGATTGCACCACCGCACTCCAACCTGGGTGACAGAGCGAGACTCCATCTCAAAAAAAATAAAAAGTAAGAATAAAAACCATTAGAAACAGTATTTATAAGCAAAGAACAAACTGAGGTAATATTAGCACATACTCTATGTAGAGCTCTGTCAAATCAGCAAGATAAAGACAACTCTATCATAGAAGCTAGATGGACATACCATCCCAAGAGATCTACAGATTCAATGCAATCCCTATCAAAATCCCATGTCATTTTTTTTTTTTACGGAAACAGAAAAAACAATCCCAAAAGTCATATAGAATGACAAAGGACTGCAAATAGCCAAAACAAGAACAAAGCTGGAGGCATCATAGTTCCTGATTTCAAAGTATATTACAACACACAGTAATTAAAACAGTATGGTACTGGCACAAAGATAGATACATAGACCGATGAAATAAAAGTCTAGAAATAAATCCATGCATATATGGTCAGCTAATCTTCAACAAGCGTGCCAAGAATACACAATAGGGAAAGGATAGTCTCTTTGTAAATGGTACTGGGAAAACCGGTCATCCACAAGCAAAATAATGAAGTTGGACCCTTATCTCACACAGTACACAAAAATCAACTTGAGATGAATTAAAGACTTAAATATAAGATGTGAAACTGTAAAACACCTCAAAGAAAACATGGGGCAAAACTTCATGACATTTTTCTTGGTATGACACCAAAAGCCCAGGTAACAAAAGCAAAAATAGACAGGTGGGAGTACATCAAATTAAAAATCTGCAGAGCAAAGCAGTCATTTAATAGCATGAAAAGGCAGCCTATGAGATAGGAGAAAACATTTTCAAACCACACGTCTGATAAGGGGTTATTTACCAAAATAATTGAAATCAGGATGTTGAAGAGATATTTGCATTCCCATGGTCTGTCGCCCCCAATATTTCAATGTAGGTTCTTTCTGTTTTCCCTAAGTGTTGGCTGGTCTGAGAAATGAAGAGAAAGAGTACAAAGAGAGGAATTTTATAGCTGGGCCACCGGGGGTGACATCACATGTCGGTAGGTCCGTGATGCCCACCTGAGCCGCAAAACCAGCGAGATTTTATTAGGGATTTGAAAAGGGGAGGGGGTGTATGAACAGGGAGTAGGTCACAAAGATCACATGCTTCAAAGGGCAAAAGGCAGAGCAAAGATTACATGGTTGTGAGGAAACAGGACCAGAGCAAAATCAGAAACTCCTGATAAGGGTCTATGTTCAGCAGTGCACGTGTTGTCTTGATAAATATCTTTACAGAAAACAGGGTTTGAGAGCAGAGAACCAGTCTGACCTCAATTTACCAGGGGTGGTGTTTCCCAATCCTAGTAAGCCTGAGGGTACTGCAGGAGACCAGGAGACCAGGGTGTATCTCAGTCCTTTTTTTTTTTTTTTTTGAGACGGCGTCTGGCTCTGTCACCCAGGCTGGGGTGCAGTGGCGCGATCTCGGCTCACTGCAAGCTCCGCCTCCCAGGTTCATGCCATTCTCCTGCCTGGGACTACTAGCTGGGACTACAGGCTCCCACCACCATGCTAGGCTAAGTTTTTACATTTCTAGTAGAGACAGGGTTTCACCATGTTAACCAGGATGGTCTCGATCTCCTGACCTCACAATCCGTCCGCCTCAGCCTCCCAAAGTGCTGGGATCACAGGCGTAAGCCACCGTGCCCGGCCAAGTATCTCCACCGCATAGGACAGACACTCCCAGAGCGGGCGTTTATAGACCTACCCCAAGGAATGCAGTTCTTTTCCTAGGGTCTTAATATTATATTCCTTGCTAGGAAAAGAATTTAGCGATGTCTCTCCTACTTGCACGTCCGTTCATAGGCTCTCTGCAAGAAGAAAAATATGGCTGTATTCTGCCTGACCCCGCAGGCAGTCAGACCTTATATTTGTCTTCCCTTGTTCCCTAAAATCGCTGTTATTCTGTTCATTTTCAAGGTGCACTGATTTCATATTGTTCAAATACACATTTTACAATAAGTTTGTTCAGTTAATGCAATCATCACAGGGTCCTGAGGTGACGTACATCCTCAGCTTACAAAGATAACAGGATTAAGAGATTAAAGTAAGACAGGCGTAAGAAATTATAAGAGTATTTTTAGAGAAGTGATAAATGTCCATGAAATCTTCACAATTTATGTTTCCTCTGCCGCAGCTCCAGCCGGTCCCTCCATTCGGGGTCCCTGACTTCCTGCAACAATGGTCATTGCCACATTATGATAGATAGCCAGGATGTGGGAACAACCTAAATGTGTCCATAGGATAAAGCAAATATGGCATATATGTGCAATGGAGTATTATGCAGCCTTTAAAAAGAAGAAAGTCCTGCCATATGCAATGATACAGATAAAGCTGGAGGACACTATGCTAAGTGAAATAAACCAGTCATGGGGTAAATACTATATGATTCCACTTATAGGCGGCATCTAACATAGTCAAAGTCAGAAACAGAGTAGAATGGTGGTTGCCAGGGAATGGGAACTTGATGTTCAGTGGTACAAGGTTTGTTATGCGAGGGCAAAAAAGGTTTTGAGATGTTTGTTACAGCATTGTGCCTTTAGTTAACAATATTATATTGTTCTTTTAAAATTTTGTTGAGAAGTTAGATCTCATATTAAGTGTTCTTGCCACAATTAAAAAAAATAAACAAAAAGAAAGGGAAAAATAAGTGGATGGACAGAAAAGAAATATATGAAGGACTAAGGAATATATGAAAAATGTTTACCTAATATGAGTTAAAATAATGTGCTCTCAGTTCTTGCTTATTTCTTAATGGTAGTACCTGGTACTGGTGAAGAATAAGAAACAGCACTCATATGTACAGCTCCTTGGTAAATTACAGCAGCTGTAGCAGAGAGCAAACACCTTCCACCCATGAATTCTGTTTTTCAGAATTAGTTTTAGGAAAGTAATTTATTTACTTATTTACTGCTTTTCAGAACTGTTTACAATGGGGGAAAATTGGAAACAACCTGTATACCTTACAGGAATTAAGTTCATTGACATTTTAAAGACATTTTTGAAGCCGTAAAAATAACAATATAAATGCTTATTTAATCCCATGGAAAGATAAGTGTGAAATTTTTAAGTTTAATAAGTTTATTAAGCTTATATTAAGTTTAAAAACAAATTGCAGAGCAGTCTGATGTATAAGTAATTTAAATTTAAAAAAAAATTCTGGCCGGGTGCGGTGGCTCACGCCTGTAATCCCAGCACTTCGAGAGGCCAAGGCGGGCGGATGACAAGGTCAGGAGATTGAGACCATCCTGGCTAACACAGTGAAACCCTGTCTCTACTAAAAATACAAAAAAAATTAGCCAGGCGTGGTGGCGGGCGCCTGTAGTCCCAGCTACTCAGGAGGCTTAGGCAGGAGAATCACTTGAACCTGAGAGGCGGAGCTTGCATTGAGCTGAGATCACGCCACTGCACTCCAGCCTTGGCGACAGAGCGAGGTTCTGTCTCAAGAAAAAAAATTCTACAACGAACATATGGGGTTTTGTTTTTTAAAAACAAACATTGTACATGAATTAAAAGCATTACTGCTTTTAATTTAAACTCTTATTTTGCTTATTGCAAAATAAAAGGCAATGTCACTGTTCTTTGAGAGCTTATCATCTTACAGGTGGGTGGAAGTTGATTGTTTTTCTAATTGCTTTGTGTTAATTTTTTGATAATTACAATATATCTTCGTACTAAGGAAGAGGATAGTGTGGAAAAATTGGGCCTTAAGTTGAAGTTTCTACAACTGGAATAGAGAATTGAACTTATTACATTAAAGACTATGAGGAGTAAAATGAAGAAAATGTTGCAATTAATGCTGTGTTAGGGAAAGTAAACAGATAAATGTAAAGATTAATACTGCATATTAGGCTAAGGAAGATTGGTTGGATAGAGATGCTTGAATCTCCGAACAAGTCACTTGGTTTAAATTTTAATCTTCTTCCTCATTCTTTATGATCATTAACAACAACAAACAATAACAGATAAATTGAAGGCATTTTGTAGCATCTAAGCACCCCTATACAGATTATGCTAGGATCTTGTCTAGAATCATGACATCATTGTTTTCTAAATCACTGATTTAAAAAAAACACATTTCTATGCAGACCAGTGGAATTTCTGTTTGTTTGAATATACTGTGATATTACAACATACTGACTTACGAAACGTTTTGTATCATCCTCTTTTGTTATTTAAGCCTTAAGTATAGACTTTACGCATCGTTTATTTTTCTTTGTGTCATTATGAAAACTCGGCTCATTTTGTAGGCTTTCTATAAAATTATTCTAACACTTAAACTTTTTAATTTTTTTCTGGCTCCATGATTTTTGAAAAAAAAATTAGGAAAATACAAAAACATATAATAAAGAAAAAATAGAAATCCTCCCTCTTCCACCTCCCAGAGCATTGCTGACATTCTGGCATGTTTGCTCCACTATACTTTATCCTTTTTGTTTAACGTTGAGATCCTACATTGCATAAAATTTTAAATCATGGTTTTGTTTTCCACTGATATCCTAACACAGGCTCTGCTTCATAAAGACTCATCTTTTTTTTTTTTTTTTTTTTGAGAAGGAGTTTCGCTCTTATTGCCCAGGCTGGAGTGCAATGGCGCAATCTCTGCCGATTGCAACCTCCATCTCCTGGATTCAAACGGTTCTCCTGCCTCAGCCTCCTGAGTAGCTGGGATTACAGGCCCCTGTCACCATGCCCAGCTAATTTTTTGTGTTTTTAGTAGAGACAGGGTTTCACCGTGTTGGCCAGGCTGGTCTTGAACTCCTGACCTCAGGTGATCCCACCTGCCTTGGCCTCCCAAAGTGCTGAGATTACAGGCATGTAATCTCACCACCGCGCCCGGCCCATAAAGACTCATAGCTAACTTTTACAACTACAAACTGTTCTACCTTAGGCGCTAAAATTTCCTTATTTTTTCCTCTACTGTCCTCGGTGATGCCTATCTTTTCCTCTTAAATTAAGACTTTTAAAAATAACAAAGATGCTTTTTGAGGTACTTCTCACATTCGTTCAATTTCAGAAAATACGGAGTGCCTAAGTGGTAACAGATGATCAAATAATCAAAGCATTTTTTTGAACCAGTTTTTTATCTTGGCTCCCCCCAGAGGCATATATAGTATAAAAATAGTTGTGACCTGAAAGTAATTGCTTATCCAGTTATTTAAATGAGCAAACGTAAAGTGTGTAAGAGAGTGTTTGGAGCAGTAGATTGTAAGCGATGGCCATTCCTGTTCATGGATTACCAAGGCAGCTCCCTTGCCTTGGTGCACTTGTGCTGCATGGCCACCAGGAGGCAGACTATGTTTGGGAAAGAATTGAAACCCAGTTTGTGCAGTTCCGTCATGTGTCTAGCACACCTTGCTATGTTTGTGTGTGTATTTCACAGTACAAACAAGAATGACTTTTGGCTTTTCCTCCTCACTGGCACTGTTTTAGTTTATTCCTGCAGCTTCTTGCTCTGCTGTTAAGAGATATCATTAACAGTGTTTATTTTTAATATGTGTGGTTATAGCTTAATGTAATTCAAGTAAAAATGTTAATGAATTTGATTAATTGGTGATTAGATTGCTAATTTCTTCTTTTAGGGAGTCTAAAGAACTTCCCTTTTAACAAGGATAATTTAAGGGCGCGGTGGCTCAACCCTGTAATCCCAGTACTTGGGAGGCCGAGGTGTGTGGATCACCTGAGGTCAGGAGTTCGAGACGAGCCTGGCCAACATGGTGAAAACCCGTCTCTACTAAAAATACAAAAATTAGCCAGGCATGGTGGTGGGCGCCTCTAATCCCAGCTATGGAGGCTGAGGCAGGAGAATCACTTGAACCCGAGAGGCGGAGGTTGCAGTGAGCAGAGACTGCGCCATTGCACTCCAGCCTGGGCAACAAGAGTGAAACTCCATCTCAAAAAACAAACAAAAAAGGATAATTTAGAACTTGCTGTTACTGAACGAACAACAAACACAACCGAAAAAAAGAAAAACCACCTCCTATATGGAGTGGTGGCATGTCTGTTTTTAATCATGGCAAAATTTGACTGTTCTTCTGTTTGTTTTTAATGCTGATTGGTTTCTTGGTTTTTACAAGGTTTTGGGAGGCAGAGGAAAAGGTTCTGGTATATTTTTAGTATGTAGAATCTGGAAGGAAAAGGTGTTCAGGTTTTTTAATAATAAACTGGGATGAAGTAAAAGGCAACACCTAGAAGCAGCTTGCCTTGACTTTAGTTCCTTGATCATTTAGCTTCAGTTGCCGTGGTGCAATGTATTTAGCAGGTTTTTCGTCATTGTATCACCTAGGTGTATCTTTCTCACAGGAACCCTGGACAGGTTATTGGGTCTGTCTCTCTTGCTGACAACCTCTGAAAATGGCAAGTTGGGGGCTTGAGTGAAGAGGGATGGGGCCTGAGGGAAGAGAACTTATTTAAATTTCCCCTTCCTCCCTCTCTCCTCCCTGCTTCATACCCTACAAGAACTGCTTCTAGTTTTAATAGCACTTAATAGTGTTATTTATGGTAACAATTCTGCATTTATTTCTGAGTCTTATTTTCTAGGAAATCTTGGAAACAGGCATAGGACATTTTTAAAACATTGTTTTGTTTACTTTATAACATTTTTTAAAATGTTAAGAGCTCAGGCTATTCGTGGTTTAATGGAATTAGCTTAAGTGAGCATATTGTTATATCCCACTTATACACATATCTTTGTTTTTCAGGTTCTTTTGGTTTTTTCTATTCGTGTTTTAACATACTTTTACAAGCCACTCTACTGAAATAAAAATTAGTAGATAACTGGCAAAAGATACTCATAACTGTGTGCCCTCCTCACACTCCTAGTCTTGAAAGACCACTGTAAGAGACCACATGATGTTTTATAAATGCAATTACTCTCGCAATAAATGTAGTCTTTAGAATATGCCTATCTGATGGGCTATTCCTCTGGAACTCTGATATTACATCTGATAGAGAAACCATATTAATCTTTTATTGTTGATTATTTGTGAGGTCCTCAGCATGTGGGAATTAAAGTTGAACTTAAACCTTTTGACAATCTGTCATTAATATATTAGAATAGAAATTTTCTTAAACATTGTAGTTGGGAACATGTATTGCCTGAAGTCTTTTTTTAAAAAAACAAACAAACAAAAAAACACCTTTTCCAAAATACCAGGTTTAAATGTAGGTTTACATGTAAAATATCCAGAGAAAACATGCTCATGTTATTAGTGTAAATAGAAGAAGTGAAAAATGTTAAAATCAGGACACAGTTTACTTTCAGGAAATCCTAATTTTTTCCTAATTATGAAAGAAACATTAGGCACTTGAAGTAGTTAATTTCCCCTAGTGATCTTTCAAGTGGTTACAGGATCTGTGACATTATTGGTTGTTCTGTAAATCTCCTGAGACCACCCACTTTCTCCTCCCCTTTACCATCTCTGATGAAAACCATAACAACTCCACAAGCATGCACAGTGTGATATGGTTCAGAGGCGGCTTCTGGACCTGCAGGAGGGAGATTGCATTTAGAGGAAGAGCATCATTTTGGCAACATCTGGAAGTGAAAACGGAAGCCAGAAACACTTGGCCAGCCCTGGGGGATTTTTTTCTTCTGTGTCTCTCTGGTGGAATGACATTTGCTGTGTAGGCATGTTTCCTCTGACTGTATTTCTTGGCCTTGGAGAGTACTGAGTTTAAAAAGACAGTATGTGACAGTCCATGGAAATTGCCTCTTCTGTGAAATCTCGCCACCTGCTCCGAAGACATGTTGTTGTCTCCCAAATTCTCCTTATCCACCATTCACGTACGACTGACGGCCAAAGGATTGCTTCGAAACCTTCGACTTCCTTCAGGGTTTAGGAGAAGCACTGTTGTTTTCCACACAGGTCTGTCTCGCATAGATCTCTGTTTAGTGTTGCACGGGGGATGTCTTCATTAATTTGCAGATGTTTATCAGAGGTTTTTCCAAGGAGACAGATAATTGGAGAAAAAACCTCTTTCTAATGAGAGATGAGGCTTAATTTAAAAATTGTTTTCTGTTGCTTCAGCACAAGTGCATAATACTTTTCCTTTTGGCAGCAGATTGTGTTGTTTGTGTTGATGGAAGACCGAATTGTTGCCTTGGTGTTCCCTAGCTCTTTTGTCCGTCACCAGCCAAATGTGTGAAAATCAGCACCTGTTAAATTATATTTTACTTCCAATGGTTGGGAAATAGGACACAGGTACATTTAGAAGAATATTTCCTGTTTGCCTGTGTAAATGAGAAGGTTTCCATCGTTTTTCATTGGATAGTTTCTCAGTCAGATTTGACAGTTAATTTTAATATGCTAAAAGATTTCTGTATTCTAAACACTTCTGACAGAAAACATCCTAATGGTTATGGGGAAGTAGTAAGTGAATCACAAATCTAGTTTTCCAGTCTTCATAGTAAAAATGTGTGCAGTCTCAAAATACTTCCCCTGAGGTTTGTATCTGCTTATTATTTTCTGTGCCTAAGATGAAAATAAATTTAGTATATATTTCAGGTACATGGTGACCTGTCTGCTCACTTTTAGGGCATTGGGTTGGCCTACATTGCTACTTTTATTCTAGATGATTTTTACAACTACAGTAATTGAATCAATTTTATTCTGTAAAAAATGTTGGCTGGGGTGCTCTTATATTTGTTTTGGGCTGAATAGTGTTAGGTGTCACAGGATTGTTTGAGGATGTAAATAGATTTTTTTTTCTGCTTCAGGTGCATGTGACCCCTCGTGTATCTGTTTTCCACTTGGCTCATCTCTGTCCCTGGTGATTTGTTTTCAGCTGACTGTTTTTAGTTTTCCCAGAGGCATCTCCCTTCTCTGTGGTAGAATTCTCATTTTTTCCAGCACCTCTCTCTCATGTTTCATAACTCCCCTTGACCTGTCATTTGATTTTGCCAGCCTCTCCCTTTCAGTCTCAGCTGACAGCTAAAGGGAAATGGGGGAGGCAGCGAGGAGGAGGTCAACAGTGGCCCTCCTCTCCCAGCTCAGGGCCGCTGCAGCCCTTCCAACTGAAAAAATTAATAGGGGGGAAAAATAACAATTAAAGGGTGCCCTATATTTGCAATAATTTCTCTGATCTAAAGTAGCTCCAAATAGCTTTTAATTTTAAAGAGTTCTTTTAAAAATACTGTAATCCACGCTCCAAGTTAAAAATCAAACAATATGGAAGGTTGTGCAGTCCTAGCCAAGCCTCTCTCTTACCCAGAGTCCCTGCCTGCTCTCCGTGGAGACAGCCACTCTCAGCTGCTTGCATAGTGTTCTTGCACGTTTCCAGTCGCATGTAAATCTATGTAGGTCTTTTATATTCTTTTTTGTTATACAGAAATAAAAGCGTACTGTATATTCCATACCTTTTTAAAGTTAATGTATTTTAGATTTGCATGTGATCACATGTTTATCTACCTTATTAAAAAAATAGTTCTGTAACATTCCATTATTGGGTAAGTCATGATTTACTTAACCAGTGCTCTAGTAGTAGACATTCTAAGTTGTTTGTAGTGTTGTTGTGAAGCAGATAGTTTTCCAAGACAGCTTAAGCAAAAGACACAAGGCTTCTATTACCAGAGTTTAGTTGATAGTGATGTATTGGACACATTTTATTTTCTAAATGTATGTAAAACTATTTTTTGTTTATTTGCAGTCATAATTTTTTGAGCTAGAGTTCACATAGAGGTGATCTAATCTGTCTTATACCAGGAAGTCCGAGGCCCAGAGAAGTGAATTCGCTTGCCCAAAGGCACACAGTAAGTGGCAGAGATAGGACTAAAACCTGGGACCTCTATTTAGAATTTTTGGCATACCTATTTTCCAGCTGCAAATTTTGCTGTAATTTTGTTAGATCCAAGGAATAGCAGGGATGGAGAAAGCGTTTTGTGTGTTGGAGGCTTTTTAAAGTCATGTAAGGAATATAATTCTGCTTACTCCCAATGTCAGTCTTTTATGGGCTTATCCATGTTATGTCATTTTAACGTCCGAGAAATCGTCCGTCAAGTAGGTAATTCATGCCGTCGTGACTCTTATCTGAATGGACTGTCAGCAGTAACTTGGGTTTGTATCCTTAGTGAAGGAAGTGGTGTTGGTTGCCTCATTGCAGTGGTGTTGGTTGCCTCAGTGCAGTGGTGTTGACCTGGATTCCAAGAGGCCTGGATTGTAGCCTTGTTTCTGCTAGTGACCAAGTGAATAGCCCCGTGCACCTAACCTCACACGGCTACAAAATAAGGGAATCACATGAGATGACTTCCAGGTTCCCCTTAGCCTCAAAATCTGTGAATTTCTGGCTGAAGATGTGAAAACCCTCAGTGTATTACTCTGCTTGAAAATTCATCTTATCTAAATGATTTGTCTCTTTATTTTTACCTCCTAAATTCAGTTAATACTCCTGAATTATCTGTTTCTTTTCATCACCCCATGTGTCTGGTCATCAAACCCCACCTTTGTTTTTTGTTGTTTTTTTTGTTTCTTTGTTTTAGATGGAGTCTAGCTTTGTTGCCTAGGCTGGAGTGCACTGGTGCTATCTGGGCCCACTGCAACCTCCGCCTCCCAGGTTCAAGCAATTCTCCTGCCTCAGCCTCCTGAGTAGCTGGGATTACAGGTGCCCACCACCATGCCCAGCTAATTTCTTTGTATTTTTAATAGAGATGGGGTTTCACCATGTTGGCCAGACTGGTCTGAAACTCCTGACCTCAGGCATTTTGCCTGCCTCAGCCTCCCAAAGTGCTGGGATTACAGACATGAGCTACCATGTCTGGCCAAACCCCACCTTTGAATCATTACTTGTCCTGATTTATCCACAATCAATTGGTTGAAAACTCTAAGACTCCATCATTTGAAATCTCGATTTGTTTTTACCACCTGCCATTACCCTAGTTCAGGCATTATTATGTTGAAGAATTGAAATTGCTCTTCTTGGCTGGTGCCAGTGCCTCACACCTGTAATCCCAGTACTTTGGGAGGCCAAGGGAAGAGAATCACTTAAGGCTAGGAGTTTGAGACCAGCCCTGGAGAGTTAGTGAGACCCTGTCTCTATTTAAAAAACTACACACAAAAAATTACTCTAATAAGTAAAAAGTGGCCAAATATCAACAGTTTTGTATAGTAAGTCAAAAGTGGCCAAATATGAACAGTTTTATATAATCCAGCCTAAGATGTTGACTGGGCTTTCTGAAGAGCTTTGTATTTGGTCTGTGCCTCCAGCCTTTCCCTTACTTCTAAACTGTCTTTCACATTACAGATTAATTCATTCATTTCATAAAGAAGTACCCATTAGATGAGTACTGTGTACCAGGCATAATGGTAGGTGCTGAAAGTGTGACTGGGACTAAGTCTCACATGGACCCTGCCTTCACACAGCCCACTGTTGAACAGAAGGAGACAGAGCACCAGGTAATAATGCAGGATGTGGACCTGTGCCCAGGCAGCTCTTAGCAGGTGGAGGTACCTTTAATCCAGGTCCTCCAGTAGAAGTGCCTTTTAAGTTGGGTCCTCAGGAAATGGAGAATTTACCAAGAAACAAAGTGTTTCCAACAGAGAAAACAGCATGTAAAAACCTTGAGGGGCTTGAGGAAGGGCTCCTTCAAGGAAACAAAAGAGTTGTAATATTTCTGAGCATAGAATGTGGTGGGACAGGGGCTCGCTGTTGTAGAGATCTGGCCAGAATAAGCTTTCTCATTGATCCCACGCAGAGGGCACTGGGCACTCTGATATATTATTACTGGGTGGTATCCATCACTGGCAAAGCGTGTCGTTGGATCGAGGTTATCTTTCCTCTTTAGGAGAGGGGAGAGAAACAGTGAATTTGTCAGGAACTGTGTGTGATGTTGCAGGGCATGAGGCACAGAAGAAAATCTAAGAAGTCCAGTGATGACTTCACTGACATGGAGAAGGGTCAGCAATAGTCTTTCTACCAAAGTATTAAACTCGGTCTATTTCAGAATTCTACCTCAACATATTAGTTCTATTTTTATTATGAGTTAGTGGAGGGAAAAGACTTCACTAAGAAATATTCCCTGTCACTTAGCATTCAGTTTTTCTATGAAGCTGGAAATTCTTGTATTAATTGCTATGAAGAGTGCCATTTGAACCTCACAGGTTAATTTCCTTCTTGACTCCAGTGAAGGCAATTCAGTACGCTAAAGACAGAATTCTTTCTGTTGAGCTAGTGACATTAAAAGTGATTACTGCAGCGCAAAGGAGGAACATGTGTACGTACGTATCAAGGAATGGCAGAGGTAGTATCAGAACAAAATATTTCCATTTACTTTTGCCATTTTATTTTATTTTGAACTTTTAGGTTCAGGGATACATGTAAAGGTTTGTTATATAGGTAAACTCATGTCACAGAGTTTATTGTACAGATTCTTGTACAATAAATAGTTTATTGTACAGATGATTTCATCACCCAGGTATTAAGCCCAGCACCCAAGTTATTGTTTTCTGCTCCTCTCCCTCCACCTACCCTGCACCCTCAGTTAGACCCCCGTGTCTGTTGTTTCACTTCTTTGTGTTCATGAAGAGAACCGTTTTAAAGAGGTGTTCAGTAAGAGGCAGGCAAAATGTGAATGCGTTTGTTTAATTGGGATGAAATTCATCAAATTATGTTCTCGCATTTGGTATTCACTTTTGACTCTTTTTAGATGGAATTAACAGCTTCACTAAGAAGCAACTTGTCTCACCTGAAGAAATGCAGCTTTGAGGTTGTTGGGTGGCTCTGCTGTGTCAGGAATCCTCATCTCTGCTGTCTTCTTAGCCGTGCCCTCATGATTGTTGCCTCATGATCTCACAGTAGCTGCTCCAGGAAGGAAGAAAAAGAAATGAGGAAGGGGTGGTGCCAGGTCGCTTAAGCTTCTGTCTCATTGGCTGGGTCTTAGTCACATGCCTCTACCTGGAGGGGAGGCTGGGAAATAGAGCATGTGACTTCTCTAGTCTCTGTCCCACAGACAGGTATAAAATGTTAAGAGCCCTATTGGAATATCTGCCACAGAGAAGGCAGAACAGGTATTTCTCAAGCAGATGTTGGCTGATTATAAATGAGGGGAGTATATTATTTAACAAGTTGGATCTTGCAACAGGCCTTGCTGTTTTTTCTCTATTCTATGCGTTTTGGAGGGGCATTGATTACCTATGTGTAATGGTTCCATTAATCTTTCAAGTTGTTTTGTCGTTTGGACGTAAGTCTTAATATTTGATTTTTGATCCCTTGAATGAATTTTCAGTTATGAAATACATTGGGAAGAATGTGTTCAACTTTAAATGTGGCTTTTGTATGCCTAATATGTAATTAGCACATTTATGGATGTGTTATGGATTAAGAGGGCATTTATTCATGTACTGTTAAGGTGACAGTAAGTAAACTTCAATTTCTCTTGTGTTTTTTGTACTACAAAATGTAGACGTCAGTGAAGTCATATTAGAAAGCTTCCATTAAAAAAACCACATATATTGGAATTTGCGTGTGAAAAGATAAAATTCAGGGATTTGTAGAATGTAGAAGAAATCAAAAGGACTGAGATGAAGAAGAATGAGAAATGTAGTCTTTCACTGCCCCTTAGTTATTTTACTGTGAATCCAGATTCTTCCTTTCAGCCTCCTTGAAAGCTGTCATGAAAGATTTTGCTGGCCTCTTGCCACATAGACAAGCATTTGCTAAGAACTGGTGTTATGAATGGCATGATGCTGAAAACGTTTTGTCGTAGATTGATTCCAAGCTTCGGTAGCTGTGGCGGTTTTAGAGCTGTAGCTTTGCCGTGACATGAAAATCTGCCCTTTTGTAGTTACAGCTTTCAATTGAAGAAGACAATAAAGTGTTAAATGGCAAGTTTTGCTCGCAGTAGGTAAGATTTTGATAAGTTTTTAAAAGTGAGATGTTGAAAGAGACAGTATGTCCTAATCTGACAAGTTTCAGATAACTAGAGTTTTACTACACTAAATTATGTTTTATGTAGTATCTACTTTCACACAAAAATTGAAAGTAAATAATAAATTACGGTTTGGAGTTGCATTCAGAATGGGAAGGATAGCAGTGTTTTTCATCAAGAGACACTGGAGGAATATGGCAAGCTGTATATAAGTAAATACTTGTTTCGTTAGAACAATTTATTCTGGTTAATTAATAGAGAATTACCCTATAAATTAATATATATTATGCTTTTTATGAGCTTTAAAGCATCTTTCAGAGCTAAGAATAATATTTTATTAATAGTATATGCGTATTATTTTCTTAGAAACACAACAGGTGTGATTTTAAAGGTATCTAATATTGAATATCATATTTCTGTGTTTATCTTAGGCAGTACTTTGGGTTATTTTAGTACACAAAGGTCCTTTTTATAAACATCAGCAATTATGTGGCTCTGTGGAAAATTAAGACTAATAGAGCTTTCTTTTTGGGTGAGAGATTTGCCTTTTTTCTCCCTGGTGACCTGAGTCCTAGGCACATCTCTTCCAAATTGCTTGTCCTTAATGGCTTAGTATTTTGAGAATGATGTTCTCTTTTTATTTATTGTTTGTATTATAAATATTTCTAATGTTTAATGTTTTAATTGGCTATTTTAATTTTCAATTCTGTTATAAGATAGTCTGTGTTTTTCTTTTCCTTTGGGAAGATACCCAGCAGTGGGATTGCTGGGTTCAATGGTAGTTCTATTTTTAGTTCTTTGAGGAATCTCCATACTGTTTTCCGTAGAGATTATACTAATTCACATTCCCACCAACAGTGTATAAGTATTGCGTTCTCTCCACATCCTTGCCAACATCTGTGGTTTTTTGACTTTTTGGTAATAGCCATTCTGGCTGATAGGAAATGGTATCTCATTGTGGTTTTAATTTGCATTTCTCTGATGATTGGTGATGTTGAGCATTTTTTCGTATGTTCTACTTTTTCCATATGTTGGCTGCTTCTGTGTCTTCTTTTGAGAAACATCTGTTCATGTCCTTTGCCCATTTTTTATTGGGGTTGTATTTTTTCTTGTTAGTTGCTAGCATTCCTTGTAAATTCTGAATATTAGATCTTTGTCAAATGCATAGTTTGCAAATATTTTCTCCCATTCTATAGGTTGTCTGTTTCCTCTGTTGACTGTTTCTCTTACTGTGCAGAACCTTTTTAGTTTAAGTCCCATTTGTCTATTTTTGTTTTTGTTGAATTTGCTTTTGAGGTCTTAGTCATGAATTCTTTGCCTTGGCCAATGTCGTGAAGAGTTTTTTCTAGTTCCCTACCCCTACCCAGGAATTTTTATTGTTTCAGGTCTTACATTTAAGTCTTAAATCTGTCTTGAGTTAAGTTTTGCATATGATAAGAGATAGGGCTCCAGTTTCTCTGTTCTAATTTTCCCAGCACCATTTATTGAATTAGGGTGTCCTTTCCCCATTGTACGTATTTTTGCCGACTTTGTCAAAGATCAATTAGCTGTAAGCATGTGGCTTTATTTCTGGGTTCTCTGTTCTCTTCCGCTGATCTGTGTGTCTATTTTTAGACCAGTGCCATGCTTTTTTGGTTGCTATAGGAGAGAGGCAATGCCTTGTTAAAAGTACTTCTGAATGTGGTGAATTTATATTAACTCTTCTTTGAGTTAGTAGTCCATTTTAGGTACATAAGAGTATGAGAAATTTGCTTTTTTCCTGCCAGCTATATGGAAAATAGTTAAGGGCAAGTTTGGACTGTTGCTTCAGGAAAAATTTTATAAGCAAATTAACCCAAACAGGAATTTTTTATATGAATATGCTTTCTATTCTCTAATCAGCTTTTAAAGTGAAGAAAAGAAGTAGAACCCTTTTTCCTATAATATGAGCTATTGCAACAAATTCTACCAATATGGTAATGAAAAGTGTAAATGGTGGGGCATCCTAAGTCCTCCTCCCACCCCCCACAAATAATTGGGCTTGGGTTTTTTTTGTTTTTTTTTTTGAGAACGGAGTCTTGCTCTGTCACCCAGGCTGGAGTGCAGTGGCGTGATCTCGGCTCACTGGAACTTCCACCTCCCAGATTCAAGTGATTCTCCTGCCTCAGCCTCCCAAGTACTGGGACTACAGGCAGGTGCCACCACGCCCAGCTAACTTTTTGTATTTTTAGTCGAGATGGGGTTTCACTGTGTTAGCCAGAATGGTCTCAATCGCCTGACTTTGTGATCTCCCCGCCTTGGCCTCCCAAAATGTTGGGATTACAGGTGTGAGCCACCGCACCCGGCCTGGCTTGGGTCATTTTGAATGTCTTAAACACTGTGCTTTGCTGAGCTTAAACTTTTCCATTTTCAGTAAATGCCATATCTACCTAGAAATAGAAAAATATTATATGTAAATAGAAAAATATTATATGTCTCCTAAATTATTATTACTGTTAACTCTTTTAGAGTAAACAGCTAATGAACACTAGAAAACTTTATACAAATATAAACTAATAATTGACATGAATGATAACTTTAAAAAACTGTATGTAAGATTGCATAGGCAGGATAAGCACCTGCCACCAGATGCTGGGGAAACTGACTGAAAGAACTTCTGTGTAGGTAGTCCCTATAAGGAGGGTTTTTAGATGTGTACGATTAGATTAAGGCACAAAGAAGGGAATTTTCTGTCTGTCCACGCTGCTAGCAGAGAGAGACCCCTCACTAGCTTCTGAGTTCATAACCTATGTTTTGTCAACCCACAAACATCGGTTTTTAATGCAATATGTTGTGGAAAGTACTTACCATCCAGTCAGTGACTGTCACCTTTATACAGATAGGTTGAGATTTGGAGTTGAAGAAGTGAGCACTAGGGAAACATGAGTCAGCAGAGATCTTTGGTGTCTTTGTGCCTCTCTGAGCAATAACACCCTCTTATGTGATACTTCTCCCGTCCCCCCAAAGCGCCAGGGCAGGTGCACACCCACCACAGCAGCGCCCTCTTGGTAGATTTTAATAAATAAATTTCATGAGTGAGTGAGTAGGTCAATGAGTATACACAAAAGTAGACAATGTTCATTTCCAAATTCTGTGTTTAGTTTGTGTTTCACGGAACCCAAGGCAAACTCCCTCAGTAGGTTTCATCTCTAACTTGATTTTAATAATTGGAAAAG
Organism: Pongo pygmaeus; assembly: GCF_028885625.2. Classification (NCBI taxonomy): domain Eukaryota; kingdom Metazoa; phylum Chordata; class Mammalia; order Primates; family Hominidae; genus Pongo; species Pongo pygmaeus. Next base: position 17,740,963 of record NC_072380.2, on the reverse strand, counting down.
CCAGCAGATTGAGGAAATGTGTGGCTTGTTTGGCCTAGAATGAATGTGTCCTCAACTGCTAGTATGTGATTATGGTTAGTCCATGTCTTAATGGGTAGGTTTTTCTCTCAAAATTGTTTTTGGTCTTGGGATTTGGAGGTCTATTTGCCTAAGTGATTTGAGCCTGAGAAACGGGCATCTTCCTCTTTAACCAACTACTTTCTTTAAGAAGATGATACATGACTTCATTGCACTAGTTTTAAATTTTATTAAATTGAGGTTTCTGAATAGGAAGAACAAAGGTAGCCAACAGGGTTATCCAACTGCTTTCCAAATGAGCAAATGTATTTGGCTCTGGCCTTTGTTTTCCTGATGGAGGTTGCCATTTCATTAGAATGAGTCCCAGTAAGGCTGGATCACAGCTGATGATGGTAATTATCTTGTTGAGAGAAATCTGAATCGATATAGAAGTTGACATTTAATTTTAAGGTTTCTGATTAGATTGGTCCTTTAAAATCAGAACATGTTCTGTTAATAGGTACAGTAAACAAAATAATTTATACTTTTGTGTAAAAGCTTTGTTATCAAAACAGTAACATGCTGATAAACAAGGGTAAGGGCAAAGTTTGGCTGATATTATGCTAATTTCATGTAAGTAATGAATCCTGCAGGATTTAAGGGAAACCCCTGGCTTTTCAGTACTGAAGTACCTGTTGATGAGCCTTGGGGCTTTGAGCCTCATTGGATATTTTTGCATCATCTCTCATCTTCAGCTGAGCCAGGAGTGCTGAGAGTGGGAAGCATGTGGAAACTGGGTCATCAGCTGCCATGTGGTCACACTTCATCCTTAGGGAGCACAGTATATGGAGCGGAAGATTGTGAGTGCACAGCACGAGTTTCCAGCTCCAAGGCGAGGGCAGTCTGTTTGCTCATTTGCTCTCATTTTACAGTTTGAAGACACGTACTCTTAGACGAATACATCAATGTGTTCTTTCCTCCTTAATCATAAAGCTATTCTGAGTAACCACTTACAAACCCTGTGTAATGTTTAGATTCCTGTGTAGTTTCCCCAAGGAAAAATTCTGCATAGAATATTTCCTTCATAGCTAAGTATTATATAAAAGAATTTCACTTTAGCTATCTTTTAAAAGTAATTTTACTTCTTATATTTAACTTTTGAATAGGTAATATATTTACCCCATGGTTAAAAAGTATAAAAAATGCTTCAGGATACTTTTTAGCTATCTGATTCCTATTACCTTCCCTTCAAAAGTAAACATTGTTAGTACAATTACATGTATTCTGTGATATTTTTGTTACGGATTTATAAGCAAAAAGCAAGAATCTTGAAGAATATTTTCTCCAAAATATTAATATAAAAGACTCACCTCACAGATTTTGTAAATAATTATAAACCGACAGTTTTAAAGCTCTGAAATTGTGTTAAAAATAACATTGATTAGCATAGAAATTCTAGAAAGAGAGGCAAATGTTATTCAGGACTCAGGAAATGATAAAGCAATTATCAAAAAATGAATTTTTAAGTTTTGGTAGGACATATACAAATCATATCAGGAGAATGAACTTGTGTCTATATTTGTTGTAGTAAATTCTAGATAGTCAAAGAATTTGAACATTTTTGTTTATAAAATTATATAACACATAGATGTTTATATGTTGGTTTGTTAAAATGAGTTATCAGATAATGGACTTACATGTATTAAAGCAAGATATTATTACATTTGTTGCATAAATATTTATTTTTATGTATGTCATATATTACATCACCACCTAATCTGCTTTCCAAAATGTGTGGGAACAGAAGAGGCTTGGCATCAGAAGCCTGGGTTCTGACTTTGAATCTGGATTCCCATAGAAGTTGTCTACACCCAGGGAAGACATTCACACCTGTGAGCCTTCACTTCCCTATCTGGGGTTATTGGGAGGATGAAAAGAAAGGGAAAGTGAGAGTACACTGCGATGAGTGAAACACTGTGGAATTATTATTATGTGTTATGTGACAATTTCTAAAAACATTTAGGAAATGACATGAAAGAATACTAATCTCATGGTTAAATATTTAGATTATTTTTCATTAGTATGTAACTAATAATTTGTTCTTCCTTCAGGACTGAAATATTATGATATTAACTTGGCTATTTTCTACATCTATGAAAGTGACAATTATTCATAAGCTACTACTAATAATTGCTAATAATAAAGAGTAATGGATAAATACTTCCTCTCATCAAGTATTACAAAGACACAGTGGGACAATGGATATTTTAATCATTTTAGAACTGAGAATTATCAAGTATTAATACAAATATGATTTATTTAACCATGTAATGCAGCCATAGAAAATAAGAGCCTTTTTTTTCCTGTTTTTAACTTAGAGTTTATTCAATATATTTAGCCATTTGTTCTTAGAATGTGAGTACTGATGTTTCTTTAAGCAATCACTATAGTAGCTTGCCTTTTCCTGAAAAATTAGAGACAATAATTACTACATTTCTTTAAAAGTTGTTTTAGATTTGCTACCACAGAATGTGGATGCCGTAATGAAAGACTGTTAGAATAAGGAAACTTTTTTTTTTTTTTTAGTTTCCTGTGTCTTTTTTCCAGATTTACGTTTATTTGGATTACTTGGCTTGTTTATTTCAAGAAGCTAAGCAATTCATGTCCTGTTTTTCCGATTCTGTTTGATATTCAAAATGACACATTTGGAATGGTTCCAAGACTGAACAGTTTTTTATTTAAAACAGAGTAATTCCCAGGGCACCATTGCACAGGAAGGGAATAATCACTTAGCGTGGCATTTTGGGTGGATTTGGAGTGTTAGCATGTGCTTTAAAAAAAACTGTAAGCCATTATTACTACTTGGGAAAAAAGACCAACAAAGTTTGTGTTCGACAGAAAATGGAATAGTATAGTCAACAGTACAGTACTCGTAACAGTGAACTTAAAGAGGCAAAATCTGAGTATTTTCGATGTATGTTATGATTTATTAGAGATTAGGAAATGACTCATCTGCAGTATAAATCTGTGTAATGGCTAGGCTATCATCAGGGAAAGGATGAAAGATTTGTAGAAAATGTATGAGAGGAGAGAAAGGCATTTAATTTAAAGTCCAGTGATTTGTGTGTTCCTTTCAGCATATGAGATCAGAAAAGTCAGGCTTCTCTTCAGTCAAGGTTTCTCTACCAATTTAACTGAAAATGAGAAATTAGGAGAACAACATTTTGCACCCACTTTTTGTGTTTCTGGGTTGCCAAATCTATTTGTGTCATGTTCCTAATTCTCTGTTCCGCATAAATCTTTTAAAGTCATAACTGAAGCCACCGTCCCTGTTGATGAATTCCAACCATCTAGATCTCCGATTCATTCCATTTCTCATCCATATGCATTCCTTACAGGAACATAACTTAAATGCATTTCTGTGGCTTATCTGGTTGTTTTTGAATCCATGTGGTGGTAATTTTAAAAATTAACCTCACCTATCTTTGTACCTATGTTAATTTGTTTTGCAGTTGAAAAGAGCAGGCAAAAGAATCCTCGAAGCTTATGTATCCAGACACAGACGGCTCCCGATGTGCTGCCCCCTGAGAAAACACTTGAATTGACGCAATATAAAACAAAATGTGAAAACCAAAGTGGATTTATCCTGCAGCTCAAGCAGCTTCTTGCCTGTGGTAATACCAAGTTTGAGGCATTGACAGTTGTGATTCAAAACCTGCTGTCTGAGGTAAGGATGTGCATCCTAGAAAGAGCCTTTCTACTTGAGGTCGGGGGAGCACGGGGAGGACTTGCTAACGCGCTTGCCTTGGGAATATCTAGGTAAATGATGGGAAAGATCAGGTGTCATTCATCCCATTACATTTTTGTCAACTCACCAGACACTTGAGTCGGTCTCTACCAATTTGGGACGGAAACATTTTCTCACTTCCTCTTTTTCCCCTAGAGTCTGTTGGTTAGAATGGCAACAGCAAAAACATAATTGCCTGTTACACCGCTGTATGCCTCTAGACCTAAACTAGCATTAGCATTTTTTTCACTTAATTTTTCTTTTTGTCTGTGTGTAGCTTTTCCTATCACACTTAGTTTAATGCTTTGAAAAATGAAGTTAGTTATATTTATGGATTAAAGAGCGCTTTTGAGTTAACTCCCAGAATCATATGTGGGGATTCTTTCTGAAAGTTCCATGTATTCCTAAAACAATCTGTGTGGTGCAACAAAAGCAAAGCAGATTTGCCGTGTTGTTACTCTCCCTAATATTCTTCAGGGATGTGATTTCAGGAACTGGCTAAAATTCATTGAGAAAACCAAGTTTATATCAACATGTTCTGACATAGCAATAAAAGCTGTAATTATCTTGGGGAAACTGATAAGAATATAACTTGAGCTCTTTAGACATTTTTTTAATCATAGTTTTAAAGATGGCTATACATGATAATGCAAAGGGGGAGAAAAAAAGACTGGCTAAGTACTGTGGCTCATGCCTGGAATCCCAGCATTTTGGGAAGACGAGGAGGGAGGATCGCTTGTGGCCAGGAGTTCAAGACCAGCCTAGGGAAAAAATAAAAATTAAAAGCAAAAAGAAAACTGTTCAGTTTGGTTGTTCTGTAGTTTTGTTCAGATCAACAAACCTGTCCTGGTTTCATACAGAGGCCCCTGTGATATGGCTGCCTGTTGAGGAAGTGGGGAGAGAGAGAAGTGGATGAGACTTGGTCTGTGCCTTGGAGAAGCTACCAGACTAGTAGACAGTTGCATTGAATTTTTTTTTTTGAGACGGAGTCTCGCTCTGTCGCCCAGGCTGGAGTACAGTGGCGCCATCTCAGCTCACTACAAGCTCCGCCTCCCAGGTTCACGCCATTCTCCTGCCTCAGCCTCCCAAGTAGCTGGGACTACAGGCGCCCGCCACCATGCCCCGCTAATTTTTTGTATTTTTAGTAGAGACGGGGTTTCACCGTGTTAGCAGGGATGGTCTCGATCTCCTGACCCTGTGATCCATCTGCCTCGGCCTCCCAAAGTCCTGGGATTACAGGCATGCGCCACTGTGCCCGGCCTCAATGAATTCTTGATGAGTATTTTACAGTTTTCTCCAGATTTTTTTTTTTTTTTTTTTTTTGAGGGGAAGATAGAGACTACCTAGGGTTTTAGTTACAGTAATAGTATATAGTATTTTTGTTTCTCTTTCATTTGTAAGAAAGGAATCAAGAGTGTGTTTATATAACCAAGTAAGCTAAATAGAAACTGTATACTATCAAATGTGGGGAACAATTAGTTTTTATGTTTAGAAATAAACCAATTATTTTATTTTATTATATCCAGCCTAATAGCCCCTATCCTCAACTGTTTTCTCTCCTTTCATCCTCCTCATGACGTCAGTCAAGTCCTGTGAATTCTCATTTCACAGTGTTTTTCCCCTTCCTATGTCTTTGCTATCCCCACTCATGCCATCCTTGCTCAGACCCTGGATAGCTTCCACTAGATTATGATAGCAACTTTTTTTTTTTTTTTTTTTTTTTTTTTGGTATGGAGTCTTGCTCTGTCGCCCAGGCTGGAATGCAATGGCATGATCTGGGCTCACTGCAACCTCCACCTCCCAGGTTCAAGCGATTCTCCTTCCTCAGCCTCCCGAATAGCTGGGATTACAGGCACCCGCCACCGTGCCCGGCTAGTTTTTGTAATTTTCTGGTAGAGACAGGGTTTCACCATGTGGGCCAGGCTGGTCTTGAACTCCTCAGGTGATCTGCTCACCTCGGCCTCCCAAAGTGCTGGGATAACAGGTGTGAGCCACCATGCCCAACCTGTGATGGCAACTTTTTAACCATTCATAAGGCTTACACTGTTTCTCCCCTATAATCCATCCCAAGCACTGCTGACAGCGTCCTCTTACCAAAGCATCCCATGCTGCTGATTAAATCTTCCAGTGGTTCTCCTTTATATACAGCTGATGTGTCCAGTGTGGTAGCCACTAGCCATATGAGACTGAGGATTCGAAATGTAATCCGTTGAATTGAGATGTGTGGTAAGTGTACAATACACTTGGATTCCAAAAACTTAGAATGAAAACAAAGGACATAAAATATCTCATTAACAATTTTTATATTGAATATATTGAAATATTATTTTATATATATTTGGGTTAAATAAAATACATTATTAAAATTAGCTTCATCTTCTTCAACTTTTTTCAGTGTGGCTACTAGGAAATTTATAATTATGTAACTCACGTTATTTTGTTTTGGGGAGACTGGTTTTTAACTGGTACTATAAGGCTCTTTATCATTTGGCAACAACTGCCCCTTTTAATGTTATTCTCATGCCCAGATGCTGTAGCTGTACATAAAGAGATGGAGAAGAAGCAAGAGGGATTTATTGAATACTAGGTTGGTGCAAAAGTAATTGCAGTTTTGCCATCATGCCAAAAGCCGCAATTACTTTTGCACCAACCTAATATTTACTAAGTGCCAGTTATTCTTACTTACCTTATTTAAATCCTCACCGAAGACACGAGTTGGAATTTACAAATAGAAAATTGAGGAATAGAGTTAGGTAATTTGCCTGCTATCAGACAGCTAGCAAGAGGAGAACCAGGCCGTAAACCTAGGTCTAGGACGCTCTCAACTAAAAATGTCCTGTAAACTTCCTGTACTTCATCCTTTGTTCACGTGTCATTACTGGGTTGCTGTCCTTGCCCACAATACCTACATGTTCAGATCGGTTTTACAGCAGCATCACATCACCACTTGCATTTAATTTACATAGATTCAGTAAACAAACAACTAAAGGAAGAAAAATGCAGGCCTGGTGCTATGGCTCACGCCTGTAATCCCAGCACTTGGGGAGGCCAAGGCGGGTGGATCACCTGAGGTCAGAAGTTCGAGACCAGCCTGATCAATATGGTAAAACCCCGTCTCCACCAAAACTACAAAAATTAGCCATGTGTGGTGGCATGTGCCTGTAGTCACAGCTACTCGGGAGGCTGAGGTAGAAGAATCGCTTTACTTTGAGAGGTGGAGGTTGCAGTGAGCCAAGATCGCACCACTGCACTCCAACCTGGGCAACAGAGCGAGATTCCAACTTAAAAAAAAAAGAAAAAAGCTAATGAAATGAAGAACACAAGTCCACCTTGTATTCCCCCCAGTGAACGAAGGCCCGGGAGTCAATTTGAGGTGATGGTCAGAAGTCCACCCTTCCTTCACGTGTCTGCTCAGTCACTGAACACCTCTTGTGGCAGGAGCATTCTATACTCTTCGCGATCGTAGTGTTTAAAGATACTTTTCCCTCATACAACCTGGCCTCTAAACACAAGCCGAGGCCTTTATCAGGTGCTCAGTTAGAGAGAGAGTTGATCCAACACTAGAGGAAAAAAAAATTCACCGGGTTGGATCTACAGAGAGATGCATTGTCCACAAACATGGCAAGCTCCTAGTGAATTTCCCTGACAGTTGTACTGTGTGTGAATTTCACCTCATACCTAAATTTAGGTCCCGACAGCCAAGGAATTGTGACTGCACTGAATACAGCTCCAGAACCCACTTTGTTTTTTGTTGTTGTTGTTGTTGAGACAGTGGCTTCTCTGTCACCCAGGCTGGAGTGCAGTGGCGCTCCAGCTCACTGCAACCTCCGCCACCCGGGTTCAACCAATTCTCCTGACTCAGCCTCCCGAGTAGCTGGGATTACGGATGCCCACCACCATACCCAGATAATTTTTGTATTTTTAGTAGAGATGAGGTTTCACCATGTTGGCCATGCTGGTCTTAAACTCCTCACCTCAAGTGATCCACCTGCCTTGGCCTCCCAAAGTGCTGGGATTACAGGCATGAGCCACCACGCCCAGTCCAGAACCCACTCAGGAATGATTTCCTGGCCTTCTAGATCTACGTTCTGTCCCCCTCTAGATTCCAGAAGCATATATGCTTCTCTTTCATTCTCTGCGTTATATTAGAGATACCGGTTTAATGCTTGTTTTTGCTTTTTAAGACAGGAAATTTACTGAGGGCAGGATCTGCATCTAGTTCTTTCTTATGAAACCACCCCAGCAGCTTTAATAGACAACATAGTATATATGTGAGTGAACCTATGAACGGAGAGGATGGAATTCCAGATGTAGGATGAGCATAAAGTCTTATGTAAATGTTCTTTGCTCTCTTTATTTTATAATCAGCAAATATTTACTGATTGTGTAATGTATACTGAGTACTATTATAAAACAGTTGGAGGCTAGGCGTGGTGGCTCACACCTGTAATCCCAACACTTTGGGAGGCTGAGGCGGGCGGATCACTTGAGGTCCAGAGTTTGAGACCAGCCTGGCCAACATGGCGAAACCCTGTCTCTACCAAAAAATAGAAAAATTAGCCAGGTGTGGTGGCATGTGCCTATAGTCCCAGCTACTCAAGAGACTGAGGCATATGAATTGCTTGAACCCAAGAAGTGGAGGTTGCAGTGAGCCAAGATTGCGCCACTGCACTCCAGCCTGGGTGACAGAGTGAGACCCTGTCTCAAAAAATAAATAAATAAATAAATAAATAAATAAATGAATAATAAAAATAGTTAGAGAAAAAAAAATCATGGGTAAAGTTAAACAATTTTAAAAACTCCTTTAACCTTTTAGTTCCCATTCCCATTACGGAAGTATATATACTGTGTTTATACACACACACACACACGCGTGCGCGCGCACATACATATGTATATAAAATAGATACAGATACACCTTGTATACATATACAGTATGTATGTATTTTACATACGTGATATACTTATACATTGTATGTCTGTATTTTTATATATGTATAATATATAGGTATTATGTGTGTGTATATATATTTTTTGTTATTTCTAACCTTTTCTAAATGGCTTTAGAGCCTTAGATTATGGGTGAAAATGGTTAAGAGAATCTTGGAACTACCACGCTTTTGTTGCAAGTCTACTTAGTAACTATAAGTTTCCCACTGTAGTGGCAGACGTATTTCATTACGTATCAGACATTCTGATGTCTCATGAATCTGAGAACTAATGTCACACTGTGTTTCGCAAAAGACACACTAACGTTATTTTAGTTTTTTTCTAATTCTTGGTTTATCCTTGCTTAGTTAGACAGTATTCTGCACAGACAGCCAAAGTGAACAACAGTATTGATGGTAGTAGTTAAGCTTCTTCCTAAAAGGGTCTATTGGGTGGCTTTCTAGGTAAACTTGAGCAGGGCTGAGGTCACCCTCCCCAAACCTCTATTTCTTCAAAATGCCTCCAAATCTTTTTTTTTTTTTGCAAGTGGAATTTAACCTAAAGTAGCACCTGAACAAAGGTGAATTTTGAATGGCACTAGCAGTAAAGTTGTCTTGGAACAAAAAAACATAGATGCATTGAGCAAATTCACTGTGTGGGTGATGGGGAGGAGGTCACATGCAGCACACGTCTGAGCCATCTGATGTGGCTGTTCTCTGCAAGATGCTCTATGCTGTTGATGCTACTCAGTGGCTAGCAAAAATGCAGGCATACCGATGGGACCACAGCCAGAGACTAAGTGCCTGTGTCCCAGGGACTCCTAATTCAGTTATGGTGAATCCATTTTTTTTTTCTTGGAGCATTTCATATATTTAATGCATGAGCATAAAGGCATCTTTATATCCAGATTTTCACCTTTCTCTTTTTTCACATTGTGTGAAATTCTGCATGTTACAATACAAAGAGAACTGAATCAACCTGTTATCTGGACGGTTAAGAGTTTATCATCTAAGACAGAAACACTGATCTAGGAGCAGCTGAGTAAACGGAAACAGTAAATCAGTATCTAAAGGACATAATGCATTTTATCATCTACAAGTAAGGGGTAAGTACATGTAAAGGCCAAGCTACCAGGGAGAGTCAGGCAGAAACTAACATTTAGTATGTGTCTTTTACAGTATGGGTGCTGGGGTCAGCATTTTACCTATGGATTGTATTTAAAGCCCTTGGTTGTTTTCATTACTGCTTCCCATCCAATGAGGTCATCTGCCTTGATAGATGACCAAAAGAATTGAGCCTGGATGTTCTATTTCTAGGTAGGCCCCACGCTTCTTGAAGGCAGGGACCATGTCTTAAATTTCTTTTATATTTTCACGGCATCTGCTATGAAAAATGCTTAGTTAATTAGTTTGAAGTAATAAGTTACCAACCAATTTAGAAGGGTAAATGCTCTTTCTATGCATTTGGGAGAGGGGGATGGTGTCTGTGACATTTAGCAATCCCAGAAGGTTTAAGTACTTAGTCAGTAAAGAAAGGCCCCGCATTCCAGAGAGGGTGGTGTTGACAAGAATGTGGAGGTGAGATATGCATGGTCCGTGTGACTTGCACAGGAGAGAGGCTGGGAGGCTAAAGGGGAGGCTGGATGCTTCAAGTCCAGGGAACTATGGTGAAGTAGTTTTTTTGTTTCAAATGCACTCAGCGAGGCTCGTTGTGAGCAAGGGAGTTTATATGTACAACGAATATGGACTAATAATCTAACAGCCCTCTGAAAGGTGAAGGGATGCTTGCCGTAGTCCAGGAATGGGCTAGGATCAGGACTAGAGTGGAGGTAGCACTAATAGAAAAAGTGCAATGGATTCAAGACACATTACAAGAGAAGAACCGACTGACTTTTGCACAACCCATTTAGACAAAGAGTGAAAGATGACCTCAAGGTTTTCCTGTTACTGTTACTGTGCCTGACAGAGGTTGGAAGATGTCAGTAGTTTCTGAGGCATTAAGGACAGGAAGGTGGAGTGCAGTGGAGCTGAAGTTTGGGGAAATGTCGACGTGCTTGGTGAAACTTCCTTTCCCAAAACCCCCCTTAATAAGCAAAAATATCACCTGGTGTATTTTTGCAGTAGAACATAATGATTTCACACAATTATTCTTTGAAATTATACTAACTGCAATTTTTAATTTTTTTCATCTTCCCATTAGTTTCCATAAATTTGAAAAATGATTGAATTTTCTTGCCGTCTCTTCCTTCTGTTAGCAACTTGGTTACTACTGAAAAGTGAATTTTAAACAAGTTCACCAAATGAGTTTCAGGATTGCTTGTGGGGATTTAGTAAAGCTGTCTTGTTTTTCCTGTTACTTGAGTGGTAAAGCTTCCTGGTGTTTACTTGAAGTAGATTACTAAACAAAATTAAGGCTTAAATTTGATATTAGGAGAAGTATTTATTATACACATTTTTATGTTTTTCTTCCATTATTATGCAGGCTGATTTTCCTCAGTCTTTAATTTCTACATTAGAAAACCAATTACTTATTATTTTAAGAAACTCTGACTCACTGCTGATTTCAGAACAACTTAATACCATATTTTTAAAAACCAAGCATTTAGAATACCATTGAGGCCAGAAAAGTACTCAGTGAAAAGTGTGTCTTAAATCCCAGTCCCTGCTGACCATGTTTCAGTGCTGGCATTTGGACTTGACTTCCGTAGCTCTTACTGAGAGGTGAGAACAAAGTAAAAGTTAAAAATATATGGGATCTCCAACTCTCAGATCAGCACTTCAGACTTATTTTGAAACACCGCTCATTTCATAATGTCATTTAAAATTGTAAACGATAGCACGCCCCTTTCCTTGCTCTTCACCTAGTTCATAACCTCATTTAGTATACGGGTTTTGAAGAACAAGTTTCCCTTTTCTATTAGTAAGTGTGATCATCTAATGACCTCAATTAGAGAGGGGAGGAAAAAGGCTCACAAGTCTAAAAATAACTCCATTATCCATGCATAGGGGGTCAGTTTTTTCTTTCCCTCGTTGCAGCTGATATTTAACTAAATGGCAATCGATCAGTCTAATGCCTGCCTCTCGTTTTTCATAAATGAAAGGCTGTGGCTTTAAGTAATCGCAGGCTGCCTGTGCCAAAGGCAGAAGCTGCAGTATCAGCTTCTGTGAGTGAGGAATCCGAGGCGCACGGTAACCTGCAGGACATGAAGTAAGACGCCCAAGGGCCAATGGCGCGCCTCCTGCTAGAGCTTTGAATGTAGACAGACGCGACTGGTGGGTGGCGCGGCCACCTGTATGCTTCTTGGACAGTGCGAGGGGTGGGGGGACTTGGAGACAGAAGCTGGAAAATGGGCTGCCCCAGCAGCAAACTGTGCCTCTATTCTCCATGTGCAGCAACAAGGGTAATTAGTATTTGTTTATAGTGCTTTTCTGGAAGAATGTCAGGACTACTGCAGAGGCTGTCTGGAATTCGGGGAAAATGCTTTGAATGACAAGCAACTCTTGCCTGCAAAGGCCGGGTCTCATGATCTCTGCAACGCTGTGATCAGGATGCGGTGGGAGCTCCGTCTTGGGTGATCCTCATGAGGGCATTTTTCAGTGAGCTTTGAAATTCTTCATTTTTTTTTTTAGTTACTCCTTGGTGCTAGGGAATCTGCCTTTTAAGGAACTGTATGTAATTACTGTATTTGTGTAAGTATGTGTGTATGTGTGATTGCCGTGAGTTGCTGGTAACTTGAACATTATTCTTTAGCTCAAGGTTGATAATTGCTTCTCTGATACTAAAAACAGCCATCCGGTTTTCTTTGGTTTGTTTCTCTAACATCGATTTAGAATTATCACTGATCCAAAATATCATAATCCTTAGAAAATGGTATGTAGCTGAAAAAAATTAATTTAATTTTGTCTTTAAAGGATTATCTTTCTGCTATAGTTTTCTAACAAACTTTTTGTCTTTTAGAAGGATTGGCATTATAACGAAACTTTTTTATTTGCAAATATAGGACAAAGTGCACATATGTGCTTATGTTTAGAACATTAAATATTTATCTTAAACTGATTAGATGTTTATTGCCCTTGGAGGAGGAGAACGCATTACGTCTTAAGTACAGTATGCATTAGCCGAAAGGTTCTATGGATCAGCAGTGAAGCACTGGCTCAAAGTAAATATTTCTAAATGGGCCATTCACTGCCTCAAACCAGAGTTTCACTGGGACCTGCAAAAATACAGATTTTTGAATTACGAATTTCCTTAACAACGAAGGGACAACTGTGTTTCTTTTAACAACACAAATTGTTAGCCTAAATGATTCATATCTTGGCTTCCCAATACTGGGTCTCATTTTCCTAGTGATAACATATGTGTACCTTACTGAAAGGGACCCTCTTGAAAACATGAGTAACTTGATGTGTGTTTTCCGCAGCGGGAGGAAGCGCTGAAACAACACAAAACCCTATCTCAAGAACTTGTTAACCTCCGGGGAGAGCTAGGTAAGAGCTTTTTGTTGTTGTTGTTAAGTTTTATGGGACAAGGGGAACACTGGAAAATGTGGTTGTCCTGTCTGCATTGTGGCTGGAGTTGCATGCTGGGAGGTGTTGGCATTCCCTGTCTGGTATCTGGGCAAACACTTACTATCGACATTTCTTTTGAATCTTGGCAGCTTGACCTTCAGTTGACAGAATTCCTGGCACTGATCTGACTAAGCCTAGCAGAACTTCTGATGAGCAAAACGTTTCTCTTGCTGAAGAGAGGGACAGAATTATTTTTGTAATTGTGTGAATTCCTGTTAAATAATGTTGTCATTTTTTTTTTTCTGAACCACTTTTCATATGAGAATAGTGAAAGTTTCCCCTGTTGATAAACAGTAAATCCGTTGTACTTCCAAGGGTTGGTTTGTGAGCAGTGAGTATGAAGTTGAAAGGATGCTGTGCATTAGGGCATCCTGGCTGAAAAAGGCACGTTCTATGCCAATCTTACTATTTGGAGGGGGGCTGATGGTGCACCAACTCCCCGCTCCACGGGGAGCCCCACGTCTCAACACCTACCACCCAGCCCTCCACTTTCCAGGCTACGCTCTTATTTTAGTTCCAGTCTCTCCTGGAAGTCCTTAGGGTTCATGGAACAGACACAACACTGCCTTTGCTTTGCTTTTCTCTTTTCTTTTTCTTTTTTCTTTTGAGACAGAGTCTCACTCTGTCGCCAGGCTGGAGTGCAGTAGTGCGATCTCGACTCACTGCAACCTCCGCCTCCAAGGTTCAAGCGATTCTTCTGCCTCAGCCTTCCGAGTAGCTGTGACTACAGGCGCACACCACCACACCCAGCTAATTTTTGTATTTTTAGTAGAGATGGGGTTTCGCCATGTTGGCCAGGATGGTCTCGATCTCTTGACCTTGGCCTCCCGAAGTACTGGGATTACAGGTGTGAGCCACTGTGCCCAGCCAACACTGCCTTTTCTATGTCAACTCCTATCTTGGAGTGAACTGACCGCTTTGGGGTTCCTCTCTCTGCCCTGGGCTCCTCAGCCTAGAGAATCAGCTTCCTGCTTCAGCTTCAGCCAGATCTGGAGCTGACCATTCCAGGGCTGATCTCCTTGCCTTTTGCAGTTTCCTGTGTGCGTTACAGTCTCCGCCAAAATATGCCCAGGTATGTTGTATGAATAATGCAAGGTAACAACCAGAGAAGCAAATTGTGTTCACCCAACTCTAGGAGAAACTGCCCTTTTTTCTTTTGGATAAGACCACACTGCCAACCTGATTTGCTGGATTTGAACACTCTTAATGCTCCCACCTTCACCAGAGCAGAAATCAAAGGGCAGTGAATGTGGGGTGAAGACTTTGTCTGGGCTGGGTGTGGTAGCTCACACCTGTAATCCCAGTGCTTGGTGGGAGGATCGCTTGAGGCCAGTAGTTTGAGACCAGCTTGAGCAATATAGCAAGACCCTGACTATACAAAAAATAATTTAAAAATCAGCCAAGCATGGTGGTGTGTGCCTGTTGTCCCAGCTACTCGGGAGTCTGTGGTGGGAAGATTGCTTGAGCCCAGGAGTTTGAGACGGCAGTGAGCTGTCATTGTGCCGCTGCCCTCCCGTCTGGCCAACAGAGCAAGACTCTGTAAAAGACTTTTCTGCATTCCTCTTCCCTTTTCCCCTTCCAAAGGGAGGTGAGGCCAAATCCCTGAGTAACCATCCAGATTCTTAATACCTAGCCAAGACATCAGTCCTGACCTATTTTAGGCTGTGGAAATGAAGCCCTCTTTATGGAAAAGTAATTTTAAGATAGATGGAAACTTCAGAATCCCAAAGATTTGAGAGTTCTGGTGAAACAGTTCAAGGAAATCCCAGCTGAGAGACAGCCCAGCTCTCAGACTTTGCAGGCTTTCTGCCATGTTACTTAACTTGACAGCTGCCCTTGTGATTACCTAAATGACCAACCCAATTCGCTTTTGTCCATCCTTAAATAATATAATTAACAGAGAGTTAGAAGATCAGGAAAGAGGCCTTTTTTTGTGTGTTTCAGAGTTCATTATAACCCAGTGGAAGTGGAGGTGAGCCTACCTAGAGGTTCATGTTTCAGCCTCTCTCCCAAGACAAGGCAGCAATGAGAATGGAACACTGTGCCCATTCACTCTGCTTGAATGAAGGATGCTCTTTTTACATTTTAGTGGACAGCACAATTAAGCAACTGCAATTGGGGCCCAGGGATTCAGCACCTCCAGTGAGTCAGGTAGCCTGACAGGAAATAGCCGTAACAGTCTGTGTCCACTGTCACTTTCCTATCCTTGATGAGGAGGCTTCCCTGGTGTGCTGCTTCTGCTGCCTCCAGAGTGTTGGTACAGTGGGTGGCCTGTCCACATCCTCAGTCACCCAGTGCTGGCCTCTCAGGGAATGTGTCATTGCTGCTGTTGCAGCAGGCATACATCTGATGGTAACTGTTCTCCGTTTGGAGAAGGGTTTTGGTTATGTAAGTGGGGGGAAGCGAAACCTGTAAACACTTGTGATGAAGCGGTCCAGGAAGAACACTCTCAAGGCTGCCAGTGGGATTGTTAGTTTCAGCATGAAACTAACTTTGACTTTGACATAGCAAAGTTGGGAACCCAGCTTTAAATTTTGAGGCAGTAAAGTGGTTAGGCTTATGTTGTCACACTGTCCAGGGCCACATTTGTGGTAACTGAGTGACTTAGGACAAGTCACTTTGTATCTCTTCTGTCCCAATTTCATCCTTGGTAAAAATGGCGGTGCCAATTGTCTGCCCCAAGGGTGGGTGTGAGGATTACATGAGGTAATGCATTGTAAAGCATCTAGCACCAAGTGTTAACTGCTATTAAATAATAGGTATTAGGATGTATGCAGCTTGACAGCTGTGTAGTAATTAACCATACTGGCTGTTTCGTGAGGGCATCATCTATGCTACAGAAAGGAATAGTCATTAGACTAAATATTACTAGAAATCCCAAACGACAGGCTCTTCAGACTCAAGTGGAAATGAGACCTCATCAGAGTATTGTCCTGATCCAGTAGAGTTTGGTGTGTGGAGTCGAAGCCTAGGTTTTTGTCCATCCACTCCTAGTTGGATGTTACCTAACTTCTTTGAGTATTGTTTTTTCACTGGTGATACGAAATCAGTATGTATTTTGCTGGGTTATTGTGGAGCTTGAATAAAATAGTAATGCATATAAAGCAGTGGCGTAGTGCCTGGCCCATCACAGCAACTCAAGAAAAGAGAGCGGCCACTGTCGCCGTCATCAAAGCACCCACTTTTTCCCTCCAAAATAATGGGGGTGGGGCAATGGGTGTTGGTGTCACTCTGCCATTGGGTAATTTTTTTTCACCTTCTCTATGGAAGTTGAGACAAGGTACCCAAACTACTAAGAACTACAAAGAAAAAGGACAGCTCATAAACTCAGGAGCACTGAAACCCAGGTAGAGTCTGTGCTTTCCACCTTCCCAGTCTAACAGCCTCCAGCTGCCCCAGCATCCACTGACTTTCCCGTTGTCCTCTCACTGTCACTGTGGCAGCATCCAAAGCAGCCTGCGTGTTTCCACTTTCTGAGCCACACTCCCTTCATGGAAGCACTGGTACTTTGCTTCTGCAGAAACTCTTAAAAGTGTCCCTTTGGTCCAGTGATTTTTTGATACTCTACATTGATGTCTTTACTGTCTCTTGTGTTTTCTTGTTACCTTCAGGTATAAAGTCCATAATTGTAGGGATTCTTTTCTGTTTCCTATGGAAAAATAATATAATATGCTTTCTATTTTCTTAGGTAATTGATAAATATTTTGGGGTATTTTAAGTTTTAAAGTTCTTTTTTTTTTAGAACAGTGTATGCAAATTAAGATTTTTAAGTGAAAAGAAAACAGCCCGCCACTCCACTGCCCTGACATAACTTTATTTGCATATTCCCTTTTCTTAGTTTATATGAATATATACAATTTCATACTATGATTTTTTAAATTAAGGTGTAATTTTCATACAGTGGAATGCTAATTATTCCATCAGTTTGACAGACATATACTCCTAAAACCTACATCCTTATCAAGCATAGACTATTTCTGTCAATCCAGAAAATTCTCTCATGCCATTTCACAGTGGAACACCCCTCCACCTAGAAGCAAACACTGATTTAACCTTTATTATCAAAGGTTTTGTCTGAACTAGATTCTTATTTAAATGGAAAGATATAGTATGCTGTTTTTTGTCTCTGGCTTGTTTAATAATACTTTTGAGATTTGTGTATGTTAAATGCCTGCTCCGATCTTTTTTTTTTTTTAAAGACAGGGTCTTGCTCTGTTGCCCAGGCTAGAGTGCAGTGGCACTATCTCGGCTCACTGCAACCTCCGCCTCCTGAGTTCAAGCAGTTCTCCTGCCTCAGCCTCCAGAATAGCTGGGATTATAGGTGCACACCATCATGCTGGGCTAATTTTTGTATTTTTACTAGAGACAAGGTTTCATCATATTGGCCAGGCTGGTCTCTAACATTTGACTCAAGTGATCCCGCCCGCCTTGGCCTCCCAAAGTGCTGAAATTACAGATGTGAGCCATTGCACCTGGTCACATGTCTGCTGTGATCTTTTTCACTGGACAGGTCAAGCACTTTTCCACATTGCCTCATATGATCACATTGCCTCATTATGATCACCTTTAATGGGCTGGGGGAAAGTCTATCAAGTGGCTGTCCCATTCGTTCAACTTACCCCTTAAATAGTGTCATAGTATATAGCAAGGGTTTCATTGCCAGCTGTTTTCTCATCCATTCCCATGGTTTCCACTACTAGCTATACAACAATGAGCCAGATTTATTTTTCTAGTCCTCTCTTTCCCAAGCTGCAGATGCTTCCCAGTGAGGGGCTGCCCCCAGGTAAGCCAGTCCAGTATAATCAGACCTTCCTGTTTGCCCAGCCCCTTCCTTTCTGAGCACCATGCAGCGTCTCCTCATTCACCCCTATTCTTCAGCTTTGGCAGTGGCAATATGATTCACTTACCACCCAAGCTAACAACTGAAATCATACTCCTGTTCCCCCATCCTCCACGTGCATGTCAGTCTGTGTCCTAAATGCCACTTGGATCCATCCTTGCTCAGCATTCTGGCTGCTGCTGTTTTAAGTCCCACAATTTCTCACCTGGAAAATACTGCAACAGCTACCCAACGGGTCACCTTGCCTCCAGGCCTGCGCCCCTAACTCCACTTGCGGCCAGGATCTATACTTAGAGTAAAGCCAACATGTGTCTCTACTGGACATTTTGGTTTTTTGTTTTTTAGGAGTTTTTTACCCTGTCACCCAGGCTGGAGTGCAGTGGCATGATCTTGGGTCACTGCAACCTCCACCTCCTGGATTCATGTGATTGTCTTGCCTCAGCCTCCTGAGTAGCTGGGAATACAGGTGTGTGCCACCACACCTGGCTAATTTTTGTATTTTAGTAGAGACGAGGTTTCACCATGTTGGCCAGGCTGGTCTCGAACTCTTGACCTCAGGTGATCCACTTGCCTCGGCCTCCCAAAGTGTTGGGATTACAGGCTTGAGCCACCGTGCCTGGCGTCTACTGGACATTGTTAACAAACACAAAAGACTCCATTTTGGCCTTGGGGGAAAAAATCCAGACATACTAAGCACACCATTTATGATTTGACTGATTGAAATCTTCCAGTCCAAATTCACGTCTAGGCATTCTTTCCCCTTTATTCATACCTCCTTTCCCCTCCCAGGCCCCGGCCATGGGTTCATTCGCACCTCTTATCCGCATCTTTTGCACGGTATCCTCTCTGCCTGGAGTGCACTCTCCTCTTTCCACTCCCCTCCCGTTGTGGACCCCTCATGCTTCTTCTCATTTACTCAGTTTTTAAGTCTTAGCTAAAATATCTTCAGTTGAATTTCACCCAAATCTTTCAAGTAAGTTAATTGCGCCTTCTAATGTGCTTTTCAAGGCACCTTGTGCACATTTAAGATTTTGTTCTTACAGTGACTTGTTTATAGACCTCTTCTTGCCATCTAGAATTAGGAACTCTTCAAGGGCAAGGCCAGTAGCTCCTTAATTTTTGTAGTTCTCCCACCTTGTGCTTGGCACTTACCAGGTGCTTAGACTTCAATGAATGAATGATTTTATTACCAACGATGGTAGCTAGGGAAAGGTAGTTTTCTCCTTAAAATATGCTAATACTCAGTGTTTTTTATGCACAAATGTTTTTCTATAAACTGTTTAACATTTCTATGACAAACACATATGGACACAAAGAGGGGAACAAGAGACACTGGGGCCTGCCCGAGGGTGGAGGGTGGGAGGAGGGAGAGGAACAGAAAACATAACTATCGGGTACTGGGCTTAGTACCTGGGTGATGAAATATTCTGTACAACAAGCCCCTGTGATTCAAGTTGATCCAAATAACCTGCACGTGTGCCCCTGAACCTAAAATAAAAGTTTAAAGCAGAGTCAGAATAATTAAAAAATGAAATCCACATCTTGCAAAGAAAAGATAATTGTCCTTTAGGAATGCATAGTCATAAAGGAGAGCTATAATTCTCTTGGATACATTTTATATTATGTCCGAAATCCCAGTTAATCAGATCATTTTGAAAGTGTCAGCCTTTGAAATAGATTACAGTTAAATTTAAAACCGTCTACATCTGCAGCAGACATTTTGCCTCTAGGATAAGATTCTTTCCAGAGTCATGTTGAATAAAAACTGGTGCAATAGAGGGCCATGATTATGATCTTTAGAGTTCTTTTTTGCTTTTTATTAATGTTAATCCCTGGAATCAGACTCTTCGTCTAAATCAGGGGTGTCCAATCTTTTGGCTTCCCTGGGCCACATTGGAAGAAGAATTGTCTAGTGCCACACATAAAATGCACTAACACTAGCAATAGCTGATGACTAAAAGAAAAAATCACACATCTCATAATGTTTTAAGAAAGTTTACAAATTCGTGTTGGGCCGCATTCAAAGCTGTCCTGGGCCACATGCAGGCTGTGAGTTGGACAAGCTTGATCTAAATTAATGAAGAAAAAGTTACTTTGTATTTCAAAATTCTTTTTGAGCCATCACAATTAACAGCTAACTCTCATCTTTTTATACATTAGTCCTAATTATTTCTATTTTGTGAAACAAGATTTTAATCCTTAATTCACTAAAAATGCCTGCCCTTCCCATACTAGTGTAAAAAGACCAGTTGATTTTTGTGCATGAAAATTATGAGCCAGGTATAACAACATCGTGTATTTGGTGCCTACTTATCGCTAACAAACAATGTTCAGCTCTCAGTCTACTTATCTGCATTGTATTTAAAAAAAAATAAATTGAGGCTCAGAGGTTAAGTAACTTCCCAAGGGAAGCTAGAAAGCAAAGAGCTTGCGTAAGAACCCAGGATGGCTAGACCACCAATCTTCTGGTAGTCACCACAGGGAAAGTTTGATGAAATGATTTAAAAGATTGGAAAATTATTTGAAATAAACACTAGTTTACATTGTTAGCTACTTTTGGAATATTTTTCTTCTAATGAAGAGTTTAAGAAATATTGTTAAAATGTATCTTACTGAGGAAAGTAACTTGCAAAAAACAGTACATTGCCAAAAGCAGTATACACATTGTCTAATCAACACTTAACCCAGTGTCTATGAATTTCAGACTGCCTCACACCGTATGGAATGTGTTGATTCATTCACTGTTCCGTTTTTATCTACAATTTTGGTTTAACAAGGCTATGTATTTAAAATAATTTTTAAACTCTTTATAGGTAAAGTCACTTTTGAGTTGTAAAATTCCAGAAGTGATTTTTCTTGAAATAGGCTTTAATGAAAAATCTTTTAATATACTGAAAACCAACGGTACACCAAAACAGGGCTGTTCATCTCCCTGACTTGTTTGAAGACTGAGTTGATAGCCATCTGAAACTTAGCTCATTCTCTTCCTATCCACATCTGCCCTCAATTTGGACTTTGGTTGGCTGTATTTATAACTAAAAGGCCATGCTCTTTCACCTGCAGATACGCAGTTTTACCAATGGTACCTGTGTTTGAAACCCACTGACTGTTCCTCCTTGTAGTGTTCCTTGTCCTAACTCCAGTCTCTCAACTTGTGATTTTCCTAATTTAATACCTTATTGTGTAGAACAGTGGTTCCCAAACTTTATTGTGTACGAAAACAGACCTGGTTGAAATGCAGAGTCTCAGTTCTCATGCCCATTGCTTCTGACTTGGTTGGCTGGGGATGAAGTCTAGGAATCTGCACTTTGTTTTTTTTAAACCCCAACATCTCCTATATCCATCATCCTACTCACCCCCCTTTGGGCTTTAAGGAATGGTAATAGGTGCTTCCCAATTACAGAAGGAGAGGCAGCACTTCTAGAAAGATGTTGTGTTGATGGGGAAGGTGATCCCTCTTCCTGACCTCCGGCCCTAGTGTCCTCAGGTTAACAGGAGACCAGTTTTTCTTTCTTACTAGCAATATCTGAGTACAGCCTTGGCTACCTGCAAAGAAAAATAAAGCAAAACCTTTCCCTAAATGGAAATTGAGGAGGAATCTGTACTTTTAATGGTCGTCCAGGTGGTTCTCATGTAGGTGCCCCAGGACTACCCTTTGACACTGCTCTAGCTGTCTAGAATGTTGTTTCTTTTATATATATAAAAAAAAAATCTCAAATAAGCATAGTAAGAATAATACGAAGTAACTCCAACTGAATTGAGTCCATTCTTATAAATAAGCTTTTAAATTTTACACATGCCAAGGACTTTTAGCAGCCTTTTTGACCCTTGTGCCCTAAACAATGATCCGTCAGTGGGGAGAAGAGGCAGAGTAGTCCCTGACTTGAAATCATCCTTTTTTTTTTTTTTTTTTTACAGTGAAACTCTTGATTGAAACAGGATTCCTTTAAAGTCGGCCTCACTTTTTCTCAGGCCTGAATCTTAGAACATACTGTCAGATATTCAGCTGTGCTCTTGCCTCCAACCCACTTTTATTCCTAAATGTTTTCATTTGTACATGGAGTGTTTGCTGTTGTGATTTAAAAAAAAAAAAAGAGCATCTGTTCTGCAGCATGTTGGCCAGTGAATGAGCTGAAAAACAGCACATGGCCTTTGCAGGCTTCTCTTCAGGGGTGGGAGGAGAAACACTGGCAGGGAGAGGCTAGAAGCTTAGGGGAGGCCCAGCTGGTACCTAGGCGCCAAGATGGAGATGGAAGACAGTCTGGCTGGGTGGAATTCTCTTCCCACCTGTGAGTCACACTTTGTCAGCACTAGCCAGTATAGGGGGGAAAAGGTCATTTTTTTTTTTACCTGCCTTATCTTGGAGTCTTTTCAGCAGTGCTTCCACAAGAGAATTAAGCCCTACTACCCCGAGGCATCCATGGTGCGTGTGAATTAACTTCTCTCTTCTCCATATCAGGCTGGGAAAAATAGCCAGTCAGATCCTGTTGGGTGTTCTGTGGTTAGGCTCTCAAAGAGGCTGGAGTTCTAGGGCCGGGCACGTGGCTCAAGCCTGTACATCCAGCACTTTGGGAGGCTGAGGTGGGCAGATCGCTTGAAGCCAGGAGTTTGAGACCAGCCTTACCAACATGGTGAAACCCCATATCTACTCAAAACACAACAACAACAACAAAAAAGAGGCTGGAGTTGTAGCTCCAGCTCTGCTATTTCCATTCTTCTTTAGTAAAATGAGATGTCTGATAATACCTATTTTATTCGTTCAGAGCATTGTTGCATTACATGAAACAAATGTGAGAGCACCTTGTAAAGTATGAACTGAGTTTTAAAGGTGAAGTGGCATTTATGGGAGGATTGATTTGATTGTGCAGGCCTTTCGTAAAAAGTAAGTTCCTAATAATTTACAATTTGTGGAAGACTTTGAAATGAGCTCTCATTGATTCATTGATTTAATGCCCAAGAGTAATCAGAAAGCCGTTTGGAGATAATTTTGAAATTTAGAAAAAGAACCTTGTCTACCACTTGTCTGCAAAATTTCTTGGTCATTTGACAAAGTATCTTTAGAGAGGCAAACCCTGGCACTCTGTGAGTGGGGTATTATTCCACAGGCTGGGAAGACTTTCTACAAAGCATAAGAGTAACTCTGTTTCACTTTACTATCACCAATCTATACTGTTGGCAGAACAGGTGGTATTTGTTCCTACCTTCCATATCAGGACACGGAGGCCCAGGAAACTGGACGTGCCTATTTGTGGGATAGTCTAGGTCCCACCTTTTCTTTCTTCTTTAGGCCACTGCCTGTCCACAAAGCATCAATTTGATGTTTAAAAACGACTTCTTGGTTACTTGTTCAGTGATGTTACTAACTCCAGTTTCAAACCAGATTAGACCTTGGCTTAAGGGAGTCACCCACATAGTCAGTTGCCATGGACATGTGTCAGGATCGGATTTCCTCAGATTTCCCCTCGTAGAATGTTATGACATCATCACACTCCTACAGTAGAAGGTAGTGTCCCCTCCTGGTTCTGGGGGTGGGGCACAAGAGAAGTGAAAGTTCTTTTTACCGTGAGAAGTGTATTGGGTGTGTGCTGTTGAAGAAAGAAGTGAAGGAGCCCAGAAGTGAGAGGAGGAGGCCGGTTTCCCAGGTGACCAAGAGAGAGGGAGGGGCCCACTGCAGGCAGAGCTGGAGGCAGGCTGCTCTTCTCCATCCTAGATGGTGCAGAGAGGGGGATTTCAGGGTGGGGTGGGGGAGAGTCGCCACCCACAGCAGACTGGCCAGAGCGTCTGGGAAAGGAGTATGTGTGCAGTTTGGGAATGGAATCATCTCTTTTTCCTGTTCGTCTCTTCTGTCATATTCTCTTATGTGGCGCTGTGAAAATTTGCCTGGCACTTTTTAATGTTTTAGTTCTGATTTACATAAAATCTCCTCCAAATTAGGAAAATTCTATTGCATATAATGTCAAGAACAATAGTAGCGGAAGGTAAAGGCTTGAAGTGAGTGTACACTCCACCGTAATACCGATGTTTGTGCTTGCATATGCATCAAATTTGAATATGAGGCCAGCAATGCTGCTTTTTAACTGTAATATTTCTGTTATGGAACCCCAAGCCTGTCTTCCAGGAATCTTCAAACACACTGGAATCGGTGGACTCTTGCAAGCCGTAACAGTTATACAATTTATCTGCAAAGTTACTCTGGTCAGGCACTGGGGTGAGTGCTTCACCTGTGCTATTTCATCTTCTAGAGAAGGGACTAATATTATCTCCATTTTAAAAATGAAGAAATGTAGGCTTAGGCTGGGCGCGGTGGCTCATGCCTGTAATCCCAGCACTTTGGGAGGCCTAAGCAGGCAGATCATTTGAGGTCAGGAGTTCAAGACCAGCCTGGCCAACATAGTGAAACCCTGTCTCTACTAAAAATACAAAAATTAGCCGGGTATGGTGGTGCATGCCTGTAATCCCAGCTACTCGGGGCTGAGGCAGGAGAATCGCTTAAACCTGGGAGGCGGAGGTTGCAGTCAGCTGAGATTGCGCCACTATACTCCAGCCTGGGTGATAGAGGAAGACTCCGTCTCAAAAAAAAAAAAAAAAAAAAGTAGGCTTAGAAAGTTTAAGTAATTTCCTCAAGTGATATAGCAGCTGAGTGGTGTGACTGAGATTTGAACCCAAGTAATTTTTGCTCTATTCTACTAGGACATTTATTTATGTTCTTGAGCATTAAAATATTTTTGGTCGTCTCATAATGAAGCATGCTACTCAGATATAAAAACTAGGAAAGCACTGTATCATTTCAAAAGAAGATTAACAGTGTCGGGCCGTGGCTGTGTAATGCTTTTCTCTGTAAACAGTACATTTATCAGTCAACAAAGGGAAATGAGTCTCTGTGAGATGGAAATAATAAAAGTCTGACCTTCCCTTCTGAGAAAAAGCCATGAGGACTAATTAAGTAATGGCTCCACTGGGAGGACTCCAGCTCTGTTTTCCAGAGATTATATTTAAATGTGGCACTGGGCATTTTCCACATATCATCCTGATAATTACTTGAAAAGCAAAACTTAAAGCATTTCACCGATTACAATTTTTTTTGTCTTGCTCAGATATCCATGATTTAAACTGTCAGGGAGGGTCACTGGCCTAGAATTCTTCTTGGGTGATTCATTGCAGAGTGAAAATACTGATTTCTAATCTCAATATGGCCTTATACTTTAGAGATGTTTTTGTACATGAGTCTGCCTTCCTTTCCTTCTTCCCCTTCCTCCCGTTGCCTCCCTTCCTCCTTTCTTCCTTTTTCTTTTTTTTTTTTTTTCTGTTTTTCCTTAAATCCTGAGAACTGTATTTCCTTTTTTAAGCTAGATTGCTGCAGATAGCTTTCATGGTTTACAAACATGTATACAAAAGTTGCCCAGCAGTTCTCCTACAGACAGTGGTCTGTTGGTGTTCCTAATCATATATGTGCTTTTTTAAAAAATCAACTAATGGAATGATTAAAACAACAGAGGCCAGGCACAGTGGCTCACACCTGTAATTCCAGCACTTTGGGAGGCTGAGGTGGGTGGATCATGAGGTCAGAAGTTCGAGACCAGTCTGACCAACATAGTGAAACCCGTTCTCTACTAAAAATACAAAAAATTAACCAAGCATGGTGTTGTCCGCCTGTAGTCCCAGCTACTCAGGAGGCTGAGGCAGGAGAATCACATGAACCCAGGAGGCGGAGGTTGCAGTGAGCCTAGATCATGCCACTGCATTCTAGCCCAGGTGACAGTGCGAGACTCCATCTCAAAAAAAAAAAAAAAAAAAAACAGGAACAAAAAGAGTATTTTGACTTTGTGTTTGTCTAATACCTTCTTTCAAACAGTCGCATGTCCGTGCTTGCTTGTTGCAAATTCGGAACAATTTTATGTTTGGTTTTGGCTTTGTTGGGTGTCTGATTAATTGAAAGTGAGTGGAATTCTGGAGAATAAGCAAGAAGAGTCTAGACTGAGGATAGGAGTGAGAGCACACACAGGTGGTGCCATAAATCTCTCCTAAGCTGTAGTCAGTGCACAGGAAAGTCCATGGCCTAAAATCAGGGTTATGGACGCCCCCCACCGCCACACACACACGTTTATGTCACAGCTGCCGAGGAGCACTCTGAGAACCTTTAACACAGCGTTTCCACGTGCATCCTTTAAAAATACTTCATGAGTCTTTATGCCAAATAAATGTTTCTTTCGGAGCCCAGGCCAGTTCGTTCAAACTAAAGCCATTAGTGTGAGCGATTATTGCAGCCCAGCTGTTCCCCAGCAGCACACCAGGCCAGTAAACAGAGCAAAGGTCTGTGCACAGCTGCAGGTTGATGTCACTGTCTGGGGCTGGGCCTGCTGCTTTGGACTATTGCAATAACAGCAGTGAACCTCCTGTTCCCCCATCTGACCCATTTTCTCCCTTTCTCTTTCCCGTTTCTTCCCATGTGTCCTCCCTTCACCTCACTTATGGTGGCCAACAAAACTTCAGAGCTGCCTTTTTTTTTGGTAAATAGAGGGAAACAGCCCTGTCCCATGGCTAATGGGAAAGGAGTTCTGTGTATCCTGTTTAGTTTTAAAGGCTGATGTGCCATAATTACGTATTCAAACGAACAGTATTTTTATCATAAACAGATGTGTTAAAATCAGCCAGGGTAGCCTGCTGTTAACGTCCGCTTCGAAGCTCTTCTAGCCCAGGGCTTGAAGGCAGTCTCTTGTTTATTGCTGAGTCCCTGAGTTCACTTAGATGTTTCTGTCCCGGATATGAGCTACCAGATGGGTTCAGATCATGTTCTTGCTTTTTTATTTTTTAACTTTGGAAATACCTGAAATTTTAAGAGAAGCAAGTGAAAAGACTGCATGAAACTAGAATTTGTCTGACTAGAAGCTATTTGATGCCTTCACCAACGGCTTGCAAAGTATTTTTCTGTTGTAGGTTTTCATAGAAAGTTCTAATATGAGATTCACACGAGGAGCCTTCAGAGTCGGAAAGTTACTTGGCAGAAGCTAATGCTGTGTTTACTCGTTTGACTAAGATTGGACTTCTTGAGTCATTTTTTCTTCTGTGGTTACTAGTGTAATAGAAGAAAAAGTGAATGTGAAGAGAATGTTCTCCAGCAGTCAAGACCATCACTATATTTCACTAAATTCTTTTAAAGGAAAAAAGAAACTTTTAATATTCAGTCCCAAAGGCTTGAGTTCCGTGCGATGGCCCCTGTAATCTGGCCTCCGTCTATCTTTCTGGGTTCTATCTTTTCTGCTTTGTGAGTTTCTTAATCACCAAGGCTCACCGTTCCATCTCCCACCGTTGCTCATGCTGGGATAGGATTTTCACAATGATGCCTCAGTTTTATTTCTATCACATGGTTCAGTTTGAAAATCTGACGAAATCATAACCACACAGTGATGTACTCATTAGGATGGCTGTTACATATATTTGAAAAAATCAAATAGGTTCTGGTGAGCATGTGGAGAAATTGGAACCCTTATGTGTAGTTCTGCTGATGGGAATGTAGAATGGTCCAACCAGTATGGAAAAAGAGTACCATAGTCCTTCAAATAATTAATAATAGAATCACCATATGAGTCAGAAATTCCTTCTGGGTATATACACCAAAGAATTGAAAGCAGGGACTCAGGCATGTATTTGTCCCCCAGTGTTCATAGCAGCATTATTCACAATAGCCATAGGTGGAGGCAACCCAAGTGTCCACGGATGGTAAGTGGATACAGAAATGTCATCTGTACGTGCAATGGAATATTATCATTATTATTATTATTTGACAAGGGGTCTTGCTCTGTTGCCCAGGCTGGAGTGCAGTGGCATCATCTTGGCTCACTGCAACCTCCACCTCTTGGGTTCAAGTGATTCTCCTGCCTCATCCTCCAGAGTAGCTGGGACGACAGACGTGTGCCATCATGCCCTGCTAATGTTTGTATTTTTACGATGGGGTTTCGCCATGTTGGCCAGGCTGGTCTCGAACTCCTGAATTCAAGCGTTCTGCCTGCCTTGGCCTCCCAAAATGCTGGGATTACAGGCATGAGCCACTGTGCCCGGCCAACAATGGAATACTATTGAGCCTTCTAAAGGAAGGAAATTGTGACACATCCCACAGCTTGGATGAGCCTTGAGGACATATGCTAAATGAAATAAACAGTCACAACAGGACAAGTACTATTTGAGTCCAGGTATATGAGGTACTGAATGGTCAGATTCATAGAGAAAGAAAGTAAAATGGTCGCTGCCAGGGCCTTGGGGAAGGGGAGGGGATGGCTTGTTACTGTTTAATTGGTATGGAGTTTCAGGTTGGGGGGAAACGTTCTGGAGAATGGATGATGGCAAAGCTTACACAACGATGTAAGTGTATTTAATGCCACTGAATCATACACTTAAAAATGATTTAAATGGTTAATTTGGTATCTACTTCATCACAATTTTTTTTGTTTTTGTTTTTGTTTTTGAGATGAGGTCTTTCCCTGTCGCCAGGCTGGAGTGCAGTGGTGCGATCTTGGCTCACTGTAACGTCTGCCTCCCGGGTTCAAGTGATTCTCCTGCCTCAGCCTGCTGAGTAGCTGGGACTACAGGCGTGCACCACCACGCCCAGCTAATTTTGTATTTTTAGTAGAGATGCGGTTTCACCATGTTGGCCAGAATGGTCTGGATTTTTTGACCTCATGATCTGCCCACCTCGGCCTCCCAAAGTGCTGGGATTACAGGCGTGAGCCACCGTGCCCAGCCCTCATCACAGTTTTTATTTATTTATTTTTTAAATTGTTTTAAAAATCTGACCAAACCTTTGGCCCACCCTGACTGGATGTAAACTATCCTGAGTGCCACTCCCTGGGCCCCACGGTCTGGCCTGGTCCCGCCACTTCTCCTCTGTCTGTGTCTCTTCCAGTAGAGGCCCCGTCATGTGCCTTGCCAGCCCCAGCACAAGAGACAGCTTGGTGGGAAAGAAGGGGCACCGGCTTTGGGTGCAGACAGAATCAGAATTCAGACAGCTCACCAAAACCCGTCCTCTCGCACTTGCCAGCTGTGTGCCCCTGGGCAGATGATGTAGCCTCTCTGTGGCGGTTTCCTTATTTGTATGTTAAGGAAGGTCCTCTGTGAGGGTTAAACAAGATAAGGAGCCCCATTCTGTGCCAGGCAATGAGAAATAGTTTTTGTTTTGGGGATTTTTTTTTAATGTTCTTTGCCCTTCAATAAACATTTGTGGATTTATTTAATTTTTAAGGGTTCTCTTTGGCAGACACTATTCCTGCCATTATTTCAATGTGGCCTCCTTTTCCTCTGAAAGAATACTGACTGGGGGCAAGTGACTTGGGTATTTCTACCACCACATGGGAGGTTCCTGAGATAACAAGTTGACTCCATTGTAGGAAATTTTCCTAAGAATCTGCCATTTTCACGTTCCTTAGGTCAAATAATTATTGATCTAAATTGTCCTTTTCTCTGCCCTAAAATAATCTTCTTCCTTCAACTCCTGATATGTTATTCCTTTCCAAAGAGAGGTAAGGGTTTAACAGATTTGCCAGCAACCCTGTTGTATTAATCCACAGGTACTCTGGGGATGTGGACAACATGTGTACCCCTGACAGTTACAGTAGTTCCCTGTCTGCCTGTATTTACACATCAGTGATGGAAGACTGGGAATGTCCAAAGTCAGGCTTCCTAAGGAATTCAAGATTTTCTAGGATTTATTGTAGTGTGTGTACATGTATCTTTGGGTGTGTTCTGCCATGTATTATATTTAGTCATTCTATTTTTGATAGTTGTAAGGAAGAGGTAAGATGTTCTGATTTTCTTTTTTTTTTTTTTTTTTTTGAGGAGCGCATGACTTTCTTTTATTTATTTATTCATTTATTTATTTGTTTATTTTTTCTCCCCCCTCCCCCCACCCCACAACAGTCCCCGAAGTGTGATGTTCCCCTTCCTGTGTCCATGTGTTCTCATTGTTCAATTCCCACCTATGAGTGAGAATATGCGGTGTTTGGTTTTTTGTTCTTGCGATAGTTTACTGAGAATGTGATTTCCAATTTCATCCATGTCCCTACAAAGGACGTGAACTCATCATTTTTTATGGCTGCATAGTATTCCATGGGGTATATGTGCCACATTTTCTTAATCCAGTCTATCATTGTTGGACATTTGGGTTGGTTCCAAGTCTTTGCTATTGTGAATAATGCCGCAA
This sequence comes from Pongo pygmaeus, assembly GCF_028885625.2. NCBI lineage: Eukaryota > Metazoa > Chordata > Mammalia > Primates > Hominidae > Pongo > Pongo pygmaeus. The sequence continues at coordinate 17,710,652 of NC_072380.2, read as the reverse complement.
TAAACATACGTGTGCATGTGTCTTTATAGCAGCAAGATTTATAGTCCTTTGGGTATATACCCAGTAATGGGATGGCTGGGTCAAATGGAATTTCTAGTTCTAGATCCCTGAGGAATCGCCACACTGACTTCCACAAGGGTTGAACTAGTTTACAGTCCCACCAACAGTGTAAAAGTGTTCCTATTTCTCCACATCCTCTCCAGCACCTGTTGTTTCCTGACTTTTTAATGATTGCCATTCTAACTGGTGTGAGATGGTATCTCATTGTGGTTTTGATTTGCATTTCTCTGATGGCCAGTGATGGTGAGCATTTTTTCATGTGTTTTTTGGCTGCATAAATGTCTTCTTTTGAGAAGTGTCTGTTCATGTCCTTCGCCCACTTTTTGATGGGGTTGTTTGTTTTTTTCTTGTAAATTTGTTGGAGTTCATTGTAGATTCTGGATATTAGCCCTTTGTCAGATGAGTAGGTTGCGAAAATGTTCTCCCATTTTGTAGGCTGCCTGTTCACTCTGATGGTAGTTTCCTTTGCTGTGCAGAAGCTCTTGAGTTTAATTAGATCCCATTTGTCAATTTTGGCTTTTGTTGCCATTGCTTTTGGTGTTTTAGACATGAAGTCCTTGCCCATGCCTATGTCCTGAATGGTATTGCCTAGGTTTTCTTCTAGGGTTTTTATGGTTTTAGGTCTAACATTTAAGTCTTTAATCCATCTTGAATTGATTTTTGTATAAGGTGTCAGGAAGGGATCCAGTTTCAGCTTTCTACATATGGCTAGCCAGTTTTCCCAGCACCATTTATTAAATAGGGAATCCTTTCCCCATTTCTTGTTTTTGTCAGGTTTGTCAAAGATCAGATACTTGTAGATATGTGGCATTATTTCTGACGGCTCTGTTCTGTTCCATTGATCTATATCTCTGTTTTGGTACCAGTACCATGCTGTTTTGGTTACTGTAGCCTTGTAGTATAGTTTGAAGTCAGGTAGTGTGATGCCTCCAGCTTTGTTCTTTTGGCTTAGGATTGACTTGGTGATGCGGGCTCTTTTTTGGTTCCATATGAACTTTAAAGTAGTTTTTTCCAATTCTGTGAAGAAAGTCATTGGTAACTTGATGGGGGATGGCATTGAATCTGTAAATTACCTTGGGAAGGATGGCCATTTTCATGATATTGATTCTTCCTACCCATGAGCATGGAATGTTCTTCCATTTGTTTGTATCCTCTTTTATTTCCTTGAGCAGTGGTTTGTAGTTCTCCTTGAAGAGGTCCTTCACATCCCTTGTAAGTTGGATTCCTAGGTATTTTATTCTCTTTGAAGCAATTGTGAATGGGAGTTCACTCATGATTTGGCTCTCTGTTTGTCTGTTATTGATGTATAAGAATGCTTGTGATTTTTGTACATTGATTTTGTATCCTGAGACTTTGCTGAAGTTGCTTATCAGCTTAAGGAGATTTTGGGCTGAGACAATGGGGTTTTCTAGATATACTATCATGTCATCTGCAAACAGGGACAATTTGACTTCCTCTTTTCCTAATTGAATACCCTTTATTTCCTTCTCTTGCCTAATTGCCCTGGCCAGAACTTCCAACACTATGTTGAATAGAAGTGGTGAGAGAGGGCATCCCTGTCTTGTGCCAGTTTTCAAAGGGAATGCTTCCAGTTTTTGCCCATTCAGTATGATATTGGCTGTGGGTTTGTCATAAATAGCTCTTATTATTTTGAGATACGACCCATCAATACCTAATTTATTGAGAGTTTTTAGCATGAAGGGTTGTTGAATTTTGTCAAAGGCCTTTTCTGCATCTATTGAGATAATCATGTGGTTTTTGACTTTGGTTCTGTTTATATGCTGGATTACATTTATTGATTTGTGTATATTGAACCAGCCTTGCATCCCAGGGATGAAGCCCACTTGATCATGGTGGATAAGCTTTTTGATGTGCTGCTGGATTTGGTTTGCCAGTATTTTATTGAGGATTTTTGCATCAATGTTCATCAAGGATATTGGTCTAAAATTCTCTTTTTTTGTTGTGTCTCTGCCAGGCTTTGGTATCAGGATGATGCTGGCCTCATAAAATGAGTTAGGGAGGATTCCCTCTTTTTCTATTGATTGGAATAGTTTCAGAAGTAATGGTACCAGCTCCTCCTTGTACCTCTGGTAGAATTCAGCTGTGAACCCATCTGGTCCTGGACTTTTTTTGGTTGGTAAGCTATTGATTATTGCCACAATTTCAGCTCCTGTTATTGGTCTATTCAGAGATTCAACTTCTTCCTGGTTTAGTCTTGGGAGGGTGTATGTGTCGAGGAATTTATCCATTTCTTCTAGATTTTCTAGTTTATTTGCGTAGAGGTGTTTGTAATATTCTCTGATGGTAGTTTGTATTTCTGTGGGATCGGTGGTGATATCCCCTTTATCATTTTTTATTGCATCTATTTGATTCTTCTCTCTTTTTTTCTTTATTAATCTTGCTAGCGGTCTCTTAATTTTGTTGATCCTTTCAAAAAACCAGCTCCTGGATTCATTTATTTTTTGAAGGGTTTTTTGTGTCTCTATTTCCTTCAGTTCTGCTCTGATTTTAGTTATTTCTTGCCTTCTGCTAGCTTTTGAATGTGTTTGCTCTTGCTTTTCTAGTTCTTTTAATTGTGATGTTAGGGTGTCAATTTTGGATCTTTCCTGCTTTCTCTTGTGGGCATTTAGTACTATAAATTTCCCTCTACACACTGCTTTGAATGCATCCCAGAGATTCTGGTATGTTGTGTCTTGGTTCTCGTTGGTTTCAAAGAACATCTTTATTTCTGCCTTCATTTCGTTATGTACCCAGTAGTCATTCAGGAGCAGGTTGTTCAGTTTCCATGTAGTTGAGCGGTTTTGAGTGAGATTCTTAATCCTGAGTTCTAGCTTGATTGCACTGTGATCTGAGAGATAGTTTGTTATAATTTCTGTTCTTTTACATTTATTAAGGAGAGCTTTACTTCCAAGTATATGGTCAATTTTGGAATAGGTGTGGTGTGGTGCTGAAAAAAATGTATATTCTGTTGATTTGGGGTGGAGAGTTCTGTAGATGTCTATTAGGTCCGCTTGGTGCAGAGCTGAGTTCAATTCCTGGGTATCCTTGTTGATTTTCTGTTTCGTTGATCTGTCTAATGTTGACAGTGGGGTGTTAAAGTCTCCCATTATTAATGTGTGGGAGTCTAAGTCTCTTTGTAGGTCAGTCAGGACTTGCTTTATGAATCTGGGTGCTCCTGTATTGGGTGCATATATATTTAGGATAGTTAGCTCTTTTTGTTGAATTAATCCCTTTACCATTATGTAATGGCCTTCTTTGTCTCTTTTGATCTTTGTTGGTTTAAAGTCTGTTTTATCAGAGACTAGGATTGCAACCCCTGCCTTTTTTTGTTTTCCATTTGCTTGGTAGATCTTCCTCCATCCTTTTATTTTGAGCCTATGTGTGTCTCTGCCCGTGAGATGGGTTTCCTGAATACAGCACACTGATGGGTCTTGAGTCTTTATCCAATTTGCCAGTCTGTGTCTTTTAATTGGAGCATTTAGTCCATTTACATTTAAAGTTAATATTGTTATGTGTGAATCTGATCCTGTCATTATGATGTTAGCTGGTTATTTTGCTCATTAGTTGATGCAGTCTCTTCCTAGTCTCGATGGTCTTTACATTTCGGTATGATTTTGCAGTGGCTGGTACCAGTTGTGCCTTTCCATGTGTAGCACTTCCTTCAGGAGCTCTTTTAGGGCAGGCCTGGTGGTGACAAAATCTCTCAGCATTTGCTTGTCTGTAAAGTATTTTATTTCTCCTTCACTTATGAAGCTTAGTTTGGCAGGATATGAAATTCTGGGTTGAAAATTCTTTTCTCTAAGAATGTTGAATATTGGCCCCCACTCTCTTCTGGCTTGTAGGGTTTCTGCCGAGAGATCCGCTGTTAGTCTGATGGGCTTCCCTTTGATGGTAACCCGACCTTTCTCTCTGGCTGCCCTTAACATTTTTTCCTTCATTTCAACTTTGGTGAATCTGACAATTATGTGTCTTGGAGTTGCTCTTCTCGAGGAGTATCTTTGTGGCGTTCTCTGTATTTCCTGAATCTGAATGTTGGCCTGCCTTGCTAGATTGGGGAAGTTCTCCTGGATAATATCCTGCAGAGTGTTTTCCAACTTGTTTCCATTCTCCCCGTCACTTTCAGGTACACCAGTCAGACGTAGATTTGGTCTTTTCACATAGTCCCACATTTCTTGGAGGCTTTGCTCGTTTCTTTTTATTCTTTTTTCTCTAAACTTCCCTTCTCACTTCATTTCATTCATTTCATCTTCCAGGGCTGATACCCTTTCTTCCATTTGATCGCATCGGCTCCTGAGGCTTCTGTATTCTTCACGTAGTTCTCGAGCCTTGGTTTTCAGCTCCATCAGCTCCTTTAAGCACTTCTCTGTATTGGTTATTCTAGTTATACATTCTTCTAAATTTTTTTCAAAGTTTTCAACTTCTTTGCCTTTGGTTTGAATATCCTCCCGTAGCTCGGAGTAATTTGATCGTCTGAAGCCTTCTTCTCTCAGCTCGTCAAAGTCATTCTCCGTCCAGCTTTGTTCCGTTGCTGGTGAGGAACTGCGTTCCTTTGGAGGAGGAGAGGTACTCTGCTTTTTAGAGTTTCCAGTTTTTCTGCTTTGTTTTTTCCCCATCTTTGTGGTTTTATCTACTTTTGGTCTTTGATGATGGTGATGTACAGATGGGCTTTTGGTGTGGATGTCCTTTCTGTTAGTTTTCCTTCTAACAGACAGGACCCTCAGCTGCAGGTCTGTTGGAGTACCTGGCCGGCCGTGTGAGGTGTCAGTCTGCCCCTGCTGGGGGGTGCCTCCCAGTTAGGCTGCTCGGGGGTCAGGGGTCAGGGACCCACTTGAGGAGGCAGTCAGCCCGTTCTCAGATCTCCAGTTGCGTGCTGGGAGAACCACTGCTCTCCTCACAGCTGTCAGACAGGGACATTTAAGTCTGCAGAGGTTACTGCTGTCTTTTTGTTTGTCTGTGCCCTGCCCTCATAGGTGGAGCCTACAGAGGCAGGCAGGCCTCCTTGAGCTGTGGTGGGCTCCACCCAGTTCGAGCTTCCAGGCTGCTTTGTTTACCTAAGCGAGCCTGGGCAATGGCGGGCGCCCCTCCCCCAGCCTCGCTGCCGACTTGCTGTTTGATCTCAGACTGCTGTGCTAGCAATCAGCGAGACTCCGTGGGCGTAGGACCCTCTGAGCCAGGTGCGGGCTATACTCTCCTGGGGCACCGTTTCCTCAGCCCGTCGGAAAAGCACAGTATTCGGGTGGGAGTGGCCCGATTTTCCAGGTGCCGTCTGTCACCCCTGGAAAGGGAACTCCCTGACCCCTTGGGCTTCCCGAGTGAGGCAATGCCTCGCCCCTGCTTCGGCTGGCGCACGGTGCACTCACCCACTGACCTGCGCCCACTGTCTGGCACTCCCTAGTGAGATGAACACGGTACCTCAGATGGAAATGCAGAAGCTGTAGACCGGAGCTGTTCCTATTCGGCCATCTTGGCTCCTCTCGCGCATCGATGTTCTGATTTTCAATTATGTTTATCAGATTACTTTGCCCTTTTAAAATATATTAACTGGGAGGCCGAGGCAGGCGGATCACGAGGTCAGGAGTTAGAGAACAGCCTGACCAACATGGTAAAACCATGTGTCTACTAAAATACAAAAATTAGCTGGTTGTGGTGGCATGTGCCTGTAATCCCAGCTACTGAGGAGGCTGAGGCAGGAGAATCACTTGAACCTGGGAGTTGAAAGTTGCAGTGAGCCAAGATCATGTCATTGCACTTCAGCCTGGGCAATAGAGCAAGACTGTGTGTGTGTGTGTGTGTGTGTGTGTGTGTGTGTGTGTGTGTGTGTGTGTGTGTGTCTATATATAGTGTATATATGTGTATATATGTATAGATATGTATATATGCATATACATACACATATATGTATACATATATGTATACACACATGTACAGATATATACACATGCATGTGTAAATATGCATACACATGTGCACATATGTACCTATGTATACATATATAAATTTTTTTAACCTTTCATTTTATATTGCTTTTTTTTTTTTTTTTTTTTGAGGTAGGGTCTTGCTCCGTTGCCTGACAGTTATGCAATCATGGCTCACTGCAGCCTCAACCTCCTGAGCTCAAGTGATCCTCCCACCTCAGCCTCCTCAGTAGCAGGGACTACAGGCTCACACCATCATGCCTGGATAATTTTTTTTTTTTTTAATTTTAAGAGATGGGGTTTCCCTGTGTTGTCCAGGCTGGTCATGAACTCCTGGGTGCAGATGATTCTCCTGCATCAGCTTCTTAAAAATACTTGAATTATAGGCGCAAACCACCACGCCTGGCCTATGTGGGTGCTTTTAAGATTGTTTTTTTTCCCTAAGATATTTGTGCTCTGGTGATTTGTGTTTAATAGAGGCTAATATTTCATTTTTATTAGTTTTGAAATAACAAATTATAATCAGCTCAAATTAAGTACAAGCTTAAGGTCCACTTGTTTCTTATTCCTGGTCTTTCCTGCTCTTGTCTGAGCTTCTGCCACACTGGCAGGCTGGGAGAGGGAGGAGTCGCTTGTCCTAAGAAATGTCTGAGCCTGGCCAAGGCTCTTTTCTTGAGCACTGCACTGACTGCTCACCACATGAGAGGGGATCATCCCTTGGAAACCCGGGTCTTCTGACTGAAGTACTTCTCTTACTGCTTGGGAGTCAGTTGTTTGAGAGAGTGTGTGTGTGTGTGGGGGGGTTTTTTTTTGTTTTTTTTTTTGTTTGTTTTTTTTTTGGAGATGGAGTCTCAGTCTCTCACCCCGGCTATAGTGCAGTGGCATGATCTTGGCTCACTACAACCTCTGCCTCCCGGGTTCAAGCAATTCTCCTGCCTCACCCTCCCGAGTAGCTGGGATTACAGGCACCTGCCACCATGCCCGGCTAATTTTTGTATTTTTAAGAGAGACAGTGTTTCACCATGTTGACCAGGCCGATCTTGAACTCCTGACCTCAGGTGATTCCCCCACCTCGGCCTCCCAAAGTGCTGGGATTACAGGTGTGAGCCACTGTGCCCTGCCCTCATCTTCCTTTTTACAGTTCACTTCGATACTGTTATATTTGAAGACATGGTCACCAGAGACCCGAGACATCGTGGGTTTATGCTTCAGGTGTCATCACAGCTGTGTGTGACTGTAATGAATATATAGGACATTTCACAAATAAAATGACTTCTTCCCTCTTCCTTCTCATCTGTTTTCAGTTACTGCTTCAACCACCTGTGAGAAATTAGAAGAAGCCAGGAATGAGTTACAAACAGCGTATGAAGCATTTGTCCAGCAGCACCAGGCTGAAAAAACAGAACGAGAGAATCGGCTTAAAGAATTTTACACCAGGGAGTATGAAAAGCTTCGGGACACTTACATTGAAGAAGCAGAGAAGTACAAAATGCAATTGCAAGAGCAGGTCTGTGCCTTTGCAGCCAGAGTTTGTCTGAGGCTTCTGCTGCTTACTTGAATCCTTGTTGCTATTCACATCCTTGATGAGCTTCTCTTTTTTAGTCTAATAGGTATAAAAAGTATGTTGTTGTTGTTGTTTATTTAAGACAGAGTCCCACTCTGTCTCCCAGCCTGGAGGCTGGAGTACAGTGGCTTGATCTTGGCTCACTGCAGCCTCTGCCTCTGCTTCCCGGGTTCAAGTGATTCTCCTGCCTCAGCCTCCTGAATAGCTGGGACTATAGGCACCCATCACCATGCCCAGCTAATTTTTGTATTTTTAGTAGAGACGGGGTTTCACCATGTTGGCCAGGCTGGTCTCGAACTGCCAACCTCAGGTGATCCGCCTGCCTCGGAAACAATATCTTTTTAATTGAATAGTTTTCTTATGACCAAAGGAATGGATGTATGTTAAGTGAAAGAAGGGAAGAAAAGAAGGAGGAAAAGATAAAATTGAAAAAACAACCCTTTCTTTCTACCCAGAAATCATCCTTTGTAAACATCCTGGTGGTGTGCTGCCAAACTATTGTTTTGCATTTCTTTTTTTTTTTTTTTTTTTTTAGTGGCATTTGTTTAAATACCTCATTTTTTTCACTGAATAAAATATCAAACCTTTTTAATTTCTTAGCTCTCTTTTCAACTCAGTTTTTCATTTAGCAAATATCAACAGAGTGCCTACTCCAGGCCAGGGACGTGCTAGGGCCTGAGTGGTCAAGTGACAGGCGCAGAGCATGTGGCCCTGTCACTGTGAAACATATCCTCGTTCCTGGTCATTCCTTGTGACTGATGCAGCCATTTCCGTCCATCACCCTGGAGAGCCTCTATGTCTGTGTTCCTGAGGGTAGGGAAGGAGACAGAGGAGAGTTGAGCGGTGAATCCCAGTTGCGTTGCTCTTTATGCATTCTTTGTGTGTGTGCATGTGGGACAGAGTCTTGCAACATTGCCCAGGCTGGACTTGAACTGCTGGGCTCCAAGTGATCCTCCACCTCTGCCTCCCAGAGTGCTGAGGTTACAAGTGTGAACCACTGCCCTGGCCTTTGTACGTGTTGGGGAGCCTTTAAACTAGAGCCCAAGCTTACCTGTGAAACTGTGAAGTCTCCTAATGTGGTTGCTTTGCTTATTCAACTTAGGATATTTGGTTTTACTGTTAAACCCCGGTTTTGTTTGTTGCTTACAGTTTGACAACTTAAATGCTGCCCATGAAACGTCTAAGTTGGAAATTGAAGCTAGCCACTCGGAAAAAGTTGAATTGCTAAAGAAGGCCTATGAAGCCTCCCTTTCAGGCAAGGATGCTTTTTTTCCTCTTTAAACAATAAAATCTGAAGGAACCACATGATATGTTTTAAGATGGAAATGATTCATAACTTTCTGCTTCAGCGAATGCCCTGTGGCCGTCAGGCTGGGGTGTTCTTGGTTCCTTTTTGCATTGTTTATTGTTAACAGATGCCTTTTCCCACTAAGGATGCAAATAATAGTTACAAATGCCAGCCTTCTGTTGAATAGGATGGGCTTTGGAAGATTGTAAAGGCCATTTTGGGGGTGGTGGTTGCCAGCTTAGGTTCCTGGGAAGTGGAAAGTACAAGTTTCTATCTTGTAATCCACAGTAAAGGATCCACCCCAAGTGCTCCTGCACAGCAGCGGTGCTGTGAAATGTCAATGCCACTTACTGAATAGAAAAACAGTCTTTTCTATTTTTCATCTGTCATCAGTGGGAGGGTGTAAGCCATTGCTTTCAGAACAGAATCGGCAGTGTCGCTCAGTCTTTCTACTAAACCAGTTGCATTTTACAGAGCAGCATGGTTGAGTGCTAAGAACCGGCTGTGTGACCTTTAGCAAGGACTTTCTCACCAGAAAAATAGAGTTGCCCAAAGTCAGGCAGAGATGATAACGTGTAAAAGTGACTGGCCCCAGGCAGACTTTTAGTAAACATTGGTTTTCTTCCTTCCTGCTAGAAATGAGTATAATTTTAGACTTATGTTTAGGTCATGAAGAGCAAATTGAAAAGAGCACAGGGTTTCCAGACCAGGAGTCTGGAGTGGCATTTATGAGAGCCTGCCCTGAAATGGCACTCAGTGTTGTCCTAAGGTCGCATGGCCTCTGTGGGCCTTGGTGGGCCTCAGGGCTCTCAGTCATAAAATGGGAATGTCTACCCTAACCACCTCTCAAGGCCATTTTGAGAACAGATGGCCAATTTACATAAAAGCATACTATAGATATAAAGTAACGTCATATGGCTTCATCATCAACCCCTACATCTATATGCTTTACTGTTTTAGAGTACATTGATCTCATAGAATGTTATTGCCTCAAAAATTTCCTTTTATTTTCCCAGAAATTAAGAAAGGCCATGAAATAGAAAAGAAATCGCTTGAAGATTTACTTTCTGAGAAGCAGGAATCGCTAGAGGTGGGTGAATGTCAATATCCCAGCATCCCCCCAAAAAAAAATACCATTTTTGATTTTGTTTGGTTTTAATGTTTCTGTGTAGGTATGCTGAGTTTCTGGGGTCTTGTTAACTTATGTTCCACATTTCATTGTTTGTGTTTTAGAAGCAAATCAACGATCTGAAGAGTGAAAATGATGCTTTAAATGAAAAATTGAAATCAGAAGAACAAAAAAGAAGAGCAAGAGAGAAAGCAAATTTGGTAAGTTGTGTGTGCTCCTTTATCAGGATGGAATTTTTCTTCTTATGCCTTTTAGAGTCGTTGAAGTACTCAGCAGCCAGAGAAATAACACAGGTTGGGAGTCCTTCTCATGTCTGGCAATATGCTTTCTAAGGTGTGTAAAACAGCTGCTTTGCTTACTGGTGTCTTGTTTTACCATCCTAAAATCTGACATACAGATGAAGTCCAGGATGTTTCTGGTGGTCTAAGCTAATACCTACAGAAAAAGAAGGAAACTACCAATTAGGATTAGAGTCTTATGTGAAGACTTTATTTAAAAAAAAAAAAAAATCACTGTATTGGGATACAATTTACAAACTACAAAGTTCACTTTTTTTTTTTTTTTTTTTTTTTTGAGATGGAGTCTCACTCTGTCACTCAGGCTGGAGTGTAATGGCGTGATCTCGGCTCACTGCAACCTCCACCTCCTGGGTTCAAGCGAGTCTCCTGTCTCACCCTCCCAAGTAGCTGGGATTACAGGGACGCGTCACCATGCCCAGCTAATTTTTGTATTTTTAGTAGAGATGGGGTTTTACCATGTTGGCCAGGAAAAGTTCACCCTTTTAAAATGTAAAATTCAGTGGCTTTTAGTATATTCATAAAGTTGTCCATTGGTCACCAGTACCTCTTTCTAGAACTTTATCATCCCCAAAAGGAACCCTGGACCTATTAGCAGTCACTCCCCATTTCCCCCAAATTTCCCAGCACCAGGCTATCCCCAGTCTACTTTCTATCTCTATGGATTTACTTATTCTGAGGAATGAATACAAAAGGTTGATTGTACAACATGTGGTCCTTTAAGACTGGCGTCTTTTACTTAGTATAAAGTTTCCAAGGTTCATCCATGGTTTAGCCTATGTCAGTATTTCATTTCTTTTTATGGATGAATAATATTTCATCGTATGGATAAATGTCACTTCTGAAAACTACAAATCTCTTGGAAGCTGAAATTTCTCATGGCACATTTGTCCTTTCTCCCCTGCCTTCCCCCAACCTTTTTTTGTCTTTTTGAAAAAAATTTGTTTCCTTGCTGCTTAAGCCTTTAGTATCACCATTTTCTTTCCATGTTTATGCTTTGGGACTGCAGAAGCAAAGCTTTTCTCCACTTAAAATCTCTGGCCAGCTCTAGAAAGTGCATGTGTGGATCTCTCAGTGAGACCTTCTGCAAATAATCTCATTGGGAGACCCTGTAGCTATTTGATAACATTAGATGAGCTAATATTCAAAGAAACTTCAGAGCTATTCTAGAAGATTCTTAGGAAGAGTCAGTGATTTCAAAAGAAATCTAAACTCATATGCAGGGATATGCAGGGTGTAAACCTTATTGATGGCTCAGGAAACAGGTTTGAAAGAGCTTCCGGTACACAAAGGGGATTCTTCTACTGCAGCCACTTTTGAAAAGCTAAGGCAGAGTCAGATTGAGGAACACAGAAACATACAACCGCTTCTGCCACGTAAGTATGCTGAGGCTGCGGAAAAAAAGTGTGTCTCTGTAGTCTGGGAGAAAGGGATGGGCTGGCAGAGTAGGAGGAGAAAATGCAGAGGGTACAAGTCTTGTAAATGCTCTAATTTTAAAACTGATGGTAAGTTATGCGGTTTCCCTCTAACAAAAATGAGGTAGGATTCGCTATTTTCAAGGCAAAAAAAAAAAAAAAATGCTGTGTACGAGGATAACACTGTATAAAATGCATGAAATTTAAAAATTGATACTTAGTATTTGTACGTATTTATGGGCTACATGTGATGTGTTGAGACAATCATAGACTGTGTAATGCCCAAGTCAGGGTATTTAGGGTATCTGTCATCTTTATCATTTCTTTGTGTTTAGAACATTCCATATCTTCTCTTGTAGCTATTTTGAAGTACACATTATTGTTAACTATAGTCACCCTACTATGTTATTGAACACTAGAACCTATTCCTTCTGTCTAGCTGTATGTTTGTATGCATTAACCAACCTCTCCTCATCCCACCCCCCCACCTCTCACCATAAACACGCATACCTCTCCCAGCCTCGGGGAACTATCTGAAGAACCTAGAATTAAAGATGTGAGTATTAGTTCCTGCCCTGACCCTTTCCAGCTCTGGAAGCTTTCCTGATCTTTCCTGAGTAGGTCGCTTAACCCGTGGAACACGTTTCCTCTTTCTGTGTGAAGTAAGGGGTTTGGATTAAGTAATCCCTGAAGACCCCTTCCTGGATTCTCCCTAAGGATTGGTCCAGAGCAGAAACCACTGCCCTGGAAGATAAGCTTGATGAGACACACCACTGACTCTTACCTAAGACGTTCCTTCATTAAACATACGTGATCAGTGGACCTTATGGTGTTCTTCTGTAGCATAAATTTTGGATGGTTTAGTTGAATTTCCGAATAAAGCAAGGAGTGGGTAGGCGGTGGTGGGAAATCCACACTGATGGTGTGCTCTCAGAGGATGCCTCCCCTGATGCAGCATTTATTTTGGAGAGTTTTGTGTTTTTGAGACAGGGTCTTGTTCTGCCACCAGGCTAGAATGCAGTGGTGCATTCACAGTTCACTGCAGCCTTGACCTCCTGGCTCAGTTGATTCTCCCTCCTCAGCCTTCTGAGTAGCTGGGACTGTAGGTATATGCCATTATGCCTGGCAAACTTGTAATTTTTGGAGAGAAATTTTAATAGGCTATGTACTCCATGCCGTGTATACTGGGGTGTCACAATATAAAATGATAGTATTACATCTGCCCTAGAAGTATGGCCCGGTCAACGTAGCCTAATAATAACGAAAATCCAAAGACTCAGGACATTGTTATCCCTGTTGTTTTCTAGAGAGCCATATAATGCACTGCTTTTTCTTTCCTGATCAGTTTGTTTGGTAGGAGAGAACTGTTGTTCCCTGTTCTCCCCGCAAATGCCAATAACTGACTCACACATTGCCTCATCTCCAGCCAAGATTCTGTTTTGTACGTAAGCAAGGTTTTTCTCTTGATACAATAACATGTTTGATGCAACTCACATTTTTGCATATTAAGTTACTGATAAATAAGTGAAATGTTTGCTTTCAATATTAGGACTAGTCTTTGACATTAAGGTGCTCTTGTTTTTCACGTCTTTCTTTGAAATTGCTCTAAGATGATGAACATCTGTTGCTTGCTACTTGTCTAATGTCTAAATCTAATCGAAGATTCTTTATGTTAAGAATTTGAACTACGTGAGTGGGTGGAATAAGAGCAGTATCTTGCTATGTCCTTTCCAGAAAAATCCTCAGATCATGTATCTGGAACAGGAGTTAGAAAGCCTGAAAGCTGTGTTAGAGATCAAGAATGAGAAACTGCATCAACAGGACATCAAGTTAATGAAAATGGAGAAACTGGTATGTTTCCTTCAGAATGAATGAGGATCTTACAAATGGGGTAATATCTGTGAAATGGAGCCCTGTATTTTACAACTATGGAGTTGGGTTAACTGCTCCTAAAGATATTTAGAAATTATACAAAAGATAAAGTTTACATTTCTTTGCCAAGTTTGCTCAATATTTATTCATTGCTGCCTCCTAGAATGTTTTCTTTTTCAAGGAACATGTAAAACAGTACCCAGTCCTTGGAAAAAGTACAACAAACAAATCAGGCTTATATTTCAGTGGTATTTTGAGTCTTCACCTGCGTAAGAAAAATGTTTAAATATCTATGTAAAATCAATACTTTAATATACCACCCACCCTGGACAGGTTTCTTAGGTCCAAAACAGTTGGGTATGTTTAATAGAAATGAATAGCAATACAATCTACCAAAATTCTTCATCTTGCTTTTTGCGAATTAGCATGTGATAAAAGAATTGTGGGCTGGGCACAGTGGCTCATTCCTGTAATGCCAGCAGTTTAGGGAGGTTGAGGCGGGTGGATCACTTGAGATCAGGAGTTCGAGACCAGCCTGGCCAACATGGTGAAACCCTGTCTCTACTAAAAATATAAAAATTAGCCAGGTGTGGTGGTGGGTGCCTATAATCCCAGCTACTGGGGAGGTGGAGGTTCCACTGAGGTGAGATGGCGCCATTGCATTCCAGCCTGGGCAACATAGCAAGACTCCATCTCAAAAAAAAAATTGTGCTATAATAAGATTAATCCATTTGGACAAGTAGCAGGTGTTACCAAAAATATGAATAACATTCACTTTGCAGTGTCTAGAACACAGAACGATGTCAGTGTGAGTGGCACGTTCAGTGTTCAGCGTCAGTCTTGGCCCGGCCCTGAAATACAGCTGCTGCCAGCCAGGACTCTAACCAAGTTGGCAGAGCTTGGCAAGGCAGCTTAAGTGATCCCCGCCCTCACTGTCCAGCTACTGCATGCTGCTGGCCTCTTCTCCCCACAGTGATGAGTGACTCAGGCTTCTACAAGTGCCTCATTCAAACCCAAACCAGCCCTGGACAGTAGGGGACACGGGGGACCTCTCTGCTGTTTGGTTTGAGTTGGTTTGGGGTTTGGTTTTCTTCTGGAGACTATGACTTCTGTTGAGGGAGATAACGGCCAAGCCCCTATGTGGATATAACAGCATTTTGAATTATCAGGAAATTTTTGTAAAGGAAGGAAAGGAACTCATGGTTGTTAATGGACCCAACCTAGTATACATACCAGTTCCTGCCAAAGGTCGTCCTGTTCGACTGAGTCTGGTATCTTCTAATCTGTTATTCATGGATGACTCAGATGATCCTGTTAATAGGACTGCTCCATATGCCATTCATGCATCAAAAGTTTCAAAAAATCATGTGCAATAAATCAGACTTTGCTGTAAACTTACCAACACATTTAATTTTTGTTGATCTACTATTTGTTTCTTGCCGTGCCCCAGAGGTATCCTGATAATATGCATCAGCCTTGCATTGTGTATGTGTGGAAGAATGAGTTGATAAAATGAGAGGGAAACCCACTGTTCCCTTCATATTTGTAAATTACAGGCCTCTGATGAAATTAAGAGACTTAGAAGCACGGGAAGTTTTCTAAGAAAGACAGCTTTCCCATGAAACTGGCACTGCCGATAATCAGCTCTGTGACATTATCAGGACTAGTTTTCCTAGGATGAGATAATATTTGAAGGACAAAACCTCCCAATCTCGAATTCCAGGGTTTTTTTCCACATTGTTTTATCTGGGAATCCTTCATAACTACTGAACGTAGAATCCTTTTCTGGAAAGTGATTTAACCCAAACGGCTTGTCCTGAGCTGCTTCTGGATAACAGCATGTCTTAAGAACAATCGGGCTCCAAACTAAGCAACATACTCAAAGCGCGTTAGTCCTGCTACAAGGACAAGGACTTAGACTTAATTCTGACCGAGCTATAATACGGCCTCTTCATAAAGCCTTACCTTTAGAAAGTGAGTGGAGGATGGAATCAGATCTTCATCATGTTGAGTGATTAAACGTCCTCAGGCATCTTATCCTTTCATCTCTCTGCTGATGAGTTTGTTTGTCTTGAAAGATCAGCCTGCACAGGACAGCAAGCGAACAGACCTATCTTCAGCTGACCTGAGGAGACTCGCGGAGTGTTACTTCTTTGATGGGATGCTCTGAGAGCTCTGTCAAATTGCAGCTTTGTGTGGCCACTCAGAGGCAAATGCTGAAGAATTACCATGAAACTGAGTTCAAGTCCATAGTAAACGTTGCCAGGGACTGTGAATTGTTGGCCTATCAGTTTTTATCAGATGTGGGAATCTTTTTTTTTTTTTTTTTCCAGCAAAATTCACCGTAAGAAGATACATGAGCTTTGATAAGTGTGGGCAGTGTGTTAGCAGGGTTTATTTCACATTGAAACAGAAAGAGGCACCAATTCTTAGAGAATTCCAAAACAGCGTGACCTGGAACAAATCTGTTACCCACTTGTATCAGTATTTAAGTGGCCTGGCATACATGTTTTAAAAATACTCAGCTGCTCCATTTCGCTGTTTTAAAATCTTTTTCAGTATGTTAGTGTGTAAGTATTTTAATATGGTATTGCATTTTCCTTAATTAAATCTCCAAAGTATGCTTGTGTCGTGAGGTGCCTTAAGAAATGAGGGTTTTTAAAAAATATTGTATAAATGTTGGAATTCTTGTTTATGCCAAGGTGGACAACAACACAGCATTGGTTGACAAATTGAAGCGATTCCAGCAGGAGAATGAAGAATTAAAAGCTCGGATGGATAAGCACATGGCAATTTCAAGGTAAACATAAAACAGTGCTGTTTCTCCCAAGCTCCCCACTCCCTTGCACATCCGGTGTACTTTCTGGACACGGTCTACCCGTGCACCTCCTGGAAATATGATGGAAGCAGATGGTTAAAGGGGCATTGATTTCTCTCTGGAAAATACGATTGTAGTAGTTCATGCTTTTAGCAAAGTGGCCTGAACTGTAAACTGAGACCCAGGCCAGCAAGCCTGCTCCCACGGCCTCTGGCTGCCTCTGAGAATGCTTTCAGACAAAGAGCAACAGAAAACCAAATAGAAAACAGCCCCCAACATAAGATAGTCATAAAACATGTCGAATATTTGCAAAAGTGGCACTCAGCCTACTATGAAATTGCCCAAAAAGTACAGTTATTATTACATATTTTTTTGAGATGAGGTCTCACTTTGTTGCCCAGGCTGGAGTACAGTGGTGTGATCTTAGCTTACTGCAGCCTCCACCTCCTGGGCTCAAGCAATCCTCCCACCTCAGCCTCCTGAGTAGCTAGCTGGGACTACAGGCGCATGTCACCATGCTTGGCTAATTTTTGTATTAATAGAGACGGAGTTTTGCCATGTTGCCCAAGTTGGTCTCGAACTCCTGGCCTCAAGTTATCCACCCAGCTTGGCCTCCCAAGGTGCCAGGATTACAGGCATGAGCCACCACACCCGGCCTGTATTTGGGTTTCTTAGCCAGCCAAATACCTGTGACCTTGTGCAGGATTCTGTTTTATCCCAAAGGAATAATTTTGGACTTTAAAGTTTCAAATGCTAATTAAAATTTTTCAAGTTTTTTTTTTTTACATAGATCTCATGGTTTCTGGCTTTTTTTTCTTCAAGGCAACTTTCCACAGAGCAGGCCGTTCTGCAAGAGTCGCTGGAGAAGGAGTCGAAAGTCAACAAGCGACTCTCTATGGAAAACGAGGAGCTTCTGTGGAAGCTGCACAATGGGGACCTGTGTAGCCCCAAGAGATCCCCCACGTCCTCCGCCATCCCTTTCCAGTCACCAAGGAATTCGGGCTCCTTCCCCAGCCCCAGCATTTCACCCAGATGACACCTCCCCAAAGTCCACAGACTCTTGGAAAGCATTTTGATACAGGTCTGCAGGACTGACCCCAAGGAGGAATATGGGCACAGAGGTATATCAGCACACGTGTGATCACCGTAGGATAACTGGAGCGTCACCACCGCCGGAATCTCAGCTTCTGAGACTGGAACTCTGGAGGAAGACTTTTGCCTCCGTCCAAAAGATTCCTCCAAAAAAAGATGTCGGCATCGACACGGACGTTGTTGCACAAAGCACTTAAAGAACGAGAGCATCTTGTTCATCGCCTTTTTCACCTAAGCATAGGGGGAAAAACTCTCAGGGCCCTATTAAGATAAAGATTTATAACCTTTGTAATGTTCTTCACCACAGACACCTTCTTGTGAGTTTTCAGTCTGACCGTGGGGGTGGGGGGGTGTGAATGAAATGGATGTCACAGAGTGTCATGTGTCTGATGCAGCCTCCTTTGCTGTGTATTAAATGTCAAAATCTGAATATATCTGGATATGTACTAATCAAATAATAATCAGCGTATACATTTCAGCCAAAGCCATAGAAGAAAAAGCAATAGTTGCTTGAATTATGATCATCTACCACCAACTCTGCTCAGCCCTGTAACAGGGTAGGGAGAGGGTATAACAGGAAAAGCTTTGACTTGTCCCTGTGTATACATTCTCTGTATCTTTTGGGGTTAACTTCTTGGCAGTTTTTCAGTGTTCAGCCATGTCAGTTGAAACTAGATTTTTCACTTACCCATGTGAGCCTAACACTATCCTATAATTTGTTTTCTCAGGCTATGTGTAAATGTAGAGCCCTAATTTTTGTATAAAAAAACAAACTGTATAAAGAAAAAGGGCAGTACCAATGGATTTTTCCGCCTTATTTTTACCTTTGATCTATCCTTGCAGATTTAACCTGTCTTCTTCTCTCCCATTATTCTCATTTTCCTTTTACCTTTCTCCACCATCCAGAACCACAAAAGCAAACCTTCTACCTCCTACCTACTTTTCTCTGGGACAAGGATAAAGGAATATGATTTTCCAGAGCCCCAGAGCCAGCTCATCTTCCAGGTGCTGAAACCACTTTCCAAATAAAGTAAAGCCTGGATTTGATATTACACATTTTGGGAAATCTTAGAATAAAGAACGAGAAAAAGGAAGTCATTGGCTAATATAATTAAGAAAGGTAGGATTCAGTGCGTACCAATGATGCAGTATTTGATTGATAGAGGAAAACAGTCTGGGAGGATCGTGCTCATTTTTCAGGTACCCTTTGAGGAGTCCCTCTGTCTTTGGGAAAGTAGCAGAATGGCCCGCTTCTTTCCCATGAGTGGAAAATGTGGCTCGTCCAACTCTCCTCCAAGTTGCATTTCAGTTTCTTTTCTTTCCAAAACTTATTACCTCTCCTAATCCTGAGACTTTGGAAAAGGTGGAAGGAAGAACTGTTGCTTTATCTCCCCCTCCCCGCATGTGTCAACATTGCGATGTCAGTATTTACTCATCTACATTCAGTGGCTGTACAAATACTGCCGTAGTAAGAAGAGATTCAGGATGCTAGAGGTGAATATTTGGGTCATTTACATGTACACTACATAGCAAGTTGATACTCATGTTGCATGTTCTTTTAAATTAGTGATTTTGTGTCTTAAGTCTTTAACTTCCAATAGTTTATCATGTATGTAACCTTCCATGTTTGCTTCTGATAAATGGAAATGTAGATTCACTGCCACTTCGTGGGATATCTCTGCTCACGCTTCCAAGTTGTTCTCAATGACATTAGCCAAAGTTGGGTTTGCCATTCATCCCCTAGGCATGGTAAATCTTGTGTTGTTCCCTGCCGTCCTCCGTATTACGTGACTGGGAAATAAATCTCATAGCAGTTAATATAAAACATCTTCGGAGGATGGGAGAGAACAGGAGAGAAGATGGGAAACAAAATAGAGAATTTTTAAGATTTCGTTTAAACCAAATGTTTCATGTAGAATGCAAAATGTTGGCACGTCAAAAATATGAATGTGTAGACAACTGTAGTTGTGCTCAGTTTGTAGTGATAGGAAGTGTATTTTACTTTGATCAAATAAATAATGCTGGAATACTCAAGAATTGCATCCTCTGACCTCCTTCATTCTTCAAATTCTTCATTTTTACAGCCCTGTGACACCACAGTGAAGATCGTATCTCCTCTTAGTTTATTTCCCAGGAATTTCCACTGCAACCGCAGAATTGCTCATGGGCTCACAGAGCTGGAGTTAGAGCTAAGCTCTTCTTCTCTAAATTCAAAGCTATCTGACAAATTTTGGCTGGTTGTAACAATTTCTGCTGTATAAGAAAATTGGACAAACTTGGTAAATATTTTTGAATATGGTAAAAAAAGTCTAAAAGTTGAATGTTCTTAGTCTATGCATCTATTTCATATTGAAAGCTAAACTTGTAAAAACATGTTCTAGGTATTGAATAGACTAATCTACAATTATACCTTTGAGTGCAGCAGTTGAAAAAAATGAAGTGTACATGATTTTTTTCAATACCTTCATAAATTAACTCACATTTGTTAAAGTTGCTACTAAGACAAAATGACATTTCTAAGCATTTGAATCTGGAGTTGTTGCTTGTGGGTCAGTAGTTGAACTGTATCTAGTCCATTTTAAAATTCTAATATATTGTGGTGATATAAAAGAGAATACTTGGTATTGACCACGTATCACCACCACCAAGCCTTTCTGGATGTATTTTAAGCCAACTTAACTTAAAAAACACTTATCCCACTTTTTATTTTTTACAAAAACTTGCTCATTTAATAGAAATGATTATATAAAATTGTTTACACATGTATAAAAACTAGGAACACGTATGTAGGTAAGCAGTCAAAATCATGCTTTCTGTCAGAAAAGTTAACACTTCTGTGAATAGACTGGATGACTTCCTTTTAGTTTGGATGTCTGGGTCGGACTCACAAGACGCTGGGGTTGGGGTTTGGTGCTTGACATCAGCCTCTGGCAAAGCACTAATAAAAGGAACCCCAAAGCTGACTGAGTACACAAATGGGCTTTCCATAAGTTCATTACACTTCCTTTTCCAAGTCAGGAAAACTCAACAGTGGTAGCTACTGTGGTCTGTCCTTGAAGATTCTGAGCAGTGCAAATGTAATATCCTGCATCAATCGTCTCAAAGTCTTCCACTGTAATGACACTCTGGGAGATTCTCGTGGTGTGTCCCAGTCCTCTGTGGATCAACCTCCAAGTGTCTTGGATCATCACAGGCCTTTCATCCTGTTTAACGACACCCACACAGACTGAAGCACGAGGGACAAGCTGCTATAAACAGCTCCCACTCACCCAACACTGTTGAGTGTTCCTTTCAAAGAGCAAAGCACATGCTTATAAAAGACTGTTTAGTATGCGTAGCTCATAAGCTGTGGAAGCTTCTACACTGGAATCATTTTAGGCTGCATTTTTTCCAAACAGCCTTGAATTTCATTACATTGTTTGGCACTGTCTTTCTGCCCTTTTCTTCTGTAAGGTTTTACTTAGTCTAAAATGTATGCTTTTAGAACTCCAAGGAAGTGGAACTGGTATTAAGCATAAGCAGGGACAAAATTTTCCACTGGTCCCGTTCTTCACATTGCCCACTTTCTTTTCCTAGCTAAGTGGTTCTTACCTACAGAACTGAAAGTCAGTAACCTGAAAAAGCACCCACTGTATAAATGACTAAGAGCTCCCAATTGCTCAGATTTGGGAGAGGGAGAAGTATGATTAGGCCAATGTGCCTTAGGACTCTAGTGGGAGAAAAGTTGTACCAAGGATGGGTAAGATAATGTACTACATGACAGGACCCCTATTTCTAGAAAGTGCGATGGTCACTTTTGAGATGTCCAGCCAACTCTGGTGATAAGAACATAGTATTTTCTGAATTCATTTAACAGAACTAATATATTACACTAAGTGAATACCTTTTCTCATAAAATACCAAATAGCAATGTGGGGGGGGGACCTCTATTGAAAATCATCGATGTCCTGTAAGTATGACCGACACGTTTGATAATCAAGTGCCTGGTACCAGGATGCCGGAAAACACTATTCCCCAGAGACAGTTATTTTCTACCAATCACAGCCCGTAGGCCAGAAGGATGTCAGCTACTGAATGTGTCTCGTGGAGGCCAAATCTCTTCTGGCAACAAAGGGATTATTCCGTGCTGGTAGCAGAGCTGTTATTTTAGCAAGCAGAACATGCACAAGGGCTAAATATGCTGCAATTGCTTTTATGAGAAGTCTACTTTAAAATTATCTCTGGCCTCACAGCACCTTTTTGGCATGGTTTATGCCCACTTGGTGGATGTCTGCTCAGAGCAGCTTGCCATGGGCACAGCTTGTATAGAGAACACTCTAGCCAAGTGAAACACAGGGGTACAAAGAAGCAGCAGAAAGAGAGCTATGGGCTCTCTCAGTCCCCAAGGAAGCCATTTCTGACTTTGTCTCACAGAGATCCTTGGAGAGGGCTACCAGAGAAACTGGGAAAAGACCACAGGGAGAAGGAAACTTCTAGCTGAACTTTGTAACAATTTTGACCAAACACAAAGTTTCCTGGACAGAACTCGGGTGAGGGGGTGAAGCAGGAGTGCAGACACAGCACAGAAACCATGGCAGGTAGGAGATGTGAAATCTGAAAGCCCTGTTTGCTTTCTTAGCTGAGAGGCTGGTAGCCTGGGGCAAGTTCTCAACCCTGCTCATCCACTGCCTAGAAACAAACTTGGTGCTGTTGGCAGGGACAGAGGGAGTGAGACTGGCCCTTTGGGCTACATGGGAGCCGGGTGAGGCCTGTAACTGCTGGCTTTCCCCCACTTCCCTGGTGACCTGCATGACACAGCAGAGCAACCATAATCCCCTGAGGAACATAACCCCATTGGCCTGAGAACCACACCCCCAATCCCAACAGCAGCCATAGCAAGACCTGCCCAAGGAGAGTGTCTGAGCTCAGACACACCTAGCCCACCCCCAACTAATGGTCTTTTTCTACCCACGCTGGTAGCCGAAGACAAAGGACATAATCTCTTGGGAGCTCTAGGGTCCTGCCCAGCACCTGATCCTCCCTATACTACTGCAGCTAATGCTCTCTTTAAAGTGCCACCTCCTGGCAGAAGACCAATACAAAACTAGTGCAATAAACAAAACTACAACTAAGGACCCTCACAGAGTTCATCCATTTCACTCCCCTGCCACCTCCATCAGCAGGTGCTGGCATCCATGGCTGAGACACCTGAGACATCAAAGGACTCTGTACAGGCACTACCCAGTACCAGCCCAGAGCCCAGTAACTCTGCTGGGTGGCTAGATACAGAAGAGAAATAACAATCACTGCAGTTTGGCTCTCAGGAAGCCACACACATAGGGGAAGGGGGAGAGCACTGTATCAAGACAGCACCCCATGGGACAAAAGAATATGAAGAGCAGCCCTTGAGCCCCAAATCTTCCCTCTACCATAGTCTACCCAAATGAGAAGGAACCAGTAAAACAATTCTGATATTTCAAAACAAGTTTCTTTAACACCCCAGAAGATCACACTAGCTCACCAGCAATTGATCCAAACCAAAAAGAAATCCCTGAAGTGCCAGAAAAAGAATTCAGAAGGTCAGTTATTAAGCTACTCAAGGAGGCATCAGAGAAAGGTGAACTCCAACTTAAAAATCAAAAAAGACACAGGATATATGAAGGGAAAAATCTTCAGTGAAATAGAAAGCAAAAATAGAAAACAATCATAATTTCTGGAAATGAAGAACACACTTAGAGAAATGCGAAATACATTGGAAAGTCTCAGCAATAGAACTGAACAACCAGAACAAAGAACTTCAGAACGCGAACATCAGATTTTTGGACTAACCCAATCAAACAAAGACAAAGAAAAAAGAATTTAAAAGAATCAACAAAGCCTCCAAGAAGTTTGGGATTATATTAAACAACCAAACCTAAGAATAATTGGTGTTCCTAGGGAAGAAGAGAAATCTAAAAGTTTGAAAGACATATTTGAGGGAACAATCAAAGAAAACTTCCCCGGCCTTGCTACAGAGCTACACATCTGAATACAAGAAGCTGAAAGAACACCTGAGAAATTCATCGCAAAAAGATCATCACCTAGGCACATAGTCATCAGGTTATCTAAAGTCAAGACGAACGAAAGAATCTTAAGAGCTGTGAGGCAAAAGCACCAGGTAACTTATAAAGGAAAACATGTCAGATTAACAACAGATTCCTCAGCAGAAACCCTACAAGCTAGAAGAAATTGAGGCCCTACCTTCAGCCTCCTTAAACAAAAGAATCATCAGCCAAGAATTTTGTGTACAACAAAACTAAGCTTCATAAATGAAGGAGAGATACAATCTTTTTCAGACAAACAAATGCTGAGAAAATTCGCCACTACAAACTCAGCACTACAAGAAATGCTAAAAGGAGCTCTAAATATTCAAACAAATCCTTGAAATACACCAAAATAGAACCTTCTTAAAGCATAAATCTCATAGGACCTATAAAACAAAAACACAATAAATAAAAACCAAGGTATTCAGGCAACAAATAGCACGATGAATAGAATAGTACCTCACATCTCAATACTACTGTTGAATGTAAATGGCCTAAAAAATGCTCCATTTAAAAGATACAGAATGGCAGAATGGGTAAGAAGTCACCAACCAAGTATCTGCTGTTTTGAAGAGACTCACCTAACAAATAGGACTAACATAAACTTATGGTAAAGGACTGGGAAAAGATATTCCATGCAAAGGGACACCAAAGTGAGCAGGAGTAGCTATTCTTTTTGTTTGTTTTGTTTTTTTTTGACACGGAGTCTCACTCTGTCACCCAGACTGGAGTGCAATGGCGCAATCTTGGCTCACTGCAACCTCCACCTCCCAGGTTCAAGTGATTCTTGTGCCTCAGCCTCCTTAGTAGCTGGGATTACAGGTGCAGGCCTGTCTTATAGAGGAGTAGCTGTTCTTATATCAGACAGAACAAACTTTAAAGAAACAGCAGTTAAAAAAGACAAAGAGGGACATTATGTAATGATAAAAGGACTTGCCCAACAGGAAAATATCACAATTTTATATATATATATATTATATATACAATACATATATAATATATATAATATATTATATATATTATATATATTATAATATATAATATATATTTTATATATAATATATTATAATATATAATATATATTATATATAATATATATATTTTATATATATGATATATATATGCACCTAATGCCAGAGCTCCCAAATTTATAAAACAATTACTATTAGACCTAACAAATGAGCTAGACTGCAACACAGTAATAGTGGGGAACTTCAGTACTCCACTGTCAGCAATAGATAGGTAATCAAGACAGAACATCAACAAAGAAACAATGGATTTAAACTATAACCTAGAACAAATGGACTTAAGGGCTATTTACAGAACATTCGACCCAACAACTGCAGAATATACATTCTGTTCATCAGCACATGGAACATTCTCCAAGATAGATCATATCATGAGCCACAAAACAAGTCTCAATACATTTAAGAAAATTGAAATTATATCAAGTACTCCCTCAGACCACAGTGGAATAAAATTCAACTCAATTCCAAAAGGAACCCTCAAAACATACAAACACATGGAAATTAAATAACCTGCTCCTGAATGATCACTGGGTCAAGAATGAAATCACGATGAAAGTTAAAAAATTATTTGAACTGAATGAAAATAGTAGCACAACCTATCAAAACCTCTGGTATACAGCGAAGGCAGTGCTAAGAGGAAAGTTCATAGCATTAAATGACTACATCAAAAAGTCTGAAAGAGCACAAATAGACAATCTAAGGTTGCACCTCAAGGACTGGAAAACCCAGAACAAACCAAACCCAAACACAGCAGAAGAAAATAAATAAAGATCTGAGCAGAACTGAATGAAATTGAACCAAAAAAATACAAAAGATAAACAAAAAGCTGATTCTTTGAAAAGATAAATAAAACTGATAAGACTATTAACAAAATTAACCAAGAAGATCCAAATAAGCTCAATTAGAAATGAAACAGGAGATATTACAACCAATACCACAGAAATGCAAAAGATCATTCAAGGCTACTGTGAACACCTTTACATACTCAAGCTAGAAAACCTAGAAGGGATGGATAAATTCCTGAAATTATACCACCCTCCTACATTAAACCAGGAAGAAAGAGAAACTCTGAACAGACCAATAACAAGCAGTGAGATTGAAATGGTAATTTAAAAAACTGCCAACAAAAATAAGCCCAGAACCAGATGGATTCACAAATGAATTCTATCAGACATTCTAAGAACTGGTATCAATCCTATCAACATTATTTCACAAGATAGAGAAAGAAGGAATCCTCCCTAAATCATTCTGTGAAGCCAGTATCACCCTAATACCAAAACCAGGAAAGGACATAACAAAAAAGAGAAAACTGTAGACCAACATGTTTGATGAATATAGATGCAAAAATCCTTAACAAAATACTAGCTAACCAAATCCAACAGCATATCAAAAAGATAGTCCACCATGATCAAATGGGTTTCATACTGGGGTGGTTTAACATACACAAGACATTAATGAGATACACCACATAGAATTAAAAACAACAAATCACATGATCATCTCAACAGACACACAAAAAACATTTGACAAAATCCAGCATCCCTTTATGATTAAAACCGTCAGCAAAATCAGCATAGAAGGGACATACCTTAAGGTAATGAAAACCGTCTATACTGAATGGGAAAAAGTTGAAAGCATTTCCCCTGAGAACTGCAACAAGACAAGGATGCCCACTTTAATTCAACAAAGTACTGGAAGTCCTCGCCAGAGCAATCAGACAAGAGAAAGAAATAAAGGGCATCCAAATCGATAAAGAGAAGTCAAACTGTCTCTGTTTGTTGATGATATAATCATATACCTAGAAAACCCTAAAGACTCCTCCAAAAAGCTGCTAGAACTGATAAATGAATTTAGCAAAGTTTCAGGATACAAAATTAATGTAAACAAATCAGTAGCTCTGCTATACACCAACAGCGACCAAGCTGAGAATCAAATCAATAACTCAACCCCTTTTATAATAGCTGCAAAAAATATATATACTCAGAAATATACCTAATTCAGGAGGTGAAAGACCTCTACAAGGAAAACTACAAAACACTGCTGAAAGAAATCATAGATGACACAAACAAATGGAAACACACTGCGTGCTCATGGATGGGTAGAATCAATATTGTGAAAATGACCACACTGCCAAAAGCAATCCACAGATTCAATGCAATTCCCACCAAAATACCGCCACCATTCTTCACACAACTAGAAGAAAAAATCCTAAAATTCATATGGAACCAAAAAAGAGTCTGCATAGCCAAAACAAGACTAAGCAAAAAAAAAAAAAAAAAAAAAACAAATCTAGAAGCATCACATTACCTGACTTCAAACTATACTATAAGGCCATAGTCACCAAAACAGCATGGTACTGGTATAAAAATAACACATAGACCAGTGGAACAGAATAGAGAACCCAGAAATAAACCCAAATACTGACACTGATCTTTGACAAAGCAAACAAAAGCATAAAATGGGGAAAGGACACCCTATTCACCAAGTGGTGCTGGGATAATTGGCAAGCCAAATGTAGATGAATAAAACTGAATCCTTATCTTTCACCTTATACAAAAATCAACTCAAGATGGATCAAATACTTAAATCTAAGACCTGACACCATAAAAATTCTAGAAGATAACAGTGGAAAAACCTTTCTAGACATTGGCTTAGGCAAAGAGTTCATGACCAAGAACCAAAAAGCAAATGCAACAAAAACAAAGATAAATAGATGGGGCTTAATTAAACTAAAAAGCTTCTGCACAGCAAAAGAAATAATCAGTAGAATAAACAGACAACCCACAGAGTGGGAGAAAAGTTTTGCAATCTATACATCTGAAAAAGGACTAACACCCAGAATCTACAAGGAACTCAAACAAATCAGCAAGAAAATAACAATCCCATCAAAAATTGGGCTTAGGACATGAATAGACAATTTTCAAAAGATATACCAAAGTCCAACAAACATATGAAAAAGTAGTCAACATCACTAATGATTAGGGAAATGCAAATCAAAACCACAATGTGATACCACCTTATTCCTGCAAGAATGGCCATAATTTAAAAATTAAAAAATAATCGATGTTGGCATGGATGTGGTGAAAAGGCAACACTGTTACACTGCTGGTGGGAATGTAAACTAGTACAACCACTACGAAAAACTGTGGAGATTCCTTAAAGAACTAAAAGTAGAACCACCATTTGATCCAGCAATCCCATTACTGGGTATCTACCCAGAGAAAAAGAAGTCATTATATGAAAAAGATATTTGTACACATGTTTACAGCAGTACAATTCACAAGTGCAAAAATATGGAACTAGCTCAAATGCCCATCAATCAATGAGTGGACAAAGAAATGTAGTATATATACCATGGAATACTACTCAGCCATAAAAAGGAATGAAATAATGGCATTTGCAGCAACCTGGATGGAGACCATTATTCTAATTGAAGTAATTCACAAATGGAAAACCAAACATGGTATGTTCTCACTGTTAAATGCGAGCTAAGCTCTGAGGATGCAAAGACATAAGAATGACACAATGAACTTTGGGGATTCAGGGGAAAGGGTTGTGGGGGGTGAGAGATAAAAGCCTATACATTGGCTACCGTGTACACTGCTCAAGCGATGGATACACCAAAATCTCAGAAATCATCTAAGGAACTTATTCATGTAACAGACACCTACTGTTCTTAAAAACCTATTGAAATCAAAAATGACAAAATATATTAAAAACAAAGAGAACACTCTGAAGGTCTGCAGGAGGAGGTTAGATTAGACTCTAGTTGGCCCAGAAGATGGGATTGAAGATTGAGGTAGAGGCAGGAGGAAAGAGGGAGATCCTTCATTTCCCTTTCCTCCCAAAGTCCTTTTATTTTTTTTTTAACTTTTATTTTAGGTTCAGGGGTATATGTGCAAGTGTGTTATATAGGTAAACTCATGTCATGAAATCACAGATCCTTTCCTCACCCGGGTATTAACATTCAGCCTAGTACCCATTAGTTATTTTGCCTGATCCTCTCTCCCTCCTCCCACCCTCCACCCCCAGGTAGGCCCCAGTGGGTGTTCCCCTCTGTATGTGCATGTGTTCTAATCATTTAGCTCCCACTTAAAAGTAAGAACATGAGGTATTTGGTTTTCTGTTTCTGTGTTAGTTTGCTAAGGATAATGACCTCCAGCTCCATTCGTGTTCCTGCAAAGGACATGCTCTGATTCTTTTTCATGGCTGCATAGTATTCTTTGGTGTATATGTACTACGTTTTCTTTATCCAGTCTACCATTGAAGGGCATTTAGGTTGATTCCATGCCTTTGGTATTGTGAATGGCGCTGCAATGAGCATTACTGTCCTTTCTTAGCTAAGGGTTTAAAAAAAAAAACCCTGCATATGAAGAGGGTACATTGAGCAAATTGACTAATGAAACTCAATCTTCTATTTCCTGTCCTTAACAAAAAATTCATTTTTAAATATACTGAAACATCTTCAAAAAAAACAAACAAGCCCTGGCCCCCAACATAGCCCCACATGTTTCTTGCACTTCTGAAGTTATGGCATGTAGCACTGGGTGGGGACAAAGCTGTGAATTAAAATGGCTGGCTGAGATGCAGAGGCTGAGATGCAGGTGCTAAGATGCAGGTACAGCACTTACCTTCTGCCCTGGGAAGATCCACGTGAACTCCACCTCCACGTCGGGCTCCCCCAGGACAGTGCAGAGCACACTGATGTCATCCCCACTTTTCACTTTGTTTGAAGAGGCCAAGATGGTTGTTGAGGGAGGGCCACTGGGAACTGGAAGCAAGCAGGAGACAGGCAGAGTGAGACCCTGAGTGTAACCTCAAAAACAAACCTACAGATGCATTCTTTTCCATGGAAAGAGATGGACTTTTCTGCCTTTCTCACAGCTTCCCGACCAGTGCCAGGACGGTGTGAGTCCACCACTTGGGGCCTCCTTTGAAGCCACCTTTACCTGTTCACCTTGGTGGTCTGGAATGGGGTAGGCACCAGGACTCCCAGGACAGCCTCCCAGCCTGTGATTAGGTGAGGAAGCTCAGAGGTCCATCAGTGGCTGTGTGAAGAGAATGAAGAGGTGAGGGGGAAGAAGTCCCTAGGGAAGAAGCAGGTAGGAAGTACTGGGTGGTGGCGTCCACAGGGATGGCAGGGAGCAGATAGGTGTGTGGCTGTCCGTCCACAGACGAGGAGGAGAAAATCTAAATGTACAGATGTGAAAGATGTTTGGGCATTAGTGCTACCTGGGTCTGCAGTGCCTTTGCCTCATCACGTTTCGGAAACAAATTTCTTCATTATGGGGAATTCACTCAACAAGCTATTTATTTAGAAATGGGGTCTCTGTCGCCCAGGCTGGAGTGCAGCTGCGCGGTCTCGGCTCACAGCAAGTTCCGCCTCCCGGGTTCACACCATTCTCCTGCCTCAGCCTCCCGAGTAGCTGGGACTACAGGTGCCTGCCAACGGTGGTGCAATCTTAACTCTCTGCAGCCTCAAACTCCTGCATCCTGGAGGAAAGCTCAAGCCATCCTCCCACCTTAGCCTTCTGAGTAGCTAGGATTAAGGTATGAGCCACTGCACCTGGCTAGTTTTTCAATTTTTTTGGTCTATATTGCCCAGGCTGATCTCCAACTCATGGCCTCAAGCGATTCTCATGCCTTGGCCTCCCGTAGTGCTGGGATGACAGGTGTGTCAACGAGCAATTTTGATGGCAGCCTTGAGCAAGGCTATGTGCCAGCAGGTGGGCCTAGAGCAGGGAGGGAGATGGACCTGATCACTGAGCCCTTGGAACCTGTATTCTAGCAGAGGGGCCAGACACTGAGTGAGTCATTGTATGGTTAATTTAAAATGCTGTGTTAAAAGCTATGAAGCAGAATCCCAGAGTGCTCCAAAAGGCCAGAATAGAACAGTCTGAGAGCCCGGAAGGGCTTCCTTGAGGAAGTGCTGTTTGAACAAAAATCTCAAGGCCGAGCTTCAGAGACAGGAACAGGAGAAGCAGGGAAGAACGAGCAGGCTGGGAATGCCCATGTTCATGGCCCTGGGTGAGAGGCGGTGGCAGAGTGGAGGAGGGCTGGGGAGAGGAGGGGAGGGAGGAGTGAGACCTGGATGGGGAGGAGGACAGACGTGAGTCCATGTGAGGCCATTCAGGCCACACAGAGGATTTGGACTTTGGTTCTGGGAGAAGTGGGAACCTACTGAATTGTTTAATGAAAATCAGGGGCCGGGCACAGTGGCTCACTCCTGTAATCCCAGCACTTTGGGAGGCTGAGGTGGGCAGATCACCTGAGGTCAGGAGTTCGAGACCAGCCTGGCCAACATGGTAAAACCCCATCTCTACTAAAAGTACAAAATTAGCTGGGCATGGTGGTGCATGCCTGTAATCCCAGATACTGAGCCTGAGACAGGAGAATCACTCGAGCCCAGGAGGTGGAGGTTGCAGTGAGTCGAGATCATGCCACTGCACTCCAGCCTGGGCAACAGAGCAAGACTGTATTTAAAAAAAAAAAAAAAATCAGCTACAGTGTGGAAAATGGAGTGGAGAAAGAAAAGGTGGACATAGGGGAAATGAGAAGGTAGTCACATAAGTCCAGGGCAGAGACAATGCTAGCTTGATCCCTTTTTTGCAGTGAGGATGGAGAGAAACAGTAGGATTTGAAAGTGATTTAATGAAAAAAGTAGAAAGGATCAGGAGGAGAAGGGAGGTCAGTTTGGCTTCCAGCCGCAGGCCTGTCCCCTGGGTGAAGGTAGTGCCATCACTAAGGCAGAGGAGGAGGAAGAACCAGGTCCAGGGAGGATGGCACTGAGGCCAGGGATGGCATGCAGAGGATGGAGGACCCCAAAGCATCTCATTGCACATCTGAGGTGGACGGCAGACACATGGACCTGACGCTCCCAGATCCGGCCACTTCCGTTCACTTGGGAGTTACCAGCGTACAGATGTGAAGCAGGCCCAGGGACAGAACAAGGAGTGGGAAAGAAGGGTGCCTGGGGGAGCATCAGCATTTCAAATTTGATGGAAGGCTAAGAGCTGACCAAGAAGAGTGAGAAAGCTGTGGGGGAGGTGGGGGAAGCTGGGAAAAAATGGAGCCAGGGCAGTGGTGGTTCCCTGCAGGTGAGGTGGAATCCAGTGGTACAGGGACCGATTTTAATGGCATGGGGGTCCCCGAGTACCTTGGCAACAGTCGTTTTGGTGGAAGTCAAGGGAGAAGGCCAGATGGAGTGGGCGGAGGAGTGTGTGGGAGGAAAGGAAGTGGAGAGGGACATGGAGAGCTCTTTCATTCAGGGACTTGGTTCTAGTGGGGAAGAGTGATGGGCTCAGCAAAACACTGGGGGAGGTGGAGCAGGGGCTGTGAGAGGGGACTGTGGCCTCTAACTCAGAGCTGCTGGACTCACCATGGAGCCTGCATGTGACAGGAAGAGCAGAAAGCAGGCTTGGATCAATTGTTGGGACTGAAGATTTTAAACAAACAGTCTTAGAAACCAGAATGAGGCTGTCTTACTCACCCAGCAAGCCTGGTGGATATCAAAGGGAAACTCGACATGACCAATAGATCTCCCTACCCTCAGGAAAAGGAGGATTCAACACAACGGAACGGATGGCAGTTACCAGGAAAAAAGTATTTCATGTATAAATGCCCTGAAATGAAACTCCTCACTAAAATGGCCACATTAAAAGTAGTTGTTCCAATTTTAATTGAGAGACTGATCATGTTTCAGTTCTGTCAAGAGGAAGGGAGTAAGGCCAATTGGAAGAGAATGAGGCAGGAATTTGAGGACTCCAAGTGTTCTGTGCACACTGGGGAAAGCAGAAGAAAGACGGGACAAAACGCAGAGGACACCACGCACGGTAGACGAGAGATGGGGGATTCGTGGCCATGCCCTCTAGCCACCCATAGGAGTGTCCCAGTAGCTCTTAACTCTCTGGGTACAGGCATAGGGAGAAGGTTAGTTGTGTTCATCCAGGATGGTTCTTTCCTGGACAGGAGAGGGGAGTAGAGAGAGGAGGGCATGCAGTGTGTGGGCAGTGAGTACTGATGTGGTGGGACCCAGGATCTAAGCCTCGTGGGTGGGGAGGGCAGAAAGCCCTCGGGAACAGGGGGGGTGCAGGTGAGGACTGCGGTTGAGGGAGTCATTAAACACAGAATCCTGGGAAAGTACAAGCCTGTGTCACTGGAGCTGGGGTCAGCCCCGGTAGTTGCTGTCACAGTGGTTGTGGTTGACATGTTCGCATTGTGATGAGGGTGGGACAATCTAAGGTGGAACGGATGAGGGGTCCATGAACCTGGCCAGTGGGTTCCAAGTCGATATCAAAGTCACCCTAAAAATGGAGGGACAAGCAGGGCCATGAACCAAGTGCCAAAATTTTCGATGAATGCATGGGAGTGAAAGGAAAGGAAATGAGAATGCTGGTAGAGCCCCCGAAGAGCAGAGGTTCCCGACAGAAGGGCAGAGAATGAGGGCTGGCAGGTGGGAATGGGTACAAGGAGGATGCCAGCCTTGAGGTGGGAGTGAACGGTGTCCTTAGGAGACAGCAGATTTGGGTTGAGACCAAGAGGCTGGGAAGATGCTCTAAAGGAGTTTGGGGACATAGAAGACCTGCTGATCAAACACAGAGGCAGCACCAGAGTGAACGACGGAAGGATTTGGCTGGAATGGAGAAGAGGGGTTTTCGGTCAGGGTCATAACAAGGAAGGAGAACATCCCTCCTAGAAGTGGTGGGGCAGAAGGGAAGCCTTTTTAAGAACAGCATAAGTGGGCCGAGCATGGTGGCTCACACCTGTAATCTCGGCACTCTGGGAAGCTGAGATCAAAGGATTGTTTAAGCCCAGGATTACGAGACCAGCCCAGGCAAGGTAGGGAGACCTCTTCTCTATGAGACAAAAAAAAAAAAAAATTAGCAGGGCATGGTGGCTCATACCTGTGGTTCCAGCTACTCAGGAGGCTAAGGAAGGAGGGTCGCTTGAGCCCAGGGCTTTAATGCTGCAGTGAGAAAATCGTTGTGCCACTGCATTCCAGCCTGGGCAAGAAAACGGGACCCTGTCCCAGGAAAAAAGAGAAAAAAAAACCAACAACAACCCAATAACAATGAAACAAAAGGTACTCATGGCGCTTCCTTATTCCATCTGCAGGCAGGGAACAGCAGTACCTGAAACTGACCAGGGGAGTGACTAGAATCTAGGCAGGGGTGGCCAGGCTTACCCGCCACGTAGAGCAGCTGGTACTTGATGGAGATCTGAGATCTGCCCCCGGCCTCCGCCCTGCAGTAAACCACACCCTGGTGCTCGGAATGAGGTTGCAGATACACAAAGCCCCGCTTCATGTCATAAACAATGTCCGTTCCATTGGCTGGGATCTCCTTGGCAGGGAATTCCCTGTGGAGCGTGACTTTGGCCGACAGCACAGTCACCCGACAAGGAACCACAGCCTGTCTGTCCGGGTTCAAGTAGACAACATCGAAGTAGCTGGGAGAAGGTACAAAGAGTTCTCCTTTCTCTGCAAAGGGAAGACACAGGCTTATTCACTCCGGAGACGCAAAGTAAAAGCACCCTTAAGGATTCTGGCAACATACTCCGAATACTGAGTCCTTAGGACTAGGAAAGGCTGGGGTTTCTTTTTTTTACTTTAATGCTTTTCATTTTTTGGAAGAATGATTTTACTTCCTGTCTCCTTAAAGAAAACAGAAGGCTGGGCGCCGTGGCTCACGCCTGTAATCCCAGCACTTTGGGAGGCTGAGGCGGGCAGATCACGAGGTCAGGAGATCGAGACCATCCTGGCTAACACGGTCAGGAGATCGAGACCATCCTGGCTAACACGGTGAAACCCCGTCTCTACTAAAAATACAAAAAATTAGCCGGGCGTGGTGGCGGGCGCCTGTAGTCCCAGCTACTCGGGAGGCTGAGGCAGGAGAATGGCGTGAACCCGGGAGGCGGAGCCTGCAGTGAGCCGAGATAGCGCCACTGCACTCCAGCCTAGGCGACAGAGCAAGACTCCATCTCAAAAAAAAAAAAAAAAGAAAAAGAAAACAGAAAAGGTATCAGTTCAAGCCCAAATGAGGCCCATGGATCACCACCATAAGGAAGCAAGGAACAAGATTTAAATTAAGGTTTAACATATTAACCTTTAACAAGTTAAAGTTTAACACGCCCAGCCTTACTTCTTATACTATAATACATACTTTGAAGTAAGTGACCACACTAGTTACTTTAAAAATATATTTGCAATCTGGCCAGGCGTGGTGGCTCATGCCTGTAATCCCTAGCACTTTGGGAGGCCGAGGCGGGTGGATCACCTGAGCTCAGGAGTTCGAGACCAGCCTAGGCAACAAGGTGAAACCCCGTCTTAACTAAAAGTAAAAAAAAAAAAAATTAGCTGAGTGTGGTGGTGCACGCCTGTAGTCCCAGCTACATGGGAGGCTGAGGCATGAGAATTGCTTGAACCCAGGAGGCAGCAGAGGTTGCAGTGAGCTGAGATCATGCCACTGCACTCCAGCCTGGGCAACAGAGCGAGATTGTGTCTCAAAAAAAAAAAGAAAAATTGCAATCAGTAGCTTCCATCAACAAAAAAATGTGTTAAAGTTCATTTTAATAATTATAGATTACATATGTCCCCTGAAAATGTATTTACATCCACTCATGTAGATGACACACGTATTACTTAAAGAAGACGAAGCACATTGGATTTTAGATCTCCACAAAAAATCAAGTTAATAAGCTGTAAACTACATCCAAATTACAGCAAACTCAAAATTTAGGAAAGCACTTATTAATGTGATTTTATGATTGTAAGTTTTAAACCCTTAGCAGTTGCAAAACCTTGAAACCATCTGCTGCTTGTGGGTGGAGAAATCAGCCCCACAGCCACAGTCAGTAACTGCCAGCCAGGAAGCATTTCCCAGCACATCAGAGCTCCCCTGGGAGCCCCAGCACGGTGACAGTGTCCTCAGCCTGTCCTCACACAGCCCAGAGGACCTGGCACCTGCCAAGGTAAGTGGAGGGGAATGGTGTCGGCTTGAAGGAGGAACCCATCAGTCTCAGGTCTGCTCTCGGCTTGGCCAGCACCTGGCTGGGAATCTTCAGCCAGTCTCTTATCTCCCCTCATCTGCTCTGAAATTACTCTGCCTGGTTCTTTAAGCTCAGATGATGGTATTTTTATCTTAGTGAAATGGGAGAAACGAGGACTGGCTTACTGATTCTGTCCTTAGGACAGGCAAGAAACTCTGGACCGGGCTTTTGGGGGTATTTTTGTCGGTGCTGGTGACTTTTCTTTTTTGACATGGTACATTACATCCTTTGTTTTTCTGGATCATTCTGTGAGGGAATATTACAGTATTTGCAAAGAAAAATCTTCAGAGCTAGTGATACCCCAATACGTATTACATGCTTTCTTGTGTTTTCCCCACAGTGTTCCTGAAATAAATAATTTTTCTTGGCTTTCTCCCCGACTTGCCTTCTTTGTGTCACAGTTAGATGGTGTTTTAGGTTGGGGGCAGAATTCCTGGACACACCATCAAATGGTTCATGAGCCAAGAGTTCTTGGGCTATGAGTACCAAGTTCACTAACATGGAGATTCTTCCTCCTGACTCTAAGACGAGGGAAGAGTATATCATGGCTCAGAGATTCTCCGTGTTTTACATGGGTTTCCATTAGGCTGGGAGGTCTGTGCTACTTCATAAGAAATTGGCTTTCAGGCTTAGGTAAGGGGTACCTTTGTCAATGTTATGCCCAGTGTTCATGTGTTCAGAGTCCGTCTACATGGCCTCGGAGGCATTATTTTATTTCCTCATGCTTCAATGTCCACATATGTCAAGAGAA
The DNA here is from genome assembly GCF_028885625.2 of Pongo pygmaeus. Taxonomy (NCBI): domain Eukaryota; kingdom Metazoa; phylum Chordata; class Mammalia; order Primates; family Hominidae; genus Pongo; species Pongo pygmaeus. Next base: position 17,674,316 of record NC_072380.2, on the reverse strand, counting down.
GAATCTGGAGTGGATAATATTAAAGATGTTTTCTTAGCAATAACACTTTAGGATTTTATGATTGCAAGATTTAGAGGCAATTTTTGTTTTAAGAGTGTGTAGAATAATCTGAACCGATAAGCAAAGCCGTTAGTCGAATAAGTGAACCATGTGAATTTAAGAACACAAAAATATCTTATTTTATTTTTATTTATTTTTTGAGACAGGGTCTCACTCTGTTGCCCAGGCTGGAGTACAGTGGCACCATCATGACTTACTGCAGTTTCAACCTCCAGGGCTCAAACGATCCTCCCACCTCAGCCTCCTGGGTAGCTGGGACTACAGGCACGTGCCACCATGACTGTCTAATTTTTTATTTTTTAGTTTTTGTAGAGTCAGGTTCTCACTATGTTGTCCAGGCTGGTCTCAAACTCCTGGACTCAAGCAATCCTCCTGCCTTGGCCTCCCAAAGTGCTGAGATTACAGACATGAGCCAATGTTCCCAGCCTTACTTCTTATAATATACACATTACTTCTTATACTATAATACATACTTTGAAATAAGTGACCACACCAGTTGCTTTAAAAATATATTTGCAATCCGTAGCTTCCATCAACAATAAAAAAGTGTTGAAGTTTGTTTTAATAATTATAGATTACACATGTCCCCTGCAAATGTATTTATGTCCACTCATCTAGAAGACAAATGTTTTACTTAAAGAAAACTAAACACATGGGATTTTAGATTACAAAAAAAAGAACTCGACCAGGTGCAGCGGCTCATGCCTGTAATCCCGGCACTTTGGGAGGCCAAGGCAGGCGGATCATGAGGTCAGGAGACTGAGACCCTCCCGGACAACATGGTGAAACCCCATCTCTACTAAAAATACAAAGATTAGTTGGGCACGGTGGCACATGCCTGTAATCCCAGCTACTCGGGAGGCTGAGGCAGGAGAATCGCTTGAACCAGGGAGTCGGAGGTTGCAGTGAGCTGAGATGGTGCCACTGCACTCCAGTCTGGCAACAGAGCGAGACTCCATCTCAAAAAAAAAAAAACAAAAAAAAATGCAAGTTAACAAGCTATAAACTAAATCCAAATTACAGCAAATTCAGTATTTTGAGACAGTCTCACTCCGTCACCCAGGCTGGAGTGCAGTGGTGCAATCTCGGCTCACTGCAACTTTGACTCACTGCCTCCTGGGTGTAAGCAATTCTTGTGCTTCAGCCTCCCGAGTAGCTGGAATTACAGGCGTGTGCCACCATGCCCAGCTAATTTTTGTATTTTAGTACAGAGGGAGTTTTGCCATGTTGGTCAGGCTGGTCTTGAACTCCTGACCTCAAGTGATCCGCCTGCCTCGGCTTCCCAAAGTGCAAGGGGATTATAGGCATGAGCCACTGCGCCCAGCCAGGAAAGTACTTATTAATGTGGTTTTCCTACGTATAAAAATTAGAGCCCCAGCCTTTTACTATGAGAAAGCCCTGCTGCTGGTAATGTTCTCATCTTAATCTGGATGGGAGTTACATGTGCCTGTTTGCTTAAGGATAATTTATTGAGCTGTATACTGAGAATTTGAATGTTTTTCTTTACATATGTTATACTCCAATAAAAAGTGAAAGAGAAGCAGGGAAAACCTTCCAAGAGCCTCCTGGATCAAGATGAAAGAGGAAATATATACAGCAATTATATAATCACAAATTGCACACTAACAACAGTCAGTCCCCCAAAAGAAGCTTCAGTGTTTTTAATCAAACTCTAGGAAATGTACAAACATAATGAATGACAAACATTTCTCCACATGGGTAGCCAGGAAACATATGTTCTGAAAGAATCCTGTGCCAGCAGTGAGAACCTCAGCTTCTGTAACAGCCCATATTGGTTTCTCAAACCCATCCATGCTTCAAAAGACAAATTGCTAAACCCTATAGTGAAAATCCAACTGGACTCCTAGCTTAGTGTTGACAAATAAGAAAAAATAAGTGATGTAACACATTAGGTCACCTCCCTTTTTGATCAAAGTTTCTTCATAGTTGGAATAAATATATTTTAGCATTTCTTTGGTTCCCAAAATTAGTTCAGTTAAAAAAAAAAAAGAAGAAAGAAAAAAAAAAAAGGATCTGCCTCCAAAACTCAAAGACAGCCCATAAATTTTTTTTTTTTTTTTTTTTTTTTTTTTTTGAGACAAAGTCTTGCTGTGTCGCCCAGGTTGGAGTGCAGTGGCGCCATCTTGACTCACTGCAACCACAAGCTCCCAGATTAAGGCGATTCTCCTGCTTCCGCCTCCTGAGTAGCTGGGAGCACAAGTGTGCACTACCACACCCAGCTAATTTTTGTATTTTTGTAGAGATGGGATTTCTTCATGTTGGCCAGGCTGGTCTCAAACTCCTGACCTCAGGTGATCCGCCTGCCTTGGCCTCCCAAAGTGCTGGATTACAGGTATAAGCCACCATGCCCGGCCAAGAGCCCATAATATTAATAGGATATTCTGTCCAAGTTAAGCCTTCAGTTCAAAACCTCAACCAATACTTTAGGAAGACCCAACAGTGCTAATCTTGGCAAAGAATCTTCCTTCTGCAACTTGAAATGTGGAATCAGTCATTGTCTTGAATAACAGACTTTTATTCATCTTAGTTGGTTGCTTTTTCCACTGTTGCTTCACAGCATGGTATAATACAAAGGGCACATGGACAATCTCGTGTAGCAAGTTCCAAAATGAAGATCCAAAGATATTGCCTATGAACAATTATTAGCAATTCTCCTGACAACACCAGTTATGCTAGCTAGAATCTGGCTATCAGTCCATCCTTCACCTTGTCCTACAAAAGGTTCAAGGCAGTAAAAACAATGGATCCTGGGTCAGAAAAACAGGTTTGGCTCCCTATTGTGCCACTCCAGGTCCTGGAACATTGAGGCTCAGCATGAGCATTAGTACTTCTAGTATTTTGGAGATAATAAAATAGCTTTTGCTTATTTCCCAGGGATGCTGTGCAATGAAATTGATAGAGGCAGGAGGCAGAGAACTCTCCTAAGCAGATACGGAAGGTCCTTAGAGAACCTCTGACCTACCAAGGTCATTGTGCACATGGGTCTTGCCTAAACATGTCCCCAGTGAAAAATTCCATCCCTTAACACACATGCAGTAAGGGAAATAAATCAACGTGGAGCGACTCAGATTAAGGGCCTACAGGTACACTGAAAGGATGGGGTGGAGACGCCAGGAATTCACACCTTTTACAAACAGGGAACCCAGCCCTACCGGGAGAACATAGAAGCCCTTGTATTCAACTGTGTAGAGAGCAACCTGCAACCTGCTTTCAGGACCCCTCTTTTTGCTGAGAGCTTTCCTTTTCACAGAATAAATTCTATTCCACTCACTCTTTTAAGTGCCTGTGTGCCTAAGTTTTCCTGGCATGAGACAAGAACTTGGATCTCTGAGCTAAGGAGTAAAAAGTCTGCATCAAAATGAGATACATGTGCTTCCAGAACTGCAGCATATCCTACTAATGCACCTTCTTGCCAGACAGGAGTTATTTGGGCAGGAAAGGACAAATACATAAGATTGTACTAAAACATTCTTTAATGGTCAGGGCATAACATCATTTGGGTCATAGGTCTGTGGCTAGGTCTAGGTCTAGGTCTGAAAGGTAGATGGATTCAGAGCATAGAGAAATTTCATGAAAGCCCCTGCCCAAGCACGAACAAAGGATTCTGGTTTCACCTGAAATGTCTTGGACAACAATAGGACGAGGGTGGCTTTGTAAGATTCCTGAAAGCTGTTACTGACTTCTGAACCTTGCTGGAGAACTTCATCCCCTAAACTTCAGAACTTAGAGAACATTACAGAAGAAAGAGGCTGAGCAGTTATTCTGCACACCTGTTTCTCAAAAATGCAAGCTCCACCTTCCAGAAACATACTTTGTACTCCAGAGAAGAGTTCTCCACTCTGACCTGAACATTTTCAGGCAGTCCACTGAGGATTAGGGACAGGGACCGGAGACACAAGAGCCACAATCTTTGGGAATCTTGACCCCGAAATCTCAGCTCATAGTATTCATAAGAACAAACGGGGCTGAGCACAATGGCTGATGCCTGTAACTACAGCACTTTGGGAAACCAAAGCAGGAGGACAGTTTGAGCTCAGGAGTTCGAGACCAGCGTGGGCAACACAGTGACACCTCACTTCTACCGAAAAATCAGAAAACAAAATAATAAAAAGGACAAATGGGAGGAGGTCTTTAGTGAAGCATCCTATGGAGTTTCCAAAAAGAAGATGGTCATAGGTTCTGAGAGCACAATGATGAAAGTCAACAGCAGCACTGTCCAATAGAACTTTCTGTGATAAAGGGAATGTTCCCTCTCTGTATTGTGTAGTACAATAGCCATAAGCCACGTGCTACAGTTGAGCACTTGAAATGTGGCAAGTGCACTGAGAAATTGTTTTCAATTTTATTTCATTTTAATTTTCATTTAAGTAGCCACACGTGTCTAGTAGTCACCGTATTGGGGAGTGCAGGAACAGACCCTGGAACCAAATGGTTTGTGTTGAAATCCTGTTACCACCACTTACTTTCTGTGCGACCTTAAGGACTTATTTAATCACTCTAAACCTCAACTTTCCCATCTGAAAAAAAAATAGGAATAGTATTAGTATTTGCCCCGAAGGGTTATGGTAAGACTTACATGAAATAACTGATGTAAAGCATTTAGCCCAGAGCCTGGCAAACAGGAAGGGCTCTGATTGTCATTATTTGCTATTCGGCATGCAGTGGGAGAACCTTCAGCTCTCAGCCCAGTCCAGAAGTTTGAAGAGTTTCATTAATGCACCAAGTATTTTACCTGTAAAAAAGATGTAGGTGGAGCCCGTTTTGGCCTCGTCCTTTCTGCAGATGTAGCCACTGCAGAGCTGCACCCAGCAGCTGAATTCACCTGTGTCCGCCGAGGTGGAGTTGACCAGAGTCAACTGGCCGTAGCGCTCATTCTGCTTGACACTAGGAATAAAACAGACATGAACTCAAAGCAGGTCAGACCTGGCTGGGGCCCTCCAGCTGTCACACTTGGCTCCACTGTTCTCTGGGCAGACTTGCCCCAGTTTTTCTCCAATGTCACAAAGTAATATAAGAATGTGTTTGACTTGTCAAACGCCCCTAGAATTTAAAGTATAATAATAAAAAATAATAATAATAAAAACTGAAAAAAAAAGAAATCAGGAAAAAAATGACATTTTTACATTTTAAAGTTCATTCTAAAACAATTTGAGCAACATGATAGATTATTCGGCTTTTCAGTATAATACAATGAGGTAAATATTTTTTGCAACAATTCAAAAAATTTTATTCATAACCATATTTCTGGATTTTACTACTTTTTTCAGATTTTATGCAGTGATCAAATACATATAAATGTTAATCGTGAAAATGCAATATTATACATTTGTCAAAACTCAAGGAATGAGCAATACAAGATGTGAACCCTAACTTAAACTATGGACTTTAGCTAATAATGATGTATCAATATTGGTACATCAGTTGTCAAAAATGTATCACATTAACGTAAGAAACTGATAATGGGAAAACTGTGTGCAGGACGGGAGGAGGTAAATGGGCACCCTGTATCTTTTTCTGCATTTCTCTGAAACCTAAAACCACCCTAAAAAAACAAAATCTATCACTAAAAACTGCAATATTCTGTTTTAAGAAAATAAAATACGAATATTATTTTCACCATACATTGCTACATATTTTAATAAACCAATGTGTCACCACTAAAATAAATTTCAAAAAAAGAATGTGTTTGGCAGTGGTTCACGCCTATAATCCCAGTGTTTTGAGAGGCCAAGATGGGAGGATAACTTGAGGCCAGGAGTTTGAGACCAATCTGGGTAACATAGCAAAACCCCATTTTTACAAAAATTAAACAATGAGCCTGGCATGATGGCTGACTCCTGTAGTCCTAGCTACTTGGTAGGCTAAGGCAGGAAGATAGCTTGAGCACAAGAATTTGAGATTCCAGTGAGTCGTGATCACGCCACTGCTCTCCAGCCTGGGTGACAGAGCAAGACCCTGTCTCTAAAAAATAAAGAGTACGTTTCTGATAAATGGTTATGTGGAGGAAGCAGAGAGAAAAGCCTCTCCTCAAAGGAAATAATAAATGTCAAAGAGACTTTCTCTTCTTGGGGAAGATAATTGTCCTCAGACCTGCAGTTTCCTTAAGTAAAATCATTGGTGCAATAGCTACGCAGCCTCAGAAGCTCAGCCAGAAAGCCTTGGCCTGGTGTTTTGCTTTCAGCCTGTGTCTCATGAATTCGTTTATAAGCAGTCAACATGAATGAAAGCACACAGCATTATCCAATATCCAAAATCCCTTTCATCAATAAAGATAAGTCTCCACGTTAACTCTTGGAATCTTAGACATGCTACATTATCATGTTAAAACCAAAAACTTTCTTTTAGGAAAAAAATGCATTGGCTGATAAGGTCCCGAGCCCAAAGTATGCATGCAGCCCACTTCTAATAAAGTGTTTAAAGCGTTTGGGCATTTGGACGTTTCCTCTGACCTTACTCTATTATTTCTTCTTTTATTTTTCTTCCTTATCTTTTGTATTTTGTATCTTGTTGCATGGCCAATATATTTGCAAACCCCTTCAGTTTCTTTCTGAAATGAAGAGGGGCATACATATTTATTATTAAACACTAGCACTAGCCAATTTCAATAGTAATTAATTCTATCATATTGTGGCAGAAATCCAGATGTATCAGATTTATCATCTTCACACTGGAGGTTCCCCTGAGGCTGAGAGCCTCAGCACATGGGGGCGCCAAAATAAGCAGTTTTAATCTGGGGACTCATCTGAAATATCCAAATGTTTCGCTCTTTTGAGATCCACATACTTTTATGATGTAGTTGAGATTCTCCAGTTTATCTTGCAGCAGTATCAATACCGTGACCAGTTTACATTTAGCATAGGGCAAAATGTCGGGTGAGTTGGTCCTGAATGCAGCCCTGTTCTGGTTTACTGTGGAATAGCTGGTTTTGTCCACCAGTTCTGCCAAGTGGTGCTTCTGTACTCCCACGCCATCAACTGCCTCCTTTACCCTGAACGAAAATCTCTCCTCCTTCAGGAAGCTTCTAATTAGAATCAACTCTCAGGGATCTCCCCACTTTTGCCTGACATAATTGACTTCCTTGTTCTCTACCCCTCGGATACCTCTGGCTTCCTGTCATTACACTAGATGGTACAAGCTTTGAGGCAGGGACTGAACTGTATTTGTTTTATATTCTCTAAGCAACAAATCTGTGCAGAGTACACAGTAAGGACTCCCTAAACATGAGTGAATTGAGTTAAACCAGTGATGGAAAAGGAAAGAACCTGGAGAGGGAGGCATCCAGCTCCCTATTTTGCAGAGGGGGAAACTGAGACTCAGACAGCAGAAATGACTTCCCTGAAACCCACAGCTTGTGAAACACTTGTGATCAAGTCTTCCTTTAGTCACTTAAGTATGTTCTGAATACCACTCATTAGATAAGAAAATACATACAAAGCCCTTCGTGCAATGCCTGGTTCATTGTATTATCCCAATTATATCTTAATTACAGATAAGTAGTAGTAATCATGAATATTACTATAGCCATGACAAATAGTACACATGCAGCACTGGGGATAGTTAGCACAGTAAATTAAAAAAAAATGGTGGACCTTGGCCAGGTGCCTATAATACCAACACTTTGGGAGGCTGAGGCAGGAGGATAGCTTGAGCTAAGGAGTTCACGACCAGCCTGGGCAACATAGCAAAACCCCATATCTACAAAAAATTAAACATTAGCCAGGCATGGTAATGTGCATGTAGTCCTAGCTCCTCAGGAGGCTGATGTGGGAGGATCTCTTGAGCCCAGGAGGTCGAGGCTGCAATGAGCTATGATCCCACCACTGTACTCCAGCCTAGGTGTCAGAGCAAAACCCTGACTTAAAAAATAATAAAAATGGAAAGATCAATGCTAGTTTTAAGGATGAAGCTAGATTTCAGCAAATTAAAAAAAAAAAAAGAATAGGGAAGGGAAAAAGGAGGCGGCAGTCTCCCCATGCGCACAACAATTTCTGGCCACATTCCCGTAGAGCTCAGAACTGGGGTACAAAATCAGCAGGCAATCAGTAAATTCACTGCACATCTTCTCTGGGCCAAGCATTTGCAAGCACTGTAGTGATAGAAAGTATAAGATGCCATTCCTACTGGGAAAGTAATTAGGCACGTAAAAAATTAACACTTGGGAATAACCCTACCACAAGTGTGTAACCTGCATGCTGTATCTTTAGTAGGTTTGGGGGTGGTGGAAGGAAGGAAATGCACTGGAAAACAGTTCTGCATTTTTCCACCCCCTCTTCTACGCAAACACTATAAAACAGGAAACAAATTATTTAGTAGGATTACAGTTTAAGTGCCTGGATTTAGAATGTCCATTTCTACTAATGGTATCTCATCGTCCAGGCAGCAGGCTACGCAAGGGGTTGGAAGTGACCAAGGGCCTCTGGAGGCTGAGTCTGTGTCATGAAAGGGAGACAAGGATTCCCTGAGCCCTTCAGAGCCACTGTCTATACAGAGATGCTTCATCAAAGACCCTTCCTTTCTGTGTAACCGCTGAACATCACCCCCAGGGATGGAGGAAGTGGAGAATGGTGAGTTTGAGTGGAGCTGAGGTGTCATGACCAAGTGCCAGGAAAAAGCGTTCTAAGAGAAGCAGAATTCACATTAACAGGAAGCAGCTCTGAACACGCCAACATATCAGCTTGCCTCTGGCCTTTTCTTTCTAAACTAGGAGTTCTAGCCCTGACCCACAGAGATCTCAGTGATGGCCAAGTCCATGTTTCAAAGTGAATGTGTTCAAATTTTAAGACCCTGTGTATGTGTATGTGTGTGTATGTCTTCCAACACGCTCCCCTGGCCTTAGCACACACACAGTCTTGCTCCCATCAGTGGAGGCCTGAAGCTTCCTACATTTAGCCCAGGCTGCTCTCTCCTGGGGGTGGCCTAAGTCATGAGATGGCACAGAGGAGGGAGCTGACAGTCCTCAGATACAGGGACCGGTGCATCTTACTTGGGGCAGTGGCCAGGGAACAGTAGTGGGGTCCATTTCCTATCTGTCCCCGTGAAGACTCTGCAAGCCAAGGGCAGGGGTGAGCCCTGGGTTACAAGATAATGATTCATTGGTATTATACCCATACATACTTAATGAGTACAAAATAAATGGGAGGTGCTGGAGAGGACAGGAGGGATGCAGTGATGTCTAGAGAAGTCCCTGCTCTCGCTCCTACACAACATGCCATGAGAACTCCAAGGAGAGTAACCAGCAAGAGCCTCCAGGCCAACAGGGTCTTGGTAGAAAGGAAGGATGTCAACATGGACAAATCAAGGGCATTCATTCCGAGGGAAGGAGATCTCCAGAGAGAAGAAAAAAGTCAGGTTTGTGCAGAACAAAGAGATGTTTTTCTGGACCACAGGTTGGCTGAAGACCATGGTGAAAGGCATAAAATCATGGACTTGGGCCAGGTGCAGTGGTTCACACCTGTAATCCCAGCATTTTGGGAGGCCGAGGTGGGTGGATCACGAGGTCAAGAGATCGAGACCATCCTGGCCAACACGGTGAAATCTCATCTCTACTGAAAATACAAAAATTAGCTGGGCGTGGTGGTGCATGCCTGTAGTCACAGCTACTGGGGAGGCTGAGGCAGGACAATCGCTTGAACCCGGGAGGCGGAGGTTGCAGTGAGCTGAGAATGCGCCACTGCACTCCGGCCTGGTAACAGAGCAAGGCTCCGTCTCAAAAATAAAGAAAGAAAAAATAATAACAATAATAAACTAAAATCATGGACTTTGGAACCCTACTGACCAGATTCAAATCCCGGCTCCACAACGACCTTCAGAGTCCTTAGCTAGGGCTCGTCTTCCACAATCTGGCTTCACCTACTCTTCAGACTTGCAGTAACAACAATGATAGCTAATGCTTATGGAGTGCAGGCATGCTGCCAAGCTCTGTAAACAAGTTCAGGCCTTAGAACAGCATCTGCCACAGAGAAGTGCTCAACACATCTTATTTATTTATTTAGAGATAGGGTCTCGCTTTCTTGCCCAGGCTTTGAGTACAGTGGTGTAATCATAGCTCACTACAGCCTCAAACTCCTAGGCTTAAGGGATCCTCCCACCTTGGCCTCCTGTGTAGCTGGCATGTGCCACCACATCCAGCTAATTTTTTAGATTTTTTTGTAGAGACAGGGTCTTGCTGTGTTGCCCAGGCTAGGCTTGAATTCCTGGCCTCAAGCGATCTCCCACCACAGCCTCCCCAAGTGCTGGGATTACAGGCATGAGCCACCACACCCAGACTCAATACATTTTAGAAATTGTCGTTATTATGGTGCCCCTGGTTCTCACAGCCACATTAAGTTGGAGGTACTGTTTTTCCCCTTTTACTGATTGAGGGCACCGAAACATAGAGAAGCAACTTGTCCAAGTTACTCAGCTATTGAGTGGCAGAGCATCAAATCTAGTGTCACACAGACTCAGGTTACAAACACTTATAAATGAAGAGGGCATGGATTTTCATCTGACAGAAATGAAATGAAGCAATTTTGACTGAGTGATGGCACCTCTAAATAGCTTGTAAAATCTGCTAAGCATAGCCATGCACACACAAACACTCCCAAATCACAAACGAAAATATGAGAGATCCAGTTAAATGAGCTCAGAATTTTAAATTCCACAGTAGAAATGGTACACTGTTTTCTATTATGTCAACACTAAACCATCCGGTAATTGACTAAAAGAAACAAGAATGGGACACCCATCAGTTATTAAGCATCGACCTCATAACTGGCAATAGGCAAGAGATACTTTACTTTTTCTTAATCCCGTAAGATGGCAATGATGAAACTAATAATAATAACTGAAACTTAAGCAGTGTTTAATATGTGCTAAGCAATGCTGTAAGCCCTTTACCCATTTTGACTCATTTGATCCTCATGAAGCCCTGAGAGACACGTGCTATTATTAACCCCACGTGGCAGGTGAACAAACAAGTTGGAGAGGTCAGGTAACTTTCCCGAGGCTACACAGGAAGTGTTGGAGCCACCAGAGAATCTGAAGCTCAGTTTAAACAACTTTCCCAGGGTGCCTCAGCTAGATAAACAAAGATTTTCTGCTTTGAACGCTCTGTGCTGCCTCTGTTGGAAACACAGAGACCCCCATCTCTACAAAAATGTTAAAAATTAGCTGGACGTCACGAAGCCTGCCTATAGTCCCAGCTACTTGGGAGGCTGAGGTGGGAGGATCACTTGAGCCTGGGAGCTGGAGGCTGCAGTGAGCTAGGATTGTGCCACTGCACTCCAGCCTCGGCAACAGAGGGAGACCTTGTCTCTAAACAAGTTTACAAAATTAAAACATAAATATCCTCCTTATTCTACATTCATTTGAAAAATTGTTAGGCCTCTACCACATGCAAGGAACTGTGCCAAGAATCAAGAGCGATAAAGACTCATGGGTATTTGCTTGTCTGTGTTTCGAGTGTTTACACAGGGCCTGTGTTTCCTCTAAGTCTCCATCTCAGAACATGTCAGAGAAGAATGGCTGAATGATATGCAGGAAACGTGCCATATGAGCAGAGTACAGATCCTGGGAAACAGACAGCTGGGTAAAACATATTGAAACTGTCACTGTTTATGTTTCTTTAAAAAAGAAAGAAGAAATATGCATGACGATCTAAGGGAAACAAATATGCAAACTAAAGGACTTCAAAGTGAATATAGTGCTTGTATCAGAAATCAGGCTGGAATAGCTGTATTCCTCTATCACCTATCAATCTATCTATTATCAATCAATTATCATTTATCAGCCTATCATCTACTGATCTATCATCTATCAATCTATCATCTGTCAATTTGTCTGTTGTCCATCTACCATCTATCTCCACATTTGCATACTATCCAAGGAACTATTCAAAATTCTTGCAATGTGATACAATATTTCCATCTCAACAACCAGTTACGTTGTGAAACGTGGCTCAGGTCTCTCCACTGCAATCACTTATGCCAGATTCCTCTGTATTATTATTTTATTATTATTTTTAAGGTAGCTTTTCTTTTTTGAGATGGGGTCTCACTCTGTTACCCAGGCTGGAGGGCAGTGGTGCGACCTCTGTGGGGTTCACACCATCCTCCCACCTCAGCCTCCTGCGTAGCTTGGACTACAAGTGCACACTACCACGCCTGGCTAATTTTAGCATTTTTCTATAGAGACAGGGGCTTCCTACATTGCCCAGGCTGGCCTCGAACTCCTGGGCTCGAGCAATCCACCTGCCTCGGCCTCCCAAAGTGCTGGGATTACAGGCATGAGCCACTGCGCCTGGCCTCCTCTGGATTATTGAAAAAGAAGTCACCCTAAGCACTTCTCCACTACTTCACGGGAGACTGCACACACTACGTCCCTCCAGCCCTGCTGGCATCACTCTCACCCCCGCAGGTCCTTTTCTTGGCACTGCCTGGACTCTGCCCGCCACACTGCAAAGTCCCCCTTCCCTTTTCATTTCCCCTCTGCCACCTGCTGGGGTCATCATTCTTTTTGACCCTCTGACCAGCACATCCAGGTCCTTTACAAAGGAAAAGCTCCTCTTCCTCTTTCAGATATTCCCTAGCCTCTGAGAAAATGAGAAGTGGATATCCCTTTGACACCACGAACCAAAACCATACCTGACACACCAGCGATCCGCCCAACAGAAAATCCCCTCAAACCAACTGGAATAAAGGCCTTAAAATACGCCCAACAATTCCACCCAGAGGAAGAGATCAATGCTAGCTAGATGTTAGCTGCAGCAATGACATTGATCGTAAAAAATGGGGCCATGATCTAAGAGATGGAGAGACCCAAGAGATTTAACTAAACCTACTACAGTATTACAGCCATAACTCACAAAAAATATTCAGGGTAGATTACGTGCAAAGTTAATCATGAAAGAGTTTGAATATTTTGATAATTTTACACATAAAAATATTCACAATATATTAGGTGCAAAGTTAATCATAAAAGAGTTTGAATATTTTGGTAACTTTACACATAAAAAATATTCACAACAGATTAGGAGAAAAGTTAGTCATTAAAGAGTTTGCAGATTTTGATACTTTTTTATACTAAATACAAAACTAGAAGATTCAACACTACCGTGTTAACCATGTATCTTGGGATTTTCAGTGATCTTCTTTTTGCTTATTTATAGTTTTTAAGTTTCTAAATCGAATGAGTATGTGTTATTTTATAATAAGAAAAGAAAAACTGGGCCAGGTGTGGTGGCTCACATCTGTAATCCCAGCACTTTGGGAGGCCGAGGTAGGTGGATTACCTGAGGTCAGGAGTTTGAGACCAGCCTGGCCAATATGGTGAAACCACACATATACTAAAAATGCAAAAATTACCCAGGTGTGGTAGCAGGTGCTTGTAATCCCAGCTATACTCCTACTGAGGCAGGAGAATAACTTGAACCCGGGAGGCAGAGGTTGCAGTGAGCTGAGATCACGCCACTGCACTACGGCCTGGGCAACAGAGTGAGACACTGTCTCAAAAAAAAGAAAAGAGAGGAGAGGAGAGGAGAGAAGGAAGAAGGAAGAGGGAAGAGAGAAGAGAAAAGAAAAACTATAATAAAAGTAAAACTACTTATACAATGCGAAACAGATACTGCATAAATGCGTAAGCGCAATGGCTCATGTGTATTTAAATACCTGGAGGTTAGTTTTACAAAGTGTTGCCTTTTTAAAATGTGAATTTCCAACAGGCAGGGCCACCAAGAATTCCTTTAGAGGCCTAAAACTACTGTGTATTATTTTGTTCTGATTAATGGAAACACTGCCAATTGGAGTATAACACATCATTTGGAGTGCAGCACGGCTGTTTCTTAACCATTCTGCTCCCCTGCCTGTGTGGACCTGCCGAGGCTGTGCCACCTCCCCTGGAATTTAACCCAGGCTCCCAGATCTTAGCAAGCCTTCCTTCTTACTTGGTGTCCACTCTCGGCATCTCTAGTTTTTTCACGGAGCTGCAACTCCACTTGTCACCCAGGCTGCTATCACCATTGACTCTCTCATTTCTACTCTGTCAGCTGACAAATCAGTCTTTCTGGAGAAATGTCTCCTCCATCCCCTTCAGATGCCTTTCATCAAGTATCAGATATACTTCCCTGAAAACCATTTTATCATTACCTCCAGTTCTAAATATTAGCTTCTCCCATTGCACACAGAATTGCACGTTACCACCTCTGCCTGGTATTCCGGCTCCTTTGCTCTCCCAGCCCTTAAGCCGAGTAACCTTGTGTCTTTAGCCATCTAGCTCCTCACCAAACCCAGACACGTCGGCTCATTTCCACCTCTGAGCCCTCCGCCCATCTCTTTCCCTCTGAAGGGCTCTCTTCTTCTATCTGACCAAAACGTGGTTACTCTTCAGGGTCCTATTCCCAAGGAGGCCGACCATGTCCAGTGGCCTTTGTAAAACAGCGGTTAAGAGCATGTGCTCAGGAGTCAGCTTTCCTTGGTTCAAATCCTGCCTCCACCAGTTACTGGCTGTGTGACCTTGAACTATGGTTAAAGGTGACAGTGTACAGAATAGAAGAGAATGCAGTGAGTGAAAGCGGGTTGAATAACTTATCTAAGAGTCCTTACTTTTTACCCCCCTTTTTTATCCAATGTGAGTTAAGTGCAAGTGCCAAGAGTAATTTCAGAGCTGGGAGGGACCTTAAAGATCATCTGGTTGGATGTCTCACTTTACAGAGATGAAGTGACTCATCCAAGGTTACAAGGCCAGCTAGAGGCAGAGCTGGGAATGAAATCCCTGGGGACTCCTGAGTAAAGAGAGTATGGCATGCTTCCCACTGCACACTGGAAAAGAAACATGAGTTGACTGTTTTAAATACATAAGTAAGTCCTAACCAAACGAATGACTTGGACGAAATTTACAGATGATAACTTTCCAGATAGGCGCTCACCACATAGAGAAATGCATAGAAATAACAATGAAACCATCATTCTCGTGTAATTTTTTTTGAGACGGAGTCTCACTGTCCCCCAGGCTGGAGTGCAGTGGCGTGATCTCAGCTCACTGTAGCCTCTGCCTCCTGGGTTCAAGGGACTCTCCCGCCTCAGCCTCCTGAGTAGCTGGGACTACAGGCATGCGCCACCACGCCCGGCTAATTTTTGTGTGTTTAGTAGTGACGGGGTTTCACCATATTGGCCAGGCTGCTCTTGAACTCCCAAGCTCAAGGGATCCTGCCACCTGGGCATCCCAAAGTGCTCAGATTACAGATGTGAGCCACCGAGCCTGGCCCTCCTCATGTAATTTTGACAAGGTCATCTTTCAAACTTTGTGACCATATAATTCAGATGTATATGGGTTACTCACATTACAGGTTGAGAATCCCTTATCCAAAATGCTTGGAATCAGAGGGGTTTGGATTTCAGATTTTTCTCAGATTTTGAAGTATCTGCATCATACTTACTAGTTAAGCATCCCTAATTTGAAAATCTGAAATCTGAAATGCTCCAGTGAGCATTTCCTTTGAATGTCATAGTGCTTGAAAAGTTTCAGATTTTGTAGCATTTCAGATTCTTGATTTTTGGATTAGGGATGCCCAACCCTTACTATAAATCTGGCAATTCTAATCTTACAATGTAGCAGAAGCTCATCAGCACTTCTGTGTGGGTAACGAGAAAAACACGCCCCAGCTCTGCTCAGCTGAATGCTCACAGCCACATACTTGGGAAGAATCGGCCCTGGAAGATGAGTGAGGACAGAGGACAAAGGAGCAAGCCTCTGCCACCCTTGCTAGGAGAACAAGCTGTGAATTACTAATGGGCAGGCGTGCAGGCACAGTGAGTGTATTATGACCAAGTCAGAATAGCGAATGCAACAGCCATGGGGCCTGGACCCATTCACACCCAGCACTGTGAATTCACTGCGGGAAAATCCACCAAATCTCCCTCCTGCCAACGTTTTCAAGGTAATCGCTCATAATAATGCCACTTTGATGGTAAATCTTCCGAATAACATCAGAAACCTAAATAAACAAACTGTTTTCTTGGTGTAGAGACTACAGAGATCTTGGGAATATGGCTTGCTTTGAGTTTACTTTACTAAAAGCTGTGCAACATGAACAAGTCTCTTACGCTCTGTGGCTCTAATCTAGTCACTTTGTAAAATGTAGCGTTCGAGCCACATCAGTGGTTCTCCAAGCTGGCTGCATATCACAATCTTTTGGGGGAGGTTTGATGCTGTTCTCTTTGGCTCTTATTTTTTTTGTACAGAGTCTCACTCTGTCACCCAGGCTGGAGTGCAGTGGCGTGATCTCGGCTCACTGCAACCTCCACCTCCCAGGTTCAAGCGATTCTCCTGCCTCAGCCTCCTGAGTAGCTGGGATTACAGGTGCACACCACCACATCCAGGTAATTTTTTTTTTTTTTTTTTTTTTTTTTTTTTTTTTTTTTTGAGACAGAGTCTCGCTCTGTCACCCAGGCTGGAGTGTAGTGGTGCAATCTCGGCTCACTGCAACCTCCGCCTCGCAAGTAGCTGGGACTACAGGTGCCTGCCACCACACCCGGTTAATTTTTGTATTTTTAGTAGAGACGGGGTTTCATCATATTGACCAGGCTGGTCTTGAATTCCCAACTTCAGGTGGTCCACCAGCCTCAGCCACCCAAAGTGGTGGCATTATAGCATGAGCCACTGTGCCCAGCCGGCTCTTCTTTATTTTATTATTACTATTTGAGACAGAGTCTTGCTCTGTCACGCAGGCTGGAGTGCAGTGGTGTGACCATGGCTCCCTGCAGCCTCAACCGCCCACCCCAGCCTCCCAAGTAGCCAGGACCACAGATGGTGTACCACTATATCCAGCTAAAATTTTTTGTTTGTTTTTGTTTTAAGAGATGGGGTCTCACTATTTTGCTCAGGCTGGTCTCAAACTCCTGGGCTCAAGTGATCCTCCCGCCTCAGCCTGCTAAAGTGCTGGGATGACAGGCATGAGCTGCCGTGCCTGGCCCCTCCTTGGCTCTGCTTTGCACAAGTCTCTACCTTATCTTCAAGGCCTGGTCTCCTACAATTAGGTCATCACTCACTCAATGATTCCATTTGCCTCAACAACGCCTGCTCACAGCTGCCTTCTCTCCTTCCCGTCAGCCGCTCCACACTCACACTTGCCACACGCTGTCTTCTGTTGCTCTGTCCTTGTATCTCGTTTGTCTTTTATCTCACTAGTTCCTAAGCTGCTTGTCGTTGGGACTATTTCTGTGTTTTTTTTCCCCCTCATATGCATTCTGACTTAGTAGACTGTCTTTATATATACATTAAGCAAACATTAATGCTATTTAGCGTGCACTCTCCTCAGCGGACCAACACTTAACTGAAGGCTATGACACACTCACTCTGGTCACCCCTCCGGCTCTTGTATGGGACAGTGACTCCCTCTGCCTCTTTCCCCAGGATGCCTACAGGTGACGTGATATATCGTGCCATCGCACGAGCCACCTGGGTAAATAAATGCATGAGGACACATTTAACATTGATTCACTTGTATCAACGTTGGTTGACTCACAGGGCCCCCAACCCCCTACCTTTTCCCAGCTATGAAGTCAAGTTCACAAAGAACAGTGTGCTGTTACAGGGAAGGGTGAGCTGGTGCTTTCTGACCTCTGCTCCAATGTAAGTGAGGCACCAGATCTCACCTGGGTTCTAGGCAGTGGGATGGGGAGAGAGGAGTGCTTTGGACAGTAGGATGTGATCTGAAAGGCAGAGAGCAGGGGTAAATCACGATGAACTCCCAAAGGCAATCCAAGCAAAGTCTTTGAGCAGGAAGGCACTAAGTGAGGCAGGAGACAGGCCCCTGAGGCCCCAGGACAGAGTGGACAGGTTGGGAATGCAGGACGGGAAGTGACAAGAGAAGGTTCTGGGCAGACTCCCCAGGGCAGCAACTTAGCAGCTGCCCACCTGAAGCCGGCTGTGTGGGTGGGACAGAGCTGCCAAGGCAGCCAAGCCCGGACACTGGAGGCAAACCTCTGACATCTTCATCTTGCTTTTTTATAAATGTGCCACTCTACACAATTATAGGCTAGTGGACATAAAATTTCCCATTGTACATCTTATCCTTTATTCCTCTTTTCTTGCTCCCTCCTTTGACATACCTTTCAAAACTGTTTTATTTACATTTTACATATTCAAATACTTGGTCAAAAATCATGCTAACACACCAGTGTTCACTTTTGAGCATTAAATCCCAGACGTCACCCACATGTATACATATTTGTTAAAGCAAAATTTCACTCATAAAATACATGCAATCACTGGTACTATAAGCAATGCTCCATCTTGCAAGATGCCCCAAAATTATCATCTAACATGGTGATAGTCCTACAGTGTCTTTGGTTTGATGCACTAGCTTGACTGTATTCTCATTTTCTTACTTTATTTTAGTTCTGTGCAATACATCTGGGATAATCAATCCTAGACTTACGAGAAATGCTCAAGAAATGAAATGTTTTGTTGAAAGAAACTTTTTTTTTTTTTGCTTTTTTAAATACATGCTTGGTGTAGGTAGAAACATTATTTTTAGATAAGAGTTAGCAGAAGATGTTTTCCCCAAAACTATAGAATGTGCTTCAACCAATTGCCCCCCACCCTAATGACTAGATCGACAAGCAATGGGTGATCTAGAGAACCTCGGGACCATTAGTATGAGCATCAGTGAGCCCTCCACAGTGCTATGGACACAAAGAGTTTGTAGGGGATTGAGACACACGTCTAAAACGTTTCTTAAAACGAAACTCCCAGGCCAAGGCAGGTGGATCACTTGGGTCAGGAGTTTGAGACCAGCCTGGCCAACATAGCAAAACCCCGTTTCCAATAAAAATACAAAAATTAGCAGGGCATGGTGGCGTGCGCCTGTAATCCCAGCTACTCAGGAGCCTGAGGCAGGAGAATTGCTTGAACCTGGGAGGTGGAGGTTGCAGTGAGCCCAAATTGCGCCACTGCACTCCAGCCTGGGTGACACAGCAAGACTCCGTCTCAACAAAAAAAAAAAGAAAAAAAAAATCTGAAAAACTGGCTGTTTCTTATGATTTACCTCCTTTGGGTACAGTATGACGAACAGAAATAACTCACCGATATTTAGATGGCTTACCATGTGTGCTAAGAGCTTTACATGCATGACCTCATTCTATCCTGAGAACAGCACAGTGAGCCTCGTTCTATTATTACCTGCCCCCCCACCCATGTCCTGAACGGAACATAGCTGTGTTTTTCTGCAACCTGAACGCTGTCAGAACATTGAGTACACTGGGGGAAGTCTTGTATCCTGCTGCCTCCACCCACCCATCTCTGGGGAAATACGGGAGGGCCTGGAGCTGGTGCCAGTGAGTCTGGAAAGAGAACGCTCTACCTTCAGCATTGGTTAGGTCATGTGTTTGTCATTTCTGGGGTAGAAGACCATTTGAGGGCAAGTATTAGAGTTTGAGGGTGGTGTTTCCTTTTGACTGGCCACTGCAAATTAGACCCCAACTGGACCCATGCTCCAGAAAAGAATGAAGGCAAAGTGAGAGCCTCCTCATCTTCATTTGCTCTGCTCAGAAAATAAAATAAAACAAGCTTTGGAGGAGAGTGAGTTCGAATATAAAAGACACCCACATAATGATATGAATGCACTTAAGTGTACTGAACTATCTACTTAAAAATGATTAATATTGTAATTTGTATGTTCTGTGTATTTTCCAAAAATATAAATTATGAGAAAAAAATACCTTCCTCAGCATAACACCAGAATACTGTCTGCAAAATTTACCAAAGTCTGTGCAGATTCTTTCTCAATGGTGGGATTCTTCTGTTGATAACCACTTAAGATATTTCTCTTTTTCTTTTAAAATGTCTTCCAGACTCTCCATCCAGATGCTGGATGACATGATGAGCCTGGCTGGGAGCCCACTCTCTGCTCCATCGGCCCACACTCCCTTTGTGTTGTCTGTGGGTGGAGTAAGCTGTTGCCAACCGTGGCCAAATGAAAAGCCCGATGCCCTCCCTTCTCTCTAAAAGCTATTTATTGTTTTCAGAGGAGCCAGCCATCAAAGAGATCTCCTGTGCCCCCACACACTCCTCCCAACTCCCAGTTCTTCACTGAAAAAATGCTAACATCCGACCAGATACCAGAGAAACATCCTGAAAGACAATGCCTGGACTCTTATTTCCTAGGGAGCAGGACCAGGGATTATTACCACATGAGCCTATCTTCTTTTTACTGCTGTGATGCTGCTGACAACATAGCTGAAATCTCCAAAATCTCTTTGTTCCTACCAGCATTGATTGGTTATATTTAACCCTTCGTCCAGACCCACTTATTCTCAGTTTCTTCTCGTTTTCTTCCCTGGCTCAGTGCAGTGCCAAGAATTCTCTGGCTCTACACCCTGGAAGTGTGTTATGATGAGATTCAACAAACAAAATGTGTGCAGAGAAGATGGAAATGGGTCATGTTGATCTCCCAGCAGGGGTTATTCAGATAATCTAGAATATTCTTATACAAATTTTTTAATATTATCAAGAAAATGAAAGCAAAAATTAAAAAAATTATTGCAAAGAAGCATGATGTCCAAGAACACATCTAAAGACCCCAGTTTGAGTGAAATGGGTGTGGGGCCTGGGGAGGAAGAATGGAGGCAATTGACACAGGAAGAGACATTGTCTTTCCTCTGAAGGCAATGAGGAGTGCTAACCCTCACACTATGGTTTATATTACTCTGCATTTTCTTTCTGTCTCTCTCCCTCCTTCCTTCCCTCTCCCTCTCTCTCTCCCTTCTTTCATTCTTTCTGAGACAGAGTCTCACTCTGTTGCCCAAGCTGGAGTGCAGTGGCATGATCTCAGCTCAGTGCAGCCTCCACCTCCCGGGGTCAAGCAATCCTCCCACCTCAGCCTCCCGGGTAGCTAGGACTATAGGCACACGCCACCATGCTCTGCTCATTTTTGTATTTTTTTTTCGTAGAGATGAGGTCTTGCCACGTTGCCCAAGCTGGTCTCAAACTCCTGAGCTCAAGTGATCCACCCGCCTCAGCCTCCCAAAGTGCTGGATTTACAGCGTGAGCCACCACGCCCAACCATACATTTTCTACGTATACATATTTAGAAAGGCTTTAAATCCTCGAC
Source organism: Pongo pygmaeus (assembly GCF_028885625.2). NCBI lineage: Eukaryota > Metazoa > Chordata > Mammalia > Primates > Hominidae > Pongo > Pongo pygmaeus. The sequence continues at coordinate 17,653,147 of NC_072380.2, read as the reverse complement.
TCACAATTGCCCTAAATTTCACTCTACAATTCTTTATGTGGCCAACAAGGCCCTCCATGGTCTGCCTCACCTCCCATCATCATCTCTCCTCCTAACCTCCTTCCCACTCCCTCACCTCTGACCGCCGCATCTTACCCACCTGCCCTCCATGCTCCTAGTTCTATACTCTTTCCCACTTCTAGGTATTTCCTTCAAACACTTCTCTTTCTGGAATTTCCTTATATCCTTCTACGCCCTTCCTTACCCAGGGAACTTTCAAATATGAACTTGAGTTTCCTCCTCCTTGACGCCATACTTCTGTTAACAAGGCACTTCCTAACAGATTTTAATATTTTATTAAAATTGCTTATTTAATTGTCTTCCATAAGATTAAAAGATCTATGGGATATAGAGATTTTATCTATTTTGCTCACCATCTTATCTCCAGCATCTGCCTAGCAGGGACCATAAACGTAGTAGATGCTTATAACAAAACAGTTGGAAGAAAGGAACAGGGCAGAGGAGTCAAGAAACAGAGCGTTCGACAAGTGATAATTACTGTTGTCAGAAACGGTACCTTTGCTGTTTCCCATCTCAAAGAGAGGAGATGTTTATGGGATCTGGGATGGACTGAGTCTGGAGGTAAAACCTGAATTAATTTCAGCACCCGAAAATACAGTCATCAGCATGTTTCTATTAGCCTCGAAGGGATCAACTACACTGTTTAAGGGGGCCATTGCTCCTGAAAGACCCAGCAGGGCACAGGGACATGAATAAATTTGTCCCTGTGTGGGTACATACACTTACAAATGTCTACTCCCTTTTTAAAAAATGTGTTTGTTGGGCTGGGCGCGGTGGTTCATGCTTGTAATCCCAGCACTTAGGGAGGCCCAGGTGGTGGGTGGATCACTTGAGGTCAAGAGTTCAAGACAAGCCTGGCCAACATGGCAAAACCCTGTCTCTACTAAAAACACAAAAAATTAGCCAGGCTTGGTGGCGCACGCCTGTAATCTCAGCTACTTGAGAAGTTGAGGCATGAGAGTCGCCTGAACCCAGGAGGCAGAGGTTGCAGTGAGCTGAGATCGTGCCACTGCACTCCAGGCTGGGCAAGAGAGAAGACTCTGTCTCCAAAAATAAATAAATAAAAATAAAATAAAATTTGTTTGTTTGTAAAATGAATTCTATACTGTTTAAAATACAACTTGAAACTGTGACCACTGCGTAGCCTAAAAGGCTGAAAGGACCACAACGTATAAGTGTGCAGGTATTATATCCACTCAGTTCTCATTTGGAATGTTTCTTCATTTACTGGTGATAGGAAGACAGTTGTAGCACAGCTGAAACCTGCCATCTAGTGGACCTTCTCATGACAGGGTTTTGCAAGCAAGCATCGCAGAGTAGACCAGAACTCCAAGAGCATCCCTCAGTTACACTCTTCTGACAGAGCTCTCCTTTCCAAATAGCCCAGTGTCAGGTTTTCACACTCTGGCGTCCAAAGAGCTACCCTAAATCAATGTGGAATTTCAACCACTTTCCACGCAAAGCTATTCCACCAAGAAAAATCAATGCCTCATTCTGGGTAAGTATATGCTTTTCATTTCTGTTTTGAATCTTTAGAAATCAGATTAGTTTAGTCTATAGCTTTACAAAAAAGTCGATGATTCATCTCTCTTGCCTGAAGCTACCTCCATCAGACCGAGAGTGTACTGTGATCTAAATTTATCTCAACAGACATACCACAGAGCTCTGAAGTGGGGCAGCCACTCTGCCTCAGGAACTACGGCGCCCAAGTTCTGGGACCCACGCAGCCACTTGCCAGCTTGTCCCTCTGACCAGACACATCTCCTCTATGACTCTCAGTTCCCTTATCTGTCAAAAAGTGGGGCTTCCTCGAAGACGTACATATGGCCAATATGCATATGAGAAAATACCCAACATCACTAATCATTAAAGAAATCCAAACCAAAACCACAGTGAGATACCCTCACACACCAGTCAGAACGGCTATTAACCAAAGCCAAAAATAACAGATGTCATCAAGGTCGTGGAGAAGAGAGAAAGTTTACACACTGCAGGTGGGAACGTGGATTCGTTCAGCCACTGTGCAAAGCAGTTTGGATATTTCTCAAAGAACTTAGAGCTACCATGTGGGCCAGTAATCCCATTACCGAGTATCTATCCAAAGGAATATAGATTGTTCTACCACAAAGGCACAAGAATTCCTATGTTCACGCGGTACTAGTCACAATAGCAAAGACATGGAATCAACCTAGATGCCCATCAATAGTAGACTGGATAAAGAAAATGTGGTACGTACACACCATGGAATACTACACAACCATAAAAAAGAATGAAATCATGTCGTCTGCAGCAACATGGATGCAGCTGGAGGCCATTATCCCAAGTACACCAACACAGGAACTGAAGACCAAATACTACATGCTCTCACTTTTAAAGGGGAGCTAACCATTGAGTACACCTGGACACAAAGATGGGAACTATAGACACAGGGGCCCACTTGAAGGTGAAGGGTGGGAAGAGGGTGAGGACTGAGAAACTACCTATCGGGTACTAAGCTTATTACCTGGATAATGAAATAATCTGTACACCAAACCCTTGTGACATGCAATTTACCCACATAACAAACCTGCACATATACACACTCAACCTAAAAGTTGGAAAGAGAAAAATAAAGGGGGGGTGTAAGCTAAACAATCAGAAGGTCCCTTTCAGGTCCAAAGTTCTTTGAGCTTGTTCCCAGATTCTCAGGTCTCATGATCTCAGGGGCCTGACTTTAGATCCCCTGCAGGCTCAGTGCCTCAGGCACCATTCATTCATGGAAATACATATGGAGGACCTGTGGCGTGCTGGAGACTGTGCTGGGTGTGAGGAAAACATCAGGGAATAAACAGACACCCTCTAAGGTTAGAGACTACAGTCACTGCCATTGTGATAGGAAGAAGTGGGACAATTCGAGAAATACTTAGATAGTAGCATCATTGGTTGGATGCGGGAGTGAATAAGGAAAGTGGTATTCGAGTGATTCCCGGGCCTCTCTGGTCAAGAGCAACTGGATGGAATTAGTGCCATTCTCTGAAATGAAGGACACAGGAGGATGACCAGGTGTGGAGAAAGATCATGAGCTCAGTTTGTTTATTATTTCTTTAGAGATGGGCCTTGCTCTGTCTCCCAGGCTGGAGAGCAGTGGCACAATCATAGCTCACTGCAGTCTTGAGCTCCTGGGCCCAAACTATCTTACCATCTCAGCCTTCCAAGTAGCTGGGACTATAGGGGTGCAGCACTATGCCTGGCTAATTTTTAGGTTTTTTTTGTTTTTTTTTAGAGATGGGGTCTTGCTCTGTTGCCCAGGCTGGAGTGCAATCATAGATCACAGATCACTACAGCCTCACACTCCTGGGCTCAAGTGATCTTCTCACCTCAGCATCCTGAGTAGCTGCAACTACAGGCATGTACCACCACACCTATAATTTAAAACAAATTTTTTTAGAGATGGGCGTCTATGTTGCCCAGTCTGGTCTCAAAGTCCTGGCCTCAAGTGATCCTCCCATCTTGGCCTCCCCTGTTGCTGGGATAGATGATTGAGCTTAAATAAAAGCTCATGAAAGATCCAAGCAGATATTGTGAGCAGGCAGCTAGGTAGCTCAGTCTGGAGCTCAGAAGAAACATTTAACATAATATAGGATAAATTGAGGGCATACGCCAGCATGTAGAGAGGAGTGTACAGAACCAACATTCAATGTCTGGAGGAGGGGAAGATTCAGAGCTGGTGAAGAGGACTCCAGAAGGGCTGTGAGACAGAGAGAAAACCAGAAGGACACAGGACTGCGGAAGCCAAGACACGATACTTCACTCGGCTAAATGGAGTTGGTGAAGGAAATCTCAAGGCATGGAAAAGCGAACTCTGGATTTAGTGCCCTTGTTGACCTCAGTGATAAAATGCATGTGGAGCAATGGGGCCAGGAGTCAGGTAGAGTTATTGAAGAGTGAATAGGAAAAAGAAAAAAAGTGAATACAATGAGGACGGAGACTCCTCCCAGGGAACTGGGTGTGAAGGTTATGAGAGAGGAAGATGGCTGCAGGGTTCATAGGGGTCAAGGCAGAATTTCTTAATTTGGTGACTATTGATGAAAAGGACCCATAAATCCTTTTCAAGGAGATGTTGACGATCCAGAATGAAGAGGCAGTAAGTGATGTGTTGAAGTTCCTGAGAAAGTAGGTAGAGATGAGATCCAGGGCACAGACAGTGCTTTGGCCTTCGGAGGGAAAATCCTCATCCTTCTTCCCCTGTCACTGGTAGAGCAGGGAAAGAGGACATATGATCAGAGAAAGTTAAGGCAATTAGAGCTCCAATTTCTTAATAAGTTAGGGGATAACTTCATTAGCTGAAAGTCAGACAGATGGAGATCAGAGGTTTAAGAAGAGAGAAAAAGTGACCTTTCTAGAGAAATGTATTGAGTTTTGCCAGGCAAAAGTGAGGAGGCCACATCTACTGGCAGCCACGGCCATGTGGCCAGTTGTACAGCTCCTTCCAGCAGTGCTCAGGGTCCATGTGCAGACAAGAGAAAGTAGATGAAGAGCGTTATTTAGGGTCACAAGTTTCCAAGTGGAAATGAAGGAAGAACAGAGAGCAAAGGAACTTAGGACATATTCAAGAGTTCAGTAGAAATGACAGAGCCCAGAATTGGAGACTATTATTCTAAGTAAAGTAACTCAGGAATAGAAAACCAAACATCGTATGTTCTCACTGATATGTGGGAACTAAGCTGTGAGGACACAAAGGCATAAGAATGATACAATGGACTTTAGGGACTTGGGAGGAAGAGTTTGGGGGGGGGGCGAGAGATAAAAGATAACAAATATGCAAATATGGTGCAGTGTATACTGCTCAGGTGATGATGCGTGCACCAGGATCTCACGGCTCACACTAAAGAACTTATGTAACCAAATGCCACCTGTACCTCAATAACTTATGGAAAAATACAATTTTAAAAAAGAAAGAGAAGTAAAGACATTAAGGGGCAATGTGGATAAAGAGGGAGAAGGGAGAGTCAATGGACTAATGGCTCTATGAGGTCAAGTAACAATAGGTTCTGTATTAGTCTGTTCTCACATTGCTAATAAAGACATACCTGAGACTGAGTAATGTATAAAGGAAAGAGGTTTAATGGACTCACAGTTCCACGTGGCTGGGGAGGTCTCACAATCCTGGTGGAAAAGCAAGGGATGTCTTACATGGCAGCCAGCAAGAAAGAATGAGCACCAAGAGAAAGGGGTTTCCCCTTAGAAAACCATGTGATCTTGTGAGACTTATTAACTACCATGAGAACAGTATGGGGTAACCGCCCTCATGATTCAATTATCTCCCACTGGGCCCCTTCCACAACATGTGGGAATTACAGGAGCTATAATTCAAGATGAGATTTTGGAGGTAAAATAGTCAAACCCTATCAGGCTCTGAGACAATGGGGATGGATCCAGGTGACACACACCATAGATATGAAATATGTTAATACTTTGTTGTTTGCCTAGCAGACCCACCTCCCAATACATGCAGTGTACACATCAGTACTCAGTAATTATCTTTAAATACTGAATGAATGAATGAATGAATGGCTAGGAACTGACTTCTGACATGTGGCCTAAACCCCTGGGGAAGCCAAAACATACTTCCTGAGCTCTGGTATGTGTCAGACATTGTTCTAGGTGCTAGGAATCTGATGATAAACCACAAATGTGTTATTTGCCCTCAAGGGGTTTATTCTTTCAGGAGGGAAGAAGGACACAGATCCCAGATTATAAAGAAGTAATCAATTAAATAAACAAATAAGCAATAATATATTCACATTCCAGATCAGGAAACTGGGTTCTAAGGAAATTACTGATCACACACCACTTTGCTGGTTAGTGATAAAGGGAAGATTCAAATCTAGCTGTGCCTCAGCCTGTGGCTTCTCTGTTCCATAGCATTCTTTGTCTTTACTCTCATTGCAGGGAACATATAGAATAATATATTTATCCTTATTGAGTAAACTGAATGCTTTCTCTGTGTTACACATATGAACCATGAGAGCAAGTTATTTATATAATAATGTTTATAATTGCACTATTTATGATAGTAAAAACTCAAACAGCCACAAGCTGGGAACTAGATAAGAAGACAATGCTATGTTACATTGATGGAATACCATATTGTCATCAAAATCATAAGTAGATCTACATAAAAATCCATATGAAATTACTGCAGGTTACAACACATTAACTTACTGAAATATTGCTTTAAACAATTTCCCAAATCCCAAATTCATAGTTGAGTGGGTCCTTAAAGACCATCTTGTTTTACAGGCTAAGAAAATGAGGCAGCATCCTTGCTAAAACACCACCATGAAAAATCAATAAGAAGAGATGGATTTCTGCATCCTCCAGTCCTAGAGAGATACCAAATTATATTTGAGTGCCATGAATGTTCTTTTCTTGATACTGTGTTTAAATCGTTTACCAAAATCATTGATGAATAAAGCCAGATACATTAATTCATTCAAGTATTTAATAAGCAACTATGACATTCCCAGCACTTTGGGAAAAACAAATGTATACTGCATTTTTCTCTACTTGGGCATTTTACTTCCTAGAGCTCTAAAGTTCATTAGACCTCTTTCTTCTTCTTAATTACTCTCTCTGTTGGCCTGCTTTTGTAGGTGAGTGTCAAGAACATTTCACAATTTAGTAGGAAAAGATGAAGCAGTCAGAAGATTTGGATAATGTGGCCACGCTTCCAGAAAGCCAACAATATTGGTTAAAACTACAAAGCTTGGCTGGGCGAGGAGGCTCACGCCTGAAATCTCAGGACTTTGAGAGGCCAAGGTGGACAGATCACTTGAGGCCAAGAGGTCGAGACCAGCCTGGCCAACATAGCGAAAGCCAGTCTCTACTAAAAATACAAAAATTAGTCAGGTGTGGCAGCAGATACCTATAGTATCAGCTACTCGGGAGTCTGAGGCACTAGAATTGCTTGAACATGGGAGGCGGAGGTTGCAGTGAGCTGAGATCGTGCCACTGCACTCCAACCTAGGCGACAGAGCAAGACTTTGCCAAAAAACAAAAACAAAAACAAAAAACAAAAAAACTACAAGGCTTTGTTGGATGAACACCTGGGGAGCTTCCAAACCCAACACTGTCATAGCCCTGGAAAGAACTCATTCTACGGAAAAAAGAAAACACAGAATGAATACTTCTCTATCCAAAGGCACCACGTTCTGGGAACGACGTCAAGAGTCCGTTTCTTGAATCTCTGGTGTGAAATAAATCGTGCCCCCTTGAAGGCAAATAGCACATCTGTGGTTGATATAGCTATGACTAGATGTTTTTCACATTTTTTCACATTGTTTCATAAGTTTTTGGAAGCCCACATCTGTCATTACTTTCTTCTAAGGCTCTTGCTGTTCTTCGAATGAACACTACAGAGTCAAAATTTGTTTTTTCAGATGCTGAATATTTCTCTTCAGATTAATGCTCACTTTGAGTCTTTAAAATGTTTTCAAATGTATTTTTTTAATATATAATTTAGATATATTTGAAAATACTCTTAGAAAATACTAAAATTTCAAGCATGGAATCCTCTAAGCTTAAGATGCTTTCTGTAGTAAGTCAAAGACTAAATGTTCAGAATAATTTAAATTATATCAATTCTGTTTTTTTATAAAAAGTGTATGAATCTGACTTTGGTGAATAAGGTCGTTTAAAATGTATGTGGTACTGGAGGCAGGGCCGGTCCTGAGGGCGCGTTGGCTTCTTCCCACGGAGTTAGGTGCACCTCGTGCACCTGTGAGCAGCCCGGCAGCCGATCTGGCCAACGGGCCGTTTTACAGGAAATGAGGTCCAGAGAGGACATGGACATCCCCAGCCCGGTCAGAGTCACACGGGGCTCAGTGGACGGCCTTGGATTGAATGTGGGCTCCTAACTGCCTCCGGCCACTTCTCACCAACTGGGATGGCCCAGGTCCCCCAGCAAGGGTAACTCCCGGGCTTCCTGGCTGGTTGCTTCCCATTGGCTGCCAGCTGTGTGACACCACAGGGTGGAGTCAATGGAGGCCCCACCCATCTCCTCTTGTCAATGGCCCCATCTACCAGTAAGGTTGAGGACTCCCAGGTTTCACCCACCGGAGGCTCAACCTGAGGAACCCTGGCCATGGTGAGTGGGTTCACCTTGGGTTGACCACCCACTAGGCCTGCCTGCCCCTCCCTCAAAAGGCCCCTCGAGGTGTATGGGCTGTTGGGAAGTGGCTCAGCCCCGAAGGACAGACTGCACACCTGTTGACCTAAACTCACTGGACAGACTCCAGGTGGACACCAACTCCTCAACAGCCCCATGACTTCAGCTCTACCTGGGGCACCCAGCACCCCTGCCCCACCACAGGGCTAGAGGCCCTGAGACCCTGAAAAACGGGTGGGCAGTAGGGAAGGTGGAGGCACACTCCTCTCCTGTTGGACAGGTGAGCTCTGAGGTCAACCCCTGGGCCCAGCCACGCAGAGACCCTGGCTGCCCTGGCTCTTGTTTGTTTAGGTCCAGGTTCTTCCCAGACCAGGGCCCAGGAGAGCTCTCAAGAGGCTGAGAAACCTCCAGGCCAGACAGAAAGTTGGGGCCAGAGCTGGGTTTTAGAGATCCTACAGGATCCAAAATGGGGCAGCTACCTATGTGGGGCATGGCCTCTACCCAAGAACAGGAGGGTCCTCCAGAGAATGTGCCAACATCAGGCATATGAGCTGGGCCTGCCACAGCCTGGGCACCTTTGGGAGCGGGAAAAGTGAGGTGGAACTTGGAAAGGCTTTGAACGCCAGGCTGATGGTTGAGGGGATGGCTGGCAGGGAGGGAGGGCGAGGAGGCTCCCTCTGGCATGTGGGAGCAGGTGGGTGGAGGGAGGAGCCCCTGGAGGTAGCTGCAGTCCCTTAATGGGGGGCCTTGCTCTGGGCATGTGGGGCTCTCCCTCCATCCAGAGCTGGCCCAAGACCCTTAGGGCCCTGAGTGCTTGCAAATCTCACTGCTCCTGACCCGGCTTGTGTATTCAAAACGCAAACAGTAAAACCAACATCAGGATGTACATTAGGAAAAAAAAAATGTACGTGGTAAATCCCACTTGCGGGTATACATCCAAAAGAATTAAAAGCAGAATCTCAAAGAAATATACGCACATCCATGTTCACTGCGGCATTCACAACAGCCAGAAGGTGGAAGGAGCCTAAATGCCAATTGCTGGATGATGGATTACAAAAACGTAGTCTAGGCCAGACACAGTGGCTCACACCTGTAATCCCAGCACTTTGGGAGGCCGAGGCGGGTGGATCGCCTGAGGTCAGGAGTTCGAGACCACCCTGGTCAACATGGCGAAACTCATCTCTACTAAAAATAAAAAAGTTAGCCAGGCATGGTGGCACGTGCCTGTAATCCCAGCTACTCCGGAGGCTGAGGCAGGAGAGTCGCTTAAACCTGGGAGGTGGAGGTTGCAGTGAGGTAAGATCGCACCACTGCCCTCCAGCCTGGGTGACAGAGCAAGACTCCATCTCAAAACAAAACAAACAAAACAAATGTAGTATAGGCCAGGCATTGTGGCTTACACCTGTAATCCCAGCACTTATGGGAGGCTGAGGCAGACAGATCAGTTGAGGTCAGGAATTCGAGACCAGCCTGGCCATCATAGTGAAACCCTGTCTCTATTGAAGATACAAAAATTAGGTGAGTGTGGTGGCGTGTCCCTGTAATTCCAGCTAGTTGGGAGGCTGAGGCAGGAGAATGGCTTGAACCTGGGAGGTGGAAGCTGTACTGAGCCGAGATCGCCCCAATGAACTCCAGCCTGTGTGACAGAGCAAGACTCCGTCTCAAAAATAAAATGTAATATATACGTACAATATAATACTACTCAGCCTTAAACAAAAAGGAAACCACGTCATAGGCTGCAACATCAAAGAACTTTGAGGACATCATGCTGTGGGAAATAAGTCAGTAACAAAAAAAACAAATATGCTGCATGTTCCATTTATATGGGGTACCTAGAGTTGTCAAACTCATAGAAACAGCCAGTAGCAAGGTGATTGCCAGGAAAGAATGCTAGGAGTTCGGTGCTGCTAGGAGAGGAGTTCGGTGCTGCTAGGAGAGGAGTTCAGTGGGCACATAGTTTCGGCTATGCAAGATGAAAACGGTCTAGAGGACTATTATACAACCATGTGCCTATAGTTAACAATACTGTACACTTCAAAATTATTTTTTCTTTTTTTTTTCTTTTTTTTTTGAGATGGAGTTTCACTCTTGTTGCCCAGGCTGGAGTGCAAAGGCATGATCTCGGCTCACCACAACCTCCGCCTCCCAGGTTCAAGCGATTCTCCTGCCTCAGCCTCCCTAGCTGGGATTACAGACATGTATCATGCCCAGCTAATTTTGTATTTTTAGTAAAGAAGGGGTTTTGCCGTGTTCAGGCTGGTCTCGAACTCCTGACCTCAGGTGATCCACCCGCCTCAGCCTCCCAAAGTGTTGGGATTACAGGCATGAGCCACTGCGCCCAGCATTTTTTTTTTTTTTTTGAAACAGTCTCACTCCTGTTGCCCAGGCTGGAGTACAGTAGTATGATCACGGCTCACTGCAGCGTTGACTTCCTGGGCACAGGGGATCCCATCCTCTTAGCCTCCCAAGTAGCTGGAACTACAGGAATGCACTACAAAGCCAGGTTAAAATTTTTTTTTTTTTTTGTATTTTTAGTAGAGATGGTTTCACTATGTTGCCCAAGCTGCTCTTGAACTCCTGGGCTCAAGCGATCCGCCCACCTTGGCCTCCCAAAGTGCTGGGATTACAGGTGTGAGCCATCACACCTGGCCTTCAAAATCATTAAGAGGATAAATCTATGTTATGTGTTTTTTACCGCACATAAATATATATAGTGGTAAGCCTTTCCAGATTTCTTCCAAGCAGAATATCCATACGTTCTCTCTTACACCCAGGCACTTCAAGTGTGGAAAGGGAAACAGGAAGAATGGATTCACTTTCTCCCTCTCCAATCCCCACCCAGCCCACTCAGCCTTAAGAAGGATTCTATCCTGTTATATCCACAAGGCTAGAGGGTAGAGTCAGAATAAAAATGTGAAAGATGTCTTAATACAAGAGGATAAGAGAGATAAGTAGACAGTTTAATATCACGTATGCATGTATTTTTATTTATTCTCCAAGGCGTGTACGTAGGGGAGTGTGTGTGTGCGTGTGTATGTGTGTTTAAGAAGGATAAATGTATCAGGGAGGCTTGTCAGTCAAGCAATAAAGAGAGAAAGCTAAACGCCAACCACTCAGGTGAGTCTCAGTGAAAAACAAAGATATTGAAAGAAAATAAAAGTAGTTTTCAGTGTGAAGAGAGCTGGGAAAAGGAAACAGCAAGTGCTGTGGGAACACATAGCTGGGGGGGCCTGCCATGGGTTTCCCAGAGAAAGTGATGCCTGAGGTTAGCCCGGTGCTGAGGGGCCCAAGAGTGTTCCTGGCTATGAAAAAGCAAACTTGAAGGCCCCAGGAGCCTGGTGCTTTTGAGAATCTCACAGGAGCCCAGGGCAGCGAAAGCAGAGTGACTGATCGAGATTAGAGGTGACTCCAGAGGACGGCAGAGGTCAGGGAGGGCCTCACTGCCATGTGAGGATGTTGGACTTTATCCCCATGGGCATCCACCGAGTGGTAAGCAGGGGAGCCACACACTGAACTCTGACTTTTAAGTGTTGCTCCAGCGGCAGTGAGAAGTCCTAGCCCTGGTGTGGTCACCGCAATATCAGAGATGGGAGAGAACAGCAGCTCAGACAGGGGACAGTGACTCCAGGGATGCAAATGGACAGATTCCCATTCCTGGAAGAAGGCTCAATTGCTATGAAGAGGGAATTGAGTCATGTATCAGGTTGGCGCAAAAGCAACAGTGGTTTCTCATCATTACTTTTCACGGCAAGAACCGCTATTATTTTTGCACAAACTGAGAATTTTGAAATGTTAAAATGAAGGCTGAACTGCCTTAAATTGGTGACTGATTGGATGTGGAGAGTGTGGGGGAGAGGGAGGAGGCATGGATGCTGCCCAGTCATCTGGTTGGGTAACCAAGTGGATAATGATGTCCTTGAGGGAGATGAATTTCTGCAGAAACACAGTTTGTGTGGAAATATGAATCTGTTACGAGCATGCAGTCTGAGATACCTGCCCTCTGCAGCCTTTCTTTCTTTCTTTTTTTTTCTTGAGACAGAGTATCGCTACGTTGCCAGGCTGGAGTGCACTGGTGTGATCTCGGCTCACTGCAACCTCCGCCTCCCAGTTTCAAGCGATTCTCCTTCCTCAGCCTCCTGAATAGCTAGGACTAGAGGCATGCACCACGCCCAGCTAATTTTTATATTTTTAGTAGAGACGGGGTTTCACAACGTTGGCCAGGATGGTATCAGTCTCTTGACCTCATGACAATCCTCCCGCCTTGGCCTCCCAAAGTGCTGGGATTACAGGCATGAGCCACTGTGCCCAGCCTGCCTGCAGTCCTTCTTTCTCCCATTCTTGTCATCTCAGACAATATCTGGTATTTCTCCATTGTAAATCCATCCTATTTCTCCATCATATACAGAAAAACGGCCAGAAAGAATCTTAGAAATCATGTCATCCCCTACCCTTCATTCTACACATAAGGAAACTGAGACCTGACAGAGTTTAGGAGACTTCACCAAGGTGCACAAGACTCCAACCCCTTACACACCCCCTGACTCAGAGCCCGTGCTCAGGTTCCTCCCACACCCCAGGAAGCACTTGTTTCTTTCTTGCTTCTCACACTTGCCACTGTCACCATCGTAACCACTCTTCCTGGCCTAGAAGCCTAGCCTCCTGAAGGTACTCATTCAAACATGAGAAATCACTGGCCTTCTTACCAGTTGAGGCCTCTGTTTAACAGTCATAGATTTACGAATGTTAAAATAATCAGAAGCTGCCGGGCGCGGTGGCTTATGCCTGTAATCCCAGCACTTTGGGAGGCCAAGGCAGGTGGATCATGAGGTCAGGAGATTGAGACCATCCTGGCTAACATGGTGAAACCCCGTCTCTACTAAAAATAGAAAAAATTAGCCGGGCTTAGTGGCAGGTGCCTGTAGTCCCAGCTACTTGGGAGGCTGAGGCAGGAGAATGGTGTGAACCCGGAAGGCAGAGCTTGCAGTGAGCTGAGATCGCACCACTGCACTCCAGCCTGGGGGAGAGAGCGAGACTCCAAGTCAAAAAAAAAAAAAGAAAAAAGAATAATAATAATCAGAAGCAGTTGAAAAGTAGTTGAAGTTGATAACTGCTCAAGTTGCTCACAGGAAACTCCTGTTAGGTCATTTCAGTTTTCATTATGATTACTCAAAAAAAAAAAAAAAAACACCTAAACTATGAGTCCATTAATTTTCACAGTTTTTTTTTTTAATTTTTTTGAGACGGAGTCTCACTCTGTCACCCAGGCTGGAGTGCGGTGGTGCGATCTCGGCTCACTGTAACCTCCGCCTCCCGGGTTCAAGCGACTCTCCTGCCTCAGCCTCCTGAGTAGCTGGGACTACAGGCGCATGCTACCACATCTGGCTAATTTATATTTCTTGTAGAGACGGGGTTTCACCATGTTGGCCAGGCTAGTCTCCAACTCCTGTCCTCAAGTGATCTACCTGCTTTGGCCTCCCAAAGGGCTGGGATTACAGGCATGACCGCTGCACCTGGCCACACAATATGAATTTTTAAACATCCATCTCTATGCATAATAGTTTTCTATAACATTTTGGTTTCCTATAAAATTTCACTCATCATACATTTTCACAGAAAACTGTTATATGGTTTTGTCACATGGTTTCCTATAAAATTTCACTCTTTCAACAAATGTTGGTAGGATTTGCAATTGTTTTTATTAACTGGGTAAAGAAATAAAATCTATGAATTTTGCTCTTTGAGCTTCTATATTTATGATCTATTAGGGTAAAATGGAACATATCAGAAACAACGTGTAATAATAGTTAAGAAGGAGTTTTGTTAACTATTACAAATCTTCAACCCTACACAGTTTAAAAAAAAAAATGCTTACCTGAGGCGAGAGTCCTTAAAGGTGTCCAGATACGCAGGGTAGCTCCATCCAATTCTACTCCCTTTACATCGAAGCTCTACAGTTTGCCCCGCCAGCAGACTCAGGGTAGCAGCGGGTTTCTGGAAGCGACCTTTATCCAGCACTTGCATCATGATAGACTGCGTCTTTGGTGCTGAATTGGCTGAGTCCCTGTCCTTTATTTTAGGAATTTTGGGCTTCACCTTCTTGTTGATAGGTTTGATTCTATTCTCTCCTGGTTCTTTTGGACGCTTGTTCTTGGGAAGGTGTTGGCCAGTAACTGCACAAATGTAAGGAGAGAGAAATGCGCTGTAGTAATGGCATCTTTGGAATATTTGAGGCCAATAACTTTTTTTTTTTTTTTTTTTGGAGACAGATTTTTACTCTATTGCCCAGGCTGGAGGGCAGTGGCATAATCTCAGCTCACTGCAACCTCCGCCTCCCAGGTTCAAGTGATTCTCTTGCCTGAGCATCCTGAGTAGCTGAGATTACAGGTGCCCGCTGCCACACCCAACTCATTTTCGTATTTTTAGTAGAGACATGGAGACAGGGTCTCAGCATGTTGGCCAGGCTGGTCTCGAAGTCCTGACCTCAGGTGATCTGCCTGCCTTGGCCTCCCAAAGTGCTGGGATTACAGGAGTGAGCCACCATGCCCAGCCCTCATAACTTTTAGGTAACTGTAGAGAAGATAACTTTTTAATCCTCCTCTCCTCATATGTCAATATTGTTTTCAGTAAAAGTCATGTAATAATCATTTTTTGATTCTTTAATTTTAAAACATTAAAAAGTATATTTCAGCTCCAAAGATATTATTCAAATTCAGCAAAATAATTCATGTATGAGCTAAAATTTGCCCTTAGAAAACAAAAATATTACTGCCTGTAGTTCACACTGTCTCATAGTCTCCAAGCAGTCACACAAAACAGCAGAAGTGAAGCCATTCAAGGCTGTTTGTTTACTTTGCGGTCTATATGTTGTCACTATTCATTTTGATTCTACTGTTTAAACACAGAAATATGTAGTTCCACAGAGACTGAGGACACAAACTGTGCTGAAAGTGCACGCAAAATATTTTGTGTTTAACGTTAGAAACGGAATCTCACTCTGTCACCCAGGCTGGAATGCAATGGCATGATCCTAGCTCACTGCAGCCTTGAACTCCTGGGCTCAAGTGATCCTCCTGCCTCAGCCTCCTCAGTAGCTAGGCCTACACATATGTGAGACCATGCTGAGCTAATTTTTTTTTTTTAAAGATGGGGTCCTGCTATGTTGCCCAGGCTGGTCTCAAACTCCTGGCCTCAAGCAACCCTCCCACCTAGGCCTCCCACAGTACTGCAATTATAGGTGTGAGCCACTCTGCCCAGCCAAGATTTTGAACCACAGTGAACTTTCTCTCAAAACAAATGGTAAAGCAGACATTACATTTGTCAGGGGCTGGCGATGTCTAGGTAGAATAAAATATTTATTATTAAAGAGTAAATATTAAATGTATACTAATCTGAAGCTTACATATAAATGATCAAAACTCAACTGTAACTGTAGCAATGATTTAGAATTTCACCAACAAAATGTCTTTGGGGAAGGAATATTTTATCACCAACATTGTTGAGAGTTGCTGGCAAATAGTGATAATAAAAAGCTAACTGACTTTAAGTTGCTTTTATTGTCATTTTTGCCTTCTCTATAAGTAAGGCACCCTTACTGCCTGCATCCAGGGAAGAGTGCCCCCACTGTTCTGCCTGTGGTGGGCCACCAGACTCTAAAAGTCTCAGCTAAGCCCCTTGCAGCCACACAGTTCTGTCCACTCAACAAGAATGAATAGGGGACTGTAGGCCAGGTGCAGTGGCTCATGCCTGTAATCCCAGCATTTTGGGAGGCCAAGGCAGGTAGATCAGTTGAGGTCAGCAGTTTGAGACCAGCCTGGGCAACATGGCAAAACACCATCTCTACTAAAAATACAAAATTAGCCAGGCATGGTGGCGCATGCTTGTAATCCCAGCTACTCAGGAGGCTGAGGCACGAGAACTGCTTGAACCCAGGAGGCGGAGGTTGCAGTTAGCTGAGATTCCAGCACTGCACTCCAGCTTGGGCGACAGTGAGACCCTGTCTCAAAAAAAAAAAAAAAAAAAAAAAAAAATGGAAGAAAGATAAAAAAAGAAAACGAAAGGAAAAGGGACTATAGAGTTTCAGTTTGACCATCTGTCTGCAAAAGCTCAAAGGCCACCTCGATAGATACCCACAGAATTACAAAATTTTCAAACTTACAAGATCCTTAGAGATCATTTAGGTCAAGCTCTCATGTTGTAGATTTAAAAACTAAAGGAGGCCCTCCCTGAAAAGTTGAATAAACTGTACAGAGTCACTCAGCTGGTTAGTGGCAGAATGTGAGAACAGAAGTCAGGCCCCCGATTCCTATTCCAAAGTGCTCATTTCACTACATGGAGATAAACATTCTGTACATATTTTGAATAACCACACAGCCCTTGGCCAGTTGAGAGAACGACAGTGCGTTTGTAGAAAATGGGAACATGTGATAGATCAGGAGAAAAGTATAATAAAAAACGCAATTGATTTGGACTCAACTGTGTAATGATGAATTTGGTTTCCTTTGTGTGTTGCCCTTTGAAACGGGAGCAATGTGGCCTCTACTCTTAGTTCAGTCTGGCCCTGACTCTAGAACCAATCCTGCCCTTGGGATCTCTTGGCTCAGTGTCAACAACCAAGCCTCACTCTTTGGGCTTCAACGCCTCAATCCCTGAGCCTTGCTCTATTTTCTGTGACTTCAAGTCCAGCTGTGACCTCTTTCTTCTCTTAGGCCCGAGTCGTTTATTTTCCTTCCTTCCCATACTAAGTTTCCTCTTGGTTATAGGCCTTACTGAGCATTCTCAATCCTCCCAGGAAGCAGAGCTGTGACCTTGAACCCTAGTCTCCAGGGTGGAACCCCCAACATCTGCTGTAGAATCTTCTGTTTGCCCATTATTCTGCTGACCCTGCACATGTGGTTTATCACCCCGGGTTCTAATGATAGGTGGGGGTAGACAATGGCTCCCATGCACACGCTCCCAGCCTCCTAGAAGAAAAAGCACTGCAACAGTTGGGAATGTGTCAGGCCAACAAAAGAACATTAATCCAGCAACATCAATTGTGAAGCATCAGCCTCAGCTCTGCAATAAGGTAAAAGTTAGTTTTTTTCTTAAGATAGAAAATAATAGGCCAGGCATGGTGGTTCACACATGTAATCCCACCACTTTGGGAGGCCAAGTTGGGAGGTTTGCTTGAGGCCAAGAGTTCAAGACCAGCCTGGGCAATAAGCTAAGACCCTATCTCTACAAAAATTAAGGGAAAAAAAATAAGTTTAGTGTGGTAACACACGCCTGGAGACTGAGACTGAGACTTGAGCCCACAAGTCCGAGTTTATGGTGAGCTATGATTGCACCACTGCACTGCAGTCTGGGTGACAGAGCAAGACTCTGTCTCAAAAAAAAAAAAAAAAAAAAAAAAAAAGAAAGAAAGAAAAGCCTACCTTTATAATGCCCAAGATATCTGTGCCCCATAAATACTTTAATGCCTGTGAAATTAATGAACCTCTGGATTAAGGTCTAATTTGGTATTCTGTGTATCATGTAACAGGAATTCAAGCTATCAGAAACGACAATAACCATCTGTAAATCCTATGGAATTTAGACAAACAGAGCTACTTGTCTGACTTCTAAGATATCATATCTTGTGTATCTATGTTACTCGGGAACATCAGATTATCTGATTATGGAGATTATGCATCCAAATACTTGCTATTATCTATGCAAAATAATTTGACCTTTTGACCAAATAGCCCCACCAGCTGATCTAACTGTAGAGTTGGTCCAGCTGCCTGACCACAGAATTGGCCTGTGGTTTGATGGTAATGATGCTAAGTTAAAGGAGCCAGCCTAGTGGCCCCACAGATACCCAGACAGTCCTGGAATTGAGTGACTCCCAAATCCCATGTCTAACTTTTTAAAAGAATGTGACTCTTCAGCCTAACTATGTCAATTGGTTATTTTTCAAAGACCTAAAAAATACAAGAATTCATACTATAAATAAAAGTGAATGTCCATTACCATTGCATTTTTGAGACTATTGCATCGTATATTTTATGGAGAAATAGGTGGCAAAATTCAAGAACCATTAAATATCATTACTAACTTCAGGTCCAGGCCTGCCATTTACTGGCTGTGTGACCTTGGGAAGCTACTTGCCCTCTTCTGTTTCAGTTTTCTCATCTATAAATTGAGAATGATATGGTAATAACTACCTCATAATAACCATAATAATTACTGTGGGAGTGAAATGAGTTAATACGTCAAAAACGCTGAAATTAGCATCTGATCTATAGTAAGTGATTGCTAGCTAAGTGCTATTTGTTTTTTTATGGTTGTCACATGAGATCTTTATAATGAACTTGTGGTGGAAACAAAGCAGATATTATTCTTTTTAAAGTATAGATGCCAAGTAGTTCACTCCAGGTCATCAACAAAGTAGTGAAAAAACAGACCCTCTGACTCCAAGTCTAGAGCTTTCTCTGGCTCATGCCATTGCCTCTCCATCCACTTAGAGATTAGCATATTGTTGCTTTTTCACTTTTTTTGCACAATCTCATGCACCATGAGATTCGTTTGATGTGACATAGAGCTCCAAGCCAAAGAGAACTTGATGCTGGGGATGAGAGCCTCCTCTTCCTGGAAGAGCTGGAGGTGCTTTTCCAAGGCACACATTGGATCCCCTCAATAAGGAGATGCTGGTCAAAACCTCATCTCCAGCTGGGTGCAGTGGCTTATGCCTATAATCCCAGCACTCTGAGAGGCCAAGGAAGGTGGATCACTTGAGGTCAGGAGTTCAAGACCAGCCTGGCCAACATGGTGAAACCTCATCTCTTCCAAAAAATACAAAAAAAGTAGCCAGGCATGGTGGCACACGCCTGTAGTCCCAGCTACTTGGGAGGCTGAGGCATGAGAATCGTTTGATCCTGGGACACGGAGGTTGCACTGAGCTGAGATCGTGCCACTGCACTCCAGCCTGTGCAACAGGCTGAGACTCTGTCTCCAAAAAAAAAAAAAGAAAAAACAAACAAAAACCCCAAAACCCTTATATCCAAAATAAATAAACAAATGTTACAAAGCAAGAAGGAAGCAGGAAAAAGGACCATCATTATTCATCATCAACTGAGACTCACAATCAAATCTTATTCATCAAAAATGACCAATTAGCCTAATTCAATAGAACTGTGTTGGAGGAGAAAATAAATTCATTAGAAGAATCATTGACTGCAGCCTGGATGAGATTTCTTGTTAAGCACAGTCATTAATATCAAAGTGCGAGAGCTGATGGGTTTTCTCCTCCCTGATGGGCAGTAGAGGGGAAAGGCCATCCCTAAGAGTAGCTCCCAGGAACACATACACTTTTCCAGGAACAAAGCTGAGAAGGTGGGAAAGCCACACTATGGAAAGGAAAATGTAGCAAGATGTAGCGAGCCCTTCCTTTCTCTATTCCTTTCGAGAACCCCACTCCAAAAAACCCACCTACTGTCAGAGATTCGAACCAGAGAGACTCCATCTTGAATAAGGGCTGGGTAAAATAAGGCTGAGAACCACTGGGCAGCATTCCCAGGAGGTAAAGGCATTCGTCACAGGATGAGACAGGAGGTTGGCTCAAGATACTGGTCACAGACACCTTGCTGATAAAACAGACTGTGGTAAAGATGCTGGCCAAATCCCACCAAAACCAAGATGGCGACGAACATGACCTCTAGTCATCCTCACTGATCATTATACGCTAATTATAATCCATTAGCATGCTAGAAGACACTCCCACCAGCGCCATGACAGTTTACAAATGCCATGGTAACATCAGGAAGTTATCCTATATGGTCTAAAAAGGAGAGGAACCCTCAGTTCCAGGAATTTCCCATCCCTTTCCCGGAAAACTAATGAATAATCCACCGCTTGTTTAGCATATAATCAAGAAGTAACAGTAAGTATAAGCAGCTGAGCAGCCTATGCCACTGCTCTGCCTATGAAGAAGCCATTCTTTTATTCCTTTACTTTCTTAATAGATTTGCTTTCGCTTTACTTCTATGGACTCACTCTGAATTCTTTCTTGCACGAGATCCAAGAACTTTTTCTTGCAGTCTGGATCAGGACCCCTTTCCGGTAACATTACCACTGTTTAAAGTATCATTTAAAAAAAAAGAAAAAGAAAAAAAAAGCATTTTCTGAGAATTAGATTCTTCGATGCCAGGATAAAGACCTCAATCTGAAGTATTTTCCAGAACACCTGTTAGAATACAGTTGATTACTGTCTTCTTGAAAAACTTGATTCACATGGCTCGCAGGACCCTGTGCTGCCTTGGTTTTCCTCCTGCGTCACTGACAACTCTTCAGTCTCTGGCAGCTGTTCCTCATTTTCCTTACCTGCCTGATCACTCCTCTCTAACTACCCTTCACTAAGTGACCTCACACAGTCCCGTGACCCTTGCTGCATCTATATGCTGAAAGCCGTAGCTCCTGTCCTGACCCGGCCTCTACACTCCAGATCTAAATATCCTGTTGCTTACTCAGCACGGCCACTTGAAACACTAGTAGGCATGTCAAAGTTAGCATGTCCAAAATTTAGCATCTCAAATTTAGCATGTCTGACCTCTGAATGCCCCTTCAGACCTGCTCCTTCCTGATGCTCCCTTTATCAGCAAATGACAATTGCTCAGGACAAAAACCTCCAAGTCTCACTTGTTTTAAATTTTCCTCTCCTAAGCCACATCCAATCCAGCAACAAATTCTTTTGACTTCATCTTGAAAACAGACCCTGAACTCAGCCTCTTTTCCTTCCATCCACTGATACCACCCTGGGCCAAGCCACTTACCATCCAGACATTTATACTATGTCCTAAGCAGCCCCCTGGCTTCCACTGTATCACTCCGGCCACCTGTGTTGCTATAAAGGGATAGCTGAGGCTGAATCATTTATGCAGGAAAGAGGTTTACTCAGCTCACAGTTCTGCTGGCCAGAACATTCAAGACTGGGCATCTGGTGAGGGCCTCAGGCTGCTTCCACTGGTGGCAGAGGTGAAGGAAAATGGGTGTATGCAGAGATCACATGGAGAGACGTGAAGCAAGAAAGAGAGAGGGGAGGTGCCAGGCTCCTTTTAACCAGCTCTTACATGAATTAATGGAGCAAGAACTCACGCTATTAGTTCTATTACCTCCAGGAGGGCAACAAGCCATTCATGAGGGATCCGCCCCCATGACTCAAACACCTCCCATTAGGCCCCACCCCCAACACTGGGGATCAAATTTCAACATGAGGTTTGGAGGAGGTCAAATATCCAAATCATAGCATTGCACTTCTGGCCCCCCAAAACTCATGTCTTTCAAATACTGCAAATTACAAGCAACCTTTCCCAATAGTCCCCCAGATCTTAAATTGTTCCAGCATCAACTCAGAAGTCCAAAGTCTCATCTGAGACTTGAGACAAGTTCCTTACAGCTGTGAGCCTGGAAAATCAAAAACAAGCCTTGGCCATCCCCACCCCTCTAACTTTGCTGGGTGAAGCCCACATGGCTGATCTGAAAGGTTGGAGTTGAATGTCTGTTTCTTTTCCAAGCTGAGGGTGCATACTGCTGGTGGTTCTCTAATTCTGGGATCCCCACATGAGCCCCGTTCCCATGGCTCCCCTAGGCAGTGCCCTGGTAGGGACTCTCTGTGTTAGTTCTGCCCCTGGAGCAGGCTTCTGCCCACACA
The DNA here is from genome assembly GCF_028885625.2 of Pongo pygmaeus. NCBI lineage: Eukaryota > Metazoa > Chordata > Mammalia > Primates > Hominidae > Pongo > Pongo pygmaeus. Next base: position 17,631,272 of record NC_072380.2, on the reverse strand, counting down.
CTCAGGTTTTCTGATACATCCTCTGAAATCTAGGTGGAAGCTAAGCCTCCATCACTCTTGCATTCTGGGAACATGCACACTTGACAACATGTGGAAGCCTCCAAGACTTATAGCTTGTGCCCTCTGGAGCAGCCTCTCTGTTCTACTTATTGGCCTCTTCTGCTCTTATTTGCCCATCTGGAACCACCGCTGGGGCCTTTTAAGTTAAGGCTAGAGCTGGTGCACCTGAGATAGGGGCAGTAGCATCCCGAGGTGGTGCAGGGCAGGAGGGCAGCAGGGCCTGCCCCCCAAAACCATTCTATTCTCCTGAGTCTCTGGGCCTGGGATGGGAGGGGCTCCTCAAAGATTTCCAAAATGGCTATAAGGCCTTTCTCTTATTTTCTTAACTACTAGCACATGATTCAAACAGTCTCTTAGCTATGCCCTTGGATTCTTTTCCCAAAATGCTCTTTCATTCTCTGCCACATGGCCAGGCTTCAGATTTTCCAAACTTTTACTCTCTGCTTCCCTTTTCATAATAAATTCTACCTTTAGGTCATTCCTTTGCTGCTGTAATTGATCTTGAGCCTAAGTTCTTTTTTTTTTTTTTTTTTTTTTTGAGACAGAGTCTCACTCTGTCACCAGGCTGGAGTGCAGTGGCCCGATCTCAGCTCACTGTAAACTCCGTCTCCCGAGTTCAAGCGATTCCCCTGCCTCAGCCTCCCAAGTAGCAGGGACTACAGGCGCACACCACCACACCTGGCTAATTTTTTGTATTGTAATAGAGACAGGGTTTCACCATGTTGGCCAGGCTGGTCTCGATCTCCTGACTTCGTGATCCGCCTGCCTCGGCCTCCTAAAGTGCTGGGATTACAGGCCTGAGCCACCGCACCTGGCTGATCCTAAGCTTTTAAAACCAGCCACACCCACCACTGCTTGAGCACTTTGCTGCTTAGAAATTTCTTCTTTTGGATACCCTAGGACATCACTCTTAAGTGTGGCCTTCCACAAATCCCTAGGGCACGGACACAATGCAGCCAAGTTCTTTGCTAAGGCCTAACAAGGGTGACTTTTCTCCAGTTCCCAATAAGTTATGTTTGCATCTCAGACCTTGTCAGCATGAACTTTACTGTCTATATTTCTAGCAACAGTTTAGTCACAACTATATAACCAATCTCTAAGAAATTCCAAACTTTCCCTCCTCTTCCTATTTTCTTCTGAGCCCTCCAAACTCTTCTGATTCTCTGCCCAGTACCCAGTTCCAAAGCTGCTTCCACAGTTTCAGATATCTTTATAGCAATATCCCACTCCTTGGTACCAATTTTCTGTGTTAGTTCATTTCGCATTGCTATAAAGGAATACCTAGGGCTGCATTGTTTATAAAGAAAAGAGGTTTATTTGGGTCATCATTCTGCAGGCTGTACAAGAAGCATGGAACCAACATCTGCTTCCAATGAAGGCCTCAGGCTGCTTCCACTCAGGGCAGAGGGCAAGGATAACTAGCAGTGCGGAGATCACATGCTGGGGTGGGAGGAGGAGGGACCAGACTCTCTTTAACAAGCAGTTCTTGCTGGAAATAATAGAGAACGCACACATCCCCAACGCATTAATCTCTTCATGAAGGATCTACCCCCAAGGCCCAAACACCTCCCATGAAGCCCTACCTCCCACCACCACCATATGGGGGATCAAAATTCAACTTGAGATGTGGTGGGGACAAACCATATACAAACCATAGCACCTACCTTTGAAAACATAAATCAAATTATGGGTACTTCTCCGTTCAGAAGCCTCCAGTGACTTTCATCTCATCTAGAAGAAAGCCCTAAATCTTCCCATGCCCTACAAGGCTTGGCCATCTCCTGTCCCACACATCACAGCCACAGCCACACTGGCAACCAGTACAAGCCCGTCTTGAAGCTGTTGCACTTGTGGTGTCCCTGGAGTGCACAGGTTTGCTTTCAGCTACCTCTGGGGTTTGCTTCCTCGCTTCAGGCAGGCTTATGGCTATCCATCCAAACAGCATCCTCACACCCCGCCTCAGTCCTCTCCATGTCTCACCCTGTCTTACTGGTTGAATTGTGTCCCCTAAAAAGATATGCTGAAGTCCTAACTCCCAGGTATCTGTGAATGTAACCTCATTAGGGAATGGAGTCTTTGCAAATGTAATCAAGTTTGCATGAGGTCATTAGGGTAGGCTCTCCTCCAACAGAACTGATGTTCTTATGAGAAGACACACACACACATGAAAATGCCATGTAAAGACAGACACAGGGAGAAGATGGTCACATGGCAACAGAGGCAGAGATTGGAGTGCTGCGGCCACAAGCCAAAAAAAATGCCAAGGGGTTGCTGACCACACCCAGAAGCTAGTGGAGGCAGGGAAGGATTCTACCCAGCATCTTAGAAGCTGTGTGGCGCTGCTGACACTGACTTTGGACTACAAGCCTCTGGACTGTGAGCAAACAAACTTCTGCGGTTTTAAATCCTCCCATTCCGGGGTACTTTGTTATGGCAGCCCTAGGAACCTAATAGACCCTGATTCATGATTCTTGATGCCACTTACCACTTCCTTAAATTGTATCTTTACTTCTTTATCTTTCCTCTCCCTTCGCTGAGCACCACAAAGAAAGGGTTTTAGAACCTTGTCTAGGTTTGAAAACCATCAATCCTCTGACCACCAGATCTCTCTCTCTTGCCCTCATACTTTTCTCTTTCTGCGTTTTAGGGATCAGAAATTGTTTTGTATGTCAAACATGCCAGCCAAGATCCTAAATGCTTCAAAGCATTCATTATGTGCATTCATAAACAATAAGGAACTTTAGAATTCTTTTTTCATTAAAATATTTCTGTACTAATTTTTACTCTTTTTTTTCTCAAGAATAAATGAAGACACGAAAATGTCAAAGACTCTTGGTTAGAGAATCCTTGTCATTGTGTCTCTGTCCTTACTTTCTTAGAGATCTGGCTATATTGCCCTCAGACAATAATGAATGTCTTTAGTCCTCCCAGAAAGAAACCCCTTTCACCAGATGCAAAATAAACCCAGGTTACTGAAGACCAGATTAGCTTGGATCAACGTTCTCATGTTGTTCAACAAAACAGCAGTGACAAATCAATATTAACACTTCAATGTTTGCTCCTGACATTCAATAAACATATGTAGGTAATCAAAAGTCAGGAAATACTTGTGATTTTATACCTTTTAATGTGAAAATAGAAGCACCCTATTAATAAACTCGGTGGCATGTATTCCATATAAATGCTGAAAATCAGGTGCTATGATTGATGTCTCCAAGTGGAATCTTGGATTATTTATTACCTGTTTTCATCCCTCAGTTTCATGCCATGGAGTATTATGTGCCTTTCCAGCTACCCATCTTCATGAGGAGAAATAACATTACTTCCAAAAATTTAAAGCATTTTGTAATTGGGAGCAGCCAACTTCACTGGGTCAGGCCAGATGTTCACCCCCACACACACTTGCAGGGAAGTCTTTTCCTCTTAGAAGGCTGTCTTTGGCTAGTTGTGGTGGCTCACGCCTGAAATCCTAGCACTTTTGGAGGCCAAGGTGGGTGGATCACTTGAGGTCAGGAGTTTGAGACCAGCATGGCCAACATGGCGAAACACTGTCTCTACTAAAAATATAAAAATTAGCTGGGCATGGTGGTGCATGTCTGTAGTCCCAGCTACTCGGGAGGCTGAGGCATGAGAATTGCATGAACCTGGGAAGTGGAAGTTGCAGTGAGCTGAGATTGTGCCACTGCACTCCGCCTGGGTGACAGAGCGAGACTCCATCTCAAAAATAATAATAATAATAATAACAACAACAATAAAATAATAATAAAGACTGTCTTTTAGATGTGATCAGAAAAACTAAAAGGCAGTGAAACAAGTTGAGTCGTGGACCTTGTGTCTGTAGTTTGTGCTTTGGGATGGCCCTGAAGGCAGGATATTCCCAAACTGCCAATCGGAGACCGGCACTGGAAGGGCCTCCTGTGTAATCCACTCTCCTTAGTAGCTCCTGGCCACAACTCACGACACAACTCAAAACCAAAAACCATTCTTAATAGGTTTAGCCAAATGGTTACATAACTTAATGAAGCACTGTGTGTTCACTATTGTATCCAAAAATAGTCCGTATATTATAGATATGTGTACTTTTATTTTATTTTTATCTTTATTTTTTTGAGATGGAGTCTCACTCTGTTGCCCGGCTGGAGTGCAGTGGTGCGATCTCGGCTCACTGCAACCTCTGCCTCCCGGGTTCAAGCAGTTCTCTGCCTCAACCTCCCAAGTAGCTGGGATTACACGTGCCCACCACCACGCCTGGCTAATTTTTGTATTTTTAGTAGAGACGGGGTTTCACCATCTTGGCCAGGCTGGTCTTGAACTCCTGACCTCGTGATCCACATGCCTTGGCCTCCCAAAGTGCTGGGATTACAGGCATGAGCCACTGTGCCTGGCCAGATGTGTGTACTTTTATAAACAAAATCTTAGTGCTATTATCACCTAAAATTTATGAACGATTTCTTACATTGTCTGTATTCCGCTTTCTCCAATTGTCTCATAAATGCTTCTTGTTTGTATGGATTACACTTAAAGAAATGGTAAATTTAGTCAGATGTTTGTAATAAACTCACATGGGCCGGGCGAGATCCAGGAGGCAGAATGGAAGCCACTTTCTGAGCCTCTAAGACTGGCAAGTTGGGTATAAACAAAGGAATGGCTGATTTGAAATTATTTTGCCTGGCCATCTCCTGCCCTATTCAAAAAATGATACTACAAATTACATTTCTGCCTTTTCAGCAGTTGCATACAAGGGCCTGCCAGGAGCATTTTAATATTGCATTTTACAAACTGGACTCATGACAACTTCTCTCCGGGCAGAGTTAAGTGTTACTCTCCCAGTAGAAGCTCTGCCTACGTCTTATTAAGCAAAGCTCTAGGCTGAAGGACCCTCATGCTCAACTTCAAGTCCCACAACTATCTTGGATTTTGCAAACTACAATGCGGTATTTTTTTGGCAAATGTAGTTTCCTAGGAAAGAAAGGAACTGGTCAGGATGAACGAGTGGATAAAAATGTGAGCCAGGTCGAGCTGGCTCCAGCATGAAGTTGCATAACAGCAAAAGCTACTTTTCCACTAAATCTAAGCAAAAATTGTGTTGTAGCCCAGGAATTTCAAGAGAGGCTTGAGGCTACCAGGAGGCACCCAGATGAAACATGTACTGTACAAATAACACCCATGGAGTGAATAGAGCAAACAAAACATTTAAATGCTAACAACAATATATAATACACACCACAGTAATACACACACCCAGACACACAGAAAAATAACACCAGACCCTGTGGTCACGGGTGTACAGGACAGGGTGGACCCAGGGCAGGTACACATTCACAAACTCGCAGCGGTCACGGTCCCATACGCGGTACCAAAAAAATGCATTTTCTTCACCATTTCCCATTCAATTAGATAAATATAATATGCCGTGGGGTTTTGATTCGTTTTGAAGTTTCATACACTGACATTTTTGTTCGAAGATCTAGGCAGATCTTGCAAGATTCAAGCCCAAGGTAGTAGACGAAAATACGCCCAGAACTGCGAGGGGAGGGGGAGGTCACCTGGAACTCTGCAACGGAATCAGCGATTGCCGAGCCTAGGTGGCACCCGCTCTCAGCAGCAGAGGTCCCGGCCACGCCGCTGGGAGGTGGAAGCGATCCGAGGCTCCCGCGCCACCTCCCAGACCGACACGTTGACACTGGGGGCTGGACCAGGCGCTGGCTGGGGATGCTTGGTTCGCCCGGAGATGGGGGCTTGGAGAGGTCCTGGTGGGCTCCTAAGGGTCGGGGTAGCTGCTTAGAGGGCTCTCCAGGCAGGGAAAGAGCGGGAGGAAAGGAGACCCCACCAGGAGGGGGCAGGTGCACCGGGCAGGCAGTGGCGCGGGGACTGAGCCACCGAGGGCCGAACGTTAGAGCAAAAGCTGGCAGGAGGGCGGCGGGGGCTTCGGGTCCCGGCTAAAGTCAGGGCACAAGCTAGGTGGCCCCGCGCCCCGAGTCACTCACCATCCTCCAGCGCTTCGTGCACCAGCAGAAGACCAAACAGTAGCCAGACCTTCATCTCGGGAACCTCGAACCTCGGGGCGCAGGAGCGCGGCGGCTGCGCGGGGCGAGGACGCAGGGGAGGCGGCGGGCGAGGGGCGGGCTCCTGGGACGCCGAAGCGGGAGGATTCGGTTTCTTGAGGAGGAACAAGGTTTGGGGGGAAAAGTTGGGGAATTTTTTTTTTTTTTTAGTTCTCTGTGTAATATGACGTCTCCTGCCCCCTGGCGGAGCCGCGGTGCGCAGCACTTCTTCCCAGCGAGGGGAGGAAAGGCTAAGCGTGAAATGTACATTACAACAGCCATTCCTTGAATTTCTCCAACGCTTGGCGTTTTCACCGAGGTTATCAAGTTCAAGAAGGATCAGCGGGTGCTGATGGGGTCACGTTTAACCACGATTGTCCAAATGTTACCAGCGCTCGCCCCACCTACTCAGGCAGAACCTGAGTGCTCTGTAAAAAGTGCTCCCTAAATATTTCTGTTCATTCCATTTCTCTCTCCCACATGCACTCACTCACAGGACCGTTGTCCTGGGTTCTTGCTGCTCCTCTGTGTCTGGCCAGAGTTGGTCTGCTCACCCAGCCCTGTAACTGCTGGTGGGGGTGGGAGGACGGGTTCATGACAGGAATAACGTGGAAAATGAGACTGTGCAGATAACCTGGGCCTGTGGTGGTGAGGCAGGAGAACAGGGAATTAGGGTAAGCACAGACTAGGATATGAGCAGGAGAACAGCAGGTGCAGCCAGTTCGCAGAAGCAAAAGATCAGCAGGTGCAGACAGTTCTAGGCATGATGAGGCGGCACACAGGCCGCATCCTCGCTCCTCTAACAAGGCAGAAGTTTCCACTTTAGCCTCTGATTGGTCGCAGGCCAATCCTTCGTAGGGTGTAACCAGTTGGAGGCCTCTAAAGGGAACCCAAGGGTGTTGCCAAGTTCTTTTCGCTTTATAAAATCCCTGGGGAACGTCAGGCTCTTGTGGCTTGCTGCAGCGCCCTCTGTGAATTGTCTTCTATAAATCTACGCTTTCCTTCCTCTCTTCTGTTGCTTTGTTTTTCCTTGCTTCTTTCTTTCGTTACTCTGTGCATTTCGTTCAATTCTTTGTTCAACAGGCCAAGAACCTGGACAATTCTATCAGGTAACAGTGGGGCAGAGGATACGGGCTTTCACAAGTCCCTCTGCAGAGAGCCATCCTGCGTTTCTGAGCTTGCAGACTCTCATGATCAAAGCAGTTTGCTAGCGGGGGAGATGCCGGTGTGTGTTCCCCCTGGTGAGAAGCAGCCCATCTCATTGTGCTCTTCAGCACCAGGCACTGGTATTAAAGGAAGCTCAATTCTAAATAACAGGAAAGGGATTTGTCCCTCAACACCCAACGAAAGAAGTGCTGCCATTTATAACAAACTAATGCTTCTCAGTCACTTCTGCAGGAGGAACCAAGAATTCTATATTCTGTTGCCAGCTCTAGCCCGAGCTTTGCCACTCACTTGCCTTGTGATGCAGAGAACAGTTGCCTGGGAATAAAGACCAGAGTTCAGATCTTGACACTGGCCCAAACTCTCAACGCCTCTCACAATTCACTTAACCTTCTGGGTTTTAGCATCTCTTGTTTATTAAGAAAGGGAACTAGGCGATTATTTCAACAGGAGTTTGCTATGTGATTAACCTCATGGCTATGAAGGTTAAGACATCATCTATCATAGCTACTTTTAAGGAGTGGACAAGCATTTAGACCACTGCAATGTGGTGTGTCGTATTCTGGGGAGAATTCTGAGCAAAGGACTTGGAGGGTGCTCACAGGAGAGGGTAAATCTGCCTAAGTTGCCCCACCCTGAGATTTCTTTTCATTCTGACCCCATGAATTGACTGCTTAACTCTCACTCCGTGTTGGAGCCTGGGGTTGGGTCTAGATTCCTCCTCTCGGTCGCAGTATCCCCTCCATGCTGACTGTGCATGTGCCAGCTCCGCCTCTCTTATGCCATTATTGTCAAGCTTCACTGCCCTGGCTCAGCTACATTTAGCTTAGAGTGGTCCCTCTTTCTCTTGCCACTTAGAGGCTCTTCTTGGGAGGCTGAGGCGAAAGAGTCATTTGAGCCTGGGAAGCGAGGTTGCAGTGAGCTGAGATGGCACCACTGCACTCCAGCCTGGGCCACAGAGAGAGACTGTCTCAAAATAAATAAATAATAAATAAATAAATAAAAGCAAAGGAGAGAGGCCTCAGAGAATACCCATTCTTCTGCCACCTTGCTCTCAGATTTCTACCATTCAGAACTATAAGAGAATATACTTCTGTTCTTTAAACCACCCAGTCTGTGGTTCTTTGTTATGGTAGCCCCAGCAAATTAATATAGGGGTCTTTATTAGGATGGGAACAGAATTCATAAGAAGTATAACGGCTCCCCAAGACATGTAGCTATTTCATCACAAGGCTTATTATCCTTGAATGAGACAATCTCAAGATGATTTTAAATTTGAAAACAAAAACTGCCCAAGCTGTATTTTTCACAGGTCTTATTTCACTATAAAAATCCACGTGCTTTGTCTCTAGGGTGAGAAAGAATTTTATTATTAGAATGTCGTGTTGATCTTTTCCTTTCCTTTTCCAACAATTACTATAATGTTAGCCAATTCAAATAAGCATTATCTTGCAGCTCTAAATCAAATACAACTTGAAGCCTGCTTTCCCAAGGCCTGATTAATTTTTTTTTGTATGTTTAGCTTGTATCTGGTCACCTTAATGGAACTTCTTAGTAGACTAAATAGTTTTCAGTTGATCTCTTGGGTTTTTAGATAAATGATCACATTACCTGTAACACCCACTTTTCTTTCTTTTCTTTTCTTTTAGATAAGTCTCACTCTGTCTCTTAGGCTGGAGTACACTGGCAGGATCTCAGCTCACTGCAACCTCCACCTCTCGGGTTCAAGCAATTCTCCTGCCTCAGCCTCCTGAGTAGCTGGGACTACAGGTGTGTGCCACCATGTCTGACTAATTTTTGTATTTTTAGTAGAGATGGGGTTTCACTATGTTGGCCAGGCTGGTCTCCAACTCCTGACTTCAAGTGATCCTCCGGCCTCAGCCTCCCCAAGTGCTGGGATTACAGGCGTCAGCTACCGTGCCTGGCCATTTTCATTATCTATTTTAATTAACGGTAGCTTTCTATGCTTACCCATGAAATCTCCCTACTCCATTGCCTTCCGTGCTTTTTATTTGCCCCTTTGAAGTGGTGAATACCATTAGGAATTTGTTAAGTAAGAAAAAATCAGCCAATATTTTGGGCATCCCTTCTCCATCCCCAAGATAAGGACATGTAACTTTTCTAACTAGTCTTCATTAACTACAGACATACAACCAGGATGATTTTTTCACAAAAATCTATCAGGGGAACCCACCGCCAATATTTCAATGTAGGTTCTTTATATTTTGCATAAGTGTTGGCCAGCTGAGAAATAAAGAGAAAGAGTACAAAGAGAGGAATTTTACAGCTGGGCCACTGTGGGTGACATCATATATTGGTAGGACTGTGATGCCCACCTGAGCGTCAAACCAGCAAGCTTTTTATTAAGGGTTTCAAAAGGGGAGGGGGTGTAAGAACACAGAGTAGGTACAAAGATCACATGCTTCAAAGGTCAAAAAGCAGAACAAAGATCACATGCTTCTGAGGGAACAGGACAAAGGGCAAAAGCAGAGCTACTGATAAGGATCCAACAAAGATCACAAGGCAAAGGGCAAAAGCAGAACCACTGATAAAGGTATATGTTCAGCGGTGCATGTATAGTCTTGATAAACATCTTAAACAACAGAAAACAGGGTTCGAGAGCAGAGAACTGGTCTGACCACAAATTTACCAGGGTGGAGTTTTTTCCCCACCCTAGTAAGCTTGAGGGTACTGCAGGAGACCAGGGTGTATCTCAGTCCTTATCTCAACTGCATAAGACAGACATTCCCAGAGCGGCTGTTTATAGACCTCCCCCTAGGAATGCATTCCTTTCCCAGGGCATTAACATTAATATTCCTTGCTAGGAAAAGAATTTAGTGATATCTCTCCTACTTGTATGTCCGTTTATAGGCTCTCTGCAAGATGAAAAGTATGGCTCTTTTTGCCCGACCCTGCAGGCAGTCAGACCTTACGATTGTAACTTCCCTTGTTCCCTAAAAATCGCTGTTATTCTGTTCTTTTTCAAGGTGCACTGATTTCATATGGTTCAAACACACGTTTTACAATCAATTTGCGCAGTTAACACAATTATCACAGTGGTCGTGAGGTGATGTACATCCTCAGCTTGAGAAGATAACAGGATTAAGAGATTAAAGTAAAGACAGGCATAAGAAATTATAAAAGTATTATTTGGGAACTGGTAAATGTCCATGAAATCTTCACAATGTATGTTCCTCTGCCGCGGCTCCAGCTGGTCCCTCCGTTTGAGGTCCCTGACTTCCCACAACATCTCTCCCTTTCTTTTTATATAAATGTGCCACGGCGACAAAGGCTTGTTCATTCTCTCGGTTTTGATGCAGGATTCTTGGACTGGTCTGGCACACTAAAAACAAGCCAATTAAACAGAGAAACATGATTCCAAAATTTGCTACAGTGGAGCCCCCAAGAGACTTAATCCAAGTCGTGGGGTTTAGTCCAGAAAGACTTTCTGCCACCTGATCTGATGCCTCAGCTCCAGGCACAATGGATAAATGAGCTTGAGAGGCTTCAAAAATTTGTTTCTTTAATTTAGTTATGTCCATAAGTAAATTATGTTCCCTGCCCAGAAGGTGACCTTTGACCATTTCCCATGAATGATCAGTCTCATTGTAGGAATACAGTGTGATACAGAAATCAGAAGTATTCCAATTGCACTGCATTTGCATGCAATGTTCGAGACTCCTTAGCCGATCTCCAAGCCAAATAACAGACTGTCTTAAATCAATAATTTGATTAGCTGATTTTTGATCAATGCTCTGTTAGGAATTCCACATTTGGGTGGAATTGGCTTGCCAATCATTAACAAAATAAGCCATTTGAATAGACTGGTGTAATGCCACTCTGGCAGTGGTGGCCAGTTTAGTGACTGTAATTAGGCCCGTGATCACAGCGATTAAAGTGAAAACAAATCTCTTAGATCTTTTGATAATTCATTGTTAGCACTTCATTAATTAAATGTACTGAGGGGGAAGATTCCCAAGGTCTGGGTAAGGTTACTGGTATCCAGATTCCTTCTCGAGCTCGAATCAATATTACACTTTTCCTGAAGTCAAAACGGGAGTTAACACAAGTGTATAAATGACAATTAATGCATTGGACAGTTTGATTATTCGTCCAAATTTTGATATTTCCCACTAACAGCATGTAAGGAGGCTTAACACAACTCTGTATAGGAATAGTCAGGTTGGAGGTAAACAAAGCAGAATGTTTGAATCTATGTTGATACTGAGGGAGAGGAGCGGCGGTGGCAACGCCCGATGTTCTCTGCCGTAAAGAAGCAATCCGAGGTGCCCAGGGATGCGAAGCGGTAGAGGGGCATACCTGGGTCGAGAAGAATTATCATAATGCCAACTGGAGTCCCATAAAGTGGGATCAGCATCAAAAAGAGGAAAAGGGTTCAAAGGGGATCTATCATGGGGTTCAGAATCATGGATGTGAGGGGCGGTAGTGTGAACAACAGACAGAAAAGTTTCTCCTTCCCATATTCACAGTCTGGACATGGCAATAGCCAATTTCCAAAGTTCTGGGTGTTCTGGGCTCAGAATGGGGGAATATCATATGAGGCCCCGGGTGGTAATGCTCTTATCTTCCCACTTTAAGGGAAAGAATGAGCTGAACCTCCTATGCAAAGTAGGATGATGATCCTCGTCTTCCCAATAAGAAATAAAATAAGTAGCCTTCATGCATTCCCTTCCACCAAAGGAACAATTGTTCTTTAAATAGCCCTTTGGTGCCCAGTCTATTACTAAACCATATGAGTCATTTTTTAATACTACTGCATGTGAGTTAACACGATCTTCCCAAATTAAAGTTTTAGATGGGCCCTCAAAATTTTTAGGACGTCGTTTTCCTACAGGTTTATATTGAAAGTATAGGGTATCTCCTATTACTCCCGCTTTCATTTGTCTTAAAGGAGAAAGGGAGAGGCCAGAGACCAAATGTCCCCATTCCCCTGTGGCTAATCTCTCCGGAAGATAAGCAGCCCAGACTTGAGTTTCTAGATGGATGCAACCAGGTGCATGTCCGAGGCACAGAGGAGGGTATTTATAACCTACAGTAACATTAAATGCAGTGCCTTCTTCTCCTGGTTGAGTGGGGCAATGGTCATCTGTAGCTCCAGGCATCCACACACTATCGTTAGTATAGATTTCTGCAGGAGCATCCATCCAGGTGAGAGGTCGAATAAGTGGAGAAAAAGTCACATAAGCCCAATAAGAATAATTTTGTGTAGCAGGTAAATCAGTGTGAGGGGCAACTGGCGAGACAGAAAGTATAAGGAGGAGAATTATTAAATAAAACCTATTTTAAGCAAGATCCAGTGCTGAAGGAGGAAGAGAAGAACAGGGGGATGTTATTTTTAGGCTAATAGAAATGGTGAGTTTTTAGGTTCATAAGGAGAAAAAGAAAGGGAATGAGGAGAAGGGGGATTAGTTAGAGGGGTCTCTGTTGCCATTAAGGAGGATTGAACCAGACCCATTTTGACTTGGCGTGCCAGTCTCTGAGGAGTCGGCAGATGTCTCTTCCCTGTGGTTTTTATTGTCAGTATTCACATGAAGTTTAAGTCTTCTAGTGGGCACCCAGACAGGCGATTGATGATCTCCTGGTGAAACATAAGCATACCCTCTTCCCCACGTTATAAGTGTTCCAGGTTCCCAGGTATTGGTTTGGGAGTTTTTCCATAACACTGGCTTACCTTCATTTAGGGAGAATTTTTTGCCTGTATAATGGCGTTCAGCTGCAGTCAGAGTATTTTCTTTAGGAACATTTAGAAAGTTTAAAGTAAACAATGCTAAGTGTAATTGAGGTAAATTTAGTCATTGGACGGGATGCATGGCCATTTTCCACTCACGGTTTGCATTCTCGAAAGCTAACATACAAAGGAGAATACCTTGAGTGCGCTCATCAGAGATGGATTTTTCAATGGCATCTTGTAATTTAGCCAAAAATTCAGGATATACCTCATTGTGACCCTGTTTAACAGTAGTAAAAGAAACAGGAGCTTGGCCCAGGGTGTGTAATTTATCCCAAGCTCTCATACACACCTTTGTTACTTGTTCCACGGTGAGACCATCAAAGCCTAATTTGGCGGTAGTGTCAGCGTAATTATCGGAGCCTGTGAGCTGAGCCTGAGTAATTGGAATGCCATCAGCCCGATTTAGCTCAGCCTGCAGATGGACCTCCTCTGACCACCAGGTACGGAATTGTAAATGCTGAGATGGAGTTAGAACAGCTTTTGCCAAAAGGTCCCAGTCTAAAGGAAGCAAAATGACCTCAGTACAAAGAGTCTGTAATACCATCCTAACATATGGAGAAGTAGGACCATACTGAGTACAAGCATCCTTGAATTCTTTTAAAAAGGTAAGATTGAGCTGCGCATATCGACACACTTGTACCCCTTGCGCCTTAGGATGTTCCAGCGCAACCGGATAAGCCCACGCCTCTAATCCACTTGTTTCTTTGTTCTGGCGTAATAAGCGTTGCATGGAAGTTTCAAGAGCAGGCACGTAAGATGGAGTCGGCATAGAAGTGACCGGAAAGGTATGTGTAGATAAGGGAAACTGAGGCTGAGGAGGTCAGACAGGTATGAGAGCGTGAGAAAGAGGCATTGGGGGAGCAGAAGAGGCAGAAGCATACTGGTGATTATTGGCCCAATCCCGTGCAACCGGAGTGGCAGGGGCTTCCATGTGTGGAGAAGGGTACAGAGAAGTAGGCTGCTGAGTGACCTACTTCTCTACATCCTCAACTTATGAAGATAACAGGATTAAGAGATTAAAGTAAAGCCAGGTATAAGAAATTATAAAAGTATTATTTGGGAACTGATAAATGTCCATGAAATCTTCACAATGTATGTTCCTCTGCCGTGGCTCCAGCCAGTCCCTCCGTTCGGGGTCCCTGACTTCCTGCAACAAAAATCAATGCTTCGAGGTTTTAGCAGGAATAAAATTTAGTGGTTTTAAATATGGGACTCCTTGGAAACTTCATTCTGATAGAAATGCCAGACATTTTTGATGCTCCCAGAGCCACTCGTCGAGAGACATCTTAGGGTAAGGTAAGGAGCCCAGAAACTTAGTCTACTTCAAACCAATGAAGCACAAGTAAGACCTTCCTAGCGCCAGGATGTACCATGTTTTAAAGATGCATCACCTATTCATTAGTTGCAAGAGCCTCTAAGTGGCAAGGGAAAGAGGGACCACTCTAAGCCAAAATGTAGAATAGGAAAATTGTGACTTGAGAGCTTTGGCCTCTTTTTTCTTTGCTCTTTCTCTTAATAGTGTCCTCCCTCCTCTTTCAACTGTCTCTGCCTATTTGTCTTCTCTTGCTTATTTGCTCTAAATGCTCTTTTTGAAAAGCATCTATTATCAGTCATTTACACTGTGTGCCAATTACAGTGAATGGTTCTATTTTAAGAACAATGGCATGACAAGCCTGATTTCTACCAGAGCAGTGAAATTGTTGGTCCTTCCATGAAACTATCAGACATCAGTGAGCAGGTAGGGAAAGATTCCGGTGACTTGGAGACTCAGCCACTGGGGATGCCCAGAATCTTGAACAGACAATGTTGTAGTATTTGTGGGCTAAGGGACTCAGAGCTCAGAAACTGGCTTGGAGATTGGGGCCCACCCTGGGCTATACAGTACTCCTGGGTAGTGCAGTCTCTATCCTGTGGGTTTCTCTTCTTCTTGACTGCTTCAGTCTTAATAGAGTAATAAGAACTCTACCCAGAGTTTATGACATCTGAAACTCTGATACCTACAACTATTTAAGAGGTGGCTATCAATCTGTTACTAGAAAGGTTTATATAAGTGAGTGAGTATTGAGCTGAGTCTCTTTCTAGTTTCACTCATACTTTGATCTGCATTCATTCATTTATTTACTTTTAGAGACAGAGTCTCGCTCTGTCACCCAGACTAGAGTGCAATGGTACCATCATGGATCACTGAAGCCTCAAACACCTGAACTCAAGTGATCCTCCTACCTTAGCCGCCTGAGTAGCTGGGACTACAGGCACTCAGCTAATTTAAAAAAAAGAAAAAAAATTGTAAAGCTGGAGTCTCTGCTATGTTGACCAGGCTGGTCTTGAACTTCTGGCCTCAAGCAGTCCTCCCAACTTGGCTTCCCAAATTGCTGGGGTTACAGGCATGAACCACTGTGCCCAGCCGCTTTGACATATTTTAAAAGACAAGCTGAGATAACGTGATAGGGAGAGTTATTTTTGTATGTCTTTGAGAATTTTTTGAGATACTTTATGGGATGAAATAATTTACTCTTTCCACACAGATGAGGACTTCTTAGAACAATCTCTTAGCAATCCATGGGCTTTGAGCCCTTAGCCCCAAAAGGAAGCCTATCTGAGTCCTTCTTTAAACACTAAGGAGATCATATTCCTACCTCCAGGAGCTTCTGGCTGGACCTACAGCCCAGAGACAACTACTGGGGGATTATTTCATGTTCATGGGATCCCATGGTGGCAAAACAGAGGTATGGCACTACTACCTCACAGCAACCCTAATCAAACAAAAATTAAATTGTTTGAGGCTTCTACTTGGCAAGTAGTTTGCTATTTTAGCTTGTTTTTTAATGCTTTCTAAATCGATAGTAAAGTTTTTAAAATTCAACATGTTCCCTCCAATTTACTAGAAAAAATAGGAACTGCATACACAAATATGTTTCAAAATTAAACAAGCTAACTCAAGAGATGTGTAATTTTAAGCAATTTAGAAACATTTTAAAAATCTGCATTGAATTCTCCCTCCCTATCAAAGAGTAAAAAGTTGGTAATTATTCACCATATTTAAAAAGTATCCTAGTTACATACAACTGATCAGCAATGGTAAAATGCTATGATTGGTGGAAAGAACATTGATGAACTTCTTGCAGGTCAAAGCAATGTCAAAGTGAATGGCAGTCGTAGTGGTAGGATCCCAGATGTGTGACTGGGGTAGCATGCTTCAAGAGCAACTGGTGTTTTTTGGAATGTGCCATGAGGATTGAGAATACGTGAAGACATCTCTTTCGTCTCACAGGACTTGGTAGTCAGTCATACAGCAGGCCTTAGGCTGCCAGCTTAGTATTCTTCAATTGTTTCAATGTAGATTGCTTATATTTCTGAGCTTTAAAGATTTCCAAATAAATAAGGAGTTTAATTTAGGTAACTATGAAATGTGTGATTTGGTATGGGTGACATCTGCATTCTATATTATTACATATTAAAATTTATTTTAAAAATACACTCACATCAGAAAGCATATTTGACAGTGGTAAAGCAGCAGTTTTTATTTATTACAAATTCTAAAAAAGAATCCAACTTTATAAGTAAAAAGGAACACTGATGATCACTTAAAACATTTAAATTTAAAATTACTACTAAAAAAACCCTTTACATTCACACAAGTCCAATGCCTTTGTTGGTTTTTACAGACATAGAATTTCTGTAGGGTTTTGGGCCCTATCAACAATTTTTATTAAGTACTGCAATAACAAAATAAAGCAATAAAACAACTGGACACTCCTAGAGGACACCAAAGATAAAGGGCCCATTAATCAGGTGCAGGCCAGAGAAACCCAACCTGTTGGCAATATGACGCTCTTTCCCAACTGGGTCTTGGTGAGACACGTGGCACAGCAAGGCTGTCAGTGCATGTGCATAAATTGTAGATCAGGTCCCACTATGCTACTTCCGGAATCAGCCAGCCCTTCCATGAGTCACAGAGGTCCCTTGGTCCTTATTCATCTTGATATACTCATGGGATGTTTGGAATTAAGGAGTCCAAACTACCTTACTTGCATTTGAAGTCTTTCACTTCATATCGTACCCCATCAGTCTAAGAGCCCACCCAACAAGGGTGGCTACAGATAGATGCTCACACTCTATAGGCTGTCTGATCCTGGAACCAGCCTGGGGCCCTGATTATGATCTCCACAGGGCTGTCAGTGGCAAAGGAAAGCTCTTTAAGACCCAGCGATCATAGCAGTGGCATCAGCCATGGTGAATCAAAGTTAAGTACAATGCTCCCAGCAAACAGTGTTACCAGTTGGGTTGAGCAATAACAAAATGCATTTGAAATCAGTAAGACTAAACCGTGTATATATAAACAATAATGAATATTACAAACACCAACAACCACAACAATAACAGATCAGGCTTCTCAAAATCCAGAAACCGGAAGGCTATTTTAAAGTGTTTAAATATAATCATGTAAGGAAAAAAAATCTCCCCAAAACAATAAAGTCAAGCAACCTTATTTTCACATCTATACGACTAAAAAATGAAAATGACCTTTGCTGGCATTATTGCTACGTGAATATCCATACTTTCCCCCTTGATATCTAAGGACATGTGGGAGAACTTTATAAAAAAGTAAAGTGTGCACAGAAGGCACTGTTTTGGCACTAGCAAAAAGGACATTTAATTTCACACGAATCACGTGAACTTTAATAACCCATGATATATATGCTAAACTCAATCCTTTAAAGCCCTGCGGAAACTGTATTTTTCGTGGTAGCAGTTGCTCGAAGCATATTAGGAGAAATCATGAGCAATATCACCAGAAAGGGAGAGTCAAAATCTTGGCATGATTTCATCATGTGGTTTGTAATCTCAGAACACACCCTGATTTAAGATGAGGGAAGGCAAGGCTCAAGTGCTCCCTCTGTTATCATGGGTATTGGAGGCCGATGACTTTTCCTTATGCTTCCTGCTAAGCATTTAAATAAATTTAGAAAATAGGTAAAAATAGATTCTAATTAAAGTGTTATATTTTTATTTATTTATTTATTTTTTTTTGAGGCAGGGTCTCACCGTTGCCCAGGCTAGAGTGCAGTGGCGTAATCTCAGCTCACTGCAGCCTCACTCTCCTGGGCTCAAGCGATCCTCCCACCTCAGCACCCCCAGTAGCTGTGACTACAGGTGCATGCCACCACACCCAGCTAATTTTTGTATTTTTTGTAGAGACAGGATCTTGCTGTGCTGCTCAGGCTGGTCTTAAACTCCTGGGCTCAAGCGATCAGCTTGCCTCGACCTCCCAAGGTCCTAGGATTATAGGTGTGAGCGAGCCACCATGCCTGGCCTTAAAAATTTTTTAACAACTACCTGTAAGCACTCAGGACTTAAAAAGTATTTCGACTAATATTTAAAATTTAAAAGTTTTTAAAAATTTCTTTTATTCATAGAAATGAAAAGAAAACAGTTTCTTACATTTTAAAGGACGGTAATTCTGAAACTAATATTTTCTATCAACTATGGATGGTGATGGTAAAGTTCTATATATTAATGTTACTTTTTCATATATATCTCTCTTAAATGACACTTTGGTTTTCGTTCTCTCAATGTTTATCTCTGGGGAAAATGTGATTAAGATAATCGGTATTTTAGTATATATCAAAAGTTCTAATATAAGTTTTCCTCATAGTTTTTAACAGAGTTTGCATAGCTCTATTCTTAAATGTAGGACTGCCATTGCCTTTTGGTGGTAATTCACAAATTATTATGTTTTCTTAAGAGTATAAAATTGAGGTGCCATTACAAGAAATTCTCACTGAAAATGTTAAGAATATATTTCTTAGTGTAGAAAAGTAATTTAAGCTGCTTTTATTCAATCACAAAAGAATTTGCATATGTATTTCTTAATTACTGGAGAAGACTTTATATAATTTTGATTGATTACTAGTCAAAACTCTACAAAACATTTAGGTAATTCTGAGAAAGTAAAAAAAAATTTAGTTAAAAACATTATGAATTTACAAGTAGAAACAGAAAGGTGCCAAAGAGCTGGTGATACTGACTTTTGCTAATAAAACACCTACCAGGACAGATCTGTCGGAAAAGGTGTGGCAGGAACAAGTAAACAGGAATCCCCAAATGCCCCTACCTCTTCTCCATTCCAGATTACAAAGCACCTGCTATAATGTACTAGAGTTTAGTGATTTCATATTAGAAACATTATAAATACGTCTTAAAGAGTCTATCTATAGGAAATATACATATAAAATCATAGTATATTTTAAAATAGTTTAAAAACTAAAAATTAGGTATAAGCATATCTATCAACATCAAACATCAATTTTTCTCCACATCAGTTGGGTTTTGTACCCACATAACGATATAGTGAAAGCCCACCATAAACCCAACTTACTTATACACTGACGTTTGAGATACACACACACAGATATATATACACTCATACAAACATACATAACTGTTAACATACATACAAACACACACATCCGTTGAGTCTTCACAGAAAAAAATGCACAGTGGCTGACAAAGCATCTTTTCATAGATATTTGTGTCTGCAAAGTGTTTCAATGTGGAAAAATAATTTTTCACTGAATTCTGCTTCAAATTGAGCACAGTGGGCATAACAGTTTTAGCTGCCTGTCACATTCTAAACAAGTTTCTTGATTTCGTTACAGTAAAAGATTTGAGTGTTTATATATAACGTTTGTTCACATTTCCTGTGTGAAGGGCCTATTCTAGACTGGGTATAGAATCAAATGGGTTTTCAGTGTACTGTGACAACAGCAAGGATTTATGAGCATGCCTACAGTCCCTACCAAAATACCCGATCCTGTGCTTATCCAACTCCTTCTCTCCAGTAAACCATGCAGCTTGAGAGAAAATTCTGGGCTTCAGATTTTACCATGTGCACCCTGGAAGTTGTGGAATGTCCGTAGTGAGTTCTGTGTCATGGATGCTATAACACTAGCAGCCAGAAACCCAGGCTTTCTACCTGTTTATTTGATGTTTAATCACAATAAACTCTTGGCTATACAAAACCATCGCAACTTGCTTTTTAATGGCATCAATAAAATAGCTCATTTCTTGGAAGACCCATGAGGAAAACGAATGTTTTCCTTGTCTTTGGATCACACGGGCCAGCTAGCATGCTTGGTAATGTTCACCATGGTGTCCTGGGAAATGTCACCCAGCCTCATCCAATGAACTATTTAATGATCTGTACAAGAAATAGTTCATGAGAAGCAAAACACGCTGCAAATAAACAGTCCACTATTAGGGAACCCTAAAAAGTAAAATATAACAATTAGAGAATCTTACATGTAAAAATTTATTTACTCATTTACAAGGGTAACTGTGTTTATATAGCTTTAATTCAATTTGGTTTTTTTTAGCTTCCAGTTTTAAATAATCATGTTTTTTAAACCAAAATATTTGATTCCCCAATCACTGATGGGTTATTGTATAACACTGGAGCTTGTATTATTAGGCTTAGTGTGGTCATTTGAAAGCAAATGGAATAAAAAGTGCTAAACAATTTATGGGGTAGGGGGAGAAAAACATTCCTAAATGTTTCCAAAAGAAACATCAGAGGCAAATTAGATCCAAAGTCCTTAAATTGGGCCATTTGCCATTTAATATTGGAATAGGGTTCATATCAGAACAGGGGGATTTTCTCTTCTTCTATCCCTTCATTTTTCCCTCTTTGCATGATGCTGCTGTAGCCCCCTCATCTCTAGGACAAGATAAAAAAAACAGAGAAACAAACAGGTGAACTCTGTGCCTGACGACGTTAAGAAAAAAACTAAACTGTGATTAAGTAAGTAATAGAAAAAGGAGGAATCATTCCACTAGTTGTGTGGTCTGGGAGAGTCTGTTGGCTTATTTTAAGTGACTTTTTAGAAAAGGATGCTTGGGGTCTACTTATTCAAGCATTGGTCTAACTCTTTGATCTTCAAACATATTCTCATTACGGCCACCCCATGAGCTTTCTGGCCATGGCGACTATCTTCACGTTTTAATTTAAAGGGTCCCAAGTAGATCACAGTGCCTCTCTTAAGTCCCTGACTGGGGATACGTCATTCACAGCAAGTGAAGACCTCGTATTTTAGGACCACTGTTTGCAAAGGAGACAAAAGTTCAAAAGGATGCCAACTAGTGGCATGGAATGCCACTCCTGGCCTGCGTAGTGCAGCAGAAGCAGACACCCCTATTGGCTGAAGTTTGAGCAAACTGTCATATCTCACAGGAAAAAAAATTTGCATTAAACCCACTGTTGGCATTCACAACTTATTGAAAAGGCTTTTTCCTTATCCCCTCATCTTACCCCTAACCAGTGACAGACACCACGATGAGTAACTGCATTTTTGGCATCCCCTAAACTGACATTAATGAAGTCAAATAAGGTAAAGCCACTAGTATTTCCCCAACTGCAGGGGGCATAGACGAAACCTCTTTACATTCAGTGATTTCCCTCTGTTTCAGTATGTGCAGTGTATGCCACCGATTAATGACGACCCTGGAAAAATGTAACACAATAACAGTAAAACACCAGCTAACTTTTAACACTCATGTTCCCAAGCATATACATACATACATACATATATACATACATACACACATACATAGACACATACATACACACACTCCCACTGTTTGGGGGCTATTCATCACTGATGAATGAAACCTCCACTCAGCATCTGAGGAGATACTGTCCAGATGAGTAAATATAAATTAGGGTGAACTATGTATGCAGCAAACCCATGACAACCCAGCATGCTGATGACATCCCGTCACGGTTTACTCAGAGTAGGATATGTATGCTAAGACGATGACCAGCTCTGCTCCTGCAAGTGTTAGAATTCACTTGTCTTTTCATGGAATATGAAAGGTGAACTGAGATTTCTTGGGTGATGGTCATTTGCTTGAATGGCAGATTTTTCTTCTGTTGCTGCATGAACGTTGTCTGGATAAGCATCTTCTTCATTGTTTTCTTCTCTCAGATGACCCTCCAGGCTGTGTCTGATGCCATAAGAAAAGTAAATCAGGAAGCCTGTTGGGGCGGGAAAAAAAAATCAATGTTTCAGGTATGCCAGAAAATGACTTTTAAGTTATTGAGGTGGAGAATTAAATGTAGAACTTAATAGAGTTTTTCTCTGTCCTTTCTGTAGTACTTTAGAACAGGGGTCACCAACCCCTGGGCCACAGACCACTATTGTTAGCAACCAGGCCACACAACAGGAAGTGAGCGAGCAAAGTCTCTAGCATTTACAGCGTATTTACAGCCACTCCCCATTGTCAACATTACCACCTGAGCTCCGTCTCCTGTCAGAGCAGGGCAGCATTAGATTCTCATAGAAGTGACTGCGCACGTGAGGTATCTAGGGTGCATGCTCCTGATGAGAATCTAACTAATGCCTGATGATCTGAGGTGGAATAGTTTCATCCCAAAACCATCCCCCACCCCGTCCATGGAAAAACTGTCTTCCACAAAACCCATCCCTGGTGCCAAAAAGGTTGGGGACCGCTGCTTTAGAAGAATGAAATGCAAATACAAGATACCCCACAGAAGGTGTCCTTGATCAATATTTTCCTGGTAGAATGTGCCTCTCTATTGTGAAGACCCAAACTTGATAGATTGTATTTTGCTCTCAACAAGTTTTTCAGTGTTTATATGGAAAAATTTTAATTTATGTTCTTAAAAGTCAATACTGTACTTTAAACAAAATGATACGTGGAACAAAGTCTCAAATTATACCCTAAATACAAGTGGTGAATTATCACAGTCAAGGTCAGATATTTTAGAAAGTACACCCTGTATTAACAAAGGGGACACGGACATGCTTTACACATGTCACTGTCACCAGGAGAGTCCAAAGAACTGTGTGCAAAGCAACTCTTTGTTAACAGCCACACTGACTGTGTAGGGATCAGGAGGCAATGTTTTAAGTACCCTCCTAAGATCACTGCAGACATGTAGGCATTTTGCTGTTTTAGTTCTATTTTAGAAAATTGGTTGTGAGTTTTGGGTTGATGTAAAATGACTTTTTCTGGGTTTCATTTTTTTCACCCATAAGCTGAAGGAAATAGAGCCTACATGGTTCTACAGGGTTAGTGGGAGATACTGACTTAAAAAGGCATCTGAAAACATCTGGAAAAGCACTCAGACATCCCTAAGAATTAGGAAAGAAAGAAATGGGAAAAAAAAAGCCTTTATTCCCAGGATGGGGGAGAGGGTGTGTTTCTCTCATCACAGCACACGACATAGGAAAGAGAACCCAACATGAAAAGACCTACCAATTGCCATCCAAATGCTGAATCTGACCCAAGTGTCTGCACTCAACTGGACCATCAAGTAAATGTTCACCAGGATGCTGAACGCTGGCAAAAATGGTAAGAATGGAACCTGAGGGGGAAAACAATCCTTTTCAATATACTCATATTTTGAAGCATATTCCCCAAGTTATTTCAACAGGGCGGCAATTAATTTGGCATATATACTTTCACACCACGTCAGCCACAGTTAAAACCATGCTTCTAGAGACCATAAAAGGAGAATCACATCTGAGAGTATTTACTAAAGCTCAAGGCAACAGGGGATTTATCAGATTCAGTAACACCTGCACCATCAAAATAATATTGGTTTTAGGATTTAGCTTTCTTTGGGGTTTACTGATTTCATTTAGACACACACAGGGGAGACCTCTGAAATGTGGGATACATATAGTTATCCCAGGTACATCCTTCCAGGAAGCCCTCTTCAAACCCAAGCCAGTATACGGTTAGCTCAAATGGGACAGGATAGTTTAACTTGCAGTGGAGGAGCTTAGCTTTTTAATGTTTAATTTAGTTTTATTTTATTTTTAGAGACAGTGTCTCACTCTGTCACCCAAGCTAGAGTGCAGTGATACTATGATAGCTCACTGCAGCCTTGAACTCCTGGGTTCAAGTGATCCTCCCACTTCAGCCTCCTGACTAGCTAGGACTACAGGAATGAGCCACTACACAAAACTAATTTGTTTGTTTGTTTTGTAGAGATGGGGTCTCGCTATGTTGCCCAGGCTGCACTTGAACTCCTGGCCTCAAGCAATCCTCCTGCCTGGGCCTTTCAAACTGCTGGGATTACAGGTGTGAGCCACTACAACCAGCCCAAGAGGAAAGGCTTTTGGTGGGAACAAAGTTCTCATGAGAAGGCAGTGAATTTCTAAAAACAAAATATTCACCCTACTTTTCTGATATTATAGCTTCTTTAACATGAAATTTGCTTACTATTATATATAATAACATTGTGATAGGAACATACCCGTTTTTGAAAAGGCAGTAAGAGGATCAATGTAGAAGGAATTCTGTACAAAAAGGAACATATCGAAAGATTCTGACACGCTCATTCACTGGCTAACCACATTAGAAGTTGCTGAAGCAGGCGGATCACCTGAGGTCAGGAGTTTGAGACCGGCCTGGACAACGTGGCAAAACCCTGTCACCACAAAAATACAAAAATAAACAGGGCATGGTGGCTCACACGTATAATCCCTGCACTTTTGGAGGCGGAGGTGGGTGGATTATTTGAGGTCAGGAGTTCGAGACCATCCTGGCTAACATGGTAAAATCCCGTCTCTTCTAAAAATACAAACATTAGCTGAGTGTGGTGGTGTGCACCTGTAATCCCAGCTACTGGGGAGTCTAGAGGCAGGAGAAGTGCTTGAACCCGGGAGGCAGAGGTTGCAGTGAGCCGAGATCGCTCTACTGCACTCCAGCCTGAGCAACAGAGAGAGAGACTCCATCTCCAGAAAAAAAAAGAAAAGAAAAAAGAAAAAACTCACCAAACTAATTATACAGAGAAAATGAACACAGTATTTTGGGTCTCTAATCTTCATTACACATACCATGAAGGCCACTTTTTGCTGATTCTGGGGCTGCCTCCAGATGGTGAGAACAATGGCAACACAGAGAACAAGAAACAGCGCGAGGAGAGCGAGGCTCCAGGCCTCCAGCCTGGTGATGGCGTGAACTCCGTAAGTGGTCAAGACACTCAGGCCCAACACGAGGAAAGCTGCAGGGGAGATGTGTAGATAACACAGTCAGTACACCGTGCTCCACCCAGACTGCTTGGTGCAAAACAGCATGTTCTGATACAACAATGAGTTCTGTACACATCTACTTGGCGAAATACAAAGAGTCTTCGCCTTGCCCTTTCTTCTTTTTCATTGAGGAGAGACGTCCAGTTGCAAGGGTTTAAGAACCATTGCTTATTTACTCATTACCCTCCCCTCCTTAGAAGCCAACCGCCCTTATTGGTGTTACTGACTGGCATTATCTACCCACGTGCTATCTGTGTCCTCACTGGTTACTTTCAGACTAGGATGCTGTCAGAGTGGTTAATTCCCTTTTTTCAAATGGGAAATGGCACATCTGGTTATTTTAAGCTGTTGTAAACATGGACTGTGATATGATTTGGCTGTGTCCCCACCCAAATCTCATCTTGAATTGTGGCTCCCATAATTTCCATGTGTTGTGGGAGGAACCCAGTGCAACATAATTAAACAGTATGCGGTTTCCCCCATACTGTTCTCATGCCAGGGAATAAATCTCACGAGATCTGATGGTTTTATCAGGAGAAATCCCTTTTGCTTGGTTATCATTCTCTTGCCTGCTGCCATGTAAGATGTGCCTTTCGCCTTCCACCATGATTGTGAGGCCTCCCCAACCAAGTGGAACTGTGAGTTCATTAAACCTCTTTTTCTTTATAATTTGCCCAGTCTCGGGTATGTCTTTATTAGCAGCATGAGAACAGACTAATACAGACTGCTAATGTACACAAACAACATATCATCTGCATCTTTTCTCCTTATTTCGGAGAATGACATCACCACCCCATCTCTGACCATCAAGTCTGCTCTAGGGGCACCTCCTATTTGCTCTGAGAAGCCTGTGCTTCCCTGCTTGCCACCAGTCATCCTGTCCTGTAAAGCCCAGTGAGAGTACGGACTGCCTCTCTTGGCACCCCAGGTGCCCAGTGGAGTGCCTGGCACACAGGTGATGTTCAATACATGTCATTGAAAATATGAACGATTACATAACTGTGGGTAAACAAACAAGGATTTTCTATATTATTGGACAATTCCATCGGGTTCCAGTCAGGTTATTGGCAGGGGTACATGGCCTGCTGCTTTCACCCAGAGGGCATCCTAACCTCTAATGAATGTGCCAGTTTGTACTTCTGTCACTCTCGTCTTGAAGTATTCCTTCCTCTCTTGTTCAATTATCAAGATACAATAAATTTATACAGGTAATATAAAGATTATCTCAACCACTGGTGATGCTTTAGGTGAAAATTTCAGGGTGGTTGCTAATACATTCTAGGGCAATGTGAGGCCCTCTGTTCTCTTTCACATCATGCCAGCTCTACTCACACACATCTTCTGGGTCCGTACAATGTAAGCAGAGAAGAAGACTTACCCAGGAATCCTACCAGAAAGCTCACGAGAGAAGCTGACTGCTGTGTCGGCAGAAGGGAGGGGCAGAAGAGGGTCCGCACACTGAAGCCCTGTCTCTGCAGCATGGTGACCTGGGACTCACTCTTCGAGGTTGCCCTGGGAGACGATCCCAGACCATCTTTCTCGGGAGAACATTTGGGCTGGTCGTAAGATAAGCCAGGCTGGTACCTATTCCCAAACAAACATCTATGTCTTTATTCTCAAATAGACATTTGGCCCAAGTGAAACCAGCACCTAAAACCTTAAGTAAGACATCATACAGAGTGATGGTGTGTAGAGTAAATCAACACTTATGACTCCAGTCCCAGAGCATGATGAGCCAGGACACAAACATTTTCGATGAGACATCTGCAGCAAAATACCCAAATTTCCCCCAGGAGTCACCTAATCAGAGTCATATATTAGATGGCACAAGAAAGTGAAATTGTAAAGTAAGGCAATCACAAAAAAAGAATGATTATTCTGAAATTATCTATGTCCAAAGCAAATGTGGTTCATGAAAACAGCAAAGAAACTCTGGGTAAATTTCAGCTATAAAATAATGCAGTCACCATTTTGGCATTCAAAGGCCTCATCACAGTCTGTCTTTCTGGCCTCATCCTTCCCTACCGATTGTTCTAGCTAAACCCAGACAAGCTCATCTGACCATCCTGCCACCTCTACACCCATTGCATGCCATTTTCCTTTATTATTTTATCTTCCTCCTGTATAGCTTATATCAGGACATCAGCCGTGATATGGTTTGGCTGTGTCCCCACCCAAATCTCACCTTGAATTGTAGTTCCCATAATCCCCACGTGCCGTGGGAGGGACCCAGTGGGAGGTAATTTCATCATGGAGTGGTTACCCTCATGCTGTTCTCGTGATAGCAAGTGAGTTCTCGTGAGATCTAATGGTTTTTCTTCTTTTGTTTTGTTATGTTTTTTTTGAGACGGAGTTTCGCTCTTGTTGCCCAGGCTGGAGTGCAGTGGCGTGATCTCAGCTCACTGCAACCTCTGCCTCCTGACTTCAAGTGATTCTCCTGCCTCAGCCTCCTGAGTAGCTAGGACAACAGGTACCCACCACCATGCCCTAAGGGGCTTTTCCCCCTTTGGCTTGGCACTTCTCCTTCCTGCCATCATGTGAAGAAGGACACGTTTGCTTCGCCTTCCACCATGATTTTAAGTTTCCTGAGGCCTCTTCAGCCCCGTGAAACTGTGAGTCAATTAAACTTCTTTCCTTTATAAATTACCCAGTCTTGGGTATGTCTTTATTAGCAGCATGAGAATGGACTAATACAAGCCTGCTTCTCCTCCTAGTGACTGCCCCAGGCTTTTCAGTGTGGCCTCTTCTCCTTCTGGGCAGACTTTACTTATCTTTGAAAATAACATTTTCCCTCCATATAAAGAAATAGGCTCACTGAGAAAAAATACATGAAAGTATACAGGAGAAATTTAAAACCAGCCATAATACCATCAGCCAGTGTTAATCACTGTTAGCACTTTGGTACAATTTCATCCAGGCATATGTTGTCTATATGGGCATATATGATTTCTTCATGAAAATTTATTATTTAAATAAGTTCAGACACTATATATACAATAGTTTTATATCCTGAAATGGATAAATTTCTCCATAAAATTAAATACCATTTTATTTGCTGTACAAGAGTTCAGTGAATAAATGTAGCCTCATTTATTTAACCATTCCTCTAGTGATCTTCAGCTTAGTTTCATTTTTTCACTATTGTAAATTACCTTTTCCAAAAACATCCTTTACATACATCTGTGTGTGCCTCTGATTAAATCTTTAGCACAAAAATTTTAACAACTGAATCAATGGAACAAAAGGCATAGCATTTTTAAGTGTCGTTAGACATTATGAGAAATTGCCTTTCATGTAGATCAGGCCAACATATCACTCATGGTCAACTTGCATTTGATTCTTTGCTAAAGACCAGATACGCTTCTTCCACTTTTCATTGCTATTTTGATAGATGTGACCTCTCACCTTGGTGAGACTGCTGGCTCCATGGAAGCCAGGAGAGTGAGGGCTCATTTTCTCACTCCCAGAGTCCCTCATGCACGGTACACCCTGTAGAACCACCAGGTGACTCACCTGAGGATGAGAACACAGGCTGCCACCAGAGAATAGGCCATGAGTGTGCCAATGGACATCATGTCCACGAGTGCCTTCAGGTCAAACAGAAAGGCCATCAAAGCTAGGGGGAGAAGAAAAGAATGGTGAAGTAAACGGCCCAGGAGGAAATTCCATACAGTTATTAACGTTCAAGTCAGGGACATCTGACTGCCACTTCGTTTTAGTAGCAAGGATAAGTCAACCAGAGTGTAGAAAATATATCTCACAGTTAATAAGATGTTTTTTACATCATATAAACTGCTGATAGGACTTCAAAAACCCTCAGCTCTCTAGCAACTACCCAAGGCACATTCTACTTGGATTACATAAAAAATATTTGGCCTGACAAAGAGTGAAAACATTACGTGACAGAACACCGTCTTTGATATTTCAGAAGAAAAACACTTCTAGGAAACACTGGCTAGCTCCTTTTTTAAAACCACAAAAAAACATTCAAACAGAAGGTGCTTTCATTATAGATATTATATAATCACTTTAGTTTCCATATGCACTGAGTTATATCATAGACAACTCAATTTTTTTTTCTTTTTTGAGACGGGGTCTCACTTTGTCACCCAGGGTGGAGTGCAGTGGTGCAATCTTGGCTTACTGCAATCTCCACCTCCCTGGTCCAAGTGAGTCTCATATCTCAGCCTCCTGAGTAGCTGGGACTACAGGCGTGCGCCACCACACCTGGCTAATTTTTGTATTTTTCGTAGAGGCAGGGTTTCACCATGTTGGTCAGGCTGGTCTCGAACTGGCCTCAAGTGATCCACTGGCCTTGGCCTCCCAAGATGCTGGGATTATAGGTGTGAGTCACAGTGCCCGGCCTGACTCAAAATTATTTTAGTAATTCTGATAAAATAAAGTAAAATAACTTTCAATTAAATTATGTTTCTGAAATAGGCTAAATTCTACTACGATTAAAGCCATGCATTCCAGGTAGACTTACTAGATCTGAGAGATCAATTTCTGGTCCTGCATACCAAATCCCAAAATATTAAGAGAGAAAACATACTTTAAACAGTTAAATAGCTTAACTTCCACTAAGCAACTGTTTTCTCCACTGAAACATCAAAATAGTGACAATATTAACTTGAATTTAGCATATAGTTTTCCCTGTCATAGTAAGTAGATAACATCACATTCCATTTACATGATGTTTCAGATCCCTCTACAAGATTTAAATCTCTGTGATCTCATCTTATCTTTGAGTCAATGATCCTATGAGATGGGAAATCATTTACGTTTAGGCATTTAAAATGGCTGGATTTGACAATTTTTGACCCCAAACTCAGCAATTGTGAGTGGTTTTTCTAACAGGATTATCCCCATCTTAGAGACAGGCTAACTTAGCAAGGCCACAACTACTTGTCAGTGGCAGAGTTCCCTTCATCCAACAGCCCCATGTTCCTTCTACAAGATCACAGTGTTTCTTTTAACACACTGTATGCCTCACTTTGAAAATTCTTTGCTGGGCACAGAGGTTCACACCTGTAATCCCTGCACTTTGGGAGGCCAGGCCGGGCAGATCACCTGAGGTCAGGAGGTTGAGACCAGCTTGGCCAACATGTTGAAACCCCATCTCTACTAAAAATACAAAAATCAGCTGGGCGTGGTGGCACGTGACTGTAATCAGAGCTACTCAGGAGGCTGAGGCAGGAGAATTGCTTGAACTCGGGAGGCGGAGGTTGCAATGAGCCAAGATCGTGCCACTATACTCCAGCCTGGGTTACAGAGTGAGACTCTATCTCAAAAAAAAAAAAAAAAAAAAAAAAGAAGGAAAAGTATTCATTGCTCATACACTTATACATCAGATTATTACAATTTTGTTATGTTTAAAAATCACAGAGAGCCAAATAAGGTAGCCAAGAGAGAAGAAAATGATAAATTGTCCACACAAGCTCTCTGATCCAAGTTAAAAACAAGCAAAGTAAGGTATGGGAGTACAAAATAAAACAAAAATATTTTAGAGCATTTTAAAAAGTGGTCTATTATAATTATCTTCTTTTAATTATTAATTTTAATATCTTAACATGCCACCAGGTTAAATTCTTCCTGAATAGAGAAAGATAAGCTTTTAAAAATTCCGGATCATTACTGGCAAGTATTTTACTGGAAAGAGAAAATTTTTTATGAGTTAAATAAAATGTATGACTCTTTGTCAAAAAATATTTATAAACTACCTTTAATATCATGTGTTGTTTAAAAATAAAATGGGCTTCACATCATCTGGGCAAACCTTCATTTTAGGGGGGAAGAAATCTAAGCCTGAGAAAATAAGTGACTTGACCTTCTAACATAGTTTAAGAAAGGGCCAGATTGATAAGAAAATGTTTACAAAGTGAAAGTGTTTAAACAAATACATTCTGACCCTGAAAAATTTCCATTTTACACAGAATGAAGCACTAGCTTTTTCTAACCTAATTTCCTAACAATTCAGAGCCTCAACAAAATTGTCATTTTGGTTTGAATTTCTAGTGCCAAGATTGTTCATTATTTTATGTATAAAGCTTGCTAAAGTCTTTCTTTTGCTTCCTGTAACAGTACCTTTAAGGCCATTGTCTGGATCTAGAATCTCACTGAAATTTTCTGCATGAGATAAGGATCTGGCCAAAGATGTTTTACGTGGATATTAAGATGTGCCAAAAGACTAGCAATCTGGATTTTCTGAACATAATTTAAGTACCAAAACTGTTGAAAGGAAAAATAGATTCCTGATGGAGTTGGAGAGGATATGTATGTTCGTAACTGTTAGATGGCTGCGATGGCCCTGGAAGCAAGGATGCCCACCACACTGAGGATGGTGATCACAAGGACCAAGCATAAATCATCTTGAATATTTCTTATTAATAATGCATAAAGCTTAGCATTTAAAAAATCCTATGGCCCCTTAGCAATATTCGATGTATATCCTAGACCAAAAAATTGAATCATTATTTTAAAATTAATATTTCAAAAATTAAGCAAGAATTCCTTAATCAAAAGTTTATATATCAATAATGTAATTTTGTATGCTAGTTCATCAGAAAAGCAATTCATAATATTTAGTGAAGAGCTATTATAACCCTTTGTACATTTGTTAGAGCCCAAAAGATTAAAATAACAAAACAGTAAAAAAAAAAATCCCAAAGGGTCAATTAAGAATGAACTTCAGTATACCACCACCACCGCAATTTTCACCTGTTAATCCCAATGCTTGTAGACTAATTTTTATCAGTGATTTTGTTTTTTTTAACTTACATGCACAGCATGCAGACCCTCTTTATAAGTCCATGCATGCGAATTAAATGTTCCAGTCCAATGCTCAAGAAGCCTAAGTTTGTAAAGCTTACCAGAAATGACCCCTGCAGTCAACGTGGCAGCAACTGGTGACTGCCTCTTACTCACTCTGGCAAGAAATCTAAACAGTAAGCCATCCCGGGCCATGGCAAACAGAATTCGGGGTAAAGGAAACATAGAGCCCAGAAGACTAGAACAGAAAAATTCAAAATCCACATGTGAGTTATTTTAAGGATTATTCTAGACACGTATAGACAGGTAAAGACTGGACACACGAAAATGCAGAACCAGAAAATTCAAAATAGGAAACACTGACAAAAAAGTGACTGAACTTCTTGTAAATCAAAACAGAAAACCACCTAGCTTTGTATTTTTAATGCAGAGTCCTTGATGAAAAAGATCCCCCGTTTCTTAAGAAAAGTCAACTCTCTCTCACCTGCCACTGCACCCGATGATAAAGTAGCAATTATTGGTGTCTTCGTTTTGGAATTGATTTGAGCTAGACATTTGAAAAGCAACCCATCCTCCGCCATAGCATAGATTACACGAGGCATTGGGAAAATGGATCCAAGAAGACTGAATAAAAAGCAAACACATGCAGTATGGCAAACATTCATGCAAGATTACATCCCCGAACGGAAATAAAATAATTGTATAATATTCAGCATGACAGTTGTAATTATGAAGTCATATTATTTATATTAACAATTATGTCATTATTTTTTAAATGCACTATGATAGGGCATTTAAAAAATTTGCTAATATTTACCATTGTGCTATTCATTATTCTGTTACAGATAAGTGCCCAGGAAAATTATCAGACTAAAAACAATATTGCAAGTAATTTGTGTGTACCCACAATTATTACCAAATTAAAACTAAATAATTAAGACTTAACCAAACCAATATTAAGACATTTTTAGCAGCAACAACTTAGAAAATAAAATTACTAATTTGATATGTAATTAAAGACTACGTAATTTTATTTCATAAGCAATAGTTGCAACCTTTATTCAATAATGATATTTTTTTACATTTATTGTGCCAGTATTTTTTCTCATATGCCCTGATCCTGGATCAAGTCAGTAATAATCCCCAGCATCATCAGATAATCAAGGTAGAAAAAGGCAAAGATCAATTTATGTAAATGTAGTATACAGAGGCGGTCACAATGAAAAGTTAGCAGCTGAAGTTTAGTAAGACAGTTTTTGCTTGAGATGTTCGGAATTACTTTTGTTTACTAGCTGCACCATTTCACACATTATTTAGTTGTGAAAAATAACCATGTAAGAGAAAACAAAAAAAAGTATTTTATTTAAAAATCCTTCTTATTTATTTATTTTATTTGCGACAGGGTCTCACTCTGTCACCCAGGCTGGAGTGCAGTGGTACGATCATAGCTCACTGTGCCCTCAAACTCCTGGGCTCAAGCGATCCTCCCACCTCAGTCTCTCAAGTAACTGGGACTGGGACTAAAGGCGCATGCCACCACGCTCAGCTAATTTCTTGAATTTTTTGTGGAGACCGAGCCTTGCTATGTTGCCCAGGCTGGTCTTGAACTCTTTGCTGTAAGTGATCCTCCCGCCTCGGTGTCCCAAAGTGCTGGGACTACAAGAGTGAACCACGGTGCCTGGCCCTTCTTTATCGTTAATAAGGCTCTTTTGAGCTTGGCCATAGATGAATCTTTGTCCATCCCTTCTAAGGCCATGCTGGCATGGTATCTTCACAGTTCAGACTTTTGAAATTACTTGAAGCTATTCAAAATAAACCTCAAGGCCGGGTGTGGTGGCTCATGCCTGTAATCCCAACACTTTGGGAGGCTGAGGTGGGAGGATCGCTTGAGCCCAGGAGTTCAAGACCAGCCTGGGGAACTTAGCGAGACCTCCTCTCTATAAAAAATAAAAAATTAACCAGGTATGGTGTTACATGCCTGTATCCTAGCTACTCAGGAGGCTGAGCTGGAGACATCACTTGAACCCAGGAGTTCGAGCCTCAGTGAACTATGATCATGCTCCGCACTTCAGCCTGCTTGACAGAGTGAGACCCTGTCTCAAATAAATAAATAAACCTCAACACTAGCAGATGGCTGAGAAACCAAGAGTGTCTAATTGCTACTTAATATTGTCTTAACTAGAAAATAAAAGGGAGTTTGAGGGGGAAAAATAAAGCTAGGCTGGTGAATTACATTAAAAGCCTTCTTTTTCTAGTTTCAGACTTTCAGAACCTTCTTTTCAGTGAAAAAATTACTAATCCGGCAAAAAGATTAATTTTCTCTTTGCAAGACTCTTCTACCGTGTGGCATGATAAAAAACTAGAACAAAATATCTGACTCATAATCATATGTTAATTGAAGTAAGGATAGCTCAGGAATCCTGGGAAATGAGTTCTAAAGTATTCAAACAAGCAGCTACTGAAAATCTGAAAACTTGGGATTCAACGACCCTTTTCTCTTCACATATTTATATGAATTTCCACCATTTATTTAAGAGTGATCATTTCTATTTCTAGACCAACTTCACTCTGATTGGTGCTAAGAAGAAAAAGTCTCCATGTTTCACAATAAAAAGCACATTATATTTTTAAAAGACAGAGCATAAGTGTCCACTCACACAGGCTCAGTATTACTCGAACAGAGTGTAGCAAATGCAAGGTCTGTACATACATTCTCAGATGTCTGAAGAACTACAAGTATCACCAAAGCCAACAGAGAAACATTTTAGGACAAGAATCCTGAAGTTTCATAATGCCTATATACATGACTACGTGCCGCAGATATATTTGTGTGTGTGTGTGTGTGTGTCTGTGTGTATCAATGCCATATATATTTCTCCTGAAGCCTGGACCATCACTATCTTAAAAAACTGACTCTGAACTAACAGCAGGGGAGTTTATCCTTTAAGATTTTTATATGGAAATTCTGAGCAAGCTAACCAATAAATACAAAGTTGCAT
This sequence comes from Pongo pygmaeus, assembly GCF_028885625.2. Classification (NCBI taxonomy): domain Eukaryota; kingdom Metazoa; phylum Chordata; class Mammalia; order Primates; family Hominidae; genus Pongo; species Pongo pygmaeus. The sequence goes on along the minus strand of NC_072380.2, from coordinate 17,596,423 downwards.
AATATTTTGTTTCTATTAGGATACTTTTTAAATGGACAAAAGCAAATTTTTAGACACTGACTACTTTGTAGAATCCCAAACAGCCCCTGTCCCAAAGGCAATGCAATGTACCTTGTTGACAAGGCGCAGAGAGAACCAGCTGCGACGACATACTTGGCAGGACCCCATCCCACATATTCAAATGCTACAGGAAGGGGGCTTTTTTCATCGAGGAGGTAGTATGGCATCATAAGTGTTAAAGCTGCAGAGACCCCAAAATAGGCCATAAAGCAAACAAGCAAAGACGTCACAATTCCAATGGGAATAGCTTTCTGGGGATTCCGAACTTCTTCACCTAAGGAAATATAAACAAAAGATGTGTATGCTTAATAAAACATCAATAGGTAAAGAAATTAAATTGTGCAAAATTCTTCCTCTTCTCCAGGGTAATTCTTCTCTGCTTTTGTCCCTTTTCTTTTCTTATCTTGATCCATCTATTTTATTTTATTTTATTTTACTTATTTTTGAGACAGAGTCTTGCTCTGTTGCCCAGGCTGGAGTGCAGTAGCGTGATCTTGACTCACTTCAACCTCCGCCTCCCTGGTTCAAGCAATTCTCCTGCCTCAGCCTCCCGAGTAGCTGGGACCACAGGTGTGCGCCACCACACCAGCTAATTTTTTTATTTTATTAGAGATGGTTTGCACCATGTTGGCCAGTCTAGTCTCTAATTCCTGGCCTCAAGTGATCCACCCTCCTCAATGTCCCAAAGATTGGGATTACAGGCGTGAGCCACCGCGCCCAGCTGATCCATCTGTTTTACATGAAATTTCCTTTATTCTTGAAGGTACTTTCTTATTACATAAAAATCCGATTCCCAGAGGGAGAAGAGGAAAAGTCATGCCAGTCAGTTTCCTATCTCCAGGAAAGAAAAAAACCAACCAACCAACCAAAACCCACAACATAGCAGCACTACTAAGTGTTTAGCGATAGAATAGCAGTCTTAATCCATTTGGAAAATGATTCATCTACAGAGATTAAATGACTGCTGTGCCACTGGTAGGTCCTTAAGTATGAAGGCTTTGGATGAAGTTATTTCATCTATTTGTATGAAGTTCTAATTTCAATTTAAAAAACAGTATACTTTGTACACTAATGAGAATGAATACTCAAAATGTGGTCAATTGTATGGCCATACCATGACATAAAAATAGAGGAGGCATTTAGAGAGTGACTCTGTCATCATTATGATGTTGTATAAGATAACATAGGAAGAACTGACACAATATTTTTTCTCCCACTAACAAAGAGACCATTTAAGAACATGATCATCATGTATGGACCATGTGACAGCACTTCTGGACTGAAGGTTAGGGATGGTAATAATGACTAACATTTATAAAGTAATCAACAGCTTGCAAAGTATTTTTCATATGCATTATTTTAGGTAATCTTCCTACTATTTGAAGAGTAGGAATTGCTCTCCTAAACTTACCAACTGGAAACCAAGGGCAGAGAGTTGCATTCTTTCTTTTTATCATCGGCAGCACGTGTCACAGCTGGGCCTGGAACTAGTGCCCTTCTTACCCCAAATCCCTCTCTCTTTTCTGGACCCTCTGCTGCCACACATGGGTACTCGTGCAAGACAAGGAACACCCATTCTACACTGAGCCAAGACACTGCTCTTACCAGTTGTTGCAATGCAGTCAAATCCCACAAAGGCATAAAAGCAAGTTGCAGCACCAGCCAACGTTCCTGTAAAGCCATAAGGCATAAAGCCACCAGCCCCATAGATACTTGTTCCGTTTTCAGAAGATAGCTCTCTAAGAAAGAGAACAAACACATTGGAAAGTCACTTTGACAGAAAACTCTCCTTCTTGGTGACTTGTCTCAGACTATATCCTTGGAAGGTGGTTGTGTTTATTAGCTCTTTGAAGCTGATATACGTAAAACTGAAACCTTACTCTCTCACCCTGTGCTACAGAATGTGGTGGTGCCACTAACAATGGTACCTAACAATGACCCTCCTGTGTCACTGACACCCAATTACAGGTTGATTGATAGCACATGTAGAAGCCCCAGACCTGCTCCACGTGAACCCACAGCCAGGGAGGATTTTGAGAGCAGAGATTCCACATATGAGCCATGCTCTGGGACAAAGACCAGAAACTTCTTCTCATGGATGCTTATTCTTAGGAGAATTCATTCTTCAATTCATAAAGCATCGAGTAAGGCAGAGTACATGTCTCTAACATTCCTTAAGAAGACATTTAAAAACATGAAACAAAACTTCCTAGTCTTGATTGATAATAATGAAATTGAATATAATATTTTATTATATGTTAAAAACTATGTAAGTTTATAGGATACCAATTTTTTCCCTTATTGGAATGACTAAACAACCTCTGTCAAGAAAAACATACAGGTGTACCCCATTCCATGCAGTAGATATTTGTGTAATCTTACGTCAGCTTGTGCAACTAACAACATTCTCCAAAAAACAAGGTCTGAAGATTACTAAAGCATTAAGAGAATACAATAAAACTGAATGGTGGTCCTGAAGGAAGAACTAAAGGATGCAGGACTCAAAAATACTCATTGTTATTTAGTGGTGGCAAACTGCTGGGGGGGAAAAGATCAAGTTTTTCCAATGGTGATGATCTTCCCTTGCTCTTCCCCTAAACCCGGAGCAGAGCTTGAGGCTGGGAACCAGCAGTTGCATGGGTTCACACAGTTGCTCCACAGGGAGCACACCTATACCTTTAAGTTTGAAGGGAGTCTGGGAAGAGGGGTCTTGGAATGGAACAGCCTCTCAGAAGGGTCTCAGAAGCAAGAAATTTGAGAACCATTGCTCTAGAAGAAAACCCACATATGCCATCTGGTATGGTTTGGCTGTGTCCCCACCCAATCTCATCTTGGATTGTGGCTCCCACAATTCCCATGTGTTGTGGCAGGGGCCCAGTGGGAGGTGGTTGAATCATGGGGGCAGGTCTTTCCTGTGCTGTTCTTGTGATGGTGAGTGGGTCTCACAAGAGCTGATGGTTTTATAAGGGAAAGTTTCCCTGCACAAGCTCTCTCCTCTTGTCTGCCGCCATGTGAGACATGCCTTTCACCTTCCACCACGATTGTGAGGCTTCCCCAGCCATGTGGAACTGTGAGTCCATTAAATCTCTTTTTCCTTATAAATTACCCAGTCTTGGGTATGTCTTTATTAGCAGAGTAAAAATGAACTAATACACCCATTTAAAATATTTTCTTAAACAAGAAGGAGAAAAAAAAACCTCAAATATTTTACCTGGCACTTGCTGATATATTTTTGAGAAACTCTTCACTAATCTTCCAGTTTGCCACATTTCCTTTCACAAACCCAGCAACCATCACAAACAAAAGGACGAGAATATTAACAGCTGTGAAGACTTTATTCACCCAAGCAGACTCTTTTACTCCAAAAGACAAAAGACCTATGGAAAAAGGGCATTTCAATTTTTATTTAGCTTTAGGAAAGGCAATGGCATTTTGAGGCAAATACACGGCTTTGGGATATTATTTCACCAGCATTCATGTCTATAATTTCCATCTATCTACCTCTACCGCTAGTTCTTACTCATTAGTTAATTACCTAATTCTGAAACGTCTTCTGAATGCAACCAACTCAATTTTGGAGGCAGGTCATGCTCATAGAAGACATCACACTTTCTAAGAAACATAAATCTAGTAACTTTGGCCATCTTTGCCAATGATAGGTAAAGTAACATCTAATTTCAAGGTAAATGGTTGCAAACTATTTTTTCTTTTTTTGAGACAGAGTCTCGCTCTGTTTCCCTAGCTGAAGTGCAGTGGTATGATCTCGGCTCACTGCAACCTCTGCCACCTGTGCTCAAACAATTCTCTCACCTCAGCCACCTGAGTAGCTGAGAATACAGGTGTGTGCCACCATGTCCAGCTAATTTTTGTATTTTTTGTAGGGTTGGGGTTTCACCATGTTGGCCAGGCTAGTCTCGAACTCCAGACCTCAAGTGATCCACCTGCCTTAGCCTCCCAAAGTGCTGGGATTTCAGGCACTTAAGCCACAACTCCCGGCCCAGTAGCGAACTTTTTAAAAGTAAACGCTAAAACATATGTCTGCCATGCACACAAAATACATAAATTCTTCAATTGTGCCAAAAAAAATTGTTAAACCTATTCTCATTTTAACAGCTTTATATTCTGATTGTAAAAGTGATCAATTTCCTATTCAAGTACTTTGAAGACACATAAAAAATATAAAGTAGATCAACCGTGCTTTTCCCTCCCAAATTTTATACACACACACACACACACACACACACACACACACACTCTTTTGTGCCAGTAAATATATAATCTCATTTTTAACAGCTGCTTAATCTTTGACTATATTGAGGTACTACACTTTAATTCATCCCTTATTTATAGACAATTAGATCACTCTTTGTTTGTTACAATTATAAATAGCACTGACATAATAATTCTTTTATAAATATCTTTCTACACTTTCCATTTACTTCTTTACAATAATTTTCTGCAAGGTAATACTGCATCAAAGATATGGACTGTTGGTTCCTATTATCAAAATATTCTCTGGAAAGTTTGGCTCAATTTAAAGTATCTATTTTTTCTATTAGGATATTCTATTCATATTGATTATATGATTTGGCTGTGTCCACACCCAAATCTCATCTTGAATTGTAACTCCCATAATCCCCACGTATCATGGAAGGGACCCCGTGGGAGGTAACTGAATCATGGGGGCAGGTTTTCTGTGCTGTTCTCATGATACTGAACACACCTCATGAGATCTGATGGTTTTATAAAGGGCAGTTCCCCTGCACATGCTCTCATGCCTGTCACCCTGTGAGACGTTCTTTCGCTACTCCGTCACCGTCCACCATGATTGTGAGGCCTCCCCAACCATGTGGAACGGTGAATCCATTAAACCTCTTTTTCTTCATAAATTACCAAGTCTTGGGTATTTCTTCATAGCAGTATGAAAATGGACTAATACATTGATTTATAAAATTTATTTATATATTAATGCCATAAGCTCTCTACCTGCCATGTACAACAGATTATGTACATGTAGAAAAGTTATTAGACAAAAAAATAAATTTTCACTTTTTAGTTTCCACCTTGAAAAAAAACTCTTAAACATTAACCCAAAACATCTACTTTGTTTCCTTCCAGTATTTTTCTAATTATATTTATCATATGTATATCTTTAACCCATCTGGTATAAGATTTGGATTATGGACCTAAGAAAGTTTATCTTTTACCATTGAGCAAATGATTGCTGTGAAAAGATGATGCCACAGATTTACTTGTTTCTTCCCCATTATCTATACCACCCACCATCAAATAAGAGAATTTTTCCAAGCACAGATGAAAGAACTTGAATTTTGTTCTTCTACCTGTGTAATTCCTAGAATCATATATTAACCATATAAAGGAAAGCTGTGTGGTCAGCACAATTCCTGACTCTGTAATTATAAGTTAGGTTAGGAACTACTGCTATATACCTCAGAGAATAACAAAGCCACCTTTATATTTCATGTAAGTTTCCCAACAGCGTATATGCACTGTCTACTCTGAGGTCTCATGTCCCACCGGCAGATTAGACACCAATGAATATCTCATCTAAACGGAGCATACACTTCCCATGTATCTTTAGTAGAACAATCGCTTCACGTAACAAGACATTTGGTGTTACAATATGAATAGGGATTTACATAGGAGGTTTTGATCTTCAGAGATTCTAAGAACGAAGTTAAAACATAAGCTTCACCTATAATTAAAGGAAAGATATGATGGTGAATGAACACAGGACAAATGAGCCAAGACCTGAGTCTTGCCGTGGAATTAAACCACGTTATAATTGTGTCACAGCTACATGCTTTTCATCATTTAGAGATTAAAGTTGAATATTTTAAGTTCATTAAAATGATCCCTAAATAAAATATGATGTAAATAATTTAATGCTAGACTGGTTTCTATTTCTAAGCTAGACTGCTTAGAAACCAAAACAAAAATGAATTCTTTGTTGAAAAACAATTGGTGCAATTTCTCTTGACATTAGAATCAAAATGCAAAACATTTTAGATCTATGCACTTGGTTCATGTTCTTATCCTGATCCGTATATAAAACATTTAATTAATGACTCACTTTTTAAAGGGTAAAGCTATTTTAAAAATTATATAATTTTCAAGTAAACATTTCAAAAGAGAAAGATATTTCTGTCTCACTCTTCTAACAAGGGAGAAAACAGAGATAAGGTCGGACAAGAAAGCATGAGGCAGACTGCCCAGGGTAAATAAAGCAAGTAAGAAGTAGGAACAGACACGGTTTTTACTCTTAGGGCAATCCTTGATGGGCATAAGCAGGACTGCAGGTAGGAAGGAGACTCAAAATAGAAAACGTGGCCAGGCATGGTGGCTCATGCCTGTAATCCCAGCACTTTGGGAGGCTGAGGTGGGGGGATCACTTGAGGTCAGGTGAAACCCCGTCTCTACTAAAAATACAAAAATCAGCCAGGCGTGGTGGCGGGCACCTGTAGTCCCAGCTACTCAGGAGGCTGAGGCAGAAGAATCGCTTGAACCCGGGAGACGGAGGTTGCAGTACCACTGCACTCCAGCCTGGGCGACAGAGTCAGACTCCATCTCAAGAAAAGAAAATATTCAAAGAGTTAAGACAAATATAAGGAGACAGAGCTATGCCTATGAAATAAAATCGGCTACCACATGAGTGCTTACTAGGAACCAAACGAGAAGGCTGTAGGAGGCAGACACTTATGCCCTCATTTTATGTATGAGTGAAGGAAAGATTACATAAATTGTTCTATGTTCCAAAGGGAGTGAGTGGCAGAGCAGGATTGCAATCTGGTTATTCGAATTCCTGTGCCTCTTAAAACCGCTATGCTACAATACTGACAAAAACTGGAAAATCCAGGCACTAAGTATGTTTGTCTATATAATGTTGACGTTACAAAATGACAGGTGATTTGAACTTGCTTCCTTTACAACCAAAGGCCTATATTATATAGATGAAGCCATGTCAGAAAAACAGAATATCTTCTAGAAATTGCAAATATCCCTAGTTGTATCTAGCAAGATGAAACAATGCCAAGAAATTATACATTCTTCCTTACTGAAACCACTGCTATTCCTGCAAACCTGCAATTAATTATTTAAAAAATCAATGTCCTCATCCTATTATTTAGTGTGTACCAGGTGCCATTTACTCAGAAGTGCTATTTTTACCACTGCACACAATTTAGACTTAGGTTAAAATGCAATTCCAGCCAGTGACAAACCCCACAGATGTCTAACAGTAACAAAAATGTGTAAATATACTGATCTCGTCTTGGCAACTCAGGCCCCAAATTCAGAAGTAACCTATTTTCCTGAGACAAATAGTGTGGCTCATCCTGGGGAGAGGCGTAACTGGTTTTCTTACCTGCTAGAAGTAATATAAGGCACACAGCAAAAAAATCGGGATATTCTGCAAGACCAGTGTAATTCATTCTGAAGTATGTCCTCAAAAACTGACCAATCTGTTTGCTAAGAAGTTCATCAAAGGTGCCACTCCAGGCTCTTGCAACACTTGATGTACCTTCCCAAAACAGAACAGAGAATACGAAGTCACTGGGGCAAATTAACGTAGCATCATTTGCTACTCTATTATAGGATAAACATGAGTTCACAAAAGATTGAAAATTTTAATCATATATGTAGTATCTGGATATTGATAATCATACAGTAGTCATCAAACGCTCAAATCCATAACTACGGAATCAGGTAACTTTATTTGCAATAAAGAATTATAACTTAACAAGTTTGCAAGCCCACTAAAAGGCATAGTCAGAGATGAAGCAAAAATCACAGAATTTTGTGGCCGGGTGCCATGGCTCACACCTGCAATCCCAGCACTTTGGGAGGCTGAGGTGAGTGGATCACCTGAGGTCAGGAGTTCGAGACCAGCTTGGTCAACACGGTGAATCCCCGTCTTTACTAAAAATGCAAAAAATTAGCCAGGCATGGTGGCAGGTGCCTGTAATCCCAGCTACTCAGGAGGCTGAAGCAGGAGAATCGCTTGAAGCCAGGAGGCAGAGGTTGCAGTGAGCTGAGATCACGCCACTACACTTCAGCCTGGGCGACAGAGTGAGACTGTCTTAAAAAAACCCCACAGAATTTTGTAATTAGAAGGAGACATTTTCGAGATGACAAAAATGAAACACACAGACATCAACTGATGTACCCAACACCTACAACTGAACCTAAGGGCTGTGACTCAGGGCTGCGATTTCTTCCATTCCACACAAGTTAGACTTCTTTTTTGAAACATACCTATCACATACGATAAAATGAGATTCCAGCCAGTGATGAAGGCCCATAGCTCTCCGACAGTCACGTAGGTGTACAAATACGCAGACCCCGTCTTGGGGACACGGGCCCCAAATTCGGCATAGCAGAGGCCAGCCATCACTGAAGCCAGAGCAGCAATGAGGAAGGACACCACGATGCTGGGACCCGAGTCTGCCTTGGCCACCTCCCCAGCGAGGACGTAAACCCCGGCACCAAGGGTGCTTCCAACACCCAGGGCGATGAGGTCCATGGTGGATAAGCAGCGGCATAATTTGGTGTCTTCTAGATTGTCCAGGGTCACGATTTTTCTCCGGATCAGACATCGGGCAAAGGTCAGCGCGGCTCTGCAGGGAATCATGCTGACGTCTGACGAAGGCGACCTGAGCAGAAGGGAGGAGGTTAGAAGCTGATCTGGAATCATCATCCTTCCCTTTGGTAACCTAGCTTCCAGGCACAATTAGAGCTGTGTGTGTGTGTTTGTGTGTGTGTGTATGTGTGTTTCACTTGTTAGAAGAGATGCAGTGACCCAGAGCAGTCAGAAGGAAGGTTTAATAACCAGAGCCTCGAATTTCCTGTAGTTCAATTTCCTGTAGCATACACATCCCTTTATAAGAGACTGCAATAAATGGCTTATGTGGCAAGCAAAGGAATATAGCAGCCTTGGGTGATTAAAAAGATTTGCCATTCTTGTTCGCATATTATAATTCTGTGTTTTTGTTTTTGTTTGGAGACAGGATCTCACTCTGTCGCCCAGGCTGGAGGGCAGTGGCACAATCTTGGCTCACTGCAGCCTCAACCTCCTGGGCTCAAAACAATCCTCCCACCTCAGCCTCCAGAGCAGCTCAGCCTCGGGGTTACAGGTGTGAGACACCATGTCCAAGCTAAAAATTTTCTAACGATATGTTGACAGAAATATATTTCAAGAGATGGCTAATTTCATTCTCACTACAAGGAAGGGAGTGAATTGCCTCATCTTTTAGGTTCTGTCTCTCTTTACTTCAACCATCCATTTAATTCAGGTTCTTTTTTTTTTTTTTTTTTTTTGAGACAGGGTCTCACTCTGTCACCCAGGCTGCAGCACAGGGGCGTGATCATAGCTCAGTGAAGCCTCAACTTCCTGGGCTCAATCAATCCTCTCGCCTTAGTCTACTGAGTAGCTGGGACCACAGGCATGTGCCACCACGCTCGGGTAACTTCTTTATTTTTTGTAGAGACGGGGTCTCACTATGTTGCCCATGCTGGTCTTGAATTCATGGGCTCATGCAGTCCTACCTCCTTGGCCTCCCAAAGTGCTGGGATTACAGGCATGAACGACCATGCCTGGCCCAGATTTTTCAGGCCTTACTAAACACCAGGAATTGTGCTGGGAATATGTGTAGAATGATGTCTTATATAGATGGGGTCTCTAGCCTTACAGGACTTAGCTATCGTCTAAAAGCACGTAAAAACTTAATCGTTACGTATTCTACAGCTTTATCAAGCATGTGTGAGCTTCTCTGTTTTCATTTTAAACAATGAATGTGAAGCAGATGTGAACTTTTTAGAATTTTTTAAAAATCACCTCTCAAAGCCTGCTGAAATCTAAAATGGCTATTCAACCACGCTTTAAGTATGAATTTGTACTAAAATACACATGCTTATTATATTTGAGATTTCTAAATAAATAATTCCAAAGTCCATGCCAAATATTATTCTATGTTCTTTTAAAAATGGAATGAATAAAGTAGACAAAAAGTCACACTCCCCATCTCCTGCAAGCCTAAACAATCTAACACTGAAAAAAATCAGGTTATAAAACAAGGTATGAATATTAGTTAAGAAAAAATACATACGCATATATTACAGTAAAAAGGCTTAAAGCAAAACATATCAAAATATTAACAGTAATTATATTTAGATGGTAGGTTCTTACTTCTCTGTATTTCATATGTTATATTGCTAACACCTATTTCTAATTTGTCTCCAATGAATATGTACAACTTACATGCAAAAGAAATATTAAAAATGAAAGAGCTGTACATGGGATTGTCTACCAAAACATAACTCAGCAGATGAGGAAATAACTGAGGAACATTATCTACACATCAATATAAATATAAATAGAGCTTCCAATAGTGAAAGCAGGTAAGTCAAAGAATATGAAGAAAAGCCTAAGGAGAAATAAAAAATAGAGGACACGTTCCTTGATGAGAAAAATAAACTTTCACACATCTTCAGTATCTTCTGTGCCAACCTGACTGAGTGCCAAAGAATGGCACTTCACAAATGCTTGTGGGAAAATCTGCAAAGACGTTGACATCTCCAGTTTTGCCCATATTCAGGTTTTCAAAGTCAAAACCTATCAATGCTTCCATAAATCAAATGTGTATCAATTTCTACCACTGGCTAACCCTTAAATAGCCCTTTCTCATATATCTAGAAGATAAGTGTTCTGCTTAAAAAGAATTGAGAAGCAAAAAGTGGAAGTTATATAAAGACCAACTGAGGGGGCCAGGAGGGGTGGGAAAGGTAGTTACTAAATGCAGAGCTTCCGTAATATTTAAGCATTTTTACACAGAGATGTACAAAGATCAAGGATTAGGAACCACTGCCAACTGAAAAGTGCTCAGAAACAAAGACCCACTGAAGTTCATTAATGATTTAAGATCACGTGAAAATGAGACATGTCATATACAACTCTGGGAACACAACTGATAAACATACCCATTCGTCATTTAACCAAATAAAACATGCCCATCGTGGAGTACTTAATTAACCTTGACTTTTATGAATAAAAGACATAAATTCTACGACTATTGCATATTTAAAGAGAAAGGATCTGGAAGGAAGCAAGGAAAACAAAGGAAAGATTCTGGCGCTAATAGGATTGCGGGTAAACTTATATTAAATCCTTTTTTCCTGGTACTGTGATTATGATGTTATTTGTGAAATTTCTAAAGAAAAAACAGCATAAAATAAAAGAATAAGCAAGTCGACCAATAAACAAACCTCCTTTGAAAACGTTAAAACAGTAAAAGCTTTTATTATTAAGTTACCCAAAATGAATAAATTAGTGATGGTCATCTCTTCAACACGAAATTGAATTTAATTCACTCCAGATTACACAGGAAGCAGGACTGCTTATAGAAATGCACAGCTTTAATCACATAAGATATGATTTCTACTGCTTCTTTCCTATTTTTTTTCTTTTTTGGAGGAGTTGGGGGGAGGTCTGTGTAGGCAAATTACTTCTTTCCCATTAAAGATGAAAAGTATTTTATGTGTAGTCAGGTTCTCCATTTTGCTCTGGGGAAAAAAGACAAAGATCCCATTTGTCAAGCATTCATTTGCTTTTGAGTAATTAGAAAAGCATACGTCAGAAACTTCTCAGAACTGGCAGGTTACTCAATGTCCTTTGCAAACAATCTCAACTACGCACAGCCTGGTAAAATACGGATTGCAAAAGCCACAATGCAGAACTAATTTTGTAGAACTATAATGAGATGGGAGAAAAGTAAGGAAAAAACATATTGGGTCAATTTAATGAGTCATTTTTAAACAAACATTTATTGAGTCCTAGCAGGTGTATCATGCAGTGCTTAGCAGATGAAGAAAGTGAATCTCGTACGTTTGTAAAATATGCTTTTGTCGAGACACACTGATATATGAAAGTAGTGTGGCAACAAGAGAATGAGAAAAAAATTTGTGTCTAATATTAGTGATATAATTTGATATGTACATATTTTTGAAGTTTTTATAACGTTTTTAACATTTTTAAAAAGATAAGCTCCCTATATGAAATGGTTATGACCATCTTACTCTCATTTTTACAGGGGACTTACTGCCCAAGAAAAACATCCTTCCTACTTATACAACAAATACAAATGCAGAGATAAAATGCAGGGGTTTTGGAGGTGATTCCAATAATCTGGAGGGCACAGACTTTGTTTTTCCAGGAGCAGATGATCTGCACCGTTGTAACCATTGTCAGTTATTGCGGCTGTGACCAAGGGCTCATATTTAATATGAAACCTACATGCATGTAGTATAAGAACAATGATGCAGATTTTGGGAAGAGGCCCATATAAAATTCACACTCGTGTCCTCGTCCTTAGAATATAAGGCTCTAATCAATATCCCTATGAGGTCACAAGTGATTCTGGCAATACCAGAAATAGATATCTTTCTTCAATAAGCAATTATTTTATTAATTGCTGAGACAGTGGCGTCTCTTGAGGAAGATAAATATGTGCATATTAGCTTAGATCTGAAAATAGAATTAGCGAAGGGAGGGCTGGAAGGAACTAGCAACATGCTGTGCTGCAGAAAAGTCTCTGAATGATTTTCATGAGCCTAATGATGCATGTGGATCTTTCTTAGCCCCCACCCCCATTCTGCCCCAAACTTAAGTATAACCGTTTCTACACATCTTATTCCTTGATAAGGCCCTATTAATTCTTGCCAAAAAGCTAAATTCCTTCCTCAGCAACTTGGAATTACCTCCTTCTAAAACTTCTTCAGCCCAGGCCATGAACTTGACAGTACAGAATTTTAGGTCTAGTAAATCCCTAACCCTGATGACATTAATGGAGCAAACATCCTTTCAATGATCCCAGGAAATCTTTCCAAATCTGCTAATCATAGTCACAAGTTGATCCTGGATTTTCACTTTAGTTCAAAAGTTTGATGTTGCATTGAGTCACTTAGAAATGAATCTTTCCCTTCCTCCCCTAAGTAAAGGTTGACATTTCAAACTTAATCTTCTATATCAGTATCCCAGGCCCTGACAATAAATCTTACAGGAGAAACTAGCTGTCGCACACCGGCGGGGGGCAGGTGTTCCAATAAACCCTCGACAAATTAGTTTGTCCGAATTATAACCAATTTTTTCTATCTTCATTCCAGTTGCTAGTTTTGTGGTGAGACATCTGCTCTTTCTGTTTTGGGACTGATGGAAAAAAAAGTAATTAAATCATATAGATAAGTAAGGATCTTTACCGTATTGTTTTTGCCCTAGATCTTTTTTATTTTGCAATGTCCAAACCCAACGTTTCTACAGCGTTAAAGTTCCAAGATAAATTTTCAAATTATAATGTGGGTTAAATAATTTAGTAAAGAGGAAAAAGATATAGCCATAATACCATGGATTTATTGACTTTTATTCTTTTTGCTAAGTTTTGAGAGATTAATTTCTTTAAAAATTCATCAAAAGCATAATGTAGGATAAAAGACTATCACAAGTGGTAACTGCTCAGCCTTGATTAGCAAAAACAGAAACCACAAACCTTTGCATTCAACACTTAAGCCTGAATTTTTCTGGAAAAACAAAGAACACTCTTTCATATTCACTTCACTTTTATTGGGTGCAAAACTTATCTTTTCTCCAAATCAAGTTTTCTGAACAATTTCTTCCTCCAGAATTTTCTCCAGAGAAGTGCATGCAAGTGTAGACACAGGTCAAAACAAAAAACACAACTGAGGCCACTACAAAGTTACAACCAGTGTAGTAATAACATTGACATTTTCTTCCCTTTTATACCAAATCAGTACTGCCAGGAAGTTAGAGGAAAAACATATTATTTCAAATTTTCTGATACAGAATCTAGACACAGGCAAGCATTCTTCCTAAAGACATTCAACAAATAAAGGGCTGGGAAGTCTGTAAAGACAGCTGGTGCTTCCAAACATGTGACTCCATTTCACTTTAGTAAAAGCAACATTACAGTGGGAATAGGCGTACCTAGTTAGCTCAAAGAGATGCAGAAAAAAAAATTAAATGAAGCATCCAACTTTTGTGTTTAGGCTTGGGGAACAGAAGCAGCAAAAATTAAAATGAAGAAAGCAAAGCCCTCGGCACCTTGGTAACCGGAGTCCCTGCCCAGTCAGCACACTGCATTCCCGACCAGAGCTTGGTGGCAGGCTTGGACACTAGGCAGATGCCCACACCCATAGGTCTCCAGCAATCTTTGGCTAGTATGTCACTCTGACTGCCAGTGGGTACAAGCTGTTCCCTCTCCCCAAGCTGCTAGGACCTGTCACCTTATATGTGCCATTGCAAACATGAGGAATGGCCCTTTCCAGAATTTTTTACCTTACCTGGGATCCCGCCACTGCCTCCTGCCCTCCCCACAGCACTGTCTCCATACCCCCAAGTCATGGATCACTGGACCAGAGAGACACCTGACTCAGGGTTAAATAGTCAAAGGCTGGGAATGCTCAATTAGATGTTCTTGAAGCTCTAAAGAACAAAATGATTAGGTCGGTCAAATGGTCCAGTGCAGGCTGACGTCACACACACTGGGGACCGGCTTGACAAGGTGCAGAAACCCACAGGCTGGCAGTAGAAGCCACACAGGGTGGGCTGGGCACGGTGGCTCGTGCCTGTAATCCCAGCACTTTGGGAGGCTTCAGGAGCACTTGAGGTCAGGAGTTTTGAGACCAGCCTTACCAACATGGTGAAACCCCATCTCTACTAAAAATACAAAAATTAGCCAGGCATGGTGTTGTGTGCCTGTAATCTCAGCTACTCGGGAGGCTGAGGCAGGAGAATTGCTTGAACCCGGGAGGCAGAGGTTGCAGTGAGCCGAGATCGTGCCACTGCACTCCCGCCTGGGTGACAGAGCGAGACTCCATCTGAAAATAAATAAATAAATAAAAGAAGCCATACCATGGTCATTCAGAGGAGGACAGAGTTGTGAAAGGCAGCTGCCCCAGCAGGGAGGCAGGGCAAGAGGAGCCTGGGGAGCTTTTCTGTACCCCCAGGCCTTGCTGCTCTTCTAATGCTGGGTGTGCAAGATTCCCCGACATGGTTTGGACATACCTCCTGTGCACTTCAGCTATTTAGAGTGGTCTCTGTTCCTTGAAACCAGAAGCTACTGGCAAAGGTCAAGATGGTACTGAGCGGGCCTGCTTCACCCCACTCTACTCCCACTGTCAACTCTTCCAATCTGCTACCTTCAGCCATTTCTGCTACATTTCCTGGGAATTCCTCCTCTTTCCAAAAGGAGGTTTCCATGATAGAATAACTCTAATTTGTTCACTTTCCAATACGGTACTTAAAGGGTTTAGCCTGCATTAATTCTGCCCTTTACCCACAGACGTATATACTCTCTCCTTGAAAAAAATAGCTTGACATAAGGTAGAATTGTTTGTTTGTTTGTTTGTTCTGTGGCAGGCTGGAGTGCAGTGGTGCAATCTTGGCTCACTGCAACCTCTGCCTCCCGGGTTCAAGTGATCCTCCTGCCTCAGCCTCCCAAGTAGTTACAGGCACCTGCCACCACACCCAGCTGTTTTTTTTGTATTTTTGGTAGACAGGTTTTCCCCATGTTGGCCAGGCTGGTCTTGAACTCCTAACCTCAGGTGATCCTCCTTCCTTGGCCTCCCAAAGTGCTGGGGTTACAGGCATGAGCCACTGCACCCAGCCAGAAAATCTTTTCTTTTTAGACATACATACAACCAATCTGGATTATCGGTAACATCATTTCTCCCAATGCCCACTACTGGAATGAGGAGCATGTAAGAGCTAGTCAAGGCCCCAGGAATACCAAGGGCTCTACAGTACTTACTAAAAACATTTAAAACTTTTTTTTTTTTTTTTTTTTTTTGCCAATGAATCACGGAAGTAAGGCAGCAGCAGAGCAGTAATTCACCTAATGGAGGAAAGGATATAGAGGGAAGCACTGGGAATATTTTACCATACTGGAGAAGGTTTTTTAAGATTCCTGAATCAGGGAAGTCCCTACAACACTTAAGACTTGAATGTTAGTGGGTTACCTTTTGTTAAAAAATGTAAAAAAAAATTTTGTTTTGAGATGGAGTGTCCCTCTTTCACCCAGGCTGGAGTGCAGTGGCATGATCTCAGCTCACTGCCACCTCCGCCTCCCGAGTTCAAGCAATTCTCCTGCCTCAGCTTCCCAAGTATCTGTGACTACAGGCGCCTGCCACCATACTCAGCTAATTTTTGTATTTTTAGTAGAGACAGGGTTTCACCATGTTGGCCAGGCTGGTTTCAAACTCCCTACCTCAAGTGATCCACCTGTCTTGGCCTCCCAAAGTGCTGGGATTACAGGCGTGAGCCACTACGCCCAGCCAAAAATGTAAATTTCTTATAAATACTTCCACTACTTTATTCATTCCCCCAAATACTTGACGCACCCTATCAGGCCCTGAAACAACCATAAATAGGCTGCCCCAGTGCTTCCTTAGTGCCACCTGCAGTTGCAGAGACACACAGATGACAGCCATTGCAATATGAGACAGCTATGCTTGTGCATAGGGGAAGCAGGGCACTGCAAGGGCTCCTAACTCTGACTGTGATGGGGATACAGGTAGTTAGAGAGGCCTTCCTGGAGACAGCTATGTTTGGATGAGTTAAATTTAGCCATCTGAAAGCTCAGTGAGAAGGAGGGCGGGATGGGGCGGTGGGGACACAAGTGTTCTAAGCAGAGAGTGTTCACAGCAAGAGTAAAGAAGCAGAGGGTAGTTCAATCCACATAGAGCTTAGGGAAGGGGAAGCCAGAGGTAAGCAGAGCTAAGCAGAAGGGTCCCTAGGCCGTGCAAGGAGCTTGAACTTGACCCTGCGGGCAGTAGGAAATCACGGAGAACTTTAAGCCAGACGTAGAATTTGAGAAACATCATTCTGACTGTACTATAAATAAGGGATGAGAAAGATCAAGACTAGAGATAAGGAAAAAGGTAAACAGGCTACTCGAATAATCTAGGCACAAGGGACTCTGAGCAGCTCTAGGGGAAGGGCAGTGGGGTGAAGAGATGTGGGTGGACAACAGAGCTTAGCTTCTCCACCTTGAGAGTCAAGGAAGAGGACGAGTGGGAAGGGACACATGGATTTGTAAGCTGGGCGGTAGACTACTGAACTCCTATTCACTCCAAAGTTAAAACGTTAACTTTACATGTCATATAGTTTACAGATAACAATAACAGAGAATCAACAAATTATGTCAGATTGACTTCAGTATAACTTTGTGCAAGGAGGGTTCTGTTTTGTCTTTGTTTTTTTTTTTTCCATTTGAAACTTGCACGCGTGTTCTAAAACTGAAAAAGCAAACACATAGAGACTTTAAATACATGCCTCTAGAATACAGCTAAAATTTCCACATTGAGCTCCTTGAATTATCAGAATTCCAAACAGATTTTTTCTGTTTGGAATGATATTTTCATGGAACAAAGTATTTTAAATGAGTGGGTTTTCTAGCTTACTGAAGATTAGATCTCTAAGTCTTTGACACTGTCCATCAAATCTTGCCACAATTCAGTAATCCTCCTCTAAATGCTGTTGGATTTCAGGGTGGTTATCCACTGTGATGACAGGTGTCCGACCTACTCATCCTTACAAAAGGGTAATCACTTCTCAGATAAACTGTTTAAAAAGATGAGCATAACTGTTGTTTAAAAAGCAAACCACTCAATACTACCTTAATTCCACTTTGAATCCACTGTCCACATAAATTAGAGCTAACTCAAGGATGCCAAGGAAATCCCAAAGACCTGGATAGAACCATGTTCCCGCTGCCCTTTTTAAATAGCCTGTGCCCATCAATAATAGACTGGATAAAGAAAATGTGGTATATACACACTATGGAATACTATGCAGCCATCAAAAGGAACAAGATCATGTCCTTTGCAGGGACATGGATGAAGCTGGAAGCCATTATCCTCAGCAAACTAATGCAGGAACAGAAAACCAAAGACATGTTTTCACTTTAAGTGGGAGCTGAGCAATGAGAACACATGGACATAGGGAGGGGAACAACACACACTGGGGACAGTCAGGGGGTGGGGTGAGGGGAGGGAGAGCATCAGGATAAATAGCTAATGCATGTGGGGCTTAATACCTAGGTGATGGGTTGATAGGTGCAGCAAACCACCATGGCACACGTTTACCTATGTAACAAACCTGCACGTCCTGCACATGTACTCTGGAACTTAAATTAAATAAATAGCCTGTGCTTGGGAAGCGAGCTTCACTTTTCTCTGGATTAGTAACTGACTTTCAGATTAAAGATGCCAGAAGTATGTGCGTGGACCAGGAGGGTAATGGAGTATAAGAAAGCTTTTTGTCTAAAAGCAAAAAGCTGAGAAATACTTTAGAACGCTCTGGTTTCCTCTAATTATTCTCTTTCCAAACAGAGCCAAAGTGTATCCCTTTCAAATCACCACCCTGCACCCACCCTGTAAAAGTTACCTAATTTAATTAATTGTTAGAATTCAACCACTTTTGTCTCAGTGCTAGACAAAATTCTTTCCTTCAACTGTGGCAGAAATGGAATTTAACCAGAATTCACATTCATTTTCAGTTCAAGTTCAAGAAATTTAGAGGGATACTGACTTGGGATTTATGGTTTTGCTGAAAAGCCATTTATTGAAACAAAATGGTCACTTTTGAAACTATATTTTGAATTTTGAAAAACATATTCTGATTTGGTTCTTCTTAAAACACAGCAACAATGTATGAGCATAGATTTTTATCATTAGCTTCTTGATAGACTGTTGAAATGCTGCTATTGGCTCAGAGAAGTTTGCAAGTTCATACTGGCTTCAAATAAATCTGAATAAAATACTCCTATTGTGTGCTCAGAGAAAGCAATTAAAAGGGTGCTGGTTCTTCATGATTCAGAGCCTCTAAAATTTCTATCTAGAACATGCAAACCAAGAACAATTAAAAAAATTAAAACAACTGGAAATAACGTGGTCCTTAAAACTGAAGACTGATGTGCTTGTCACATTTCTATTCTACTTATTAATATGCCATAAATGTAAACAATTTCTCCAATTAAGTTTTCTCCAGACTTTAATTTTTATATTACTGCATAGACTGAATTCAACTTATTAGCTGTTCAATAAACTGTCAGTTTCTCTAAAAGATCAAGCCTTAGACATTTCAAAAAAAGAAAAAAGAAATCTAAATGCAATTTCCAAACAAAATTCCAGGAGGCAAGGGGATACAGGTACAAAAAGACAAGTAAACTGGCCATTACCGTAAAGCTAGATGTCTGTGGGTAAGGGAAGTCCAGGGTACTACTGGGACACACAGGAGGGGACTCCATGCTCACACTGGGATTGGGGTCAGGAGGCAGCAGGGAAGCTTTCCTGGGGAAAGCTATGACTAATCTGATTCTTCAGCCATTATTCCACTCTAAAATTGCTGCGGTTTTCTTTTTGAGACGGAGTCTCGCCCTGTTGCCCAGACTAGAGTGCAGCGGCGTGATCTCAGCTCACTCCAACCTCCACCTCCCAGGTTCAAGTGATTCTCCTGCCTCAGCCTCCCAAGTAGCTGGGATTACAGGCACCCACAACCACATCTGGCTAATTTTTGTAGTTTTTTTTAGTAGAGATGGGGTTTCACCATGTTGGCCAGGCTGGTCTCGAACTCCTGACCTCAGGTGATCCGCCTACCTCAGCCTCCCAAACTGCTAGGCTTATAGGCGTGAGCCATCGCTCCCGGCTACATTTTTTTTTAATAACTAAGAAATATCCATAATCTTTAAGACTCATTTTGAAATTTTGACAATTTATTTAATCAGTCACTTCTTAAAATCAATTCGAAGTCCAAATTTTCCTCTTTGTTACTTTATTTGAAACAATTCCTTCCTTGGAAAAAGATCTTGAATTTTCACATAAATATTTAACAGCAACTATAGTTATTTCCCTGATAAATAGAAAAAAAACCCTTAAAATAATCATATTAGTCTATAAAGTCTTAATCAGAAATTCCTAAAAACACGTATTTTGATTTTTAATTCTGAATAGTAACAGCTTAAGTTACTATAAAATTTAAAATTCAAACCATCTCATAAATTAAAAACTATTTTGGAATCACTGATGAATAGGAATTTTAAAATATTTAAATAAAGTGTGAAAAGTAGGTTTTACAAAGAATATAATTCATAAAAATAAAAAGCATTAGACACCCTGCAATCTAAGCAAAAATTTTAAAAATATATCCATATACACATATATCATACTACTCATGGAGTTTCTCAAATTTCTTTTTAACAACACTCATTTTTTAATCTTTTGTCACCCCAAAACAAAACTTAAACTATAAATTATTTTTCTGTCCTCTAAAACCTTTATAGTGGCTTTGTATTACATACAATATACGGCCATTGTACAGCTGCAGTATTTTCAAATAAGAAGACTGTAAGAAGAGAGAGAAACTCCCTTCCTCCCCGCTCTTGCTGCTTCCTTATAAAGAGGAGTTTCATCTGACCTTCAGGTCTTGCAGCACTAAGATGCAGACAGAGAGAGAGATATCCTATCTTAGGCTCTGAATTACACCATTTCCAGGAAACCAGCCCTGTTATTTCCCAGCCCTGACTTTCAATGATGCCCAGAAAAGGAAGCAATTATTTGAAACCACACTGTATGGAGATTTGTAAATGAATTAGGCTTCCTTCATTTTAAATATGCTTAGAAATATTTAGAAATATCAGCATACTTTAAAATAACAATTAATTCTTATTAAATTTAAATATTATATAAAGAATGAGATTTCAGTTTTAAGGCTTTGCATCTATTTACTGGCTAGATGCAGTAGCTCACGCCTATCATACCAGCACTTTGGGAGGCCAAGGCAGGAGGATCACTTGAGGTCAGGAGTTCAAGACCAGCCCGACCAACACGGCGAAACCCGTCTCTACTAAAAGTCCAAAAATTAGCCGGGCATGGTGGCACATCCCTGTAGTCCCAGCTATTCAAGAGGCTGAGGCAGGAGAAACGCTTGAACCTAGGAGGCAGAGGTTGCAGTGAGTTGAGACTGTGCCACCGCATGCTAGGCTGGGTGTCAGAGAGAGACCCTGTCTCAAAAAAAAAAAAAAAAATCTATTTACTCACACTTGTATCTAATCTGCCTTCTGCCAACTAACTTCAGCAACTTTCCTGGGTTTCCAAACCATCCCTCTGTGACCTGGCCCCAGCCTGGCTTTCTAGCCCTGCATGTTGCTATTCTCCAACGAGTACTGTAGCCCAGTTTGTCCTCCTACTACCCTTAGCACATAAGTCTTCTGGCTCACATAAAGGTGAAAAGGTTTTGACTGAACTGCCACATCCAGCTGCCCCCACCTTGCCCCCTTGCCCTCTCCCTCTGTCCCGGCTCCCAGGCCATCCGAGCTACTGCAGGGACACAGCAAGAAGGTTCTTTCTTATCCTGTCAGCTCCTGAGCTTTCCTTCTGACTCAAAGAAGCAGCGGCGGACCGGGGATGGGGGGCGGGGGGGAACGTAGAAAATTAAAGCTAAGAAACCAGGCTTATTTATATAGCATGGGGTAGGAGGCAGGGAAAAGCTAGCAGCCTGTAAAATGAGAACCTCCCGCTCATTCACCTGCCAGGAAAAGCCGGCAAGAGAGATAAGGGGATGTGGAGAAGTGCTGGTGTTGAATGCAAATGGGGTCTCCTTCAAGAGGTATTAGGTTGGTGCAAAAGTAATCGTAGTTCTTGCTACTGCTTTTAATGGCAAAACAGCAATTACTTCTGCACCCACCAACCTAACACAAGGGAAGGTTGAAATTCCTTTTCAAGGGACTTTTGGCAGCTTCTTTGAAAATGTCCCTCTGGGCCAGGCATGGTGACTCACACCTGTAATCCCAGCACGTTGGTAGGCCAAGGTGGGCGGATCACTTGAGGCCAGGAGTTCGAGACCAGCCTGGCTAACATGGCGTGAAACCCCCTCGTTACTAAAAATACAAAAATTAGCTGGGCTTGGTGGTGGGCGCATATAATCCCAGCCGATTGAGAGGCTGAGGCAGAAGAATCTCTTGAACCCAGGAGGTAGAGGTTGCAGTGGGCCAAGATCACATCAATGGGTGACAGAGCAAGACTGCATCTCTCAAAAAAATAAATAAATAAATAAATAAAAACAAAGAAAATGTCCCTCTGTAGAGACCGAGTACCATGGCACTTGAGTAGGATTGACACTTGCTTATACAATGTGTCCTCTTGCTCCCCCCATCCCCAATGAAGGGAAAACTGCTATTTATACACCATCACTTCTAAATAGGATTCATTTCGCTGGCCATAAATGACTGGCAATTGAGCCCTAGAAATGAGCTTGATAGAACAAGTCAACTAAGGGCAGCAGAGAGAACATTAAGAAAACGGAAGAGATGGTTGTACGTACACAAGACATGCGGTTAAGGACAATTACTGTGATTGCGGCAGAGTGTAAGGAAAACCAGTGTTACTGAACAGAGTGCAGCAGAAGTGTCTAAATAACTCTGCAAAGGTTTTTAAATGAATTTCAATTATTTAACAATCCCCCAGTGACACTTAATGTTAAAGCCTTTATAATGCCCTTTTTTATTATAAAGTACATGTAAATACATTTTAGAAATCTTAACATCACATTTGAAACTCTAGTGGATGATTTTTGTGGGGACCCTAGAGGAAACCGGTCCCCTCTCATCTTTCCTTCAGAATTCCTTTCATCCCTGACAGGCGGCCATGTTGTATGGGCCCGGAGAGCCCCAAGTTTCAAGGACATCCTGTCTTCTCCTTATGCAGCTCTCAATGCTTTTATTTCATGGAGCTCTCCTCCTATAACTCTTACCCATTAGTCTAACTCTGCCCTAAGAACAAACAAAGAAAAGTCTTCTCCTTCAACTAATTCCAAATAGCTACCTTCCCAAGATTTCTCTCCCCTCATATAAATATATTAATTCAAAGTGTAACGACCAGGCCGGGGGCAGTGGCTCAGACCTGTAATCCAAGCACTTTGGGAGGCGGAGGCAGGTGGAGTTAACTTCCTCAGAACTCTAAGCCTTTGACTGCCCCAGGAGTTCGAGACCAGCCTGAAGGAAAGAGCAAAACCCCGTTTCTATAAAAATTAGCCAGACATGGTGATGCGCACCTGTAGTGCCAGCTCCCTGCGGGGAGGCTCAAGTGGGAGGATCCCTTGAGTCCAGGAGGTAGAGGTTGCAGTGAGCCATAACCATGCCACTGCACTCCGGCCTGGGCAACAGAGTGAGACCCTGTCTCTAAAAAAACAAATAAACAAAAAAAGCGTAATGACCACACTGAAAAACAGTTATTAGCTTAAAATATCACCCTCTCAAGAAAACAAAGCGTTCCAGATGTAGGGAAGCAAATATAAAGCCTAATTAGCTTATGATAGTCCTCCATTTTGTCTACTTCTATTAATTCTTTTTGCTTTGTTCTTAAAAAGCACCCGACAGTATACGGAGCTCTGCTGGGTCTGCTCCTCCCTGTCTCCTCAGCTGTCTTCTGCTTCCTCCTCCTCCACTCGAGCTGCCCTGGGCTCCTTGAACTTCCTCAGAACACGAAGCCTCTGACTGCCCCAGGGTTTTCTGCACAGTTGTTTCTTCTTCCTGGAAAGTTACTCCTTCCCGTCTTCGCCTGGATGGCTCCCAATCACCCGACACTCCCTTGAGCTAAATTAGGTCACCCTGTTCTCACAGAACTCTGTATTTTTATGTCACATAAAAAAAATCCTAATTAGTCAACTACTTGGATGAAGACAGATTTTACTCCTTGTTATGTATTGAATTGTGTCCTCCATCCAGAAACATATGCTGAAGTCCTAAAACCTGGTACCTTATTTGGTGACCTTACTGGGAAACAGGGTCTTTGCAGGCGTTATCAAGTTAAGTCACTAATCCAGTAACACTGGTGTCCTTATAAGAAGAGGAAAATGCCATGTGAGACACACGAAGAATGCCATGTGATGACAGAGGCAGAAATTACAGTGATGCAGCTGTGAGCCAAGTAACGCCAAAGATCGACGGCCACAACCAGAAGCTAGAAGAGGCAAGGAATGACCCTCCCCTGCAGGTTTCAGAAGGAGCACAGATAGTCCAGCTGCCACCTTGATTTTGGACTTCAAGTTTCCAGAACTGTAAGACAATCTATTTCTTATTTTAAGCCACCAAGTTTGTGGTACCTTTGAACGACAACACTACGAAATTAATATATTCCTTTAGACTACATGTTTCTTGAAATCAAGGCCTATATTTATTCATTTGTCACATCCCCAGTGTTTTCCCAGTGACTGAAACATGGATAGGAGTAAATATTTGTCCAATGAATGAATGAGGGAGTGAATGATTTATATTTGGTTTGTAGTCAACTAAAACCCTCATGTCTTTTTTCTCAAATATTTCTATACAGTGTGGTCTTCTTGGTTCCATTTTGCTTCACTGATTATTTTAACACCTAAATTCAGCATTTTAAGTTTCATATTATTTGAGGTCATGTTATAACACAAGTCTGTCAATCATGCATTAAGTACCCTACCTACCCGTGTATCACTGCAAATTTGAAAAGCAGGTCTTCTATGTTAATCCAAATGAATGATTTTAAAAACTTAAACCTGACAGAGCCAAGGGCAGAGTACCATGGCATGCCACCAAGATGTCCCTTCAGGTTGATACTGACCCATTGATCAACACTCTGGTATATCATGCAACCAACTAGAAATCCACATTTCTCTCGAACTTATCCCCAGGTTATCACAATATATTAAGTGCTTTGCTGAAATCCTAATACATTATGTTGAAACTTTCCAAATTCACCAGTGTAATAACCGTGGAGAAAGACGGCATGCAGTTCGTTAGGCGTAACGTGTTCTTAGTGAACTCATGATGCTTTCTGGAGATCAGCTACTTCTTTTCCAAGTAGATACCACACACTGCTAAAATTTTTCTGGTGGATGGTCTTCAGCTCCCTGATCCATGGTTTCCAGCATCTACATTGGCTTCCAGTTTGAAAATAAGGGTAACTGCCTCTTTCCTTTCTTCTTCTCTCTTCCTCATACTTCAGGGCACCTCCAAGATGATCTCTAGTCACTCCACACACACACACATCTAAAAATTCCTCCAACGTCATGAGATGTAATTCATCCAGACCTGAAACTGTGAACTAGTTTTAACAGTGAGGTTCTCTCTCACCAACTCGGGTTTCAGGTTCCCTTTCCGTCATTTGTCCTGTCCTCCTAGTCAGGTGGCCCTTCTTCTTGTAAAGACAAAAGCAAAATAGAGATTTAGGAGCTCTGCTTCTCTGTCATCTGCTGCCACCACACCAGGCTTCTCCTTTCTTGTTCGCCTTCCTATTTTACAAGCTTCCAATCAAACATTTCTTTGCCATTTTTCACAAACCCATACTTTTTACTTTATTCTTCCACCTTTTAAATCTGAATCCCTGAAATGATTTCCCATGGCAGCTACAATGAAACCTTCTGGTATCTGCCCCTCTTGTTCCTAACTCAGAGCATTTGTTATCAGATTAGGATTTTGATTGTATTTGTCTTTTCTTCTTGCCAAAAAGTATCACCTTTTAGGGTTATAGTCCATAGAATTATCTCCATATTTTCTCTGAGTATTTAGAAATCTGCTTTTTAAAAATCTAGGGTATAGAGATTGAGTCCACTAGCTAGTCATGAGGGAATGTTCTAAGGTATATGCAAATTACTTCCCTATCATCAAAAGACAAACATTCTATGAATACTACCAAAAAGTAAAGCTTGTGTAAATTTTTTGAACTTCCCAAACTCTCAGTACTCAGCCTCCCCATTTCATTTATCTTACATCAACAAAGACCAAGTTTGTTTAAGAATCTTTCGCAGGAAGGTTTCAACAAATCCTGCTTGCAGGAATGTGCTGGTTTGCAAGCAACAGAACAGTATTTCATCATCTACCTCTCTAGCACCATCCAGTTGCTTAATGTACCCTGAGTGCAAACTCATACACAGCCAATCACTGTCGAGGCACTTAGGATTCTACCATGATAATTTAAAAGTAACCAGTTCATTGTCAAATTAAAACCCTAGCAAACAAATCCTCCCAGATTATCCCCTGTGCCTCCCTCAGGACTCGCCACTCCTACTGTTCATACACCCAAACCTGTATCTATATAGTGTCTTTTTCTAGGACATCTTGCTGTGAATGCAAAGATAACTTGTTGAGAAATAAAAAGAAAATGGAACAAATACTAATAATTGCAACTACGATTTTTGGCCACTTTCTTGTTTCAGATTCTAGAGCTTGTTTGTTTCTTATTGCATATATTTAAGTTCTACATCGTGATGTTTTAATATACATACTGAAATGGTTACGACAGGCAAGCAAACTAGCATATCCATCTGATCACAGTTACCCCCTTTTTTAAAAATAAGACTTCTAAACACTCTATTTTCTTCAAGTAGAGAAATACCCATAATGAAGATAGGCCTTCTAATGAGGGAGAAGAAGAGCCCAGCATCTCTAAGACACCCGGAAAGAAACTAATGAGTTTCTTTCAGCTTAAGAAGTCAAGGCAAACTAATCTGGTGCGCTGAAAGGATCCTTTTAATAGATAGGATGTGATGTAGAGAATGGTGGGAATACGTGGAAAAATGGTTCTGTGTTAGATTACAACTCTGTCTAGACGCAGAGAGAGAGTTGAGCTCTGAATCATCCTTGACCCTTGCCCCAATCAATAATTTTTGGTAATTTCTCCACTTCCAAAAGTTAAAGTACTATCACTATAAGCAGCAAGTGAGCACAGGGGAATTCATCAAGTATGCTAAGAACTTGTTCCTGATTGCATACTGTGGGTCTGTATTTTAATCCCTGCTACGAACAAGCTAAAAAAAAAAAAAACTCAGGATTAGATGCGGAAGACACAACTATGTACATAAATACATAAGTTCTTCAGCGGTGATTTCAGGTGCACCCATCACCCGAGCAGTGTACCCTGTACCCAGTGTGTCGTCTTTTATGCCTCACCACCCCCCACCCTTTCCCGATTCCCCAAAGTCCAATGTATCATTCTTATGCCTTTGTGTCCTCATAGCTTAGCTCCCACATATGACTGAGAACATACAATGTTTGGGTTTCCATTCCGGAGTTACTTCACTTAGAATGACAGTATCCAATTCCATCCAGGTTGCTGCAAATACCATTATTTCATTCCTGTTTGTGGCTGAGTAGTATTCCACGGTGTGTGTGTGTGTGTGTGTGTGTGTGTGTGTATGTGTATACATATCTATATATGTGTATATCTCACATTTTCTTTCTACACTTGTTGATTGATGGGATTTTTGAGCTGATTCCACATTTTTGCAATTGCAAATTGTGCTACTATAAACATGCACATGCAAGTATCTTTTTCATATAATGACTTCTTTTTCCTTTGGTAGATACCTAGTAGTGGGACTGCTGGATCAAATGGTAGTTCTACTTTTAATTCTTTAAGGAATCTCCACACTGTTTTCCACAGTGGTTGTACTAGTTTACATTCCCACCAACAGTGTAAAAGTATTCCCCTTTCACCACATCCATGCCAACATCTATTCTTTTTTGATTTCTTGATTATGGCCATTCTTGCAGGAATGAGCTGGTATTGTATTATGGCTTTTGATTTGCATTTCCCTGATAATTAGTGATGTTGAACATTTTTCCATATGCTTGTTGGCCATTATTTTATCTTTTTTTGAGAATTGTCTATTCACGTCCTTAGCCTACTTTTTGACTTTTTTTTCTTGCTGATTTGTTTGAGTTCTTTGTAGATTCTGGATATTAGTCCTTTGTCAGATGTATAGACTGTGAAAATTTTCTCCCATTCTGTGGGTTGTCTGTTAATTCTGCTGATTATTTCTTTCGCTGGGGAGAAGCTTTTTAGTTTAATTAAGTCCATCTAGTTATCTTTGTTTTTGCTGCATTTGCTTTTGGATTCTTGGTCATGAACTCTTTGCCTAAGCCAATGTCTAGAAGGGTTTTTCCAATGTTATCTTCTGGAACTTTTACGATTTCAGGTCTTAGATTTAAGTCTTTGATCCATCTTGAGCTAATTTTTGTATAAGTTGAGAGATGAGGATCCAGTTTCATTCTTCTACATGTGGCTAGCCAATAATCCCATCACCATTTGCTGAAAAAGGTGTTCTTTCCCCACTTTATGCCACGTTTGCTTTGTTGAAGACCAGTTGGCTGTAAGTATTTGGGTTTATTTCTAGGTTCTCTATTCTGTTCCACTGGTCTGTGTGCTATTCTTATACCAGTACCATGCTGTTTTGGTGACTATGGCCTTACGATATAGTTTGAAATCAGGTAATGTGATGCCTCCAGATTTGTTCTTTTTGCTTAGTCTTGCTTTGGCTATGTGGGCTCTTTTTTGGTTCTATTAGGATTGTTTTTCCTAGTTCTGTGAAGAATGATGGCGGCATTTTGATGGGAGTTGCATTGAATTTGTAGATTACTTTTGGCCATATGGTCATTTTCTTTCCTTTTTTCTCCCTCCTTTTTTTTTAATTTATGTTCCAGGATACACGTGCAGAACATGAAGGTTTGTTACATGGGTATACATGTGCCACAGTGGTTTGCTGCACCTCTCAACCCATCATCTAGGTTTCTATTTTTATTTTTTGATACGGGGTCTCCCTCTGTCACCCCGGCTGGAGTGCAGTGGTGTGATCATGGGTCACTGTAGCCTTGACTTCTTGGGTTCAAGCAATCCTCCCACTTCAGCCTCCCAAGTAGTTGGGATACAGGGGCACCCTCCATGCCCAGCTAATATTTTTATTTTTTTGTAGAGGTAGGGTCTCACCGTTTTGCCCAGGCTGGTCCCAAACTCCTGGGCTCAAGCGATCCTCATATCTCAGCTTCCCAAAATGCTGAGGTTACAGGGATGAGCCACTGTACCCAGCCAACCCCCGTTTTAAAAATACACTTCCTAAAAGTCACAAAGGAAGCTTTCCCTCACTTGCTATTAGCTAGAATTTGACCCTAGTATGCTTCAGGGGAGACAAAGGACCTAGTCTTTATTTCAGGTGCTCTTGTAGATGCCCAGCTAAAAACTGGGAAGCAGATGATGAGGACAAGCAGCATCCCCTATTACACTGTCTGAGAAAATGTGATCAAATATCGTAAGAATCCTTCCCAGTCTCCGTCCCCAGGTACTTATCAGGGTGGTACAAACAAGTGCACAATCTACTCAAGCCCAGGATGCAGGTTCAGTCCTGCTCCTTGTGGTCAGTAAGGCCAAGTTGATATGATTCGGCTGTGTCCCTACCCAAATCTCATCTTGAATTGTAGCTCCCATAATTCCTATGTGTTGTGGGAGGGACCTAGTGGGAGATAACTGAATCATGGGGGCAGTTTCCCCACACTGTTCTCATGGGAGTGAATAAGTCTCACGAGATTTGATGGTTTTATAAGGGGATACCCCTTTCACTTGGTTCTCATCCTTTCTTGTCTGCCACCCTATAAGACGTGCCTTTTGCCATCTGCCATGATTGTGAGGGCACCCTAGCCACGTGGAACTGTGAGTCCATTAAACCTCTTTTTTTAAAATAAATTATCCAATCTTGGGTATGTCTTTATCAGCAGTGTGAAAACAAACTAATGCATGCATACAACCTGGGTCATTTTCCTCCTCTTACCTGGGAGGCTGTGTTGCCAGGCAGCCACTACAGTCATTCAGGACACAGTCTCAGTAAGATTCTACAGCCTCTGCTAAAAGAACTTTCCAAACACAATTTCTTTAAGCACTGGCCACTGGGTAGCAGCTCCCTGTGGAAGTGGCTTGACAGAAAACTTTAAACAGGGAAACAAGGGCACGAAGAAACTTGCTTCCACATTTGGGTTTGATTTCTTCCTTTTGCAGCTGGCTGTATGCTAGCAATGCATCATTCTGGGCATGGACACAAGAGCTGGGTTTTCTTCAAGGCTTCGGCTCTTGAGATTTCCTCCTTAGCCAAGCATACCGCAGCACCCCATGCTAATGAGAGGCTTGCTGCCGGAAAGCTGAAAAGAGGCCACAGCTCAGTGCCACGTCTCCCTGTGAGGAGCCCCTGTCTCTGGGGCTACTGGCTCCTGCCACGGTTGTCTTCACAGGGTGGTCTGATCCAGGATGGAATTCCAGAAGCACTTGATGGATGGCAGACAGGGATGAGTGTGAATGAAACATCAGAACTCCCTCAGTGTAATTCCTTAACCAAGACGTTTACAGAAATTAATGAGACAGAGATAGTGTGCCTAGAATTAAGTATCAAGGAAATACCAGAATCCTGCCAAATTAATCTGACGTAAATTCTTGCAATTCTACACTCTGTCCTCTTGCCACCAATTCCAAAGAACCAACATAGGCCATTTACAAGCTTTTTTGTCTGTGGGGAAAACACAAAGTATACCAAGCATTGCCTAAGCTCTACAAGTATTTCCCTTCATTTTTTTGAAATATAAACATTTATTTGACCTCCCTCTATCAAAATATACAATTTCATATTTTAAATGTATTCTTTTTAGAGAGCAAGTATCCTAAAATGGCTCAAGGACTACCAAAAAAAAAATAGTAGAAGAAAATGTAGTTACCTTACATATATTAGCCTAATCAATAATATCAACAAATCAGCAAGAGTAACTATCATTATGGTACTATGTGTTTTCTTTCTAAAGGAAATCTCATCTAAAAAATGCTAAGCCTGAAACAGGTTTATATAAGGTCATTTCAGTAACATATATCTTAGCTGTAGGTTAAAAATCTAACTTTTAAAGCAATTAACAGAACTGATTTGCTTTTAAGACACTTAAATATCTTTTTTCTTCAGTATTGTGTGGTCACACATCAATACTGGAGTACGAAATAAACATGCTGCTCTATTTAAAAATATCCTCTGCTTAAGCTCATCTCTACTTACAGATACCCTTTTATTCCTCTCAAGGTCCTTCTCATCTCCCATCTCCTCCATGAAACTTTTTTGTAATGAAAGTAAATTTCTGTTTGGAAAAGTACTCTTTTTTTAAAGACAGGGTCTCACTCTGTTGCCCAGGCTGGAGTGCAGTGGTGCCATCTCAGCTCACTGCAACCTTCACCTCCCAGGTTCAAGCAATTCTCATGCCTCAATCTCCCAAGTGGCTGGGATTACAGACGTGTGCCACCACACTCGGCTAATTTTTGTATTTTTAGTAGACATGCGGTTTCACCATGTTGGCCAGGCTGGTCTCAAATTCCCAACCTCAGGTGATCTGCCCACCTCGGCTTCCCAAAGTGCTGAGATTACAGGCATGAGCCACTGCACCCAGCCATGATATTTTTTTATAAAAGGATGTGTGCGTGTGTGTGCATTTGACATATATATATATATATATATACACACACACACACACCCACATACACAAATATTCTCATGAACTCTATGCTTCAGATAACTGTCTTAAAATATAGTTTGTTGGAACATATGTCACAATAAAAAAGTTTTTCCCTTTAATAATTCTTTCCTAAAACATGCTTGCAATTGGTTACACATAACCTATGTTTTAAGATTTAAGATGCTTTTATCACTTACTGAAATCTCAAAATGCCCCAAATTCTACAGTCAGTACCAAACAGCATTCAAAATTAAGTATAATACAGCTTTAACATATATATTTCACTCTGATCGTCACTAATTCTTTCTCACAGAAAACTCTTCTTTTCCCAAGTCATTGTTGGGGAATAAGATGTTTCAACCAATCAGATGGTCTACTGGTAGACAACAAAATTGAATCCATTCCCAGGGTGCACAGAAGAAGAAGCAGGGTGCTCTCCTTGGATCACTCTAGAAGGTTTTATGGAGGAGAAATCATAAAAAATATTTTAGGCAATCAGAAACGTCTGCTTGGGAAGATGAATGTGAATATTTAGGAACCTGGCCACCTTGATTCAGAAGCCCCAAAGAAACTTTCATCCTCTTTATGTAAGTGACCCTGAAGTAAACAAAGGAGATGATGATATGGCATGGAGAAAAGTTAGAGAAAAAGTGTGAAGGGTTTGGAGCAAAGACTAGGGAGCCACAGGCAATGAGAAACAAGCACCTAAATATATGGCAAGGTCATAGTGAAAAGAACCCAAAACTCCACAGCCTCAGTGAAGGCTGACCTGGAGGGACAGGGCCGAAGGGAACAGGATTCAGATACAGGAAGCTCACAATTAGCCTAGAAAGAGAAAATGGCAACAGAAATATGGACGAAGATAGAGATTCTCATTACTATTGCTTAAAAAGAATTCAATCATCAATTTATAATTTCAGAAGAGTTCTGATAAGTTCCTCTAATGAGACATGCTCCTAAAATATACTACCATCGCTATAACTTACTTCTGGTGCTACTACTGAGAGCTAACATTTATCAAGCACGTACTATGTTTTAGGAACTAGGCTAAGTGTATTACATATATTAACCTAACTGAACTACCTATCAACCCTATGAGGTAAGTGCTTTTATTATCTCTAGTTTATAGGTGAGAAACCAATGCTTAAAGAGGTTAAGTACTAGCTGGTTGTTATAGACTACATGTTTGTGTTCCCCCAAAATTCCTATGAAGTTCTGACCCACGATGTGATAGTATTTGGAGGTAGGGCCTTTAGAAGGTAATTAGGGCTAGACGAGATCATGTGGATGGGGCACCCATGATGGAATTAGTGTCCTTATAAAAAGAGGAAGAGCCTGGAGCTGGTGTTCTCTCTCCACCAAGTGAGGACACAGGGAGAAGGCTGCCGTCTGCAGGCCAGGAAAAGAGCCCTCCCCAGAGCTCAACCATGCTGGCACCATAATCTCAACTCCTAGCCTCCAGAAGTATGAAAAATAAATGTCTGTCTATAGTATTTTATTATGACAGCTCAAGCAGACTAAGATGCTAGTACAGATCAATGTCAGGACAATGTCAGACAAAATCAAGTCTGTCTGACTCTCCATAAATGAATATAATATGCATTAGCATTTCAGAAGCAATGTAATGAAGTTTTACAATTAAAAAAAAACTTCTTTGTTTGTTTTTTGCTAATGGTTTTGTTTTGTTGTGGCCACTGAAGTTTCTGATTAGTTTGCACCATCTAAAGAGACAAGCATGAAGTTTACATTTTTCCAGAGCTCAAAATTTCCCATGATGAACACTAGGCTGAGGAAGCAGAGTGCTCTGATGAGCAAAGTGTTAACTGCCACATCCCAGAAAGCAAAGCACAGGCAGTTCCTACCAATAAATAGTCCAGTTATGAAGTACACATTCTAAACTGAGATGAAACACTATTCCAGAATGTGCCTTAAGGAAAGAAACTTGTCACCACAGCTTGGTGAAAAGCCAATGTTAAATGATGATGACATCATCTAGCTTAATATAGCACACTGAAGAGAAACTCAGAATCGATGCAGTTGCAGAATATTGTTTCCTTTACTTTTGGATGTTGTGCAAAAAAAAAAAGAAAGAAAAGAAAAATGAATAAATATTTGAGACTATCACATGGGGAGAAAAAGTAATTCAAAGGAAAGGGGATTCCATTTTTAAGCAAGGCCACTGTACCCCAGACTTTGATATATAAAAATAAAAATTAATAATAGAGATGATTCATTGCTTTCCTATTATGTCTTGGGCTCCTGACATACTTTATTTAACCCTCATAACCACCTCAGGAGAAATGTCCTATCTTTGCATGATGAAACTAAGGCTCAGAGATAAGTAACTTTTCAAAGTCACAGAGCTAGATCTGAACCTAAGGTCCGTGTGGCTCCAAACTCCATGCCCTCTCTTCTATGCTGCGTAACCCAGAAGCAGTGAGAAACAGAATGCTAGCAGTTCCCAGGCTCTCGGCAGCCCCCTAACACTCAGCTGATGAAAGAAAATTTGAAGGGCATCAAGATGTTACCAAAAATATATTTGAAAGACTTCAGAATTGTAAAACTTCATCTCCAATAGATTTTAACTTTTCAAATTCATGAACTATTACTGCCTTAAAACTGAAAATGTAATAGTTATTAAATGTAAGCAATAGAGGAAAATCAATGTTTAAGGACAAAGAAAGATACTAGATAAGCATCAGGACTTAAGTCTGTATTAAAAAGTCCAACACACATTAAAACTTATACCTCTAAGCTAGAAAAATCTCCCTTGATTTAATAGAAGAAGGTTACCTACAATAAGCAGATGAAGATTTTCACGGCCTTCACCAAAACACGTAACATTTTCTAATACACTTGTGTGCATTTTACAATTTATCTAGTTCATTTCTAACCCATCTCTCGGCTTCTCAATCGCTAATATTCTTGATTCTCTTCATATTCTTGAATTCAAAACATATTTCAGAACAAGCAAAGTCTTCTGGCCCTACAAATCACATCTTTTGTGTTTTCATTTTGCCTGGATTTTATTTCAAATGACCTCTGATAATATCAGGAACCTCTTCCTTCTATTGCCAAGTTTTTGTTTGGTCTCATTTTGCACCTAGAAATAAATGAGTATAAATCAGTTAAAATCAACATTATTTTCTTAATCCATGCAAGGAATGTGTGTTTAAAGTGATTCAAAGGGGGGGAGTGAGCAGAGATATTGGATCCATATTTAATACATCATTTGAACTTTTCATATAGAATTCCCACCTTAATGCCTTAACAGCACAAGCCTGCTTCTGCAACTTTTCTGTCCCCTATTTCAAAGTCCTCTTCAGTGTTGATTGTGGCGACAGGGACTAAGCCACAACATGAACCCTCAGTGTACAATGCATGAAGACGGGATTTGCTTGACTGCTCTGTTCACTGGTTTATCCCAAATACCTAGAGTGCTTGGCACATGGCAGATACTCAAATATTTCCTGAATCAATGGATACTTGGCATCCATGTTTTTCTTCAATGCTTAAACCACCATCTTTTTCTTAAGTGCTGACCAGTTATGTTCAGTGAAGAGTAATCCGGATGGGGTGAGAGGTCTGGGAGACCATGTCATCACTTAAAGAGCAATGAAAGAAACTGCAGGTGTGCAGGTACAATAAGCGAGGGTACAGCTGTGGCCCAAAGAGGGAAGAAGCCCTGAGCTAGCTAATAATCTCTAGCAGTTACCACCCATGTGTCTTTGGACAAGTCATTGGCATCTCGGTCTTCTCATCTTTAAAACAGACAACACATAGGCCAGGTGCGGTGGCTCACGCCTGTCATCCCAGCTCTTTAGGTGGCCAAGGTGGGTGCATCACCTGAGGTCAGGAGTTCGAGAACAGCCTGGCCAACATGGCAAAACCCCATCTCTACCAAAAGTACAAAAATTAGCCGGGTGTGGTGGTGCACCTGTAATCCCAGCTACTTGGGAGGCTGAGGCAGGATAATCGCTTAAGACTGGAAGGCAGAGGTTGCAGTGAGCCGAGATCATGCCACTGCACTCCAGCCTGGGCGACAGAGCGAGATTCCATCTCAAAAAAAAATTAATTAATTAATTAATTAATTAATTAAATTAAAACAGTTATCATAGAACTATCGTAAGGAATAAGTGGACAAGCAAAGTGTCTGACAAATAGCAAAAAGTTTTAGAATCACGAACAGGTATTATTGATATATTTAGTTTCTTTTCATTCTTAGGGAAAAAGACATAGAAAAGAGATGATAACTTTCTTTAAATACATGAATGGCAAGATGTAGGAAGGCAATGATCCCATGTATTTACTTCAGAAGACAAAACTACTAATAAAGGATATCACATAGAAAGAGTAAGGCATTGATCCAATAAAATGCAAATCTCCCTAACAAAAAGTGTTCCTACCCATAAGAAGCTGCCACCACTAAAGGTATCAGATGTCTGTCATTACTTAAAACAGAGGACAGTTGATTCAGGAATTTTGTGGAACCAGTTTTAGTTAGAAGGGTATTAGACAAGGTTATCTGCCAACTCAGATTCTAAGATTTAATGATAGGATTTTTATTTTGTGGCTGAAAAAGTAAGGCTTAGCCCATGGTTCTCTGTATCGTATAAACCAATAGTCAGATATGGGTAGGTAGATTACAGCAAAGCACACATTGCCAAAAACCCACCACCCCACTCAACATCCCCATCCTTCAAAAAAGTGGCAATCAGGCCAGGCACAGTGGCTCACGCCTGTAATCCAAGCACTATGGGAGGTCGAGGCAGGCAGATCACGAGGTCAGGAGATCAAAACAATTCTGGCCAACATGGTGAAACCCCGTCTCTACTAAAAATACAAAAATTAGCTGGGTATGGTGGTGTACACCTGTAATCCCATCTACTCAGGAGGCTGAGGCAGGAGAATCGCTTGAACCTGGGAGGTGGAGATTGCAGTGAGCCAAGATCGTGACACTGCACTCCAGTCTGGAGACAGAGCAAGAATTCACCTTAAAAAAAAAAAAGAAAAAAAATGTGGCAATCAAAGGCAATAAAATAAATTCACAGGGACTAAAAAATTAAAAGCCACAAGGTATGTCCTCATTATTGATGACTTTGGAAAAGTACCGGGTGTATTACACCATTACATAGTGACTATTTAGATCAAATAAATATTGAGTTGGTAAACGTTTCTTAAGTTTAAAGGTTCATCTGATGCAACAAATCTTTTTTCAGTGTTAGCAACTATGAAGTCCCTCCCCTTTTCCTGGTACCCTTGCATGGAATATTTAATTCAGCATAGCAGGCACTGCCTTTACCAATATAGCTCTACCCATGTACGTACTCATTACATAAAACAATTTCCTACAAGATCAGAAAAGAAATGCTGTTTTACCCACTTGGACCAGACAATGACAGTATCAAATACTGGAAATATTCATATTCTAAACTAACAGAAGATTTTATCTTTCTCATTTCAGTAAAACTAATCACAGGGTCTCCCCTGCCTTTATGCTCATTACTGCTATGATTCTAAGACTTAAGGTAGTTGTAACTCACAAACTTGAACAAGCAGAATCTGCTTAGGCGTGAGGCCTTTATTGAACACTTTTATAAGACATCATTTTTGGCTGAATCAAATGATAGTAAAGCTAGCCTAAGAAATGACTGCGGAATATAAGAAGCAAGGCAAGGACCTTCTACCAAGCAAAACTGAGTTTCTGTCCTACTCAGAACAGCTATAAAAGGGAAACCTGGACAACTTAAATTATTAAGTTATTCTAGAATTCGCTTCCAGGATCAACTTCCACCAATGGCTGCTATGCATTCCTCCATCTCTTTCTTTCTAGATATATTTTTGAGAAGGGAAAATATTGCATTATATGCCATTGTATTCTCACGTATTTAAAGAAATCTAAAATAAAAACATGGGTTTTCTTGGATCATTCTGCTTCTATTCTTCCCACAACGTCAGGGACTCTGCAGGGTTCTCTATAAATGTTGGATCAGTCACTGCTCCCAACTCAAATGCGTGTTTTGGGACACACTGTATTTTTTTTTTTTAATTGATTCCTCTTTGGTTTAACATAGTTAGCCACCACCACTTTCTATTTTGCACTAGCCTGTTTCATTCATTTCTGTTACTTACCTGGATCCAGGGACTTGGGATCAAATTACTGAGAGACTCTGTGAGGTCAAGGAAGCCTCACTAACGTGCAGAAGTGTTTTTACTCCCAATAAGGGCTGACCATATACCCTTGTAGAGAAGAACTAAGACTATTACGTGTCAGTGATATTTAGACGCTATTTGCAGTTGAAATTTACCCAGATTATTTTTAAATCCCTGCCATTATACACATGAATATAGAATATAACTGATCCTCAGAATAAATAGAACTTGATTGCTACTTTTTAGAGGTAGAAATGTTGAGCAGGATGACAGGTTTTTGGCAATATGTGCTCTGGTGTAAACTACTTACCTATAATTTAATCTGAGAATGAATGAAACTTTCCCTCTTAGAGCTGCTGTAAGTGGGACAAAAAGTCAATTTTGCTTGGTCAAATGTCCTTGCCTCGCTTCTTAGATTCCACAGTCATTTCTTAGGCTAGCTTCACTATCATTTGATTCAGCCAAAAATGATGTCTTATAAAAATGATCAATTAAGGCCTCATCTCAGCAGATTCTACTTGTTCAAATTTATGAATCACAACTACCTCAAATCTTAGAATCACAACAGTAATGAGGATAAAGGCAATGGAGATCCTGTGATAAGTTTTACTGAAATGAGAAAGATAAAATCTTCTCTTTTAAAATAAATGGAACTTTCTCTATCTTTTAAAATCATGGAAACAAACCAGGCAGGTTTTAAACTTCTTTTTGTGTGAATGGAGGTAAAAGTGGATGATTTTGTTTTCCGTTTCAGTTTAGAGCAAACTTGTAATTATAAAAACACTTCAGACTTCAGTATCCCTTAGGATGACTACTACAAAAAAAAAAAAAAAAAACAGAAAATAACATGTATTGATGAGGATATGCAGAAATTGGGATCCTTGTGTCCACAGTAACGTAAAATAGCTACTGCTGTGGGGAACAATATGGCAGCTCCTCAAAAAATTAAAAACAATTAACATATGATCCGGCAATTCTACAACTGGCTATATGACCAAAAAAAACTGAAAGCAGGGTCTTGAAGAGATATTTGCACACCCACGTTCACAGCAGCATCATTCAGGAAAGCAATCAAAAAAGGTATTCTACAAAACAGTGGAAGCAACCCAAGTGTCTATGATGGATAAATGGATTAATAAAATGTGCTTTATACATACAATGGACTATTATTCAGCCTTAAAACAGACGGAAATTCTGACACATGCTGCAACACGGATGAACCTAGAGAACATCACGTTCAGTGAAATAATCCAGCCACAAAAAGGCAAAACACTGTCTGATTCCACATGTATAAAGTTCCTAGAACAGTCAAATTCATAGAGACAGAAAGTAGAATGGTGGTTGCCCAGGGCTGAAGGGAAGGGGAAACGGGAAACTGATTAAACGGTACAGAGTTTCAGTTTTGCAAGATTAAAAAGTTCTAAAAATCTGTTGTAGAATGATGTGAATGCATTTAATGCTACTGAACCCTTGGCTAAGATGGTAAATTTTGTGTTAAGTCTACTAACTGCGATTTTAAAAATAGGGGGAAAACCCCACCATGAGGGAAAAGAAAGGTTATATATTTTTTACTCCACTCCACTTGGGGTTCTATATGTTTGTTTGTTTTGGGATGGAGTCTCGCTCTGTCACCTAGTCTGCAGTGCAGTAGCACGATCTTGGCTCAGTGCAATCTCCACCTCCCTGGTTCAAGTGATTCTCCTGCCACAGCCTCCCAAGTAGCCGGCATTACAGGCACGCACCACCATGCCCAGCTAATTTTTGTATTTTTAGTAGAGATAGGGTTTCACCATGTTGATCAAGCTGGTCTTGAACTCCTGACCTCAGGTGATCCACCCTCCTTGGCCTCCCAAAGTGCTAGGATTACAGGGGTGAGCTGTGCCTGGCCTAGGGTTCTGTTTTAATGATGGATTTTGGACTGTGTGTCTCCAGGGCCTTGAAAAAAAAAGCCGTATCTTTTGTTACTCTACTCCACATAGAGAGACAGAGAAACACTAATTAAAGCCTGACATAGAATATATGTTCTAAGAGCTCACAGGACATGCATGTCCTTTTTGTATATGTCTCTACCTAAGTACAAAGAGAAGTTCTGTGCTCCAGAAGCATTCCATAGCCACTGAACAACTATGTCTTAAAAGAAGAAAAAGGAAACTTTAGAATTTATCTTCAGGCAAGTATGCCAAAGACTTCCAAACGAGATTATTTTCTTACAGAACAACAGATTATGTTGTGAAATCACAACATAGTTCCATAGTGTCAGTATGTTAGGAGGTGGGATGCAGAAAGAACATAAATTTTGGTGGCCAGCCCTAGCATGGGTTCCAGCCCTCTAAATTTTAACTTTCAGAGTCTAAATTTTAAATGGAAAATTTTTTCAAGTGGGAAAGTTTTTGTTGAGAATTGTAAAGCCCCCAGTTTATTACCTTCTAACAGTAATTATAAAACGATTATTATCCTTGAAAAACCTCACCTTCAGTTATTTCTGCCAGTAGCCTTTTTAAAGTATAGTCAATATAAAGTATAATGTTTAATGGTTTAGCGACAGATCATATTACTTGAATAAGAACTGAACTCACTGAATTCTATCTATTCTGCGAATAATTTGTACAACAAATGTAATAACAGGATGTCAAAAAGCAGTAACTGTATTAGTCTAATTCAAATCATGTGCTGAACCCTCCCTAGCTCCATTTAAAAACTTGTAAAACGATGACTACACAAC
Organism: Pongo pygmaeus; assembly: GCF_028885625.2. Lineage (NCBI taxonomy): Eukaryota > Metazoa > Chordata > Mammalia > Primates > Hominidae > Pongo > Pongo pygmaeus. The sequence goes on along the minus strand of NC_072380.2, from coordinate 17,556,124 downwards.
CAATGACTGAGAAAGAGGCAAGGTACTTAGGGTTCTTCTGATTCTCTAACAACTCCTCCCTCTTCCTAGGCACTGAAATAAAAGTGTTGGAAACATCAACGCTGCAGGACTAGGGATGAAGAAGTTAAGGAGAAAATGCTTAACTTTTTTCTACAGATTTTTTTTTTTTTAATTTTACTTTAAGTTCCGTGATACAAGTGCAGAATGTGCAGGTTTGTTACGTAGGTATACGTGTGCCATAGTGGTCTGCTGCACCTATCATTTAGGTTTTAAGCTCCGCATGCATTAGCTATTTGTCCTAATGCTCTCCCTCCCCTCGCCCCCAACTCCTCAACCGGCCCCAGTATATGTTGTTCCCCTCCATGTATCCAAGTGTTCTCACTGTTCAACTCCGACTTATGAGTGAGAACATGTTGTGTTTAGTTTTCTGTTCCTGTATTAGTTTGCTGAGGATGATGGCTCCCAGCTTCATCCACGTTCCTGCAAAGGACATGATCTCATTCCTTTTTATGGCTGCACAGTATTCCATGGTGTATATGTGCCACATTTTCTTTATCCAGTCACTCACTGATGAGCATTTGGGTTGGTTCCACATCTTTGCTATTGTAAACAGTGCTGCAATAAACATACGTGTGGATGTGTTTTCATAGTAGCATGATTTATATTCCTTTGGGTATATACCCCATGATGCGACTGTTGGGCCAAATGGTATTTCTGATTCTAGATCCTTGAGGAATCGCCACACTGTGTTCTATCAAAAAGTGGGCAAAGCATATGAACAGATACTTATCAAAGGAAGATATTCATGCAGGCAACAAACATATGAAAAAAAGCTCAACATCACTGATCATTAGAGAAATGCAAATCAAAACCACAATGAGATACCATATCACGCCAGTCAGAATGGTGACTATTAAAAAGTCAAGAAACAATGCTGGCAAGGCTGTGGAGAAATAGGAACGCTTTTACACTGTTGGTGGGAATGTAAATTAGTTCAGCCATTGTGGACGACAGTGTGCCAATTCTACAGCTTTTTTTCCTAGTTATAGATATTCTCAACATTTTACTGTTTTTAAATACAGAAGTACTGTCATTTTTGTTACCAGTTAGGCAATTTTGACTTTTCTGCAGACACTTTTCGTACACATAAAAAGGCCAGCTCACTCTTTTATTATTATTATTATTATTATTTATTTATTTATTTTGAGACAGAGTCTTGCTCTGTCACCCAGGCTGGAGTGCAGTGGTGCTATCTTGGCTCACTGCAACCTCTGCCTCCCAGGTTCAAGCAATGCTCCTGCCTCAGCCCTCCAAGTAGCTGGGATTACAGTCGCCTGCTATCACGCCCGGCTAATTTTTGTATGTTTAGTAGAGATGTGGTTTCACCATGTTGTTCAGGCTGGTCTCAAACTCCTGATCTCAAGTGATCCACCTGCCTTGGCCTCCCAAAGTGCTGGGATTACAGGCTTGAGCCACTGTACTGGGCTTCAATTCACTCTTACATAATGCACGCACCAATGAAAAATAGGTAGATATGGTTCTGGTTGAAATGAAATACACAGGCTTCTTCCAAACACAGAATGTGATGATTTACTAAAACTATTCATATTGCATATCATGTCTTTAGAGACGTGGGAGATTCCATTCAGCAAATAACTTCAGTAGCTGTTTTAGTAAAATGAACACTAGAAAAAAATTACTTTTCTCTACCATAAAACACTGTTCTGCATACATCACTTTGTTGGAGGTGAAAAAATAAAAATAAAAATGATTACATTCTTGTTTCTCTTTTTATTGTACTTAATAATAATAAAGAAATTGCTGGGCGTGGTGGTTCATGCCTGTCTTCCCAGCACTTTGGGAGACCAAGGTGGGTGGATCACTTGAGGTCAGGAGTTCGGGACCAACCTAGCCACCAGGTTTCATCATCATGAAACCCTGTCTCTACTAAAAATCCAAAAATTAGCCAGGTGTGGTGGTGGGCACCTGTAATCCCAGCTACTTGGGAGGGTGAGGCAGAAGAGTCTCTTGAACCAGGGAGGCGGAGGTTGCAATGAGTCAAGATCACACTACCGCACTCCAACAGGCGACAGAGTGAGACTCTGTATCAAAATAATAATAATAATAATAATAATAACAATAATAATAATAATAATAATAAGGAAATTACACTTAGTTCAATAAAATGAGCACTTTTCTTCCAGTTCCTGAAAATAGCCTGAATTCTGATTCATGGATACAAAGTTAGATTTCAGATTATATAGTTCAACTTTACTGATTTCTCTGGTCCAATATGCAATGCATTAAAATGACATGATGAAGTAAAGGCCCATTCTTTAAACAGATGACTTGAACTTTCTTTTTTTTTTTTTTTTTTTTTGAGATGGAGTCTCGCTCTGTTGCCCAGGCTGGAGTGCAGTGGCGGGATCTCAGCTCACTGCAGGCTCCATCTGCCAGGTTCACACCATTCTCCTGCCTCAGCTCCCCCAGTAGCTGGGACTATGGCGCCCGCCACCATGCCCGGCTAATTTTTTGTATTTTTTAGTAGAGACAGGGTTTCACGGTGTTAGCCAGGATGGTCTCGATCTCCTGACCTTGTGATCCGCCCGCCCCGGCCTCCCAAAGTGCTGGGATTACAGGCATGAGCCCCCGCGCCCAGCCGACTTGAACTTTCAATTACTGTTGGTACCAACAACTACAGCTGGTATCTACAGTTCCCACTCCTAGAGCTGCCTCCACTTTAGTAATATCATTCGACTGCCTTATACCACCAGCATCTCCATCTTTCACCAACACACACCACAGGAGCTCACCACCAAAAGGCGGCAACGATCAATCAACTGAAAGCCAAAAAAAATAAAAAATAAAAAATTCAACTCTATTGAATACTTTCAAAACTGAGAGAAATAATGTGGGTCCTCAGGGTTTTTAAAATCCTTATAAAAATTAATATATTAATATACTACCATTACTAGCAGTTCAATGAGATAAATCAGGCTTTCAGTCTTCAGCCACTTGACCAATTTATAATTTTTATTATTTGTTTATTTTTATTTTTATTTTTTTTTGAGACAGAGTCTTGCTCTGTCTCTCAGGCTGGAGTGGTCTCGCCTCACTGCAACCTCCGTTTCCCGGGTTCAAATGACTCTCATCCCGCAGCCTCCTGAGCAGATGGGATTACAGGCGCTCACCACCATACCCAGCTAATTTTTGTATTTTTAGTAGAGATGTGGTTTCGCTACGTTGGTCAGGCTGGTCTTGAACTCCTGATCTCAGGTGATCTGCCTGCCTTGGCCTCCCAAAGTGCTGGGATTACAGGCATGAGCTACTGTGCCCGGCTCAATTTATCATTTTTAAAAGTAGACAGGGCATCCAACAATACCTAGAGTTAGCAACGCAGAAAGAATACAAAAATATTTTACATAATTTATAAGAGTAACAATAAGGTTGTTTGTCCTTCACATTTCTCTTGTATTCTGTAGCAAAAAAGATGAGAATAATGTAAATATGTTATTCATTATTCAAAAAGTTCACATGATCCATTTCAGTACAGAAAAAATGCACTATCAACAGAAATTTTCTGCCAAGTCTGCTCTTTTTTTTGTTTGGTTCACTGAACTAAGTGCAAACCATCTGTTACCTATGATAATCAGAAAAAGTAAAAAATTCAAATAGTTTTTAAGAAAAGATAGCACAATAGCACTCCAAACAGAACATACTTGTTTAAAAGCACCATTTATGAGGTCCAAACCCTAACGACTTTAAAAGGCTTAGAACTCATATCAAAAGTCTTTTTATTTTCAGATTAAGACTATATTTTCCCATTTTCTGGTAAAAGTATGCCATTTAATAAACTTGTTCATATCATAAGAATGTCACTCTACTAAAATATCTTATCCAAATATATTAATTTCCAAGAAACTTTAAAATCTAAAAACTTTCTTTTCCACTCTTCCTGTAACACTTACAAATTTCTAAATGCACTTCATTAGCTTCAAATATCTCTTGGAAAAATAATTTAATAGCTTATCATGAAATCTTTAGGGCATATTTCTATTACATGTTATTGTTAAATTAACAGAGTTTTTAAAATTTACTCATTTGTATTTTTTCTTTTTTCACTGACGTAATAACTATACATATTTATGGGATAGAGAATGATATTTCAACATGTATACACTATATGTAATAATCAAATCAGGGTAATTTGCATATCCATCACTTCAAATATTTTTCATATCTTTGCATTGTGGATATTCAAAATCCTTTCTTCAAAAAATTTTAAAAGGCCAGGTACAGTGGCTTATGCCTATAATTCCTGCACTTTGGGAGGCCAAGGCGAGAAGATCATTTGAGGCCAGGAGTTCAAATCCAGCCTGGGCAATACAGTGAGACCCCCGTCTCCACACACGCAAAAATAATAATAATGCACACATACACACATTTAAATCGTTTCCAGCTTTTCAAAATTATATAATAAATTATAGTTAACCATTAAAATCTAAAAATGTTAAGTTATAATTGTGCTGATCCCCAATTTAAAAATTCCCACATAGGCCAGGCATGGTGGCTCACGCCTGTAATTGCAGCACTTTGGGAGGCCGAAGCAGGTGGATCACAAGGTCAGGAGATCGAGACCATCCTGGCCAACATAGTAAAACCCCATCTTTACTAAAATACAAAAAAGATTAGCCAGGCACGGTGGTGTGCGCCTATAGCCCCAGCTACTTGGGAGGCTGAGGCAGGGGAATCGCTTGAACCTGGGAGGTAGAGGTTGCAGTGAGCCAAGATTGTGCCATTGCCCTCCAGCCTGGCGACACAGTGAGAGTCTGCCTCAAAAAAAAAAAAATTCCACAAATAAGTAGTGCATTCTAGTAATTATTATTTGTTTCCACAAAAACAGAATGGTCTGATTTTTCAACATGCTTGGACTCTAGTCTTCACTCTACCCCTAGCTGTCTAACCTCACATGAGCCGAGATTGCGCCATTGCACTCCAGCCAGGCAACAAAGAGAGAGTCTGTCTCAAAAAAAAAAATTCCACAGAAGTAGTGCATTCTAGTAATTATTATTTGTTTTCACAAAAACAGAATGGTCTGATTTTTCAATATGTTTGGACTCCAGTCTTCACTCTATCCCTAGCTGTCTAACCTCAGATGAGTTACACCTCTCAAGACCTCAGTCTCTTAACCTATAAAAAGAGCGCTCTAAAATGTCATTCTGAGGCACTTACTTCTCTTGCATATTTGTCTAGCACCGTGCCAGAAACTTGATAACTGTCCACGGCGAGGGAGGCTAGAGAGGAACGTGTCCAAAGCCTCTGAAGTTTCGCACAGGACAGTTTTAAATGTACTGTGAAGTTTAGGCTTTAAAATATAAAACCAACTACCACAACAGTGTCTCACCATTTTTATAGTGATATAACCGAATGAATTTCCAGGACACCAAGCCTTATTCATGTTATGAATCCTCTTTAAAGAAAATAGTGATTTTTGTTATAAAAATGAAATTCTGCTAAGTTTCAGGAGAGTTTAAAGCAGGCACCAGCCCAGCACTTGTTTTCACAGCTCTAGTACTACAAATTTTATCAACACCCACTATTGTCTCTGAATGGCATGTAAAAGCGTTCTGTGCTGTGTTCTTGATGAATTGTACAGACACAAGTCCTATTCCACCTACACAACCACTATGTCACAAATGCAACGCATTTAAAAGAGGGCTTTCTTTTGCAATAAAACATTACAAATCCTAAGTACAAGTAAAGCAAGTGTTGCAAGAGAGAATTTCAGTAGCTAAATCAGCATTAAAGTTCCTCACTTTGTCTCACTATTATTCATTAAGCATGTTATTAAACAAACATAACTGTAAAAGGAAATGCTATGGGATAGTTATTTTACACTGTAAAACCTGATAAGGCCCTGCAAGGATGCTTCCATCGGTCTTTAGTATGATTCAGTTCTACTCAACTGTAAGTTCATTAAATCTCAGCGATTTCTACAAGAATATCCATATGAGACTGACATTGAATTGGCAAGATCACATTTCAAATGTCACACTAAAGATGATGCAATTTAAGATAAGAAAAGAGGGCACTAACTATGCTTATCCATTTTTTTTCTGTTTATGTCAGACATTTACAAATACTCAATTTAAATTATCTCAGCCAAAACTCAAGCAAATTTGTTCCTGGCCCATAGGAAGACATTGAAATCTATGAATCTAAGAATTTGGAGGAAAGAAAGATGGTGAGGCTGGAGATCACTGAAGTCAAGTATACCCTTGAGGCCAGGGAATGGCGTCCACCATGGCACTAGTGAGAAGGGTCATTGCTATGTTACTGTCATAGCTCTGTGACTCAGAGCCAGTTCTCAGCCCCAACTTGGAGGCCATAAGCAGTCTTCTTCAGCAAGAGGAAACGATGCATGACCAAGAAGGCCCCATCCTGCCCACAGGATTCTCTCCTAAGACATTTCTCCGAGAAGTTGAAATGGTTTCTGCATTCCAAGGTTCTTATCTTGGGTTTCTGAAACCCTACTTGCCCACTGGTTGGAATGCGGGAAGTCTTGACCTTCCAGAAACCTTACACAAAATTGCCGGAGGGAAGAGGCACAGTTTACACATAGATGTGCATTCTTTTTTACAGGAAAGTGAACTGGATGGGATCGGGTCGGGGGCAGGTACATGCTTCCATCACTTAATTTCCTTAACTCCCCTAAAACATCAAGGGAGCCACTGCTGTACAGAACAGCTGCTATGATCTTAGAGTTCTTCTTTCCCACAGAGGCGTGAATGTAAACAGAATGGCCAGCAGATCGGAGTAAAGGAGGAGGAGCTCCTTCTCTGTGTATCAGGGAACTATGGGAACCATTCATTCAAATGCCTTTCATTAGAAAAAACTGTAAAAGTCACACAATCTTTTCTTTTTCTTGACCTGAATTTCTTTAGTTCTCCTGTTTGAGTCAGTCATTCAGTCTGTTAAGAGTTGCAGTTAAATTTCAGAGACTGCTCAAACAGTATGGCCCTCAAGTTGTAAATATTATACAATTCTACCTAAAAAGAGTATGACCTTTAACTTCTCCAAATTTATTAATAAAAGTTGGTAATAAAGATGAAAGCCAAAGAGAAGAAGATGTGGTAGAAGAGTAACTGAGAACATATATGGGTTCTCTAAGGAATGCATATAGAAATACAATTGATAAACTTGATAGAATTAATTGTTACTTTGGTCACTCAAAATGACCTCAATTTTATCCCATAATAAGAACCACTGGCAATTCTATCAAGTATGGGCTCTGCCAATTAGAATTACACACACATTTAAAAATATCGCTGCAATTCAAGACTTTAAAGTAAAGTATGAAATAATTTAAAGAGCAACTAATTGAAAGGTAAGGGTTTCAATCCCCTAGACACTGAACTCCATAAGAAATTGACCAGTGGTCCAGGAGAGCCACAAGATCTCATTTACCACTTGCCTCAATCTCACTGAGCACTTGGCACATTCTCAGAGGGCACACAGCGGTGCTCAATACTTACTCCTCACTGAGGCTCACTAAACACTCAGCAGTGCCATTTTGTTTCAGGATGATCAACAAACTGAATTCTTAGTAGTTTGATATTCTTCTACCAATGCCTTCACAAAGGTCCAGATCAATGCAAAATGCCAGGCCTCTGAGTGAAAATTGAAATCTCACTTTGCTTGGTGAATCACAGCCAGTGTGACTTCACTTTCTTGCCATAGGCTGCTGTGGAACAAAGGTAAATTCCTCATGCGGCCAAAACACACCTGAGTGTTGCTGAGGCCTTAAGGATGGAGGGTCAAAGCTTACCCCAGGCTCCTTCTAGGTCTCCCCAGAACTCAAGAGCAGAGACGTCTCCCAAACAATTGCTTAAATCACAGCTGAATTAAAGAAACCACTTAAAACTTGCTGGTGAATTCAAACATAAATATAAAATTGTATTGTTTCATATGATCATTAAAGCAAATAAAAAGTCCATACAGAGTAGCCTAAAGTTTTGAGCTCAGGCTTTTCTCAGAGGAATTCATACCCACATTGATACAAATTATCATGAAGAGTTTCCATTTGAATTTTTATCAGGACAAGTACCTTGGCAAGTTGCAAATATTCTGTGAACTATGAGCATCATGTATGAATAATAAGTACCCTTTGCTAGAACAGACAAGGAACATTGTGGGAGTGAATATAAAGTGAATTTCAGGAAGGAAAAAAGCCACGATCTAAAGAAACAGCCACCCTTCTGAAGCATAAAATTTCTTCCAATAAAGATGTTTTCAGCCGGGCGCAGTGGCTCATGCCTGTAATCCCACTTTGGGAGGCTGAGGCGGGCAGATCATGAGGTCAGGAGATGGAGACCATCCTGGCTAACACGGTGAAACCCCGTCTCTACTAAAAATACAAAAAATTAGCTGGGTGTGGTGGCAGGCGCCTGTAGTCCCAGCTACTCGGGAGGCTGAGGCAGGAGAATGGCGTGAATCCGGGAGGTGGAGCTTGCAGTCAGCCGAGATCGCACCACTGCACTCCAGCCTGGGCAACAGAGTGAGACTCTATCTCAAAAATAAATAAATAAATAAAAATAAAGATGTTTTCTACTTGAAGAAAAAACACAGAGAAGAAATTTGTGAAATTTTTACTTACGAATTTATAGAAAGTTCATTTAAAATTTTATTAACTTATATAATATTTTAAAATGATAATATAATGAACATGCACCCACTGCCCAACCTAAGACCTAAAATGAATACTATTTACTGCCCATGTAAGAACCAATCATGGTATTATAGCAGTGTGTGGTGAAGAATTATGATTAAAGAATTTGGAGCACCTGAGGTCCATTGAACAAAAACCTCGTGAAGTGATTCCCCTAGTAGAAAAGGACTCACTCCAGGATTCCTTTAAATAATCTGCCTGAGTAGACTAAAAAATGTGAATCAATTTCTTGTCCAAAACCCCCTCCACCCAACCTCTCAGGAATGATTATCAAAAATTTTCTAAAAGGTACATTCACAAGAACCAGGAACCTGGAAAGTGAACCAGTGATACTCAACTCCATACCTTCATGGAAACCTTCCTTGTACAATGGAAGAGCAATATCTTATAGGAATTGAAGTACAGTAAAGATTGTTTTAAAATATTGTTTTCTTCTGCTAGGCCAAGGGTAGGACACTAAACCGAATGTGTTTCCTTCTAACAGAAGAACGCTTCCCTCTCTAATATGGAATAGGCACAAATCTTTCCACTGTTAACATTTTTTTTTTAATCAGTCCTTTTTCCACTCCAACATGCAAGCCAAGATTGAAATCAGCACTAACCTGTAAGGGCTCACTGCTTTCCTGCTGGTCTTCAGAGTCTCCTGCTGGGAGAAGCAATGATGGGAGTGATAACTAGAGGACTCATGTGATTTCTCCATTCTTTTTTTTTCAAGCCTCACCTCCCAGACTCAAGCGATCCTCTCACCTTAGCCACAGATATACTCCCACCATATATATATATATATATATAATTGTAGGAAGACTTAGAAGGACTTGATGAAGCCAAAATGGGTTAAGGAAAGAAGAGAATTTTCCCCACAACTGTGGGAAAAACTAGTAAGAATCAACAAGGGACATAAAAATTCCTTGTTGTGTATTGTTCACCAAATATTCCAAAAATGAATACAACACAGTTGGGGCTTTTTTTTTTTTTAAGCTCCTGTTACAAAGGTCATGGAATGTTCTCGCATCACTCGCCTTCCCGATACTGAATCCCAGAGTAGGCTCCGTTCTATAGAGGGGGGCTAGTACGCAGTAGTGCCAGAATGGGTATGCGGGTATTGCTTTCATTTTTTTTATCTCATTTTACATATTTTATATTTTATTTTTTGCAGGAGGATGGGGATATGGTGAAAAATTAAATTCATGACATTTGCAGCACTAGAACGCTCTAGCTTCATGATTCAGTCTTGGGTGTATAAAGTCCTGTATCAAGAAATTCCAAGACTTTCCATAACACATCACATCCATACACACCCAGAATAACAGGGAACCACATCTCTCTGAAGAGAGAAATTCAAACTAAAAGTCTAAATAAGAACAGAAGAGACGTGACCCACATATTTGAATCCAGCCTCTAAAATAGCTTTATTAACTCAAATCTTTTCTCAAGTCAATACTAATTATACGTGAGGTCAGCATAACGGCAGCAGATGCCTGTCTCAGAAATATTTAAACTTTAAGAGTCCATAAGAGGCAGAGCACACTCATGCCTGTAATCCCAGCACTTTGGAAAGCCGAGGCAGACGGATCACTTGAAGCCAGGAGTTCGAGACCAACCTGGGCAACATGGTGAAACCCCATCTATACTAAAATTACAAAAATTAGCCGAACGTGGTGGCACACGCCTGTAATCCCAGCTACTCAGGAGGCTGAGGCATGAGAATTGCTTGAACCCACGAGGTGAAAGTTGCAGTGAGCCAAGGTCACACCACTGCACTCCAGCCTGGGCGTCAGAACCAGACTCTGTCTCAAAAAAGAAAAAAAAAAGGTCGATAAGAATGTGGAAAGCAACAGCATACTGCTTGCTTCCATAGACTGATATATAACAGTTTCCACTACTAAGATGGACAAGAAAAATTAATAGGTGATTCATGCTGTGATTACCTTAACTAATTGAAGCCTGATGGAAATGAACTCCTAATTGGCTGGGAGTGTGTGTGTGTGTGTGTGTGCTGAGACAGAGTCTCGCTCTGTCACCCAGGCTGGAGTGCAGTGGCACGATCTCCGCTCACTGCAACCTCCACCTCCCAGGTTCAAGCAATTCTCCTGCCTCAGCCTCCCGAGTAGCTGGGATTACAGCCACCTGCCACCAAATCTGGCTAATTTTTGTATTTTTATTTTTTATTTTACTTTAAGTTCTGGGATACATGGGCAGAACACACAGGTTTGTTACATAGGTATACATGTGCCATGGCGGTTTGCTGCACCTATTAACCCAATTTTTGTATTTTTAGTAGAGACGGGGTTTTACCATGTTGGCCAGGCTGGTCTCGAACTTCTGGCCTCAAGTGATCTGCCCGATTTGGCTGGGTTTTATCAATATCATCCACAACATTTCCATAGCCACAAACACCACTTCTAAAACAAGAGCTAGAAAGTCAAGTAAAAGGGAAATACAAGAGGAGTGCGGACAAATTTGTTACTACTAGTGAAATAAAAATGTCCAGCACATGTGCTTTTGATGATGAAATAGTAGCATCGCCTTCATGTATTAGAGCATGTAAATTACTTGCTTTGTGGCACAGACAGGTCTGAAATCGTCTGCTTAGAAGTGGTATTTTTAATACAGTACAGCAAAATAAAAAAGTGCTCTTAAAATCCATCAATGGAGTTCCCCAAATGTAAACATAATTATAGAATCCCTCTAAAACCGGAGTTACACGTTACTTTTTTGATTTTCCAGTGTACAGAGTAGAAACTCAGTAAGTTTTCAATGAAGGAATAAATACATTTGAAGACAGATAAAACATCTTTTCTCAAACTGTTGAAATCAGTGGCATTTACTCAACAATAAAGACATATAAGCATGTGTTATGTGACACATACTATATTAGGTACTAAAATGAAAAGTTATTAAAATGGAAGACAATGACAAGAACAATTCCGTTAGTTTTCTGTTGTCATTCAAGGTTGTATCTATACGGTTTTTAACATCCAGATTAAAGGTTTAGAAATTAGTTAACAGCTTTGATTTTCAAGCCCATTTAGACAAGTGCTATCACTTAAGTGAAATCTTAGTTAACTAAGTTTTTCAGTATTCAGTTGGATGACAAAGCATTCAAATGATGCACCCAATACTAAATATGTGAGTATTTAGAAATATATTCCACTGAAAGTTTTTGCTTTTGTTCTAAATGTTTGGCATCTAGTAGGTAGTCTATAAGAGTCTTTAAAATCAATGTGTTCATATCTACATGTTTGGGGGAAATAAAGCAAACAGCAACATGAAGGTGCTTCCAAGATTCTGTTCTGAAAGTTGTCCACCAAAGGGCACCAAAGTAAAACCAGCAGATGGCTCTGAACACACAGAGAGAGAAGCGGGGAGAGAGAATGGAGGGAAGAGGGAGAGAGAGAGGGAGAGAGAAATGAGGGAGAGGGGGAGAGAGGGGGAGAGAGAGAGACAGAGAGACAGAGAGAGAGGAAGAGAGAAGGGAGGGAGAGAGGGAGGAAGAAGGAGGGAAAGAGGGAGAGACAGGGAGGGAAAGAGGGAAAAATAAAACAAGAGAAGACAGAGGCTAGGCTAAATAGAGAAGTTGCCAGAGGACTTCTGGGAAAAAACATTTGAAAAGGAAGGACTGAAAAGAGAAGAAATGGGCACAACGAGGACTCCGGGTCTGGCCATAACAGCCAGGAGAAAAAAGGGCTTAAGCCAGGAGGTCTGAAAAGAGAACAGAAGGTAGAGCACCTAGAATGGGGACAAGGCACTTCCACTCTGCAAAGGTGAGTGTGTTTGCAGTGCAAAGCAAGAAACGTGAACTTTAAAATTCTTCAGGCACATGTGTTCAAACAGCAAAGATATTTGAGAATGCAAGATGAAAAACTCCAGCGTAAGATGAGGCTTTTTAAACTGCCATAGCTCCCCTGTCTCCCCAGCTAGCTTCTATTCGCCTTCACAGGCTCCTAAGCCCAGTGACAGGAGAGACTCTGGAATGATTGGAGATTCTGGAATGAAAAGAGCTATGCTCACTGCTTAGGAGGCCAAGGATTCTGCAAACTGGATCCCTGCAGATACCACAGCGCTTTACTCTGGTTTCCAAGGCCATGGCGCACCCTAAAAGATTAAAATGCCTTAAGGTAAATGACCATTCCCAGATGAAGGCACAGAATGTAAACAAAGTGTGGGCCAACGGAAGAAACTTCAAAAATCACAGTAAAGTGGCCTCCCAGATTCAATCCAGAGCAGGCAACTAGCAACTTTGTAGTAAAAGGAGGGGGAAGAAGTCGTGTGTTCTGCACTGAGAGATCATTTCATGTCACGCTTCAGTGCAATTAAAATAAAAAAGGATTTACTAATTACAAAGCAATCCTAACAAGGTACATAATATAGAATATTCACATCTTATACATCTCCTAGAGAAAGATTACAAACACAGAATGTTTCACCTTCCGGAGGAGATAATTATTAAGTTTTAAAGACTAGCTCAGGCAAGAATGAAAAAGTATCAAGTCAAGACCACATACATTCTAATTTTATAACCCAGGCGGCCCTGGACAGGATTCAGAGAGCTCTTATTTGAATAAGATCTGACGATACCCTCTCATTAAAAGGATTAGTGTTTCTGCACAAACGTCTAGATAAATCTTATTACTGGTCCAAAATTAGTCACCTAAAGGCTTTAGACAGTTTTGCACAAATATTTACAACTCTGAAGAGGCTGAGTCCTTTTTCTCTTGAAATCCAGGCACTATATCCACTTCAAAAGCCACATATGATTGTGGCTTTTGCTGAGCATATTTCTTTTCGACGAGTTGAAGATGACAATCTCTCAATACCTTACTCCATAGACTGGATGGATGTAAGCGTCAAAAGAGGATGAAAAGGTACTTTATGAACGGACAGGTATTCTGGGGTGATGGGTTCGGAGATTCTCTAAGCCCCAAGAACAGCGTTTCATGAAATGGGCTTCACGAAACGGGCTTAAAAAATACAGCCCATCTCAAACGGATTTTAAAAGGCACCCAGTTACTTTAAAATACCCAACACAAACACCAAGACGGGCTATTTTAACAGGTCCCCTGCAGAATGTGAAGGGGCTTCCAGCGCTCCAAGCCGGGTTTCTAATTTAAGCCAAGAACCGCAAAGGAGCGAAGGCGACTTCGGGGACCCTGGCACCGTGCAGGGCCGAGAGGTTCAGCCTGCCCACCCGGAGAGGGGTGCGCCGAGCTCCCCTGGAAAAAGTGACTGAAGGGTCCCCGCGAAGTCGCCGTGCCAGCCCCTCTCCCAGTTCCAGCGGTACCCGAAGCCGCCGGGCACAGCCGGCTGCACAGGGACCGGACGAGGCGAGGCGCACCCCGGGGTGCAGCCCCGAGGACGAGGGTACACGGCTTTAGCCCCAGCCCACGGCCCCGACTCCCTGCCGAAGAGTCGCTGGAGCGCGGCCTCAGGGCAGCTGCGCGCAGCTGGACTCGTCCCTGGGAGCCCTCGACCCTCTCCTTCCCCGCCGGCCCCAGGGCGCCCTCGCCCCGCTCCTTCCCCGCCGGCCCCAGCGTCCGGGCTGCCCCTCGCCCGCGGCCTCTCGACGGTGCTGGAGACCTAGCAACTTACTGGGGCTGCGCTGGGGTCGCGCCAAGAAGGCGGCGGTGTGCTGGCGGCTGGAGCGCGTCGGGGGCCCGCGGCTGGGGGACGCTGGAGCAGCGGCCGCCGCCTCGCTGGTCCCGCGAACACGAGCGCCCGCCGGCCGCGCTGCAGAAGGAGGGCTGGGCACGTGGGCGCCCCACTGTGTAGCCACCCGGGGCGGGGGCGGGGCGCGGGGCCGGGCGGCACCACCTCCTCCAGCCTCCCCCGCGCTCCCGGAACGCGACACCGAGCCCGCCTCCCGCCGGGCCCCGGCCGCGCTGGCCAATCCCCGGGGTGGGCGGTGTGCGGCCGCTGCTCAGCGGGGTTTGCCTGGAGCCGAGCACACTTGGGCGGGCGCTAGCCCCGGGCTAGGCCGGTGGGCGCGGGCCGGGGAAGGGGGGCTGCGCGCGAGGACAAACTTCGTGCTCTCCTGGGAGGACCAAACCTCAAGGGCATTTCCGAATCTTCCAAGCAGAGTTCTAAGTGGGGTTTTGGTCCCCGCGTTTACTTTCCATTCTAGAAGGATTTTGGAAATAAGAAAATAATAATAAAATATAATAATAGCAATGATAAATGGAAGCCCAGGTGGATGTGCTTTGTCAAATGCAAACTAAACGTTGATAAATGATGTGCAGTTGCTATTTTGGAAGACTCCAGTAGTATGAATACGTAGTCACGATTGTTTGGGGGTGGGTTTACAAGGAAATGACATTATTTCCAGGGGAGCAAGAGCAGAAGTTACACAATGAGGGTTTCTCCTACTGTGCTATTGTTTACTTTAGGAGTCTCTGATAAGATTAAAGTCACAATGTGAAAGCCTGTTAATTTTCATCCAAAACGAAGCAAAACACGCACTGAATTGAACAATAAGTGTGTCAGTGTGTGTGTGTGTGTGTGTATGTATGTGTGTGTGGTTTGTCTTTAGAGACAGGGTCTCTGTCGCCCAGGCTGGAAGGCAGTGACACAATCGTGCCTCAGTGAAGCCTCGACCTCCTGGGCTCAAGCGATCCTCCCACCTCAGCCTCCAAAAGTGCTGAGAATTACAGGCCTGAGCCACCACGGCCGGCCTATTACTATTTTTGTTTGACAGAAAGGTCCACTTTGCTTAGTATTGCGGTAAACGCCCCTTTAACCCGCCTACTAGTAATAACTTTGGCAAAGTGCCACATTCGTATTGCTGCCTCACAGTACATATACAATTTTAATGTGATATTCTAAATCATTCTTGACTTCAAGACGTATTTCCCCAAGATAATCTAATAAATGGTGTGGGGTTTCATTCCAGAAGATAGCACACACAAAAATCTCAGTGTACCTCAGGAAGCCATCCATGGATTTCATCAAAAACTGAAAGCGTAGGCTGGGCGTGGTGGCTCATGCCTGTAATCCCAGCACTTTGGGACGCCGAGGCGGGCCGATCACCTGAGGTCAGGGGTTCGAGACCAGTCTGGCCAACATGGTGAAACTCCGTCTCTACTAAAAATACAAAAATTAGCCGGGTGCGGTGGCGGGCGCCTGTAATCCCAGCTACTCAGGAGGTTGAGGCAGGAGAATCGCTTGAGCCCAGGAAGCGAAGGTTGCAGTGAGCCGAGATAGTGCTACTACAGTCCAGCCTGGGCAACAGAGTGAGATTCCGTCTCAAAAACAAAAACAAACGAACAAAAAAACTGAAAGTCTAAACAGCACTATGATTACAAAGATATTATCTGATAGACTAAATGTCTTAAGTAATAGAGACTGTCAAAGTAAACTTATTTTTACAGTCAAAAAAAGATTCCTTATGCAAATTATCATTAATAGCATTAAGGGAAATGATGCATGTGGACTTTTAACACCAGATTCCTCCTCAATCCCACAGCTAGGAGGCGTTGTTCAAGGGAGCGACGACTCAGATACTTTGTGTAATTTCTAAGGGTGAGTAATCTGATCTAATATTTTTCACCTGGTTCAAAAAAAATAGAGATTCTCGGGAGTCGCGGTGGCTCAGGGCGGTTGCCCTGGCACTCGAGGAGGCGAGGTACACGTTCGAGGCCAACCTGGTCAACACTGATTAAAATAAATAAATAAAAATAGAGATTCCTGTTTTTAAACTTAAGCAATTATTTCCCCGCATATTTTTACTTAAAGGGTCTGTGTTTAAATCTGTTTAATTTGTGATTAAGTTACAACACAATGATTTGGGATAAACAAATTTATCTGACATTTGGAAACTGCCAATTTTGTCAGAATACCAATCTTTGAATTTATCTAATCTGCCCGCCGGAGCACTTCCTGAAGCAAGAACATGCTGTGTTCATGTGTGTGAATAAGAAACACAACTTCATCTCTAAGCAAAAAAAGAGCAAGTTCTTTCAAACAACTTTCTAACAAGATTGCTGAATATCTCGACACACCAGTTCTTGACTTAATATATTCCATTTCCTGTTTGAAATTATTGATTAACCCTGAATCCTACCTCATAACTTTGGTTATTTCTCACCTTTAAAAATGTGTTTAGATGCGGAAAGAGTAGGATGTCCACAGATTTAGTATGAGTCTCTTAAGACAGACTATGAGACAAGAGAAAATAGAATCGAATTTTTAGAAATGAAATATTTGAAACAGGTTAAGCTATTTTGACTTCATCTTCGTTTGCATTTTCTCTTGCTCCCCGGGGTTGAATTAGCATCTTTTTCCCAGTTGAGTAAAATTTTCACCCACCTTCTATTTCACCCTCCCTGGTTTACTGCCGTTACTTTTCACTTTCAGCCCTCAAGTTTCCTCCTTAGGAATGAAGCAGAAAATCCAACTTAGTCATTTTCAGCAGACGGAGTAGCCTAGTTTGTCATCTTCCAAAGATTTCACAAACATTCGTGCATGTCTGAACTCTTAAGGGTTTATGAAATTGCTGGGAATTTTAAGGGACTTTTGTAGCTGAATAAATTCCACACCCTGTACTCCCACACTTGCCAAATACAACCTAAAGTAAATCTCATGTCCACAAATGAGGGATTTACTTCTACCAGCAAGATTGAAGGAATGGATTCTTACTAGTTCTAATTTGTGACTCTATTATCCCCAAGCTATTTTAGCGAAGACAAGCTAAAATCCTCCAATTTTTTTCAAATGGTTGGATACTGGATACTAATGTTTGTGCTGTCACTGAATCGACTCAAAAGGGAAAAAGAGTTGGACCAGAGTCAGAGCACTAGCTCTTTGTTTTTTGAGACGGAGTTTCACTCTGTCACCAGGCTGGAGTGCAAGGGCACGATCTCAGATCACAGCAACCTCTGCCTCCCGGGTTCAAGCGATTCTCCTCCCTCAGCCTCCGGAGTAGCTGAGATTACAGGTGCTCACCACCACTCCTGGCTAATTTTTTTGTATTTTCAGTAGAGACGGGGTTTTACCACGTTGGCCAGGCTGGTCTCCTGACCTCAGGTGATCCCGCCCACCTCGACCTCCCAAAGTGCTGGGATTACGGGCGTGGGCCACCGCCCCGACCCAGAGCACTAGTTTTAAGAGCTTCAGGCCACCGCTGTTCTCCACTCCCCTTTCAAAAATGTGTAAAAACCTAGAGGCGACTTTCCACTGGACAGAGTCCATATCTGCCCATCCCTTAAGGCAAGCAACAAAATATTGAAAAAATGGTTGGAAAAAAATACAGCAAGTCCTTATAAATGACAAGTAATCTTTCAAATTCATCTTTTTCTACTTCTCTTTTAACTAAGACCAAATCATTGTTTTGCAATGATTTTCACTTCTACGTTGCTCTTCCTACGAATTTCCCTGCCTCCTGTCACTTGGTGTCTTTCTGGGGTTTCTTTACATTGGCCATTAATCAGGAATGGACCTGAGCTCCACCCACCCCTGCTAGTCTCTGATTCCTTCTGCCAGGATTCCTGCTGGGACTCTTATCTGCTGGAAAAAAGTCAGTTTTCTTAATCCAAACATCAGTTAGCCTGTTGCTCTAAGGAATGAAAACCAGGGATTTAGGAGGGAGCTCAGATAATGTAAATCCTCTCCTTTCTTTAACCTTGATGAGGGTCCTAATTGCTCCAGAAATCTCATCCTAATCATATCCAATGGACCTTTCCCAGTTCTCATGTGCCTCAAACTCGCTCCTACTTTCTTTCTTTCTTGAAAGTGGCTCCTCCTTGGCTTCCATGATCTCTTAGTCTTCCTCCTACTATCCTGATAACTTTTTGTCTTGCTTGCTAACTACAACACTCTTAAGATTAAATTATTGAATCATTCTTATCTCCATCAACCTTCACAATCTAGGTTGTTATGCTTTTTTTTTTTTTTTTGAGATGGAGTCTCATTCTGTCGCCCAGGCTGGAGTGCAGTGGTGCAATCTCGGCTCACTGCAATCTCTGCCTCCTGGGTTCACGCGATTCTCCTGTCTCAGCCTCCTGAATAGCTGGTATTACAGGTGCATGCCACCACGCCCGGCTAATTTTTTGTATTTTTAGTAGAGACAGGGTTTCACCATGTTAGCCAGGATGGTCTCCATCTCCTGACCTCGTGATCTGCCCGCCTCGGCCTCCCAAAGTGCTGGGATTACAGGGGTGAGCTTCCGCACCCGGCTGAGAGAGTAACTTTTATCTCCTTTACTACAAAAGAAAAAAATTAAAAACCACTCATCATGCTGGGGCAGACACTGACAGAGATCGTGTCACTGCACTCCAGCCTAGGCGAAAGAGAGAGACTCCGCCTCTACAAAAAAAAAAAAAAAAAGAGGGTAATCTCCTTTTATTTGCGGGGGGGGATATGTTCCAAGACCCTCAGCGGATGCCTGAAATCATGGATAGTACCAAACCCTATACATACAATTTTTTTTCTATGTATACGTACTGTGATAAAGTTTAATTTATAAACTAGACACAGTAAGAGATAACAACAATAACTAATGATAAAATAGAATAATTATAACAATATAGTGTAATGAAAGTTACGTCAATATAGTGACTCTCTCAAAATACCTGATATTAACAAAAATAACTATGATTTACTGTGGATAACTGAAAACACAGAAAGCTAAACCGTGGACAAGGGAGGGGAGGTACTGTTGTACTCAGGTGAAAATGTTACTGTTTAGCACCCTCCAGGGCTTCTCTGTAGCCACATCACAACATTAAATTCATTGAGCTCAAACAATGACAAGTAAAATTACCCTTTGGTAGTGGGGGAAAAGGAGGAAGGGCTATTGGTTTCTTGCTTTTAAAAGAAAAACTTTAGCCAAATTAAATTTAAAGGAGTTTAATTGAACGATGAACAATTCAAGAATCAGGCAGCCCCCAGAATCACAGCAGATTTAGAGAGACTCCAGCACAGCCATGTGGTGGAAGAAGGTTTATAGACAAAAAAAAAAAAAAAAAAAACCGGAAATGATGTACAGAAATCGGAAGTGAGGGGCAGAAACAGCTGGATTGGTTACAGGGGGACAGAAACAGCTGGATTGGTTACAGGTTGGCATTTGCCTTATTTGAACACCTTTTGAACACCGTTAGAACAGTTGGCTACATTTGATTGGCCAAAACTCAGTGACTGGCACATGTGTGGGCTACAGGCAGTTTACACCTCTACTTATTATACTTCACAACGTACAGAAAAACCTTTAGGCTGAACTTAAATATGTAAGGAGGCAGCTTTAGGCTAAACTTGATTGACATTGGCCAGCATGACTTTGATGTCTTCAACTGTCTGTCTCAGGCTCACCCAACGCATCCTTTAAAATGCTTTACGAGTTAGTAATGTTTCCTAATGTATGAGTGCTTCAGAGAGTATGTTTTTAAAAGTTCCACCTGTTTTATTTTTATGTTTGGATTGGCACTAATTGATGCCCTTCAGCAAATTAAGCAGCCTTTTTTCCCTTTTGTGACCCAGACAAAAAGGCAAAGTCCATTTTAATGATAGGTAGTCTGGTCCACCAGCTTCTTTATAACAAGTCAATGCTAGCTTACTCAGTCAGAAGAACATCTGGGGTTCTTCCTCAATTATACAGAAGAATTGAAACTGCTGGATGTGATGGGGCTTGTTCGCTAGTCTTAACTATCCAATTAAACTACACTGAGCAAGGTAACTGTGCATTTTCTCCAGAAGCTTTAGAGGAAACTTGCTCTTTTGTGCTTTTACCTGGTGCTATGGTTTGGATATAGTTTGGCCCAGCCAAAACTCATGTTGAAATCTGATCCCACTTTGTAGTGTTGGGAGGTGGTGCCTGATGGGAGATGTTTGGGTCACAGGGCAGGGCAGCTTCCTCATGAATAGATGCTCATGCAGGAGTAACTGAGTTCTCACTCAGTGGGAATGGATTAGTTCCTGTGAAAGCAAAAGCAGGTTGTTAAAGAGTCTGGCTTCCACAATCTCTCTCATTTCCTCTCTCGCCGTGTGATCTCTTTGCATACACCACTCATCTTTCACTTTCCACCATGAGAGGAAGCAACTGAGGCCTTCCTCAGATGCAGCTGTCTAGCTTTGAACTTTCCAGCCACCAGAATCACAAGCCAAATACACCTCTTTTCTTTACGAATCACCCAGTCTCAGGTATTCTGTTACAGCAATGCTAAATGGACTAAGACACCTGGAAATGGGGAGACTGAGCTCTTACAGCCAGGCTAAACCTGAAGAAGATCCTGGCCTCACCTGGAGGGCACTCCAGTTCTGCTTAGGTTTTTGTTTTGATCTTTCCTAAGATTCAATTCTGGAGAAGAAATTATAAAATAAAGAGATATGATTTAATATAAATGTGTAGTATAATAAAAAAATTAATCCTACTGGATGCTAACTTAACTAAATTTATGATTTTGAGCAAAAAAATTCCTCACTTCCATGTTTCTAAGTTTCTTTTTCCTGTGAACTGGGGACAATAATAGTTAATTTCTACAGAAGATTGTAAGGAGATACACAAGGGAATGAAAACACTGTGAGCAAGTTAAATCACTAAGTTTTTACTCTTATATCCGTTTATACCTTCATCAGTCTAAAATTTGGTGCCAAATACAATTTAAAGTTAAAAATCTAACTGTTCTCAGGTTACAGATGTAAATCATGTAATGAGGGATTATCTTTATGCATTACATTAAGACAAATAAACTAACGCTTAAAAAAAACTGACATTTTTAAACCAGATTGTTCTATCCAAGGAGTTGTTCAATACTACTTCCATCTATGAGGCCACCTCTGTGTGTCAACAGCAGTGATTGCCAGAGCGTGACCCATGAGCGTTAACTGGCGGAAAGGTCGTCAGCATGCTGCTCTTGCTGTTTCGCCTTCTGCCCTGCTGACCTTGTGTCTACCTGCTTCCCAGCATACTTGGAGATCAGAGACTATTGGTACAAAAAAATAACAAGAAGAAGAAAAATAGGAGAGGGGAGAAACATCATGAAATTACAATGCTTTAATTTTAAATGCTCAATCGTGTCACAGCCTATGTAGGTGTCAGAGACGTTTGAACCAGAGCAACTTCATCTTAAATAGGAGCTGGGTAAAATGAAGCTGAGATCTACTGGGCTGCATTCCCAGATGGATAAGGCATTCTAAGACACAGGATGAGATAGGAGGTCAGCATAAGATACAGATCACAAAGACCTTGCTGATAAACAGGTTGCAGTAACGAAGCATGCCAAAACCTACTAAAAGCAAAATGACGACAAGAGTGATCTCTGGTTGTCGTCACTGCTACACTCCCACCAGCACCGTGACAGTTTACAAATACCATGGCAATGACAGGAAGTTACCCTATATGGTCTAAAAAGGGGATGCATGAATAATCCACCCCTTGTTTAGCATATAATCAAGAAATAACCATAAAAATGGGCAACCAGCAGCCCTCCAGGCTGCTCTGTCTATGGAGTACTCTTTCTTTAATTCCTTTACTTTCTCGGTAAACTTGCTTTTGCTTTGCACTGGGTGGACTTGCCCTGAATTCTTTCTTGTGAGAGATCCAGGAATCCTCTCTTGAGGTCTGGATCGGGACCCTTTTCCCCCAATATAGTCATGTGATCATTATAAAAGTATATAAAAATATGTTCAAATATATTATTAAAGGCATCTAAGTATGGGTCTTAGAAAAATCCACTGGATCCCCTGTTTTAATTCAGAGGTTAAAATCTCAGCCTCCCTGTGAGACCTGGCAGGTAACACCAAAGTTTGAATTTAGTTGAGTACTAGACAATAGCGAGGTACTGAGAGAGTGGCTATGGAACTGAGAAAGCATTTGAAATGCAAAGCTTGAAAAAAAACAGGCAGACAGGTAATATGCAATGCAGGCTGAAAACGTTTAACATGTTCTCTAAAGTTTACTCATATCATCATGTGGTCAATGGAAATCACTTACGAAAAGGATTTTTAAAACCTCAAAAGCTGACTTACTCATTTGCAACAGGCTTCGTAGATATTTAATTTTCTGTAATATTCCAGTAATGTATTCCCTTTAAGGTACTGTTTTGTTGATTTTTAAAACAAATAGAAAGCTTAGTGTATATTTCTTTCAAAAAAAACTGCAAAAACATATTTCCCATGAGAAACTCTACTTGTTTGTGTGGGAAACTATACAAAGGAGTTTATTAGCAATAAGATTGTGCATGATCATCAGAATGGCAAAGTAATCTTTTTTAACTGAGTGCATATTCTAATCCTCCTGTATGATTTATGTGAATAAAATGTTTGAAGTATTGTTGAGGAGATAATCTTGACTAAATTGAACTTGACAGTAGTCCTTTATCCAGTTCCAATGTGCTTAGACTTTGAGGCGCATATAGAATCGGAGAGAATACTGGTTTAAAATATGATTCAGTGAGTACATTCCAGCAGTAGATAAAGTGCCTCGGGGCAATGAAAACTGCATTGAATAAAATTAGCTTCAACATCCACAGTCTAACATTTCTTTTCGGGCATGGGAGCGCTTGACTTTGATGGGCTGGCTCACTTCATTTTGTATTGTATTGTGGTGGTAATATCTAAGGAGATAGATAACCATTCATTTTGTATTGTGGTGATAATATCTAAGGAGATGGTTATCTAACCATTTGCAAATGCATGTTGTAAATCCAGTTGTGCCAGAATTCCAGAAGATTCCAGAAGATGTAGGCTACAGGTTGGAAGTCACCCTTGAGTTATGCAGAATACAACTTAGACAGCCTTATAAGCAGCCTCATCGAGGATCTAAGACTTTGATGAGCTGTTCCACGTAGGGAAGTTTCTCAAAGAAAAGAAATTTGTCCTTCTAAGTATCCCAATTTAAAATGGCTGTGTGTGTGTATATGTGTGTGTATATATATATATATATGCAAATGTTTTTTACATGCATTTTAAAATTTAGTGTACAATTTGAGCCCTCTCAAAGAACATTTTTTTGCATCTTTCATTCATGACTATGAGCATGTCAACAATTGATCTTTGCTTTGTAGGATGTTATCCCAGCAATTATTGAAGCATGTATGGTGGCTGGGCACTACAACAGTGTTTTTAAAATGGTAACATGCTTTTTAAAGAGAAAACAAAATTTCAAGGACCCTGCGTTATTTGGGGTACTCCTAGAGACACTGAAACAAGGATTTGAGTGCAAGAACTTTATTTGGAAGGCATAAGGGAGTAGGGAATTAAGACAGAGAAGGGAGGGAAGCTCACTCACGAGTAGAAGAGTGTGTTTTCAAGAAAAGTACGGCAAGGACTACTGGAGCTTAACCCTTCTCAGGAACTTTGGAAAACAGTGTAGATCATGTGTCTTGGAGTTAAGTAAGGGTGAGAAAAATGAGATGTTTATACAACAAATTCCATCAGCTTTGGATCAGAGCTTCTCCTGGGAGGTGTTAACTTCTCCAGAACATAGACAAGCATGCTTTAGTAGCCAGAGAAACCCCTAGCAAAGGGTCAGAGGACATAGTCTTCCCTGCCCTTATAATATCATAGCAACCGTGTATCCTCATTAATTAGGGCTTCTTTATCGCATCTTGGTCAACGGAATAAGAAGCTGAAAATGCCAAGGGAAAAGATATAACTTTAAATTTGGTGGAAACTTTATTCTAGCTCCTTCTAGAAGGATCCCTCTCCCTACCAGGAACCAGAACCTCTGGCCCAGCGTGGCGAAAAGTTGTGGAAATGAGAAGCACAAGTTCTCCAAGTGGTTCCTTGACCCATGCCTTTGAAACACGGACACGGTGGTGGGCTAACTTGTTAAATTAAATCAAGATGGGGTATGAAGGGGACCATAGCCCTTGCTTCTGACCATCCTGCCGAAGCTGTGATATTACTTTTGTTATTGTGGAGGGCATTTTCAGGTGGCTTCCATTTGGCCTTTCAAAACTATACAGACCAGGGACTAGCGTGAGGTTTGCCAGCTATAAATATAGCCATTTTGATTATGTATTTGGGCAACGGAGAAATTTCTACTTGGCAGTTCCATAGATCTGCTGGATCTACTGTGAGATGAACTTGGGTCAGGACTTCAGACTTCATTTGTCCTCTAGCTGCTGTGTACCTGCTCTTTAAAAAGGGGCCCTGAAGTTGCCCTAGGTCCACTGCATAAGTGTCCTGCATCCAAAAAGTGGAGCTGCATTCTGCTGAGGAAATGTAGGCAACAGCGTAAATGTGTGCCTCAGAATTATTTCACTCACGGGAAGGAAGAGCTGAGGTATTTATACTCCAGTTCTTTTCAGTCATAGACTGAGGGCTGCTGCCAGGAGGGTTAATTCTTTTCAGCTTATCTGGCCTGCTATGTGCATGGTGGCAAAGAAAAAAAGGCCCCAGTTGCAGGCATTGGTAGTTGGAAGTTAGTAGTGCATGCACTACTAAAACAGTAAGAGCCAGGGAGATACAAGTGGAACACTGTCATTACCTGCTATTTTTAATCAATTTAAAAAAATTTATTTGAATTTTATTCATTGCATTTAAAAAATACCTTATAAACATAAAACTAATTATTAGCTCTTTTGTTTATATCTCTTAGAAAACTATAAAACCTACCTACATCATAAATTTAGAGCAAATAAAATTGCAAACCACCAAATAGCCCAGCTACTTGGGAGGCTGAGGCAGGAGAATGGCATGAACCTGAGAGGCAGAGCTTGTAGTGAGCCGAGATGGCGCCACTGCACTCCAGCCTGGGCAAGAGCAAGACTCTGCCTCAAAAAAAAAAAACAAAAACATTAATTTAATATGAAATGATGGTTTGCTAAAACTAAAATGCCACATAAAATTATGGATATGATACTGACTACTAAGACTTTTCTTAGTTTGTGTGCTTTTATTATATATGAAGACTCAACTTTTCCTGCCATTTTTCTTTTCTTTTTTTCTTAACAACTAAAGAACTCTCATTCTATAGTGAACCATAAAATCATTTACTTTTGCTTGACTTGAATGCATTATTTGTACATTAAGCCCTTCTCTGTTCTTTTCTTCTCCAACAATTAAGGTATTAGGATAACATAAATATAAATGCAAACACTGGAAGGGAACTTTAATAAAAATATGGAAGTTTTACATTTTCATAGATAACTTGCTTACTCTAATATGAGAAACAGTGTTGAGCTGAATTGTTAGTGAATATTATACCCATTCTAAGAATTCTAAGTTGGTCAATACGGAAATTATGGTTACAGAATAGAATATGAATGGTATACTTCTTGACAATATATATAACATATATATTATGTAATACATATAAAAATGTATTTTAAAATATGTAAATATCAAAACCATTTTTCATATTAAGAGTCTAAATTTATCTTTATGTGTCTGAAAGTATCTAAATATTAATAAATAGTAAGTTATAAATAAGATATCTAAAGATTCCAAGAATATCATAATAATACCATGAAGTTGAATATTACTCAAACCTCTTAAAGATTTTATTGTTGGCCAGGTGCAGTGGCTCATACCTGTAATCCCAGCACTTTGGGAGGCCAAGGCAGGCAGATCATGGGATCCAGATAGCGAGACCATTCTGGCTAACATGGTGAAACCCCGTCTCTACTAAAACTACAAAAATTAGCTGGGCATGGTGGCTCACGCCTATAGTCCCAGCTACTCAGGAGGCTGAGGCAGGAGAATTGCTTGAACCCAGGAGGTGGAGGTTGCAGTGAGCCAAGAGAGCACTACTGCACTCCAGCCTGGCGACACAGCAAGACTCCAGCTAAAAAAAAAAAAGAAAAGAAAAGAAAAAAGATTTTCTTGTTTTTCTTAATCTTAGAGTGATTTTTAAAGACACATATTTTACAGTAAAGAAATATTAATCTCAAAGTTGTCAGTCCCTTCTGTTTTACTTTAATATCTTTTTCTTTGGTGGAATTAAAATTAAATTGAATAATATTAATTTTGAAATAACAGGTACACCATGATCCCTGGTTTTTGAAACTTTTTTTGTCTTCCTTCCTTCTTTCCTTCTTTCCTTCCTTCTTTCCTTTTGGCTGAAATTATATTTACTTTAGGCTATTACTGTTTTGTAATGATGAGAATTGGGGGAATTTTAAATTTTCTTCAGTTTCTATTATTAACATATTTTTACAAAAATTGGAAAAAGTGTTAGAAAATATAGTGCAATTAAACTTAATTTTCATTATTTTAAAAAATACTTCACAGCCTCTGTATTAATCTAAAGATCTAGACATAGTTTTAAATGAATCCACATTATCAACCAATCTGATTTCTAGAAACCAGCTGTTCCAGACACGGGTGATATTGCAAAATACATATCTATTTTATGTATTATGTATATATTTTACATATTTAAAAAATATATATGTATATAGATGTGTTTTGCAAGGGTCAGGAAAGAGGTGTTTAATTAATCGAGAGTTTCTCTCTTCAACCTAAATAAATGGAAGAGGTTCCTTATTATTCTCTACCCATTTATGTTTAAAATCTATCACTCCTTTATGGTTAAACCCATGGTTTAGGTCCCTGAAATTTAGGGTTATTATCAGTGCATTTAGAATTAACAAACAAGAGCCAGTGTGACCATGTGACAGGGTGATTATATTAGAAGGCACAGGAAACTAAGAAGTTAATCCTCCGTATAGTTCTTGAAGTGAAATGGGATGAAAATCAAAACCATAGAGAGAAAAAAGAAACTTTTAGAAAAAATATGACCTAAAACCTTAGATACTGATGATTTCTACCACATGGGCAATTAACTGCCTTTGAAGTAAGGTTGATGTAAAAGTAATTGCGGTTTTGCATAATGGCAAAACCGCAATTACTTTTGCATCAACCTAATATAATGTCCTAATTCTTTGCTAATAAATAGGCAACAAGGATCAAGAAACTTTCAACTCACCAACACCTAAAAAGTCCATATAACTGAAAGATCATTTTACTCAAAATCTAATGCCAACCTCAGCAACAACTGCAATTCCATCCCTTGGGTCAGCTGATCATGCTAGGTTATATTTAGCCACTGACGTTCACATGTTACAGCTTACTAAGATTCAGGCCTATTAAAAACAGGCTGGACAGGATGGCTTGAGTCCAGGAGTTCAAGACCAGCATTGGCAACACAGAGAGGCCCTATCTCAAAAAGGAATCTTTTTTTTTTTTTTTTCTGAGCAGTAGGTCTCAACACTGGGCTTAAAATATTCAGTAAACCATACTGTAAGCAGATGAATTTCACTTTACTATTCCACGAAGAGCACAGGCAGAGTACATTTAAGCATAATTCTTAAGGGCCCTAGAATTTTTGAAATGGTCTATGAGCACTGGCTTCAACTTAAAATCACCAGGTGCTTTAGCCCCTAACAAGACAGCCTGTCCTTTCAAGCTTTGAAGTTAGGCATTGATTTCTATCCATGAAAGTTCTAGATGGCATCGTTTTGCAATAAAAGGCTGTTTCTTCTACCTCGAAAATCTGTTGTTTAATGTAGCCACCTTCATCAATGATCATAGCTAGATCTTCTGGATGACTTACTGTAGCTTCTGTATCTTGCTCTTCACCTTGCACTTTCATGTTATGGCAATGACTTCTTTCCTTAAACCTCATGAACCAGCCTCTGCTAGCTTCCAACTTTTCTTGTGTAGCTTCCTCACCTCTCTCAGCCTTCATACAACTAAGGAGAGTTAGGGTGCTGCTGTGGATTAGGCTGTGGCTTAAGAGAAAGTTGTAGCTGGTTTGATCTATCCAGACTGCTACAACTTTCTCCATGTCAGCAATAGGGCTGTTTTGCTTTCTTATCGTTTGTGTGTTCACAGGAGTAGCACTTTTAATTTCGTTCAAGAACCTTTCCTTTACATTCCCAATTTGGCTAGCTGACACAAGAGGCCGACTTTTGGCCTATCTTCCCTTTTGACATGTTTCTTCACTAAGTTTAATCATTTCTAGCTTTTGATTTAAAATGGAAGATGTGTGACTCTTCCTTTCACCTGAACATTTAGAGGCCGTTGTAGGATTATTAATTGGCCTAATTCCAGTACTGTTGTATCTCAGGGAATAGGGAGGCCAAGGAGAGGAAGCAACATGGGGGAATGGCTGGTTGGAGGAGCAGTCAGAACATACATGTATCGATTAAGTTCTCTACTTTACATGGGTGTGGCTCATGGTTGCCCAAAACAACTACAATAGTAACATCAAAGATCCCTGATTACAGACCACCATAACACATATTAATAATGAAAATGTTTGAAATATTGAGAGAATTACCAAAATGTGACACAGAGACACAAAGTGAGCAAATGTTGGAAAAATGGTGCTGATTGACTTGTTCAATGAGAATTGCCAAAACCTTTCAATTTGTAAAAATGCAGTACCTGTGAAGCACAATAAATCAAACTGTAATAATACAAGATATGCCTGTATTGATACACACATCGTCATGGATGAATCTCAGAAATATGCTTTGTGAAAAAAGCCAGATCAAAAAAGTGCCTGCATGCTGTACATGGAGAGGAGGGTGTGGGTAGGGGTAGGAGTAAGGAACTACAAGGGGCAAGAGGAAATTTTTTTTCTTTAATTTTTGAGACAGAGCCTCACTCTGTGGTTCAGGCTGAAGTGCAGTGGTGTGATCGTGGCTCACTGCAGCCTCAACCTCCTGGGCTCAAGCGATCCTCCCACCTCAGCCTCCAGAGTAGCTGGGACTATAGGCACGTGCCACCATGCCTGGATTATTATTTTTTTTAATTTTTATAGAGGTGAGATCACACTATGTGGCCCAGGCTGGTCTGGAACTCCTGAGCTCAAGCAATCCTGTCCCCTCGGCCTCCCAAAGTATTGGGATTACAGGCATGAGCCACCACACTCGACCTAAGAAGAAACTTTTGAGGGTGATGAATCTATGAAACTATCACCACAATGAAGGTAATGAACACCACTCTCTTCAATATGGTCAGAATATCATGGATGTTTGCATGTGTTAAAGTGTATCAAACCACACACTTTAAACACATGCAGTACATCATACGCCAGTAATACCTCAATAAGATGAACCAGACTGAAGCTATAAGGAATGAAATGAAACTGATCTAATAAGCAAAGTTATTGAAAAGTTATAGGATTAAATGGAGAGTGAATTAGGAAAGTCCTTCTTTGGGCAGGAATGCGGTGAATTAAGGAACACAGTAGGAAGAATCATTATTCCTTGTGCTCTAGTGAGTTGAGACTTCACAATGTATCCATTATAAAAGTAGCCGCTCACTTGCCGTCAACAAATGCTGTTGCAAACCCAAGAGTTTCATTATCCTTATATGCTGTCTTGATCACCAAGTGTGAGTTCCACTAGTGCATTTTAAAGTCTCTTGACCAAAGCATCATGTGCTGGGGCTTAAGAATTAATCTCATTTCTTTTCCCTCAGAATTCTGAGCCGATTGAGAAATAGACACAAAGCTAAGTATTAGCTTTGACTTATTGTAACTGATTGGCAGACTTATAGTCCAACACCTTCTTTTATGATATAAATGTATCCTCCCACTACCTGGATAACTGCAGTTCTTCCCACAGCTCTCCAACACAGGGAAAGTTGTAGCAAACTCACATTTTAAAAGCAGGTTCAGAGGGAGAGTGACAGATTCTGTCTGTTCAAGCAGCTAAAATGTCACTGAGAGAGCTACTTGAAAAAATGTTTGGAATTGTAGAAGGAGTTTACTGTCATTATATACAGGAAGCTAATGATGAACTACAAATACTTAGAAAGCACCACTGTAGGAAGCGTACTCTAATGAAAAGAGTTTTACCTTGATTGCTTTTCCTTCACACAGACTGAAAAGTCACACAGTGAGTGACCACTTCAACACTGAACCAAGATTAGGAGGCATAGTTTTGAATCATCAACTGTTCTCTGTAAATAAATTGGTGAATTAGTATTCAGGAGCAAGTTTGTTTGTTTTTTTCTCCTACACTGGGATCAACACTAATCTCAGTACAGTTTTTTTCATTTGATGCCTTTTCATAAAATAGTCTTTAACAAACTGAAATATATCTTCTCCTGTATTTGCAGGACAAATAAAGATGACAAAACTAATTAAACACATATTATGTATTTCCTTTTTTTTGAGACAGAGTCTCACTCTGTCACCGGGGCTGGAGTGCAATGGCACGATCTTGGCTCACTGCAACCTCCACCCCCCAGGTTCAAGCAATTCTCGTGCCTCAGCCTCCTGAGTAGCTGAGACTATAGGCATGCGCCACCATGCCCAGCTAATTTTTGTATTTTTAAGAGAGACAGTGTTTCACAAGGTTAGCCAAGCTGGTACTGAACTCCTGACCTCAAGTGATCCGCTCGTCTTGGCCTCCCAAAGTGCTGGCATCACAGGCATGAGCCACTGCGCCCAGTCCTCAAATACTATGTACTTCAATTTAAAAATGAGTGCTATATTTGTGTTTCATAATACAGTGAGATACTTTTGCTTGTCTGCTTATTTTTCCTTAATAATACTATTCTGATGATAATCATACTCAATGCATGTAAAAAAGCAGGAAAAACAACAGGAAAAATATTAGGCTAGGCGTCATGGCTCCTGCCTGTAATCCCGGCATTTTGAGAGGCTGAGGTGGGTGGATCACTTGAGGCCAGGAGTTCGGGAGCAGCCTGGCCAACAGGGCAAAACTCCGTCTCTGCTAAAAACACAAAAATTAGCTGGGCCTACAGTGGTGGCCTACAGCCTGGGCAACAGAGCAAGACTCTGCCTCAAAAACAAAAACAACAACAAGAAAAAGAACAGACGAAAAATATTGAAAACATTAAACAAGATAGAAAGTTGTTTAAATGATCCAAATAAAAGGCAGAGATTATAAATTAGATTAAGTCCCAGCTATGTGCTGTCTACAAAAAACACCTACTTCAGATGTGAAAATTCATATATGCTGAAAGTAAAAAGATGAAAAATAATATAGTACATAAACACAAATGACCAAAATATCTAGAATGGCTATAGTAATATCAGATAGGGTAGAGAGAACAAAAAATTTAGCAGCCATAAAAAGACATATTCCATAATGAAAACGATGACAGGTTATAAAGAGAGCATAAAACTCTTACATGTCCATGAGCATAACAAAGAGTGTCAAAATACACAAAACATAAAACCAAGGAGCTGAAAAGTAAAGTAGGTAAGTCCACAGTTATAGCTGGATATTTCAGCCCTCATCTTAAAGAGCAAATAGACAACAAAATCAATAAAGACATAAAAAATTTGAACAAAGCTATAACCTGACCTTAACAACTTTTATGGAATACTCTACCCACAAATTGCAAAGTACACATTCTTTTCCAAACTACCCAGATACTTTCAAAGATGTACCATATCGAAACCATACACATTACATTCTCCGTTAGCCGTATAATTAAATTAGTAATAAAGATAAACTTCTAGAAAATTTTCAAATGTGAAAACTAAAGAGCACAATCATAACTGTAGGTGGAAGAAAAATATCACACAAGAAATTAGAAACTATTTTTGAATAGTATGAAAACGAAAATAACTGTTAAAAATCATGTGACACAGTTTAGAAAATGCTCAGAGATAAATTCATAGAATTAAATTCTGATATCAGAAAAGATCTCATACCAAAATTCTATGCCTCTACAACAATAAACCAGAAAATGAAGAAATTAAATTCAAATAATAAAAAAGAGAATAATAAAGATAATAGAAGAAACCAATAAAAGGAAATTTAGAAAAGAGCAAAAAATAAGAAATAAAACCCAAACTGGCTCTTTGAAAATATAAAAAAAATCATTAGTTATAATTATTAGAATAGAGAAGATGGAGAGGGAAAGCATTGGGAAGACAGAAACTGAATACACAAATTGCAAATATTAGAAATGAACAAGAGATCAATTCCTACAAACTATAAAATGTTAAAATGATAAGGGACTATTACGAACAACCATATGCCAATAAATTTGTCAATTTAGCTGTAATAGAATATTTCATATGAAGATTCAAAGTACTGCACGTAAGCAAGATGGCAGACTAGGAGGTCCCAGCCCTTGTACCCTCCGACCCAAAAACAACTTTACAACCATCCACAAATAAAAATCAGTCTGTGAGAGCTCTGGAGTCCAGTTAAGAACTGCAGCAACCAGTGAAGCAGAAAAAATTGAGGATAACTGCAGAGAAAGGGGTAGAAAGAAAGGTCTAATTTTACTTGCATTACTCCATTCTTCAGACTAGCAAAGCTCAGCACTGAGAGGAACCCATCGGCTGCAAGCTCCCCAGTGGGAGAAAAGCAGAGCAAGAAAATCACTGAGGACCTCATCTGGCTTAGCCATTGCCCCCGTGTCCAGACTTGGTTCCTTCCAGTGGGTTCGCAGCCTTGTTGACTTCAAGAATGAAGCCACAGACCTTTGCGGTGAGTGTTACAGTTCCTAAAGGTGGCACGGACCCGAGAAGTGAGCAGCAGCAACATTTACTGTGAAAAGCAAAAGATCGAAACCCCCACAACGCAGAAGGGGACCCCAGCCGGTTGCCGCTGCTAGCTTGGGTGGCCAGCTTTTATTCCCTTATTTGTCCCCACCCATGTCTTGCTGATTGGTGCATTTTACAAAGTGCTGATTGGTCCATTTAACAGAGTGTTGATTGGTCCATTTTACAGATTGCTGATTGGTCTATTTTACAAACCTCTAGCTAGCCACAGAGCGCTGATTTGTCTGTTTTTCCAGAGTACTGATTGGCGCATTTTACAAACCTCTAGCTAGCCAGAGAGTGCTGATTGGTGCGTTTCTACAGAGCACTGATTGGTGCATGTTACAAACCTCTTGCTAGCTACAGAGCGCTGATTGGTGCATTTTACAATCCCCTTGCTAGACAGAAAAGTTCTCCAAGTCCCCACCCGACCCAGGAAGTCCAGCTGGCTTCTCCTCTCACCATGGTCCCGGATCCCTGCAGCCTTCACTGCTGAGGACACAGTCTTTGCTGATGTGAGCTTCAGCTGCTGGAGCCACTCAAAACCCATGTTGCTGCACTTCCCTGACGCTGGGGCTCTTGACCTCTCCCTAATTTTGTCAGCTGGCACCACTATACAACCCCAGAACTATTGACTTTGTGCACCCACTGAACTAGCATTCCCATGCCCCTCTGAACCTGCCATCACCACGAAACTTACATAGCCAGTGCCCTCAAGTCTGTCACAGGTTAAGGTCGTTCTCTACTGAAGCGATCTGTAAAGTCTGAAACAAATGCTTGCTTCTTCAAATGTGCAGACACCAACACAAGGCTATAGGTAACACTAAAAATCAGGGAAATATGAAACCACTGAAGGAACATGATACATTTTCAGTAACCAACCTCAAAGAAATGGAGATCTACAAATTGCCTGACAAATAATTCAAAATAATTGTTTTAAAGTTCACCAAGCTGCAATGGAACACAAATAGATAAATCAGCCATTTTAGAGAAACAATACATGAACAAAATGATAATTTCAACAGGAGATAAAAGTCATAAAAAAGTTCCAAACAGAATTTCTGGAACTAAAAAATACAATGACTGAAACGAAAAATGCAATGGAGCTTCTAAAGCAAACAAGCAGAATAAAGAAGTAGTAAACTCAAAGGCAGGTCATTTGAAATTATTCAGAGAAGAAACAAAAAAATAAAAAAGAGGGACGAAAGCCCATGGGAGTTACGTGACATGATAAATAAAATCAGAATATGCATAATGAAGTTCCCAAAGGAGGAGAGAGAAAGGAGAAGAAATATTATTGAAAGAAATAATGACTGAAAACTTCTCAAATCTGGAGAAAGAAATAGACATTCAGATTCAAGAAGCCCAAAGCACCCCACACAGGGTTTTTGAATTTTGAAAGCAACAAGAGAAAAGCAACTCCTCTTATAGAAAGGAACCTCCATAAGATTATCAGTGGATTTCTCCTGAGAAAGTGGGAGAGAGTCCAAGAGAGAGTGGGATGATATATTCAAAGTACTGAATGAAAAAAAAACTGCCAACCAAAAGTACTATACGTGGAAAAGCTATCCTTTTAAAATTAAAGAGAGATAAAATCTTTCCCAATCAACAAAAACTGATGGAATTCATCACCACTAAACCTTCCTTATAAGCAAAGCTGAAGAGAGTTATTAAAATTGAAATAAAAACATGCTAAATATCATATACATAAGCATATGAAACCATACATCTCGCAGGTAAAGGTAAATACATAGACAAATATATAGTAACATAACACTGTAATAATGGTGCATAAACTAATGTTAACTCTAATACAAAAGTTAAAAGACAAAAGTATTATGAATAACTATAACTATACAATTTGTTCATGGATATGCAATATAAAAGGAAGTGAACTCTAACTGCAATAACACAGACTGGGTGGGAGAAGTAGAAATGTAGAGATTTTTTAATGTGATTGAAGTCGTTATAAATTTCTGTAGGTGGTTATAACATAATTACAAGATATTTATGCAAACCTCATGATAGCCACAAAAAACTGTGACATATACACAAACGATAATGAGAAAAAAGGAAAATCATTACATAAATCATCAAATAGGAAAGGAAGACAACAAGAGAGGAGAGAAACAAAACAGCTACAAAACAACTGAATGACACTAGTAAGTCCTTATATATTAATAATTAATTTAAATGTAAATATATGAAACTGCCCAATCAAAAAGCATAGAATCTCTAAATGGATAAAATACAAGATCAAGAGATACACTTTCTATGAGACTCACTTTAGGTGTAGGCACACAGAAACTGACAGTGAAAAAATGGAAAAAAATATCCCATGCCATTGGTACCAAAGGAAAGCAGGAGTGGCTACATTTGTATCATAGAAAATAGACTTTTCTTCAAAAACTGCTACTAGGGACAAAAAAATTATATGATGATAAAACGGTCAAATCAGCAGGAAGATATAATAATGTATATACACCCAATATCAGAACACCTAAAAATATAAAGCAAATATTGATAGATCTGAAGGGAGTAATAGACAAATAATAATATGAGACTACTTCAATACTCCACTTATAATAATGGGTAGTCTATCTAGACTCAAAAAAATCAGAAATGAAAGAAAAGACGTTACAATGGACACCTCAGAAATTAAAAAGATCATGAGGAGCTATTATGAACTATGCATCAACAATTTAGATAACCTAGAAAAAATGGATAAGTTGCAAGAAATATGAAACATACCAAGACTGAATCGAGAAGAATTAGAAAGTTGGAAGATACCAGCAATGAATAAGGAGAGTGAATGAGTAATCAAAAAGCTTTCATAACAAAGAAAAGCCTAGGACCAGGTGGCTTCACTGATAAATTCCATGAAACATTTAAAATATGAACAGCAATGCTTCTCAAACTCTCCAAAACGTGAAAAAAGAAGGAACACTTCCAAACTTTTTATGTGGTTTTTGCCTCCTACTAAGCAAAATTAACAAATGTAAACACACACACACACAGGAATTAATAAAAGTAGTATCAACACAATTTTCTTGTGCAATCATAGTTTTGTTTTTTTCCTAGGGGATGGGCCACTGTCAACACTTCCTCCTGTGCCTTTTAACAGGCAGTAGGGTGGGACCCACTTATAGTTGCAATGACAATGATGTTTATTGTTGCAGATGCCTCTCATATTACAGGTCTCAGGCGAGCAAGTACTTTCCTCAAATGGCAGAGGGACACACTTCCTATGTGTACACATATGTTTTGAGCCACACACTGTGCCATCTTTCACTTCACCAATATCAGGTAAGGTCATTCCAAAATGGTAGTCAGCACTCCAGCAGTTGATGCCATTGAAGTGAGCCCAATGCATCATAGAATGATCTCTCAAAATGGGAATTTCTGTCACATTCTCACACTGAACTCTACCACACAGGATATGTGAAATATTACATCTTACATATTTAGTATTATTGAAACCATAGCGGCAAAACAATCACCGTGTGTGTTCACCCTGTAGCAACTCTGATTTGCACTCTTGGCTACCTTGCCAAAAATGTGTCTACACTGTCCATCATTGTTTCTACATCCCTTTTGATAGTGGTAGCCACTGTCTATGCAACTGAGGCCATCCTGCACATACACATCTTCTGGACAATTATGCTAAGTTCCATTGCACACTCTGGAAGATCACATTCGTTGTGCTTTTCTCTACACAAGGATCCTGATGGAAGAAACTGGCAGTCTTTGCAACAAAGTCCAAAAGCACAAGCAGCCCCAGGTTTCAGAGTATAGTTTGCCAAACAACACAGATCTTGGGTACACAAGAATAAGGATCCACAGTCACACTCCTCTCCTTCCTCAAACACACCGTTCCCACGGTACCTGTGTATGAAGATGTTCTCTGGATTTGGCGAACCACGCAAACAGGTCGTTTTCGCAGTGATTGCAAACCAACGTCTGATAACAGCAGCTGCTGAATCTATATGTGATGTTTACTTTTGGAGACATTATGCATATTTTCTCCCCGCTTGTACATGGGCTTCTATCGTGTGGCGTACACAAAGTATGGCCAAGCTCATGAGCCACAATGAATGCAAATCTAAGCATTTGGTCATCCAGGAAACCAACAGCTCCGCAATTACCAGCAAGAGTACATCCAGTTCCGAGATAGGATGAACTAGCAAATCTACCATATCCTTTCTTCACAATAAGATGTACAGCATCCTGTTTTATGCGGGAATTTAAGCTGAACTTCTTCCATTTGCAAAATTCTGGCAGGACTGCATATAGGTCATTTATTGCTATGGGGTTTCTTCGATCCAAATCTCAATTCCAAGTAAAACCACATCAACTTCTATTGAAGAATAAAAGGCATTTACTTCACTGATAATAAAGCTTACACCCCTCTGCACATTTGAAATATTCCTTTTCTGATAAAGTAATTGCGTGCGGTCTACCACCACTGCCAGTTCAAGAAACCACCTGTGGGTCCACCAGCCCTCATAGGTGCTTTGCATCAGAGTGGAATTATCACTGTCTTGAAACTTCAATTGTCGCGCTATTTATTCTTCTGTTAATCCACATCCTAAGGGTGGGAATTGCGTCTCCTTGCTATCTAGCTTATACACCAGATGTTCAAATGTGGCAGAAAGCCTTTGGGCTTGATTTCATAAACAACATCATTTACTTGTAGTATTCCTTGAAAGCCCCCAAAACAGGTGCTAAGAGCAACCGGGGACTCTGGGTCCCCTTCCATATAACCATGGTAGTAGCAATCACTTTGGACAAAAGGTTGGTCCTCAAGGAGAGCACCCTGATCAGTGTAGCTGAACACAGAAAGGTATCTGGATATCAGATTCTTCCTGGCCTTCATGTGGACAATGCGTCTCTGTTGTCCAAAGCACAGGCTATACGAAAGCCAGCCTGGAGCCTTTATGTTTCTACCAATGCCAGTTACCCTGACAGGTATCACCACTTCTGGAGAGCTGTGGTATTGACAGTGTGCAATCTGGGGCCATCCAGAAAGGAACAGAAACACTCCCAGCCAGAGCAGCGAGAGAGTGATCCTCACCTGCACCGGGGGATCGCCTACAGCTATTATGGGGCCATCATGATGGAGCTATACGGGTGAGATCAAAGGAGGGCAGGGCAGGAGGCACTGTTGTTGTCTCCCTCTCTTTGAGTCATTTGTATGCAACACTGACCTTCACAGTCTGTCTTCTGGCAGACTCAAGCCGTCAGAGCAGCAGAACTAAATAGAAAAACAAGAAGGAAAGGGACAAGGGTGATGTTATGAACGGGCCATGGTGGAGGACAAAAGCAGAGTATGGGTGAAAATGAATTAATGTTTGGCTCAAGACATGACTTGATATACTGTCTTGGATTTGCGCTTACATTTTGGGGAGGCAGAGTCAGACTTGGTGTACAAAACAATGACAATTGGCCACAGGTTGATAATTTCTGAACCTAGATGAAGGGTACATGGATTCATTAGGTTGTTCTCTAAATCTGTAAGTCTGTGTGTGTGTGTGTGTGTGTGTGTGTACATTTGCACAATAAATATTTAAAGTAAAAGGGTCTTAATGAAAAGAGAAACATATATCTTGTTTTGAATCTTGATTTATGGATTTATATATATTGACTTGGAATACATAGCAATGGTTCTTCCTTTTGATAATAAATTATGTAGTTACATTAGGCAGGAGATATATATAAAAAAGTATGTCTTTTTTTTCTCATGGATATGCAACAAATCATTACTTGTTCCATCTTCATCCAATTTTGTCAAACCGCAAAGTTTGAAAGTATCAATTGTCCTGCAAAAATAGTAGCATCACCAGGAGCAGTGGCTCATGCCTGGAATCCCAGCACTTTGGGAGGCTGAAGTGGATGGATCACTTGAAGCCACGAGTTCGAGACCAGCCTGGGCAACATGGCAAAACCTGGTCTCTACAAAAACAAAACAAAACAAAAATTACCTGTGCATGGTGGTGTGTGCCTGTGGTCCTAATTTCTCAGGAGGCTGAGGTGGGAAGCTCTCTTGAGCCCGGGAGGCAGAGGTTGCAGTGAGCCAAGATCACACCACTGCACTCCAGTCTGGGTGACAGAGTAGACCCTGTCTCCAAAAAAAAAAAGAAGTAGTATCTACTATAATTGATACCCTCATTCCATTCGATAAAACAATAAACAATGGTGGAATTGGAGGGGCAAGTACCTTGGGTTGATTATACTCTTAAGAAAAATAATGCTTTTCAAGGCCTCTGGCCATAGAAAATGGAAATGAAGTCAAACTAGCTAGGAACGTAATAGCTGGAGGGGACAATATTGAAGGCAAAACTAAGTGCCTTCAGAAATGAAAAGGAGCTCATTGAACTCCCAGTGGAGGGAAGAAAGCTTTGGGAAAGTTCATATTGTTGTACCTGGGCAAAGGCATCAAAATTTCTGGCACTTTTGGAATTATAAAATAACCAGCTCCTGAGATGTACCCTGAAATATATTTATGTCATAAAAACATATATATATATACACAAAACATATATACGTATACAGCCTGGGCAACATGGTGAAACTCTGTCTCTACAAAAAATACAAAAATTAGCCAGGTGTGGTGGTGCATGCCTGTAGTCTGGCTACTTGGGAGGCTGAGGTGGGAAGATCACCTGAACTTGAGAGGTTATGGCTGCAGTGAGTCATGATAGCGCTACTGCACTCCAGCCTGGGTGACAGAGCAAGACCCTGTGTCAAAAGAAAAAGAAAAAGAAAAAAAAATACACACATATATCATATAAAACGTTATCTCAATAATACAAATGTATTATCACATATTTGTGAAAATGAGAAGCCTGGTTCTAGCACAGTGCCTGGCTAGCAATACTGTTTTGTTGCTTTGTTCTTTAATAAAATATTAGTAAAACCACATACTGTACAGACACTCTACTGCACACTTGGCAGACATAAATGAACGCTACTCGCCTCAATAAGTTAATGGTCTGGAACATAGGTTTAGGCAGAGCATTAGGGTGAAGATGCACTTAGGAATCTGTAAAGTCACCTTCGATATTTTACATATAAAATGCCTATTTTCATTTATCTATTGAGAATATTTATAGTCTTCATCAGGTCACCAAAGTAATGAGATTATTAAAGTAAAGAGATTTAAAACTACTAGCCTAGTTTGGGGAAATAAAAAACAGAGGAAAGTGAAATCTGCTCTGAGAGATCTAAAGCACACTGATCAAATACCATTTCCCCTAATAGGTAATACAAAAATTAAAGGTTCCAGATTTAGTACCTATCATCTCCTGGACCCAGACTCATTTCTCCTTAAATGTTGTTTTATCTCGATTCTAAGTTCTTTGACCACTTCTGTCTAGAATCATTTTCCTGTCCCTTTATGGAATCTTCCTTTGATGAAAAGCAACAGCGATCTCTCCTCTATTCATGCTTCTTTACAGAGAGCTCATTATTTCAACTTAATTTTACAAAAACATATAGCTCAACAATGACAAACCCAACAGAAGGGAAGTTTTGCATTCCCAGTATCCCCCTATGCCCTATAGACCAGATGTTTGGTTGTAACTTGCTTTGGTTACGAAAGCCACTTCCAAATCACCAAACTGGCAACCGTCTCATACCGTTATTTACCTTTCTTCCTTATTATAGTAACGTCCCACATCAATCCTGCATCAACCTCAAAGAAAGGCATTTCTCATTTACTATTTCCGTCTCCACTGGTAATCTCATTCACTCCTCGCTGTGTTGAACAAGAATGTGGACAAGCCATACAGCACTCAATTTTTTTTTACCTTTACAACTAACCTTCAATGATCTTTAGCCATTGACCTACAGCCATGACCTGTATTGTATTATCATACACAACCATCCTGACTCTTACATATTAAACAGAGAACCACAACTTTTCTTATGCATCAAATTTATAG
This sequence comes from Pongo pygmaeus, assembly GCF_028885625.2. Lineage (NCBI taxonomy): Eukaryota > Metazoa > Chordata > Mammalia > Primates > Hominidae > Pongo > Pongo pygmaeus. Next base: position 17,515,038 of record NC_072380.2, on the reverse strand, counting down.
AGAATTGAAATAATTTTTTCTTTTCATTTTTCCATTTTTCGAGTACCCATTCTTGTTCCTTTTTTTTCTATAGCCTCGTTCTGGATTCCGTCAGTTTAACCACTGTTGACCAAAATCCTCAACCCAATCTAGTTTAATCCTTTTGTCTGCCTTTGCCACTCCTATAACACAATGGCAGTACTGTGAGGAAAATAAATCACAGGGTTTATATTTAGAGGGACGCTTAAAAGGCAGAAGTACACAAAATTGGAATAAGATAGCCTGATGGTTCAGCATAAAAGATGAAGTCATGAACAGATATTTATTTCAAACTCTCCTGTACGTCTAATAATCTTCACTTTGTTGTCCACATTGTTTCTCTATTTTCAGATTTTCCAAATTTCCTCATCAATACTTATAACCCTCAGCTGAAGTTGACATTGTCTTGGTTTTTACAAGTTGCTATTATTATCAAATTTCAATCGTGGTAGTTTGAATTGGAAAACCAATAATTCTTCGTTTAATGCTTAATACAGTGTGAGTTTTTTTCCTAGTCTTTACTTTGTCATTGCACATAGGTGGCAGGGGACCTGTTTCAGGCTGAACATTATCCTCATCATGAAAGGGATGAGAGTTCCTTGATAGTTTAGGTAAAATAACCAGGTGCAATAAAGGAGAGGCTCACTTCAAAAAATGCTAAGAGCCCACAAGAAGAAAGCAAGACCAGTGGAAGAAATCTTTGAGGACAATATCTCTAAATTGTGAGTAAAATCCTGATTTGCTGATTTGCTCTTCATGTCTCTCTTGATATATATTTGATCATTTTTATGGAGTGTGGCTTTTTTTGTGATGGAAAAAGATTATTTATTAATAACATAACACTGTCGAGAGTGAACTTGGCCAAAATAAACAGGTCAGAACTTATTCCTAAGACTTCATCTTGTAAGTAGTTAATGGGAAGACAAACTTGAAAGACTATTTAGGCTGGGTGTGGTAGCTCACACCTGTAATCCCAGCACTTTGGGAGGCTGAGACAGGTGGATCACTTGACGTCAGGAGTTCCAGACCAGACTGGCCAACATGGTGAAACTCTGTCTCTACTAAAAATACAAAAATTAGCCAGGCATGGTGATGCATGCCTGTAATCCCAGCTACTCAGGAGGCTGAGGCAGGAGGATCCCTTGAACCTGGAAGGCAAAGATTGCAGTGAGTTGAGACCGCACCACTGCAATCCAGGCTGGGTGACAGGGTGAGATTCTTTCTCAAGAAAAAAAAAAAAAAAAGAACGAAGGAAGGAAGAAAGAAAGAAAGAATATTGAACTGTCTTTGCACTCATTCTATTATCTCATACAAGGACTCCAGAAACTACATGTGTTGAGAGGATGTAGCATTTTCATTCATAAAGTGGTGGAATACCATAATTATACAGAGAATTCAAGATTGATTGTCATACATCATCTTTTATAAATTCTGTTTTCTTCTCCCCCCAGCTTCATCAAATTCATAAATATCTGTACCCTGATTACCACCTACCTCTTACAGCCTAATTCAGTATTTTTTTAAACCATGAGTAAAATTCCATTAAAAGCACTTTAGAGGCTCTGAACTAAATAAATGGAATAGAATAGGAAATAGTAAAGGACATAGAACTCCTGTCTGAACACCAGACAATGATTTGTGTGTGTGTGTGTGTGTGTGTGTATTCATGCATGCAGCAGTGCTGGTGTTCCCTTTCTTTAGAGCCAAACTCTTAAATGACTTACTGTTAGGTGAATTAGTCGTTCCCATGATCCTTTCTACTTATAGTCCTCTTCATAGATCATTTGTTCCACCCACCTCTGTGAACAAAGATTTTTATTTGAGACCTCAGATGACACAGAGAAATGTAAATCCTCTCCTTCATTTGCGTCTCTTTTGAATAGGTTCTAGATTGAGCTGCTTGGCAACCAGGATCTCTCAGTTCAATAGAACATGGCAACTGGGTAAAGTCCTTCCCCACTGTGGCTCCAACATCACAACTAGACTTTTTTTCTAATTATTCTTCAATATGAATAAACCTGATTTCCTTATCCCCATTCTATATGTTCCTTACACACAGTATAACCATTTTACCTTTTGCGCTTTTGCTCAACCATTTCCTTAGCCCCAGATGATTTTCTCAACATCAAACCATATTATGAAACACTGAAAGTATTTCCAGTTGCCAACAAAAAAATTCAACTTCATTTAAAACACATTCTGAGGAATTCAGACATCAGTAATCATTCGTATCTTTTTTCCTAAGGTAAGGAATATCTCAGAGACGTTTCAAATCTGTACATAGGCACGCTTCTGTACATAGACATGCTTTTTTTTTTTTGTTGAGATGTAGTCTCACTGTGACACCCAGGCTGGAGTGCAATGGCACAATCTTGGCTCACTGCAACCTCCGCCTCCCAGGTTCAAGCGATTCTCCTGTACCAGCCTCCCAAGTACCTGGGAATACAGGCACATGCCACCATGCCCAGCTAATTTTTGTATTTTGAATAGAGACAGGGTTTCACCATCTTAGCCAGGCTGGTATCGAACTCCTGACCTCAAGTGACCTGCCTGCTTTGGCCTCCCAAAGTGCTGGGATTACAAGAATGAGCCACCGCACCCAGCCAGCCATGCTTCTTTATTCATTATAGAGAACTGCTGTCAGTAAGAAAAAGCAAAAACAGAATTTACAAGAAGAGGGGTGAATTAAACAAAAGTGTAGGAATACATTTCATAGGTAAATGTATTACCACCTGGAAGGCCAATAAATGCTAATCTGGAAAGACTACATTTAGCAAGTTGGCTAGGGAAACAAAGAAAAAAGTTAGTTTTTTATTATCCTTGAGAGTTTACCTGTGGGACAGAGGGAAGGTTGGTAGTATCTGCAAGTGTCTTTCCATTGCCCCCTCATCTTAGTAAGTCCAGCTCTGCCCTTTTCTTCCTAGCGGACTTTTTTTTGATAGGGTCTGGCTTTGTTACCCAGGCTGGAGTGCAGTGGCACGATCTTGGCTCACTGCAACTTCCCCTCCCTGGCTCAAGCAAGCGATCTTCCCACCTGAGCCTCCCAAGTAGTTGGGACTACAGGCGCACGTTGTTACACCTGTTAATTTTTTGTTTTTGTTTTTGTTTTTTTTAATAGCCACAGGGTTTTGCCATGTTACTCAGGCTGGTCTCGAACTCGTAGACTCAAGTTATCTGCCTGTCTTGGCCTCCCAAAGTGCTGGGACTACAGATGTGAGCCAGCCAGCTTGCCCTGGCACTCAATAGATTTTTTTCTTGCTTGCTTTCATCACAAGTAGTTCTTTTTTTTAATTAATTAATTTATTTTTTTGACAGGGTCTTGCTCTGTCTCTAGGCTGTAGTGCAGTGGCGTGATCATGGCTCACTGCAACCTCTGCCTCCCAGGTTCAAGCAACTCTCTGCCTCAGCATCTCTAGTAGGTGGGATTACAGGCACTGGCCACTGTGCCTGGCTAATTTTTGTATTTTTAGTAGAGGCGGATTTCACCATCTTGGCCAGGCTGGTCTTGAACTCTTGACCTCGTGATCTACCTACGTCAGCCTCCCAAAGGGCTGGGATTACAGGCATGAGCCACTGCGCCCAGCCTTTTACAACTAGTTCTTAAAGGACCAAACTGGGCCATGGTGGTTTTAATATCTGTATGAATTTGCTAGGGCTTCCATAACAATGCAACACAAAATGAGTGGCTTAAACAACAGAAATTTATTGTCTGACAATTCTGGAGGCTGGAAATCCAATATCATGGTGTCCTCAGGTTCACACACCCTCGGAAGGTGCTAGAGCATTACTGATTTCAGGCTTCTCCTCCAGCTTCTGGTAGTTTCTTGGTTTGTGGCAGCATAACTCCAATCTTCACCTGCCATTCTCACTGAGTCCAAAATTTCACAAGGGATACCTAGTTATATCAGACAATATAGACTTGGAGTAAAAAACTGTCACAACAGACAAATAATAATAAAAGGTCAATTTATCAGGAAGATATACAATAATTATATATGCACCCAACCTCAGCGCACTTAAATATATAAAACAGTGACAGATCTGAAGGGAAAAATAGACAGCAATATAATAACAGTAGGAGACTTCGGTACTTCACTTTCAGTAGCGGGCAGAATAACCAGACAGAAAGTCAATAAGTAAACAGCAGATTTGAACAGCTCTGTAGAACAAATGGACCCAGCAGACACATATAGTATATTCCACCCAACAGGAGTAGACTACATAGGCTTCTCAAGTTCACGCAGAACATTCTCCAGGACTGATCATGTTCCATCAAAAAACAAGTCATAAATATTTTAAGAAGATTGTAGAAGAAATTTACCTCAACATAACAAGGCAAAATATGTAAAGCCCAGAACTAACATTACATTTAATGATGAAAGATGCCAGCTTGTTTTCTAAAATTAGAAACAAGAAAAGGATGTTCACACTCTTCATTTTTATTCAATATAGTAGTAGAAGTCCCAGCCAGTGCAATTAGACAAGAAAAAGAAATAAAAGCCTTCTGAATGGGAAAGGAAGAATTAAAATGATCTCTCTTTGCAGATAACATGATCATTGACCATATATGTAGAAAACCCTAAAGACTCCATAAAAAACCTGTTAGAACTAAAAACTTCTAAGTAAGTGGCATACAAAATCAGCATATAGGATACAAAATCAACATAGAAAATTCAGTTGTATTTCTATACACTAACAAGTAAATTCTTAAAATGAAATTAAAACAAACCCAATTATAATAGCAATAAAAAGAGTAGAATTCTTAGGATTAAACTTAACCAAAATGCTGAAATAATTTTACATAGAAAATTATAAAGCACTCAAGAAGGACATTAAAAAAGACATAGATAAATGGAAAGACATATCATGTTAATGGATTAGAAGATTAATACTGTTAAAATGTCCATGCTACCCAAAGTAATCTATAGATTCAATGTGAACTCCATTAAAAATCTCAATGTCATTTACTATGCAAATTGAAAAAACCCTAAAATTTGTAGGTAGTCACAAAAGACTCCAAATAGCCAAAGTATTCTTGAACAAGAAGAGCAAACCTGGAGGCATCATACTTCCTAATTTTAAAATATATTACAAAGTTGCAGTTATCAAAAGGTATGATACAAGCATACAAATAGATATATAGAGCAAGGGAACAGAATAGAGAGACCAGAAATAAACCCATGCATTTATGATCAATGACCTTAGATGGAAGTACCAAGAATATATTATGGGGAAAGGATAATCTCTTCAATAAATGGTTTTGGGAAATCTGCATATTCACATGCTAAATATTGAAATTGAACCCTTATCTCCCACCACACACAAAAAATCAATTCAAAGTTGACTAAAGACTTAGATGTAAAACCAGAAACTGTGAAATTACTAGGAGAAGACATAGAGAGAAACTCCTTAACATTGGTCTTGGCAATGATTTTTGGATATGACACCAAAAACACAGGCACAAAAGCAAAAATAGAGAAGTTGACATTGCATAATACTAAAAAGCTTCTGCACAGCAAAGGAAACAATCAATAGATGAAAATGAAACCTAGGTTTCTTAGTCACTTTGAGCTGCTATTACAAAGTACCTCAGACTGTATGGTTACAAGCTGCAAAGATTTACTTTTCACCGTCTGGTTACTGGAAGTCAGAGATCAGGATGTCAGCATGCTTGGGTTCTAGTGAGAATCCTCTTCCAGGTTGCAGACTTCTGTTTTTTTCCTTTATCCTCACATAGTAGAAAGAGGGCTATAGAGCTCTCTGGGGTCTCTTTTGTCTGGTTCTAATCCCATTGGTGTGAGCTTCACCATCACAACCTAAATTATCCTTCAAAGGCAGTACCTCCTAATAACATCACATCAAGGGTTAGGATTTCAAAATATAAATTCTGAGAGAAAACAAATATTAGTACATTGCACTAGGGAATGGGTGAAAACATTTGCAGTTCATCTGATAAGAGGTTAATATCCAAAATATATAAAGAATTCACATAACTCAATAGCAAACAATCCAAATAACTCAATTTAAAAATGGGCAAAATCCCTGAATAGACGTTTCTCCAAAGAAGACATACAAACGGCCAATGGGTATATGAAAAGGTGCTCAACATCACTAATCATCAGGGAATTGTAAATCAAAACAAAAATAAGATATCACCTCACACCTGTTAGGATGGCTATTACCAAAAAATAAGAGATAAATGTTGGCAGAGGACATGGAGAAAAGGGACACTTGTACACTGTTGATGGGAATATAAATTGGTGCAGCCATTAAGGAAAAACAGGATGCAGTTTCTTCAAAAAATTAAAAATAGAAATACCGTATGACCCAGCAATCCCTTTTCTGAGTATATATCTCCAAAGGAAAAAAAATCACTGTTCCAAGGCTCTATCTGCACTCTCTTGTTCACTGCAGCATATTCACAAAAGCCAAGACATAGAAACAACCTAAATGTCTGTCAACAAATGAATAGTTAAAGAAAAGAAAATGTGCACACACACACATAAACACACACTATTATTCAGCCTTAAGAAAGAAGGAAATTTTAACACAAGTAATAAAGATGAACCCAGAGGACATTAAACTAAGTGAAATTGAAATAAACCAGACAAAGAAAGACACATACTGTATGATCTCATCTCCCTTTTTTTTTTTTTTTTTTTTTTACAAAATCTTGCTTCATTGCCCACACTGGAGTGTAGTGGTGTGACCTCGGCTCACTGCAACCTCCATCTCCTGGGTTCAAGTGATTCTCAAGCCTCAGCCTCCACATAGCGTGCACTGCCACACCCGGCTAATTTTTGTATTTTTAGTAGAGATAGGGTTTCACCATGTTGGCCAGGCTGGTCTTGAACTCCTGACCTCAAATGATCCACCTGCCTTAGCCTCCCAAAGTGCTGGGATTATAGGCATGAGCCACCCCGCCCAGCCTCATCTCACTTTTATGTGAAATCTGTAACAGTCAAACTCATAGAAGAAGAGAATAGAAAGCAAGTAGCCAGGAGCTGAGGTGGTGATGATCAGAGATTACAAAGACCCAAATGGCTTCACTTGTAAATTCTATCAAACATTTAAGATGCCAATAATTCTAATTCTACACAAATTCTTCCAGAAACTTGTGAGAAAGAGGAGAAAACACCATCCAGTTCTCTTTATCGGGTCTACACTAACTTGTACAGAAAAGAAAAGGAAAGCATAAAAACAAACCAACAAATAACCTCCCGACCCATACCTTTCCTGGACATTGACCTGAAACTCTTTAACAAAATATTAGCTAATCAAATCCAGCAATGTATAAAAAGAAAAATATGGCTGGGTACGGTGGTTCACGCCTGTAATCCCAGCACTTTGGGAGGCCGAGGGAGGCGGATCACGAGGTCAGGAGATCGAGACCATCATGGCTAACAAGGTGAAACCCCGTCTCTACTAAAAATACAAAAAAATTAGCCAGGCATGGTGGCAGGTGCCTGTAGTCCCAGCTACTCAGGAGATTGAGGCAGGAGTATGGCGGGAACCTGGAGGCAGAGCTTGCAGTGAGCAGAGATGGTGTCACTGCACTCTAGCCTGGGCGACAGAGCGAGACTCCATCAAAAAAAAAAAAAAGAAAAGAAAAAGAAAAATACATTATGACCAAGTATAATTAATTCCAGGAATAAAAGGAGCTTTAAGTTTGAAAATCAATCAATGTAATTCACCATCTGGAAAGACTAAGAAAGGAAAGCCATATGATAGAACACATTTGAGAAAATGTAAGATCTTTTAACGATCAGCAAACGAGAAACAGAAGGGAAGTTCTTCAAACAAATGTGACATCTACAAAAACACACAATGTGATGCTTAAAAGTGAAAGGCTGACTGGTTTAGTCCCATGATCAAATACAAAACAAAGATGTCCACTCTTGTCACTTCTATCAAACTTTGGAAGAAGTCAAGAAAAACAAAAGAAACACAAATTGGAAAAAAGCAAAATTATCCAAAAATTATTATTGCAATGATAAGATATGCATGAATAATAAACTTTTACTATCTTAACTTCATTATATCATTTCTTATGAAAATTTACCTCTTATTTTCTTGAAGTCAAACAACTAATCTGAATATGATGATGGATACAGTGAATACCTTAACTCTACATTCCCACTCAGACTTCTTTTGTAATAGTTCAAAAGTAAAGCAGGGCCGGGCGCAGTAGCTTATTCCTGTAATCCCAGCACTTTGGGAGGCCGAGGCAGGTGAATCACCTGAGGTCAGGAGTTTGAGACCAGCCTGGCCAACATGGCGAAACTCCATCTCTACTAAAAATACAAAATTTAGCCGGGCATAGTGATGGGCACCTATAATCCCAACTACTGGGGAGGCTGAGGCAGGAGAATTGCTTCAACCCTGGGGGAAGAGGTTGCAGTTAGCCGAGATTGTGCCACTTCACTCTAGCTGGGCGAAAGAGCAAAACATCTCAATAAAAAAAAGTAAAGTAGGCCCACCACCTTAAACCAAGACTACCTAAAACCAGTTGATCCTGTCTAGAAGCCCTATCTATTGCTTAATGATTGGTACTTTCTTGTGTTTGGTTGTGTTTTGTGACTAGCCAAGCAGCAAGTCAATATTGAATTACTTTCCAAAGATATTATCTGTGGGGAAAATGTTCTTTGAGGAATATTTTGCGTACAGAACAATCACACTAATAAACAAAATATACTGATGTTTGTGATACTGCTTTCATTTTGTAGCAACACAATGTACCAATGAACTATAACTCCTATTTTTTTGTAGCCTAAATTTAACTTTCACTTAATCTTTTTCCTAAATGTTGTATTTTAGCTATGAGTACCTCCAAAATGACTATCTGTAGAACATTGGGGTTTTATGCATTATTTTTTAAAACAGACTAATTGTGATAATTAAGTTTCCTAGTACCTTTAACAAACTGAGAATATTAAAATAAAAAGTATATAGTCTGAGCTCATAGCAGAGGCTGAAGTGTGAGTATAAGAGACTGACTTTGGGTGACACCTCAAGAGCCAAAGAGAGCATGGAAGAAATAGTCAACCCTGCTCTGCTTTTTAAGTAGCTTGTCAAAGTCTTGTAATGTGTAATTCTTATTGGATTTCTGAGCACCTTCCCCTCCCATCTTTCTCAGAATCCTTTTATTGGGTTGATGACTAACATTTGAAAAGTTTCACAGGAAAACTACAGTTCCAAAATGAGGTCACACACAATTAGGTGGCAAAGTATCTTTTTTTTCTTTTTCCCAGTCCAGAGTTCTGATTTGTGATCCTGTGACCCCAATTATAGGTTAGTGTGAATAGGTAGGTTTTCTCTAAAGCACTACATTTAAAACTCTCTTGCTGTTTTCTCTGATTTCAAGTCTGTGTTCTCTTTGGACTCTGCAACACATGAAATCATGTTATCCTCATAGCTGATTTGCAGAACACAGATTTCCTCATGTTCTTAAGTCTGTGGCTTAATAAATTTTTCCTAGCTACATATCAGCCTTCCTCACTTGCTCAGTGATAGACGCATCCCTCAATTAAGTCAAAGGGAATGATATCCAGGAAATTTATCAATAGTTTATAATGCCTGAATGTCTTAAACATATGAAGAAAAGCATACATGGTTTTTTCCAAAGAAAGAGGACAGATAATATCGCAATATCAATCAGTCTGTTGTCACACTTTGTGAGTTTTTCCCTTTAGTAAGAGATTCCATAGGTAAAACTCTTTATATTATTTTGTGTATAGTTTTTATTTGTTATAAAGTACATGCAAATAATACTAGCACTAACTCTGGAGTTAGGAGGTTAAGATTTTATATTCAAGCAAGATAGTAGAATAGGAATCCTACAGCTTCACTCCCTCCATAGAAATCCACCAGCAACTCTCTGCAGGCAACAATGCCCCCATGAGTATCACAGAATGCAGAAGTGAGGTTGAGACAGCCCCTTGAACCACAGAACTTAGAACAGCGGCACACAAAGTGTGAGAGGAGTGGCTTCACTTTTACTTCATTCCTTACCCTACTCCCAAGCCGGCACAGTGCCGCACACAGTGGATTTCCCAAGACCCACAGTTTTTACAGATGGAGGACAGAGTTGGAAGTGAACATTCAGCTTCCTGACCATTCTGGGATGCATCACAGAAGGCATTCTCTTGTCTCGCCCCAAAGCAAATACTGGAGGTATCTGCGGGGCTAGACCACCTGGGATCAGACGGAAACAAAGAACAGGTTCTTTGTTTCACACCAACCAGCTCAAGGATCTTGGCAATTGCCCTGCATTCTAGCCAGTGGAGGCACACCTCCAGAAAAACTAGCCAACAGCAGCACAGTGCAGGAAGAATGGTGGACGGGTCACCCAGGCTCAAATCCCTGGCCAGCTTCCACGCCCAGCCCCAGTGCTCTCCTTGAAACTTTCCCAGCCTGTGAGGTAGGAGGAGGTTGGCAATTATCTCCAAAGGGAGTATCTGGCCCTGCCTGGTCCAAGCTGCTGAGTTTTGTCCCTGCCAAGCCCTTGATATGCTCATTAATCCTTCCTTAAACTGAAAATCAGAGGCGGGATGGTGATTAACTGCAAAGGGAGTATCTGGCCCCACCCAGGCCCAGCGGCCAAGTGGCTGATGCTCCAATTCTTGGCGATCTGCTTAAAGCTACCCTAGAAAGGCAGGTAAACCCACGTCTATCCATATCTGTGGAGTTTAGCCTCTGGCCCTACCTACCCTGAGTTGTTCAGTAGCAATCCTAGATACGTTGCCCAACCTCAGAGACCAGCATGTGGCCCTGCCCAACTACAGGTCCCAAACTGCATTCTGGCCAGCCAGGAAAGACAACCTCCGCTGCTGCCCAATCAGAGGCAATCACAGCCCAGTCGGCAGATCTGCCTTGCTGCTGAGTACAGCCTGTGGTCTCACCAAACCACAGAGCTCAGCTGAGCAGGTCTCACTGCACCCCAGAGCAGTTCCACTGAACCCCAGAACATAATTAACATCCCAGGCAAACTAGAGAACATAATAGTAAAGTCTACCATCTGAGGTTGCCACCAAGTGGCCCCATCAGAATCTCAGACTGGATTAGATAATGAAGGTCTTCTACCATCAGAGAACACCAGCAAAAGCTGGAAGGGATGGCCATTTCCTCAAATGCACAGGCACCAATGCAAGACGTAAAGACTATGAAAAATCAGAGTGAAATGACAACACCAAAAGAAACTAACAAAGTTCCAATAATAGACCCTGAAAAAGCGGAGATCTATGAAATGACAAAGAATTCACAACAATCCTAAGTTCAGAGAACTAAAAGAAAATAAAGATAGAAAATTAAATACAATTTGGAAAATAACTTATTGACAAAATGTTTGATAAAGAAGTAGAAGCAAAAAAACTGAAATCCTAGAGATAAAAAATACAGTAAACTAAATTTTTTCAATAAAAAGCTTCAACAGCAGGCTTAATCAAGAAGAAGAAAGAATCAGTGAACTTGAAGATAAGACATTTGAAATTTTCTAGTCAGAGGAGAGAAAAGAAAAACGAGTAAAAAAAATGGAGAAGGCCTATAGGATTATGGGACACTATCAAGAGAACTAACCTATGCACAATAGGAATTCCTGAAGGAGAAGTGAGAGAGAAAGCCCCAGAAAGCATATTTAAGAGAATAATGGCTTAAAAGTTTCCAAATCTGGGGAAAGATGACAACATTGAGGTACAGGAAACTCAGAGGTCTCCCTTTAAATTCAACCTAAAGAGAAGTTCACCAAGACTTATCATAATCAAATTATCAAAAATCAAAGACAAGGAAAGAATACTGAAAACAGCAAGACATAAGAAACATAAGGCCGGGTACGGTAGCTCACGCCTGTAATCCCAGCACTTTGGGAGGCCAAGGTGGGCAGATCACGAGGTCAGGAATTCGAGACCACCCTGACCAACATGGTGAAATCCTGTCTCTACTAAATACAAAAATTAGCCGGGTGTGGTGGCACGTGCCTGTAATCCCAGCTACTCAGGAGGCTGAGGCAGGAGAATTGCTTGAACCGGGGAGGCAGAGGTTGCAGTGAGCTGAGATCTCGCCATTGCACTCCAGTCTGGATGACAGAGTGAGACTCTGTCTCAAAAAAAAAAAAAGAAAGAAACATAATATATGCAAGGGAGTCCCTTGATGACATCACTACTCTCGCAATGAAGATGGCAGATAAACCGTGGGTCAAGGCTGAAGCAGTTGCCAGGAGATTAGTACCTGCCTCAAATATGCTTCCCGCTAGATAAATACACTATTTCAATACTTAGGACAACTTGTCCTTAACTTTGTGATTTCAGAGATGTTAGTGGAAATGTAGGTGGAAAGACAGCAAGACAATCCTTAGGCATTTGTCAAAACTATCTGTCAATGAGATGAAATGTGTTACAAGCCTGTAAAAATACATAAGGTAAAATACTTGGGGTACTTATTTAAAAGGCAAATTTTCTTTTAATGTGTAAAATAAAGTAAATATTTTAAAAGACAAATTTTCTAACTTTGCTTTATCTATTTCTTATATGCTGCCTAATTTTTTCTCCTAAGGGATTAAAAAAACTTCCTTATGCTTAGTTTAAAAGAAAATATAATACAAAGGGGGCAAAGATTCAAGCAAAATTTAAGAAAAAATAAAGTAAATTTGAACTGTTCATCCCATCTGGCAGCCCTGTGATTAGTGATACTAAGGGGCGTGTGGAGGGGTGTGACTGGTAAATTGCAATCATTGCTTTCTACCTGGTGTTGACGCAGGTGTCAAAAACCAGTTGACAAGTCATGTGTGTTGGGCAATTCTTTTGATAACTTAGTTCAAGTTTCTCCTCTTAGCAAACACCTAAGTGAAAAACACTGTAAATATCCACTAGCTGGAATGCCTGAAGGCTAATCGGTTTTTGCTCCATGTCCTGTATACACTGCATCCCAGCAGATGGTTGAGATAAAGCGTGCAGGATGGGGTATGCTCTTTTATTCAGAGACCCACCAGTGACAAATTCTGTGTTATAGACGGTTAAGAGTAGTTTGATGCCATCCTGCAAATAAATGTCAGGTTAATAATAAATAATGTCTCTAGGAAAATCTATAAGACCTAAACCACTTTCTTTAAAATAAACCTTAATGGCGGTAACTTGATTTTACGAGAGTGAAAGAAATGCTATTGGATTCTGAAAGAAGCTGACATATGGCTAGCGCTTAAAAATTAAACTTTGTAATAAAGGAATAATGAATTATTGGGGTTTTGAGGTTTTAAAAAATAAATGTAGGCTTATAATGCTTAGAAAATTCTTTTAATGTAATTGCGTGGGTCATTACCCAATCCATAGAGAATGATGGGCTTTCTAAACACCATACTGACGGATAAAACTTACACAGTCTCTGCTCTCCAAAAGCTTTCAGTTGAAAATTGTGATCAATTAAATCAACATGTAGGACAACATTTGGATATGAAACTCTACAGCAAACACAGGAAAAATATGGCAAGATCCACACGCTTGAATCTCCTTTCAAACACAGTAGTTGATTTTATATAAAGAAAATGTTTTATTCCCACCCATCTGCTTACCCCTCAAGAAAGCAAGCATAGTCAACCTCATTTCCATTTAAATTAATAAATCTGAACACAGAATTTTTTAAGTCTCATGTATTCAATAGAAAATAATAAGCAATGCAATGGTCACCCATAAAGTGTCCATTTTAAAGTAAGGGGTAATCCTCAAAAGAAACTTTAAAATAGGGAAAAGTAAAATTCAATGCTGTGCCAAGTTATTACTGGAATTCACTAGGAAAAAATGAAAGTAATTTCATTGGGTTTGACTGAGAGAAACACTGTACCAGGCTTTTCCCAGAATATGTTTTGACAATCCCTGTTCCATTTTACTTTTAAGCTCATATGTATTGCAAAGAAAATGAAATCCATATGTTTCTAATTCATTTATACTCAACTCATCAAATGTGTGCTGTAGGAGTACTTGAAGTTGGGCAGCTTCTAAACCATATTTCATCCTTGCTAAATAGCGCTCAAAGACAGAATTGGCTTATGTTTAACTCTATAATTAATTTTTATGCTATCGGAGGAATGTCACTGAACTCACATGTTTTAGTATGTGTTATTAACCTCCTCTTGGAAATAGGCAAGCAGTATAAAAGTTTTAGCTAAATAAATCCTCTCTGTCCTTTCTGCCTATTGCCTTTTTGTTTCCATTGTTTTTCAAGAGAAACAAAAGGAATTAGACTTACAAAGAAAAATCTGTTCTCTCCTCAAGGAATATAACGTGTGTGATTACTTTCCTCCCTAAGTGTTCATGTAAATAATAATGCTATTCAGCAATGGAGCAGAGTCATTCTCATTTCTAGTTCTTGGTCAGACTTTTATTCAGAGAATTTTGGTGAGAGTTTGATTACTGTCTATAATCACTCAGCTGCAATGTTAGCAGCATGAAAATAGTGACTGTGTTGTTCAGTTTTGCATTCTCACATCTGGCTTGACACCTGGCTGGTCCTTTCAAGGTGACTGGCACCCTGCCCAGTGTTCTTTGTTCCTCAGTAGAGTGCGAATGGGCTTTACCATCCATTTGTTTTAAGCAGGCATGTTTGGGGATAAAATAAAGACGTAACGCTAAATCTGACATTGGGTTTTGCAGATTTAAAACATTTTAACTACTCCAGTCATTATAACATAAAAGTTGTTCAGTCTTTCCAAGCTGCTGTATTATAATCCAAATGGGATTCAGGAGAGTTACCAAATGAAAAATCCACTGCGCATCTTTACTGTGGCATCAGGAACATTCCACACTGCCCCCTGAAATAAGTTTCTTTCTCAAAGACAGTGTTTCTAAGATCAGGGCTTTCTCTGTCCTTTCTTCAATCATTCAGTGGTGGCTGGAATTCAGCCCCAATACAGTCAGCTGTCTCCTAGTATATGAATCTTTGAGGTAAGGACTTTATAAAATATATATTTACCACATTAGGCTCTTTTCTCCATTACACTTATTCCACAGATGACCCCACAATTATTTTCCAGTCCCTTGTAAAGGATACTTTATTATTAATTTTCTTCCAGCGGGGCTTAAATTGGCAGTAAGATATAGAAAAAAAATAAGTATTTAAGGTTAGATGCACCTGACTTACAAGATAAGCTATGCAGCCTTGGATAAATAGCTCAACGCCTCTGAACTTCGATTTAGTTACTTCAAAAGCAACCCAAATAGCTAGTTTAGCTGCCGTGCACAGTGGCTTATGCCTGTAATCTTAGCACTTTGGGAGGCTGAGGTGGGCGGATCACTTGCAGCAAGGAGTTCAAGACCAGCTTGGCCAACATGGCAAAACCCCTCTCTACAAAAATACAAATATTAGCCGGGCGTGGTGGCACATGCCTACAATCCCAGCTACTTGGGAGGCTGAGGCATGAGAATTGCTTGAACTCTGGAGGCGAAAATTGCAGTGAGCCTAGATGATGCCACTGCACTCCAGCGTGGGCAACAAAGTGAGGCTCTGTCTCAAAAAAAAAGAAAAGAAGAAGAAAAAAAAAAAAAGCTAGTTTAAAGATTGTAACACAGGCTGGGGGCGTGGCTCACACCTGTAATCGCAGCACATTGGGAGGCCGAGGCAGGAGAATTTCCTTAGCCCAGGAGTTTGAGACCAGTTTGGGCAGCATGGGGAGACCCTGTTTCTACAAAAAATAAATTAAAAAAAGCCAGGCCTGGTGGTACACACCAGTGATCCAAGCTACTTGGGAGGCTGAGGGGAAGGTAGCTTGAGCTGGATAGGTCAAGGCTGCAGTGAGCGGTGTTCACGCCATTGCACTCCAGCCTAGGTGACAAAGTAAGACTCTCTCTCAAAGCAAACAAACACAAAAATTAAAAATAAATAAAGATTGTAGTACAAATTAAATGAGAAAAAACTCACAGAGCCTAACACATAATTGATTCTCATAAATATTAATGTTTTCTCTCTACTCTGACAGCCTGAAGACTATCCCTTCTACCTGTACTGTCATTTTTATTATTTCAGTGCATTTTTGTCAGGTATGAGCAAGGTAATATATGAGGCGGCTCGAACGTTGCAGCGAAGAAAAGAGACGTGATCACTTCCTTTTGGGGCTTCAAATGGGGTGGAGAGAGACATTAAACAATTGCACAAATAAACGTACATGTACAAAGTATCACATACTATAAAGGAAAAGTAGAGTACTATGAACATTGTTACTCCCAGACACGTACCTCCTGCTCGGCCAGCTTTTTCCTGGCAAATATCAGGATTCATAACATCCAATAAATTTTCATCATCCTGGCTACAGTCACACGGGACGCTTTGAAATCCTATTTGATTTTTATGAAGTGGGGAGGGATCAATACCTGTGTTTATCAAACATACATGCCATGTACAAAACAGTGTGGGATCCATATCAAAACATCAGCATAAAGAGAGACTAACATTATCATTAGTATTTATTTATTAAGAAACTGATAAATTATTTAAAAGTTCACACCTAGAAGGCTGTATGATGCATCTGTTTGCACTAGGGATATCCTATGCACAAGATTTTTGTTATCAATAGAAAGCAGATAGTAGCCTTCATATTTTGCTGCCCAGGAAAGATGGTGGTCTTGTCAATTTTGTTGACAATGATTTGGAATTCAGAAACAAGGTCATGAGTGGTGATCACAGACCCAGACCAGCTCACATGGCATAGAGTTTCCATCACATAGCTGAATCATGATTGTAAATAATGTGCTCAGCTGGGTTCTGGGCTATGTGAAATAGAATGTAGAAGACAGAGAATACTCACCCTTTCTCCAATATAGGGGTGATCACAGGCCAAATTTAAAAACAGGTAAGAATGATCTGTGTACTTTTCAGCTTGCCCTCTGTGTCTTTTCCCTAAGCTCCTGGAGCCAGGATATTATTTAAAGCTAAATACCTGAGGCTGCTCAAAGTGATAAATGTTCTAAAGCAAGTGAAGGAGGGTTTTATTTTGTTATTTATAGTTATAAAAATAAAATTGTATTTTAAAAATGTAGAACATACAAAAAAGAAAAAAGTCCCAGATATTCATTATGCCAATATACATGTCATTCTTGCATATTTCCTTTTCCCTCTTCCCATGTTACATAAAGGTAATACATACTATTTGGTCTCCTGATTTTCTACCATTTTACTAACTGAGGCATTTCTCCTCTTGCAATTTTGTGTTTTTCAACATCACATTTAACGGCAGCTGGTATTTCACCAGCTAGATGTGCATCTTTTTTTTTTTTTTTTTTTTTGTGAGATGGAGTCTCACGCTGTTGCCCAGGCTGGAGTGCAGTGGCGCGATCTCGGCTCACTGCAAGCTCCGCCTCCCGGGTTCATGCCATTCTCCTGCCTCAGCCTCCCGAGTAGCTGGGACTACAGGCGCCTGCCACCACGCCCGGCTAAATTTTTGTATTTTTAGTAGAGACGGGGTTTCACCGTGTTAGCCAGGATGGTCTCGATCTCCTGACCTCGTGATCCACCCGCCTCGGCCTCCCAAAGTGCTGGGATTACAGGCGTGAGCCACCGCGCCCGGCCTAGATGTGCATCTTGATGTCATTAATCCTTCCCCTTGTGCTGGAAAATTAGATTGCATCCAATATTTTTTGTTACTACAAATAACACCATAAAAATTCCTCTTGCATGTAGGATGTTTTTCTTATTTAGGATAAAATCCTTAGAGGTCCCAAAAGGGAGACTTCCAGGGGAAAAGTTTGGGCAAAAATATTATGCCACATTGTTTTCCAAAGATTATGTCTCTTTCAACTGACTTCAGAAAGATTTGAGAGCATCAGCTACACTTCTTTCTTTCTCATCTTGCTTATTACCTTGTTATTTTATTTTATTAACTTTCTACTTTGAAATAGTCATAGATTCACAAGAAGTTGCAAAGAAATGGACAGGGAGATCCCGTTCAACTTTCACCTAACCTCACCAGATGTTAACATCTTGCATAACTATAGCACAGTTTTGCTAGGAAATTGACATTGGTACAATCCACAGAGCTTTAGATTTCACCAAACATGTAACCCTGTGTGTGTGTGTGTGTGTGTGTGTGTGTGTGTGTACCCACATCTCTATGCAAATTTATCACGTGTGTAGCTTCACATATCCAATACCACAATCAAGATGCTTTACTGTCACCAAAGGCTCCTTCCTATTACCCCTTAGTAGCCACATCCACACCTCTGTTCCCATACCTAAACCCTGGCAACCATTAACCTGTTTTCCATCTCTATAATTATGTCATTTCAGAACTGTTGAGACTGGCAGGAAGCAGCCAAATGCCTAGGTAGATGGCATAGGTCCCCAGTGAAACACCACATCCAAACTGAAGACAGTTTAAAGCCTGAAAGCCAAGCTACAGGCTAAATCCTCAGACCAGATTGAGAACTTGCCTTCCTGTTCAGTGTGCTTTTCTGATCAATCCCGACCCTTCACCTATTTTACATTATACTTACCCTTTCCTAATTGGTTTTCTACTCTGTTGTGCCCACCTTTGAGTGGTGTCTTCGCTTCAACCTTTCTTCTATACTCACAAACCAATCAGCACACACTCCGCATTCAGAGCCCATAAAAGGCCCTAGACCCAGCCACAAAGGGAAGTTTCCCACCATCAGGTAGGGGAAACCACCTCACTCCCTGTATCCTCTCTTTGCTGAGAGCTTTCCTTTCACTTAATAAATTCTACTCCACTCATTCTCCTCCACTGTCTGCACATCTAATTCTTCCTGGTTGTGAGACAAGAGCTAGGACCTAGCTGAGCTAAAGAGCAGAAAGACCAAAACAATATTACATAATGGAATATAGCAATATATATCCTTTGAGTTGGCCTTTTTTTCACTCCACATAATTTCCTGGAAGTTCACCCAAATGGTTGCAGGAATCAGTAGTTTGTACCTTTTATTGATGAATAGTGTTCTACGGCAGGTATGTACCACAGTTTTTTTAGCCATTCACCCCGTAAAGGACATTCCGTTAATTTCCAATTTCAGGCTATAATGAATAAAGCCTCTGTAAACATTCATTTACAAGTTCTTCCTGCAAATAAGTTTTCATTTCCATGGAATGAATGCTGAAGAGTGCAATTGCTGGGTCACAGGGTATATTGTGTGATTCGTTTTACAAAACACTGCCAAACTGATTTCCAAAGTGGTTGTGGCATTAAACATTTCTACTAGCAACCCATGAGTGATCCAGTTTTTCGGCATCCTTGCCAGCAGTTTGTGTTATCACTATTTTTTATTTTAGCCATTCAGGTAGTTATATAGTGATATCTCATTATGATTTAAATTTGCATTTCTCTAATGACTAATGATGTTAAATATATTTTCATGTGCTTATTTGGCATCTGTAGATGTTCTTTATGAAATATCTATTCATGCCTTTTCTCCATTTTCCAACAGATATTTTTAAACGTTCAGTTTTGAGAGTTCTTTATATATTGTAGATATAGGTCCTTTGTTGGACATGTGATTTGAAAATATTTTCTCCTAGTTTTTATAATTTTTATTTTCATCTTTTTAACAGGGTCTTTCCCAGAAGAAAAGTTTTTAATTTTACTAGACTTCAATTTACATTTTTAAATTAATGAATTATGTTTTTATTGTCAAGCCTAAAAATCTTTGTAGTCCTAGTTCTCAAAGATTGTCTCCTATTTTTTATAGAAGTTTTATAGTTGTTTTTTTTTTTTCCTGAGACGGAGTGTTGCCCCGTCGCCCAGGCTGGAGCGCAATGGGGCAGGATCTCAGCTCACTGCAACCTCTGCCTCCTGGGTTCAAGCAATTCTTCTACCTCAGCCTCCCGAGTAGCTGGGATTACAGGCACATGCCACCATGCCCGGCTAATTTTTGTATTCTTAGTAAAGACTTGGTTTCACCATGTTGGCCAGGGTAGTCTCAAACTCTTGACCTCATGATCTGCCCGCCTCGGCTTCCCAAAGTGGTGAGATTACAGGTGTGAGCCACTGCGCCCGGCTCAGTTTTATAGTTTTATATCTTACTTTTAACTCCATGACCTATATTGAATTACATGTTGTATAAGGTGTGAAGTTTAGGTTATAGTTTTCTTTCTGTGAATGTCCAATTCTTCCAGTACCATTTATTTAAAATGCTATCTCTCTTCCATTGAATTGATTTCGATCCTTTGTCAAAAATAAATTGGATCCATATTTGTGTAGATCTGTTTCTGAATTTATATTCTGTTCCACTGATATGTGTTTATCCTTCTGCCAGAATCACAGTCTTCGTCAATTTAGCTATGTAGTAAGCCCTAGGTTCAGGAAGAGTGATTACTTTCAATTTATCCTTCTTTCTCAAAACTGTTTTGGCTATCCTAGGGCTTTTCCTTTTCTATGTAAATTTTAGAATCAGCTTGTCTTTGTGTACAAAAAGCCTTGCTAGATTTTGATAGGAGTTGTGTTAAACCTATAGATTCATTACTAGTTTGAGTTTCCCAATCCATAAACATAGTATGTCTCTCCAAGTATTGAGGTCTTCTTTGGTTTCTTTAATGAGCATTGGAATTTTATTATTTAGGTCTTACGTATATGTTTTGTTAAATTTCTACACAAGTATTTTGTTTTCTTTGGAGTAATTGTAAGTGGTGTTGCATTTTTAATTTGGTTTGTATATAGAAATGTAATTGATTTTTGTGGGTTGATTTTGTATTCTGTTATCCTACTTAACTCATAAATTCTAAAACTTTTTGTAAATTCCCTGGTATCTACTTTATAGACAGTCCCCTCATCTGCAAATAGATACAGGTTAATTTCTTCCTTTTTAAGCTGCATGCCTTTTATTTCTCTTACCTTATTGTCACGGCTAGAACTTTTAGTAAAATGCTGAGTAAGAATGGTGAGAGCTTATATCCTTGCCTTGTTTCCAATCTTACAGAGAAAGCAATTAGTCTTTCACCAATAAGTATTATGTTAGCTGTGGATTTTTCAGAGTTGCTTTTTATAAGGTTGAGGACATTTTCCTATGTGACCATTGTATAGAAAGGTTTTGTTTTGTTTTTTTTTTTTTTTTTGAGATGGAGTTTCCCTCTGTCCCCCAGGCTGGAGTGCCACGGTGTGATCTTGCCTCACTGCAACCTCCACCTCCTAGGTTCAAGTGATTCTCCTGACTCAGCCTCCCAAGTAGCTGGGACTACAGGTGCCCACCACCACAACCAGCTAATTTTTGTATTTTTAGTAGAGATGAGGTTTCTCCATGTTGTCCAGGCTTGTCTCAAACTCCTGACCTCAAGTGATCCACCCACCTGGGCCTCCCAAAGTGCTGGGATTACAGGTGTCAGCCATGGCACATGACCAAGAGATTTTTTAAAATCATGAATTGTTGTTGAATTTTTCTTCAAATGCTTTTGTTGCATCAATTGATACAATCAGTTAATTGTATCAATTAACTGTTGATACAACTTCTTTAGCCTGTTGATATGGTGGGTTACATTGATGGATTTTTGAATATTGAACCCACTTTGCATGTCTGGTATAAATTCCATTTTGTAAAGGTGTTTTATTCTTTTTACACATTGTCGAATTGCTAAAATTTTGTTGAGGATTTTTGCATCTAAGTTCGTGAGAGTTACTGGTCTACAGTTTTCTTAGTCTGGTTTTGTTAGCAGGGTAATGATGGCCTTGTAAAAGGAATTAGGAAATATTCCTTCCTCTTTCTGGAAGAGATTGTGTAAAATTGAAGTTAATTATTTAAACATCTGATAAAATTCTCCAGTGAAAGATTTTAAAATACAAATTCAATGTCTATAGTTATAGGACTATTTGTGTTATCTATTTCATCTTTTTTGAGTGTTGGTAGTTTTCGGAGTCTGGGAAATCCGGGAAGGAAAAAATTTTTGGGTGAAGGTACTATTACTACAGTGGTAGGCAAACTATACTTAGAAGTCAGCCTCAGGTTAAACACTCAGGACCAGATCCGACTTGTTACTTTTTTTCACCAATAGAGTTTCCAAACTCACTGATTTTCTGAAGGATCTGTTTTTTTGTTTGTTTGTTTTGTTTTTTGTTGTTGTTGTTGTTTGTTTTTTTTGAGACGGAGTCTCGCTCTGTCGCCTAGGCTGGAGTGCAGTGGCACGGTCTCGGCTCACTGCAAGCTCCGTCTCCCAGGTTCACACCATTCTCCTACCTCAGCCTCCCGAGTAGCTGGGACTACAGGCGCCCGCCACCACACACAGTTATTTTTTTGTATTTTTAGTAGAGACGGGGTTTCACCATGTTAGCCAGGATGGTCTCAATCTCCTGACCTTGTTACCCACCCGCCTCGGCCTCCCAAAGTGCTGGGATTACAGGCGTGAGCCACCGTGCCCGGTCCTGAAGGTTCTATTTTTATTCCTGTGTTTCTTTTTCAACAGTACATGTGACTACAGACAGCTGAGAGTGGGTAACTGGGGCAGTAGCTATCAGTCTACATGTGTAGTTTGGAAGTCAGTATCTGGTTTTATAATTTTAATGTGTGCTGACACAGGCGCTCCACCAATGGGAATCTGACGCACTGCAAAACTCCCAGTTTTATTGCACTACCCCCTCCAAGGTGCACATATACTGAGTCATGTACAGATACTGGACAGTGACAGAGTAACCAAGCATCTGCCACACAATAGACTAAGGAGGAAAACTTCAACACCCCTTAAAACCCAATAAGCACTTTAAAAGACAACTCTAGGAAATTTGCTCTTCATTTTAATTTAAGAATACTGATTACAGGCTGGATACAATGTCTCATGCCTCTAATCCCAACACTTTGGGAAGCTGAGGCAGGAAGATCTCTTGAGCCCAGGAGTTTGAGGCCAGCCTGCGAAACATGGTGAGAACCTGTCTGTATAAAAAATAAACAAAATTAACTGGGTGTGATGGCACGTGCTTGTAGTCCTAGCTACTCGGGAGGCTGAGGTGGGAGGATCACTTGAGTTCAGGAAGTCAAGGCTGCAGTGAGTCATAATCACACTACTGCACTTCAGCCTGGGTGACAGAAGAAGACCTTGTTTCCAAAAAAAAAAAAAAAAAAATGCTGATTACAAAAAGAAAAAAAAAAAGCCTGAAATTTCTTTCTCAGGAGCCTGATCTAAATGTTGAGAAAACTGTGGTTCATTTTTGGGAGGGGTAGGAACCTGATCTAAATGTTGAGAAAACTGTTGCTGGATTTTGGGAGGGGCAGGTCCCTGTTCCATGTCCCTCTTTCAGCAGCATAAGAACATTTTGGCCAAGAGTTTCTCAGTGCCACACCCTTGGAACCATGGTCACAGGCTTTTCCAATGTTTCCAGACTCTATGGCATCCGTATTCCAGAAACAGAGTTTAGTCGCTCAAACCTTTGGCTTTTCAATCAGATAGTTGGCAAAGTTGCTATTTGCTGCTCACAAAGAATCCTGTCTTTGTGAAAAGCACACCTGTTGATTTAGAAAGGTCTTTCCCCGTTGGGGTTTCATGTGTAACGTGTCTTAGCAAATATTCACAGCATAGATACTAACCTCCAGAAGTAAATATGACCATCTACATTCATGAGGAATCAATTTGGTTAAGCCTGCTGGAAGAACACAGGACCCAAGGCTGTCAACCATGCTCAGGCCTGGTTGTGAGTGGTCATTAGACCATCAAGTGGTCAAGGACCCTAGCTAGTCATAAATACCAGCCAGGAGTATCCAAAATTATCCTGTCTCATTTTACAATCACTTATACATTACTAAGTCAGTTCTTGGCCAGAATACCTTTAAAAATATAATCCAGCTTTTATAGGTCACCATATTGGAGATTTTATTTTTAGTTTCAGAAGAATAAGACACTGGTGACTATTGCAATTCCAAACATCACACATTGTAGGGGTTTGATCCTATAATGTTAAACATTATAGAAATTTGATCACCATAATGCCAGATAATTACCAGACTCTAGAGCTTGTATTTTATTTACCTTTTTGTTGTTGTGTTTAAGACATTTACAAAATAAGAGTATTTGAATATTTAAATCAGGGATCCACTTCTAACTTTTTTTTTTTTTTTTTGAGGCAGGGTCTCACTCTGTTGCCCAGGCTGGAGTGCAGTGGCTTGATCTTGGCTCACTGCAACCTTCACTTCCTGGGTTCGAGCGATCCTTCCACCTCAGCCTCCCCAGTAGCTGGGACTACAGGCACGCATCACCATCCTGGCTAATTTTTGTATTTTCTGGTAGAGATGGAGTTTCACCATGTTGGCCAGGCTGGTCTCAAACTCCTGACCTCCTGCAATCCATCCACCTCAGCCTCCAAAAGTGCTGGGATTACAGGCATGAGCCACTGTGCCAGGCCCTCTAACATTTTTATTCAGACTTACTTTTGCTCTTTCCTGGTAGATCTTTTTGGTATTATTTTATAAAACGAAAGGCAAAAGGTGAGACACCTATTCTTTAATTAATAAGTTTATTAACAGATAAGCTTACAGCAACTGAAAGTGTTCAACATCTGTAGGTATGATGACATGAAAAAGTTTGAATTTGTTTCATCTATCACCTTGCACAGTATGGCAAGTGGAAAGAGGCACTGTAGGTGCAAATCCAGCAATTACAGCTGGTTAAGCCTAAAACTACAAGAAAATATTCCCAATTTCTTCTTCCATGAACACATGTATCTTGTTTTGGATTATATTTTTCCACTGCATTTTGACCTTCATAAATATTTTTCAAGTCTCCTCTTTCTGTCCATATTATTATGTCTTTCTATTCCATTCTGGGAAGCAATAGGATCTGGAGTAGAAAGATGCCTCTGATTTCCCCAGGCAGAGAGAACACACCAAGGAGAAAGGTTGCGTTAGTGTTTCACCACCCTTTAAAATCGGTGCTTCCCAAGTGTCTGACCGAGACACTTATTAAGAATACTAATTCCCAATCTGGGCCTTTGAAGAGTCTTATTTGATTGGCTTAAAGTGGTACCAAGGGACTTCTCTCTCTCTCTCTATTTTTTTTTTTTTTTGAGATGGGGTCGAGCTCTGTCACCCCGGGGGGAGTGCAGTGGCACAATCATAACGCACTGCAGCCTTGGCCTCACCCGCTCAAGCAATCCTCCGGACTCGGCTTCCTGAGTAGCTGGGACTGCAGGTGTGTGCCACTGAATCTAGCTAATTTATTTTTATTTTTATTTTTATTTTTAGAGATGCAGTCTCGCTATATTGCCCAGGTTGGCCTTGAACTCCTGGTCTCAAGCAACCCTCCCACCTCGGCTCCCCAAAGTACTGAAATTGCATGCATAAGCCACTGTGCCCAGCCAGACATCTCATTTCTTAAGCTACTGGGACACTGTTATCATCAGGGCAGTTTAGGATGAATTAAAATAGGTTCAAAGAACACCTTTAAAGGATCAGGACCACCGAGGGAGGCTGTAGAGGTTGTACTCTGCCCAGCCAAGTAGGGAGGAGCTGGGCTGAAATTTTACCAGCCCTGATGGCCAAAAGGTTCTCATTGGCAAGACTTTGTGGGAACCTGAGAAATAAGGGCTTTTAAATTGGTCCACCCACCGGAAGCATCTTTTTCTCATTGGCACCACACTGCATGTGTGTCAGCTACTGGCCCGATCAGAATGGCCTACAGCTCTGGTTATGTGCACAGACTCCTGGGTTCTTACCCCAGATCTGTTGAATCAGCATCTCTGGATTGGTTGTATTTTAAACCATCTCCTGCCACTCCCCACTACTGTGACTCTCATACATATAAAAGTTGGAGAACCACCAAGTTCTTAGATATAAAGCCTTTTTTTAAAATTCTTATTTATTTTTGTTTTGTGACAGAGTCTTGCTTTGTCACCCAGGCTGCAGTGCAGTGGCACAATCTCAGCTCGCTGCAACATCTGCCTCCCAAATTCAAGCAATTGGCCTGCCTTAGCCTCCTGATTAGCTAGGATTACAGGCACCCACCACCACACCCAGTTAATTTTTTTGTCTTTTTGGTAGAGACAGGGTTTCACCATGTTGACCAGGCTGATCTCGAACTCCTGACCTCAGGTGATACGCCCACCTCTGCCTCCCGAAGTCCTGGGATTACAGGCATGAGCCACCGTGAGATCCAAAGCCCTTAAATAGCAAACTCTTTGACAGACATGACTTCATATTCTTTTCCTCCCTAATCTTTGTGGACTTTTCAACCCTCATCAGAAGTTGCAGGCTTGAACCTGGAGGTGGAGGTTGCAGTGAGTTGAGATCGTGCCATTGCACTCCAACTTGGGTGACAGATGAGGCTCTGCCTCAAAAAAAAAAAAAAAAAAAAAAAAATGAAGTTGCAGGTGGCACTGAGCAGAAATTAGAAAGGACCCTAGTGCTCTAACAGTACAACCTGAAAAAGCAAAGTCCATAGGTCCCCAGTCCCTTGGGCCTAAAGGCATTCTATCAATTCCTAATACCTTTGGACCTGGAGTCTACTTATAATAAACATACAGACCCCAACTATGACTGTCATTACTGGAGGTCAATAACCACCTCTCCTACCTGCACTGCTATGTCCATACAGGACCTATGTCTCCCTCAGTTTCCTCTTAGTTTCCACACTTTCCTGGATTCTGTTCCTTATGCTCCAGTCCTACTGCAACTCATTTCAAAGTTTGTCTCTATTATCTGTAGATTTTGCAAGGTCCCTGAACCTCATCTTCTTTGATATTTCAACTTTTACATGCTGCGTTGCTTTCCAACCATTGATTCTCTTTGTAGCTTTTCCTCCCCACCTCCCTGACTGCCCACCACCTGATTAACCCTTATCCACCCACAGTGTTCAGCTTTGTTCAACCTAAGTGCCAGGGATATGCCCTCAGGACACATTGGTTTCCTTCCTTTGGGACAGAACAAACACCTCTGGATACCTACAGCCAGTGAGGCTTCATGGGGGCTACTCAGGTTCAGCTCTCCAGGAACAGATTTTGTTGAATTGTTTTCAATTTATTTATTTAGGTCTCTGACTAGGATATTATTGTGTCTGAGTCCAGCACATTTCACAAGGTGGTATCTGATTTAAAGCTTAGAGAAATGAGACACAAGAGAAAGGACAAAATTGAGACTCAAAGCAAAACTAAATGAACATCACTTCAGGTTTGCCTGTGGATCTTCCGTTGTGATTTAAACTCCACTGCCCCCTTTCTTAGAGTATTTTGATAGACTTTCCTTTTGAATCTACATCGCATGTTCCCCCTCAATCCCTGCCTTCTGAAACAGGGAATGCCTAGAAGTGCTTGCAGTTTTACCGACTTTGAGATGCTGGGAGAGATTTCTTTCCTATTTTCAGACTCCTTTTTTCATATTACTTCAGATCGCTGCTGATTCTGCTAGGTAACCAGGTTTCTCCTACTCCAGAGTTTAGATGATTTTACTAGACATGTCTAGAAAGTAAGATACTTCACTTATGGAATAAACTGGTGTTTAATGCATTTTTGCTTGGCTTCATGTAACAAGAGCCGTAACACAGTAGGAGATCAAAAATAATTCCTTAATGTTTTTAAATAGCTTTCCAGAGGTTAAAAAAAACCCCTAGATTTTGCGGAAATAATTGGTTAGGGGGAAAAAAACACCACTGCAATCTACTGATTCTTCCTAGAAACAACAATCTTGTCACCAAGACTGGACAGAGTGACTTGTTATTAGCAAAGGATAATTAGAAGGTGGCCATTTCTGAACATGAAAGACTACATATTATCTATTAAATGTTATTAATAAAGTGCACTATTTTGTTCTCTAATACAAGTTTTAGTCTTAGTAAGCAATTATTTTCCCCCTAAGACTTCCCCCCAGAAAACTGAGTAATGGATGGATAACTGTGCTGATTTTCCATATAACTGGACTCAAATAATCATTGTCGACTCTCCCTAACAGAGTTAAACGTCCTGTGACACAAATTTCCTAAAAAGCTTTGCTACGTGACGCTCTTTCAGTGGCCCTGTGTACGGAGATCAAGGAGTGAAAACGAGCCCTTAGACTGAAAGTGAACCTCACAATGGAACAGAACGACCCGCCACCAGACAAGATTCTGCACGTGGTTAAAGGACCAACTCCAGTCACAGGGATGACACACCAGTGCAAGGAGTAACATTTCAAAGGAAGAGAAAGCTCAGGCCACATCCAGTCACCGTGCATCACCAGCCTCAGAAGAAGGGGGGACTGGCTTATGCAAATTATCAAATTTGGTTCAGTTTCCCAGCATTGTCTTCCTTACCTGCGACTGTTTGTCTTTCATTATAGAACTAATACCAAAAGTTCTCCCTTACAGGTGGGAGCTAAATGATGAGAATTCATGTACACATACAAGGGAACAACAGCAACTGGGGCCTTCTTGAGGGTGGATGGTGGGAGGAGGGAAAGGAGCAGAAAAAAATAACTATTAGGGCCTATGCTTAGTACCTGGGTGCCGAAATAATCTGCATAGCAAACCCCCATGACATGAGTTATATATAAGAAACCTGCACGTGTACCCCTGAACCTAAAATAAAAGTTAAAAAAATGTACCCAGAGAATATGTCATGGAAAGGGAATTTCTCTTTGATTTGCAATACAGAAGAAAAGAAAAGCCCTTCTCTTACTTGGATAATGTGGAAAATATTTCACTGCTGTCCACACTGTGATAGCTTGGGTTGAGGGAGAGGAGAGGCAGGAGGCTGGGAAGCTGGGAGGACTCGATAGAGCATGGCTCCTCCTCCTGGGGTGTCTTCCAGCCTCGTGTTCTCTCTTGCGGAGAAAGTACATTCATGCTCAAATATTAACAGCCATTCCCCAAAGAATGGGCTTCTGAGCAGAATAAGATTTGAAAACTAGAATTGATATTTCGAAAGCTTTGGAAAAGTGATCCCTTACCTTTCTTTGTTGGTTGAAGGAGAAAGCTAGGAAACCGATGGGAGTGTTTTGATTAAAAGTTTTGCCAGACTAATGGGTGGGCTTAGGTTTTTCTTTTCTTCTTTCAGTCTCTGGTATAAAGACACAGCAAGTCAAATCTAGGGGGGAGTAAGGACTGAAGCAACGGGGAGACAGTGCTTAGTGTCAGGGTTCTGGTTCAGATAACAATTCAAAGTTTCTAACAAGCCCATAAACATCTGGAATCCATGCAACTGGCCTGGCGAGGTTGCAAGAAAGGCTCTCCGGAGATTTGTCAGTTACTTCCTGCCCTAATCAGGACAAGCATGTGTGAATATTTTTTCCCAGTGTGTTTCTACTTTCATTTCCAGGGGAAATGATATATGTAGGCATAATTGGAATATGGAATGAGAAAACACATTTCGTACATTATTATTAGATGATTATTTCCATAAACCCCCAGTAGTCAATAAGATTTGTCTGGTGATTTACTTAAAGTGTAATTTTAATAGAGCTCTATTTTTCATATGTTTGTACATATATATGTGTATATATTGCACACAAATGTAATATATATGTACTACATATTATATGTGTATTTAATATATGTGTATTATATATATAATATATAATATATATGTGTAATATATGCACTTATATTTAAAAAAAATAAGGAAGAGGCCGGGCACGATGACTCACGCCTGTAATCCCAGCACTTTGGGAGGCCGAGGTGGGCAGATTACCTGAAGTCAGGAGTTCGAGATCAGTTTGGCCAACATGGTAAAACTCCAACTCTACTAAAAATACAAAAATTACCTAGGCATGGTGGCATGCGCCTGTAATCCCAGTACTCAGGAGGCTGAGGGAGGAGAATCACTTGGACCTGGGAGGCAGAGATTGCAGTGAGCTGAGATTGTGCTACTGCACTCCAGCCTGGGCAAACAGAGTGAGACTCTGTCTCAAAAAAAAAAAGGAAGACAGCAAAACATTCATGTGCACAGAAACACAGATATAGAAATGCTAGAATCTTTTTGTGTTCCAGGAAAAAGAATGGCAGCCCCATATATGAAGAGACATGATTTTAACTCAAGTCAAATTCTTTATAGGAAAGTATACGGTAAGATTTAAAGACTTTTTTCTGTATATCTAAAAATCAATCACAGCAACTGGCTTAATGAAGAAAAAAAATAGATAAGAATAACACTTAGAATTTCTGTTCTTTTCTCCAGGGAGCAACTGCTTAGTACTATAAAGAATTGCAAATATTAATATTTTCTGTTTACAGGGAAAGCTTGAAAGTTATACCAGAAGTTTCAAAGACTAACTTCTGAGCCTTGAGCCTTTGCCAATACACTACATTTATTTTTGTCTCCGTGCGTGCTTACAGTTTGCTTATACCCCAAGTTCTATGCAGGCTTTGATTTTTTTCCCAAAAGATCTGTCCAACACTCCTAACGAATTCCCCTCTCTGAAACGTTAGTGACCTTTCCATAGGGGCTGAATGCACCAGTTTGGCTCATTTAAAAAACATATAAAACCAGTGATGGCAATGGAGAGAACACCCAGGAACCCAGTGCTGGAGCCTCATGTCACAGCAGAAATGATTCGTCAGCAATACGGTCAGCATTCCCAGGGCAAATAACTTCCATTTCACCACTGGACTGGAAGACAAAGATAGAGATGATTTTTTAAAATTAAGTTTTAAAATTTTGACATCTTGTACTTGGTAGTGCCTTTGACAGGGATATATGTATACACGTATCTGTGTGTGTGTGTGTGTGCGCGTGTGTATACAATCTTAGACTATCCTTCCTAGTCCCTAAAATATGTGATGAGAGATTTTATAAGTGAAGGAGTACTCCTCCGGGCCAAACATATGGATAAGAGAATTACAAAAAGCAATACCCCAATTATGAAGCCTAATTATATCTACTTAATAAAGGACAAACAAACTTCTTACAAACAGGCAAAAGTAATCAAACTCTAATCTTATTTTATTTTAAATGTGCTGAGTCCGGCGATTAAATTTTTCAAAGGTGAAGTCTGAATGGCCCTATATGCCTTGAATTTCGTGAATAGCACGTTGCGGTGAATAATTTGTGCAACAAACATATTAAAGAGGCTTGGAAATGAGAAAATAAGCTAATATTTAGTTTACTTTTCAAAAGGTGTGAGGCTCAGAATGATTATTCGGGTAGTGATTTTAATTTAGAGAAGATCTGAGAACGTGTAACCAAACTTTTGGAGGCCAGGAGAGCTACAGGCAAGTTCTGGCCAATCATTCAATTATCAGTTCTTAATGATCTATTTATGTGGCAAGTACTGCGCTAGGCAATGGATATATACAAATAAAGAACTGAAACACTCATGAGCTAGTGAGTAGACATGGAACACATTATTGTAAGGCACCATGCCAAGTGCCACAGTAGAGATGGCAACTAAGAACTCTAGGGGAACACAGAGTCAGAAGATACTGCTGGCCTCAGAGAACTGGGACAGCTTTCTTTAAGAGATGGGATTCTGCTCTGTTGCCCAGGCTGGAATGCAGTGGCACCATCACTGCGGCCTCAGACTCCTAGGCTCAAATGTTCTTCCCACGTTCACTTCCCCGAAGCACTGGGATTACAGGCGTGAGCCACTGCACCTGACCAGGTGAGGTGATCTTTGAATTGGATCTTGAAGGAAGAGCAGGCATGTTCCCGATGACAGAAGAGCCAGTACTTCCAGGCAAGAGGAGCTCCCAGTGCCAAGATATGGAGTCCTAAAATCACCCAATCTTTTAGAGAAGCTTAATGCTGCTGGAGTGTAGTTTGCTTGTAAGTAAGTACAGGGTAAGAGTTGAGCTCTGTGGATAGATTTTCCCACTGTTTTCCTGCATTATCCTTGGCTGCTTACTTAGTTTATAAAGTTAGACAAAAGGATCTCTAAGTTTCAAAATTTTATGATCCTATGAAATTTTTGGTAAAAAAATCTGTTCCTAGTTGGACGAAAAGAACTCTTTGGGGTGAACAAGGGTGTGGGATTGTTTCCATGAAAATGAAGGTTTGCAGCTGCCTCACACAGCTACATTAAACAAAAAAAAGGACAAGACTTTTTTTTTTTATTCTTAGCACATCTTCTTGACATGTGCTTCTAGCACTATTCAGAAGGCAAATAATTTTTCCTCCAATAATAGATAAGTTTCTTTTTTGCTTCTTTAATTAGACTCCCTCAGCAAATGGAAAGTTTTTGTCCTGGTGTCATTAGATGAAAAAGTGTGTGTTTTAAAAACAGCCAACCTACTTCTAAGAGCAAGATGAATACATATTTATTGTCATTTAACTATACACATGTACAAATGCAGGAAACTGAGGGTCCAAGTCTGGGTGGAACTGTCTGATCACAAGTTCTTTGCAGACTTCAGAAACCACAGTGGACCTCAAGTTATTGGGATGAAAGGAACGACCTGTAAAATTGATATGCTACTAATTAACGAAAGAGAAATAAACAGAAAACATCTATTCGGCACATAACGTATAATCTCAATTAAAAACATAAAAGTTGAAAAAAAGGTGGGCTTATAAAAGACAGACAGACATTTGGGATTTTTTTTTCAATACATAATATTGAAAATTATTATGACTTGATTATTTAAGTAATTTCACCTTAACTCATAAATACAGAGACTGTAGCTAAACTTTAAATTTTAACTCATAGACAAAACTCCAGGAAGAGATAATTGCTAGTTTTACAAAGTCATTTTTTAAAAAATCAGAAAAAAGCAATTATCTGCTGTTAAAAACTTGAATTTTAATATCTTATTTTTGTTCTTTTTTTTTTTTTTTTGACAGGGCCTCGCTCTGTTGCCCAAGCTGGAGTGCAGTAGCACGATCTTGGCTCACTGCAACCCCATCTCCTGGGTTCAAGTGTGCTTGTGCCTCCCCCTCCCAAGTGGCATGTGCCACCATCCCTGGCTAATTTTTTTTTTTTTTTAGTAGGGACGGGGTTTTGACATGTTGCCCATGCTGGTCTCAACCTCATGAATGCAAGTGATCTGCCCGCCTCGGCCTCCCAAAGCGCTAGGATTACAGGAATGAGCCACTGCACCTGGCCATAATTTGTTTTATTTTCATCTCCAAAGTTTTAAAGAGTACTTGATACATTTTGCTTCTCTGAGATCTGTGATTAAAGACCACTGATTGCTCTGACATAAGCAACTTCACCCCAAATACCTTTTTACGCTCTCTGAAATGGAAAAACGTGTGACATATAAGAAACCTTTGTGTTTCCCTGTTCCGATGCTCTCATAGCAACCGGCCCACCTGCCCAAAGCATATCCACCCTTTTTCATCAGATTTGCACTATCTCCCCCCTGTAAAACATCCTCTTGGTCATCTCTGCTTGAATAACTACTTTCAGCTCAGAAATTCTTCATTACCTATTCCCCATCACTTAACTGGTAATTAGCTCCATGCTAGCTTTTTAATAACTGTCCTCAGCTCTTTCATTGGTGACTCTAAGTAGGTTCTGGTGCTAATGCCTCAATCTACTTAATAATGTCATTGATGCTTGGGGACACAGACTTTTTCTTTTTGGCACTTCCACAGAGTTTAGCTCAGTCAATATTTGTTGATTTTGAATAACTGGTTAATTCAACAAACATTTACCAGGCAGCTACCATGTGAAACTAGCATAGGCCCTGTATCTTTTTCCAGGTTTGTCATTAAAAGCTGCCAGCAAACTCAAAGTAATTTAAACATAAAAATCTGTATCCCTTATAGATGAGTTATTTATGGAAGTTAATGATTTGAAATTTTTTATTTGGCAAAAAAGAGTAAGAAGGAGAAGGAGGAAGAGGAGAAGGAGGAGGAGGAGAAAGAGAAGGAAAAGAAATGGAAATGTTTATGGGGCTTTTACAAATCCAAATGTTTATTTTCTGTGTGTTTATTTCACAGCATTACTATTTATGTCATAGGTTTATGGCTAATGGTGTGATGACAAAAGGAATATATGCTATCTCTCTGAACTCAGGAACCTCCCATGGCTGTCTTGAAAAAGATGTGAGCCTCCTTCCAAAAAGGGCCAATAACCTATCTGATGTCAATATGTCAGCATCCTCAGTGACATGATGACTATCTTTGTTCATTTAGTGTTGCTGTAACAGAATATCTGAGACTGGGTAGTTTATAAAGAAAAGAGGTTTATTTGGCCTACAGTTCTGGTGACTGGAAAATTCAAGATTAAGCGTCTGCAACTGGCGAGGGTCTCGGGCTGTTTCAACTCACTGCAGAAAGTGGAAGAGGAGCCAGCCATGTGCAGAGATCACATGGTGAGAGAGGAAGCAAGAGAGAAGGGAGAGCCGTGGCAGGCTCTTTTACACAACCAGTTCCGGAAGGAACTAATAGAGTGAGAATTCACTCACTGACCTAAGGACGGTGTTAATTTATTCATGAAGGATCCACCCCCACTAGGACCCAAACACCTTTCACTGGGCCCTAAGTCCAACATGCGGGATCATATTTCAACATGAAGTTTGGAGGGGCAAAAACATCCAAACCATTACCAATAACCTAGTGGAAATGACAGGGCATGCGAATTTGAGTTCAATAACTCGATTTTTAATCTAACTGTATTGCTTAGTTTAGCTACTCAGCTTCACTTCTTGGAAAATCAGGGAAAATTATTATCATGATAATTATAATAAAGTTATCTTCATAGGGTTCATATAACAAAAGAACACGAGTATGCATGAAAAGGTATTTGAAAGCCTTTGAAAAATTAGATAGGATAACAAATTTCACTTTGGCCCATCAGTCCTCCATAATCATTCAACAAATATTATCTTCCCATATTATGATCCAGCCACCATGGATTTTGAAACTTGCTTAATTGTGGCATTCAATAACAATATCACCACATAATCTTGTTTTGTTCCTTGTACATGAACATTTTTTCTTAGATGAACTTTTTTTATATGGAGGAGAGCTCTGGCTCTTTCATTTCCCTGTATTTTAGGCAAGTTCCAAGGACTTAATAATAGACATAGATTCCTTATAATTGATGGTAAATCACAGCATTAAATATATTGCAAAAATTATAAAACAGAAGGTAGTATATTAAAAAAACAAGGAGTTTTAATGCATGTAAGCTATGCTATAAGAGATAAAGGTATTGGATCATGCAATTCAAATCTGCAAAACCCAAAAAAGGAATTTATTTATCTGGTAATGGAAGGCTATGAACAAAAAAGAATTGCAAATAAATACTGTACCCAAGTTGGTAAATTTCTTTCTGACAGGGGGTGGAAATGAACACTTCTGAAACTGCTTTGCGTGTGGAGTGAACAAATGAGTACACACGAGGAGCCAGATTTCTCACAGTCAGATATGAAGTTAAAAATAAGGAATACGAGAAGCTCAGAGTGAACCCTGTGGCTCTAGATTAGAGTCAGAGGCATCAATATAAACTCCTGTTTATGTTCATATATATGCAAATAGATAGAAAAAGAA
The DNA here is from genome assembly GCF_028885625.2 of Pongo pygmaeus. Lineage (NCBI taxonomy): Eukaryota > Metazoa > Chordata > Mammalia > Primates > Hominidae > Pongo > Pongo pygmaeus. The sequence continues at coordinate 17,479,724 of NC_072380.2, read as the reverse complement.
ATAATCTTAGATGTGCATATATATGAGTTAGTATGCATACATAACGTTGACTCAGCAGCAGTAACACCCCAAAGGCAATAAGCACTCTGTGTCCAGATTTTGGTTTCCACATATCATTATCCAATAAAAAGAAGCAGGGCTCCTTGGAGAAATGGCTGATTCTAGGGCTGGGGCAAGGAAAATACGAGACAGTTGTGGAGCATTTTGTAGTGCCAGAAAGTAAGGAAGTACTAATAAGAAGGAGGAGGAGAAGAGGAGTGGAAAGGAAGGGGGAAAAGGAGGGATGGAAGGATCAGAAGGAGGAGGAGGAGGAGGAGGAGGAGGGGAAGAATCAGGAGGAAGAGGAGGAGAAGGAGGAGGAAGAAGGGTAAAGAGGGAAAGGAGGAGGCGTCAGGGGCAGGAAGATGAGGGGAAGGATTAAGAGGAGGAGGACTAGAAGGACTAGAAGGAAGAAGAAGAGGAAGAGGAAGAGGAAGAGGAGAAAGAGGAAGAGAAAGAGCCATATTAAAAGGACCAAAAAGCCAACCTGAAAGGGCTCCCTATTGACAAACCTGGAACAATTTGAGCAACCAAATAAATAATGATAGCATTGGATTATAACACAAAGAATAAAATAAGTATTGTTGAGTCCATACTGGTATAAATGAATGAATGAATGAATGAAGGAGAAGGGGCATCTCTTTCTTACAGAAGAATGCCAAGCAATATACGTAGATACTTCCCGCTCCAGGAGGTAGAGCTTAATTTCCTTACTCTTGAGCGTGGGATGAACTTAGGGACTCAATGCCAAAACACAGAGAATGGAAAGGAAAAACAGTAACTTTACAGAGAAGAAACTCACAAGATACCATCTTAACCAAGTGGTAAGTCATGTGAATATCACCTACCTCTTAATATGATGTGAAGAGAGCTGCAAACCTTATCTCTGAGGTATTCTTATGAAAAATAAACCCTGGGAGCAATCTTTGTTTTTGTTTTTTTTTTGAGACGGTCTCATTCTGTCTCCCAGGCTGGAGTGCAGTGATGAAATCTCGGCTCACTGCAACCTCCACCTCTCGGGTTCAAGCGATTCTCCTGCCTCAGCCTCCTGAGTAGCTGGGACTACAGACTCATACCACCATGTCCAGCTAATTTTTGTATTTTTAGTATAGACGGAGTTTCGCCATGTTGGCCAGGCTGGTCTCGAACTCCTCACCTCAGGTGACCTGTCCGCCTCGGCCTCCCCAAGCGCTGGGATTACAGGTGTGAGCCACTGCACCTGGCCCCCTGGGGGCAATAATGAAGAAAAAACATGGAACTAACCCAAATGGGGGGAAATTCTATAAAATACCTGGCCTATACCGTTCAAAATTTCTGGATCATGAAAAACAAGGAAAAATAAGAAAATTTTATACACCAGAAGAGAAACTAAGGAGAGATGACTACTAAATGCAATGTGGTTTCCTGGATTACATCCTGAAACAGAAAAAAAATATTTTATTTTAAAAAAACTGAAATCCAAATAATGTCTGTAGTTTACTTAAACAGTACTATTACTTAGTTTTGTCAAATGTACCATGGTCATTTAAGATGTTAACATTAGGAGAAACTGGGTGAAGAGTATGGATATTATATTTGCAACCTGAAAGTATTACAAAATAAAAAGCTTATTTCAAAATTTTTTTGGTTTTGGCAATAAAAAGATGCGGTACTGATACATGCTACAATGTGGATAAATCTTGAAAACATTATGTTAAGTGAAAAAAGCCAGTCACAAATGACCCTATATTATAAGATTCCATTCATATGAAATAGAACCATCCATTTGTCTGGAACAGGCAAATCTCTAGAGACAGAAAATAGATTAGTGGTTGCCTAGGGCTGGAGGGAGAAGAGGAAGGGGAGTCACAACTAATGAGTACAGGTTTTTCAGAGAGTGATGAAAATGTTCTAAAATTGATGGTGGTTATGGTTAAATATGAATATTGTAAAAACCATTGAATTGTAAAGTTTAAAGAGGTGAATGATATGATGTGTGAATTATATCTCAATAAAGCTGTTTTTAGAACAAATTCTCCTGGGCAGGTTTTTTCTGTCACTGGATGTTGAAGTTCGAACATCATCATTAGACTTAAACTTGATTTTTCTGCATTTCTTGGTTCTACCTTCCTTTATGTTGGTGACCCCTCAGCTCCACATGGCCCCTTCAGGTTCAAATTGTATTCACTTCTCAACACTCTGGTGGCATGAGGATGTCTTTCTACCTACAGTCCCAACAAAAACCTCATTTCACTTTATTTTTTATTTTTTGAGGTGGGGGATCTTGTTATATTGCTCAGGTTAGTCTCAAACTCCTGGACTCAAGCGGTACGCCCACCTCAGTCTCCGGAGAAACTGGACTACAGGTGCAAGTTCTGATTGGATGATTAGAAAGTTTCTAAACCAAACTCCTCCCAAGTGTGTGTAATAGGATAGGGGTGGGAGGGGCGGATAGGTTTGTGTGCCATTGATAGCCACTCAGACAACAAATAAAGAAACAAACAAAACCCATCGTTCTGTTAACAGGAAAAATGTGAGTGAATGCTGAGTAGCAAAATAACATATATCTACCCTTTCTTGGTCAGTATGTAGAAGTCGAAAGAAATGAATCGTTTTTTTTTTTTTTTTTTTTTTTTTTTTTTTTTTTTTTGAGACGGAGTCTCGCTCTGTCGCCCAGGCTGGAGTGCAGTGGCGCGATCTCGGCTCACTGCAAGCTCCGCCTCCCGGGTTCACGCCATTCTCCTGCCTCAGCCTCCCGAGTAGCTGAGACTACAGGTGCCCGCCACCACGCCCAGCTAATTTTTTGTATTTTTAGTAGAAACGGGGTTTCACCATGTTAGCCAAGACGGTCTTGATTTCCTGACCTCGTGATCCGCCCGCCTCGGCTCCCAAAGTGCTGGGATTACAGGCGTGAGGCACAGCACTCGGCCTGTGAATCTTAATGAAATGAATGGGTTTTCCTTAAAAAAAAAAAAAAAAAAAGCAAATAAATATTTATGCTGTATTTCTAAATTTTTCTCTTTGTATTCAACAGAAAAAAAAGAAAAACCAACAGGAATAGAAAAAAAATTGTACCAGTTTTGAGTATACAAAAGTATACAGCATGCAAAAGTATTGGCGCTTTTTCTTTGTAGCAATTTAGTTGGTTTCTAACTTTCACTCAGGCAGGGAAATATGATATACCACCAACTAAAATTCAGACTGTTTCATGACAGGATAAAACTGTTCACTATTATAGCCATTGGCCACAGGTAACTATTCAAATACAAATTGAAATTAGTTACAGTTACATGCAATTTAAAATTCAGTAACTTAGTTGTATTAGTCACGGTTTTAACTGTTCAGTGGTCACATGTGACTAGCGGCTAATGTGTAACAAAGAATATTTCCATCATGGAAAAAAATTCCATTATTGAACAGCAACGGTTTCAATTATTTTATTTTTTATTTACACATTCATTCATTCATTTTTTTAGAGATAAGGCTGGAAGGCAGTGGCGCAATAATAGCTCTCTACAGCCTCAAACTCCTGGGTTCAAGCGATCCTCCTGCCTCAGCCTCCCAAGTAACTGGGACTATGGGTGCAAGCCCCCACACCCAGCTAATTTATTTTATTTTATTTTATTTTATTTTTTGTGGATACAGGGTCTCACTTTGTTGCCCAGGCTGGTCTCATACTCTTGGCTTCAAGCAATCGACCCACCTCAGCCTGGCTCTGGTATTACAGGTGTGAACTACCATGCCCGGCCCTGTTATATTTATTTCTAGAGTTTTATCAGACATCAGATTTTTGAAAGCATCTCCCATAAGACAATTTAATTAGGCAGATAAAAACAAAGAAAGACTCACACTTAGTTACCTTCATTTCCTTAATATGACCACTCCATTCTTATGAGGTTAGCTGGATGCCCCTCAGTGGTTACTGTTAACTGTCCATCCCAACGTGGCGTTGGAGTCCTTCGTGGCTAGACCCCAGAGTGGCTCTGTCTAGCAAGCAGTGAGTATTGTTAGTTCCCTTTCTTACCTCATAGTGTGTCCCTTCGTAAGTTCATTTGCTAGGGCATTGCTCACTGTAGGCAGAGCCCCAGTGTGCTCCCTAATGTGGAGCCAAAGACATTTGCTCCTGGTCACAGCTGCTGTCACCACAGATACACAGTGGCCCTTTGCATGCCAACATTGCCAGTTCAGCCATCACATTGAATCTTTTATTGAAATTGGCAGAAACACAAAAATCAATCCCACAACACATACTTGGATCACCCTGATCTCTTTTGCTCTTCTCAGCTTCTCAAGCAGACAGAGGACACCAGGGGTCTCTGTGTTGTGGTCTTTGCATGCCCTAGCACAGGGCTCTGTGGTTGTCTTCCCACAAATTAGAAGAGCCAGGCAAATATGCCCTTGGTAAGACATCCCCCCTCGCTCTGTGCAAGTGGGTGGGTGAGGAGTGTCATCAACTCCAAGAAGACTTGGAACGAATACTGCCAAGGCACTATTTCCGCTCCAATACTCCAAGCTATCAGCATCATGTTCTCCTATCTGGGCTTTTCCTTAAGATCCCATCCTCTCTGGAATGTGTAAACCTCCTGAGCCCCTAGAGACAAAGACTTTGCACATTTCACCCATGGAACTCTGCATAGCACCAGGTTTCACTGAATGATATCAGATCCTTGTTGACACAGATTTGCCATCTAGAGACTTTACTGTACAGTTTTACTTCTTCAGTCAGACCCTTAAAATGTGTAAACGATCCTAATGCCTGTAATCCTAGCACTTTGGGAGGCCAAGACAGGGGGATTGCGTGAGCTCAGGAGTTAGAGACCAGCCTGGGCAACATGGTGAAACCCTGTGTCTACTAAAATACAAAAGAAATTAGCTGAGCGTGGCGGCGTACGCCTGTAGTCCCAGCTACTCTGGAGGCTGAGGCATGAGAATCGCTTTAACCCAGGAGGTGGAACTTGCAGTGGGCCGAGATCACGCCACTGCACTCCAGCCTGGGCGACAGAGCGAGACTCCATCTCTACAAAAAAATAAGAATAATAAAATAAATAAACAAAAAATGTGTAAATGTTCTTTTAAAATTGCTGCTTAAAGAACTTCCAAAAATAACTCAATTTTGAAATTTAAAATATAGGATATAGAAATAGGCTGGGTGCGGTGTAATCTTAGCACTTACACGCCTGTAATCTTAGCACTTTGGGAGGCCGAGGCAGGCGGATCACCTGAGGTCAGGAGTTCAAGACCAGCCTGACCAACATGGTGAAACCCTGTTTCTACTAAAAATACAAAAGAAAAAAAAAAAAAAATTAGCTGGGTGTGGTGGTGGGCGCCTGTAATCCCAGCTACTCAGGAGGCTGAGGCAGGAGAATCGCTTGAACCAAGCAGGCAGAATGTGCAGTAAACTGAGATCATGCAACTGCACTCCGGCCTAGGCAAGAAAATGAGACTCCATCTCAAAAAAAAAAAAAAAGAAATAATCCAGATCTTTCTCAAGTGAATAAATTAAAATAACAAAAAGGTTTTTGCATAACAGCTTTACTGAAATATAATTGACATATGCTACTGCCATGTTCAAAGTATGAATTTGATAGGTTTTGACATACAGGAAACCTTTGCCACAATCAAGATAATGAATCACCAGGCTGGAGTGCAGTGGTGCAATCACGGCTCGCTGCAGCCTCAAACTTCTGGGTTCAAGTGATCCTCCCACCTCAGCCTCCCATGTAGGTGGGATTACAGGCATGTGCCACCATGCCTGGCTTTTTTTTTTTTTTTTATCATTTTTAGTAGAGATGGGGTCTTGCTGTGTTCCTCAGGCTGGTCTTGAGCTCCAGGGCTATAGTGATCTTCCCACCTCAGCCTGGCAAAGTGCTGGGATAACAGACGTGAGACACTGCAAGCTAGCTTATACGTATTCTTCGGTGAAGTTTCTGTTCAGGTATTTTGCCCATCTTTAAAACTGGGTGTTTGTTTTCCTATTATTGAGTTTTGACAGTACTTTATATACAAGTTCTGGACACGAGTCTTTTAACAGATATGTGATTTCTAAATATTTTCTTCCAGTCATTGGTTTGTCTTTTTAATCTCTTAAGATGTTTTTGAAAGAGTAGAATTTCTTGACTTTGATGAAGCCCAATATATGATGTTTTAGTGCATTGTGCTTTTGGTGTTATAGATAAGAAAATTTCACTTAATCCAAGGTCACATAGATTTTCTCCTATGTTTACTTCTAGAAGCTTTACAGTTTTAGGTTTCACATTTACATCTATAATCAGAGTTAATTTTTGATTGGTGTGAAGTACAGATCATAGTTGTTTGTTTGTTTTTTTTGCATTCAAAAATAACTTTTCTAACACTGCAGTTGAAATGACTCTCCTTTTACCACTAAATTGTTCTTGTACCTTTGTTGAAAACCAGTTGACCATATACGTGCAGGTCTTTTTCTAGACTCCGTTTTGTTTAGTTACTCTCGTATAACTGGTCTCAAGTCAAAACTACATTGTCTAGGTTACTGCAACTTTGTAAGTCTTGCCGTTTGGTAGTATATTGTGCAGTATATTAAAGTGAAATTTGATCATGAATATTTCCTGTCTGTCTCTCTTAGGATAGTATATTGGGTGGTATAAAGTGGTTCTTATTTTTCAAAATTAATTTGGCTATTCTAGGTTCTTTGCATTTCCATATTGTCAAATCAGTTTGTCAATTCTACAAAAACAGCCTGCTAGAATTTGGACTAGGATTGCACTGTATCTCCTACATGTGGAGTACATCATAATAATATTGAATCCTTCAATCCATGAAGATAGTACAACTCTATTTATTTTGGGTTTTTTTAATTTCTCTCAGCAATGTTTATAGTTTGCTGTGTACAAGGGTTATACTTTTTTGTTAGATTTATCCTTATTTCATATTTTTAATGTTATTAATGGCATTTTAAAAATTTTCAATTTCCAGTTGTTATTTGCTAACATATAGAAACATAACTTATTTTTTTGTGTTGATCTTGTATCCTACATCCTTGCTAAGCGTACTTATTAGTTCTAATAGCTTTTGTAGAGTCCATCAGATTTTCTGTGTATAGAGCCATGTCTTTTGGAAGTAAAGATAGATTTACTCCTTCCTTTTCAATTTGGATGTCTTCAAATTCTTGTACTTGCTACTGCATTGGCTAGACCCTCCAGTACAATGTCAAATAGTAGTAGTGGCATTGGACATCCTTGACTTGTTTCTGATGTTGGGAAAGCTTTCAGTCTTTCATCATTGGGTATGTTAACTGTAGTTTTCTTGTGGATTACTTTTTCAGGTAGAGGAAGTTCCCTTCTATTCATAATTAGCTGAGAGTTACTTTATTTATTTATTTTTATTTTTAAATCAGGAATGAATGCCAAATGTTGTCAAATAATTTTTCTATATCTATTGAGATGACAATATGGAGGTTTCATTAGTCGGACAATATGATGAATTAAATCGATTTGTTATTTTTAAACCAACCTGCATTTCTGGGATAAACAAAATGTTTTTAAAAACAGAGAAATTCATCAGGTTGGATTTAAGTTAAAGCAATCTGACTGCTTGGTTAGTGCAGCACAATTTATTAAATCATGGAAGATAAGTTATTTTTCTAGTTATGACTGTTTTCAATAAATCTCAAAAACTTTCTTAACTTTTCAGTGAAACTATACTAAAATATGTGAAATTTGTAGTGATCATTAGTTTATCAAGGTAAAATGCAACATATTCTTCTCTTCAGTCTATTTAGAAATTAGAAAATATCTGAAGTGTCTACTTTTCATGAGATCTTACGCATTTCCAAATACATAATTTTTTAGTCTAGGGCAAAGTATTTTGTGTGGTTCTACCTGTTTACACAATCCTCTCTTTTCCCTCTATTTTATGACACTCTTAGTTGAGAACTAGTCTAAACTCCCTTTTTGAGGCATTTTCTCAAAGGAGGTTGCAGTATTACTGCCTTGGGTGATCCTGGTAGCCCATGGAGGGAGGTGAACATAAATGCTTGAACACTAATACCGCCCGTTAGCTACTGCTCCTAAGAGAGACGGACAGGAAATATTCATGATCAAATTTCACTTTAAACTCAGGGCAGGAAGTCACTATCCTCATCAAAAGGGAATTAAGAGATTCCCTCGGGCCTCAGAAGACAGGGAGGCTGTTTGTACTAGTGAGAAAGTTGCCAAAGTGAGAAGGGAGATAATGAGCTCTTCAGATGTGGGGACAGAGCCAAGCAGACATCAGCTCTTTCATTAACCAGTCAATCAGGTGAAGCAGACTGGAAGGAATTCAAGCCTTCAGAAGAAGTAAGATGATCAAGACTTAATCCTCAAGGTTGTTAAGCAAGTACATAAGCAAAGGCCAGGAATTTTTGCCATACAGTGGCTGGTGGTGCAGGATTTGGGGACAGGGAGACCAGGGTTGAGTGGGGACTGCACAATTTCTTACCTATCTCTCCTTTCATTTTCTTTCTGTGCCACCCCAGTTTTCTTATTTGTGTCGTTGTGAGATGAAGTAAGTAAAGCAACTAGCGTATTACTGGTACTTCACTGTAATAGAAGAAAGATGCCATTCATAACCCTGACCGGCTTCTAGAAAGGATTCTCTTCAATGGAAGGCTGCTTCATGCTGCTGGAGGCTTAACAGGTTTGTACGAGAGCACCAGCTGGGAAGCGTCGACTTGCTCTGCACATTAAAGAAGCAGAACCCCGTCTCTAGTAAAAATACAAAAAATTAGCCGGGCGTGGTGGCGGGTGCCTGTAGTCCCAGCTGCTTGGGAGGCTGAGGCAGGAGAATGGCGTGAACCCAGGAGGCGGAGCTTGCAGTGAGCTGAGATTGCACCACTGCACTCCAGCCTGGGCGACAGAGCACGACTCCATGTCAAATAAATAAATAAATAAATAAATAAGAAGCAGCAGAATGTGGAGTTCCCAAGGCAGTCTTGGTGGGAAAGGAGCAGAGAAGTGAGTATGAGTAGAAAAAGCCAGTGAGGCTGGGCGCCGTGGCTCACGCTTGTAATCCCAGCACTTTGGGAGGCTGAGGTGGGTGGATCACAAGGTCAGGAGTTTGAGACCAGCCTGGGCAACATAGTGAAACCCCGTCTCTACTAAAAAAGTAGCTGGGTGTGGTTGTGTGCACCTGTAATTCCAACTACTCAGGAGGCTGAGGCAGGAGAATTGCGTGAACCTGGGAGGCAGAGGTTGCAGTGAGCCAACATCGCACCATTGCACTCCAGCCCAGGCGACAGTGTGAGACTCCATCTCAAAAAAAAAAGAGAGAAAGGAAAGCCAGTGAGAGGGAAGGCCCAGTGAGGGACAGTGAGAAACCCCCAAGGGTGAGTGCAAGAACACCTCCAACAGCCAAATGCTAGATGTTGTGGGTGAAAATGTCATAGATTTCCCCATATGTTGCAGAGGTATGCAAAATGGAAACTCTTCATTTCTCTGCAACTGAACTAGATTTCGAATGCCCCTTTCCGCTTGGTAGTGACAAAAGAAATCTGAGTCAGGTCAGCTCAGACACTTAGGATTCAAAACTCAGCGAATAATTGCTGTCTTCACAATCAAGTCCATTTCTTCCTCAGCTCTTTTCTCCCTTCTGCCCAGGAGGTGATGTAAATACCAGAAGGAAAGGATTTTAACTGTCATCCATATCAGGGAAGAGAATGCTTTATCCCCAGTCATCTTTTGTCTTTCTCTGGCTGCTACTGAGCTGAAACTTGTCCCCCCAGGCCTCTGGGTGCATGATCCACTGCTTATGCCAAAATGACCACTGTTCTCCCAAGGACTCTGATTACCTCTTCCATGCAAACCACGTGTCCTCCTCACTGGGGTATAGAAATCGGATTCCTTCACATCTCTATTAGTCTGTTTTGCATTGCTATAAAGGAAGTCCTGAGGCTGGGTAATTTATAAAGAAAAGATGTTTATTTGGCTCATGGTTCTGCAAGCTGTACAGAAAGCATGGCACTGGCATTTGTTCAGCTTCTGGTGAGGCCTCAGGAAGCTTTTACTCAGGGCGCAAGGTGAAGGGGGAGCTGGCATGTCATATGGCAAGAGACGGAGCAGCAGAGAGAGCAGGAGGTGACAGGCTCCTTTAAACAACCAGCTGTTGCGTGAGCTAAGAAAGCAAGAACTCGTTCATGACCATGGGGAGGCCATTCTTGAGGGATCCACCCTCATGGCCCACCTCTAACACTGGAAATCACATTTCAACATGAGACTTGGAGGGAACAGACATCCAAACCCTATCAATGTCCACTAGTCTAGGTGTCATCTCCATCGTCCTCTCAGGGGCCACAAGCAACTTTCTGCCACTGTCCCCTTATCACCCTGGAGGTCCATGAGGCCAGCTGTCAGGGTGTCTCACTCAGAATTTGCTGACCAGGATGGATGCTGAGTTTCTCCCTGAAACTCACAGTCTTCCCAGGTTTATCTACTGAGAAGAAAGGCCAAGTCCTTTCTTGTGTTGGCTCCCATAAACCCATATTAGATTTGCAGTTTTCTTCCCCACTTCAACACGGCCTGGGGGGAGGTGGAGCCAGGGGTCACAGACACAGGCAAACTCACTCTTTTGTTCTCCTCTCCTCTTTGAAGTTCTTTCTCCAATTCAAGCAATTGAGCAAAATATTTCATCTTCTTGTGTGGCTAGAAATGGACTCTTCATCTTTCTCCTTCGCAAGGATTGTTTATGGGTAAACATTGTGTCTTCTGCCTTCAGGCATTGGCTCTTGATAACAAAAGCCATGTTTTTGGAATTCAGAAAACGTTTTCCTCTTCAGGTGCTGTGGCTCTCAGCTCAAGTCTCTGCTGTTCCAAGGCTTTTTCTCTGTAACTTCTCTCTGACTAGAGTGTAGATGAAAGATGTTACAGGTGCTGGACCAGTGAGAAGAAAGGGGACGATCAAAGAAAATGTAAGGAAAGACAACCTCAACTGGCATTTCAAACATTATTCACTACACTAATATGTGTTTTTAGGTTGGTACTACTGTGTGGGATGAAGTGACCCTTCTATGGAACCTAAACATCTTCGGTATAGTGTATATTTTTGGAAATATTTGGGTTCAATTGTTTTTTATTGGAAATCTAGAAAAAAGCTTGGGTGTAAGTCTGAGATGACATAGTACAGAAGAGCAGCAATGGAAACCTGGAGCCCATATTGACCTTGAGCATATAAGCTCCCCTACACACATCTAAAAATCTGCAGATATGTGGCCTTTCCTGTAGTATGGACTGTGCACTCAAGCTCATTCTATCTCAAAGCGAAGATTTCCTTGGTGATATCTGGGTTAAACAAGAAAGGGCCAAAAAATGTTAGGTAATTATAGTAGTCCTAACAGAAGTAGGAATTGTGGTGGTAGGAATCTTCCTGAAGAATCAGACATTCCAGTGTGGACTGGCTGGGGAAAGAACAACGTGAAACAAGACCAGGACAGGAGGCATCTCTTCAGCAATGCTGGCGTAGAGACCTAGACAAGAGAAATGGAAACTGATATCCTAACTCACCTAATACCACCTATTGCTCATTATCTACAACATAAATTAGTGCTCTCAAGGGCCTCAATTTGTAGTCAATCAATGTCTCGTTTGCTGACCTTCCAGGCAAGTGGTATCACCGGGCATCTGTGTGGATGCATTGCTATGAATGAATACTTTGGCATTGTCTGAAAGAGGATAAGATAAGTGTATTAGACAGGGTTCTCCAGAGAAACAGAACCAATAGGATATACTAGTTTCATATATATCATATATATAAATGAAATTTATTTTAAGTAATTAGCACACACGATTGTAGGGGCTGGCAAGTACAAAATCTATAAGGCAGGCTTGCTGCAATTCTGGCAAAAGTTGGTGTTGCATTCTTTACTCCCAAGGCAGTTTTGAGGCTGAATTCTTTCCTTTTCAGGGTCCTCAGTCTTTCCTCTAAAGACTTTCAACTGATTGAAAGAGGCCCACCCTTGTTATAGAGGGTAATCTGATGTTTTCACTGATTTAAATGTTAAACACATCTATAAAAATACCTTCACAGCAACATCTAGACAGGTGTTTGATCCAACAACAGGGCACCATAGCCTACCCAAGTTGACACATAAAATTAATCACCACAATAAAGGTTTTTATTTTCTTTAGAGTAGAAACATATGAGTAGGGCAGACTGGGAAGACGAGAACAGGGTTAACATGGCCTAGTGTTTGTCCCCCTCTGGTTACTCAGGTTTCAGCAGTGATGGAAACATGGGTGAGCCCCAAACTAGGAGAGCTTCCTGAGAAATTCTATGGACTCTGGGCTCAAGCAGAGCTGCCCTGAGGCTGAGAGATATAAGATGTGACCCAAAGGTAGGAAGAGAGGCATCCTCCCCACTTCTGTAGAAAACCCAGCGTGGCACTGCCCTTCAAAATGGTCAGTCTGAAAGTTCCAGAAAACAACACTCTTGACATGGATGTTAATCTTCTCATTCAAGGGCCCCATGGCACTGGCAAGGATGAGGTCTTCTCCAGCAGGAGTTTTCATGTGGCAGAATCTGAAGTGGAGCGTGAGGTTAACAGGTGTTCCCAGGCCTATCTGAACAAGCCTCTAGGAATGCCTAGACATGCCTGCGAGGAGCTTTTCTGGAGACAGGACTTTGTGTGTTTTTTTTTGTTTGTTCCTTTGTTTTTGTTTTTTGAGACAGGGTTTCACTCTGTCACCTGGGCTGGAGTGCAGTGGTGCCTTCTTGGCTCACTGCAATCTCCATCTCCTGGGCTAAAGCGATCCTCCCACCTCAGCCTTCCTGAGTAGCTGGGACTACAGGCGCATGCCACTATGCCTGGCTAATTCTTTGTATTTTTGGTAGAAATGGAGTTTCACCATTTTGCCCAGGCTGGTCTTCAACTCCTGAGCTCAAGAGATGTGCCCACCTTGGCCTCCCAAAGTGCTGGGATTACAGGCTGAGCCACCTTGCCTGGCCAGAGACAGGAATTTCTGAATGAGCAAGTGGAAACAATGGGCCAGTGGAAGCCATATCCACAGGTTAGAAAGACCTCAAGACTTTTGGGTCATACTATCCTTTACAGACTGTAAATTCAATTGGTCTCAATAAACTTTTTGTGGATTTCATAAGAATCCTTACAAATCTTGTTACCTGTATCCATCTGACATGCTTTGGTTCTGTGTCTGTACCCAAATCTCATCTCCAATTGTAATCCCCACGTGTCAAGGGAGGGAGGTGATTGGCTCATGGGAGCGGTTTCTCCCATGCTGTTCTCGTGATAGTGAGTTCTCATGAGATCTGATGGGTTTGTTTGTTTGTTTGTTTGTTTTTGAGACGGAGTCTCGCTCTGTCACCCAGGCTGGAGTGCAGTGGCACCATCTCGGCTCACTGCAAGCTCCGCCTCCCGGGTTCACGCCATTCTCCTGCCTCAGCCTCCCGAGTAGCTGGTATTACAGGCGCCCACCACTGCGCCCGGCTAATTTTTTGTGTTTTTAGTAGAGACGGGGTTTCACCGTGTTAGCCAGGATGGTCTCAATCTCCTGACCTCGTGATCCGCCCGCCTCGGCCTCCCGAAGGGCTGGGATTACAGGCGTGAGCCACTGCGCCTGGCCTGGATCTGGTGGTTTTATAAGCATCTGGATCCCTTGCTCGCACTTTCTCCTGCTGCCATGTGAAGAAGACCCTTGCTTCCCCTTTACCCTCGGCCATGATTGTAAGAGGCCTCTCCAGTTATGTGGAACTGTGAGTCAATTAAAGTTTTTCTTATAAATTACCCAGTCACTGGTAGTATCTTTATAGCAGTGTAAAAAAAAGACTAATACACCATCTACAAATTGAACTCCACCTAATAACTAAAGTCAAGAGTCCAGGGTACAGGGTGAACAAAACCAGCTCTGTTCAGGTTACTGCATAATTGTATAGAAGAATGTATTAAGTTTATACTTGCCGAAAATCTGTTCTATGGTCAAACTGATAGAGCTGTGTTAGTTTAACTTAAAACCATAAGTGATTTAGTTTTTATGCACAAGAGCATGTGATTTGAAGTAAGATAATCATGAATTTGAATTCTTGTACCACCTTGACAACTTTGTGACTTGGATTAGTTAATTACTTTTTTCATCTCAGTTTCTTTCTCTGCTTATGAGTCTGTTATGAGCCCTGGACTATAGAAAGGACTCAAAAAATAGCAGTTGTTAATATTATTGCCTACTTCATCCACTACAATTTCCATTATTTTCCCTTAAACTTTAGTTGACATCAATGAAAGTGAGATTTAAATATCTGCTGTGGTTCTTAACCTGGGTGGGCATTTGGAACCAAGGGACAGGGCAGGAGGTGGGTTGCTGTTTTTGGCTGTCAAAATGATTGGGGATTTCTGCTGGCAATAATATAACGATAATAATAGTGCCCAGAAATCAAGAATAAGAAACAGTCTGCAATTTGTCGGTCACCTTGCACAATGAATTAACTGTCTCACCCAAAATACCCCTAGGGTCCATTAATGAGAAATGCTGTGTTTTCATTTCTGCCTATTTTGAGCTAGAAAAGAGAAATGAAATGGAAGAGGAGCTGAGTCCAGCAAGCAGGGTTTGTGAGAGTTTACATGTGGGAGGTACTCTTCTATCTGCTTACAACTCATTACTCTTTGATTTCTCGCAACTCAGTTATTAATTCCCATTTTACAAGTGAGGAAACTGAGGCACAGACATTAAGCACATTCTGGGCCTGTACAACTGAAATGGAGGAGCCAGTATTCAAGCCCAGGCAGTCTGGCTCCTGAGTCTCTGTGCTCTCAAGAGTTGCATTATAATGCCTCTCAAGTAGGTGAAATAAAGCAAAACAAAAAGCAAAAATAATTAAATGACGTAAAACACTCACTGTGGGTATAAATAGTTTTAGAGTTTCCAACGATAAATGAAAATTCTTTGTTTTTTTTTAAGCCCAAAAAGATTAAAATAAAATTATTTTCCTTGGTAGTGCCTCCCATTTCTGGTTTTTTTTGTTTTGTTTTTTTTTGTGTGTGTGTGTGTGTATAAATTTAAGTTGCGATTTTATTACATGGATATTTTCTTTAGTGGTGAAGTCTGGGCTTTTATGGTGTCCATCTCCTGAATAATGTACATTGCACCCATTAATTTCTCATCATCCACTTGCCTCCCACCCCTCCTATGCTCCAGAGTCTCCAGTGTCTACCACTTCACATGCTATGGCATGTGCACACATTATTTAGCTCCTACTTATAAGTGAGAACATGTGGTATTTGTCTTTCTGTTTCTGAGTTGTTTCCTTTAAGATAATGGCCTCCAGTTCCATTCGTTTTGCTGCAAAAGACATTATTTCATTCTTTCTATGGCCGAATAGTATTCCACTGTGTATATACATCACATATTCTTTACCCATTCATCCATGAATGGACACTTAGGTTGATTCCATAGTTTTCCTATTGTGAATAGTTTTGTGATAAACATACAGGTGCTTATTTTTTAAATAGTTTTGTGATGAACATGCAGGTGTCTTTTCGTATAATAATTTCTTTTGCTTTGAACTGTTATAGAGAAAGCAATTTGAGGAAGTTATTAGTAATCTCAGTAGTAACATACACACTTTGCTACAATTTGCAAGAGGTGTCTCCTCCTCTCAGTGCAGTGAACACTCTGTGTGTGTGTGTGTGTGTGTGTGTATGTGTGTGTGTGTGTTTGGGTGTGTGTGTGTGAACATATATTTTTATATACTCTATTTATAAAGATAAATTTATATTGAAGGAGTATTCATTCTCCATACCATTCTAATGAAAAGTTTGATAACAATTTTTTTAGAAAATAAAAATATACTTTATTGATTGAAGTAGAAAACAAAAGTACACTTTACTGATTGAAGGATAAGACAAAAGAGTAAAGGTAATAATGGACTTAAAGCAATCTGCACTTTCATTACATTCTATGATGACCTCAATTTGCAGACTTTGAACTTTTGCTTATCAACTGATAAACACACATTTAGAGTTGGCCCTTGGTAATCTGGCTGGCCAATTGACATATTCCTTTAAACTGTATTGCTTCCTTGGTTTGTCCAGAAGTGTTCATGCAATTACTTGAATATTGAATATATTCTTGCATTTTCCAATTATTTTTAATAATTGGTAATAGAAAAATAAGACTACTTTTATTAGTCCGTTTTCATGCTGCTAACGAAGACATATCTGAGACTGTGCAATTTACAAAAGAAAGAGGTTTAAATGACTGATATGGTTTGGTTCTATGTCCCCACTCAGATCTCATCTTGTAGCTCCCATAATTTCCACGTGTTGTGGGAGGGACCTGGTGGGAAATCATTGAATCATGGGGGTGCCCCTTTCCCATGCTCTTCTCATGATAGTGAATGGGTCTCACAAGATCGGATGGTTTTAAAAATGAGAGTTTCCCTGCACAAGCTCTCTCTGCCTGCTGCCATCCATGTAAGACATGACTTGCTCCTCCTTGCCTTCTACCATGATCGTGAGGCCTCCCCAGCCATGTGGAACTGTGAGCCTCTTTCTTTCTTATGTAAGAACCTCCTTTTTCTGGCTGGGCATGCTGGCTCACGCCTGTAATCCCAGCACTTTGGGAGGCCGAGACGGACAGATCACGAGGTCAGGAGATTGAGACCATCCTGGCTAACACGGTGAAACCCCGTATCTAATAAAAATACCAAAAATTAGCCAGGCGTGGTGGCAGGCACCTGTAGTCCCAGCTGCACGGGAAGCTGAGACAGGAGAATGCCATGAACCCAGGAGGTGGAGCTTGCAGTAAGCCGAGATTGCACCACTGCACTCCAGCCTGGGCGACAGAGCAAGACTCCGTCTCAAAAAAAAAAAAAAAAGAATCTCCTTCTTTTGTAAATCGCCAGTCTCGGGTATGTCTTTATCAGCAATGCGAAAATGCACTAATACAATGACTTATAGTTCCACATGTCTGGAGAGGTCTCACAATCATCGTGGAAGGCAAGGAGGAGCATGTCACATCTTACATGGATGGCAGCAGGCAAAGAGAGAGAGATTAGGCAGGGAAACTCCCCCTTCTGATATTGTCAGATCTCGTGAGACTTATTCACTATCACAAGAACAGCATGGGAAAGACTTGCCTCCATGATTCAATTACCTCCCACCGGGTCCCTCCCACAATACATGGGTATTGAAGATGAGATTTGGGTGAGGACACAGCCAAACCATATCACTAGTGATATGACAATAGTAGCAGATATAAATAATTAAATATGATAAGGCATTTAGCTTTAGTTTCAATCACATACTTTTTGAATTTCCATTTTGCAACTGTGTATTAAATAGTGAGGAAAAAGAAAAAAATCAATAAAATGTACAAAATTCTAAAAATAGATTGTTGATGTTTATGAATCACAGTTGAAGTGTGCTGATGATGGAAATGGAAAAATATTTAAAATTAAGGATTGGGAACTAGCACTGAAGACACTGTGGAAATCGGATGCTATAGGGAAGCTCACAGAGCCACTGCCAATAAGTTGGCTAGCAGAAGCTTCCTCTTTCAAAGCCCAAAGGAGTCAGGTGTTTGATGTCGTTGATAAATACCTCAATACAGTCACCACACATTGTCACAGTCTTCTGTTCAAACCTAGGCATTTTTTTCCCTAGCAATCTTCTCTTCCTAACATTAAAGCAAATTTCTTTTGTTTCAAGTCAGGGTCACTAGTAACCCAAGTGAATGAGAATCAGGGTAACAAATTACTTTAGGAAACTATTTTTCCTTATGTATTTAACCTATTTTTTGGGATTTATAGGCATTATGTATCCTGCAAAGAGACAAATACTATTCATTATACCACTATTAAGGATACTGTAATTTAAAAACTTTTCTAGTAATGGAAGTTCTGTTGCCCAGTTTATTGTCTATTCCATTGTCCTACTTTGGTTTTCAGGGCTTCTGGACATACAAAGATGAGTCACTAAATATGAGGTCATGGGGAAATCATTGCTGAGTGAGTCCCTTCTCGTTTCTCTTCTCTTTTATTCTTTAATTCAAAAGTTTTAAAGTTTAAAACAATGATTTCAAAAGTGGACAAGAATACTATCAGTTAAACCAGAGTAAGATCCATTTTTCTCAATATTCTAAAAAAGTTTATATAATTATCTCTATTTAATGTTTTGCTCTTGTAAATTGTCTTAAAATCTTTTGTGTTCACCATTTCCAAGACCAAAATGAATGAAAAAAATGCTAAAAAACATGATCATGGAATCAGGAGCAGTAAGCTAAGGAAATGGGTCCTTCATTGACACAATATCGTGTTGACATGACTATATTCTATATGTAACTATAAAAACAGTTACATATATGTATTTATATTTGATATATATATGGATATAGGGTTACATGTGTGTGTATATATATGAATATGGATAAACATATGGATATATATATGGATATGGATATACATATATGGATATATATATGGATATAGGGTTACATATATATGCATAGGAACTGGCTTGATCTTGAGTTTTAGGAACAGACCTTCTCCTTCTACCTTAGAAATAAGAGGAGCCACTTCTTATATATATATGTAACTCCACATCCTGGTAGGATATAGTTTCACAGTCTGCACAGACCATGGAATCTAAAGAGCTTTATGACTCTTTTAGCCTAACAATGTAAAGATAAAGAGTTGTTACTGGTCTTCAAGAGAAGCCACTTCTGATGGCACCCCTCCCACTTGAGAGCTGCCCAGTCCACCACTGCTCTGGAGTTTGTAGGAGTGCCTCCTCTTGTTTCTAAGGTAGAGGGAGGAGGTCTGTTCCTAAAATGCAAGGTCAAGCCAGTTCCTATGCATTTCGCTGGAGACATATTATAAATGGAAGTAAGATACAGTGTAAGCAGTAGCAGGATTAGTACCATTGTTTGCAGGAGGACGCAGGCACAGCCATCGTTTGTGAATTTGGAGCAGTGAACAAGCTTTTTACAACTTGACTTTTGCAATATAATGCATTTATGAGTTGATTCTTTCTCCTTCTTATTGTTATAAGTCCATTTTGTGCCGCTCTAATAGAATGCCTCAGACTGGGTAATTCATAAAGAACAGAAATTTATTCTCTCACAGTTCTGGAGGCTGGGAAGTCCAAGATCAAGGTGCCAACAGGTTGGGACCTAGTCTCTCTGTTTCTGAGACATTGCCTTGAATGCTGTGTCCTCCATGGGGAGGAATGGCGTGTCCTCACATGGCAGAAGAGCAAGAGAGAGAGACAGCCCACTCCCATGAGCCCTTTTCGTAGCAGCATTGATCCATTCATGAGAGGGGAGCCCTCATGACCTAAACATTGTCATTAGGCCCCATCTCTCAACGCTGTTGCATTGAGGATTATGCTTCTAACACCTGAATTTTGGGGATACATTCAAACCACAGTATCGATTATCCTTGCAAAATGGCTGAATGATTAGGAACGAAACACTGAAAATAAACTTGATTTACCCTACCAAAAAATAATGGGATTTGTGCCATGTTAAGTGCTTTAAGAATGTCTTTGCAGTGGCAACAGTCAGTAGCAACTGCCTAATCCAAATGCAAACACAGGTGGTTCTCAGCAAGTTAGATCCAGATCAAATGCTTATGTTATTTCACCATTTTGAACAAATCTTCTTCACTGCTTTTGTTTACAGAAATATTCTCTCTGCCAAAGAAGAGAAGAAAGAATAGTCGTGCAGAGCCAGCATTTGAAATTACTCATTATCTCCACAAGAAACCCTAATATAACCCAAGAATAACTTTTAACATCTGTTTATTAAAAATCTGAGAGTGTCCTGGTGAAAAGATCCATATTCATATACATTTTTCCAATATTTAGAATCTATATCAAAATTAAAAAGATGGTGGGATTAAGGTAAGGCTTTATTAATTATGTAAATTCTATTTTCTCAAATATCAAAGATATATTTGTTACCCAAATACCAAAGATGCATTTCAGATTTATTACTAAAAGTTAAATTGAGTAATTTTAATAGACTATTGTCTTCAAAGCACCATAAAACTTTCCTTTAAATCCAATTGGACTCATAGAAAAATCTTCGGGGTTTTTGTTTTTTGGTGTTGTTATAAAAGCAGCCTTGCCAAGAACTTGACAACTCAGGAGGAAACACCCTCCTCTTTTCTTTTTCCAGCTATTGTTATACATTTGGGATATTTGCTGCTATTGTTTCCTCATGGCAAATATGCCTGATTTTGTTCTTGAAAAATAACTGCTCAGAAAGACTATTTTTGAATTGAAATTTTAGGAGGGTCTTTCAACTAATCAGTGTCTAATTTGTGATTTGCTAAAAAAAAAAGTATTCTCTACAAAAAGTTTTCCTTTGACTCATGACACTATGATGTGATTATTGATTATGTTTGGTTTTTATTTTGAAATGCCTTTTTAAATTTTTTTTTTTTGAGATAGAGTCTTGCCTCGCTCTGGCACCCAGGCTGGAGTGCAGTAGCAGTATCTCGGCTCACTGCAACCTCCGCCTCCCGGGTTCAAGTGATTCTCCTGCCTCAGCCTGCCTAGTGGCTGGGATTACAGGCACCTGCCACCACCAGCTAATTTTTGTATTTTCAGTAGAGATGGGGTTTCACCATATTGCCTTAGCTGGTCTTGAACTCCTGACCTCAAACGATTTGCCCACCTGAGCCTCCCAAAATGCTGAGAATACAGGCATGAGCCACTGTGCCCGGCTTGAAATGACTTTTGAAAAATACTTGTTCTTTATAATTATTAAAATATGTAATGTGAATATTTGTAAAATATTTTTTAAAACATAAAATTAAAATCAACCACAAACCCACCACTCAGATGTAATTGTTGTATCTATTGATTCCTTTTTCTATTTTCTCTCTTCACACACACACACACACACACACACACACACACACACATTTTGAAACACAACTTAGGTCATACTATATATAACACTTTTGTATCCAGGTTTTTGGCTTAAAATTTTGCCATGAGCATTTTTCTAAGTCATTAAGCATTCTTTTTTTTTTTTTTTTTAATGAGACAGAGTCTCGCTCTGTCGCCCAGGCTGGAATGCAGTGGCGCTATCTTGGCTCACTGCAAGCCGCCCGGGTTCACACCATTCTCCTGCCTCAGCCTCCCGAGTAGCTGGGACTACAGCGCCCACCACCACGCCCGGCTAATTTTTTGTATTTTTTGTAGAGACAGGGTTTCACCGTGTTAGCCAGGATGGTCTCCATCTCCTGACCTTGTGATCCGCCTGCCTCAGCCTCCCAAAGTGCTGGGATTACAGTCATGAGCCACTGTACCCGGCCAGTCATTGAGTATTCTTTGAAACAATTTTAATGGCTCTATCATATTGTATATATGGCCACACCACACTTTATTTAATAATTCTATTATTTTTGCTATTTTTTCTAATTTTTCACTATTCAAAATGTGACAGGAAGTCCTAACTGGACTAGAGCTGGGACTCAGATGCTTCCATATTGTTAGGTTAGGAAAAATCCTGCCTCCCCCACTACCCCACCACAGTTCTATTGGAATACAATTATTTTCACAGGAGCTGAAGAACTTCCTGAATTTATAAAAACTTGAACCCTGAAGAGATATTTGCAATTATCTGAAGAACTAGACAGTCTGTAATGCAGGCTGCATATCATCTGCCCCACAAAGGTCCTGACTCCACCCAAAAAACGAGATAAACTCATCACAACTGCAAATGGGAAAACCGTGAAAAGCAGATTCTAGCATCAGGTTTTCATGTCAGAGGGAGAGTGGAGGCTCTGGGTACAATGGGCTTACTGATCTTAGAAGGCATCCCAGTGATGCACCTCGTGGGGAATGGCAATGTGCATGAATAGAAGGCCTATGGACTCTGACACTGTGGTGACCCAGAAACTCTGCTGTGGTGCAAACCCTTACTTAAGAATGTCCTAACTTCTCAAGAATATCTGCAGTGGGCAGATCTCTGGCACTGGGGTACAGTGGCAGCTTTGCGATTTCACAGGCATTGAGGAGAGCATGTCTTCAGCACTGTTAGTGGCTACAACCACAGTGAAAGTAACAATACTGGCAATGGCAGTGACTAACCATAACGGAAGCTAAGTCCCAGTCAAGAATTTGCACAGAATCGAGCTGTCATGGTGGGCCCAGCTTGGATCACCGTGATGGGAAAAGAAAAAACTCTTAAACTCTAGGAAGTGAACATCATTGGATGGGGAATTCTCCAAAATGAGTGTGAGTTTGATTCTTGAGTCATGAGCTGAGGCAGGCTTTCAGCTTCCCTGACATCACATGCTGCAAATTTCCCGCAGCCGCAGTGGCAGTAGAGAGGAGTAGCATATTTTAGGTCTTTCTGTGCCTACTGCCATGGAATCCTGAGCCAGCTGACAAGACAGCAGGGACCCACCAGGATTGGCTTGTGTATACGTGTTGGAAATATTTATTAGGGAATATTAGGAAGAACAAGACTTTGTCATGAAGATGGAGGCTTCAGGCTGGTGAGATTTTAGATATTAATAATCATGTGACTGTCTTTATACTCATAAATTCATGAAATCTGAAGTATTTAGATTTCATAAAAGCTGTATTGTGACAGGTATGTGTGTCAGGTCAGAATCAGCACAAGGAATAAAATCCACTCTAAGTACTTATATTAGTCAGCTAGGGCTGCCATAACAAAATGCCACAGAATGGCACAGACTGAGTGGCTTAAACAACAATTTACTTCTCACAGTTCTGGAGGCTGGGAAGTCCAAGATCAAGGTCCAGCAGGGTGCAGTTTCTGGCAAGGGCTCTCTTCCTGGCTTGCAGACAGCCACCTTCTTGCTGTCTGCTCACATGACTGAGAGACAGAGAGCTCTGTTGTCCCTTCCTCATCTTATAAGGGCACCAATCCTAAGGGATTAGGGCCTGACCCTTATGACATTATTTGACTTCTGTCACCTCCTAGCAGGCCCTATCTCCCAATACAGTCATATTGGAGGTTAAAGTTTCAACAGATGAATTTTGTGGGAACACAAACGTTCCATCCATAACAGTATTTTAAACCGACAGAATTTAATGCAAGAGATTAGGTGCTTACAAAATTAATGAGAGGGCAAGAAGAAGAAGAAAGCTTAATAATAAGAGGTGCCATAAAATGGATCATCCTGTCTGTATAGTTATTGAGAATGTCACTACATCACCGAAGCAATGCCCTATGGTGAGTATTTACATGGGACACAAGTATTTTCATACTCTGCGCTCTTTTGAAAGATCCATCCCTAAATATTTTCCTTATTTCTCATTGCCGATCTCAAATTTTGTTCCTTCCAAGTCCCGGGCATTGAACAAATGCTGGTCACTCACCTCTAATTGGCATCAATCTGTATATGTGGCCATCTATCCTTCAAGGCATTGAAGTTTCTAGAAAAATTGCACAGTTCTGCCCACCTGGAGAAGTTCCGTCCTCTCCATCCTTGGTGGCCACTCCTGAGCAGAGCTGTAGTGCTGCAGCATTCCACTTCTGGCCGCTTTGAGTTTATGGTGCAGAAACATACATAAACCAGGCTGGAACTTTTTCTTCTTTTGTGAACTAGGTGCATTAAATGCCCTATAACACTGTAAGTATGAATTGAGGGAGAGGTGGCATTGTTCGACACTGGAAGAAGGCATGGGAATCTGAACCACCTTCTCGGGCAACTCAGTTGGACCTTTAGTGTATGCTTCAGTGGGAGCTCTCTCTCTCTCTCTCTCTCTCTATTGTTTTTGAGACAGGGTCACCTCTGTCACCGAGGCTGAAGTGCAGTGGTGTGATCATGGCTCACTGCAGCCTCAACTTTCCAGGGAGATCTCTTATGTCCCACTTCATTCTGATGTTTGAGTGCTTCTGGGCTATGCAGAGGATGCAGACATCCTCTGCATCTTTTTAACATGAGTACAATGGACCACCTCATACCCATTAAGATGGCTGCTATAAAAAAAAAACTAAAACTAAAAATCCTCCAGAAAATAACATGTATTTGTGACGATGCAGAGAAATTGGAACCCTTCTGCACTGTTAGTGGGAAGGTAAAATGCTGCAACCACCATGAAAAACAGTGTAAGATTTCCTCAAAAAACTAAAAATGGAATTACCATATGACCCAGCAATTCCATGTCCGGGTGTATATTCAAAAGAATTGAAAGCAGGTGTCAATGAGATTTTTGCACACCCATGTTCATAGCAGCATTATTCACAATAGCCAAAATGTATAAGCAACCCAACTGTCCACTGGAGAATGAATGGATAAACAAAATGTGCTCTATCCACACAATGGAATATTATTCAGCCTTCAAGAGGCAAAAAATTCTGACATATGCTACAACATGGATGCACCTTAAGAAAATTATGCCAAGTGAAATAAGCCATTCACAAAAGGACAAATACTTTACGATCATACAGTATTTATGTGAGGTACCTAGAGTTGTCATATTCATAGTAATAGAAAGTAGAATGATGATTGCCAGGGGCCAAGGGGAGGGAAAAATCAGGAGTTATTGTTGTGTGGGTACAGAGTTTCAGTTTCGCAAGATGAAAAGTGTTCTGGAGACGGATAGTGGTGATGATTGCACAACAATGTAAATATGCTTAACACCACTGAACTATACACTTAAAATGGTAAATTTTACGTATATTTTACCATATTTTGAAATATCTTAAAAGTTAACACAAGGGCACTGTATGGCTGGTGGTGGGCCATGCAGTAACCAACTATGAGTCTTCAATTAGAGCTTGTAAGAGGCTCCTTACCAACCTCTATCTGCTGCAGTCCCCTTCAGTATATCTGGATCTGCTGAGGTCAAAAGGCCACTGTGATAGATCTGTATCCACTACAACCCAAACAAGCTGGAGAGCCTTTTTGTGCTCTGGGCCCTGTGCAGAGCTGGTAGCCTTTCTGGATAGCTCAGGAATAGGTTACATCACGTATTAGTAGGGGTGCAAAGTGAAGCAACTTGCCTTTTGCTTTGGAGAGGCTATTTTAACATGCTCCAGACTACTGCAGATCTCTAGAAATTCACTGAGATGTCAGGACCCTGAACTTTCCCAGAGTGTATCTCCCACCCTCTGATATGCATGTGTCTCAGTTGGACATCTGCCACTTTCAGTTCAATAGGTTCAATCAGCATGTTATTATCAATGTAGTGGACCGTGTAGTAGCCTTAGCATAATGTACTGATCAAGGTCCTCGTGGAAAAGTTGTGACAGATGAAAATAAACTGCTTATGATAATCTCTGCTCATTGAAATGAACAGACAAGAGTTACTTTGGAAGAACTGCATCTGGTGGGAATGTTCAAATGAATTTTGACATGAACCTCAAAGAAGTTGATAGAGGTGGAACAGCATGAGCGAAGACATAGAAATAATTTGCAAGTGCAGGATATAGAAAGGGATTGGTTGACTGATACATTTAAAAGTATGTATTGAGGCTTGGTGCAGAGGCTCGCACCTGTAATCCCAGCACTTTGGGAGGCCGAGGGGGGCGGATCATGAGGTCAGGAGATCGAGACCATCCTGGCTAACATGGTGAAAGCCTGTCTCTACTAAAAATCCAAAAAAAAAAAAAATTAGCCAGGCGTGGTGGTGGTGAGAGCCTACAGTCCCAGCTACTCGGAAGGCTGAGGCAGGAGAATGGTGTGAATCCGGGAGGCGAAGCTTGCAGTGAGCCGAGAGCGCACCACTGCACTCCAGCCTGGGCAACAGAACGAGACTCCATCTCAAAAAAAAAAAAAAAAAGTATTGAGCACCTACTAAATGCCAGTGACTTACCTGGCTGAGTTTGTAAAAGACAGCACTCTGAGCCTTAAATGACAGAATAAGGAAATAATTCACAAGGCAATTATAAATCACTTGAAGGTTTTTAAGCTGGAGAGTGATATGGTTAGGGTGGCTTTTCATGAAGATTAATCTGGCAGCAGAGGCTAATATTCCAGCCAGGAAGAAGCAATAGGTTATGACCTAGAGTCTGAACTAGAGCTGAACTAGAGGATCTGAACTAGAGTCATGACAGCGAAAAAGGAAGAGAAGGATGGGATGGAGAAATGCTGTAGAAGAGGAAAATGCATCTGCCCTGATATGGGGGCCAGTAGGAGAGATGAGCCAAAAACAACTCCAAGGCTTTGAGCTTGAGTAATTGAGATCAATGAAAGAAATAATGAAATCAAGAGGAGGAGTTGGTAGTAGGCAGGAGACAATAATAAGGATGATATTATTACACTGAAATACCTTGAGGGCAGGGACTGTGATTGTTTTGATCATACTTTTGTCCCCAGTGCTTGGCATAAGATGAATACTCAATAAATATTTGTCATGTAATATGTCATATGCTCAATTTCAGTAAACTGACATGTCCACCCTTAACAAGGAAGTATAATGATCCCTCATTTTTGCTATTAATTCTATTTTCATTTTGACCTACCTAAGGCATGTATAAAAATATAGGAAATACTATGATGAATACCCACATATATGCCAACTACTCAACCTGAGGAACAGATTTTTTTTTCTTTTACAGACATTATCACTACAGATATTATCTGTCTTAGTCCATTCAGGCTGCTGTAACAAAATACCATAAACAGAATGGCTTATAAAGAATAGGAATTTATTTCTCATGGTTCTGGAGGCTGGGAAGTCCAAAATCAAGGTGCTGGCCAATTCAGTGTCTGATGAGAGCCTGCTTCTGGATTCACAGATGGCTGTCTTTTCACTGTAGTTTCACATGGTGGAAGATGTAAGAGGTTTTTCTCAGGCCACTTTTTAGAAAGGCATAATCTCATTCATGAGGGCAGTTTACTGAATCCCAAAGACCCCACCTCCCAAAGGTCTCATCTCTTAATATCATCACCTTGGCACTTAACATTTTAACATTTGCATTTTGGGGCAACAGAAAACATTCAGACCACAGCATTTTTATTGTCCCCATCCCTCCTGAAGGTTCCACTTCCCAAAGGTCCCATCTCCTGATACCATCCCCTTGGTTGTTAGGATTTCAACATATGCATTTTGGGGAGACACAAACATAGCATTATCATTATTCCATCTTATAGGCAAGAAGGTTAAAACTGAGAGTGGTTAAATAACTTGGTTCAGGTCACACAGCTAATACGTGCCAGAGTCGTGATGTGAATATAGGTCTTTCTGCCTTCAGAACCCATGTTTATCACTTTATCTGGTTTGTGACATTAGGGTTATTGATGGGACATCCAAGTAGAGGTACTCAGCAGGTAGATGGAAACATAATATGGCATGTAGGAAGAGAATCCAGGACTGGAAATACTGATACAGGAATTATCTGCAGCCAAGTGATGGTTGAAAGGATAGAAGTGGGAAGGGAATAAGAAAATAAGTGTCCTGGGTGGATGCAGTGACTCACGCCTGTAATCCCAGCACTTTGGGAGGCCAAGGTGGGTGGATCACTTGAGGTCAGCAGTTCGAGACCAGCCTGGCCAACATGGTGTAAACCTGTCTCTACTAAAAAATACAAAAATTAGCTGGGCATGGTGGCAGGTGCCTGTAATCCAGCTACTTGGGAAGCTGACGCACAAGAACTGCTTGAACCTGGGAGGCGGAGTTTGCAGTAAGCCGACATCGTGCCACTGCACTCTAGCCTGGGCAACAGTGAGACTCATCTCAAAAAAAAAAAGCAAATGAAAATAAGTGTCCGGAAGACACAGTCTCGAACTTGAGCTGTATGCCTTCCTGGAGGGAGAACAAAATACAGGAGACTATTTTGCTATTTTAATTATTTTTAAATGTTAAAATATTTTATTATAAAAGGTTTTATTCTTATATGTAATCAACATATAATTGCACACATTTATGGGATACAGTGTGATATTTTGATATACGTATACACTGTGTAATGAACAAATTAGGGTAATTAGCATATCCACCACCTCAAACATTGATCAATTCTTTGTGGTGAGAACATTCAAAGTCCTCTTTTCTAGTTATTTTCAGATATACAATACAATATTGTTAACTATAGTCACCATACTACGGAATAAAACACCAGAACTTATTCCTTCAATCTAACTGTAATTTTGTACTCACTGACCCATCTCTTCACATACCCATCTCTCCCCGATTTTCCCTAGCCTCTGGTAGCCAGTATTTTACTCTGGACGTCCATGATATCAGCTTTTTAAGATTCCACAAATGAGTGGGATCACACAGTATGGGTCTTTCTGTGCCCTGCTTATTTCACTTATAATGTCCTCAAGGTTCATCCATATTGTCACAAATGACAGGGTTTCATTCTTTATGGCTGGATAGTATTTCACTATGTATCTCTACAACATTTTCTTTATCTATTCATCCATTGATGGACATTTAGGTTGATTTCATATTTGGCTACTGTGAATAGTGCTGCAATAAACATGGGAGTGCAGATATTTCTTCAACATAGTGATTTCATTTCCTCTGGATAAATACCCCCTGGTGAGATTGCTGGATCATACGGTAGTTCTATTTTTAATTTTTTGAGGAACCTCTATACCGTTTTCTATAATGGCTGTACTAATTTACAGTCCTGCCAACAGTGCATAAGGGTTCCCATTTCTTTGCATCCTTGCTAGCATTCGTTATTGTTAGTCTTTTTTATCATAGTCATTCTAATTGGGGTGAGATGATAGCTCACTGTGGTTTTGATTTGCATTTTCCTAATGATTAGCAATATTGAGTATTTTTTCACAGACCTGTTAGTCATTTGTGGGTCTCATTTTGAGAAATCTCTGTTCAGGTTTTTTGCCCATTTTTAAATCAGACTATTTGGTTTTTCTGCTGTTGAGTTGTTTGAATTCCTTTTATATTCTGGATATTAACCCCTTGGCAAATGCGTAGTTTGCAAATATTGTCTCCCCTTCTGTAGGTTGTCTCTTTACTCTGTCGTTTCCTTTATTGTATAGACGCTTTTAAATTTAATGTAATCCCATTTGTCTCCTACTGTGTTTGCTGCCTATGCTTTTGAGTTCTTATCCCAAAAACCCTCGCCGAGACCAATGTCTTGAAGAGTCTCCCCTATGTTTTATTCCAGCAGTTTCACAGTTTTGGGAGGAGGCTATTTTAAAGCCTTGACTGTTCACAGAGTAAATACTCTTTTCATGCTGCCCTAGAATTTCCCTTTTGGCTCCTAGAAAAAGGGCAGAGCTGACTGCAATCCACCGAGTGCTTTTCCTCCACATCTTTGTTACAGGGCAAGGCCAACAGAGACATTGATACATTGCATCATCGAGTTCATAAAAATCCTGAAGAGATGCTGCTTTTACTTTTTGCCAGGCAGAACCCCAAATGCAGCTCTCACCATAACATACTGAGTGACTCCAGATGAGGCTGAGTTTGTTCAGAGATGTGTTCCCTCCTCCACTTATAATATGGTCCATTTGGGTTTAATTACGCTGAATAGGATTGTATTGAGTTTGTAATCATTAGCAATACCATCCCCAAGGAAACACGTTTTGGTCTCACTGCCAGATCAGAAGTTTGCGTTGCCTCAGGAGAAATGTAAATATTCCGGAAAAAGTCTTGCAAGTGTTTTTGACAAGAATTCAAAACTCCTCAGGCCATTGAATATCACAGGATTTTGGGAAAGTGCCCAGTTAAAATCAAGTTTGTATTTTAAAATTCTGTAGCAAAAGTATTTGCAACTAAATTATCTATGTGATAAAAGTTACATAAGAAGAATTCTCTAGAAGACGTTTGGTAACTTGCAATCAGGTAGTTTAGGTCTTGCATATGGTTAGGTATCCCTAGAGATCTTTAAAGGCATTACCAACTCCCTCTTTAAAAAAATCAGAAACACAAAGGTAGAGACAGTGCATTATTTTGACTCTCAAATTCCCTTTACACTTCAACATAGTATAGGCTAGGCTAAATTGAGCGTTAAAGTTCAGTGGCTTTATGTGACAACAACAACAAAAGTGTTCTTTTCACTCACAAAAGAATCAGCTGTGGCTTTCCAGAGTAGTTCTTGTAATAATGTAAGCTAATGGTAATAGAGATACAGGCTGTTTCTCTCTTGTCTCATTTCATTTGAATACTGAATAGTTTGGGGCCAAAGTTTCTTCTAACATGAAGAGCAAATTCATTATTATTTTCTCGCCTTTTTAAAAAAATTTATTTTTATTTTTATTTTTTTGACAGAGTCTTGTGCTATCACCCGGGATGAAATGCAGTGGCACCATATTGGCTCACTGCAACATCTGCCTCCCGGTTCAAGCGATTCTCCTGCCTCAGTCTCCCAAGCAGCTGGTATTACAGGTGCCCACCACCATACTTGGCTAATTTTCGTATTTTTAGTAGAGATGGGATTTCAACATTTTGGCCAGGCTGATCTCGAACTCGCGAGCTCAGGTGATCTGCCCGCCTTGGCCTCCCGAAGTGCTAGGGTTATAGGCATGAGCCACCACACCCGGCCTTTTCTCTTTAATCTCAACATGTGACCTCCACATCATCAAGACAGGAGATGAGAGAACTGACGGGCCACACAGGGGCTTCGTTGGGGTTTGGCCCAGAAGTGGCATAAGCCACTTCCACAGTCCATTGGCCAGAACCAGTCACATGGCCCCATTCAATAGCAAGGGAGTTGAGAAGTGTAGTCTCTGTGTTCCCAGGTAGGACAGGAGAGTTAAATATTGATGTGCACAGCAATATCTGCCATTTCACAAGGCAAAAATCCCAGACACTGATGATAAAATGAGGACAACTACAATGTGCCCTGGCAAGGGAAAACCCAGTTAGATGGACACGCAGGTAACTAGATCTTAACTCTTGCTTTGCTTGATGGTAAAAATAGTTTTGTTGAATACACTTATTTTCCATCCAAGAGTCACAAACAGTAGAGAAAAAAATAGCCATTTTCCAACTCTGTGGACATAGGCTGATTTAGTGTAAATTTGAGTGTGGCTCCATTTGCAAATTACATAGAGTTGGAAGAATAAGCTTTTTTTTTTTTCCCTTCCCTTCTCATTTCTTGGCCTGGGGCCAGATGGAGAGATTTTTGCTCTGTGAAGACTCAGATTCAGACTCAGAGATGCAATATTCATCCTACTGGACCACGGTTCATTCCAGACACACCAAACATGAAACTTCAAGAAGTACATGATTCTAAGTCTATCCACTGATTTTTCTTGAAGTAACAGGAAAAATGCAGTAAGTAGATCATTCTTCTTGAGGCTTCTTTAGCATTGCCACAGGCTCTCTCACCACCTTAGTTGGTCTACCTTTTATTTCCTTGGTGTTGGCCATATCACAATTACAGGATTTAGTGTCCTTCTTATCTGGGACTCCCTTCAATCTTCCAGCATTTGCCATGATACCTTGAGTATGACCCATAGTTAAATCATAGCAATATTTTCTGAGTAAATGAATGGCTGGTTTTCCTTTTCTCTCTACTTAGGATGAATATAGCCAGATATTTCAACAACATACTCTCGGTTCCCTCACCTTACTGCCCTCCAATTCTTGCTACTATTTCAATCTCTTCTGCCCTGCTAGGTGGTGTTGGAATAGCAGTGAAGCTTGGGGGGCTATATGACACTTTAAGTACCAGAAAATTCTTTGTGGTTGTTAGGGATCAATACAGTTTGTGATCTAATATCTTAACATTAGGCTACTTAAATTGTTCAGACTTACCTCCCTTCAGCTACCAATCAGTGTTTTTTTTAATATCGAGTATAGTAAGCCACAGGTCAGAAGCACTTTCATGCAAAAATTATCAAGTAGACTTTTAATTAGCTCACCAGAAGAATAGAACCCTGAAAGCATATGATTTCAATATCATTTGCCTATTTAGAATGTTCCCCTCCACAAAACTATATAAGATTCTTGGTATTAATGGAATTTGGAGATGACAGCTAACTTTTGAGATCATCTGGGCAGGCGACTTTCTCGTTTTATAAACAAGGAGACTGAGGCCAGTGTGTGAGTTGGCACCAGAGCGCTCTTGACTCTATTCCTGGTCTTCTTCGGTAAAGAAGAAATTATGCCCTGGGTCAATCATGACATATGCAAATGGTGGTTTATAGTACTTATTCTAATTGCCTCCCAAAGCAGTAGGAGGATGAAATGGTAGAAGACGTATGAAAGAGGGATCTGGAATTTTTAAAATAAATTCGACACCGTATTAATTATTTGTTGGAAGCCTGCAGTGTGTCCAAGTATTAGATAAAAAAAGGTAAGCAGAGTCCCTATGGTCAAAAAAAAAAAAAAAAAAAAAAATCACAATCCAGCCTGAAAGATGAGTAAGAGTGAGGAAAAAATTGAACAAAACTATGTAGAGTTCTATAAAATTTCACTTATGGTGGAGCATTGTACTCTTAGGGCTGCAAGAAAAAAAAAAACAAAAAAAAACTGGAGGGCGTTCTTCTTCTCTTTGGCTTTTCCCAAGAGGCCTAACACTAAGAATGGCACCAACCCTACTGTTATTATCATCAATAGAGAAATGGTACCGCATAATGGATGCTTTGTATTTCTATCTCTCAGTTCAGTTGGAGCTAAATAAAGAGGGCAAATGAGCAGCCAACACCGTGCCAAGGGAAAAGTGTCGCCTGCAACAGTGAAGTCGCAGGTGGATGTGAGATGCCTGACTTAGCAGCGCGCTTACCAAGGCGCTAACACTGCTGCTATTATTTCCACCCGCACCCCCAGTGCTATGCCGGCCGCGCCTGGGATGAAACACACACACTGAGCCCACGAGACCGTGCTGGGTCTAGAGTGTCTGTGGCAGCCTTCTTTTCCGCCCCACCCTGAAATCCTGCCTATCCTGGGACGCCCTAGAAGGAAGCCCAGGGACGGTGTGGAGCAGCGTGTACTCCCCATCTCTCTTCCAGGAGGCCACACCCAAAACAAGGCCCTCTTTGTGTCTTGGGAAACAGTGGCGGTACAGTGCTTCGCCGGCTGCCCCTCTTAAGAGAGAGCGAGCAGCCATCGCCCCAGCAACCCCAAACAGAGACGCGTCACGGCGGCGGCGCAGGTGGGCGCAGGCGGGCGCAGGCGCGGAGCTGGGATCTCTAGGGCCGCGCGGGAGCTCCGGGTCCGCACGCCGCGCGCGGAGCACCTGGGGGCGGAGCCAAGACCGCGTCCCGCCCACTCCCGGGCGCGAAGTCCCCTCCCCGCGCCTCTCCTGTCGCGCCGCAGA
Source organism: Pongo pygmaeus (assembly GCF_028885625.2). Classification (NCBI taxonomy): domain Eukaryota; kingdom Metazoa; phylum Chordata; class Mammalia; order Primates; family Hominidae; genus Pongo; species Pongo pygmaeus. Next base: position 17,446,575 of record NC_072380.2, on the reverse strand, counting down.
CGCGCGCAGGTGCGTGAGGCCGCGCCCGCCCGGGACTCTGCAGACGTGGGCCAGCCATGGAGCACATCCGCACGCCCAAGGTTGGTGGCACCAGCGCGGGCGGAGGAGGGACGAGAGGAGATGGGGGAGGAGGAGGAGGGATGCTCAGCGCGCGGGAGGCCGACTGCTCTGCGGGGCGCCGGCGGAGCCTGGACCGCGGGCGAGGGAGGAGCAGGCAGTGCCTGAGCATCCCGGGGTGCCTGCGAGCCCGGTCGTTCTCTTGCTGCCTCCCAGGCCTAGCCTTAGCTGCTGCTGGGTCTGACCTCTTGGTTTTGGGGGTGCGCAGTGGACACAGGGGTGAACGGGAGGGAACCTCAGTTGTCTGCTAGTAACTGGGTGTTGATCAACCCTTCTTTCTCCTGGCACGAGGCTTTCTCTTTTAGCTGTTGGCCGCTCAGAATAGTTGAAAGGGAAATAAGCCTTTCGGTGACAGGTGCAAGGAAAATGAGCTGAATGCAGATGGGCTCCTGCGCTTGGAAGCTTGTTAAATCTAGGGTGTCAGGTCCACCCGACTCGGCCTTCCCAGTCCCCATCCTCATCCTCAGCGTAGCAGCTGCAAGGGGCTTTACACAGAACGGATGATCAATATTCATTGTAGGTTGAATGATGGTGTGTTCTTGCCTTTTCCAGTCCGTTTTGTTCGTTAGAGAAAAGGACGCAGCTTACGGATTCGTCACGCACTGTTGTGTTTTAACAACACCAGCTTTTGCTAATCAACAAAAGCGAATGGTCCCTGATCACTCCAGTAAATTAACATTGGAAACGTTGATCGCTGTACCGACTCTTCCTACTCAGTTGTACTGATAATCTAATTTAGAATGAAAATGATGATCGACGTTACTGCCTGATAAAAACCCTAAACGAGTGAAAGACTATGTTTAAAAACCCCATTGGCTGTCTGTTGTTACTACCATCACAGCTCCTTGCGTTTTTGCAGGGTGAACTTCCATTCAAAATGTAGGCCCCTGACAGGTCAAAGCTAGGTCAGAGTGGCCATAGCTCAGGTGGTTCCAGGGATCCCACACATTTAAGAGGGGTGGGGGCAATTGCTTTATGGCCAGCAAGAATTGATTCCTAAATTTTGGAATAGTTCCTGAGTACCTTTTTGTAAAAGCAGATTAAAGTGATCTCATGTCATTGGAAGAAGAAATCTTTTAGTTTGCTGGAGAATGTCAGTTCCAACAGTAAATTTAAATTGTATTGATTTTGCACTAGGGAACTAAATTGTCGCTTCACAATCAGGAAATTGTAAACTTAGAAGACAGTGCTACAAACCACAGAATAGGTGGCTCAAAGCTTTCAGAGTTTAAGTGGTACTAAATAATTTATTCCAGAAGGATGAATTTAACTCATGGACTCTGCCCTTGCCAAGGGCATTCTTCCTTCTTCCATGATGAAGGGGGCCGTTTGTAAAAGTGATAGCTGTTGTGGATATTGATAGCAAGAATGATAGGGTGACATGGCAGTGGATGCCACTTTGTTACAGAATATGAATTTGGGGGAATCAAGGCCTTTTCTGTTCTATATACAAAGCCACCTGGTACAAAGTCACGTGTGAACCTGAGTTGTAAGCAGTGTTCTCACTTACTCTTAAAATTGGTGTTTATGGATACCCTCTAAGCAGTGCAGTACTTGAAGTCAGAAATCCTTATTTATCTGGAAATGGAAAGAAATTGGGGGAAAATGGAAAATTGTCTGAAGTGTTACTGAATTGGGTGGGTCATTAACATTTGCGATAATGCTGGTGAAAAAAGAAGAAATTCCAGAGGTTGGTTGGATCAGATTCATTTATTCATTTATTTTATTCTACAAGCATTTAGAACCTTTCATGTGCCAGGCTCTGTGTTAAGTGCTGGGAGCATCCAGGAACTCACAATCTGTAAGGGGAGGCAGTTGTAAATATGTCAGTGTATGATAGAGACATGTGCAAGGTGCAGTGGGTAGAGAGGGAGACTGAATAGAGGATCAGCTCTGCCCTCAAGGTCAAGGGAAGCCTTCTTAGAAGAGCCGTCTTAACCTGGAAGGAGTTAAGGAGGACTAGGAGCATTTTCAACAGTGGTCATGTAATTGTATAAATATATATTGTAATAAATAATTACAACCCTAAAGAAGCTGAAAAGAATAACAGCGGTCAAAGATAAATGATTCCTTGAGGTTAAATAACATCCTCCTTTTGTTTTACATTTTTAAGGGCAAAATTAATTTTCACAGTCTAAATGAAAAAGAGAACAACATTACTTACAGAGCTTGCGGAGTTAAATATATAGTTGTTACTGGTCATATTCATCTTTATTATTTGCTTCCATTATACCTGGTGAAACTATAGGTAAATTTCCTTCGATTTCGTGGTTTCATGTCTTGGGTTTGCAAGGAGTATATACAAAGTTTGTTTATCTGGCCCATTGTGGGTTTAAAGCAATATTTACCGTGTGGGTAGTAGAGTTTTAAGAGGAAAAGAATTTTATGCGTGTATAATGTACAGTTGCTTTTCTGTTACAATGGAAGTCATTCACTCACTGTAGACTGTGTAATATCCATGACAGCCTCTGTGTTCTGCTTTAGTCTCTGGAGTGCAGTTTAAGGAGACAGGTGCACGTGCATAATCTGCAATGCTTTGCACATATTTCTTTCTGGGGGTGCATGTATGTTTAACTGAAGCCTTTAACAGAGCATATGCTAAGCAGAGTGCTTCTCTTCCAGAATGGTTCCTCTAGAGGGAAAAAAAAGTTCCAAGGACAAGCTGGTTTGCGGTTGGGTTAAAGGGGGGACACCAAGTATTACTTGTGTACTCATCCCAGTGAACTTCTAGGTTTCTACTTCACTGTCTGGCTTTCTTTACCACTCTGAAAACTTGCTGGAAGCTTAGGCATAATTTGGGTACAAGTGCTGCTTAATTAAATGAAAAGACTTCAGGGCTCCTGGAAGTAGCTTGAAGTGTTTGTAGGATTTAGTTTGGTACTAGATTGAGGCAAATGTGTCCAGGATCCTGGTAAGTGATTTCTACTTTATATGCTTTGGTCTTTCTGGAAGGCATTTTTCCCACGTGTAAATTTGAGTTATGAAATAGAATATGTGATAACCTCCAAAACAGACCTTGCAAATGTCTTCTCTTCCTTTCTACACCTACCCCCTAGTCTGACCCTGACTGGTCTCCTGATTTATTTTTTTGCTCTTTTCTAATCCCGTTCTCACAGAGGGGCCTGGATGATGCTTTTATGTCTCAAATTGATCATGCTACTTCCCTGCTAAATTTCCTGGGTGGCGGTCCCTTTGTACCCAGGATATAAAGTGAGAATCCTCAGAATGGCTCGTAACGCCCTGTGTAGACTGAGCCCTTCCTACTTCTCCAGCCTCGTTTTGTGACAATTTTCTTCTTATCCACAACCCTCTGATCACAACTTGTTTTCACAGAGTTCTCCAATGGGACCAGTTCTTTTCTGCCTCAGGACTTTTGCACTGCTGTTCCATCTGGGGGGACATTAGTTCTCACTCTTCACCTGGCTAAATACCTCATCTTTCTAGTTTCAAATTGTGATTTCTCAGGCTATTGTCCAACTCCCCCATCTAAATCAGATCTGCCTGTTGTATTTTATCATAACACCTTGTGTTTTCCCCTTAGGTTCTTCATTACAATTGTTAAATTTATTTGAGTTATGTTCATTTAATGTCAAGCTCCCCTGCTTGATGGAAGTCCTATAATGGTAGGGATTATATTTTGTTCACCCTTTGTATCTATAGCACCTAACACAGTGCTTGGGACCAACTAAGCATGCAGTAAATAAATTCAAAATTGAATTAGTGAAGAATGCATAATTCATTACTTTTTGTTTGTTTGTTTGTTTGTTTTTGAGACGGAGTCTTGCTCTGTGGCCCAGGCTGGAGTGCAGTGGTGTGATCTTTGCTCACTGAAACCTCCATCTCCTGGGTTCAAGTGATTCTCCTGCCTCAGCCTCCCGAGTAGCTGGAACTGCAGGCATGTGCCACTACACCCAGGTAATTTTTATATTTTTAGTAGAGACAGGGGTTTCACTATGTTGGCCAGACTGTCTTGAAATCCTGACCTCAGGTGATCCACTTGCCTCGGCCTCCCAAAGTGCTGGGATTACAGGTGTGAGCCACTGTGCCCAGCCTCATTACTTTATTTTTAAGAATTTGCTTTATTAATCCAGGGCTCTTGTGCATTGTACACTTGTATACAATACTACTTGACAGTGTTGTGGATCTTATAGTATTAGTGTGAAATATTTGTGGATGTCAATGTATCTGACATAATATGTGAGATATATATGAAACATTTTGCAATTATATATATTTTAATGAGATAAAATTCAAATAATGTAAAATTCACCATTTTTATTAAAATGCACAATTCATTGGTTTTAGTATATTTACATATTGTGCAACCATCGCTACCATCTAGTTCTAGAACACTTTCATCACCCTGAAAAGAAATCCATTAGTAGTTAGCCCATTAGTAGTTAAACTTGATGATGCCCATCAAGTTACCCATTAGTAGTTAGACTTGAGGATAATATCTTATAGTTATCTATGTTGAATATTATCTCATTGAATTTAGACTTTTGCTTATGTCTTACTCTTTTTTGGATGCTGATACACATCTGCTGTTCCTGTCAGTTTGGTACCATCCACTATTTAATCAGCTTGCTTTCTATTACCTCATTCATTATCTTATCCAAGAGCAGAAGTGACTTAAGCCACTTGCCCCCATGTCTCAGGATCTTGATCCTAATAGCAGATTCAGTAGTTCTCTCAGTTTGATGTCATCTAGAAGTTGATAAGTTTGTCCTTCATCACGTCGCCAAACAGCTCATCAAAGAAAGAAAGGAAGTCTTCTGAAATGATGATGGTGGATCCATGATGTTCTTGCTGACTGATGGTTTCCACTTTTTAGGTTCATACAAAGGTCCATTAAATAACTCATTTTAGAACCCTGCCAGAATTAGTGTTGAACTCACCAACTTATAATTATACAGTTCTGTTTTCACCATGGGCAAATAGTTATCTCATTTTCAAGTTCTGTCTGTGATGGACGGACATCAGCATATCCATGAGGTTTGCCTTCTCTTGATCATTCACTGTCAGTATACTGTCAGCTCCAAGGGTTATCTCTTCTTTTATCTTCCTTTAGCAAATAATAATTTTCTGGTTATAAAAGTAATATGGACTACATGTAGAAATTAGCCACTGTTAATATTTGGCTACATTTTCTTCTGGTGTTTTTTCTCTTTGCGTACACTAAACATTGCTTAGAAATTTAGGATCACCCAGTTCAATTTTGTAGTTTGCTTCTTTAAATGTACCATATTGCAGTGTTCAAAACATACTTTTAGAAGATTATGTGGGGCTTTTTTTTTAATCCTATGGAAATTTCATTATATTTACTATTTCCCCATTTTAGGGCTATTATAATAATGTCCTGATGAACATCTCATTATTATCTGCATGTGATTTCTTCCCTAGAATAGAACCCTAGATGGAATTACTGTGTCAAAGAAGATGAATAGTTTTATAGTTGATATATATTACCAAATGACTTTCCAAAAACGTTATGTCATTTAGCACTTTCAGTAATAGAATATAGACTCTCTTTCTTACTATACCATTGCTTTATTATTTAAGGTTATTTTTTGCTAATTTAAAGGGGAGAATAGCACTTCATTCTTTTAGTGTATTTTTTTTACTAGTGAGGTTGAAGCTTTTCCAAAAATGTGTTTACTGACCATTTTGTTACTTTTTGAATTATCTATTTATATTTTCCCCATTTTAATAATGGGTGATTTAGTGTGTATGTATAGTATATGTATTTCAATAGCTTTATTGAAGTGTAATATGATTTATGTAGCATAAAATTTACCTTTCTGAAGTATGCAATTCTGTGATTTTTTTGTATATTCACAGAGTTGTGCCACCATCATCATTATCTAATTTCAGAACATTTTCATTACTCCAAAAAGAAACACTATACCCACTAGCAATCAGTCTCCATTTCTCCCTCACCCCACCCAAGGTAACCACTAAATATACATTCTGTCTCTATATATGTTTGTTTTTCTGGACATTTTAAATTTAATCATACAATATGTGGACTTTGTGACCTCTTCTTTTCACTTAATGTTTTTAAGGTTTGTCTAAGTTGTAGCATGTATATCAGTACTTCACTTTGTTTTATCTGTTCTGTGGCTAATACTGCATTTTGTTTATACGTTTATCAGTTGAGGGAGATTTGTGTAACCGTGTTTTGGCAATTATGAATAATGCTGCTATGAACTTCAGTGATAAGTTTTTGTGTGGACATATGTTTGTATTTCTCTTGGATAGAATTTCATTTTTCTGAGAACAGAATTGCTGAATCGTATAGCAACTTTGTGGTTATCATTTTAAGGCACTGCGAAATTATTTTCCAAAGTGGCTGCACTATTTCAGAACCCTGACAATAATGTGTAAGGGTTCCAGTTTTTCCATATCATCACCGACACTTGTCATTGTTTTTTATTTTAGCCTTTCAGGTGGGTGTGAAGTGGTATCTCATCCTGGTTTTGATTTGTGTTTTTCTAATGACTAATGATATTGAGCATGTTTTCATGTGCTTATCAACCATTTTCCTGTCTTTTTTGGAGAAATGCTTATTCAATTCCTTTGTTTCTTTCTTGAGTTATTTTTCTTAAATTATTGGGTTGCAAAATTATGTAATCTGGATACAAATCCTTAGTCAGTTATACGACTTGAAAACGTTTCCTCCCATTCTGTAGGTTTTCTTTTCCCTGTTTTGATGTCCCTTGAAGCACAAAAAGTTGTTAATTTTGATGAAGTCCAACTTATTTTTTCTTTTGTCACTTGTGCTTTTTGTGTTGTATCTATGTATATTTTCTAGAAAGCCTTTTTCTGATCATAAAAGTCATACATTACAGAAAATTTAGCTCAAAGGAGAAGAAAGAAAATAGTAATTCTGCATAATTTCAAAATCCAGAAAAAAATGCTGTGTGTATATTAGCATTTTTCTTTACATATATAAAACAGTGCAATTTAAAAGAAAATCATGTCCATTTTCTCTGTGGTGTGTGTGTGTGTGTGTGTGTGTGTAGTTTTGGGGAATGAGAACCTGTTTTTTAATATGTCAAAATATTTTTCTCATTTTATTACACCTTCTGAAAAGTGATTTTCTTTATAACCACATAGTCCACATTACAATGATGACCATACGTTATTTAGTGTCTGGAGGCAATTCTCCATGGCCTTTTGCAGTTTTGCACTTTTGTTCTAAACTATCTTTTCAAGGATGATTTTATAGTGAACAGCCTTGAAAGAGAGGAATAGCTTCTTCCTTAGTAGCAGAGGGCAGATTTATTTGCTGTCCAGGGTAATAAAGATAATGTTATCCTCATAAAGGATTACTTGCATCCTGTTTATGTGATGGGCATTTCTTAAACTCTGAGTCTCTAAGGTTCCTCATCTAGGACTCGAGCCCTGCTGTGTGCAGCATCCATATGGACTGCTCCATATTGCCCCTTAGACTTGGGAGGGGGAGCGTGGAGAGTCAATATGAAGATAAAGCTTCTCCCTCCTGGTGTACAGAGAATGTCCTTTGTCTCTGACCCAGAAGTCTTGTGTCTTCTGCCAGCACATGAAACACTGGGAGGCTACTTGTTAGGTTGTAAGCAGATTCAAATTTCAAACACTTCCTAGTTCTTGACAGTTAATCCCCTAGTATTTGATATTTAATTTGTCTCTATATTGTCACTATAATAAATAACTGATAGGCTGGGCGCAGTGGCTCACGCCTGTAATCCCAGCACTTTGGGAGGCCAAGGCAGATGGATGGTTTGAGGTCAGAAGTTCAAGGCCAGCCTGGCCAACGTGGTGAAACCCTGTCTCTACTAATTTACAAACCTGTCTCTACTAATATAAAATACAAAAATTAGCCAGTCATAGTGGCCAGTGCCTGTAATCCTAGCTACTCTGGAGGCTGAGGCAGGAGAATCACTTGAACCTAGGAGGCAGAGGTTGCAGTGAGCTGAGATCACGCCACTGTACTCCAGCCTGGGCCACAGAGCAAGACTCCGTCTCAAAAAACAAAACAAAACAAAACAAAAACAAAAACAAAACCACCACCAACAAAAAAAACCTGATAAGCATCAATGTATTTAAATTGTTGTGTAAATCTCTATTACCTCAGATTAAGTTTCTCAGGCATCTTCTCTGGTTCCATTTCTATACATATTTTAAAGATTTTTGATGCTGTTTGTATGTTTTCCTCTAGGATTGTGTCTGCTAGTATGGCAGAGGAATACCCTTTAAAAAATTCTTGAGAATTATAGATGAAGTATGGTTTCTTATCAATTTATGTTTATTTGTTTACTGTTGAGATTGAATTTATTTTTTACAATTGTTTATAACAAGAGCAATACAATAATAGTACTGATAGTACTGATAAGATCCATAATATCCATAAGATTCATAGTACCTGGATCTTATTAAGAAAATAATTTGTATATCTAATTAATTCCCTCTTGCCTCACACCCAATTTTCTCCTCTTGCACTCTTTCCGGTCTTGGCGATCCATACGTTCCAGTGCTGGAGCCAATAACTTTGGAATTATCCTTCACTCCTCTTTTTCTCTCCTCCCATATCTATTCTAATCAAAAATCATCAGCTTATCCAGGTTATCCCACCTCCATTCCTACCACCCTATTCTGAGATACTATCAACTCTTGCCTGGTCCCCTTTCTATTTTTGCTGCTCCCCTACCAGTTTATTTTTGCCAGATATACTGTTAAATATAATTTGGAGCTTGGACTTCTTTCGTGGGTCTCCTCACACCGAAAGCATCTAAACTGGAAAGGAAACAGTCAAATTATCCTTGTTTGCAGATGATATGATCTTATATTTGGAAAAAACTAAAGAGTCCACCAAAAAACGAGCAAACTGACAAAGAATTCTGTCAAGTTGCAAGATATGAAATCAAAATACAAAAAACAGTAGCGTTCATGTATGCCAACAGTGAACAATGTGAAAAAGAAATCAAGAGACCAACCCTATTTATAATAGCTACAAATAATATGAAATACCTAGGAAACAATTTAACCTAAGAAGTAAAAGATCTATAAAAGGCAAACTATAAAACGCTGATGAAAGAAATTGAAGAGGACACACAAAAACTGAAAAGATATTCCGTGTTCATGGATTGGAAGAATAAATATTGTTAAAATGTCCATACAACCCAAAGCAATCTACAAATTCAATACAATCCCCATCAAAATGCCAATGCTGTTCTTGACAGAAATAGAAAAATCGTAAAAGTTATATAGAATAACAAAAGACCCAGAATAGCCAAATGTATTCTGTGCAAAAAGAACAAAATTGGAGGAATCACATTACCTGACTTCAAATTATACTACAGAGCTACCGTAACCAAAACAGTATGGTATTGGCATAAAAACAGAGGCATAGACCACTGGAACAGAATAAGAAATCCAGAAACAAATCCACACACCTACAGTGGACTTGTTTTCGAAAACAGTGCCAGCAACATATATTGGGAAAAAGACAGTCTCTTCAATAAATGGTGCTTAGAAAACTGGATATCCATATGCAGAAGAATGAAACTAGACCCATATCTCTTGCCCTACCAAGTTAAAAAGCTTCTTCACAGCAAAGGAAACAACCAACAAAGCAAAGAGACAACCCACAGAATGGGAGAAAATATTTGTAAACTATCCACCTGACAAGGGAGTAATAACCAGAATATATAAGGAGCTCAAACAACTCTATAGGAAAAAGTCTAATAATCTGATCTGAAAATAGACAAAATTTCTGAATAGACATTTCTCGAAGGAAGACATACAAATGGCAAGCAGGTATATGAAAAGGTGCTCAACATCAGGAATCATCAGAGAAGTTCAAATCAAAACTACAATGAGATACTATATCACCCCAGTTAAAATGGCTTTTATCCAGAAGACAGGCAATAACAAATGCTGGCAAGGATAAGAAAAAGAGGGAACTCTCATGCACTGTTGGTGGGAATGTAAATTAGTACAATCACTATGGAGAACTGTTTGGAGGTTCCTCAAAAAACTAAAAACAGAGCTAGAATACAATCCAGCAATCCCACTACTGGTTATATATGAGTATGTCCAAGAGATATCTGCGCTCCCATGCTTATGGCAGCATTATTCACAGTAGTTGAGATTTGGAAGCAAACTAAGTGGCCATCAACAGATGAATGTATAAAGAAAACGTAGTACATATATACAATGGAGTACTATTCAGCCATAAAAAAGGAGGAGATCCTGTCATTTGCAGCAACATGGATGGGACTGAAGGTCATTGTGCTAAGTGAAATAAGCCAGCTACAGAAAGACAAACTTCGCATATTCTCGCTTATCTGTGGGAGCTAAAAATTAAAACAATTGAACTCATGGAGACAGAGGGTAGAAGGATGGGTTACCAGAGGCTGGGGAGAGTAGTGGGGTCTGGGGCAGGTGAGGGTGGATAGTGGCAATTGTTAACGGGTACAGAAAGTAGTTAGAAAGAATGAGTAAGACCTAGTATTTGATAGCACAACAGGGTGAATAGTAATTTAATAAATAATAATAATTTAGCATTTTAAAGTAACTAAAAGAGTATAACTGGATTGTTTGTAACACAAAGGATAAATGTTTGAGGAGCTAGATACCCCATTTACCATGATGTGATTATTACACAATGCATGCCTGTATCAAAGTATCTCATGTACTCCATAAATATATAGACCTACTATGTGCTCACAAAAGTTAAAAAAAATTTTAAAAATAATTTTCCAGAATTTTATTATTGACTGAATTTATTATGACTTATTTATATCAGACTACTTTCAAAAGAATTTGAGACCTTTGTAAAGTATACATGCTTTAAAAAATAACCCTATAAAATATGTTTTGTATTGTCATTCCATAGTTTCTTAAGATAAGGAACTTATCCATAAGATCCATAATATCCATAAGATTCATAGTACCTGGATCTTATTAAGAAAATAATTTGTATATCTAATAGGTACCTCCATTTCACTATGTCCCAAACTGAGCTGATTCCCTCTCGTCTCACACCCAATTTTGTCCTCTTGTACTCTTTCCAGTCTCGGCAATTCACCCTTCCAGTGCTGGAGCCGATAACTTTGGAGTTATCCTTCACTCCTCTTTTTCTCTCCTCCCATGTCTATTCCAATAGTAAATCCTCAGCACTCTGCTTTTAAAATATATCCAGGTTATCCCACCTCCACTCCTACCACCCTATTCTGAAATACTATCAACTCTTGCCTGGTCCCCTTTGCATTTTTGCCGCTCCCCCACCAGTTTATTTTTGCCAGAGATACTGTTAAATATAATTTGGAGCTTGGACTTCTTTCGTGGGTCTCCTCACACCCAGAGGGAAATTCTGTACATTATCTGCCCCTTCTCCCTCTCAAATCTCATTTCCCACAACTACCCCACTCCCTGCTCTTGGACCTCACTGCGTGACCACTACTCCCTGGATACCCAAGCACACTCCTTTTTCAACACCTTTGCACGAGATGTTTCCTGTGCCTGGAACTTGCTTTCCTTAGATATGCAGATGGTTTGCTCCCACACTTTTTTAGATCTTTGCTCAAATGTTATTTTATCAAGAAAGCCAATTTATCATCACATATAAAATAACAATCCTAACTCACCCAAACCAACATACTTTACCTCTTTATATTTTTCTCCATAGCATTTTTTCTGTAACATACATACACACCTACACACATACACATACCACACACATGCATACAGTCTGTATCCTGCGGATTGAAACTGGCAGCTAGCTGCGTTTATATACAACACTGAATGAACGAATATGGATTATTAAGTTCTATAACAGACCGTGTGTTCTGTACACCCAAGCCTCCATGCAAGACAACCAGACTTCAACTTTTGCTAGACCTGTTAAAAGTGAGGATTTCATGAAATGTGGGCGATTTTTGAGGAAACTTCTGTGATTACTTGGCTTAGACAATCTATTCTTACTTGGAAAACTTAAAAAAAAAAAAAAATACTGCCACAGCTACGCTTTTAAGTGGATTGCTTCATTCCAACAAACTTATCAGCCTTGTCTTTGGAGTAAGAGCGTATTTGATTACAGTGACTACCTCCTCAACAGCTGTTAAATATTGTGCAAGAAAAGTCTGACAATTAGATAAGAATCCATCTTTAAACAGGTCTAAATCAAAACAGCACTGAGGTTTGTTCTTTTGATAAAATCAAATTGCAACGACAAGAAAAACGAAGGGTAACGCTGGATAGTATAGAAGCAGCCCATTACTCTAGAGGCAAGGAAGCAAACAGGACTCCAGAGGGCCTGGAAACAGCATTGTAAGGCTGCTGGGAACCTAAACTGCATTTTCTTTCCTGTTCTCAACATCAAAACGCAAAATGGTAAAGTTGTTAAGAACACACACTCCGGGGCCACAGTGCCTGGTTTTGAATCCTCACTCTGCCTCTTATAGCTCACTAACTTATTTAGTGGGGATAACAACAGTACTCACCTCTTAGGGTGATTGTGAGGTCCAAGTGTCTTAATAAATGTAAATCTATAGAATGATGCCTATCACAATAGCTATAGTGTTATTTCAGGATTTTCTTGTACCAGTACTATCAGTACTATTGTTGTATTGCTCTTGTTATAAATAATTGCAAAAAATAAATTCAATCTCAACAGTAAATAAATAAACATAAATCGATGAGAAACCATACTTCATCTATAATTCTCAAGAATTTTTTTAAAGGGTATTCCTCTGCCACAATAGCAGACACAATCCTAGAGGAAAGCATACAAACAGCATCAAAAATCTTTAAAATATATATAGAAATGGAACCAGAAAAGATACCTGAGAAGTTTAATCTGAGGTGATAGAGATTTACACAACAATTTAAATACATTGATGTTTATCAGTTTTTTGGGTTTTTTTTTTTTTTTTTGAGATGGAGTCTTGCTCCGTTGTATATATGTACATGTTTTCTTTACACATTCATCTGTTGATGGCCACTTAGTTTGCTTCCAAATCTCGACTACTGTGAATAATGCTGCCATAAGCATTGGAGTGCAGATATCTCTTGGACATACTGATTTCCTTTCAGGTAATGTGATTCCTCCAGTTTTGTTCTTTTTGCACAGAATGCATTTGGCTATTCTGGGTCTTTTGTTGTTCTATATAACTTTCAGGATTTTTCCTATTTCTGTCAAGAACAGCATTGGCATTTTGATAGGGATTGTATTGAATTTGTAGATTGCTTTGGGTTGTATGGACATTTTAACAATATTTATTCTTCCAATCCATGAACATGGAATATCTTTCCATTTTTGTGTGTCCTCTTCAATTTCTTTCATCAGCATTTTATAGTTTGCCTTTTATAGATCTTTTACTTCTTAGGTTAAATTGTTTCCTAGGTATTTTATATTATTTGCAGCTATTATAAATAGGATTGCTTTCTTAATTTCTTTTTTGCATTGTTCACTGTTGGCATACATGAACACTACTGTTTTTTGTATTTTGATTTCGTATGTTGCAACTTGACAGAATTCTTTGTCAGTTCCAATTGTTTTTTGGTGGACTCTTTAGTTTTTTCCAAATATAAGATCATATAATCTGCAAACTAGGATAATTTGACTTTTTCCTTTCCACTTTGGATGCTCTTTATTTTTTTTCTCTTGTCTGATTGCTCTAGCTAGGACTTCTAGTACTATGTTGAATAATAGTAGTGACAGTGGGCATGCTTGCCGTGTTCCAGATCTTAGACAAAAGGCTTTCAGTTTTTCCCTATTCGGTATGATACTAGCTGTGAGTCTGTTGTTTATGTCTTTTATTATGTTGAGGTATGTTCCTTCTATCCTCAACCATTGGAAGTTACCAGAGGCTTGCAAATACTGTCATCCGTTATTTTAAATTGATGACGCCCTAGCTCTGATTGCTTGAGCAAACAGATGTGCAAAAAGAAAACTAATAAAAACTCTACACTTTCACTTTATACCCCCTTCTTTTTAACTTTTTGTTGCATCTCTTGATGTCTTACTGTACTATGTCTTGAAAAGTTGCAGTTACCATTTTTTATTGGTTCATCATTTAATCTTTCTACTTAAGAGTAGTTCACACACCATAGTTCTTTAGGTTGGGACGTTCTTTGTGGTTATCCCTTTGAATACATGTTATATTCCCATTTCTTCCTCTACCTCCTCTTTAAGGCCAGTAACTCTTAGATTTGCCTGTTTGAGGCTTTCTAGATCTTGTAGGCATGCCTCATTGTTTTTTACTCTTTTGTCTTTTGTCCCCTCTGACTGTGTATTTTCAAATAGCTTGTCTTCAAGCTCACTAATTTTTTTATTCTGCTTGGACAATTCTGCTATTAAGAGATTCTGATGCATTCTTCAGTACAGCAATTGCATTTTTCAACTCCAGAATTTCTGCTTGATGCTTTGTAATTATTTCAATCTATTTGTTAAATTCATCTAGTAGAATTTTGAATTCCTTCTGTGTGTTAACTTGAATTTCTTTGAGTTTCCTCAACACTGCAATTTTGAATTCTCTGTCTGAAAGGTCACATACCTCTGTTTCTCCAGGATTGTTTCCTGGTGCCTTAGTTCATTTGGTGAAGTCATGTTTTCCTGGATGGTCTTGATGCTTGTGGATGTTTGTTGGTATCTGGGCATTGAAGAGTTAGGTATTTATTGTAGTCTTTGCATTCTGGGCTTGCTTGTTGTCATATTTATTGGAACTTTCCAGGTATTCAAAGGGACTTTGTACCAAAGCCCAATAATGCTGTGGTTTTTGCAGACTCATGGAGGTACTGCCTTGATGGTTTTATATAAGATCCTGAAGAATTACCTGGATTATCAGAGAGATAGTCTTTTTCTCTTCATTTATTTTCTCCCAAACAAATGGATTCTGTCTGTGCTGCACTATCTGGAGCTGCGAGTGGGGTGACACAAGTACCCCTGTGGCCACCACCACTGGGACTACACTGGGTCAGACTTGAAGCCAGCACAGCACTGGGTCTTGCCCAGGATCCACTGTAACCACAACCTGTCTACTTCCAAAGTTCACTTAAGGCCCTAGGGCTCCACCATCAGCAGGTGGAGAAGCCAGTTAGGTGTGTGTCCTTCCCTTCAGGGTGGCGAGTTCCCCCAGGCCCTGGGCAGGTCCAGAGATGTTGTCTGGGAGCCAAGGATTGGAGTCAACAACCTTAAAAACCTACCTCATGTTATATTCTGCTGCAGGAAAACTGGCCCTCAAAACACAAGACAGTCTTTCCTGCTCTTTCCTCTCCTTTCTGCAGGCAGAGGAGCCTCTTCCAGTAGCCACCACTACCACTGGTCCATGGGGTTTCTGCAGGCCACCACCAACGTTCGCTTAAAGCCCAAGGGCTCTTCAGTCAGCTTGTGGTGAATTCTGCGAGGCTTGGAGCCCACCCTTCAGGGCATTGAGTTCCCCTCCAGCCTAAGGCAGGTCCAGAAATGATGTTAAGAGCCTTGGCCTGGAATCAGGGACCCCAAGGGACCCCAAGGGACCACGTGGTACTCTATCCCACTATGGCTGAGCCAGTACCCAAGGTGCAAGACAAAGTCCCCTTTACTTTTCCCTCTGTTTTTTTCAAGCACAAGGAGTCTTTCACCATAGACCCCACAGCTGCATATGTGCTGGGCTCCCCTGAAGCCAGCACACCTCATTCTCACCCAAGGCCCACTGTGTACTACCTGGGTATCACTGCTCATTATTCGGGGCCCGAGCTCTTTTGTCAGCAGATGATGAATCCTGCTAGGACTGGGTTCTTCTCTTCCATTCGGCAGGTTTCCTTCCGTCCCAAGGTGTGTCTAGAAATGTCATCTGGGAGCTAAGGCCTGGAATGGGGGCCTCACAACTAACTCTGCCCGGTGTCTGATCCTTTTGTAGCTGAGTTGTTATCCAGGATGCAAGACAGTCCTTTTTACTCTTTGCTCTCCTCTCCTCAAGCAGAAGGAAGGAGTCACTTCCAGAGGCACTGCCTGGGGTTGTGAGAGGGGTGGCACAAGCATTCCCTTAGCCACCCCAGCTCGTGTCTCCCTAGGCCACACGCTACCCCAGTCCACTGACTCTAAAGGCAGCCCAGCACTAGGACTTGACTAGGAGTTGCAGTCCTGTGTCCTGGATTGCCTTTCAGATTTACCGAGGACCTGGGAGCACTTTAGCCTGCAGTAGTGAGGCTTGCTAGAATTCAAGTTCTGACCACCGGGACAGGCAATTTCCCTCTAGCTAAGGCTGGTCCACATACTCCCTGAGCCCAACACATCTTTGCTTTGCTATGATAGGGCGGCACTGAGTTGAATGCCAAGTCCTCAAGTAGCTGTGCTCTCCTTCCCGCAAGTGCACAGATTCTTTTGCCACGTAGGAGAAAGAATCTGTGGACTTAGTCACTGCCAGGGGATGGAGGACAGGTTGCCTCGGCAATTCAAGACTGTCTTTGTTACACTTGTCAGTGCCTCTTTCAGCAATACAAAGTTAAAACCACGTACTTTAATAGCTCACCTGATTTTTGGTTCTTATGACGGTGCTTTTTTTGTGTGTAGTTGTTAAAACTTGGTGTTCTTGCAGGCAAGATGATCTGTGGAGGCTTCTATTTGGCCATCTCTCCTTCCATCCCTATAGTTTCTCTGGAATTTTTTTTTTATAAACCATATGTTGGTATGAGCAGCCATATCTCCTGATGGATATTATTATATTATTTAACGTTGAATATTTTATTCTATATCATGTACATAAATATACTTATTTCCAGTAGTTTAATTTTTGTTCTTTGTCACCTTCCCCTATCATCTATTAAGATTGAAGTCATAGACTCTAAATACATTTCCCAGTATGAGAAGAATGTTGTATTTAAAAGTGTACTGGATGGTTCCTTTGTAATGTGAAAGATTCTGCTTTGCTTTTTCTGGTTTCTATGTTTAGGTGTTTACATCTGTTTAAAAAAGCAAACAAATATATTTATATATTTGTATACTTATGTGCAACACCACAACCAACCCAGTTTAAACAGTGGGCAAAGGACTTGAATAGACATTTCTCCAAAGAAGATATACAAATGGCCAATAAGTACATCAAAAGATAGCCAACATCACTAGCCATTAGGGAAATACAGGTCAGAACCACAATAAGATACCACTTTATACCCATTAGGATGACTATTACTTAAAAAGAAAGAAAGAAAACAACAAGTGTTGGCAAAGGTTGTGGAGAAATTGGAACCCTTGTGCATTGCTGATGGTAATGTAAAATGGTACTGCTGCTGTGGAAAACCCTTTGGTAGTTTCTCAAAAAGTTAAATGTAGAATTACTGTATGACTCAGCATTTCTACTCCTGAGTATATACCCCAAAGAATTAAAAACAGGGACACAAACAGATACTGGTATGCCCATGTTCATAGCTGCATTATTCACAATAGCCAAATGGTGGAAACAATCCAAGAGTCCATCAACAAATGAATAAATAAACAGAATGTGATATGTACATGCAATGGAATATTATTCAGCCATGAAAAGGAATGAAGTTCTGATACATGCTACAATATGGGTGAACCTTGAAGACATTGTGCTAAGTGAAATAAGCCAGACAAAAAAGGGAAGATAATGTATGATTCCACTTACATGAGGTATTTAGAATTCTTAGAAATGAAAAGTAAAATAAAAGTTATGAGGAACTGAGGGTAGGGGAAAATAAGGATTTTTGCTTAATAGTTAGAGAGTTTTTGTTTCAGGGGTTGAGAAAGTTTTGGAAATTGATAGTGGTGATGGTTACACAACAGTGAATGTACTTAATGCCACTGAATTATATGCTTAAAATGGTTTAAAGGATATCTTTTATGTGTATTTTGTGACATTTAAAAAAAATATGTTTCCTGGCACATAACCACTGCTCAGTAAATACTTACTGACTGAATGAATTTGTCGAATGAACTAATACTTAATTTGGCAAGTGTATATCAACTATTAGCATTATAGTGGGTGGCATTGTGGGTCTGAAGTCGGATACTCAGTTAAAATTCTTACTCTGCCATATATATATTTTTTTAATTTGGCATAATTAAAAAACTAACATATTTACATATTATAAAATTTATCATTTAAAAGTATACATTTAAGTAGTTTTTGATATATTCACAACATTATGTAACCATCACTACTATCTATGTAATTTCTGAACATTTTCACCACCCCAAAAAGAAACCTGGTATTTAATAGCAGTCATCCCTCCTTTCTCTGTCCCTATACCCTGGACGATCTCTAGAGATTTGCCTATCCAGGACATTTTATATAAGTGGAATCATACAATTTTTGGTCCTTTGTGACTGGCTTCTTTCAGTTAAGCGTAACTTAAGATTTTCAAGGTTCATCCATGTTGTAGCATATATCAGTACTTCATTACTTTTTATTGCTGAATAATATTCCATTGCATGGATATACCCCACATTTGTTTATGCATTCATCAGTTGATGGATATTTGAGTTGTTTCTACTTTTTATTGGGAATAGTGCTGCTATGAACATTTATGTATAAATTTTTTTGTGTGTGAAAATATGTTTTCAATTCTCTTGGGTATATACTCAGGAGTGAAATTGTTACATCATATATTAATGCATGCTTAACCTGTTGAGAGGCTAACAGTTTTCCAAAGAGGCTGCAGCATTTTATATTCCCAACATTGATGTATGAGGGTTCCAGTATCTCCATATCCTCACCAACACTTGTTATTGTCTCTTTTGATTATAGCTATCCTAATGGGTGTGAAGCAGTATCTCGTGGTAGTTTGAGTTGTATGTACCTGGTGGCTAATTATGTTGAGCATCTTTTTATGTGCTTGTTAGCTATTCGTATGTCTTCTTTGGAGAAATGTCTATTAAGATTATTTGTTCATTTTTTATTTTATTATCTTCAACTTTTGTGTTAAGTCTCGGGTTACATGCGCAAAATGTGCAGGTTTGTTACATTAATAAACGTGTGTCAGAGTGGTTTGTTGTACAGATCATCTCGTCATCTAGGTATGAAGTCCAGCATCCATTAGCTTTTATTCCTGATGTTCTCCCTCTCCTCGCAACCCCCCTGACAGGCCCCAGTGTGTGTTGTTCCCCATGATGTGTCCACGTGTTCTCATCGTTCAGCTTCCACTTATAAATGAGAACATGGAATGTTTGGTTTTCTGTTCCTGCATTTGTTTGCTGAGGATGACAGCTTCTAGCTCCTGTTTGTTTTTTAAATTGGGTTATCTATCTTTTTAATGTTGAGCTGTAAATGTTCTTTATGGATTTTGGGTACTAAATAATTAGATATGTGACTTGCAAATATTATCTTTCATTCTGTAGGGTGTCTTTCTCATTGTTATCTTTGAAATACAGGTTTTTAATACTAATGAAGTACAATTTATCTATTTTTCTTTGGTTGCTCATACTTTAGGTGCTGTATCTAAGAAATTACCTAATCCAAGTTCACAAAGATTTACACTGTTTAGGTCTTTGATCTATGTTGAGTTAATGTTTGTATATGGTGTGAGGTAGAGGTCCAAATGCATTCTTTTGCATGTGGAATTCCAGTTGTCGCAGCAGCATTTATTGAAAATAATTTTCCTACTCCATTTAATTGTCTTCGTACCCTTGTTGAAAATTTATTCTTTATAGATGCTTGGATTTATTTCTGGACTCTCAGTTCTATTCCTTTAATATCTTTGTCTATCCTTAGCCAGTACCACACAATCTTGATTATTATAGCTAGGTATATGATCTTGAAAGCTTTGGTTTTCTCACATATAGCTTGTTAGAGACTAAACAGAATACATTTAAAGCTCTAAGTAATATGGCACATAGTACATTTTAGCTGTTTTCAAGTTATTTTTATAATCATCATCATTGCAAAAGGATGTGGCCAAAAGTTTGTATGCTGAAAGAACTTCCATGAAATTTGAGAATAAAAAGAATTTTCTAAATCCAAACATTTCATTTGACCTACTCATTTACCTCCCCGCTGCACAATGAGTTTCAATATTTTTTCCTCTGGAGGAACTCTGCAAAGAATGCCTCCCTGTAACCCAACTCTAGTTCACACCCAGACTTTGGAGCATATTGTTTTTTAATAAAAACATTGATCTCGTCAAACAAATGGATTTTAGGAAAGGTGTCAAGTTTCACTCAGGAAGCCTCTGCAGTGGCCTATGAGGCAAAGCCCCAGTGACATCGCCCTAGATTCCTGAAGGAGAGTCTTTTTGGAATGGAAGTATGGAGAAGAAAGTGGGAAACACACTTTGGCTTTTTAGTGGAGGAAAGTAAGAGGGTAACATTTGTGCTGCCATGAAAGCTTTAAAAAGGGATGCAACTTTAAGGCACTGTACACCTTGAAACATTTATATGCTTGTAAGGAATGATAAAGACATGAAACTGTAACCTCCTATGTAAGTCTACTTGAGCCATTATTTATTTATTAGTAAATTTTGACATTTCCCCATTGAAGTCACATTATTAACTGATTAGGTTTGGTTATCACTTCTGTCTTACATCTGGAGGCAAAACAGCATTTGGAATGCTTGTTTTCACAGATGTACATATATTTTCTCATCCTTATTTAAAGCTTATTTTTATTGCTTTTTTTTTTTTCCATTCTGAACAGGACAAGCTGTGAAGTATGCTTGAAATTAAACCTCTTGACCAGACACCCAGGATTCCGTGACTTTGTCCGTGTGATGGTGCAGTTTTATATTCTTATACTGCACTCAGAGGGAGTCCAAGAAGCTCATTTTGTACTATATTTCTTAGGCCAGGAAAAGTCTAAACTATTTTTCCTAGTGCCCTTTCCCCTGGTGGACAGCTAGTTGAAGCCTCTGGGAGTAAAAGTACTTCCCAGGACATAAACCCAACCCTTCCTCCCACAACCATTTAAAATGGTTTAAAAATAACCCCCACTTAATGTTTTGTGGCAGGCTATGACAACTTTATAAAAATTGTATGTTTACTTTTCTCCTCTTTTTCATTTATTAAAACACTGCTTATCATAGATTCCCGGAGAAATAAATTTATTGCCAAGCTGTGAAAGTAAATTTTATTCCTTAGGGCATGTAGCAAAGCACACATTATTTAGAACAAGGTACAGTTGAACTGTGCAAGTTGCGGTGAACTGTTCACCCAGTTTGAGTAGTGGTAGTTTAAGGAAGGGATTCTGCCTTTTAAGCTAAACAGATAAATTTAAAGACACTATTGATGCATATATCCATTCACTTGTACATTCAGCAAGTATTCCTTGAGTGCTTTCTCTATGCCAGATACTGTTTTAGGCCCTGGAGGTCCAATGATGAGTAAGACAGACAGCGGCCCTAGTTTCATGGAACTTACAGTGTAGTAAAGAATTAAACAAAAATAATACTGCAGTTCTTTAAAACAATATATATGTCATCACTGTAAGCCAAGATTTTGGAAAATCTCCGATTTTTAAAAGATTTTTCCCAGATCCTGCCACCCTCCCCCTATAAACCTTCCAGTTGCTTCCTACCCTACTCAGAGTGAAAGTTAAAGTCGTAACATTGTCCTGGAAGGCCCTACAAGGTTTGTCCATCTACTGGGCACCTCATCTCCTACTCGTTTCCCCTCACAGATGCTGATCCAGAAGTCCTCACCTCCTTGTAGACCCTTGACCATATCCACCTGTTCCTGCCCAGGGTCTTGTCATTTGTTGTTCCTTCTGCCTGGAATGCTCTCCCCAGATACCCCCATGGCTGGCTCTCTCACTCACTCTGGTTCTCTACTGAAATACCTAATTATGTTATTAGAGAAGACTTCCCTGGGCACCTGATATGGTCTGGCTCTGTGCCCCCACCCAAATCCCATCTTGGATTGTAATATGAATTGTAATCCCCACGTGTTGGGGGAGGGACCTCATGGGAGGTGATTGGATCACAGGGATGGTTTCCCCTTAGTATTCTCAAAAGTGATAATGAGTTCTCATGAGAGCTGATGATTTCCTAAGGGGCTCTTCCCCTTTCATTCTGTACTTCTCTCTCCTGCTGCCTTTGAAGAAGGATGTGTTTGCTTCCTCGTCTGTCATGATTGTAAGTTTCCTGAGGCCTCCCCAGCCATGCAGAACTGTGAGTCAATTAAACCTCTTTCCTTTATAAATTACCCAGTCTTGGGTACTATCTTTATAGCAGTGTGAGAAGAGACTAATACAGCATCCTGCTGGCCCTCCTCACCCAACTGCTTATCCTGCTTTAATTTCCTCTCTAGGAATCTTCTGGCATACATACGTGGTGATATGGTTCCAGCATATCTTATGCCAAATTGTAATCCCCAGTGTTAGAGGTGGGGCCTGGTGGGAGATGGTTGCATGATGGGGGTGGATTTCATATGAATGGTTTAGCACCATTGCCTTGGTGCTACTCTTGTGATAGTGAGTTCTTTTGAGATCTGGTTGCTTAAAAGAGTGTGGCACCTCCTCCCTCACTCTTCCTTGTTCCTGCTCCCACCACGTGAGAAGCTTCACTCCCCCTTTGCCTTACACCATGATTGGAAGCTTCCTGAGGCCTCCCCAGAATCAAAAGCCACTGTGCTTCCTGTACAGCCTGCAGAACCATGAGCCGATTAAACCTCTTCCTTTTATAAATTACTCAGTCTCAGTTATTTCTTTATAGCAATATAAGAACAGACTAATACATGAGGGGTTTCTTTTTTTTTTTTTTTTTTTAACATATTCCCTGTTTCCCTGCTTTCCCACCTTCAAGCAGAATACAAACTCCATGTGAGCAGTGACTTTATCTTCCCAATTCATGTGCCCCCAGCACTCAGAACACTCTATGTCTGGTACAGAGTAAAGGTGCACAATAAATATTTGTTGTACGAATGAATAAAGGAAATGGTTTAATGTGACTTGGTGTCGAAGCTTCAGTATCTTTCAATATCTTTCAACAGACATGTTTTTTCTTCTCCTCCAGTATTCTCCATTTTAGTTATATGGCCCTACTTTTCACATTTGCAGATGAAGTTTTATTTTTTCCTCGTCTCTGCTCTGTTTCCTGTATGTGCAACATCTTCCACAGCTGAATCTTTCTTAACTTCCTGTCTGAAAAGTCAAATTCAGTGATAAAGCATTCTGGGTTAATCATACCTAATTCTACCTAGAAGCCATCACATAATTTATTTTTACCATAGTACTGTTAATTTTCATTCATTGAACAAATACTTAGCATCTGTGCTTGGCATCAGGCTACAAAGATAGTCAAAAACATTAGTGCCAATCTTTAAGGATCCTGCCATGAAGGGTTGCTGTGATGTTCTGAAATGTGATCATTGTTGTTTCAGGAAGCCAGTAAGCCAAGGACCATGTGTCCCTTTCCTTTCTTCCCACAGTTGTAGTGTGAGTGTTTGCCTAGCATTGTTCATTGTGCTGCAGGGAATATTAGGAATAAAATAACTTGGGTTCCCATGAGAATATGATTTTGGTAATGGTCAGAGTGTACAGTAAAGATAGCATGTATTGAAGTAGTGTAGGATAAGTAGAAACCAAGTAGTGATCAGAGGGGTTACAGCAATTCAGAGGACAGTGAATGATCCCAGTGGACTGGGGTAGTTGAGGAAAGGTGTTACTGAGGAGGTGGATCTTGGGTGTCAGGCTGGAGGGGAGTGTGTTGCGCTGGGTGAGTGGCAGTCCTTTTCTTACTGTTCTTGGTGACCT
Organism: Pongo pygmaeus; assembly: GCF_028885625.2. NCBI lineage: Eukaryota > Metazoa > Chordata > Mammalia > Primates > Hominidae > Pongo > Pongo pygmaeus. Next base: position 17,422,789 of record NC_072380.2, on the reverse strand, counting down.
CAGAGTGCACTGTGACAGGCAATTATGCAGCTTTGCTTATTGGGCCTCAGAAGAGGCCTCCACATCATTGGGTCTGCAAGGCATTCTACTTTATACTCATTTCCCAGAGTGGGAATGATGGACACTTTAGGGCCGGACTGTAAGAGGAGAAAGAGGAAAATATGGTGCCAATTATGCAGTCTGTCCTTGGGGGCTTTGAAGTCGAGGAGTGAGGCATGGGAATGTGTAAATGAGCTGGAACCTGGCCTTGGCCTGGGTGGACACAGTGTACCCCTTCGTGCTCTGGCACTGGTACTTGCCAGGGGTTGGTGGGAGGGAGAGCATGAGACTTGGGTCTCTCTTTGCCTGGGCTTTCTCCTCCCTTTGGACCAGTAGTTAGTAAGTTCTATTTGGCACAACTTGCCCTTGGAAAAATGTTTCCCCATAGTTCCCAAAGAGCTATATAAGTAGATGGTTTCGTCCTTTGCTGTTAGTGCCTTTGTCAAAAATAGGTCAAATTCAGAATCATTTTAGAATTTTATAAATATTGTTAAAGGAAAATCATAATCAAATAAGCCTTTGACTTTCTGTATTGCTTCAAAGCAAGGTCTTATTCTCCCAATACTAGTATATGTTTTTAAAATGACTTTATTGTTTTGAACCCAACTGTCTTTAGTAGGTCATTCCATACATTTACTCTTTGAGATACAAAGTATCATGTATTCACTGAGTTACAAAGAACCAGCATCTGTTCTGAATTTATTTTTCTTTTAACCTCTTTTTTCTTCTTTATGCTTGTTGAAAATGGTATTTTTGGTTGGGGTTATTTTAAGTTGGTGTTGAAATAAATCCTGGGACTTTGCTCTTGTTCAACAGTGCATGTTCTTTTAAGCCTACATATCCAGGGTCATCCTACCAAAATAAATTATATGGGCCCTTTGCAAAATTCTCAAGTGCCTGAATTTTTATTTATGAGCGTTGGCTGCTGGCATAACGTTTGTAATTTCCCCTGAGCAAAAATGGGCACTTTTTTCTTGTTCTGCCTTTTCTAAGAATTTCTATCACTCTTACTTCTTATGTAGCTATGGCTGTGTCACTATTTTAGCTTGTATATTCCCTTAGGAGAATTTTTAAAATTTCCTTAAACGTCAGTCAAATCTACTGTTTTAACAATTGTATAGGTAGATGGAACTCAACAACCTGCCCATTTGTAAACACTCAGGCTTATCCAAAATCATCAAGATTTTTTTTTACTTTGACCTAAACTAGATACAATAATCCTTATCTGAATAGGAAGTTTGGGTGATTTATTTTTCTCCTTTTAAATGCAAATTTCTCAAAGCATATTTTTCTCTGATGAGTATAATTTTATGTATAGGAATTAGAGATTTTAGGTGGCTCCAAAATCTGTAGAAATGTGTGTATCAAGTACCCCATTTCCCATGTGGAGGAAGGACTTAAATTTTCTGTCAAATTGAGAAATAGATTCTTCACTTGGGACACCGATATACTAACAATCCTTCTGACATGCGTAGAATTACAAGATCTGTATTCATTTTTAATGTCTTTCTGTGCAACCAACGTAACAAAACAGTCTAGATATATTCATTTATCCTTTCCCCCTTACTTTTCAAAGTTGTATCAAGATTACTGGGGTGAACTTTTCTACCAGTAGCTCCCCTGGGTCTGTCTAAACTTCTTGGATTGTGAGTCTATTTGAAACTGGGTCTTAGTCTTCGAAACTGGGTCTTAGTCTTCCAATCTGTACCTCCTTACTTCACTTAACCTGGCTGAGACTGGCTCTGTCCAGAGTTTGAAGTATGATGATATGGGCTCTCCAGGCTAAATAGATATTGGTAGAGGAAGAAACAGATGCTGGTACATCAGAATACTTGGGATATCTGGGATATCAGAATACCTGGGATATCTTCACATGCACAGATGCTGGTACATCAGAATACCTGGGAAGAATGATCAGTGATATCTCTCATATGAGACTGTTGACTGCTTTGGGAATGAAAGGAGGAACCTGTTTAGCAGGTAAGGTGGGGCCAGGTTGTGGAAGGCCCAGTTAGCAGCAGCGGGGAGACACTGTAGCTCTGAACAGAGAGTGACATGATCAGGGTGTGTCTAGAGTGACTACTGTTTGAGTGCCAATCTGGGGACTAGACTGTGTGGCAGGATGTGCTGGGCTTTGGCCACCCATCATCCGCTCTCCCATGCTCCCTCTGAGGAGCCATGCCTGCTCTATGCCCAGTCTGTATGTTTTTTTGGTGTGTGGCGTACTGCCAATCCAGCTACCCAAATCATGTCATTTCATGACCACACTGAATGGTTTAGGGATAAGCGTGTGACCAAGTGAGATGCAATGAGACTTGGCTTGGGCTCCAAGAAGGGCAGCTGGTGCTTTTCTTCATGGCCATGGATGTGGCAGGAGATGGGACAGGGGTAGCTGGAGCCATCATGAGCAGAGCCTGCTGAGAGCCAGCATTGAGGGCCCAGCGAAGAGTTTGAGGGTGAGGAGCTGAGTGTTTTCAGCCCCCCTCCCCTTCTGAAGCCAGCCCTATCACTGACCTTTGTAGACATACGATCCAATAAAAGCCCTTTTGGCTCAAGCCATATGAGGTTTAGATTTCTGTCTCTTGCTCCTAGAAGAGTCCTAGGCGATAGAGGTGGAATCAGATCATCTGTGGGCAGTATTACCAGTTAGGAACTTTTTGTTTTGTTTTTGAGACAAGGGCTCGCTCTGCTGCCCAGGCTGCAATGCAGTGGCATGCATGATCACGGCCCACTGCAGCCTTGACCTCCCCGGCTCAAGTGATCTCCCCACCTTAGCCCTCTGAGTAGCTGGGACTATAGGCATGTGTCACCATGCTTGGCTAATTTTTAAATTTTTTTGGTAGAGACAGGATCTCACTGCATGATCTGGGCTGGTCTCTAACTCCTGGGCTCAAGCAGTCCTCCTGCCTCAGGCTCCCAAAGTGCTGGGATTACAGGTGTGAGCCACTGCTCCTGGCCAGGAGAGTCTGATAAATAGTCTGGGTGCCTGGCACAGAGCAGGCACTCCACAATTTAGCAGATTTAATTAATTAAATTAAAAGGGCTTAAACTGATGGGCAGCAGCTGTCTAATTTTCACAAGGTTCTTTCACAAGTAGCTTGCTTTGTGTTGTATTTGACTATTAGGCCATTCTCACATTGGTATAATATCAGAGACTGGGTAATTTATAAAGAAAAGAGGTTTAATTGGCTCATGGTTCCACAGTTTGTACTGGAGGCATGGTGGCATCTGCTGCCGGGAAGCACAGGAAACACAATCATGGCGGAAGGCTAAGAGGGAGGAGATACTTCTTACATGGTAGGAGCAGGAGCAAGACAGAGCCAGGGTAGGTGCTGTACACTTTTAAACAACCAGATCTCATGAGAATGAACTCACTATCGTGAGGACAGTACTATATTCGTGTGTTCTCATGCTGCTAATTAAGACATACCCGAGATTGGGTAATTTATAAAGGGAAGAGGCTTAATGGACTCCCAGTTCTGCATGGCTGGGAAGGCCTCACAATCATGGCGGAAGACGACGGAAGAGCAAAGAGACTTCTTACATGGTGGTGGTCAAGAGACAAAGCTTATGCAGGGAAGCTGCCTTTATAAAACCATCAGATCTCGTGAGGCGTATTCACTGTCACGAGAACAGCCCAGGAATGACCCAGCCCCATGATTCACTTACCTCCCACCAAGTCCCTCCCATGACACGTGGGAATTGGGAGAGCTGCAATTCAAGATGAGATTTGGGTGGGGACACAGCCAAACCATATCAAGTACCACGAGGGATGGTGCTGAGCCATTCAGGAGAAACTGCCCCATGATCCAGTCACCTCCCACCAGCCCCACCTCCAACACTGGGGGTTACAATTTGACATGAAATTTGGATGGGGACACAGATCCAAACTATATCAACTGTATTAACTACGGTTTTGAAATAACTTAGTTTCACAGCAGAATGCGTTTTTTAAAGAATTAATTGTTTTGGGCAGCTTGAGAATAGGATTCTTTGCATGCCTCCCAGATATATCCCTGTGTGTGCATCCCACCAGGATTTTTCTTCATTATACTAGAGGTATCTAAGGGATTTCATGAAAGGTAGAGTCTCTGTTTCTTCTGGTTATGTGTCATATATTTTCTTGGATTATGCTCAATTCTTCTGTAATCTCTGACCTTTGAATAAAATAGTCCTGGGAAAAGACTTTCAATGGTTTTATAGATGTAGAAAGATTAAATACTCCTTTTGGAAAAACAGTTGATGTTCTTTATTTCTCTGTCAAAAGGCTGAATTTAAAAACTCCTGAAGCTTCATGGTTACCACCTTTTGTTTCAGCAACTTTATGTAAATAAGACAAGAGTGCTTTCTTTTTAAATTGGAAAAACCAAATGCTTTTTTTCTGTAATTATAAGAGATCGTGGCAATTCTACATTGTTTGGAAAATTCGCTATAGCTTCAGTTTTTCTTCTTGTATGTCAGAGTACTTTGCCAGCTATAGTTGGGTAGTTTATATTTTTTGCACACTCTGTTTTTTCTATGAGTTTAACAAAGGGGAAATGAAGTCGTGGACGTGAGGTGGCAGCAAGAAGTAAAACTCTGAAGTCTGTGTTATGGATATGTTTGTTAATAATTATTTTATTTATTTATTTATTTATTTATTTTTTAGAGATAGAGTCTCACTCTGTCATCCAGGCTGGAAGGCAGTGGCATGATCATGTCTGACTATAACCTCAAATTCCTGGTCTCAGACCGTCTGCCGACTTCAGCCTCCTAAGTAGTTGGGCCTACAGGTGCCTGCCACTATGCCTAGATATTTTTTTGTTTTGTGTAGAGATGGGGATCTCATCTTGTTGCCCAGGCTGGTCTCGAACTGCCGGCCTCAAGTGATCTTCCTGCCTCAGCCTCCTAAAGTTCTGGGATTGTGGGTATGAGCCACTATGCCCAGCCAATAACAATTATTTTTTAATAACTGCTGAGATGTATGCTTTTTTCCCCTCTCTCACACATGCAGTTACTTATAGATAGGATCATTTGTCCAGGAACTCTGAACTCCAACTTGAAACATCTTTTTTTAGCAACCATTATACAGACAGTGACACCTGCCATAAATAAAAATGACGTGAGAATTTCTATATGGTAGATGTTTCTATAATTACTGCATGGCGGGTTAGAAGTGGGACTTGGTTCCTGCATGGTTCCTCCAAAGCCGCAGGAGGCCATTGCACCTTTTGATGTGAAACATGCTGGTGCACACTTAAGAGCTCTGTCCAGAGAATCCCTGGACCACCTGGAGAACCAGGCCTTTCGGGGATTTGCCCCTCCAAACGAGAAATGAGCAAGTAGGGAGGTCACATGGCCAGCCAAGTTGCTCTGTACCAGATGACCAAATCTTTTAGCTGTAGTCAGAGCATTTAACTTGTTACACATATTCGTCTCTAACTGAAATCTCAGGGACGATGGAGGAGAGACTTTTGAGCCAGGATGTTTTTCCTTAATTTGCAATATTAGACCCAGACTGAAGAGGTCAGGTATGGGAGAGATCCAGGGAAGTGGACACTTCTGGTTTGAAATCTGGCTCTGCTCTAGCTGCGAGGCTTGGGCAGTTGATTGACTTTTCATGCACTTCAATTTTAGCACCTGTGAAACGGAGTAACCATGTCTTTGTCTCAGCTAAAGTTAGAAATAGCATATGGATAATACCTAGCGCAGTATCTGATGCTCGGTAGTTGTGTGGTCAATGGTAAAAGTATTTTCGTTGTTGTTATTACCCTTCCTCCTCTTGCTCCCTCTGCTTGAGGGAAAGGTTAAAAGGAACGCACCACAGTTCTGCTGCCTCCTTTGCCATAAGCTTTTCTGAAAAATTCGTCCTGGATTGCCTGGATTTGGCATCAGCACTTAGTTAAGTAGGGACTGAGGGGGTGGGCACTGTTTAAAGGTAAAACAGCCTCCATGCCCAGAACCATCCTCCCAACCTTGGTATCTAAGGGCGGCTCCCTTCCCTGGGACCTTCCACACCCCCCAGGTGGTGGATGTGTCTTATCTGAGCTGCCAACAGGCCCTGGATCCCCGTCCCCATATCTCTGAGCAACACCAGCCGCTCTCACGACATTCTGTCCTGACAGTTTGGTGCCCTGTGAGTGCTTCTTACAGCCAGTGCCCTTTGCCCTCGCTACATTCTCCTAATCACTGTGCTAATTACTACACAGTGTAATAGAACTGCATTAACTGGTGCATATTTTAAAGTGCAATATTAATGTAAATTTTTGTGCTTTACACCTGCACATTTTGTGGCTCATATAACATGTTCTGCTCACAATGGAAGAACATTGAGAAAAAAAGGACTCTGCCTGCATTTTTAGCTTCTCATTACTGTAGTGGTCTCAAATTTTGTTTCTGCACAAGGTCTCCTTATCACTCAGGCACTTTCTGATCAAGGGGTGGGTATTTCATTTGAGACACTAAGATTGTTCTGCATGCCGTGTAGCCCGAATATCAGCATTAAAGATTGCAAAAAGAAAAGAAGATGGGTGGATGGATGTGCTAAATAGATAGATTTTAAAATAAAGTCAAATGAAAGTCTTTATTTTTAAGAGTACAGCAAGACACTTCATCAATTCAGTTTTGAATGCAAATGATACTTAATTATGAGAGATAGAAATAACTCAGGAAATCTTACCAAGTGCTCTAGGGTTTCTAGCCAGTGATTTCCTAACTCCCCAAGAGAAGCAAAAAAGAAGAGCTCGAGACGGGGAAGGAATCTGGAGAATGAAAAAGAGCCACTGTGGCCAGGCAGCTTGTTCCTCCAGGCTGGTGGGCTTGGTGCCCTTGGCCTTGGGATGCTTATCACAGTCCTTTGGGACCAGAACACTGGATATCAGTGCAGCCTCTGGACCAGCTTCAGAGGCTGTTAGAGCATCATTGCTGCTGTGGCTGATGCTTCTTTTCCTCAGTAAATCACAAAAGTTGTGTTGGCCATCCAGGTTACTGAGTGACTTAATTTCCAGAAAATTTAATATTGGGTCATTATTATACGCATTTTTACTGTTGCCATTTTGTATCCTCGTAGGTAGTCTATGAAGTACCACTGGGTCACAGCTGCAGTCTGCTAGAATGGAGAGAGACATTAAAGACCCTTTAGATCCCTTATAGAAGTCAAAATGCAGGGATAGTGTCTAAACTGCCTACTCCCAGCAGTTCAATTTCAGAACCAGAACCAGAGCCCAGGCCTCTTGACTCACAAATACTTTTCTTTTCGTGTTGGTAGAGTTAGAAAATGTCATGATACCAATTTTAGCACAACAAACTATTTATCTAGCTGCTTTTCTTAGATTAGAACATAAACTTGTCTTTGGTTTTGGCTGCTGCAGAGATTTTGATTTCTCTCTGTTAAACAGTCCCTGGCTCTCTTCCCCCAGATGATTGACAGCGATCTGGAGCCTAATTTATATGGTTTTGAGGACTTGGTCTTTGGCCTGAAAAAAGCCAGTAGCCAGTGCCACTGCTTTCTGTCCTTTTCAATGACTGGCACCCCGGCCCTGCACTTTGGATTCTTCATCCTACAGAGCAACTTTAGTTACCCAAATAGTCTGAGATGGTTCTGGAACCCTGAATGTTCAGCAGTTCAATATTTGACCTGCAGGATGGAAAGACCCACATTCTACTAAGATTGAAATTCGAAGGTGGCACAATAGAGGGTCACTGAAGAAAGGCTCTGTCTCTCAGTGATTTATGAGGTCTTCCTGACACCCAGGCAGTGAAGGGAAGACCAAGGAGGACCTATGCTGGGCTGCCAGTGTGGCCTCCTCAGACCTAGAAGTGCGGTGGTGGGGCCCAGGGTTTTGACTGAATGTTTTCAGCCTTGGCCTAGAAAAGATGATGAAACCCTCTTTTCCCGTCAGTCTAACCCCAACAGAGGAAGGACGGGAATTCAAAAGAGCCATTAAAGTGGGGCATAGTCTTTTCCATTGAATCTGTAAGATTCTTGAAGATAGACAAAGACGCTACCTTATTCACCCTTTTGCTTTTTTTTGGCAAAACCTGACACAGTGCCACACATAGGCATCTTTTTGAATGGAATTAGATGTTTAGTGTTCTGTCTCTTTTATTAGTTCTGAGAATCTCCAAAGTCTGCTAGTGCCAATCTTTGGGCTCTTGTATCCATTGCCAAGCTTTTTGTCTCTGGGTTTATCTAAAAGAATAATATTGTGATAGTGGTTTGTGAATATAGTTTTACAGTATAATTTTGTCTTAAAGCATTCTGTTTTCAAATACTAATTTCATGTATAAGATTTCTTACAATAATTATTAACTGACTATGCTAAACATATTAATTTTGAATAACAATTCTAGAATGACATCAAAGGCATTTACAAGTGCCCACCGCAGCCATGGTGAAGGATGAACGTGGCTTTGAAGTTAGACAGACCTTAGCTCTAGCACGGGTGTCCTGCCCTTTGAATGTGAGGATGTTTTTGCCTATATGTGGTGGCGGATATCATGAAAATTATGCATGGTCCTTTTTTTTTTTTGTAAGCTCATCAGCTGTTGTTAGTGTATTTTATGTGTGTGGTGTGGCCCAAGACAATTCGTCTTCTTCCAGTGGGGCTCAGGGAAGCCAAAAGGTTAGAGACCCATGCTGGCCGGGCCACGCCACCTGTTCCCTGCAGGATCTGGGAATGTTTGTCAAGTCTCAAGTTCAACAGAACTGTGAAATGGGGATTACGCAAGAACCTATAATTCAGGGGTTACTGTGGGGATTAACTTGAGCTCAGGTATATAAAGTGATTGTGCAATGCATGGATATCGAATATCGAAAAAGATTTGTTATTGTTTTTATTGTTATTTGGCGATTTTTCATAAACAGACTGATAACTGGGCTTGGCCTGATTCATGAGATATTGGTGGAGTTCTTGAAATGCCCCAGTTCTCTTTTCTTCAGAAGTCCAAAGCTTTCCCCAGAATTTCTGCCAGTTCCCATGGAGGTTTGCATTTTCGCAGTCCCCTCTGGCATTCTGAATTAGTTCACGTTGCAGATCGACTCACCATCCATTTATGTGTCATTGGCTTGTGGCACAGCTCTTCCTTAATCACCTAGCTCTTCCTTAATTACTCTCCCCTCCTCCAAACCATCAGTGCGTTATGGTATATAGCCAACTGTTCTGAAGATTTTGGCAAAGGAAGGGTTGATACTGCAATGAAACGGTGCCTTCAGACAATTTAGATTAGATTTGTTCACTCCATCCCTGGGGATTATTTCCTGTGGTGCTTCACTACCTAATTAAAAAAACAAAAACAAAAACAAACAAACGATCAAAAAACCCAAAAAACACTTAACATGAGGTATAGGCATTTTTCCCAGAAGACTAACAGTGCTGGTGTTGGATTATGGTCCTAGGGGTGATTTTCTTTTCTTCCTGTTATATTTCCAAATCTTTAAACATTAAATAAATAAGTACATGTTTCCTAATTTTTAAAAAGGCAAGTTCTAAAAGCTGGGGGCAAAAGTTTGTTAGGATTGGAGAGACAATATAAGCAGGATAAACAAATCTTTGCTCAGTGATCCCCATCTCCTTCTAATCCTTTAAAATGTATTTTTCAATCCGGCCTAATGGAGTCATTTTATTTCCCGTGTGTATCACAAGTGCAGATGCCCCGGCTGGTAGCACTAACAGGCATCTTTCCTTCAGATGTCTTGACGTGCCAGTTGCTTCCGAAAAGCTAACGTGGCTCTTGCTGCTCCGGGGTGGAGTTCGAGTGGTCAGACTATCTGCTTCTGCCCGCTCAAACCCCACTTTGGCAAAGAGGGGTATCTACTTTCTCAGTGCCTGGGAGTTGACACCTCAAGCTGCTCTTTCATGGCTTCAGATCCTTGTGCTGCCAGGACCCCTTCTGCTAAGACCACCAGTGCCCCCATGTTCCTGAATCCAGTGGGCCACTTACAGTTCTTGCCTTACTCCATCTCTCAGCAGCATTTGACATAGACACTCGCTCTCTTTTAAAATATTCCCTCTGCTACCCTCTTGACAGCAGAATCTCCTGATTGTCCTCCTACCTGTCCATTTCTTTGTTTCTGTGCTTTTCTGATTCCTCTTCTTCATTTAGACCTTTAAACATTGGGTTTTCCTCAGATCTCTTCTCACTCTGCCTGCTCGCCCTGGGTAACCTTTTTTAGTGCCATGGCTTCAATTATTATCTTTTATGTGCTAAAGACTAAATTTATCACATTTCAATGAATCTAAGACATCAGCGATGCTAAGAGGCCGCAAGATTTTATGAACCACAAAAGTAGAAAGCAGCACTGCCAATGAAATGACACAATAGCTTCTTACACATCAATCATCAGATGTGTCCCATTTTTAGAAATACCAGAATGTAAAAAATGTACATCCAAGAATTAATAATATATTGTAATATCTTCTGCATAGATTTCCATAGCCTTTTTCAGAGTATGAATACCTCGTATGTCTTAAGCATAGTGCTCCTGGGAGCAGGCAAATGAGTTGCAACAATTTTGTTTTGAGAAGCTGGTTGTTTCCTTAGTCTTAGCTCTCCCTAAGTATAAAACTGGCCTTATTACTTTGTACTGTGTACAGCATATTATATGTATCGATGAGATAGAATTAAGTTAGTCCAACGGTAAGGCTGAATTACTGAGTCAGTGGGTCTTGAAGATGGTGCCCAAACTCTGAAATTTATTTCATTTTAGATCATTTTCAACGTCTTAATATAAACTATGAGGTGGTCCCTGAACAGTGCTTTCTGACTTCATAACATATCTAAGACAACTGAATTTTAATTTTTATAACTCATTTTTAATTGTTAGTATCTCTGGGAAATCATACTGTTGGTGTTCCCCTCCTTATTTCTTTTTTCCCTCTCTGTATCTTCAAAATTGCTTTTGACAGCTCTGGGACCTGTAGGAACTATTGCCAAATTTTGGAATGTAACTTTCCTGCAGCAGCATCCAAAGTTAACAAAAAGACATGGAAAAATCCCATCTCAATGGTAGTATTCTAATCTCCCAACATTTGCGTATCTTATTTTGCTCCACTGAGCTTTTCTAGAAATAATTTAAGTGATATAGCTTCCTCTACTTATGTAGGGAGAATAATCCATATCAAATATTTTTGCCTCAAAATATTATCTTATGCTTAATATGATTATCTCAATAAAGTTTCATTAGTCCTAAGTGCAAGGAAAATTATTTGCGTTCCATTTGTAGACATTTGTAGATATTGTTAAATGATATGTTTTCCCTGAACTTCTGTTTAATTTAGCTAGGCACATTTAAGCCTGCAAATGAGTTTTTTCCCAAAGAAATATTCCAAAATTAATATATCCCCTTATTTTTCTCCTCCCATACTCTTTCATAATATCTTTCCTGTAGTTAGTTTAAAATAGAATGTTTAATGATAAAAGTTTAAGTAAAATATCCCAACCATATGGGAATTTGGAACATCCTCCCCTTAAAAACTTTCAGGTCGAAGAAGAAATAAAAACTGCAATTATAGACCATCTAGAAAAAAGAATGAGAATACTATGAATAATATTCACAGGATGCAACCTGAGATATACTTGGAGGAAAATAATTGAATTTAAAAACTTTTGTTATTAAACAAAAAGAACGACAGTTAACAAACTGACTGTGAAATCTGAAAATTTAGAAACAGACAGACAAAAACCACATGGCATGTCCAAGCAAAGCAAGTTAAAACATTTATTAAGGAACCAGAAATTAACAAAGTAGGAAAGAAAAATATTATAAAGTTGATATATCCAACACCTGTTACTTTAAAGAAAAACCTTTGCCCGTCTAATCACAAAGAGGTAAAAAGAAAACAATTCACAGTAGTAGGAATGAGGGAAGGGATAAGAAGAGAGGGGTTTACCCACAGATAAGAATTAAAAGATTGTAAAAATTTGAAAATCTGCAGTAAGATAATTTGTAAAGGTATTATAATATTAAAATGAGATTTAGTAAAAATTGGAAACAGTGAACGAATCTGTAACCACATAAATTGAAAGCATTACTAAAGAATTATTTCTGTAAAAAGAAGTACTATACTTGTTTCAACTAATAAATACTTTGTATGTTGAAAGCTTCCTGATTAATTGATGTAATCATAACCATGGTTAATTCACTTGATAAAAGCAGCATGAATAGGCTAGGGCATGCAGGTTCTCTCTTAAAAGTATAGATGCAAAAGAAAAAAAATCAAAATAACAACTATGGTAGTGAAAATACAAGGAATATTAAAATATCAATACATAATGACTGTGTATGAATTATGTAGCTGTGATTTCAAGTTGGCCATATACCAGGAACACAAGACTCCTTTAAAGATTAGGAAATCTATTACTATTATTGATAATTTAGGACTAGAGTTAAAAAAGCAAATATTTATCCAAATATGTATTAAAAAGGCATAACATTCACTTCTGATTTTTAAAAATCAAAACTCTTAGTAAACTAGGATTAGGTCACTTTCACAATGCGATAATAAATACTAGCTTCAAACTCAATGGTAAAAGATTATAAGTGTTCCATTAAAAATGGGTGCACATAAAGAGATGCTAACGTTGTTAGCTATCAGGGAAATGCAAATCAAAACCACAATGAGATCGCATACTAGGATGACTATAATCAAAAAAAGAGATTATAATAAGTGTTAGCAAGGATGTGGAGAAATTGGAACCCTTGTATATTGGTGGTGGGAATGTTAAATGGCACAGCTCCTTTGGAAAATAATCCAGAAGCTCTTCAAAAGCCTTACTATATGAGTTACCAAATGACCCAGCAATTCCACTCCTACGTATAGCCAAGATAAATGAAAACATACGTCCATACAAAAACTTATGCTCAAAAGTACATAGCAGCAGCATTCATGGTAGTCAAAAGGTAGATACAAGCGAAATGTCTATCAATTGATGAATGGGTAAATGAAATATGATATATCCATATAATGGTATATCATTGGGCAACAAAAAATAAAGCACTGATACGGTCTATGAATAGATGAACTTGTATTGAAACATAGATTGAGAACATGATTGCTAAGTGAAAGAAACCAGTATCAAAGTATGACATGTTGTATGATTCTGTTTATACAGAATGTTCAGAATAGGCAAATCTATAGAGACAGAGGGTAAACTGATTTTTTTAGGGCTGGAGTGGTTGGGGGAATAACTGGGATGTGACTGGTAATGGGTGCAGGGTTTCTTTTTGCGGCGATGAAAATGTTTTAAAATAGTGTGTTAATGTTTGCACAATGATGGTGTATACAGTGCTGTGAATATGCTAAAAACCGTTGAATAGTACATTTAAATGGGTGAATTGTATGGTATATGAGTTATATCTCAACAAAGCTGTTATTAAACAAATGAAAAACAATGCAAGAGTGACTGTAGTCTCCATGCTATTTATAGTTACTCTGAAGTTTCTAATTAATGCTATTATACAAGGAAAAAAGATAAATATTGGAAAGGAAGCAACAAATTATTACAGAAAATATTTGGCTACTCAGAACATTCGAGAGATTCATACTAGAATTAATTTTAAAAAGTTCGGTAAGGAGGCAGTTATAAAAACTCATTGGGCCTTGGGCTACTAGCCTTACTGTATAAACAGTTCTTATAAATATGTAAGAAATGCTGATCACCCAGTAGGAAAGTAAACCAGTGATATGAAGACCATTCGCAAAAAATACACCATGATGGATAACCATACAAAAGAATGTGCAGCATATCAGTAACAAAAGAATTCTTCTAAAAAAAAAATCATAAGCTGGTAGGTGAAGGGCACTGTTGTTGAATGAATGTTTTTAACATACATAGACTTTCACAAGTCCTCAGGAATTTCACAATGCTCCAGAGTAAATTGCATGACTACAGATATTTATAATACCTAAGTCTTTATTGACCTCAGTAGATCTCTGAAAATTGGGAGGAAGTGAGATGGGACCCTCTAGAGCTACTCCTAGAGGGGGCTGGCTTGGCTCTAAGGGCTTAGAGGAGACTGAGGCAATGGGAGGTCTTGGGTCCTGTTTGCTCTTGGTGTTCTGAGGAATGTTCACGAGGTCTGCTACTCCCCCGGCTTTCCCTTGGAGTAGATAGGAAGTCTGAGACTCCCAAACTAGATCAGGACCACACCTTCTATTATTTATTCATTTTTGAGAAGGAGTTTTGCTCTTGTTGCCCAGACTGGGGTGCAGTGGTGTGATCTCGACTCACTGCAACCTCTGCCTTCCAGTTTTAAGCAATTATCCTGCCACAGCCTTCCGAGTAGATGGGATTATAGGCGCCGGCCACCACGCCTGGCTAATTTTTGTATTTTAGTAGAGACGGGGTTTCACCATGTTGGCCAGGCTGATCTTGAACTCCTGACCTCATGATCAAAGTGCTGGGATTACAGGCGTGAGCCACCGTGTCTGGCCTATTTATTTTTTTTTCAGATGGAGTCTCACTCTGTCACCCAGGTTGGAGTTCAGTGGCACGATCTCAGCTCACTGCAACCTCTGCCTCCAGGGTTCAAGTGATTTTCCTGCCTCAGCCTCCCGAGTAGCTGGGATTGCAGGCACCTGCCACCACCCCAGGCTAATTTTTGTATTTGTATTTTATTTTATTTATTTATTTATTTTGAGATGGAGTCTCACTCTGTTGCCAGGCTACAATACAGTGGCGCAATCTCAGCTCACTGCAACCTCCGCCTCCTGGGTTCAAGCGATTCTCCTGCCTCATCCTCCTGAGTAGCTGGGACTACAGGCACCCACCACCACACCCGGCTAATTTTTGTATTTTTAGTAGAGACAGGGTTTCACCATGTGGGCCAGGATGGTCTCGATCTCTTTACCTCGTGATCCACCTGCCTCGGCCTCCCAAAGTGCTGGGATTACAGGCGTGAGCCACCGCGCCCGGCCAATTTTTGTATTTTTAGTAGAGACATGGGATTTCACCACGTTGGCCAGGCTGGTCTTGAACTCCTCACCTCAGGTGATCCACTCGCCTCGGCTTCCCACAGTGCTGGGATTACAGATGTGAGGCAATGCAGCGGCCCACAGCTTCTATTTAAACTGAAGAATGGAGCGAATACAATGCATTAGTTCCCAAGCTGCCTCATGGAAGCAAATACCATTTTGGCTTGAGGGATGAGTCAGTGTTTCTCTGCAGGTGGTTGATCCTTGGCAGTGGTAGGACTGCTGTGCCTTGTGGTCATTACAGGAATGTTCCTCTGGTGGTTATGGTGGCTGTGTCTTACTAGAATTACCATTGCTTCAGTTTTCTGTCGCTCTGTACAGATTGTCTTGTCATTTCCATTACATTTCATGTTAGGATGATCTCAGTGCACGTGTCCTTAAAATTGTTCTGCATATAAGAGATGTATGCTTTGTAAAAATTGTTTCCAGAAATCTCTTCTAGCAGTTTGGATTTTAGCTGAGTGGTGATAATGCCATTCATTAGGAAGATTTTGTTATAAATGAATGTAAGCATCTTGAAATGGTATGTTTTCCAGATTTCTCTGATACTTTTTTCTCCCATATGTATGTTTATACTTCCTACTAGTTTATATGGAAGCAAACAGCCTTAAGGCCATTTCTACAAGCTAGAAACACATAGGAAAATGTGCTGTTTTCTTTTTCATAGAATGTAATTGATACATAGTGTAAACTCAGAACTTTTACACATACACTTTCTGCTTTAAATTAGAAATGTAATATAATTATAATGAAATGAAAGTGTTGACCATTGTAAAACTCAGAGAGGGTATTCTTAATAGGGTCTACAAATCTTTTGTGGTACCTTTAAACTCATATTTTCATAACTGGTGAATGTTCATCTTTTAATATACAGAATCCTACTCTGAGATCCGATTAACTTAAGGGGAGGTTTTTGGTTTTTATTATTGGGGGAATTCTCAAAAAATTGTATTTTGGAATAAGTGTGAATTTACCCTCTTATCATTTATTTCGTGAATTGCTCTTCTGCTTTACAGTAACTCTTTTCATCATGCCGATTTCTCTAGGTTGAAAATGTCCGCTTGGTAGATCGAGTGTCTCCTAAAAAAGCAGCTCTAGGTACTTTGTATTTGACGGCTACCCACGTCATATTCGTGGAAAATTCACCTGACTCAAGAAAAGAAACATGGGTATGCTTTCTTTATTTTTAGCTTTCCTTGTTTTGCGTTGTTTGAAGTAAAAAGTGTTTGCCCTCCATTCATTTTTCCTCAGGGTGAGATGGGTGGGCTTTTGTGCCTGGGTGTTAGGGAACTGTTTCTGGAATGTGTGTTTGGCCTTTTTCTGTGCAGTCATATCTACTTGATCTAGTATTCATTTTAAACACAAATTATTTGAACATCAGTGAAGACAGACTTAGAACTAGCCAGAAGATACAAGTGCTTTCTGTCACAGCTGTCAAGGAGAGATTCAATAATGTCAGTAGGCCAGATTCAGCATTGTCATCCTCCAGTGCTCCGTTTGCAATACTCTCTATTTGCAGGGTCCTGTAATGCAGCCATTTGGTCATTTTATTATGTTGCCTCTACTTTTCTGATAATTTTAAAAAGAAAGAAAATCTAGAGGAGCTTCATCATCAGGTATTTCTCCTACTTATTAATGAAACCATTAGATATTTGAACATCACTAAATAATAATAATAATAATTATTATTATTAATATTGTTTTTGAGATGGAGTCTTACTCTGTTGCCCAGGGTAGAGTGCAGTGATGCGATCTCAACTCACTGCAACCTCTGCCTCCTGGGTTCAAGTGATTCTCCTGCCTCAGCCTCCTGAGTAGCTGGGACTACAGTCATGCGCCACCACGCCTGGCTGACTTTTTTGTGTTTTTAGTAGAGGCAGGGTTTCACTATGTTGTCCAGGCTGGCCTCAAACTCCTGACCTCAAGTGATCTGCCCACCTTGGCCTTCCAAAGTGCTGGGATTACAGGCATGAGCCACCATGCCTGGCCTTATTATTCTTTCAGCAACCCAATCATGACATCCCTGAATTGTAGATTTCAGTTTTCTATATTCTGTGCACAGTGGTACATTTTTAGCAGAAGGTGGCAGGCACTTCTTAGTGGAGGGAAACTTAAAGATTAAAATGCTGCCATTGAAGACTGAGCAGAGACCCTCCTGTAACACCAGAGATGCACTTCAGTATGATTTCCTTTAAAGTTAATCTCTTTAGAGAGTAGAATGATGGTTTTACCAGAGGCTGGGAGTGCAGAGGAGAGGGAGGGAATGAGGAGATATTGATTGAAGGGCACAAAGTTTCCAAAAGACAGGAGGAAAAGTCTGGAAATCTATTGCACAGCAAGGCGACCATACTTAATGGTAATGTATATTTCAAAATAATTATGAGAGTAAATTTCAAGGGTCTCACTGTTAAGAAAAAAACAAAAAACACTATAGGTAAGTGATGGCTATGCTAATTAGCTTGATTTAATCATTCCACATGATGTACATATATCACAGCATCACGTTGTAGCCCATAAATGTGTACAACTATGATTTGCAATAAAAATATTAATTTAAAAAATAAAAAGATAAAATAAATCCCTTCTTTTGCAGCCTGCCCGACCACCAACAGCTTAGAAAACAACAATCCCGTGTTGATACAGAACTCGAACATTCCATGTGGAATTAAGGAGCATGGTGGCACCTCCCAGCGGAGCCATCTCTAACTTATGTTGATTGCAGAAGTTTATTTTGCTAACTTCTCATGACCTTATTTAATTTTAGCTATTAAGTGCATTCAACATTTGACTACCAAAATGTTTCCTTACCTGGACTTGTGCAAATTTATATGCTGAATGGTTTACTTCAAAATAACTATCCTGGATATCTGGAAGCTTGGTATTGAAAAATAAAACTATAAATTTAGGAAGTTGGTTCTTACCTGGAACATCTCAGTGCTTGTCATCTGAATGCAAGGGTTGAGCCAGCTGGAGGTTGGGGAGTGTTTCTTGTCTTTCTTTGAGCCACAAAGAAATGTTAGTCCTTGTCGTATTCATTAGTTATTTGTGCTTAGCTTATGCAAATTAACATTTGGTTCTAGATTCTTCACAGTCAGATTTCCACCATTGAGAAACAGGCAACAACTGCTACCGGATGCCCTCTGCTGATTCGCTGCAAGAACTTTCAGATAATACAGCTCATCATACCTCAGGAAAGAGATTGCCACGACGTGTACATCTCCCTGATACGCCTTGCAAGGCCAGGTAGGGAAGAGGAACTCGGCATTTAATATGGAACCTCTCTTAAAAATTCGCAAATCATGTTCAAGAATTTGTATGGTGCTTAGGAATGATAGGGGTTCAGGGATTATGTGTCAGTCTGGTTCTCAGGTGAGGATAAGCCCGAATGATCATCTGATACAGAGTTTGTTGTTTTTTTAGAGTCTCCCCCGAGTTATTAATTATGTGAGTCTCTTTCATGAATCTTAGTATTAACTTAATCTTGGTGGGGTTATAGGATGTCTTCCTTTTGGGGTGAAATTGCCTTTAAGTTATGTGCTTCTTATATTGTGGTAATCAAGCCACCTTGAATGGGGCCAGTGACAGAACTGATCAGTTGTTTTGTGTGGAAAATGTTATCAGACAGTTCTAGTTCAGTTTTCTCTCTCTTGAAGCTTTTAAGGTTTGGTCTCCATTGCTTTTTTTTTTTCTTGGGGTTTTAGTTTTTTTTTTTTTTGAGGCACTTTTGCTCCATTGCCCAGGCTGGAGTGCAGTGGTGCAATCTCAGCTCACTGCAACCTCTGCCTCCTGGGTTCAAGCGATTCTCATGCCTTAGCCTCCCAAGTAGCTGAACTACAGGTGCCCACCACCATACCCTGCTAAATTTTGTATTTTTAGTAGAGGTGGGGTTTTGCCATATTGGCCAGGCTGGTCTTGAACTCGTGGCCTCAAGTGATCCACCTGCCTCGGCCTCAAGTACTCGGATTACAGGTGTGAATGACCATGCCTGCCCCTCCATTGCTTTTTGATAATAATTTATTTTTTCCAAGGTTGGTACAACTAGACTAGCATCAGTGACTATTCAGGGTGTTGATCTGCTATTCTCCTGAAAAAAAAAAAATTTAATGTGATGGGAAGAACATTTGGATTTGAAAAATATGTTCTCGCCATTGCTATCTTGTTCTAGCCATCATCTTGGGCTCTTCAAATTTATAGCTTACTGTTCGCTTCTACAGAAGCGTTTCTTGCCTCTCTGTGTGGCTTGTGTGAGTTGTGGTGTCGTTTCCCTTAAAAGAAATATACTCGGCTGGGCGTGGTGGCTCACATCTGTAATCCCAGCACTTTGGGAGGCTGAGGCAGGTGGATGGCAAAGTCAGGAGATTGAGACCATCCTGGCTAACACGGTGAAACCCCGTCTCTACTAAAAATACAAAAAATTAGCTGGGTGTGGCAGCGTGCGCCTGTAGTCCCAGTTGCTTGGGAGGCTGAGGCAGGAGGATGGTGTGAACCCTGGAGGCGGAGGTTGCAGTGAGTCGAGATCACGCCACTGCACTCCAGCCTGGGCGACAGAGCGAGACGCTGTTTAAAAAAAAAAAAAAAGAAAGAAATATACTCTACTATACTCTACGTTTCTTGGAAGAATACAGTGAAAAGAGATCATTTATATAAAAGTTGTGTTACACAGAAGTAATTAATAAAGGAAATAAGATATGTGCTGATAATTACTTTGCCAAATGCTTTTTGATTCCGGACAAGAAGTTCAATTATAAACTTTTCAAGGCATTTGGTTGAAAGCATAAGTTTCTTATGCTTTGTCCATATTCTTTGTAGGTAGCTAAGAGCTAAAGTTACTAAATGGAAATGACGCCAGGGAGCTGTCAAAATCTGGTAGTTTTTACTTTACACTATTACCCTTTAAAGGCAGTTGGTTGAGGCTTTTTCATCCAAGTGTGTTAAAAGAAAGGCAGAGTAAGCCAGAAAAGCAGTTGAACTTTTCGGAGGGTGCACTAAAATTGGAACAGAAGTTCTGGGAAGATGTACGTTAGGTTGCACGTAGCAGAGAATGTGAGGAGGATTCTGTGCTAACAGTTTCTGTGTTGCTGATTCATGGAAGTACTAGGCGATAAATGTGCTCTGAGCGGAGTAACGGGATTTAGGAATAGCCCGGCGAACTGGGAAAGGGCTGAGCAGCTGAAAGAGTGAATCACAGGGACCAGGAGGGTCATGGCCCAGAGACAGCGAGTGCCAGGACTCTCGCTGTGAGGATCCTTGAGGGGGAAATTATTATGTTCCCTCACTTTTGAAAAGAGAAACTTTTTCCTTAAAAGATGAAGTTTTGGGAGTTGGGTATTAGATGTAGACAGAGATCTGACTGGCTACCTTTTCTAAAAGAAATCATAGTAATTCATTGAATCAAAGCCATCACCTAAGAGGAGCTAAAAACAATCACCAGCATTTTGAAACATGGGCATTAGAAATGCCAGTTTGCCTAAAATGTAGTGTTTTAATAAGTGTGGGAAGGTGAAACAGAACACAAGCAGTTCACAGTGTAATGTTAAAGGCAATGCTAAAATTAGGGCATATTGTAGGCTGTAACTTTGGAAGCAGGACTTTGACTCTGGAGGGAGATGGGGAAATGTGGAAGGGGTTAGACATGAAACTGTGGCCTTCAACTGGGGGATGGGGTGGTCTTTCAGAACCATCTGAAGATATTTTATAAAAGACACCCTCCACCGCCTTTACGGAAGGGTATGAGAATAAGGGTGTGTGTGTGGTTGGTGAGGGAGGTGTACTTTGAATTCTAGTAGTACAATATAGCTCTCTCGATATGCTGGTTAGTCACCAACAAAGTTTACATATTTTCAGTTTATTTATGGACACCCAGCTAACTGTAAGGTTCTACAGAGCAGGGGTCCCCAACCCTTGGGGCACAGACAGGTACCAGTCTACGGCAGGTTAGGAAGCGGGCGGCACAGCACAGCAGGAGGTGAGTGGCAGGCGTGCAAGCATGAGCTCTACCTCCTGTGAGATCAGTGTTGGCATTAATTCTCTTAGGAGCATGAACTCTATTGTGAACCGTACATGTGAGGGATCTAGGTTGTGTGCTCCTGATGATCTGAGGTGGAAGAGTTTCATCCTGAAACTATCTCCCAACCGCACCCCCATCCACAGAAAAATTGTCTTCCACAAAGCTGGTCCCTGGTACCAAAATGGTTGTGGACCACTGCTATGGAGGACAAAACAGTTGTTTTTTACATAAGAAGAAATGTTTGGGAATTCCTTTAAGTCCAGGTCTCTGAAGGAGATATTTTCAAAGCTGTTGTAATTTAATATTAAAATCAAAAGTACTTGAAAAATAGAAGAAGAAAAAACCCCAAACCTTAGTTATCAGCAGAATGCGAAGGGTGGGGAAGAGAAGAGAAAAGTTTCCAACTGTTAGCAGAGGGACACAGAGGTGTGAGGTGTTTCAGAACCAGTGTAACTATTGAAAGGGAAATTGCTTCAGACATTCTGCTGAATTCAGGCAACTTAAAATAAATGTCGAGATTATCTCTTTACTGAGTTAGGATTTCTGGTATAAGGTAAATCAAATTATTAAAAAATTAGAGACTTTATTGGTTTGCTTTTTGTGTGAATAAAGATTGATAACAATTTGCTCACGGACTGTAGAGGATCTCAGGCAAAACATAACATGTCTAAATGCAGGAAGCTGTTTCATTCTTGGTAAAGAACTAACAGGTTAAAATAAGGGTTGTGGCTCATATGAGATCAGTTAACCTTGTAGATCTAATGTATTAATAAGGATTGAACTTTTCTGATGAAAAGACCCCTGTTTCTCAGAGGCCTTCAGCTTTTCCCATGTCCTTTCTCCTCTCTTCCCTCCAATTTGCCTCCTGCTGTTTATTTTTGTATCAATTATCTTTCCCTCTTTAGTGTTTGTGGGCACTTCAACACTTAAATAATTTCGTTTGTTTATTTTCCCCCTTTTCCTAAACTAGTTTCTTTTTAGTATCTTACTCCCCAGATCTTTTGGATATTTTTTATTTAAAAAAAAATCTCATGATTGAAGTAGTCTCATTTGCTTTTTTGGTAACTTTTTATATTCCTTATATAAGTCATTGATGTTTAAGCAATTTTTGCAGTGGTAATTTCTTTTTTATCAGAGCGTAGCAGCCCTTTTCCACTGTGTTAGCTTTAACAGTCCTAATATTTAATTTCAACCCTTGTTTGCTTAAAATAGACCGATAAGGTGAGGCACCCTCATTTTTAGTTTAATTATGCAAAATCCAATAACAGCTGTATTATCTTCTCACCCCACTCTAAATGGTTTTTCAACTACAGTTATTTTAAGTTGCCTGAATTCAGCATAATATTTGATGCAATTTAGCTTTCAGTAGTTACTTTGGCTATTTAAAAAAAAAGCTTACATCTCTGTGTCCTGATGACTGTTGGTAAGTTTTCCCTTCCCTTTCCCACCCGTCACATTCTGCTGATGCTGATTCATGTTTGTTTTTTCTTTTCATTTTTAAAATACTTTTGATTTTAATATTACATTATTTATTGCTTCTCCCAGTTAGTCTGTAATGAGAGGCAATTACTCCATATATTTATCCTAAATATTCTGTTTTTATAACCTTTAACCTGATACCTAGGGAACAAGCTAGGTTATTTTCCTTCCTTCCCTAATGTTTTGTTTTACCACATCTCTCCCTTATTTTGGCAGAAGGAGCACCCTTTTCTTTATATGGGAGAGAAGGAGCAAAGGTTGTGTACGGACGCAGCCCCATTTATTCACCTGGTGGTTCCAAGTTGAGAGTTTCCACCTGATGTCTTGCATTTTCTATGGGAAGTAGGAAGTGGGGTTATCTGAGAGTGAAGGAGGCAGGGAGGGCAATAGAGACTGAGCTGCACTGTAGTGCCATAGGCTTGCCTAGGTTAAGGGGAGCACGATGAACACCAGTGCTAGAATAAGATCAGCCAAAACATGGATCTCTGTGCTTGGGTTGAGCTCATGCTTTCAACTGAAACACTGATTTGGTCTTCCTGGAAATAGCCAAACTGTTACTCATCCTTAATTTCGTGTAGTATTTTAGAAATTATCATTTTGCTTTCTGGGTAGAAAAACATTAAAGCTGGACTCCTCTTTCATTAGTTATATGATTTAAGTAGATAATATATGATACTGTAAATACCAAGATTTCCACATTAACTTTTTCTGAATGTTTTTTAAAAATTAAAGGTGCACATTCAGTTTACTCCCACAGTCCAAAGGCATTTTGAGTATTTGCTTCTTATTGGAGGAGCTCTTATGTAATGGGGCCCCTTAGGGTGAGGCCCTCGGTGTACTTCCTGCTGAAAGCTGCTGGTTGCTAACAGCAAAAAATGTTTTAGTTGGATATGCTGGATCAGACTGTGATGGGAAAAGCCAGTGGAGCTTTTTACATGCCTGTTTTAAGAGTGGGTACAAAATCAGCTGAGGGATATGACCTTCCTAGAGTGGGCAAATATTTTCTCTCTGTTCAGATTCTGTAAATATTAAAGATTTGTCTAAAATATAAGAAGCTTCTGCATAACAAAGGAAATGGAAGAAAATACTTGGAAGCCATATACCTGATAAAGGATTAATACCCAAAATATGTCAGGAACTCAAACAACTCTAGGAAAAAAAACAAGTACTCTGATTAAGAAAAGGACAAGGGACCTCAAGAGACATTACTCAAAAGAAGACTAATGTTAGATGGCTAACAGATACATGAACAAAAGCTCAACCTCAATAATCATTAGGGAGATGCAAATTAAAACCACAGTGAGGTATCGCCTCACAACTGTTAGAATGACCTTTACCAAAAAGATGGAAGATAACAAAGCTTTGGCAAGGGTAGGGAGGAAAGAGAATGCTTATTTACTGTTAGTGGGAATGTAAATTAGTACAGCCATTATGGAAAACAGATGGAGGTTCCACAAAAAACAAAAAGTAGAATTATCATATGATTCAACAGTCCTCCTTCTGAGTGCTTACTGGAAAGATCGAAATCTATAAGTCAAAGAAACATCTGCTCTCACATTTTCGTTGCAGCACTATTCACAGTAGCCAAGTTGTGGAATCAACTGAAGTATCCATCGTTGGATGAAGAGATAAAGAAAACATGGTATATACAAATAATGGAATGCTATTCAGCCTTAAAAAGGAAGACATTTTGTTATTTGTGACAACATGGATGGAATTAGAGAGCATTATGCTGAGTGAAAAAAGCCAAACGTAGCAAATACCGTGTGTTCTCACTTACATGTGGGATCTATGACAGTTAAACTCATAGAAGCAGAGAGTAGAATGGTGGTTACCAGAGGCTGGGGATGGGGGAAATGGGGAGATGATGGTCAAAGGGTGCAAAGCCTCAGGCAGGAGGAATAAGTCTCATTATTTTGAGATCTGTTGCACGGTGTGTTGAGTATAGGTAATAGTTCAGTAGTGTACATTTCAAAACTCTGAGAGTAAATTTCAGATGTTCTCGTTACAAAAAATGTTAAATACTTGAGGCAATGTATATGTTAATTAGCTTGAATTAATCATTCCACATTGTAGTCAAAAATAATAACATCACTTTTTGGCCGGGCGCAGTGGCTCATGCCTGTAATCCCAGCACTTTGGGAAGCCGAGGCGGGCAGATCACAAGGTCAAGAGATGGAGACCATCCTGGCTAACACGGTGAAACCCCGTCTCTACTAAAAAAAATAAAAAAAATTAGCCGGGCTTGGTGGCAGGCGCCTGTAGTCCCAGCTACTTGGTAGGCTGAGGCAGGAGAATGGAGTGAACCCGAGAGGTGGAGCTTGCAGTGAGCTGAGATCGTGCCATTGCACTCCAGCCTGGACGACAGAGCGAGATTACATCTGAAAGAAAAAAAGAAAAAAAAATCATAACATCACTTTTTACCCCAGAAATATATACAACTATAATTCATCAATATATTATTAAAAAGTCTAAGCAAAAAAAAATAAAGATTCTCAAGCCCTAGTTTTTTGTTTTTTTTTTAAGCTTGCCTCCCAGCTAATTGCTAAACATTCTGCTAAATATTTGGCAAAAGTAGAGAGCGAAAAGAACAGAAAATTATGACATGGGAACAATTCAGTAAAACTTTCATCTGTGCTTGTGGCGCTTTTTCATTTCTTAGAGTAGGCAGAGTCTGCAGGCTGCTTCTGGGCTTGCCTGTGGGTAAGAAACTTGCCCATATTGACATGACTGAGTGTTGGCTGAAAAAAATGGGCTTTTCCTGGCCTTCGTGTACAATTTTCCTTAAATTGGGCCTAAGGATTGGTTGATCACCCTTTTCCTTAAAAAAGGGAAAATTTCATAATTTCAGTGTCAACCCATCCTAATATCTCCAAGTTCAAGAGTGATCTGCTTAATGTCTGTTATAAATTATTCTTGCTGTAATTTATGGATAATTTCATTGCCTCTTCCCAGTGGAAACAGGTATCAGCCCACACAGAGAAAACTCTCAGTAGTCATAGGATGTTTTTCTTCTTCTACCTTTAAAGCTATTTGTAAATATTTAACAAAGGGAACTTAACTGCCATTATTAGCCCATATTCAGTAGCTCTTCTTTCACTCCGGGAACTGAGGCTTTCTCAAGAGATTCTTTTGGCGTCCTAAACAACTTGCATTTGTGGTTAACATTATGGTAGCAGAAGCCTGAGTCATGAAAATGGTACTTAGAGATGGAAAAGATGTGTCAATGTCGAGCCAACTGTTCCCATAACAGGATCTGAAGTTTCACATGCTGTCTGCAACATTAGCTAAGATGATAAGAAATTGATTTTACGGAAAGCGTCTGTTCTGCTTTGTGTGTGAGCGCACCTGGATGTGCGTATTTTGTTATTTGTCCAAATAGTCCGTATTCTAAGTTTTGAAGTTTAGAAACATGACATGGAGAAAGACTGAAATAGAACATAATTTATCTCACTGACATACAGCAGTTGCTTCTTACTCTCAAGAAAAATGAAGAAATCTGGTGCTTAAAATATGACCCTTATCTTTCCTCTTCCATGCAGATGAGTCATCTCAACAGCAATCAAAACAAGTTTGAAACCTGAGTTTTCATGTCAGGCTGCCTGTGTGTTGCTGCAGCCTCTTGCTGGTGGCAAGATCCTATAAAGGGCTACACATACATGTATTTAGGAAACTTAAATTGTTCACACTGAATACTGTCACTATGCTAAGGACATAGGAGGACCTAGGAACACTATGAGAAAGAAAGATATTGGAGAAAAACAGGAAGATTAGGGGACTGGAACGAGGAAGGAAGAAGAAGAGAGAAGGATCTGCATTTGGGGAGGGTGTGTTACAATTAGGAGCAGGCCTTCTGCAGCCAGATGTCTCATTTAAACCTGGACTCCCCGGTTACTGGCTGTGTGTCTCTGAGGGAGGGAATGTGCCTCCCTTTTGCCTCAGATTTCTCGTCGGTAAAATGAGGACCATCAATGTTGCCTACTAACTGGATTAATGCACTTAATTGCAACAGAATCTGGAACAAAACAAGGTCTGAGTATCAGCTATCCTTTATTATCATCAGAAATGCTTAGATCTGCACTGTCCAAGATGGTAACCACTGGCCACAGATAGCTGTTCAGCGCTACTCCGAACTGAGATATGCGGTTAAGTGCCAAATACACGTGAAATTTCAAAGACAGCACAAAACAAAATGTATCAAATATTAATAAGTTTTATATCATGCACATGTTGAAGTGATAATGATTTTGGATATATTGGGTTAAATAAAATAGCTTGTTAAATTAATTTAACTCTTTTAATGTGGCTACAAGGACATTTAAAATGACATACATAGCTCACATTATATTTCTGTTGGATAGCTCTGGTCTCTACACTTCCCTTAAATGGCAAGAGCAGAGCAAGAAAATCAAATCCTAGATTTTACTGGAGAGAGGGAAATAGTGGGGCTATTGGGCTTCAGAAGCATGAAAGGCAATATATAAAGACAGAGATAACACGACAGGATTGAAAGAAGCCACGTCATGATGCAGCCTTCAATTCGCATCCCACGAGCACAGCGCTGTGCACTATGAATTGATTTTTTTTATGAATCTTATGCAAATGAGCAGCACAATTAACGATATTTATGTAGTTGTTTAAAGTTCAGATGTTTCCAATGCAAACGTTTAATATATTCCAGAGTTTTTTCAACTTTGTTATTTTTTTCTTTTTTAACACTTGTGAGCATCAAAATGTGCAATTGGCCTGGGCCTTGTGTCTGCCTCTGAGAGGCCATCCCAAATCCAGGCTTGATAGGCATTAAAAAAATGGAATCTTCATGCCTAATGAATGCATATGTTCTTAATTTTTATGTTCCATATTTTATGTGGTCTGGAAAATATATTTGCTTTTAAAGCAACAATGAAAAAAGCACAACATGGAGATGTCCCTGTGTTCTAAAAGGAAAGAAGGTACTGCCAAGTTGAGTTCAGATACCCCAAGGTCATCTTGTCATTGGTGGGAGGAGGTGGGAGACCCTATCTACTGCACACAGGTTACTCCCAGGAGTGTGCAGGGGGTGGGGGTTGGGATGGCCTCTCAGGGCACTCCAGGTGGGACAGAATGTTTTCGGGGAGATTTGGCTCTGGTTTTGACTAAGCTTGATTTAACTTTATCCTACCTTTTCTTGCAGTGAAATATGAGGAGTTATACTGCTTTTCATTCAACCCCATGCTGGATAAAGAAGAAAGAGAGCAAGGCTGGGTGCTGATCGATCTTAGTGAAGAATACAAGCGGATGGGCCTCCCTAATCATTACTGGCAGCTCAGCGATGTGAATAGAGACTACAGAGTGAGTGCGTGAAACCCAAACACTGAAGCCACATGAAATTAGGATTTCAGCCAGCTTAGCATCCCTTTATTTTTATCTCCTTCAGGTTTTATAGCTCTTTGTAGATATCCATGTGTGGATTTCCAGGTCTCTCTTGGTTAGTGCCCACTGTATTTCCAACCTGGACCTAGAATCAAAACGTTTGAACCTGCTATAGAGATCACCCCTTCCAGACCCTTCATCTCATGGTTGCAGAACTTGAAACCCACAGAGGCCGGGTGGCAGGACCTGTGGACAGGCAGTTGGTGGGAGAGCTGGCCAGGATCTCATTCTCCCATCAGGTCTTTTTATAGTGTAGTGAGTGATTAGTGGGCAAGTCAGTGAGACTCTGAAGGCAGTTTGGCACCAGCTCCTCTATGTGCTCACTGAGCCCTTGCTTGGTACACAAGGTCACCAAGAGGCTTCCCTAGAGAAACATGTCTACACTCACAGGAAGGAATATGGAGAGGCAGGGAAGCTAGAGTGGCAGAATTAATCCCATCTTCTCCTTAATGACAGGCTTACAGATCAGGGGTGGTTTCACTATTAATTTTTAAAATAAGTAACAAAAGTAATGTGAGAACATCCTAGAGAGTTTACAAAAGGAAAAAAAAAAAACCCACCATCCCATTTTTAAAGCATTCTTATGTTTTAAAATTTTCCTTCAGTTGTTTTCTCATCTGTATAGTTTGATAACTTTTTTCATATGTAAGTAATGCATATTCATTATTGAAAATTGGAAAACATAGAGCAAAAGGATATTAAACCACCTAAAACTGCCATCACTCAGAGATAGCCACTGTTATTATATCTGGCCAATAGTCTTCTGGGATTTTAATGTATATATTAATTTTTTTATGTATGCACACACTAACCTATTTAAACATATATAACAAAAATGGAACCATTACATGTGCCTTATATTCTGCTTTTCTTCACATACATATTGAGAGATTTTTCTGTCAATAATTATATTTTATGATATATTTAAAACACTGCATAGTATTACCTAAGTATGGCTGTATCAAATAATATCTACCTGCTTTCTAATTTTTAGACATTTAGATTTTCATTACTTATCACTATTTTAAATAATGGAGAACATCCTGGTAACTATACCTTTGCCCATATTTTAATTTTTTTAAAAGATAGAATTTTAATATAATTTTTATGTCAAAATGCCTACACAAAGTTTTGTACATGTTGTCAAAAATAATTGTGGAAAGGCTGTACCAATGTCTATAAATTCTCAGTTGTGAATGCTTGATTCCTTATACCCTCACCAGTAAAGAGTTAGCTTTTAAAAATCTTTTTCTACCTTGATGGTGGGATGAGTGATTTCTTATTTTAATTTAATCTTCATATCTTGATTTCTTGAGTTGTAGCTTTTTATATATTGATTGACCATTTATATTTTATCTCCTGATAAATGACCATTTCCAGTTATGTATTTTGAATTCTGGTTATTTTCTTGACCTTGTCACAGGGATTTTTTTTCGGGTTTTTTTTTTTTTTTTTTTTTTTTTTTTAAGGAAACAGGGTTTCACTCTGTTACCCAGGCTAGAGTACAGTGCAGTATAGCTCGCTGCAGTCTCAAACTCCGGATCCCAAGGAATCCTCCTGAGTAGCTAAGATTACAGGCACATGCTACCATAATTGCTTAATTTTTCAAAGTTTTTGTAGGAATAAGTTCTCCCTATGTTGCCCAGGCTGGTCTCAAATTCCTGGGCTCAAGCAATCCTCCTGCCTTGGCCTCCCAAAATTGCTATAATTATGTGTGAGTCATCTTGCCCAGTGTCACGAGGATTTGCTACATTGCTATATGGTACTTACAACAATCAATGAAATGATTGTGCAGTAGTCCATCAAATGAATGCACTGTAAAGTACTAAAGTATTTCTTTATTAATATGCATTTAAGCCAGGCATGGTGGCTCATGCCTGTAATCCCAACAGTTCGTGAAGCCATGGCGAGAGGATTGCTTGAGCCCAGGAGTTTGAGACCAGCCTGCGCAACATGGGGAGAACCCCATTCCCACAAAAGCATTTTAAAAAATTAGCTGAGCATGGAGGTGTGCACCTGTAGTCCCAGCTACTTGGGAGGCCGAGGCTGGAGGATTGCTTGAGCCTGCGACGTTGAGGCAGCAGTGAGCTGTGATCGCGCCATGCACTCTAGCTTGGGCAACAAAATGAAATCTTGTCTCAAGTTTTTTAAAAAGGGCTTTTAGATTACTTAGACTTTTTTTTGCCATATGAATAATTCTTGATGTAGTATCTTTATGCATATAATTTCCCGCAATTTAAAATTATTTTATAAGAAAAATCTTTCCAGAATCTATCAAAAGGCATAAAGGGCCTAATTGTTTTAAAAATTTCAGGCAGGTAGGACATTGATGTTTTTGTTTTTGATCAGTATTTGTTAGTTTCTAGTCCCTTATATTGCATTCAGTGCACGTGGCCTGTAGAATTCATATTTGGGGAATGTTTTGAAGACTTATGTCTTCATAAAACACAGTATTCTATTAATTTTTAATAAATATTTTGAGTCTGGAAAAATGTGTATTCTCTGTTATTTAGGTGTGAAATTTCGCATTTATCTAAATTGAATTTCTTATTATTTTGGTCTCTTTGCTCAATTGATTTCTGACAGAGGTATGTGAAAATATTCCTGTTATGATTGTGATTGGACATTTTCTCCTTAAGTTCTAACATGTTTGCATTATATATTTTAAAGTTACTCTGCTTAGTGTGTAATGATTAAGGACATCTGCTTGGTGTATTCTTTTTGTCAGTTTCACATATCCCCTTTTCCTGTGAATTATTTAAACTTTGAATTCTATTTTATATGATTGTATTTCCACTGTTTCTTTCTCTTTGTCAGAATTTGCTTGGTGGAGCTCTGTTTAACCCCTTCTTTTTAACTTTCCTATGTAAATGTTTTGTCTTTTTAAGCTGAGTTTGGTTAGATTTTTTTACTCAATCTGAAAATCTTCTTTTGTGGTAAAATACTATCTGTGATATTGTTCTAGATATCTTGTATTGTATGTTTTATCAATTATGCTTTTTCCTTTTTATGTCTATCACTGGATGGTTTTTCCCTGTATTTGCTTGTAATTATTTCAGAAGTATATATCCTATTGCTTTTCCTCCACTGAGTATGTTTCATTTAGAAAAAAAGTTACTGAAATCATCCTACAAAGTAGAGAAGGAAAAAAGAAAAAAAAGTTATTTATTATGGCACACTTATGGCATACACAGGACTTTGAAGAATAACGGAATGAACGCCAGGGATCCATGTGCTGTATAAGATTGAACATCGCCAGTGCTAGTTAATTTCCCAGATGTTCCTTCCAAATTGTCTCTTGCTCCAGCATCAATGTCTGCAATTTGGCATTGCCATTCCTTTGCCTTTATTGCAGCATGTCTACATTTCTAAATATAGGAAGGCCTCACTTAATGTCGGTAGGTTCTTGGAAACTGCGACTTTGAGTGAAACGATGTACAGGAAATCCTCAAATAACATCATTTTGCTCGACATCATTTTGTGATAGCTATGAGGGAAAAAAAAAGGTGTTGTTTTATGTTCTTTTGCTTAAAGTTGCAATTGGCTACAACCTAAGGGCATTGTTGAGCAAGGACTTACTGTAGTAGTATGTGGTATTGTTTTGCATGTTTTTATACTGTCTGTACTTGTTCTGCATATGCTGTATATAGTTTTCTGAAATTTGACTTTTCACTCAGCATAGTAACATTTGTATTTGTGATCCATTTCATTTAAGAAACATGAATATAGTTACTACATGCCAGGTACTGTTCTAAAAACTTGATAAATATTAGCAAATATTAGTTCTATGTATAGTATTATTATTATTTCTACTTTATAAATGGAGAAAGTATGACAGAGAGATTAAGTAATTATCTAAGGCATAAAGAGATTAATAACTGTTGATACCAATAGCTCTGATTCCTTCATTTTTCACTACTGTGTTGTATTCCATTTCACAAATATACCATAGTTTTAAAAATTATTCATCCTTCCCTCTTTCTTTTTTTATTTTGTTTGTTGTGTTTTTTTGTCATGAATAAAGCTGTTAAGTGGCTATGTATGTCTTGTAGTATATTGTGTTTCTACTTAGGAGTAGTGTTTATGAGCTGGAGAGTATATAGATTTGAGCTTTACTAAATTCTGGAAAATTCTTTTCTAAAGTGTTTGCATGGACATATTGACCTGCTTGCAGGATATGAGTTCTCATTACTGCACAGACTCCCCGACAGTCGGTATTGATGTGATATTCGCTGGTATTCTTCTTTGTTGATCCCACAGTGCCACTTCTGAGAATTTATTCTATGGATTTAATAGCATACACACACACTGATACCCAAGGTTATTATTTTATTTTATTTTATTGAGACAGGGCCTCACTCTGTTGCCCATGCTAGAGTACAGTGGGGCGATCTCAGCTCACTGTAACCTCTGCCTCCTGGGTTCAAGCAATTTTCTTGCCTCAGCCTCCCAAGTAGCTGGGATTACAGACACCCATCACCACAACTGGCTAATGTTTGCATTATTATTATTATTATTTTTAGTAGAGATGGTATTTCACCATGTTGGCCAGGCTGGTCTTGAACTCCTGACCTCAAGTGATCTGCCCGCCTCTGCCTCCCAAAATGTTGGGATTACAGGCGAGCCACCATGCCTGGCCCCCAAGGTTATTTTTTTGAAGCATTGTTTGTAATAGCAAATATTAGAAGAAACCCAAATATCTTTAATTAGGTTCTTGGAAACTGCGACTTTCCAAGAACCTAATTCTTGGAATGGGGGCCAGCTAAATAATTTTTGCTCTATCCATATGATTAAGTTAGTTTATAACCATTAAAGGCAATGTGGAAGATTCCTATGTACTGATAAAGATTGCTAAAATATATTGTTAGGTTAGAAAAAGCAAGGCACAATATGGTGAATATAGTATAATACCTTTTGGCTTAACAAAGGAGGGAGAATAATAACACGTTTGCCCAAAAGTGATAACCTAGAGTGGTGTTGGTAATGGGGTGGATAGGACACAAGGATGAAAGTGGGATTTCTTCTCCTGCTCCAGCACCACTGGATGCAATTTAGCATTGTTGTTCTTTTGCTTTTATTTATAGCATTTTATGCACCTTTTGGTATTGTTTCATTTATATAACCATGTGGATTTATTAACTGATCTTAACTTTGAGCCAAACTGATTGGTATGAATTGGATCTTAATGTGGTTTTTGCATTGACCTGATCAACTAGTGAGGTTAAGCTTGTGTTTCTTGGCCATTCATGTTGACTCTTCTGTGAATTATCTACTCACATTTTTGCTCTCTTTTCTATAAAATTATTTGTTGTTTTCTTGTTGATTTGTAGTTCTTTATATAATGTAGCCAATAATTTGTTATAATTTATAGCACTTGCAGATATCTCGTCTCAGGAGATTCTGATACACTGTTCCAAGTGTCTTCAGAAGTTTTGAGTTGTCAGTCTTTCTTACCATGTTTTGTCTTTCAGCATACTGTTTTTCTTTTTTTTAATCCTGGTCTGTTTGCTAAACTTTGTCCCAATTTGACACTGTATAAATCCCACAATTACATTTTTACCAGTTATGATTATTATGGCTTTATAATCTTGATATCTTAAAAGTTAGTTCCTTTGACATAATTCATTAGGATATCTTGAATTTATGGATTTGGGCTAGAATGGACACTTCCATGACAGTGAATCTTCTTCATAATTACAGTTAAATTTAACAACCATAGAGTTAATTATTATAAAGTATCTGGCTCATGTAATCAGACTAATTTGTTCTCATACTAAAGCTAACTTTTGCAGTGAATTTTTGGCCTTGAAATGAAAGAAAGGAAAATCCAAGTTTAGTAAAGAAAATTGGATCCCTTTTTGTTAATATGACACATCCTTGGGCAAGGGAGAAAATGAGACTGAACCACATCTTGTGGAATAACGTCTCCTTGGAAATACAGGTTCTTCCTATTTTTGATGAGATTTCCTTCTAGAATTAGCGCATAAACATGACTCATATATAGTTGCTTAAGTCCTACATTGCACAGACTGCAAAACATGAGTTACTCAGCATTTCTTTTCAGAAGCAACACACAGCAAAACAAAACTAACAGCAAAACAAAACTAACAAGGAACAAACTGTTTTGAAGCAGAAAAGGTAAAAACCTAGGGGATTTTCTGATTTTGCAAATATCACTGAAATGGGGGGAAGATGATGTACCCTGATTTGTCACTAACTTAGCAAGAGAATAAAAGTTGTCTTATTTCAGAAAATTTTTGACTAATAATCCATGGAGAGAGAGATATCCAAATCCATTCCTTTTGCTTTTGACCCCATGGCTGAGAAAACGTTTACTTTTTCATCCCTTATTTTACAAGTTATCTTATTTCCTCTCAGAAATCCTTTGAGGACGGTGGGACAAGAAGTGTCATTTGATGGAAAAGACACAATTGCCGATGGTGGAAATAACAGCAGACGTAGAATACAAAACTTAGATTCTAGAACCAATTTTGCTATTTTCTTTGTGTAGCTTTGGGCAGGCTAATTATTACTATTATCTGTATCATCTTACTACCATTGCTATTTATAAGACACTTGCTTATGGTAGTGTAAGTCTCTAAGCTCAGATTTCTTTTTACACCTAACCCTTGAAATTGTCTTTATTTAAATAAAGTAATTGGTATTCATTGCTAGGTTAAAGTTTTAATCTAACTCTCTTGGAATAAAATATAAAATACAACCCAAACCAGTGATTTTATTAAAGCTCATTTATTTCAGTTCTCCACAGCTATATTTTATGTATCATGCATTATTTTGTTTTATTCACATATATGTCATTTTATCCTGTTCATAACCTCCTCCTTCTCCCTGTTCATCATAAATTCCTTGAAATAAATTTTAGCACTGAAATGTTTAAGAAGATTGTCTGTATAGATATCTCTCAGTTTCTGACAACTCTTACCCCAAAGTGCTCAGTTGAATGACTGGTCCTTGGAGGTCTGAGTGAAACTTTTGGATTGCATCTTAGATGGCTAGTAGCCTGCAATGATAAATATATTTACTGGAAGATTCTAACCTGGTTAACAAAGATCAGCTGTCCCGGGAGTGTGAAATCTTCAAGGCCAAAAACTCTTATTCATTTCTGCTCTTGCAACTGAGAGTAA
Organism: Pongo pygmaeus; assembly: GCF_028885625.2. Classification (NCBI taxonomy): domain Eukaryota; kingdom Metazoa; phylum Chordata; class Mammalia; order Primates; family Hominidae; genus Pongo; species Pongo pygmaeus. The sequence goes on along the minus strand of NC_072380.2, from coordinate 17,387,753 downwards.
TGCCTGGCGTATAATAAGTACTCAGTAAAAGGTTGTTGAATGAGTGAAAGAGTTACCAAAAGATTCCTCTTGCCGGGACAGCACCAAGGGATGTGGGCACTTCAGGAAGGTCCATTAATTTAGTGGAGCACAAAGAAAATCGGTTTCCTTATTCATTTTAAAAAATGGTAAAATGATTAACTGACTTCCACTTTCATTAACTAAGGCAGAGTGCATGTAAAGAAAATTCAGGAGAAAAACATTTTCCATTCCTCTGAACTTCTCATATTCTCTCTGAATTTTGTCAGGTGGTTTTCCAAACCTGACAAAATCCTGAGAGGCATACTGAGTTGTTTGAAAATTAGCGATATATGTTGCATCATTGTGTGCGTTATTTATTGTCGGAATTTTGACTACAACTCTGTGAGCTTGTTGCAAAAATGGCAGCAGTCAATGCTAAGATTGTTTTTCCTTTTCTTTTTTCATTGTGATTTAAAAAATGCATAACATAAAGTTTTCCATCTTAGTCATTTTTAAGGTATAGTTTAGGAGTGTTAAGTAGATTGACACTGTCGTACCATAGATCTCTGGAACTTTTCATCTCCAGAACTGAAACTCTATACCCATTAAACAACTCCCCATTCCCACCTACCACAGCCCCTGGCAACCATCATTCTACTTCTTGTTTCTATGAATTTGACTACTTTAGATACCTCATATAAGTGGAATCATACAGTATTTTCTTTTTGTGGCAGGCTTATGTCACTTAATGTCCTCAAGGTTCATCTGTGTTATAGCATGTAACAGGATTTCCTTCCTTTTTAGGGCTGAATAATATTTCATTGTAATGATATACCACATTTTGCTTATCCATTCATCACTTGATGGACATTTGGGTTGCTTCCGCCTCTTGGCTGTGAATAATGCTCTGTGGATATGGTTGTGCAAATATCTCTTGTAGATTCTGCTTTCAAGTCTTTTGGGCATACATCCAGAAGTGAGATTGCTGGATCATGTAGGAATTCTATTTTTAAATTTCTGAAGAGCCTCCATACTGTTTTCCATAGTGGTTGCATAATTTTATATCCCCATCCACAGTGCACTAGGGTTTCAATTTATCTGCGTGCTCACCAATACTAGTTGTATTATGTTTTCATTCTTTCATTTTGTAATAGTGGCCATCCTAATAATTGTGAGTTAGCATCTGATTGTGGTTTTGATTTTGATTTCCCTAAGATACGCAATTTACTAATAGCTTCTCCCATTCTGTAGGTTGCTTTTTCACTTTTGATTGTGTCCTTTGATGTATAAAAGTTTTTAAGTTTGATATAGTTCCATTTGTCTAGTATTTTCTTTTGTTGCCTCTGCTTTTGCTGTCATACATAATAAATCAGTGCCAACTCCAGTGTCATAAAGCTTGTCCCTTATGTTCTTTTCTAGGAGTTTAATACTTTCGGGTCTTATGTTTAGGTCTTTAGTCCACTTTGAGTTAATTTTTTTATATAGTACAAGATATGACCCATCTTTATTTTATTTTACTTTTGCATGTGGGTATCTAGTTTTCCCAGTACCATTTGTTGAAGAGACTAACCTTTCCCCATTGAGTAGTCTTGGCACCCATGTTGAGGATCATATGACCATATACATGAGGGTTTACTTCTGGGTTCACTATTCCATTGGCCTGTTTGTCTGTCTTTATTCCAGTACCACACTGTTTGATTGCTGAGAAATAGATATGGCTTTGTACTATATTTTGAAATTATGAAGTGTAAGTCCTCTAACTTTCTTCTTTTTCTAAATTGTTTTTTGCTATTTGGGGTCCCTGGAGAATCCATGTGAATTTTAGGATGAATTTTTCTCCTTCTGCAAAAAATGCCATCGAGATTTTGATAGGGATTGCCTTGTGGTTGCTTTGGGTAGGATGGACATCTTCACAATATTAAGTCTTCCAATGCATGAACACAAGGTATCTTACCATTTACTTGCGTCTTTAATTCCTTTCAGTGATGTTTTATCTTTTCAAGGTAGGATTGTTATTTTAATTTCCACTTGAGAGTGCTGTCTACTTTGATGAAAGCAGGACAAATATCCATGCTTCTAGCTTGGTAAGAGGTTTTATCTTCCCGTGTTAACTGACACCCTAAAACTGCTTTTCTCAAAGGCATTCTGGCTTCTTAGAGTTCCCTAAGCAAGTACTCATCAGAATGCCTTATAACTTAAGCTGTGACCCATGGAGATTTTTCTCCTAGACCCAGTGCTCTGGGGAAGGCAGAAATCCTCGTAACTGGTATTGTGTTCGTTGAGGAAGGCCTCCACATCTGATGCAAACCTGGCCACTGGTGACTGGGCGCAGGTTGTTGAGCTCTTTGTCCTGGCACATGCCAAGCCATCAAAGTCTACATACCTCTACTCTGCAGAGTGAGAGCTCTGGTGCTCTTAGAGGGCAGGAGGTGGTCTTCTTGCTCCTTTGTGAATCAACAGGGCTGTGAGTTGGGGCCAAGGAGAGTGGGCCTCTGGGTGTTGATTTTCTCTATTTGGTCTCATTCCAGCTATGGTGCACACAGGGCCATGATGCCAGCGAACGTAGGTGTTTATTTAGCCTTAGAAGACCATAAAAGGGCCTGGCAGGAGGTTACCTCTTGCTCTTCAAAGAGGCTGTGTGAAATAAGCATGTTGACAAATATTGCATGTTACTTACTCTTATTTAATCATAAAACTTTGTAGTTCCTTAGTGTTGTTACAAGGAAGAATGTAGGTAATTCCCAACTTGCTGAAAACCTACTCATTTCCTTTTAAAAACTGTTATTTTAGGAAAATGTTGTTGGTCTGGTGCAATGACTACATGTCTCTTGAACCTGAGACAAACAGGTGTGGTCCATGTCATAGTGTTGTAGCTGGCTGACTTCAGGGAGGTTCAGACACCAGATTGGCATGGGGGAGGGAGTGCAGTGTTTTATGGCAGTCTTCCCAGCTAAAGCTCTCTGAGTCCAAGTTGGTTGAGCCTTCTGTTCTTGGCAGATTTTCCTTTAGAGTGTTAGTGCCACAGCCCATGTTAAACTCTTTGGTAATCTTCTTTCCTAAAATGTCTGGTAGAACCCTGAAATTAGATTCTGGGCCTGTGAACATCTCTTCTGTGGCACTTTTATTTCCTGCTCTATGTTGTTTCCTATTTTGGTAACAAAGACAATGGAGGCCAGCAAGGGAGGCATCATCACAGAAGACTTTATAAGAGGCTTGGATTTCAGTTGTGGGTTTTCAACCCCTACAACCCCATCTTCCAGAGTGATAAGGGTGGGTGGAGATGGACACAGGACCTGCAGATAAAGTATTTCCCCTTGATATGGGTTGCTGTGTCCCCACCCAAATCTCATCTTAAATCATAGCTCCCATAATCCCAACATGTCATGGGAGGGACTCGGTGGGAGGTAATGGGATCATGGGGGCTGGTCTTTCCCATGCTGTTCTCATGATAGTGAATAAGTCTCATGAGATCTAATGGCTTTATAAAGGGCAGTTCCCCTACACACGCTGTCTTGCCTGCCACCACATAAGACGTGCCTCTCCTCCTCCTTCACCTTTTGCCATGCTTATGAGGCCTCCCAGCCATGTGGAACTGTGAGTCCATTAAACCTTTTTCGTTATAAATTGCCCAGTCTCAAGTGTTTCTTTATAACAGTATGAAAATGGACTAGTACACCCCTGTTGTTACATGTACTTGAGGACTCCCTTGAGATGCCTAGGAAAATGTTTGACATCCAGGAAGTAAAGAGGTGCTTGACATATGCCAGGACACTTCCATGTGGGTGATCTTCACATTGCGAAAAGACTGATGGACTGAGTGAATGCAAAATGTGTTGAGCAACAGTAGCCTCAACTGCTATCACTGTTGCTACCACTAACATTTGTTTTGGATTTAGTGGTTTATAAAGTGCTTTGCCATGGGTGTTACCGGATTTGATCCATCTGTCAACCCCATCAGATATTGTTGCTGCAGTATCACTTCTAGAGATTAGCAAACCACAGTGCACCGTGTAGTTTGGCTTCCCCAGGGTCATGAAGTTGCTCAATCAGAGCCAGGTTCTAAACTGCTGATTTCTGGTTCTTAACTGCAAGATCCTTCCAAGGCGCCCTTCCACTGTGGTAATCACTCTCAGGGATGCATAGAAAGAGTACATCGATCCTTACCACTTATCAAATCAACACATAAGAAACAAAAATCAAGCTGCTACATTGCGCGGTAATGTGTGGCACATTAGGAAATCTGTATGGGCTGAAAGGTCAAGGAAGAAGCTTCCCGAAAGATGTGGAACTTGGATTGGCCCTTGAAGAATGGATGGGATTTGGGAAGGTGGAGGGCAGGAGTGTCCGGGGAGGCATCAGCTTGTGTGGTGTGTCAGGGTCAGGAATGCACTGGGCGTGTCAGAGCCACACAGGTAACCTGCTGGCTTAACCAGTGTGCTTATGTTTTAGGAAAAGTGTCTCCTGGTGTCATTCTGTCTTTCAACCAAATCCTGGCAGCTCAGATTTTCTCAGCCAGGATGCAGCATTGCAGTTTGTCTCTTTCTGGTGAAAGGAAGGCTTCATTGTCACTGGTCTTGCACAAAGAGCCCTTGGAGAGAGGGGACAGTGCACGGGGACAGAACACTAAGGGTAGCTCGCGTTCCTTCAGAATGATTACATACAATCAGCGGCACTTCATTCCTCTGAAGTGGCTTTGAGTTTCCTCGAAATAGCCTCCTCTGTAACATGGTTAAGGGAACTTAAGGATGCACCTGTAAGCGTGATGAAGTGGAATTTCTGGGGGCAGTTCGCAGGGCATTACTAGATGGCCTAAAAATCTCTTTGTATTTTCTGGTGACAGGTCTGTGACTCTTATCCTACTGAACTGTACGTTCCCAAATCAGCCACGGCACACATCATAGTGGGGAGTTCCAAATTCCGGAGTAGACGGCGATTTCCTGTCCTTTCTTACTATTATAAAGATAACCACGTAAGTCTCGAGGCATGTTTTTGTTTTACACTTTGCTTTTCTAGTTTTATCATAAGCAGGCATTTTCTAGCTGCCTTCTGCTGTGCGTGTGTGTGTTTGAATTCTTCAGAAGGTATGTGAATATTCCTGTGCATGGTATGACATGATACAACTATGCTAAGTCCTTATCTCAAGTAAACTTCCTATGTTTATTTGACAGTAATGTAATCATTCAGAAAATGACTCAATAGATTCAGAAAACTCCTAAAGCTAATCATCCAAGTGAATACTGTCCTCTTCTAAGTGGGCACCTTGGGAAGCTCTTTGCTTATTCAGTGCTGCAGATCTGTGGCATGCCTATTTTAGAAAAGCCCCCGAAGTCCATGGCTCTTTCTTTTTCTCTATTATGTTGTTTTTTGTTTTTTTTTTTTTTTTTGAGACACAGTCTCACTCTGTCACCTGGGCTAGAGTGCAGTGGTACAATCTCGGCTCACTGCAACCTCTGCCTCCCAGGTTCAAGCAATTCTCCTGCCTCAGCCTCTTGAGTAGCTGGGATAACAGGCACCTGCCAACATACCCAGCTAATTTTTGGGTTTTTTTTTTTTTTTTGTATTTTTAGTAAAGAAGGGGTTTCACCGTGTTGGCCAGGCTGGTCTCGAACTCCTGACCACAGGTGACCCACCTGCCTCGGCCTAACAAAGTGCTGGGATTACAGGCGTGAGGCACTGTGCCCGGCCTTATTACCTGTTTTTAAATGATGTGTTCTTTTGAGTATCTTCAGTATAAGAAATCTTTGATTATAGAGAGCATGGGTTTTATTTTTTAAATATTATTTATAAAAGCCAGAATTGGGTTTGTCTGTAATAGGGACTCTAAGTAACAGTGGCTCTAATAGGTTAGAATTTTTTTCTCTTGCGTAAAATTCCCAGGGGGGGCAGTCCTAGCCTGGTAGCCTGGCCCCACCCCACTTTGCCTTCAGGTACTCAAGCTCCTTCTACCTTTCTGCTCTGCCATCCCCTGGATTTGGCCATGGCCTGCCTGGTGCAAGAGGTCGCTTCAGTACAGTCACCACCCACACACTGCAGGTGGCAGGTGACCGAGGGCTAATGGTGTGTGCCCAGCTTTTTAAGGAAGGCTTCCAGAAACTGCCACGTGACACCTCCCTTTCATCAGAACTGCACAGGGCAGGCATGGAAGTACAGTGTTATGGGTGGCCATTAAAACAGCTAAAACTTAGAGTTCCATTTCTGCGGAGGATAGGAAAACAAATTCGGACGAGCAAGAATGGTCTTTGGCACCCACTTTTAAAAGGTAGCAAAAAACCACCTTTAAAAAAGGTGGTTTAAAAAAACAAAATGTTATTTGGTTCTAGCCAGGTGAGAGAGAAACTAGTTTTTAAGCTAGATAATATACTTCTGGATTCAAAGCCGAGTGAGGCTATAAACAAAGGGAGGGGAATGTGTGAGTGTGTATCCACATGCCTGCACCTACAGCCAGGGGGTACAGCAGGGTCTCAGTCAGTTTCTAAAGGCTTCCACAAATATCTGGAGCAATGCCGGCTTCATCAGAGTGAGCACATAGCCCTCTCTGTTGCTACTTTGAAGGAAAATATTAATTTAGTGGTGACAGTTCTGTGAATTGGTAGGATAAAAATTATTTTTAGTTACACTCATTGCTCTTCGTCTTTTCCTAGCCTTGAATGAGGGTCTAAAGTATTTTATTAACTCTGAATATATTTCAGCTTGCACAGAGCTGGAGCACTTGGTTAGAGGCAAAGGAAGATGTGATTTTTTTTTGTTTGTTTTTTGGAAACAAGATCTCACTTTGTCGCCCAGGCTGGAGTGCAGCGGCACAATCATAGCTTGGTGTAACTTCAAACTCTTGAGAGCTCAAGGGATCCTCGTGTCTCATCCCCACAAGCAGTTAGGACTGTAGGCACATACCACCACACCTGCTAAGTTAAAAAAAAAATTGTAGAGAAGATAATTTTTTTTTTTAATTTTTTGAGACGGAGTCTTGCTCTGTTGCCCAGGCTGGAGTGCGGTGGCACAATCTTGGCTCACTGCAGCCTTGATCTCCCCAGGCTCAAGTGATCTTCCCATCTTAGCCTCCCGAGTCACTGTGACCACGCGTGTGCCACCCCGCCCAGCTAATTTTTTTGTATTTTTTGTAGAGAAGAGGAAAGCCATGTTGCCCAGGCTGGTCTCGAGCTGCTGTGCTCAAGTGATCTACCTGCCTCAGCCTCCCAAAGTGCTGGGATTACAGGTGTGAGCTGCTGCACCTGGCCTCTTTTTTTTATTTAAAGATAGAATAAATAGAGATAGGAAATTTCACGATGTTGCACTTGAAATTGGGATGCTGGTAACATGCACTTTTTTTTTTTTTGGTAGCATCCATTGATTAAAGAAGAGAGAAGATGAATCCAGGAGAGGGAGAATGGATCTTTTATTGTTGTTTCAGAGGTGTTTTATTGTTGTCTGTAGAATATTTTAAAAGTGAGCACAGTGTGCCTAGCAACTCCCTTTTTATGTTCTTGAGACAAGGGACATTTTACTTTTTGTCAGTATGAGTAGTATCAGGATTAAATGTGTATTATCTCAGAAAGGAGAGAATTTTTAGCAGTTAGACCTCAGAGGCAGCTTCTTCCCCGGCTGACCTCAGACCCGCATGGCTCCACGCCTGCTCCCCCAAGTGCTATTCTACTGAACCTCCAGGCCTGAAAATGAACTCACACAGCATAGTTACAGCTTAAGAGTATTCATTGCCCATATTTAAGATTTTAAAGCAGAAACGACTTGAAGCTCTAGCTCTTCTTCCAAGGTACAGAACAGAGATGTGTTTCGAAGCAGCGCTGTGTGATCGGGTTACCCCAGGGAAGTCCTGAGTGAGCACACACTTGCCCGCCGACTCTCCCACCCCGTGAACAGAAATCTATTTTGCGGGTAGAATAATGATCAAATTTGTGTTTTATAACAATGTGTACATTTTAATATCAAGGTTAATTACATAAATGCTTCTGATTTGACTAGGGCTTTTCCTAAAGGGAGGTATTATTACCAGAGGTGGATTTCTGTGCTTAATGGAAGACACTGAAATGCCAGAGTAGTTATCTGTGCTGTCATTGCTCATCGATGGCCATATAGAAAACAGGCAGTCTCCCAGAAAAAGTAAACAGGTACACATTCCATAAATTTGCTGATCTATCTTTTCTTCTCTTTGGTTATTTGAGACATTTTAGGCTTAAAGTATGTATTCCTACTCCCAAAGAATTTATGCTTATGAATAAGGATACTACATTTTATGGTGAAAATACTGTTTCCCACGTATGTTACCAAAGGGACACTTTTGATTTTGGTGGTGAGATGACTTGGCTAATGTTGGGCACTGGGAACTGGTGATCAGATTAGGAGAAGCTTGAAGTGCACATGATTTTATGAACCTGAAGTTCTGTTCAATATAAAGGCCCCTGTGGAGGGTCCATCTTTCCCTTTGTATCAGCTGTTACCACATGTAGTGTTAGGTTGGTGCAAAAGTAATTGCAGTTTTTGCCATTACTTTTAATAGATGTAATCACATTCTTTCATCCCCGTGGTGAGGGAGGGATTCCTGCTGTAGGTTACAGGGACAGCCAGACACACAGCACTTGACACTGGGCAGGTGAGATGAACACTCACATATACTCACTGCCAAGGGGAGGAGGACACCACAGCCCATGAAGGGGCACATGAGGTTGCACTGAGGAGCAGAGTGTCAGCCAGGGGCTGTGAGAGGCAGGCTGTGTAGTATCAGGAACTTGGGGTCACCCTTGGTTCCTGCAGGAGGATGCGATTAGCTTGCGTGCATCATTCCATGGCTGGCAGGGAACTAAAACCTGCTACTGGGGGACGGGCAGGAGCTGCACCTGGTCTGCTGGATAAGAATTGTTTCACTGGGGAACCTTACCTGCAGGAGCAGAGCGTGGCAGGGAACTTGCAGTGAGGCCATTTGAGGCCCTCTCAGTTTTACCAGATGTCGAAGCAACACATAATATTAATTTGAGGCCTTAACGCACACGGGTTATGTAGAGCCACATGGGTTCCCTTTGAATATCCAGCTATTAACAGCTTTACAGATCATGGTTAGAGATGCTTAGTCATGTGCATTCAGAATTCTGTATATCTTTCTATGAGAGTTCTTAGAATTGCTGTAGCCTTTGTTCTTTATTATGCTAGGATTTTTTTTTTTTTTACGTTTCACTGTAACGTGGTGCACAGCATGGTCTCCCAAATTTACGGTACACATTTCTAGGAAACAAAACTCTAGAAGATTTCCAGTAAGGCAACTTTCCTTAGGAAAAATACAGATCTTCTTGGTCTCTTTTTATAATGAATACTCATTGAAACTTCCTATGTGTTAGGCACAGTGCCAGGAGTTTTACAGTGTTATGCTCCTTCTCACACCCTGTAGTTTTAATATTTTACCCATTTTATAGATGAGAAAACTGAGGATCAGAGAAGATACATAAATACCCCAGATCATACAGTGAGTGAGAGCACAACTGGGACTGAAAGCCAGGTCTTTCTGCTGCATCTTTATGTTTTGAGATGGAGTCTCGCTCTGTCACCCAGGCTGGAGTGCAGTGGCGTGATCTCAGCTCACTGCAGCCTCTACCTCCCAGGTTCAAGCGATTCTCCTGCCTCAGCCTCCCAAGCAGCTGGGATTACAGGTGTGCACCACCACGCCTGGCTAATTTTTGTAGCCAGTAGAGATGGGTTTCACCATGTTGGCCAGGCTGGTCTCGAACTGCTGACCTCAGGTGATTCACCTGCCTCGGCCTCCCGAAGTGCTGGGATTACAGGCATGAGCCACTGCGGCTGGCTTTATGCTGTATCTTAATGCGGTATTGTGCTGCCTGACCTATTTCCTCCCATTGGGGCTTCATTTACTTTGTTAAGAATTCAGGATCAGGAAATACTCTGTCTGGATTCAAATCTTGGCTTCCCTATTGCCTAAGTGTGTGACTTTGAGTATCCTACTTAACCTCTCTGTGCTTTGGTCACTTCATGTATAAAGTGGAGCAAATAACAGGTCTTATTGTATATGATAATTAGGCTAATTAAATAAAAATATGCAAAGTTCTTATAATAGTGCCTATCATATAAACACTCAAAAACAGTAGTAAGCCATCAAAAATGTTGGATATTTTAATTATTAGGAGCATTATAAATGAGTGCTATCCTTTACAGTTTGCAACTGAAGAGTTTTTAATATATGCTCCAACGTCAGTAAGAAATGCTGCCAAGTAATAGTCATACTCTTTGGATAATCTGTCTAGGGTATGTATAGGTGCACAAAAGCACTGAGACTACTTACTGTTCTGCACAAAATTGAAAACCACATGTTAGCAATTACTGAGTCAATGAAAAATTCCATTTAGAGCATATCTTTAGTTTATTAAGAAAATCTAACTACAAAATACCAAAAATGTAGTCTCTTTAATATGCGTGTTTTAATTTATCGACTACATTCCATAGTATAACAGTTCCAATATAGTTCCTCATTTAAAACTAGCCGTTCTAAACCAGAAGATAATTTGAAATAGTTGTTGTCCCTAAATTGCTTCATAATTGGTGTCTCACTCCTTTAGTGAAGTCTGGTGTGTGTGTTCTCAAATTCTCACCATTTAAATGTGTTCCCATCCCCACCTAACCCTTCTGATGGGATCTAAGATTGTCTGGTGGCAGCTGTCCTTAACTAATATTTCTTTTTTTTTTTGAGATGGAGTTTCACTGTCGCCCGGGCTGGAGTGCAGTGGTGTGATCTCGGTGCACTGCAGACTCTGCCTGTCGGGTTCAAGCAGTTCTCCTGCCTCAGCCCCCTGGGTAGCTGGGATTGCATGTGTGTACCACCATGCCCAGCTAATGTTTGTTGTATTTTTAGTAGCGACGGGGTTTCACCATGTTGGCCAGGCTGGTCTCGAACTCCTGACCTCAAGTTACCCACCCACCTCGGCCTCCCAAAGTGCTAGGATTACAGGCATGACCCACCACACTGGGCCAACTAATATTTCTTTAACCCGGGTAAAGTATCATCTAAAGCCAACTCAGAATTATTCTCTTTCCAGGCAGAATTCTCTCTGAGCAGGTGGCAGACCCTGACCCCTTACAGATCAAAGGAAACAGGACCCCTGTGAAAGCCATCTGTGTCATTTGCTTTCTGGACCTTGGACATAGCTTGCCTTCTGCTCGCCGAGTCCCTCTTGATCCCCACCTTCACTTCCCCTTGCTCCTGGCCTCGCCGTCACTTGCCATTTTCTCTGCCATGCTCATACCTGCTGATCTTTTTCTCCTCCCCACCAGTCAGGAATGAGCCACCCTAGAGCGACTCTGCTGCCCCTTTGCTTTGCTTCCCACGCCCACACCTTGTCCCCCTGAATTCTGAATCTGGCTGTAGGCCTCAGGCTTCCTTTAACCCCCTCCGTGATTGTCCGTCTCTGCAGAATGGTGTTGGTGCCCTCAGTCAATGGCCCCTGTAATATGTCCAGTCAATCTGTGGCTCTCTAACTTCAGAGCTAGCAAGAAATGTCCCCACCTTCTCCAACAAGGAGCACCCAAGCCCTTTGGAGAGATCCAAACCCATGTTAAGTTGTTCTGGGTTGGGCTTGAAGGACAATTAAGCCATGGTTGGACTAAGAGTTGGGGTGCACCTTCATGGATGGAACCCCGCAATGCAAGCACGCTGAATAGGCTGTGACACGACAGGACTATTTGCAGTGAAACTTTCCCGTCCATATTATCCTGCGTGAAGGGGTTCTGTCACTGCCTGCATTATTTCACACTGTGGACTTACAGTCTCATCGTAGATGCTTTGAGTCATTCATGCATTTTATTGGGTGTTTTGTGTTTAATTTAAATGTTAAAACCTAAATCCATAAAAGTACTTTGCCACAAAAGCCGTAGTTTTATAGCTGCAAGGTCGGGTCTGTACTACCTATTCCTCACTCGGGGAAATGTTTCTGCTCTTCCAGCTATCATCTGACAGTGCAATCTACTCCATCAGAATTGCAGGGTACGGGACTTGCGGCAGAGAATGCAGATTGATTCCAAAAAAAATCCCCCTTGTTCTAAGTAGACTTGAGTCAGCACGGGTATGTGCCTGCTGTCCTTCGGTTTCAAACCTAGCAGCAACCTGGGCTCTCGTCACCGTGAAAGTTTCCCGTTTAGAATTAGAATTGGTTTTTGGTATTTGTGATGTTTCTAGATGGGCTAGTTTTTTTTTTTAAAAAAAAAGGTTGGAAAGCATTAAAAAAAAGTTTATTTTACTAATGTCACCATTAATAGTATCCTATACATTTGAGGAGAACAGTTATTTATTTTGTATTTCTTCTTTCAGCAGGAAAATGAAGCAATATCAGTGAAAAGGAAAGTAGATTATTTAAATGGTTTTGAATATCATAACTTAGATCCTATCTAAACATTTCTACACATTCCTAATATTTTGCACAGACAGGCTGTTTGTATTGCTTGCCCATTAGTGGTTTCTTTGACTTGAATTTTAATAAACAAGGCTTGATTTCCAGAAAGCTGTATCACATTTTCATAAGCCGAGGTGGACTATCAGTGAGCCAAGGGCTCTTTGTTCTGGAGACACACGTAGAGTGTCTCTCATGGGTACAGTTACCTGATGATGCTATATTGCTGTCACCTCTCCCCCTAGGCCTCCATCTGCCGGAGCAGCCAGCCCCTGTCTGGCTTCAGTGCCCGGTGTCTAGAGGATGAGCAGATGCTCCAGGCCATTAGGAAAGCCAATCCAGGAAGTGACTTCGTTTATGTCGTTGACACCCGGCCTAAAGTAAGTGTCACCGTTGCGACGCATGTCTTTGCACCTGAGCTGTGAAACTGGAGACAGGCAAAGGCTAGCCGACTGCCCTCTCTTGTACAGGTTGCTTCATCTGCAAAGGGGCGGTTCCTCTTGGCATAGTCAGCGTCTGGGCAGCCTTCTGGCTGCTTCCTGGAGGTCTAGTGCACCTGAAGCCTCTGACTGTACAAGTACATTTTATATTCCCCCTGCCCCTAGCATTGTGCTGGGCACACAGGGCCACCCAAATGAATGTGGCTTCATTTTGGAGATTGCGCTCCTAAGTATACCATATTAGTACTTGGTTTCTTTCTAAAACAACCCTTTCTGCTCTGACAATAAAATTCACTCTGGAGCTCCAGCAGTTCAATTGTTGCAAAGTACTTAGCTATTATTTTTCAAATTCAACTTGTAGTAATCTATATCTAAGACTTGGAAAGATTTATAAAATATAAGGTAAATTAAAAAATGTATTTTTTTCATAAAAAGTTCTCGGTGTGTAAAAAGGTGTAGAAAAAGATCTGAAAGGTTAAACCCTGAACTCTTAAAATTCCATGGAGAAGGGAGTAGGATTTGGGGACATAGAGGGCTTTCTACTTGTTGATTGTTAGAAAATTATTAGTTTACAATTACATATGTATTAACATATTAGTTTTCTAATTTAAGAAAACCAATAGGAAATAATAGATCTAGACATCAAGGAGTCAGCCACGTTGATCTTACACTTACCTCCCACTCAGCCTTACTTTTTCGTTTTTAAGGAGAATCAGTGTTAAGTCCAATAAAATTCCAGTTTTTCTCCTTAGACCCAAGTCTTCTAAAACTTCAACAAGTGAAGTCCCCAGAGGGACGGACACAAAGTCACCTACAAGTGCATTGACTACAGCGGACAGAGTGAGATGACAGAATGAAACGTCCCTTAGTCAGCTTATTTGGCATTGCACTTTCCTAGCCACTAATGAAAATGTGCCTGGACCTATGACTGAGGAGAAAGATGAACGTCCAGTTCTGTCTCCTCGTATGGTAAGCAGAGGAGTCCAGGATGTCCTGTTAGGCAACAAGAGTGGGATAGAGAAATTATGTTTAATGTAATCCCGTTAAAAAAAACTGGGGCTAGGCACCGTGGCTCACGCCTGTAATCACAGCACTTTGGGAGGGCAAAGCAGGTGGATCATCTGAGGTTGGGAGTTGGAGACAAGCCTGACCAACATGGTGAAACCTCATCTCTATTAAAAATACAAAAATTAGCTGGGCATCACAGTGTATGCCTGTAATCCCAGCTACTGGGGAGGCTGAGGTGGGAGAATTGTTTGAACCTGGGAGGCGGAGGTTGCGGTGGGCCGAGATCATGCCATTGCTCTCCAGCCTGGGCAACAAGAGCGAAACTCCATCTCAAAAACAGAAAACAAAAAACAAAAAATTGAGAGAATGTATACCACACTGTTTAAGGTAGTTTTTCCTGTGGAGTGAGATTTTAGGAAACTTTTCACTTCCTAAGTTAGAGTTTGAAATTTTTTTTCAATATAGAAAAGGTAAAAGAGCATAAGGACCTTAAATTTAGTTAAACGTAGAGTTACCATGGGAATCAGCCGTTCCTTCCTAGGTATATAGCCAAGAGAAACGAAAACTTATGTCCATATAAAAACTTGTATGTGAATATTTGTTCATTATTAGTAATAGCCTAAAATGTAAATAATCAAATGTTCATAAATGGAGAATGGATTTACAAAAGACAGTATGTCCATTCAATGGAATATTATTCAGCTATAAAAAGGAACGGACTATGGATACATACTGCAACATGGACGAACCTTGAAAGTGTTATACTAAGAGGAAGAAGTCTGTCACAAAGGAATCATGAAATGTTTTAAACGGGCAATTTCAGAGCTATTGAAAGTAAACTGATGGTTGCCGAGGGCTGGGGGAAGGGAGAGAAATGGTGAGAAACCGCTGATGGGTAGTGGATGTCTCTTTAGGGTGATGGAAATGTTCTAAAACGAGATCATGGTGATGGTTGCACAACCCTGGGGCTATACCAAACACCACTGAGTCATATGATTTAGATGGGGGAATGGTATGACATGTGAATTACATGTCGGTGAAGGTACTAAAAAAAGAACATAGGAAATAAACATTACAACAGGAAGGGTAAAATAGAACCAGCAGCTCAAGTCATTTAAAAGCGTACACCGTGGGGAAGAGGTAATTATAGACACGGTCTATGCTCATTGGTGATCTGCAAAATCATGAGACCTGAATCCTATCCTTTGTGTGGATACTCAGGCCTTGGTGATTTTCACGGATTCTCTGAACTTCATGTCACCAGGTATTATGATTTGTGTCCAGGATAATGGAATGTGATGTTTTCCTGGAGTGAGATCAGTGCCCTACTCGTCCCCTCACCCCAGAACCATCCTGTCTTCTTCGGAGCAAAGCACCCAGCGGGAGAGAAGTGTGTGGAGTAGTGAGGATGGAGTTACTACTCACGGATGCCAGATGAGTGACTCAGTCCTGGAGATCAGTGATGAAACTGATACCACAGCTAGATCACATTCACATTCTACTAGATTATAAGTAAAGGGTCCCTTCCTTTTAAATTCTCAGAGCACGACACACAGATAAAAGTTTCAAACTGAAAACAAAAATAGCTCCTTTGCTGGAAGATGTTCACTGAAACATACCAGAAAATCTCTGGCTTTTACTGTTGTCTGTCAATGTGTGCCCTTCTCTCTGGCTCATTGTGTTTAAACCCTTCCTTCTAATGTGACTGCCTTCCCACCTCTTCTTCGTACCCTTTGTTGGAGCAAGGCGGGGCTGTTTTGAATTCCCTAATAGTTACAGATGATTTAGTAATTAGCTGCTTAGATATACTGAAGACAAGATAAGAAAAGGAAGAGAAAAGACGGGGGCTTTACTGAGGAGAGATTGGGAAGCCCGTTTCTTATCCTGTTTTTTTTCAGATTTAAATAAAGCCACAGATTCACCTACTAATTTTAGGACCAGTGATCCAGATATGTACTGTGTTGTGTAAACCTTCTAGGAAACGTGGCAGCTGTAGAGCCAGGCATATTCCAGATTTAAAATAAATTAATCCAAAGGATTTGATTCGAAGGGTATATTTAGTGCTAAGTGTGTTTACTCTCAGCGATGAGTTTGACACTGATCCATTAAAGAAAACTGGGGTTTCGTACAAGCCGTGCCCTCTTCTCATATTTATCCATGCACGCACACTTCACGTGAGTTTTAAACTGTTTGCTTAGAGCTTTCATTCTTTTAAAGATTGTGTTTGTTGATTTTTGTTCCAGAGTGTGTTAGGCCTCCTTGGTAGCCAGGAGACTGAGTTTGCTCTAGAAGGTGTGGACCCTGGCAAGCAGGCACTTCTCAGGTTTGCTCACAGGTTTCATTAAAAAGAAAAAGGATTAGGAGCTAACCTGGATCATTCTTGGCCTTTGAGCAAGGCTAGCCCCACGTGAGAACTTCCAGAGCTGCCTGTTCAGATGAAAGCCTCTGAATTGCTTGTTGACATTTTTTGGGAGACACCAGCCTGGGCAATGTAGCGAGACCTCCATCTCTACAAAAAACAGAAAAAATTAGCTGGATGTGGTGGCATGGGCCTGTAGTCCCAGCTACTTGGGAGGCTGAGGTGGGAGGATTGCTTAAGCCCGGGAGTTTGAGGCTGCACTGACCTGTGATTGTGCCACTGCAGTCCAGCTTGGGCAACAGAGCGAGACCCTGTCTTGACAGAAAAAGAAAAAATTGGGAGACAAAGTCAATGAGGTCTTCAAGCATGTACTGAATGTCAATTCCAAAAAAAAAAAATTATACTCTTCAGGGCACATATTATAATACTGCTAGGGTCTGGTGCTTTAAGAACATATGAAAGTGTTGCTGCAGTATTCGTTGAATTTTCAAATGAGGGCCAACTCAGTGCAACCTTGTTCATGACTTTCTCATTAATTTGTTCTGGGACTTTTGCTGAGCTTGTAAAAATGGCAGGCACTTTTTTGTTTTTTTGAGATGGAGTTTTACTCTCCCCCAGGCTGGAGCTCAGTGGCACGATCTCGGATCACTGCAACCTCCATCTCCCGGGTTCAAGCGATTCTCCTGCCTCAGCCTCCCGAGTAGCTGGGTTTACAGGTGCCCGCCACCACGCCCGGCTAATTTTTTTGTAGTTTTAGTAGAGACAGGGTTTCACCACGTTGGTCAGGCTGGTCTTGAACTCCTGACCTCAGGTGATCCGCCCGTCTCGGCCTCCCAAAGTGCTGCGATTACAGGCGTGAGCCACGGTGCCCGGCCAAGGTACTTTCTCATTTAGTTCTTTTAAGAATCCTGGCAAGTTAGGAGGGTTTTGTTTTGTTTTGTTTCTTTTCATGGATAAGGGCTAGAACTTAAAGAGGTTAAGTAATTTGCCCAGGGTCTCACAGTTAACATCCAGGATTCACATCCAGGCTTATCTAACCCCAGAGCCCACACTCGCTCTGTTTGACCATGGTGTTTTTTCTGTTTACAAAAATTCTCCAGCAGAGCCTCATTTCCACATGGAAGCTCTGTGGGGTTACCACCTCTGAGCACACACCTGACGAGGCCAGAGAACCCCCCACCAGCTCCTCTGACGCAGCCAGGGCCAGCGGAGGGGGTGCTGAGGCATGAAGAGAAGGGCCGAGGGCGAGGCAGCACTTGCCTCCGTGACGCCTGGCCTTTTGTCCTTGCTCCTTCTCCAGAGACTCTGCTGTGGTTCTGCCCCCTGATTTCACCAGGTCAGCGAGTTTTTAGTTGTGTAACAGGATGTCACGTGGGATGTTTTTCTTTTTCTCTGGAATTAGTGAGTAGGTGGTTCCTACTTGCTGAGTCCTGGGAGGGGTCACCTAGGAAAGTCAGTGGTAGAGATGAGGGGTGCTTGAGAGAGGGGAATCTGGGGTCTCACACTTGCTGATGGCCATCATGGCAGCAACCAGAGTGAAGAGAACTGGGGCGAGGGCAGTGTCCAGTGGCCGTGGAGCAATCTGTGCTCCCTCCTTTTGGCAGGGCAAGGATGGAGAAATTTCCTGTGGATCCAGTGGAGCCTAAGGAAGGAAGTTGAGCATGAGCCATCTTGCTTCAACATTCCTACAAGGGCTCAGCCGCTGGGTGTCTTCAGCTGTAGGTGACTTGGGGTGGGTATGCTGGTGAGGGAAGGTGAGCGTATTGGGATAGGCTCAAGCCAAGGTGCATTTCTCATGTCAGTTAGATGTGTACTCCCCACCTCCAAAAACCTGCGTCTATACCTTGGGAGATTCAGCACTTGGACACTATGCCAGAGAGGGAAATGGTGACCAACTCATGTCCAACCGATGAAGAGAGAATTGCAACCCTGCCTAGCTTTCCAAAGAGAAATTTACCTCTTCTCTTATCCCTCCTCTGCACGCATCCTCCCAGTACACAGATAGGGCCTATAAGAAAGAGGAGAGGGAGGGCGGGCCGGAGCAAACCCCTCACCAGTCCAAACAGCCTGTAAGGCGGCGGGGAAGAGCTAATTTTGCGTCATATACGGGACTGGAATTCTAAGTTAGGCTGGATGGAGGTTTTCTATCTGAATGTAAACCTGACGCTATTAAATCTGCCCAAGAGGTCCTTAGCAGGTAGAAAGGAGGATTTTGACTAGCACAGTTGTAGAGAATAGTTACAAGGAATAAAATCAACTCACGTTTGTGTCTGCACCGCAAGTGAAGTTTCTTCCTTTAACCAGTTATATAGGAGGGAGAGAGAAAGAGCGTCATTTGACAACCTGTGTTAGGGCAAGACCAAGTCCCCTTCCTGCCAAGATCGGCTTGTACAGTCATTTCCCAACCATGTCAGCATAGGCGCTGTCATTCTTCAGGCATAAAATGTAGCTGTGGAAATGGTAGACTTGAGGACTAAGGCAGTGACCAGGCTGACCTTTAACCTGATACCAAGATGAACACAGACTGAGTTTTTCTACATTTGATTGACTCAGGGTTAGGGTGAGAATCTCATGCTGTTTCTTCACAGTCTTGCCCTGCTCTCCCCTGGCCTCATTCTGTTGTCCAGTCATTTATGCATTTGCTCAGCCGGTCAGTAAATCTTCCTTGAGTGCCTGTTCCATGCCGGTTTGAAGGACACGGATGTGGCCATAAATGAGACACTCAGGGCCCCTCGTGGAGCCTGCATTCTCCGTCCCTCCTCTTTCAGCGCTGAGGTTTTCAGTGCCCACCCCTCTCTGCTCGCTTCTTATTCCTGTGCATCTTCTCGTTGTGGACACTAAATCAGTGTCCGGTTTTTCAATTAGACTTGCTCAGAATCCTGGAGTTGCTCTCCACTGCCACAGGTGAAGCCTCAGTTCCTTGGCTGGGCCTGTTGTAGTGGACCCTCAGTGCTTTCTAGCCTTCCCTCTTGCTGTAGCTGCCACACAGGAACCTTCGTCTTCACCTGGAGTGGTTAGTTCATTGGTCATCTAGAATGCCCTCCCCTCTCTCTCCATCCTTACAGATTGTGTTAAAGTCCAGCTCTAGCTTTCTCTCTTAAACAAAACGTTACCCCTGATCCCCAGGCCGACAGAGTTGCCTTAGATTTCAACACCTGTCACTGTCACTGTCTCTCCCGTTGCTCAGCTCTTGCCCAGTCCTGGTGGATGTCATCTGGGACCACTGGGTGCCATGTGCTTTCCCTTCCATTGTCAGTTCTAAGCTGAAGGCAGCAGGAACAGCTTCTTTTGATTCCGCTTAATGCCTGGCCATAGTAGGTGTCTATAGAGTGTTGACTTTGCTTCATTTATTAACTTCTCTGCACCCAAAGACACTGATATTATTATCAAACAGCAAAAGAACCTTGTGTTAGGAAACAGGGTATTTTTCCAGTCCTACTTTTCACCTATCTGTTGTGTTTCTTAAACATAAATTGAAACTGAAGTGGCTACCTTTATTGCTTTATCTACTTGAGAACTTTTAGGACCTGAAATGAATAGCTTTTCTTTAGTTGTGAAATGGAGTTCTCAGTCAAAGGGACAGAGGACCATATTTGATGTAGTAATAGCGATTTGTTTACGTAAGGGATGCTGTATCTTACTGCACACACATACATGTAAAATGTCCAAGATAACATTGAATTTTTATTAATTGTAAAACCATATCTCCTGCTTTGAGGGTTCAGCTTTTGCTACATTATCATGATAGGTCCTGTAAAAAAGGTGGAAATCCTAAGAAATTACACTTCAGATGGTAGATGAAATAGTGCCACCTTCTGTTCATTTTGAGAAGTGCACATTGGTGTTCAGGAGGTTATTTGTGTTGCTCCTTTGCTTTTAAGGAAGATTACCAATCACTTCTCCCAGATCAAGGATAATCAGCTATTTCATAATGTGTACATGGAGTCTTAATTGTAGATTAAAATAATATTTTTTGTTTATGTTTAAAAAATCTATTCCATATTCTAACTTTTGTAGACTATGTAGTCTCTCTCTCTCTCTTTTTTTTTTTTTTTTTGTATCTCTGCCTGGGATAACCCTCCTGTCCTTTGTGGGTGAAGGAGGAGAATGGTCGGTAACATGGGGTCTCGCTCTGTCACCTAGGCTGGAGTACAGTGGCACGATCACAGCTCACTGCAGCCTTGACCTCCCAGGCTCAAGCAGTCCTCCCACCTCTGCCTCCCAAGTAGCTGGGACTAGTCACATGCCACCATGTCTGGCTAATTTTTGCATTTTTTTGTAGAAATGGGGATTTGCCATGTTGCGCTTGAACTCCTGATCTTGAACTCCTGAGCTCAAGAGATCTGCCCACCTCTGCCTCCCAGAATGCTGGAATTATAGGCATGAGCTACTGTGCCTGGCTGGTTTTTGTTTCTTATGCTTTTTAAAAGAGTATCTCTGTGGTATGTGGTGAATAGGCTTAACTTGAATTAGTCAAGATACAGCATAAATGTAAGGTTCATGTCACGTAAGGATACTTGCAAGTCTCCTATTAATTCTATTTATGATGCTTGTTATAAAGGATAAACCAACATCTTTGAAAAATAATTATACAAAGCAGTGATATTTTATAATAGTTTTGGAAGAACAGTGTCTATGGTAATTTTACAAAAGTTTTCCCTATAAAATATTTATACTTTTTAAAGTGTGAACATAAGTTGTCTTAAATGCATTATTTTAATATTTTTTCTTGATTAAGGCCAAACTCTTTATTCTCGTAGCATGCCTGGGAGAAAGATGACACCCTTTTGTAGATGGGAACAGTGTCCTGAGGGGCTAATGTGGCCCAGCTGATGTCACGTAAGCCAAGTCATGGAGCAGGGCTGCTATTGAAACGTGAGGTGTCTGCCAGCCTGGGCCCCTATGGCAATGGCTTATCCTCTGCTGTTTTTTTCACTTCTAATATACTTTATTTCTATTATTTCAATTACAAACTTCATATATGCTCTCGGTATCAGTGAAAGATTACAGGGGCGTCCAAAGTAGTACCGATGGCATTCTCCTGTCGCCTGCCATGCTATCTTTCTGCTGTAATTGCTGCCAAATTGGTACCGTTTTCTCTACATTTTTATTCTGCTTGATAAACACGCAAAAACTTAAATACATATCTCTCAGTTGGTTTATAAAATGGATGATTGTATGAATATTATTCTGTAGCTTACTCTTTTCACTTGTCATGGGCCAATGCCAAGTCTATGCACAGAGGGTCCCTGACTTAATGGTTCAACCCATATGATTTTCTGACTTTTTACAATGGTGCAAAAGCAATAGACATTCAGAAACTGTACTTCTCTTGTGATGCTGGGCAGCAGCAGCGGGCGCAGCTCCCAGTTTGCCATGCACTTTTGACTTATGGCATTTTCAACTTAAAATGGGCTCATCATGACATAATCCCATCGTAAGCCTCAGAGCATCTGTCTGTCTGCTGTGTGATCCGTGCCCTCCTTCTTGGTCGTTGCTTGCAGGTCAGGGCATGATAAACCATTGTGTATCCTGTCATTGTCCTATTGAGATAGTCAAGGGTTTTCAGCTTTTTTCAATAAACATTCTTGGGCATCTATTTTTATGTGCTGGTACTTTTAATTTTGTCAGACTTTTAGGAGATCTATGACAAAGAACATATGTGTCTTTAACTTTAAACTTAGCTCTTTTAGCTTTTAAAAAGTACTATTGTGCACTGTGCTTTTAAAAGCAGATATTTTTTCTGGTGGTGAGTTCTCAGCGTAGATTCTCTGCCTGGGTTCGCCCTCCTGTCCTTGGTGGGTGGAGGAGGACAATGGTCAGCGAATGCTGTTTTCTAGGATGTGATGACCTGCTTAATAAAATAGCAAGAATGTTTACACATTCTAGAAACCAATGCATTTCCCAGCTAAAGTAGGTCTTGTCCCCTTCTTGATTTTAGCCACGCAGGCTAGGACAGTGTTTGGATTTAATAAATTTCTTCAAAGACCATTGTGACTTAACCTAGTTTGCACTTGGAGACCCCAACTTCTCATATGCAAAATTATAATAATGAAAGTGATCAAAAAGCCCAATAGATCTGTAGATTTAAATAAGGTGGCTGGCGGAAATGTCTCTGGAGACTTGGTTGCATTCCCTCTCTTCATTTTATTCAGTAATTCCTGCTCAAGGTTTAACTGAGCATCTGAGGGATCTTGTGGGCAAATTAGAATGATGCAACCCATTCCTATTTGATAACATGTTTATTGGCAATATAATACTAGAAGATATAATAATGTATAGAGCCTTATTTTGACAGCTGTTTCTGCGGATATTCTTCTGCCAACCTACCAGTTATGTGTGGTATTAAATTGGACTACTTGGTTCCATCACAGAATTCCACATCCAGTTTGGCATCTGTGACGGGGACTGCAAGTGACATCTCCAGAAGGGTTTATCAGTAGACTGCTTTCCAGCTAAGAAAATGTGACCCACACTGACAAATTCATGCTGTTGAATCTAAGCTCAGCAGGAGTGCCTGAAGCTATGTAGTTCAGTACAAGGTTGCAGTGATTCAGATAAGCATGTTATGTTTCCGTGCATCATTCTGAATGCTTTGATTGGGTATCCATGAAATGTTTTGGTTGTTTCATCATTGTTTCATCAATGTAATTGATGACTGTTCTGTTTTGCTGACCACTGCAGCTTAATGCAATGGCAAATCGTGCTGCAGGGAAAGGCTATGAGAATGAAGACAATTATTCCAATATCAAGTTTCAGTTTATCGGGATAGAGAACATCCATGTCATGAGGAACAGTCTGCAGAAAATGCTGGAAGGTAAACCATTTCCTTATGCACAGCATTAAAATGCAGTTAAGTATTTTGATGCCAAAAGGGAATAAGATAGTCTTGATTTTAAAACGTTTTTACATAGGTGTGATAATTTGGGAAGAATATCATGTTACAGTGGCTTTTTAAACACTTAAGAACCTTTCTCTTATTTGTAAGCATCACTGTGATGTGGTTTTGGTGGTTAGCAGTCAGGGACTCTACAATGGTACTTAACATGTAAGGTCAAAGTGCACAGGGATATTTTTGTTTCTTCTTCATAATGTTAGTTTGATCCACATTCAAGGTCATTTAGGAATAAGGCAATCCTACATTTAAAGCAATAACCAACCATTCTTGTATGGAGATCAGGCTCAAAAACTGTATCCTTGCTGAATGGCCATTCGAAGGGAGAATATTGGAGGAGCTGACCCTCATTTCTAAACAGCAGCCACTACAGTACACATGCATGTAACCTCCCGCCACCTCCACACACACTTCGACATATATGGCGAACACTACAAGACACGTACCCACAGACTTACATACTCGTGTGGACAGGAAATTAAAGAGATGGATTATGTAATAGAGAAGAGTTATTCATGTGGCCAAGCCAGCCATATGCTGATGAGCAGACATTCTGCATTTCAAGCAAAACCAGCTTAGTCTGCTGCTTCTGCCCTTATGATAGTAGTGACCCCAAGAGGAATCTGTCGCTGTAGTCTACCACTTCCGGCTCTGCGAACTGGGAAAGGACAGAGGATGCAGAAACCATGGCCTTGTGCCTTGGCTGTCCATGCAGTGTCTGCGCTTCTGGGGAAAGCCCTGGAGAGCTGGAGCTGGGAGCCCGGGAAGTGGGCTGTCTTGAGTGGAAATGCAGGCTCTGGAATGAAGAGGGACAAAGAAGGTGCTGAATTATTTTTTCCAGGAATCCACGTTTGCTCTCAGTTACTTAGGCCGCTCTTCATTTAATCAGAACACCCTAACGTTGGGGTTGGAGAAATCTGAGTGTCACAAACAGGCCTAGTTTCCATTCTGTTTCCTGGACTTTCTGGTTCATCTCAGTCATTATGAAACTTTGAACACACCAGTTAACTTGT
This sequence comes from Pongo pygmaeus, assembly GCF_028885625.2. Taxonomy (NCBI): domain Eukaryota; kingdom Metazoa; phylum Chordata; class Mammalia; order Primates; family Hominidae; genus Pongo; species Pongo pygmaeus. Next base: position 17,363,640 of record NC_072380.2, on the reverse strand, counting down.
TTGGGACTCCATTACCTGCTGCGAAATGACAGGATTAGACCAACACTTTCTATGGGTCTTCCAGCTTTGACAGTTTGATGCCCCTCTTTAGCAGAAATCCCTTTCTACATCTGAAAACATCTCAGCCCCAGAGCCATTTCCATCTTCTGTACATAGTTGGCAGTCCGTCTCTCAGGTCACAGTGACAATACCTGGACATTGTCACAGTGATCATACCCTGGGCATGATTATTTGAGCAGCTTAAACTTTTGGAGATTATCATGCACAGTTTGACTGTTCCTGCTACAAACTATGTTTTTTATGTGTTGAAAAATTGGACTAGCTTGGTACTGTTATTGGAAAGGTAGTCTGACTTTAGTCTGAAGACTGTTCATCATTTATCAGGATCCTTAAGTTATGCTTTAAATTTTTTATTTAGTCATTTCATAAGATGACCTGGAGAACATAAATGTTCTTCTATGCAGAAAGTTGCTCCTACCAGTGCTGATAGCATATACATTTGGCTTTTGGTTTTAAATGGGTAATTCTTTGGTTTCTCGTTAGGAACCATTTCTCCTGCCCTTATACCTGTGGTCTGACACTACTGTTTTCTAAAGAACATGCAAACTGACCAAGTTCTGGAGGGCAGCTGTCTGTTTCATAAGGGAACATGGTGCTTTGACATAACTTTTCCAGCTACGTGCAGTGCAGTAGGCAAGGATATCTTTCTGGATGCCTGTACGTGGTCTTGACCAATGTTTGACTATCTGTTTTTACTGAGTAAATTATAAACCATTGCGGAGGCTGAGCTGATGATGGTGTTGCAATCAGACCCACCTTCTAAGGCTTTTCCTCCTTCAAACAGCTATCCTTGGTATCAAAGAGATATGAAGGTTCATACTGCTGCTCACTTGGTAGGCAGAGGAATGAATGATGCATTTCATTCATGATTACTATTTTCTGAATTATTTTTTACCATTGTTATGGATATAATCAGAATAGATTCTGAATAACAGAAAAGTAAAATTGTTTGCATTCTGGTTTCAAACAGCTGTCTGTGAGCAAGAGCTGCAAGATATTTCATCAGAAACTGAAATCTAGGACCAAGTTCACATCCTGTGTAGGTCCTCTTATAGAGATGATTTAATTTTAACTTCTATTTGTAAGTCTCAACCGAACTATTTTTGTGGGATCTATACTTCCTAAGGAGAGAAAATGATGCCTTTCAGTCACATAGCAAGCAATTTTGTAATTTAGTGAAGTGATTTTCACAATAGATTCCCTTTTGATAATATAGATACTGGCTTTTCCCTCAAGTAATAAGAGGATACCCTGTATTTTCTTTTTTTATTTTAAATTTTTAAGTTCTGGGGTATGTGCAGGATGTACACAGGTGAACGTGTGCCATGGTGGTTTGCTGCACCTGTCAACCCATCACCTAACTATTAAGCCCAGCAGGCATTAGCTATTTTTCCTAATGCTCTCCCTCCACTCCCCTACCCCCGCCAAGAAGCCCCAATGTGTGTTGTTCCCCTACGTGTGTCCATGTGTTCTCATTGTTCAGCTCCCACTTTTAAGTGAGAACATGTGGTGCTTGGTTTTCTGTTCCTGAGTTAGTTTACTGAGGATAATGGCTTCCAGCTCCATCCATTAAAACAGTCTGTAGAAGAGCCTGGAATAGTCCCTTTCAAGGCCAGTGTATTATCATCAGCAGATGTGGAGCTTTTACCTCTTAGGCATCCTGGGTGTTGGGGAGGAAGTGGTGAAGAGGAAGGTGGAAAGGTACATGCAGTTACTTGCATCTCTCCACTTGTTGAGGGTGTGCCCCATTGGGACACCTCTTCATATCTGCCCTGAAGGTCAGCAGGCACTGATAGGAAAGACACAACAGTGACATCTTCCTCCTCTTCCAATCAACTTGCCATCTTTTGGAGGTCACCTAGAAAATTTCACTTTTTCCCCATGAGTAGCTTTGTGCCTGCCTATCTTCCACATGACTGTTAGATTAATACTGTTGGTCATTGTGTCACTGACCACTTATTCATCAGTGTATTCATTAAACTAAAGATTGAGCAATTGCTCTTTGCCACACTTCATAAGTATTTTCATTTAAATGATTGTATCTGATTTTCACAACAGTTGTGTGCAGTACGTGGTATTATCTGTACAGATGAAGAAGCATAATTTTTTAAAAGAGTAAACAGTAAGTTGAAATAAACATGTAGATAAACATGTAAACTTGCTCTGGTAATCAGAGAAATGTAAGTTAAAGTACCATTTGCCACCCAATTTTTTTTACAGATTAAGATATTCGCTACTCAAAAGAATGTGGTAAAACTGGTGCTCTAAATATTTATCGTATTATTTAAATTGGCTTAGACAGACATAATATATTTGGTTTAGAGATAGTTTTTTACCAGGTTGCTTCCTCTTAGGGACTAATCCAAAATATGTTTTTTTAAAAATAAAGATACAGGAAGGGCATGGAGGCTCATGCCTATAATCCCAGCATTTTGGGAGGATGAGACATTGAGGATCACTTGAGCCGCAGGAGTTTGAGACCAGCCTGGGCAACACAGTGAGACCCTGTCTCTACAGAAAATTTAGAAAATAAAAAAAAATCAACCAGGTGTGGTGGTGTGTGCCTGTAGTCCCAGCTGCTCAGGAAGCTGATGTGGGAGGATCACTTGGGCCTGGGAGGTTGAGGCTGCAGTAAGCCATGATCGTGCCACTGCACTCCAGCCTGGGTGACAAAGAGTGAGGCCCTGTCTCAAAAATAAAATAAGCTATAGACATGCCTATGTTGATAGTAGTGTTTTATTTATAATAGTAGAACATTGGAAGCTGAATGAATGTTTAACAGTAGTAGACTGATTAATTTTACTTCACCTTCTTGATAGAAAAGTTTGCATCCATGAAAAATACTAAATGTGAAGACTATATGTACTAACATGGGAGAATATGTATAATGTAAGCGAAAAATTCAGGTCGTAAAATTGCTTGCATATTCTTTTCACTATACAATAAATCATATGTCTGAAGAAAGACTAGGAGAGCACGTCCAGAATGGTCACTGCATTAGCAAGGAAAGATGAGAGTGATGTTATTCCCTTTTTCCCTCTTCATTTACAAAAGATTTGCTATGGCTAGTATATTCCTTTTTTAAAAAACGATATTTATTATCTCATGGTTTCCGTAGGGCAGGAGTCTGGATGTGTCTCAAGCATAAATGGGAACTCATGGACCCTCTTAGCATCTTTCAAGGCTGCAGTCAAAGTGGCAGCTGGGCTGCGTTCCCATCAGGAAGTTTGAATGGGGAAGAACCTACTTCCAAGCACTTATGGTTGTTGGCAGAATTCAGCTGAGGGCCCCATATGTTGGCTGTTCACAACACGGCAGCCTGTTTCTTCAAGGCCAGCGGGAGTGCCTCTCTCCAGTTACAGAGTCTGGTGTCTTACACTTTTAAATTGTTTTTTAAAAGCATCCTTTCCAGTATCACATTACAAAGTAGTATTTTAACCTAGCACTTTTTATCATATTACAGTGATCCTTGTTGAGTAGTGATTCTGATGTAAGACAAGCTCACAGCTTGTGACCACAAGGAACATTATAACCACCTCACATAGTAATGAAGATACATTTATGGAATGCTTACTATGTATTGGACACGGTTCAGATTTTTTAAGCTGTATTTACTCAAGTAAACCTCATTGAAGTTGTGGTTGCTACTCTTATCTTCATTTTATGGATGAGGAAATTGAGGCACAGAGCCTGAGAAACCTGTTTCAGCTCAAAATAGTAAGTGGTAGAACCACCATTTTTACCTACTTAATGTGAGTGCAGATGCCTCACTCTTAACCACTAGGCTTTTCTGCCTCTCGAGGTAGTGGGTTGGTATGGAAGGTTCCCTGGCCTCAGTGTGTGAAGTCCTAGGTTTGGGTTCTTGATTGAGTCTCTGGGTAAACTTGAACAAATCTCATTTTCTGTATTTGTAAAGCAATGTAAGCAACATATCTTCCCCACTTTAACTCATGATCATTAAAAGGATTTCTTGCAAACTATAAAGTGCTTTCCAATGTAAGGTGGGTATGCTTTCTCTTGGGAAGCAATAATGTCTTTGAAAATAAGCACTCAATGAAATGGACACGTTGATGGGCTGTAGGTGAATTCAGTCAGCCAGGCAAGTATTTGGTAGGCCCCATGCCTTCCTATGGGTACATTTGCTGAATTTCTTTATTCAAAAGACACGGAGTAAGAGCACAGTTTTCAGAAGTGTTTGTCTCGTGATAGGGTCTGTGTGCAATCAGTGCATGTTCATCAAAAATGATTTAATAAACAAGACATAGGCCTTTGGGTATTTTCTCAGCAAGTTGTTCTATGGACTTGCAAATCTTAGCCTGACAGTGGAGCAGGGGAAGCGAGCCCAGAGCATGTGGGACGCGGGCCCCGCGTCAGCTCAGGGATGTGGGCGATTGTACGGTCAGGGACTGAATGAAAGGGGGCCAAGCAGATCCATTCTAAAAGACTGGAATCTTTTTAGCAGGCCTCAAAATAGAACCACTTAAAAAAATATTCCCTGACATGATGGGCATTGACTGTGGAGAATGTTTTGTGGCAAAGTCAGGTGGCCCTAGAGATGATACCCGATCTGTTCTTCCACGCAAAGGTTTTGAGGCCTGATTGACTGGAATCTTCATTCGGTGTGGAAAGGATGGTTGGAGGCATAGCACTTGGAGTTGTCGTGGGAGGCACCATCGTGGTGGGTATGACGGTCACATGGTGGATGCCTGCTCTAGTCTCCCTGCCAAGTTGCCTTGGAGGCAGTCTAAAGGGAACAGCCCCGGACACACCCAGCTCCAGTGGTTTCTCTGAAATAGTTCTCTCTGCTTGGAGAGGAGAGGTTGTGGCTGTTGGTTCCGATGTCCCTTTTGCTCGACACATTCTTCTGTACCTCATGTCTTTATGGAGTGCTGGCTAATTCAACCTTGAGGAAATGGAAGATGGATTCAGCCCTTTGTAGATACTGCAAATTTAAGCTTTTCATTTAAAAGTATTTCTTTTATCACATTACCTGCAAATTTATGCTGTGAAATTCTACCAGATGTGAGCTAATGAAAAGCTGTAAAGGTTGGTCCTTCTCCAGCTTTCTGTAGTCTCAGTTTTTAACCATTATTAATTTCCTCAGATTACTTAGCTATTGGAGGAGATAACCAATAATAACCTGAAAATCTAGTCATTTCTTTCTCAAAATTTGGCACCTTGGCCTAGGTTTCCACGTAGAAAACCCATTTTCCCATTAAAGTGGAAATAGGTCGCTCTACATGGAAATAGCAGTTTGTATGGCCTTTTAACAAGTGTTCTGCTAGACCAGCAGCCTGTCAGGCTTCACTGGCTATTGACATGATCATTTAGAGGAAGGAAATGGATCAAGTACGTGTGCTTTTGCCTCTCTGGTGTTGTATGAGGATTTCAAACACAGCTGCTCAGGTGCTGGATGGGATCTGCCCATCTGGACCATCATACACTAAGCGCAGTGGCATAGGCTAGAGGAAGAGCATGGATGCATGTGCGGTGGAATGGATTCCAGCTCAGTTATTTACTGGCTATGTAACCATGGATGGCCTGGTAAACCTCTTGAAGCCACTGTTTCCAATCTGAAAATCGAGAGTGAATCTACCCTGTAGGGTAGATTATGCAGAGCCTCAGGCACAATACTTGCTTGTAGTAAGTACTTAACACACAGGAGCCGGGCCAGTTATCGCAGACGCTCATGCATTCATCAGACAGTTACCGAGAGTGTTCTATATGCCAGGCATTGGATAGACAAGTGCTTCATTCATTCATTCTGAAAGAAGTAACCAGTTTTGACCTAGAGCAGAAATCATGGGAGGAAGAAAAGATCATGCTTGTTTATTAGTGATGTCACTGAGGGCCTTCCCTGGGTAGGTCATATTGAGTGTTTTAACTGGATGTCAAAGCCAAAGCATTTGACATTATCAAAGGGACAAAAGAAAAGGTTATTTAATGAGAGAATAGTAGTTATATTTCTCCCAGTGATGCTTTATTTTGCAGTTCACTGAGACAATTCAAAGATGAATTTTAAAATGTTCACCCAGATGGCAGATTTCCAGAGAACTAGGAGAGCTTCAAAATGAGTGCTTGTAGAAGAAAGTGTAGCCCATCAAACTCAAGACAGTTGTGGCTAATGTTAGTGATAAAAGGAGCTGTTTTTCCATAAGGCTCTAGGTGGGGTTTGGCAGTGACAAACCCGATATTTGCTTGCCAGTGACAATACAGTCTCAAAGTTCATAAGAGTGTTGGTCCTGGAAGGTTTCTCAGCCGGCATAAGGCGTGTGGAATGACCCCCACCCCTGCGGCCTCTGCTGCAAGTGCTGCTCGTTTTACCACGTGAGTTACTGGCAGCCACCATCTCAGTCTTCCGGGATTCCTGGCCTTCTCTCTAGTGCCTACCACTTTATATCCAAGCCAGACTTTCCAGCCTCTCAACACCCCATCTTTTCCCAGTTTCGACTTCTCTTGTGCCACTTGCTTTGAGTTCCCTATTAGATTTTAGCATCCCTTAAACCCTACCTTCAGTTCGATTCCTGTTCATCCTGGCTCAGTTTGTATATTGACTTTTAATTATTCTCTATTTTTTAGTGAAAATAATATGGAAAGTGGAGTCAAGGGATTTAGATTTCGATCCCAGTGCCTTTGCTGCGTTGCTAGCATCTGAGCCCATTACTCCTTAATAAATCAAGATAATTCTGTTGGCTGGGTGTGGTGGCTCATACCTGTAATCTCAGCACTTTGGGAGGCTGAGGCAGGCGGATAACCTGAGGTCAGGAGTTCGAGACCCGCTGTCCAACATGGCGAAACCCCATCTCTACTGAAAATACCAAAATTAGCTGGGCGTGGTGGTGTGTGCCTGTAATCCCAGCTACTCGGGTGTGCCTGTAGTCCCAGCTACTCGGGAGGCTGAGGCAGAATTGCTTGAATCCAGGAGGTAGAGGTTACAGTGAGCTGAGATGACACTACTGCATTCCAGCCTGGGCGACAGAGCAAGACTCTGTCTCAACAACAACAACAAAAAAAAAAAGATAATTCTATCCACTGTAGATGGGAGGTTGTGAAGGTTCATTAAAAGGAAAGCACCAAGCCCCATTGTTTACATAAGGCAGATGTAACAGAAATGGGCACACACATACATATTTTTAAAATAGGAGAGAAGGTCTCCCTGTGTTGTCCAGGCTGAAGTGCAGTGATGCAACTGTAGCTCACAGCAGCCTCTGACTCCTGGGCTCATATGATCCTCCTGCCTCACCCTCCTGAGTATCTGGGACTACAGGCGTGCACCTCCACACCCAGCTAATTTTTTATTTTTATTTTTTGTAGAGATGGGGTCTTGCTACATTACCCGGGTTGATCTCGAACTCCTGGGCTCAAGCAATCCTACTGCCTTGGCCTCCCAAAGCTCTGGGATTACAGGCACGACCCACTGTGCCCAGCCACATGTTTTTTATTTGTTGTGAAGTTTTACACACCTCTGCAGTTAATATTCACTTTTCCTTACCACGTGTTAAACCTAAGATAGTAGAGGTTACCATCATACACTGTGAATTTGTCTTTAGACACAAAATTCTCATTCACACATACTAATAGTACATTATTCTATGAACTTGCTGCTTGATTTTCTTTAGGCCATTGGTAAATAGTATTCTGGAACATACGGTGATGAGCTTGTGTAGCCTAAACACTTCGATTGTATAGGCCATAATTAAGTCCTCTTTGAATGGCTTCACCTGGTGGATATTCAGTGGAGGGACATTATCATCATTTTGCCAGTTCTCTGAAGACTGTCTTATGGATCTTGGCTTCATGACTCCAAAATGGGAAAAGGACAGAGCCAACATTGGCAGAATTCAGACAAGTGCTGGGCTGGTAATCAAGGGAGGGCCATGTATGTTTCAACTTCAGATCTCAGGGTGCAAGAAAGACCAACCCCACAGGGTTCAAATGGAGACTTTTTTTGCACCCCCACTGACCTCACCCAGCAATTGCATAGGAGAAAGTAAGAGTGGTATAGGAAATACCTAAGGCAGATTATCTGAGGCTTATTTTCTTCTAAGTAAATTCCACATTTGCAGAGGTCCCAAAATTATATCTGTTGTCTTTGCTTTTTTATTTTTTTACTGTAATTTATATATGTTTCTGACATGTAGTTGTCCTTTTATATAAAACAAATATCACTAGACCTGGGCATGAAACTCCCGATTAGTAAGCCCTTTTCTCTGCAATTTGTGGCATATGTCTCTGATGTCAGCTGAAATGAACTTTGTTCAGCAAAATGGTTTGTAAATATTGGTTTGGGTTTGGCAACAAGAGTAAACAAATAAGTATTTCTGCCTTATCCTGAGTTTATCCAAACAAACCCAACAGTTTTATATTTAAAAATCCAGGCGCTAATCGCTTTGGTCTCAAATGTATCCCCAACTGCCCATGTCTGTTAATCATCTGCAGACCTCTTTGCTTTTCACACTGCCACTCAGCACACAGGGGAAGAAAACACCCTCTCAGTGGTTAACTTTGCTTGAGAAACTGGTGGGGTTATTTTACTTAGCACACGCAATGTTAATGCTCCTGAAAACAGAAATGTTGAACAAGAAGCCTTGTTAGTGCTGACATGGTAAAAGCCACAGCAGCCTGTCCCGTTGCTGAGAGCTAACTGGACAGAGAAGCATGGGGATATTCTCTCTGGCAGGACATTCTAGGGCCTGGTCCTGTGGCCATCCATTCCTCTCTTGCTTTTGGCACAGGCCATTTCCAGGTTAGCTGGCAAGCCTGGTGTCTTTATTTTTAAACTTGCAGTCATTTCCATGCCTTGTGGGAAGAGAAGGTGGTGAAGAGGATCTTTTGTTCCTGGGCTAAGCGTCAGAGCTTGGATGCCAAGGTATTCTTCAGGCCCCCTGAACTTATAATCAACGAGAATGCTAACTAGCCCTAAGCCCTATAATAACAACTGGAAAGTTTGGCCTGTTCAGTGAAAAAAAGACTGCAAGAGAATGTTATCTATGGAAGGCTTGGAGGAATCAATTGTGTCCTGAGACTTCACGCAGTGGAATGTGTGTATTTTAGGATTAAGTTGAACACTTTGGCGCATGGCCTGGGGAGGGACAGAAAGCCCAAACAGCAGGCGCCCAGGGAGTGGTGAGAGCTCATGGAGGGTGCTGGAATTTGCCATGCTTTCCACTGGGCTGTGTTTCAGGGCCATGTGCACAGGCAGAAGTGAGCCTGATGCTTGGAGGGCCTGTGCGGTATTGCTGGGCACTGTCACAAGGCAACAGATCTCCAGGAGAGCTGAGCTTGCTCAGTTTTAACTCGGGGCTGGCATTTGGCCTTTGCATCAGATTGTGCTGTCTTCCAGTTGGGTCCATGCATCCCTGAGTTCGCAGGAAGACTTTTTGAAGTGCACCCTGGCTACATTACTTTAAGGAAATTGGCTTCTAGATCATGAACTTCTGTATGTCCTCCTTACTACGATTACATGACCTGCCTCTCAGAATGCTCCTGGGGCCAGCTTTAAGCCATCTCTCCCTTCCTAGCTCCCTTCCTAATTGCCTTGTTGCCACCTTACAAAAAAAACCACCTTTTACCACACCCTCAGTCTTGCTATGATGCATCATCTCAGGGTGTGTGAAGGAATATGTAGTTTTATATTTTATTTTAGAGGTACATGTGCAAAAATGAAGACTTCTGATCAGATTAAGCTTCCTTGAGCAATCTAAGTCAATACTGTGCATAGAAGTAAAATGCAAGACACAAGTGCAGAAAACATTTGGAATTTTAAACTTTCTGGTGGCCATATTAAAAGTAAAAAGAAAATTTCATATGTTATGTAAATATATATTTATATTAATTTTAATAATGTATTTTATTTAACCTAGTCTATCCCAAATGTTATTTCAACGTTATCAGTATAAAAAGCTAGTAATGAGGTGTTTTTCCATTTTTTGTGTGTACCATGCCTTTAAAATTTGATTCATATTTTATACTTACAGCATATCTATCTCAATTCTGATCGGACATATTTCAAGTGTTCCGTAGCCACATGTGACTAGTGATTCCTATATTAGGGCAGCACTGTTGTAAGTGATAGAAAGCATAACCCTTAAGCTGATGGTATTTGGGAACCAAGACTGATTCCTGTTGAATTATGAAAAAAAAACAAACTGAGGTTGAGAGGCATTAATTAAGAGCATGAACTCTGGAGCCAGACTGGAGCGTCATCTCACCACGTATCCATCAGCTGGGAGATGCTGGACAAGCACTTAGCCTCTGTTTGCGTGGTTTCCACAATCAAGAATGAGAATAATAAGTGCCTTCCTCAGAATGATTGTTTGAGGATTGAAAAGCTAAAGCTAATCTATATAAAGCATAGTGTCTGGTACCTGGTATGTAAGTGTTACTATTATTATTTCTGGTAAAACCCACCAAGGTAGCCATGGTGTGGTGGCAAAAACTCTAGGTTTGTCTCTCAGAAGACTTGCATTTGAGATGTCTTTCTGCTATTGATCACTTCGTGCCTTAACTTTTCGGAGCTTCAGCGTTGACATGTTTGAGTGAGTCTAACACCTCCTTCCTCCCAGGACACCCCTGCTGGAGGCACAGATAATACAATGTGTATCATAGCTACCATTTTCGGGAATCTTCTTTATGCCAGCGTAATGCTTATTTGTATTATTTCATCTTCAGAACTGTTTGAGGAAGGTGTTTTTATCCCCATTTTATATTTGAAGACAGCGAGGCTCAGTAACTAGCCCAGGTTACCATGCTGAGCATGGGCAGAGCTGGAGTTTGAGTGCAGCTGTCTGCCTCTGAAACCCTTAAACATTGCTACATGCTATTGCCCATGCGTATATCATGATTATTACTCAGATGTACATTTTAGTTCACATAATACTAAAATCTAAGTTAAACGAGGAGGCCCTCCTATTTCCCCAAGATGGCAGAGTAAGCTAATGTGAAATCCCTGCTGTTAAAAACATCTGGAAGTGTCGGTGAGTTTGATCAGGGAAGCAGGACAATGAGCAGTGCTCTGGAAAAGGGGCCTTGTTTTCAGGAGATGTTGGAGATGTGAGGGTGCGGAGCTGGGTGCCTGGAAGAGCAGAGGACAAGTCACTGGTGAAGGCCTGCAGTGGGGGCTGGAGGGGACGCCTGTGGAGGCTGCTTCTCCTGTGTCAGGTGTCCCTGAGGGGCACAGAACTGGCCACCAGAGGCAGGGGACTGAGGACAGATTGGAGTGGGCAGGGAGAGCTTCATCAGCTGCCACTTCACGTCACCTTCCAAACACGCAAAATACCTGTAGGAGACCCTAACCTGGAACCATCCAGATGAGAGAATCTCAGGAAACCTGGCTGTGAATTAGCCGACATGATGGGGTAGGACCCCACTGCAGTGGTCAACAGCGATTCCTCCTGGAACCACGGGAAGAGTGAGTCCAGACACATTGGGAACACCATCCATTATGTTTGTGGGAGACTTCCATCCTCCTGCTCCAGTTCCAGTAACCTAAAGCCTGTTCCAGATGACTGTTCTATCATATCGGGTTCTTGGGGTGCTCATCCTGTATCTTTTTTCCTCTGCCTGCTACCCATTATCATGAACACTGTTCACTGGTGTGCTGTAAGCTTGTCTTCAGCCCAGCTTTTTCTGTGGGATTCCACAGAATTGTGGAAGTGTTGCTCCTAAGCAGCATTTGGTGTACATCTGCTGGGTGTCTGTGAGATTCCCAGCCCAAACATGATAATTCCTTATCTTGGGGACTTCTGTGCATAAGGAAGGTGTGTTTGGATCCCAAACATGTGTGAGACTAGGCCCAGGGTTTCAGCATCTCAGGAGAGATTTTTGTTTTCCTCATGCAGGGTCCAGGCAGAGACTGGCTTCCCATCATCATCCTGAGTGCATGAGTGGATTTTTTTAACAGCTCAGTTTGATGTAGGGAATCTCAGTTCCAGCTTCTGCCTTGCACAGGCCCAAAGTAATTTCTTGTTTCTGTTCCAGTTAAACACAACACATAATAACTTACCCACTTCCTCCTGACTTCCCACTAAAATGAGAATGAAGTGGAAAAAAAGGCAAAAATACAAAAGGACGGGAGATTGAAAGAGGAGGTGATTGAAACAAAAATATAAAAGCTGCAAAATAAATGGATGAGTGATAAGTAATGCCACAGACTAGAAAAAAAAGCTGCAATTTATGGTGGAAGTATGAGAAACCCCAAAGTAAGCTAAATAGAAGTGCAGATCCTTAGACAATCTCTGGAATTCGAGCCATCAGGTATCTCTGAAACAAGGGTAGTAGCCGAATGTTTGCACAAGAAGCAGTTCACTGGATCCCAGCCTCCTTCCTCCCCTGCACTGCCTAGTGAAGCCTCTTTCCACACTTCCACAAGAGAAGATGGTGATACACTTTCTGGAAAGTCAACCTTTCTGGAAACATTGACTACAGGGACTCTGGGTTCAGGAGTACCAGGCAAAGCTGGAAGAGGGGATGGGGAATTCCAGGCCAAAAACAGGGGTTAAGTGAAAGTATGGAAGAATGAGACCCACGGTTACTGCCCCAGCGGTCCTCTTAGGACACTGGCATCCAACGTGATGCACTCAGGTGTTCAGAAGATTCCATACTGGGGCCTGCAAACATCCAAGACAAAGGACTTGCAGATGTTACATTGGCCAAATCCCCCATAGCAAAGCCCAGCAGCTAAGAAAGCCTGCCCATGCACACAGCACACGGCACACGGCACTGCCAGCCAGCATCCTGTGTCTTGCTCTTACATGTGAATGGACAGGCAAAAATTAGCAGAAAACTGAGGAAAGCTCAACATGCAGGACAGAGACCACACCCCCACAACACACACACTTATAAGCAAGCAAATTCTAAAAAGTCTAGAAAACAACATTCAATTCAGAGAAGAAAACAAAAACTGCCATTAATATTCTTAGAGAAATATTATAAGATTGGCAAAACCTAAAGCATCAGCATTACCAAGTATTAGCTGGGATATGGGAAAAGGAACTTCCCACCCTACTGGTGAGAGCATAAACCACTGCAGCCCTTTTCAAGAGCAATTTGGCAGTAGAGTCATCCCTCAGTATCCAAGGAGAATTGTTTCTAGCACCCCCACCCCAGCCCCCATAGATTCTCAAATCCACACACGCCGAAGTCCCTTACATAATAACATGGTGTATTTGCATATAACCTATGCACATCCTCCCATATATTTAAAATCATCTCTAGATTACTTGCAATACTTAATACCATGTAGATGCTGTGCAAATAGTTGTTACACTGGATTGGTTTTCTATTACCATTATTTTTTGTTGTATTGTTATTTTTATTTTTTTTCAAATATTTATGCTCTGTGGTTGGTTGACTCCAAGGATGTGGAACCTGAGAATACAGAGGGCCAACTGTACATGATAGAGCTGAAGAGTTAGGAACTCTATGACCCAGCCCATTTCACTTATAGAAATCCAGGTACAGGGAGACTTTCCACAAGGAGACTGTAGAAAGATTTTTTTTTTTTTTTTACTGTACTGTTTGTAAATATTGAAAAAGAGGGAACAACTGTCAATAGTAGGGGGATGGATAAATAATTTAAGATACAGAGTGGAATATTATATAGCTGTTAAAATTAATGAAATTTATTTACATAATATGGATATCTAAAAAAAGTTGGATAAAAATTGCACTATAATATATATGTAAATTTTAATACCTATAAAATATTTATATTATTTGAGAATAATAGTAATAAGGGCTAACATAAAGAATAACACTTTGATACAGAGGCTATTATTACCATTTTACAGTTGAGGAAACTGAAGCACAGAGAGGCTAAGTAATCTGCCCAAGCCCACACAGCTAGTATGTAAGTAGTGAAAGGAAAAAAGTTCTTGGGAATATTAACAATCTTCAAAGGAAAGAAGCAGGATGACACGAAAACATGAGACTTTATTTGTAACTTTATTTTTTTACAGACAGGATCTGGCTCTGTCATCACCCAGGATGGAGTGCAGTGGCAAGATCATAGCTCACTGCAGCCTCAAACTCCTGGGTTGAAGTGATCCTCTCGACTCAGCCTCCCAAGTAGCTGGGACAATAGGCATGTGCCACTAAGTCTCACTAATTTTTTTCTCTTTTTTGTAGAGACTGAGTCTCACTACTTTATATAGGCTGTTCTTGAACTCCTTGGCTCAAATGATCCTTCTGACTTGGCCTCTCAAAGTGCTGGGATTACAGGTGTGAGGCACTGTGCCCAGCCTTTTTTCTGTTTTGTTTTTTTTCTTAAGAGACATCTGGAGCAGTTGTGGCCAATCTGGATGTCTGTTACATTATCATGTTTTTAAAGACTTTTTTTTTTTTAAGAGCAGTTTTAGATTCACAGCAAAATTGAGCAGAAGGTACAGAGAGTCCCAACTAGCCCTGCCTGCACACATGCACAGCCACCTCCATTATTAACATCCCCTACGGAGTGGTACACTGTTGTGATCAGTGCACCCACATTGGCACATCAGTATCACTCAAAGTCCACTGTACGGTTCCCTCTTGCTGTTGGACATTCTGTGGGTTTTGACAAATGTTTAATAATGAATGTAACCACTGTCATAGTGGACAGAATAGTTTTCTGCCCTAAACATTCTTGTGCTCCACCTATTTATTTCTCTCACAACCCTAACCCCTGGCAGCCACTGATTTTTTTGCTGTCTCCATAGTTTTGCCTTTTCTAGGAGGTCATATAGTTGACATCATATAATATGTAGCCTTTTCAAGGAAAAGTTGGCTTCTTTCCCTTAGCACTGTGCATTTAACTTCCCTCTGTGTCTTTTCATAGCTCATCTCCTTTTATCACTGAATAGTATTTCATTGTCAGGATATATTACATTTTAATCTTTATATGTTTAAATACTGTATAACTTTTAATGATTATAACTGTAAGCTTGGGAACTCTCAGCCCACGGCTGACTGCCCAGGGCTATTAGAGCCACAGATTCTGTGAATCACTGTGTGTTTTTTCACTGGCCTTCCACTAAGCACCCTCTCCTTTACTGTTCTGCATGCACTTTATCAGACACATAGTGCCTTCCTGACTGTGATGCTGGGCCTGAGGTGTGGAAGGGGCAACACTGTGACCTTAGAAAGGTAGTGCTCCGAACCAGAGCTAATTCCAAGGGCTGTCCCTTCACCAACTGCATATCAGGTCTTCAGAGCTGTGCTTCCAGCTCAGGGCAGGCATTTGGAAGGAAGATTTTGGAATCTTGCCTGAACATATTCATGATATGTTTTTCTTAGGTTGGGTGTTTTGCTGGGAATTTCAGTGTTATTTCCTTCAACGCTGTTGTCATCTATGACTCAGAATTTAACTACTTGTGCTTTTGTGTGTGTGGCTTTTATGCTGCAGGAAATCACTGAATCCTCTTATCTGCATTCTCGGAGGCAGGGCATCTGATGAATTAATATTTTTGTTAATGCTGCTATGTGACCCATATGCACAGTGCTTTCAAAGAGTTCACAAAGTTGAATCTGGGGGTTTAGAGTTAGAAGGATATAATTTATACACCTTCCCCATTTTAAAAATGAAGAAATTGAGGCTCAGAGACTGGAATAACATGGGCAAGACTACACAGCTCTTTGCTCATGGAGTTGGGGGTAGAAAAAAGGGCTCCCTTTTCCCTATGTGTGTTTACTGCATCACAGAGAACAATAAAATAAAAAGAAATCTATGATTTCTTGATTGAATTTCATTGGTTGATTGATAAGACTCCTCAATAGGGCTTTATGGGTCTAAACCTCCACTTTGCATTGCAGTATTTGTGATATGTACTCAGAACACTAGCTCTAAAGCTTTTTAATGCTTTACGTTAAATAAAAGAAGCTCCTGAGGTGAAAGTTGGTGGTTTATATTATAGAGGTGTTTGTACACCTGCCTTAGTTGTGTAAATATAGATATCACTGGGATCCTAGGTTTTCTTCATTTTCACTCAAAGGGAAAGCCTCTACCCTGATGCTCTAGAACTGGATCAGAGGCATATGTGTTATTTTTAAGCTTACAGGCCTTACTCCCATTGGGTGGGGGTTATTGGCAAGAGGAGTTTGATCACTTTCATTTAAGAAATTTAGGATTGCTCTGTCTTGTGTTTTTACAACAGTCCTAATCTGAAGTGGTTGGGTGATGGAAACTTCTAAGTGGGTAGGTGCTACAATTAGTTATATGATTTTTTTCCTCATAGTACTCCCAATTCATATTCCTTAGTGGCCCATTTTTAATTACTTTGCTGGAAAGGCAAATAGATGTTTTCTGCCAGAACTCTTAATGATTTTCATTAATATTAGGATTTACACCTTACATATATATAATACTTGTAAACAAGTGCAGTATTCCCTGTGACCAAGGAAGGCAGAAAAGCCTTACTTGAAATGGTTCCATAGAATCAAGTTTAGTAAACGTGGGTATTTATTTTGACTTAAGTCTTCCAGAAAATACCTATTACAACAAAGGAATCATTAACAAACTACCTATAAAACATGATCATATGTAAAATGAGAGAGTACCTTAATTTTGCTTTTATAACATCATTTATCTTGCAGTGTGTGAACTTAAATCTCCCTCCATGAGTGATTTCCTGTGGGGTCTGGAGAACTCTGGCTGGTTAAGGCACATTAAAGCCATAATGGATGCAGGAATCTTCATTGCAAAGGTATGCAATTGCAGAGGAAATAAATTAAGGGACAGATGAGCAAACCACTGACTTCAAAATGGGTATCCCTCTGCCATGGACTTCCCTGTCCTAAGCTGCACTGCATTGACTGGGTAGCCAGCTTTGTAGAGCTCCATATAGTTTGTGCACTGAAGATGTGATTTTGTGAAAGAATACAGTGCTTAGCTGATAGTATGTCAGCACTGTGATCAAATGGTAAAATATTTCCAGAGTATTCTCTTCCATTAGGCTTAATCCTGGATGGAGGAAAGAATTTTCTGTAGAATACAACCAAATGTGAGTTACTTCAGTGATGGGGCTTGGGGCTTACATCCAATAGAGCCTTCTTTTTAGTCATGGCATAAGCAAAAGTCATGGCATAAGCAAAAGTAGCTGGAAGGTAGCGTCCATTCTGCCATAGGAAAATGTTGCTGCAGCTTTCACACAAGCTGTTTTAGAATGCAATGTCTTTTGTGTTATTCAGTTTTTTTAAAAAAAATAAATTCCTTGGATTTATACCTAAAGAGAACCATATCTTCCCTGATGCCATGGTATGTTCCCTGTTTTGAGGTAATCATTTATTCAAGAAATCTTTATTTAGTGCCAGGTACTATTCTAGATTTTACAGATGTGATGTGAATAAGGCAGATCAAGTCTCTTCCCTCACAGAGCTCACATTCTGCTGTGGGAGACAGAGAATTTTTTTTTTTTTTTTTTTTGAGAGGGAGTCTCGCTCTGTCACCCAGGCTGGAGTGCAGTGGCACGATCTCAGCTCGCTGCAACCTCTGCCTCCCAGGTTCAAGCAATTCTTCTGCCTCAGCCTCCCAAGTAGCTGGAATTACTGGCATGCGCCACTATGCCTTGCTAATTTTTGTATTTTTAGTAGAGACAGTGTTTCACCACGTTGGCCAGGCTGGGCACAGACTCCTGACCTCAAGTGATCCACCCGCCACGGCCTCCCAAAGTGCTGGGATTACATGCGTGAGCCACTGCCTCCAGCTGAGACAGAGTATTAATAAACTAATAAAACTAGAATTTTAGGTAGTGATAAATACCATGATGAAATCTCTCCCATGTTTCCCAGCGTATGTTAACTGCTAAGATATTTAGCAAAAAATGATGTGCATTTGCAATAGCAAATAGATACTTTCCTTCGTGGAGATTTTCTGGTGTCATTTTTACTTTTGTTTTTTCCTTTCCTCAACCTTGGATCCATTACTTGACTCTTACCTTTTATTTATGACTTCATAGGTCTGTAATTTATAACTTTTTTGCCTTTTCCTTTTTGGAAATGGTTGGGGCCAGTAGCAACTCCAGAATTTCAGTAAGGCTTAATGTGGAAACCCAGAGGGGAGGGAAGAGGGTTGAAGGTCCATTTGCATAGGACGAATGCTTATATTTAGTTAAGTACATGCGCTTATTGGAGATGACTTGAGTGGTGGCTTCTGGATAGAATGGGAAGGGAAAGCTTTAGCTGCCAGCACCAGGCCACTCTGGCTCTGCCCTAATTAGGGGGGGCCCTAAATAGATGAATGGACAGGTGTTTCGTTTTGGCTGTTTCTTTCTGTAAATATACAGTCAAACCTGGCTGTGATGAGAGGTTCTGCCTTTTTACAGCCATTCTTTGTGACTCTTTGCGGATCGTGTGTTTTCTAGGCAGTTTCAGAGGAAGGGGCAAGTGTGCTTGTTCACTGTTCTGATGGCTGGGACAGGACCGCTCAGGTGTGCTCGGTGGCAAGCCTGCTGCTGGACCCTCACTACCGGACTCTGAAGGGCTTCATGGTGAGTGTGGCCACTGGGCCATTCCCACAGGCGGTGCCTTGATCAGGAATGGACCCCTGTTTTTACAACTACTGGCAACTGCTGTTTTCTTGCCAGCATTATTTTTCTTTTAGTAGCTCAGCAAGATTAAAGGGGAAGAGATCAGATAGGCCTGGAATAAAGAGATGAATTTCTGGGATATTGAAACCATTTCAAGTCAGTGCTACTGAATGAGTTTTGGGGCAAATATAAAATATATTTGGTAGTTTGTAAGACAATTTTATATATCATTTGCTCATAAGTATTTCGTTTGAGGTAACGTGAATATATAACAGAAAACTTTTTAGACAAAATATTTTGGGAAAAAATTTTCTATGTTGTGTATGCCAAAAGTCCTTGGTAGGAAAAACTGTTTTCACTTCCAGGGTATGTTTTTTAAGTAGTCCTTCACACCCCTGGATGAGGATACTGAAAATTTCACAGCCTTTGTTGTTGTTGTTCTTTGCTGAAATGACGAGTATATCCTGTAGAGTTTGAACTTTTTAGGTGGGCATCAAAATGTAACATGTTGCTTTCAACTACAGAGTATTGTATAGTTGCCTGGGATGGTGAAGTTTTCACTGATCTGGTATAAGTTCCTTAAAATGAATTAACCTCTTAACCATGATTTGGTAGAAAGTGCTTCAGTGAATCACGAATCCGTGCTACAGAAGATGCTGACAAAGGAGTCCTAATGGAGTATCTTTACTGCGGGGTCTCCATTATTGAGTAATATCAGCAACACCCTCGGACAAAAGCGAAGAGGCAGGCTCCCTCTCTGGGATGTTTTTATTTTTTTGGAAGTGTCTGAGAACTTCCAGTTACCTGTGATAGCACTGACACCTCAAAGTGATACTCTTGCTTCAGATCCCTGCTGGACTGAGGTCAGTAGGGCTGGATTGCTTCATTTGCATTTGGAGAGTAAAGAGGTTGCCAGTCACACACTGCCCTTAGGCTCTTCTGCACACATCCTTTTCCATCATCAACTCATTCTCATTGTGCCCCATTAAACTTACAACGCAAAGAAAATGTCTCGAGTTGTCAAGAACAGACTTCCACCAGTTCGTATTTCTTTGTAAGGGGAAATCTCTGGCCACTTGGAAGCGTTGAGGATATTGATCAGACTATCCATATTACTTGACTAAACACTTTTTAAAATCCAGGCTGGGTGCGGTGGCTCACACCTGTAATCCCAGCATTTTGGGAGGTTAAGGAAGGAGGACTGCTGGAGCCCCAGAGTTTGAGACCAGCCGGGGCAACATGGCGAGACCTCGTCTCTACAAAAAATTTTAAAAAAATTAGCCAGGTGTGGTAGAGCCCACCTGTGGTCCCAGCTACTTAGGCTGAGGTGGGAGGATCACGCGAGCTCAGGAGTTCAAGGGTGTAGTGGGCCATGATCGCATCACTGCACTCCAGCCTACGTGGCTGAGTGAGATCCTGTCTCAAAAATACATTTTAAAATATAAAACAATATAAAATACAAAACCAAAATAAACATTTAAAAATAATAATCTGGACTGCTTCAGACTTAGAAATTCATGTTAACCCTAATTTCAAAGCAGGGCTGAAGCTTTGAATATACCCCAAACCCCATCATTTTAGAATTCTTCTAATGTGTAGAAAAGATCACTGAAAAACTTCCCAATTGTTTTTTGTAAAGAGGTTGGTAATTTACATTACACTGAGAGGCAGCATCACACATTGGTTGAGATAGGGTTTGAAGTGGAGAGAGCTGGGCTGTGAAGTGGTGTCTGCTTCCTAGTAGCATGATCTTGGGCGAATATGAAACCTCTTTCCTTCAGTTCCCCTTCTAAAAGAGTGAGAATACCTATCCTACAGTTAGAGATCATATGTAAAGCAATGTGAACAGTGCCTGGCACATAGGAAGCATTCACTGGGTGGGTTCCTGCGTTTTTATACATCCATTTCCACTCACTGTTCCTGTGGATGACCTTCAACTTTGCCCTTGCCATGTGCATCTCTATATGGGTGGATAATGCCTGTTCATGCATTTGCAGGTTACTCGAGGATGGGGACTTCTGCAAGTGCCTCTGAATTCCTCAACATTATTGGTTGTGTGGTCTCTTATTTTTCGTCTGCTTCTCTCCATGATATTTGTATTCTTTCTTGTGTAGGTATTAATTGAAAAGGACTGGATTTCCTTTGGTCATAAGTTTAATCACCGGTAAGTAATATTTAAGACTGTTGTTTTGAATGTTTAGAATAAAAGCACTGTTTCTGAAATTTTCAATTGAATATTTAGGGGAAAATCGTCTTGTTTTTTAAGAGTTTGTGTCTCTTATTCAGAAAGCTTAAATTTTGTTGTATATGTCATATCATAGATAAATGAAGTTATAACTGATTCCTCTTGGTAACAGTTGGGCAGAACTAACTAATGTTAACTTGTTCTAGAAGAGACAGAGAATGCTTGTTCATTAATTGTCCTAGTGAGGATCAGCCTTCCCTTCCTCCTGCCATTTGCATGTGACTTACTAAATTATTCCATTTTAGAAGTCCAGAGATTCACTTTAGTCTGCAAGTTGTAAACTGCCTGTGGAACAGTTTCTCTTTGATCTTCTATAGTCCTAAGGCATTTGTATCGGAGTGCAGTTTGTCCCAGATGTCTCTGGAGAGATGATGAAGGCTTCAGAACCAGACACATCCAACTCCAGATCCAGGCCATGGTATTCACTGTCTGGCCTTGGACATCTGTGCTGCCTGACCTTTGGTCTCTCATCTGTGGAATGGGGATGCCGAGGCTGTTGTTTTGGGAGCCACCAGTCTACTTTTGTCAGTGTTGATGATGCCTGTATTGTGTTCTGGCGTTTTCTACTCTTTGAATTTTAAATAGTATAGCTGTACTTAGTTTAATCTTTGGTGATAAAATTTAAATTTAGGCAGCAAGTTTCATTAGTTTGATATATATTTTCAGATGTTTTACTGTGTTTTCTTAAAATTCTAAATGCATGCAACTGCTCAAGTGTATTTTTGTAGTTTTTTGCTTTTAGCATTAATTGATCACTAATTCTGTGATTTTCAGGAATTCTATTTTTCTAATTTTTTCCAGGAAAGCATAGGAATTCCATTTACAAATGAGAAAATTAAAGCCCTCAATTAGATAAACTTCTTAACATGGCATTATTTTCAGTTTGGGGTTCTATTAATATTATATGCTAGGCAGTTAGGATCTCCAAGATAGGCGACAGATGACAGAGAGAATATCGAAATGACTGAAGATCAGCTAGATAATTGTTTGATAAGGAAAAAATACATTAATATTAGGCAACCCTTTTTTTGATTTTCAATAAAGTTTATTTTGAAATAATTCTGAAGCCATAAAAGACTAAAATTCACTTTATGCTAAAATAAATCATATTCTCCCATAATGCAATTTTTTCTTCCTCATTTTTTTATTTTTTAATTTTATTATTATTATACTTTAAGTTTTAGGGTACATGTGTACAACATACAGGTTTGTTACATATGTATACATGTGCCATGTTGGTGTGCTGCACCCATTAACTCATCATTTAGCATTAGGTATATCTCCTAATGCTATTCCTCCCCCCTCCCCCCACCCCACAACAGTCCCTGGTGTGTGA
The DNA here is from genome assembly GCF_028885625.2 of Pongo pygmaeus. Lineage (NCBI taxonomy): Eukaryota > Metazoa > Chordata > Mammalia > Primates > Hominidae > Pongo > Pongo pygmaeus. The sequence continues at coordinate 17,341,502 of NC_072380.2, read as the reverse complement.
TGTTCCCCTTCCCGTGTCCATGTGTTCTCATTGTTCAATTCCCACCTATGAGTGAGAACATGTGGTGTTTGGTTTTTTGTCCTTGTGATCGTTTGCTGAGAATGATGGTTTCCAGTTTCATCCATGTCCCTACAAAGGACATGAACTCATCATTTTTTATGGCTGCATAGTATTCCATGGTGTATATGTGCCACATTTTCTTAATTCATTCTATCGTTGTTGGACATTTAGGTTGGTTCCAAGTCTTTGCTATTGTGAATAGTGCTGCTATAAACATACATGTGCATGTGTCTTTATAGCAGCATGATTTATAATCCTTTGCGTATATACCCAGTAATGGGATGGCTGGGTCAAATGGTATTTCTAGTTCTAGATCCCTGAGGAATCACCACACTGACTTCCACAATGGTTGAACTAGTTTACAGTCCCACCAACAGTGTAAAAGTGTTCCTATTTCTCCACATCCTCTCCAGCACCTGTTGTTTCCTGACTTTTTAATGATCACCATTCTAACTGGTGTGAGATGGTATCTCATTGTGGTTTTCATTTGCATTTCTCTGATGGCCAGTGATGATGAGCATTTTTTCATGTTTTTTGGCTGCATAAATGTCTTCTTTTGAGAAGTGTCTGTTCATATCCTTTGCCCACTGTTTGATGGGGTTGTTTTTTTCTTGTAAATTTGTTTTGAGTTCATTGTAGATTCTGGATATTAGCCCTTTGTCAGACGTTTAGGTTGCAAAAATTTTCTCCCATTTTGTAGGTTGCCTGTTCACTCTGATGGTAGTTTCTTTTGCTGTGCAGAAGCTCTTGAGTTTAATTAGATCCCATTTGTCAATTTTGGCTTTTGTTGCCATTGCTTTTGGTGTTTTAGACATGAAGTCCTTGTCCATGCCTATGTCCTGAATGGTATTGCCTAGGTTTTCTTCTAGGGTTTTTATGGTTTTAGTTCTAACATTTAAGTCTTTAATCCATCTTGAATTAATTTTTGTATAAGGTGTAAGGAAGGGATCCAGTTTCAGCTTTCTACATATGGCTAGCCTAGGCAACACTTTTTAAAGCTACCAAAGGTGAGAAACTGTAACATCTGAGAAGTTTCTAGACAATTTCCAATGTTCCCACTCTTGGGAAAACTCTAAAACTGATCATTGCTCATTTCTCTTCCTCAAGGTGATGATCTCTTACTAACACAGGGTTCTATATTGTTATTTTGTCTTTGATGACACCAAAACATCCTTTTGGATTCTCTGTAAAACTCACACAATAGTGTAAAGGGCTAAGGAGTCTTCATTTTAAAATCAATACAAATTTGAGGAAGACGATTCTGATGTGCTCTTGAAAAAGCAAAGCAATGGGAGATAAAATAAAAATACATGTGGAATCTGTGGTCACATGGAAATAAATCATGTGACAAGCTTTAACCGCTTTAGAAATGGGAATATTCCTGGCAACTTGGGAAACCACGATTTTTTTTTCAAGTTGTCTTTTTCCTCATCCCTTCCCAACAAAACAGTGCAAAAAATGAAGAGCCCTAAAGTTGTTTGGACATTTCTTCTCACCCGCTCATAAAGTGCAACATTTATTTTAAAAGTTCTAATGTACTTTTAAGCAATGAATTTAAAAATGCCCTTTTTCTGTGGAAAGTGTCTTTGAATTTTATTTCTTGCACTAACACTTTCTTTTGTAACTATAACGTGAACGCATCCCTTCTATCCAGACCTTCACTACAAAGTTGCTCTGGAAATTTGAATTTAAAATCTTAACTTTTCTACTTTTTTTGTCATTGCAAGTTTGTAAGATAAGATTTATTTAGGAACTAGGGTTGCTTTTATGGTTGTTTTTGCATTTATGGCTTTCTAATTTAAAAATAAATCTGCCTTGAAAAGTCTCTAATGCTTTGTTTTATAGATATGGCAATCTAGATGGTGACCCAAAAGAAATCTCTCCAGTTATTGACCAGTTCATTGAGTGTGTCTGGCAGTTAATGGAACAATTTCCCTGTGCCTTTGAGTTCAATGAGAGGTTTTTGATTCACATTCAACATCACATTTATTCTTGCCAGTTTGGAAACTTCCTATGTAACAGCCAAAAGGAGAGACAAGAACTCAAGTAAGTGTTTTGGTGTTTTTGGTTGTTTAACTTTTATTTAAAGATTTTGATGACTGAGAATTTTAGGTGGCCTTTCATAATTTTGAAGACTTTTTTCATTTAGTCACATACCTATACTGACAGATTAGTTTTATTTTCTTTTTCCTGGCATCATTTCAGAAATGGTTTAAATGTCATCAACTGACAGATAAATACAGTTTTTTTCCCTCAGTTTCTGCCTGATACACAGGCAGCTTGACAGACTTGATGCACGAATATCGAAAGGGAATTTTCTGGAGTCAAAAAAGTGGTTTTTGCATTTAAAAGGAAAAGGTTAGATATCTTTGGTGGCTATGCTACCATAATAAAAATTGCAAATTTAATTGGGAAAGCAAATATAAAAGCCAGAATTTATTTAGATTAAAACTGTATTGATTTATCCAAGGGTAAAAGTAGATAAAATGTGGACTTTAAAATAAGTGATAGTAAAAACCTTACAACAACAAAGTGATTTAGGCAGTATAAATGAGAGAACATTTTTTAAATTTTCAAAAAATGAAATTATTTTAACTATGATATATACAACATTATCAGATTTAATTTGGGGAATGATCATTTCAAATGAAATGGACTCATAAAATTAATTTTTGTAGTGGATACTAGTTTTTTTTCTCTAAGGAAGCTCAAGTGTGATTCCATGGAGATGATTTAGAAGGAGCAGAGTGTATCCTTCAGGGTCACCTGTTTTCTTGTACCTGACTAGCCAATTCTAACAGTATCTGCTTGGGTCTGAATATGGCTTTTTCACTTACTAGCTATAGGACTTTGAGAAACCACTTACTCTCTCTCTTCCTCAGTTTCCTCATCTGTAAATTAGACATACCTCATAGCAACTCAGTGAGGATTAAATGAGAGAAAACATGTGAAACATTTAGAATAGTGTCTGACAAATTATAAATGTCCAATGACTATTTGGGGGAAAAAACTCCCCCCAAAAGAACAGCTTAACACACACACACACACACACACACACACACACACACACACACACACACACACACACACACACACACACACACACACACACACACACACACACACACACACACACACACACACACACACACACACACACACACACACACACACACACACACACACACACTTAAAGGAATCGAACACCTTGTCAAGGCCAGTACAGATGGTGGTGAAGTTGAGATTATTACAGTGTTCTCCCTCTATACCATGAAGTCACCAAGATGATACATCTACCTGCTATCGAACAGACACGTGGTTTTCAGGTAACAATTATTAGTTCCTTTCCAGCATTAATATAACATATCTACTATGTGTAAGCACCAAAACAGGTAATTTATAGACTTATTTTCTTTATAACAGGATTCAAGAAAGAACATACTCATTATGGGCTCACCTGTGGAAGAATCGGGCCGACTACCTGAATCCTCTGTTTAGAGCTGATCACAGCCAGACTCAGGGAACCCTTCATCTCCCTACAATACCATGTAACTTCATGTACAAGTATGTAAATCCTTAGGAACTTTGTAGCTATGGTATGAACTTGGATTCTGGTACCGTTTAACATTCAGAGGTCAAAGTGTATGACACGGATCTCTGAGGCTTTTGTTGGACCCAAAAGACACCAGAAGGAGATGCTTGAATATCTCATCTGGTATTTTTGCCAGTGTCTCCTCTGCCTCTTTATTCCTCCTAAATGTGGAATTTTCTTCAGGAGGTGATGTTTTATAATAATGATATCATAAAAAGGTAAGTTCCAATTTATTTTTTTAAAAGCAAACGAAAGAGAATAATGCAAATGCCTTAAGTCAAATGTGGAATCACAAGTTTCAACAGTGATCATGACTTATTAAGGTTGGAGCAAAAGTAATTGTGGTTTTTGCGGTTAGTTTAAACAACAAAAAGGCAAAAACCGCAATTACTTTTGCACCAACATAATAGCTTGCCTTTTTGTCTCCACTGAATTAAGTCCTACTGGAAATACTTCCCTTGTGGAAATTACGTTAAGACTGTATGTGTCGGCCGAGGCGGGTGGATCACCCGAGGTCAGGAGTTCAAGACAAGCCTGGCCAACATGGCGAGACCCCGTCTCTACTAAAAATACAAAAATTAGCTGGGCATGATGGTGGGCGCCTGTAATCCTAGCTACTCGGGAGGCTGAGGCAGGAGAATCACTTGAACTAGGGAGGTGGAGGTTGTGGTGAGCCGAGATTGCGCCACTGCACTCCAGCCTGGGCAACAAGAGCGAAACTCCATCTCAAAAAAAAAAAAAAAGATTCTATGTATGAGGAGGATGGGGAGAGCAGGGTGGCATCCTACAGGTTCTACTAGGTATGTGCTAGACACGTATGTTTTTTCCTTTGGCTTCCTTGCTAGGCTTGTATAATATGAAAAAACTCAAAGGTGAACAACATCAAAAGCCTCATACAGAATAAACAGAAACCCCATCTCTTTCTTCCTACTCACTCCCGACACAGACTTGATGGCTTTTCTTCCTGTATAGATTTTGTTTCTCAAGGTTTTTTTTCTTAATTATTTCAATCTAATTATTTTCTCAGAATTTATAGCAGAATTTTCTATCATACTAAACAAAAGCCTCCATAGTGCACGTAAAACAAGTTTTAAGAGCTGTTGAGATATGACCAATTGGATTGCAACTAATTTATTATTAACAGCTGGTCAACACATATTTTATTGAGGATCAAACACTGTTCTGGGCACTGCAGATAAAACAATGACACCAAGTCCTTGCCCTCAAAGTACTTACTTATCTATGTAAATAAAATAGTGGGTCTAAGGATAACTCCATGATACACCATTTTTCTCATTTGCATTCCAGTTGCTTTTTTGTGTAGGATAAAAAGGGATTTATTGGTAAGGTGTGGTGGCTCCCGCCCGTAATCCCAGCACTTTGGGACGGTGAGGCGGGTGGATCACCTGAGGTCAGGAGTTCATGACCAACCTGACCAACATGGTGAAACCCCGTCTCTACTAAAAAAAATATAAAATTAGGTATGGTGGTGCATGCCTGTAATCCCAGGTACTTGGGAGGCTGAGGCAGGAGAATCGCTTGAACCCGCGAGGTGGAGGTTGCAGGGAGCCGATATCACACCACTGAACTTCGGTTTGGGTGACAAGAGCGAAACTCTGCCATTAAAAAAAAAAGGGGGGGGGTATTGCAAGTGCAAATGTCAACTTTTAGTGGTAGTGATACAAAAGATAAAAGCTGCAAGTTTAAGATTCCCTTTGTAGCTGAAAGATTCTAAATATACAATTTCAAAGTTCAAAACTAAGAGCCATTTTCTTAAAAGAAAATGGTTACATGTGCTATTTTACTTTTAGAAAAATGTATTCTGTGCTTTCTAATTCATATATACAAGTAGACTTTTCATAAACTTATTCTCCCCAAAAGGCATTTACTGACCCAAGAAAAAAACATCAACATGAAATTATTACATTAAGTAGTGGCTTTTTGAGGCTGAAATTTGCATTTGGTTATTATTAAGACTGTGGTATCACAGATACCTTAGAAGACTGGAGGATGTGAATTTTCAGACTGTGATAAGGTGGTATCATGACGCTTTGCCGTCCTTTCCAGGTTTTGGAGTGGAATGTATAACCGCTTTGAAAAGGGGATGCAGCCCCGACAATCAGTTACAGATTACCTAATGGCAGTGAAAGAGGAAACTCAGCAGCTAGAGGAAGAACTAGAGGCCCTGGAAGAAGTAAGACATACTTGCTTTGTTAATCTATTTTCTGTGCTTATTTCTTGAAGAGCAAGGCTTCATGAAAGCCTCTTAAGATTCAGTGCAATACAAATATTTCACATTTTTAGCCAGTAGAACACCTAAAACACAACCCCATCCAGGTCAGGACTCAGATAACCGAAGCCCAAACCTAGGCATTTAATGCATTTCACACATCTGGCTTGTGGCTCAGTTCCACAAATTTTTGGTTGTTCCTTATTTTAGGTCAACTTTTTTGGTTACTGTTATTTGAGAGTAGTAAAATTAATTTTTTTCTGCAAAGTGTGAAACAGTAAAAGAATAAAATCAAATATATGTACTTGTAAAAATCTTTCTCCAGTTTTAAAAATTATGTAACTATTATATTAATCTATAATTGGTAAAAGGGGAGACTGACTATAAAGTCTGTCTTTTGGCTTCTATTAACTTCCCTGTACTTGGACAGGGAGGTTATAATAAAATGCTTTTCCTAATTGGATAACTTTGTTTCCAATGGTACTAATGTAGTTTATGAACATCTTAGTATTTATTCTATTAGTCTATTCTAGCAATCTGGCTCTTTAAAACTGGCTCTTCCTTATTACAAAATCAAAATTCCTTAGGCTGGCATTTGAGATTTTCTCTTTTCAGCTTTATTTTCCATGCTAATATTTAATGGTTTCTGCTGCTTGTATACAATTTAGACCTTCCTACCTTTGTGTTTGTCCTCTCACTGTCCCTCCTCCTGTCAGGAATGCTTACTAGCTATCACCAGAATGTCCAAGTTTAAATCTTTCACAGTCCTGTTAAAATGTTCCTTCCTCCCTGAAACTTAGTCTGTTCTCTTCCTTCTAACCTTACCACTTCATCCCTCTTCAAGAACTTTTGCCTTTTTGAAACTCTGCCTCTGTCTGCTCCACTACTCCATGTTCCTTAGGGCTGGGTCTGTATTTATCTCTGTTCCTCACACTGCCCAGCACAGTGCTTTTGCACATAACCTAAATGAATGGTTTTGAATGAATACATAATACTTGATCTTATAACACCTCCTCTGTTAACATCAAAACATGAAATCTGGTAAAATGTATTCTGAACAACCCAAGTGTCCATGACATGATGAATGTAGAACAAAATGTGGTATATCCATGTAATGGAATACTGTTCAGCCAGAAAAAGGAATGAAGTACTGATACATGTTGTACCATGAATGAATTTTGAGAACATAAGCTAAGTGAAGGAAGCCAGATACAAAAATCCACATGTTGTATGATTCCATTCAATTTATATAAAACATCTAGACTAGGCAAACCCTTAGAGATAGAAGTTAATCAGTAGTAGCCAGGGGCTGTGGGGAGATAGGAATGGGGAATGACTGCTAATGAGTATGGGGTTTTCTTTCGGCAGGGGAGGTGATGACAGTATTTTATAATTAGTAGTGATCGTTGCACAACCTTGTGAATATAACTAAAAACCACTGAATTGTATACTTTAAAAGGGTGAGTTTCATGGTAAGTGAATTGTATCTCAGTATAAAAGTTAGATGATAAACACTTCATTCCTAATTTCTGAAAAATATTTTTTGAGTTCATGGGATGACACTCGTCATTTGAAACCATGTAGGTATAGAAAAGAGGGAGACTAGGGTTCACTGGGTGCTTCAACTGTGCTATATTGTTTATGATTACAGAAAACCTATGTCAAGGCAGGTATTATCCTTACCTTAGAGATAAAGAAAGCAGGCCCTCACAGATTTTGTCCAAGGTCGTGAAGTCCAGGTTTGAACTCACATCCCTCTGAGTCACATGTTCTTAACATTATACCCACCTGGGAGGTAACAAATGCTAAAGGCATGCATATATAGAAAAAGATAAATTATTTATGATTTTTCCCCGAAATTGTTCTTTCTTTCTTAGAGGCTGGAAAAAATTCAAAAGGTCCAGTTAAATTGCACTAAGGTGAAGAGTAAGCAAAGTGAGCCCAGCAAGCACTCAGGGTTTTCTACCTCAGACAACAGCATAGCCAACACTCCCCAGGATTACAGTGGGAATATGAAATCATTTCCATCCCGGAGCCCTTCACAAGGTGATGAAGATTCTGCTCTGATTCTAACCCAAGACAATCTGAAAAGTTCAGATCCAGATCTGTCAGCCAACAGTGACCAAGAGTCCGGGGTGGAGGATTTGAGCTGTCGGTCTCCAAGTGGCGGTGAGCATGCACCGAGTGAAGACAGTGGCAAGGACCGGGATTCTGATGAAGCCGTGTTTCTCACGGCCTGAAGTTTCCCTTTGGAGTTCCAAAGTAAAGGACACATAAGCAACACTTCCAAAAAGAAGGGAACAAGGTAGTTTATCATAAAAACAAGAAATGATGCATGTCATTGAGAACTATTTTAATGCAGCTCTGAAAAGGGAAAAAAGTGCCCAGTTCTTGATTTCTTAGATACTGAAGAGGACGTAGTCATTTCATTTATCAAATATAAGGAAAATTATTCACCATTTTGAAGCTCATCCCAGACTATGAAAATTATATTCACTGCAGAGCAATTACTTCTGTCATTACCTGAAGTGATCAGTATATATCTTCCTTGTCATAGCATGCATCTCTCAAAAAGCCTCCACTCCTTTCCCTCACATCTGTGATCATCATGATTCTTTTAGTTCACTTCCAGATGCATATTTTGTGTTTTCTAAAGCATCTGACATTATCCTCCTTTCCGACCCTCTTATACATATTTCTAAAAACAGGCACATTGGTGAGATGCACGCTTTTTGGTTGACAGATGCATTCCTAAGGAGCTTTTAATTGCTTATCTTTCAGGCATAATCATCACTTTAACTTTTCCTTAGAGCATATATTTTGAATTGTTAGAATAATTTTGTTGCTTTTCTCTGAGATCTATAGTCTGTTTCTCCTCATTATTTAAAAATGCTAAACCTTGTATCTCACTTTTTCTCTAACACTGATTTAATAGCTAACGAGGCAGAAGCAACATTCATTCTCCTGGTCTTACATATGAATTTAAGTATCAGCTTTCTTATAATAACCTTTTATTACTATTCTAGAGACTACACTACCGACAGTGTGGGCCAGCCACCAGCCTGATCTCAAAGTATCACATTATAAAGTTAGTAGATAAAACATCTGTGAGTGAAAATCCAGTTTCAAGAACCAGAGAATTGGGTTGTCATGTCTGTTTAATGAAGGGAATAGGTTTTGTAATCTATCATTTTAGAAATTATGTAACTGGCCAATATGGTTTCATTAACCTTAGTAACATCTCATGACCACTGACTGCTGAAAGTTCTGAAAAGAATTTTTGTTTTGTTACACTGCACATTTGAGGGAGAGTCCCTCCCCTTTCTTATGAGTTAAAAAAGACCTCACTAGGTGACCTAAATGAAACTTACTGGGGAAAAGTGGCCATGTTTGGACATAAATAAATGGTATTCACACTGTATGGTTTTAATATATTAGTACATTCTAGAATGTAAAAGGATTAAACTTTACAATTTACATCAATATTTTCAATATGTGAAAGGATTAATTTAAACTTTACAATTTACATCAATATTTTGAATATGTGATTTTTTTTATGGGAGAATGTATTACATTTCGCTGAAATGAGGACAAAGTCAAGAGGGCAAGAAAGCAACATTGCTGATCTCTCTAGTATGAAAGATCTGGAGGGAGTGTTGCAATATATATAAATGAAAACATTTAATTGTGTTCATCATATTTAAAAATAGAATATATTAGAGAACTGTGATATAGAAGTATTGTTAATGTAAAAAATAAAGCAAGTGTAATTCTTTCAGAATATAAAATTTGGGCATTCTCTGCTGAGCAGTTCCCAAATTAAGTACAAGGAATGTTTATTCATTTTCTGCAATATACTATATGTAATAGGGAATATCTTGCTAAAATAAAACTTAGGATATAGTGGTAATGGCTTTCACATTTTTATATCGTAACTCACTTCACAACCTTCTTGGAGCTGTCCACTCTTAGAAACTCTGTTGCCTAATATTGAGGATGCGGCTTTAATTTCTTCCATTTGACAGTGTATGTCTATAAAAACAATAAACATTTTTAAAAAAATGACAAAGTATCTATGCCAAACAGCACTATGCTTTTATTCGAAAAGCAAATAGTATAAATATTTGATGTTTTAAAATGTAGTTTTTTAATATGACAACTTCCACATCAGAGTCATAAACTTAGTCCCCTCAACTTTTTTACAAGACATTATAATTTATGTAACATGTTCGTCTACTTATTAGAAGTTAACCTAGCACTGAGATTTATATAAAAGGTTACACTTATTGCTTATTAAAACTTTACTGTACTTTCACAGATTCTTCAAAGAGCATGGCTAACCCAACGAGACTAAAATATCTAATAATCAAACATTAATCAGGAAGTGTTTTATTGAAAGCAGTGGTTTAAAGCATAGGGAATAATCCAGTATAAAACTGATTTGAGGCATATTACTTCCCAATTAGTAATATTTAGAATGCAAGTAATTTATTTTTTAAATTTGATATGAAATAGGTAAGAATTTTGACCATGACCCAGCAAATCAGTAACTGAGCTTTTTATAGAATGGAAGGTGACGATCAGAGACAGAAACCATAGAATAAATTTTTATTCCTTAAGAGCACATTAGTTTACTTTCTTCTCCTAAAAATGAATCTGAGCTGTCCTTCAATTTAAGCATATATATGTGTCAAGCACCCTATATTCTGATATAAATTTCCTAGTCTCAATGTATGCCTAGAAATTTCTTTCAACTTTGAAGTGGGTCTCTTTAATTTATACCTCACTGATTTAGAATTTTCTTCTATTTTGAGATATTAACCTTTAAATCTCTATCTATGACAAATTCCTACACTGATTAGTCTAGTAAGTCCTAAGTATTCGTCTATAATTCTGATTTCTATCTCATCTTGTCAAATCAGAATACAAACTTTCACATGCGTTTCATTTCTCCTGTGGCACTGCTTCTCCAATGTGGCCAATTTCTATGAAGAAAATATAAAGCCATAAAATTAGAAAAAATGGTCACTTAATCTCCTGCAAAAACAGAGCCCACATTCATACGGGCATATCCAAATGCAGATTCTTTTCATCCTGGGTGACGTATATAACCTTTATGTAAACTGATTTGTCTATTTGTTAAATGCAGATAACTGATCAAACTCCTCTGTTTCATGACTGGGTTGTAACAAAGTTATCCAATGAATGAATTTTGAAGGAGAACCTAAGCTGTGTTAACCGGTATAGAATGAAACTGGGATAGTTCAACTTTAAAGAATAAAAAACACTGAGATGAACTACTCATGTGATTATGTAGAAGATATTTACTCTGTAAGAAAATGTTTCATTTTTTTTCTGTTTTTCTGGTGAAAAGGAAAGTAGATAAGCATCTAAACAATGTTTATCTTTGTATAGTATTTCCACAATGCCTTATTCCTAGTAGGTACTTAATAAAATAGATAGATCAAGTGAATTAATCAAATGAAAGGCTGTGGTATGCTCCTCCCTTGTTATGGGATACACCTACCTGGTTTCTAGGAACCTGATTGTTGGCAAAAGATTGAGACTGTTATATCTCCCATTGCTGTTACTGCTGGGAAAATTAAGCTCTGGTGGCCAGTGCAGTAAGGAAAGGTTTCTGAATACCCACAAGACTATCATAAATTTGAAACACTCTTACCTCAGTTATCTACAAATCAGGAGTAATAATTATTCCTTCCTCATCTGGTCATTTTGAAGATTTAACAGCATGCCCTTAGCACAGTGCCAGGAAGACAATGAAAGTTATCTTCTGTATCCAACATTGTATCTTAGTCCATGTGAATACTTGGCCCTCCATAAAAAGACTTAAGTATTAAGCATGTTTTAATTCTAACAAAATAATTCTGTTTTTCCTATAACTTTATTGCCAAAAACATGTACAGGAAGAACTAAAAAATATAAAAAAGACAATCTATACTGTATGCTGGTGCTGGGAAGACAATCATACTGGGATGAAATTTAAGCAAAATTATGCATTAGTTTGTTTTGTAATTTATATGGTACCTTACCAAGCCTGAGCTACAGAGTTCACAGCATTTTCCTTTATGAGCTTTTAGGGCTTCTCAAGAAATACATTAATTTTGTGACATGGTATAGAAGCAAATTGCTCAACGTACTATATAAGAACACTCAATTAAATTCATTAAAAATCAGGATTGCCTAAAAATTAAATTTTACCTATTACTATAGCTTTTCTCTTAGGAAAAGATAACAGTAAAGGTCAGAAAAGTTCATTGACTTTTTTGTGTACAGATTTAGTGTTTATTAACATAAAGATTGATTTTAACATTAGGAATTTAGAAAACCTATCCAACCACAAATCTACCAGATACTTATTATTTTTTTTTAATTAGCATGAGAATTTGTGTTGGAATGGTTTAAATGAAAGGCAACTTTTTTTTTTTCTATTAGGTACAATATTTACTTGTATTGCTTCTTAAATGCATCTTTAGTTTTAAAAATGAAACAATATATAAGAACAGCTGGTTTATTCTTTTGATTTATTGTAGGTATTAAAAGTTTCTTTTGTGAGATGGCACCTATATAGGCAGGTTTGGTGTTTCTTAACACTATGAATATCTTAAATTGCTTTTGAAAGTTTTATCCACAAAGAAAGAAAAATAAGGGTTTCCTGACAGGTGAAAATAGTTTTTCAAAAAAGGTTAAGAGGAAAAAAATCTAAATACCATTCTTGATAAAGAAATGGAACTTCAAGTTAAAAATACAAATTTAAATGAAGTTTTATAAAATATTAAAAACTAGCTAAAAGTACATGCATAGGCATTTAATCAAGATAAGAGGAACAGCAGTGGAACTTAAATATGATAGGATTTATCAACAATAAATAAACATTTCAGTGCAAATAGTGCAGAAAAATTTCTCAAAGATCATAGCAATCATTCTAATCTGTACAAAATCAGTCTCAGTTCTATATACAATCTATATAGGATATCTGTGAATTTAGCCACTGATGAAATGCCAGTTTGCAAACCATAAATATAAAACAGTGTTTAGTTTTGTGTCCCATTCCTCTCTTGGCAGTTCATGTTTCCAGGAAAATCTAGAAAGAAAACAATAAAAGAAACCCTCTAATATTTAAGAAGATAAATATGTATCTCTTTACATTATCTTCCAATTAAGATTTGCCCATAGTGGCTCCCAGGCAAGATGGCTGAATAGGGACAGCTCAGGTCTGCAGCTCCTAGGGAGACCAACACAGAAGGCAGGTGATTTCTGCATTTCCAACTGAGGTACCTGGTTCATCTCATTGGGACTGGTTAGACAGTGGGTGTAGCCCACGGAGAGTGAGCAGAAGCAGGGTGGGGTGTTGCCTCACCCGGTAAGTACAAGGGGTTAGGGAACTACCTCCCCTAGCCAAGGGAAGCCTGGAGGCTCTATGGTACCCATCCCAGATACTACGCTCTTTCCACGGTCTTTGCAACCCGCAGACCAGGAGATTCCCTCAGGTGCCTACACCACCAGGGCCCCGGGTTTCAACCACAAAACTAGGTGGCCGTTTGGCCAGACATCGAGCTAGCTGCAAGAGTTTTTTTTCGTACCCCAGTAGTGCCTGGAACGCCAGTGAGACAGAACCCTTTACTCTCTTGGAAAGGTGGCTGGTGTCAGGGAGCCAAATGGTCTTGCTCAGCGGATCCCACCCCCATGGAGTCTAGCAAGCTAAGATCCACTGGCTTGAAATTTTCACTGCCAGCATAGCAGTCTGAAGTCGACCTGGGATGCTGGAGCTTGGTGGGGGGAGGGGCGTCCACCATTAATGAGGTGTGAGTAGTCCGTTTTCCCCTCACAGTGTAAACAAAGCCTCCGGGAAGTTTGGACTGGGCAAAGCCCACCTAAGCTCCACAAAGCCACTGTAGTCAGAATGCCTCTCTAGATTCCTCCTCTCTGGGCAGGGCATCTCTGAAAGAAAGGCAGAGGCCCCAGTCAGGGGCTTATAGATAAAACTCCCATCTCCCTGCAACAGAGCACCTGGGGGAAGGGGTGGCTGTGGGCGCAGCTTGCGCACACTTAAACGTTCCTGCCTGCCGGCTCTGAAGAGAGCAACGGATCACCCAGCACCATGCTCTACCTCTGCTAAGGGACAGACTGCCTCCTCAAGTGGTTCCCTGACCACCATGCCTCCTGACAGGGAGATACCTCCCAGCAGGGGTCGACAGACAGCTCATACAGGAGAGCTCTGGCTGGCACTTCGCAGGTGCCCCTCTGGGACAAAGCTTCCAGAGGAAGGAGCAGGCAGCAATCTTTGCTGTTCTGCAGCCTCCGCTGGTGATACCCAGGCAAACAGGATCCGGAGTAGACCACTAGCAAACTCCAGCAGACCTGCAGAAGAGGGGCTTGTTAGAAAGAAAACTAACAGAAAGCAATAGCATCAACATCAACAAAAATGACGACCATTGAAAAATTCCATCTGAAGGTCACCAACAGCAAAGACCAAAGGTAGATAAATCCATGAAGATGAGGAAAAACCAGTGCAAAAAGGCTGAAAATTCAAAAAACCAGAAAGCCTCTTCTCTTCCAAAGGATCACAACTCCTCGCCAGCAAGGGAACAAAACTGGACTGAGAATGAGTTTGATGAATTGACAGAAGTAGGCTTCAGAAGGTGGGTAATAACAAACTCCTCAGAGCTAAAGGAGCATGTTCTAACTCAATGCAAGGAAGCTAAGAACCTTGATGAAAGGTTAAAGGAATTGCTAACTAGAATAATCAGTTTAGAGAAGAACATAAATAAATGACCTACCTGATGGAACTGAAAAACACAGCATGAGAACTTCATGAAGCATACACAGTATCAACAGCCAAATCAATTAAGCAGAAGAAAGGATATCAGAGACTGAAGATCAACTTTATGAAAAAAAGCGTGAAGACAAGATTAGAGAAAAAAGAATGAAAAGGAACAAACAAAGCCTCCAAGAAACATGGGACTATGTGAAAAGACAAAACCCATGTTTGATTGGTGTACCTGAAAGTGACAGAGAGGCTGGAACCAAGTTGGAAAACACACTTAGGATATCCAGGAGAGCTTCCCCAACCTAGCAAGACAGCCCAACATTCAAATTCAGGAAATACAGAGAACACCACAAAGATACTCCTTGAGAAGAGCAAACCCAAGACATAATTGTCAGATTCACCAAGGCTGAAATGAAGGAAAAAATGTTAAGGGCAGCCAGAGAGAAAGGTTGGGTTACCCACAAAGGGAAGCCCATCAGACTAACAGCGGATATCTCTGCAGAAACCCTACAAGCCAGAAGAGAATGGAGGCCAGTATTCAACACTCTTAAAGAATTTTCAACCAATAATTTCATATCCAGCCAAACTAAGCTTCATAAGTGGAGGAGAAATAAAATCCTTTACAGACAAGCAAATGCTGACGGATTTTGTCACCACCAGGCCTGCCTTACAAGAGCTCCTGAAGGAAGCACTAAACATGGAAAGGAATAACTGGTACCAGCCACTGCAAAATCAAACCAAAATGTAAAGACCATTGATACTATGAAGAAACTGCATCAACTAATGCGCAAAATAACCAGCTAGCATCATAATGACAGGATCAAATTCACACATAACAATATTAACCTTAAATGGGCTAAATGCCCCAATTAAAAGGCACAGACTGGCAAATGATACAGAGTCAAGATCCATCAATATGCTGTATTCAGGAAACCGATTTCATGTGCAAAGACACACATAGGCTTAAAATAAAGGGATGGAGGAAGATTTACCAAGCAAATGGAAAGTAAAAAAACGCAGGGGTTGCAATCCTAGTCTCTGATAAAACAGACTTTAAACCAAGAAAAACCAAAAAAGTCAAAGAAGGGCATTACATAATGGTAAAGGGATCAATGTAACAAGAAGAGCTAACTATCCTAAATATATATGCACCCAATACAGGAGCACCCAGATTCATAAAGCAAGTTCTTAGAGACCTCAAAGAGACTTAGACTTCCACACAATAATAGTGGGAGACTTTAACACCCCACTGTCAATATTAGATCAACGAGACAGAAAATTAACAAGGATATTCAGGACTTGAACTCAGTTCTGGAACAAACGGAACTAACAGACATCTATAGAACTATCCACCCATAATCAACAGAATATACATTCTTCTCAGCACCACACAGCACTTATTCTAAAATTGACCACATAATTGGAAGTAAAACACCCCTCAGCAAATGCAAAAGAATGGAAGTCATACCAGTCTCCCAGACCACACTGCAATCAAATTAGAATTCAGGATTAAGAAACTCACTCAAAACCACACAGCTACATGGAAACTGAACAACCTGCTCCTCGATGACTACTTGGAAAATAATGAAATGAAGACACAAATAAGTAAGTTCTTTGAAACCAATGAGAACAAAGACACAATGTACCAGAATCTCTGGGACAGAGCAAAACTGTGTTTAGAGGGAAATTTATAGCACTAAATGCCCACAGGAGAAAGCGGGAAAGATCTAAAATCAACACCCTAACATCACAATTAAAAGAACTAGAGAAGCAAGAGCAAACAAATTCAAAAGCTAGCAGAAGACAAGAAATAACCAAGATCAGAGCAGAACTTAAGGAGACAGACACACGAAAAACCCTTCAAAAAAAAAAAAAAATCAATGAATCCAGCAGCTGTTTTGAAAAGATTAACAAAATATACCACTAGCCAGAATGAAAAAGGAGAAAAGAGAGAAGAATCAAACAGACAAAATAAAAAATGATAAAGGGGAGATCATACGGGCGTGGTGGCTCATACCTGTAATCCCACCACTTTGGGAGGCTGAGGTGGGTGGATCACCTGAGGTCAGGAGTTCAAGACTAGCCTGGCGAACATGGTGAAACCCCATCTCTACTAAAAATACAAAAATTAGCCAGGTGTGTTGGCGCATGCCTATAATCCCAGCTACTTGGAAGGCTGAGGCAGAGAACTGCTTAAACCCGGGAGGTGGAGGCTGCAGTGAGCCGAGATCATGCCACTGCACTCCAGCCTGGGCAACAGAATGAGAGTCCATCACAAAAAAACAAAAAACAAAAGATCACCACCGATCCCACAGAAATACAAACTACCATCAGAGAATACTATAAACACCTCTACACAAACTAGAAAATCTAGAAGAAATGGATAAATTCCTGGACACATACATCCTCCCAACCAGGAAGAAGTCAAACACCCCTTCATGCTAAAAACACTCAATAAACTAGGTAATGATGGAATGTATCTGAAAATAATAAGAGCTATTTATGACAAACCCACAGCCAATATCATACTGAATGGGCAAAAGCTGGAAGCATTCCCTTTGAAAACTGGCACAAGACAACTCCTATTCAACATAGTACTGGAAGTTCTGGCCAGGGCAATCAGGCAAGAAAAAGAAATAAAGGTATTCAAATAGGAAGAGAGGAAGTCAAATTTTCTCTGTTTGCAGATGACCTGATTGTATATTTAGGAAACCCCATTGTCTCAGCCCAAAACCTCCTTAAGCTGATAAGCAACTTCAGCAAGGTCTCAGGATACAAAATCAATGTGCAAAAATCACAAGCATTCCTATACACCAATAATAGACAAACAGCCAAATCATGAGTGAACTCCCATTCACAATGGCTTCAAAGAGAATAAAATACCTAGGAATCCAACTTACAAGGGATATGAAGGACCTCTTCAAGGAGAACTACAAACCACTGCTCAAGGAAATAAGAGAGGACACAAACAAATGGAAAAACATTCCATGCTCATGGATAGAAAGAATCAATATCGTGATAAGGGCCATACTGACCAAAGTAATTTATAGATTCTATGCCATTCCCATCGAGCTACCATTGAATTTCTTCAAAGAATTAGAAAAAATACTTTAAATTTCATATGGAACCAAAAAAGAGCCCATATAGCCAAGACAATCCTAAGCGAAAAGAACAAAGCTGGCGGCAGGCATCATGCTACCTGACTTCAAACTATACTACAAAGCTACAGTAACCAAAACAGCATGGTACTGGTACCAAAACAGACATACAGACCAATGGAACAGAACAGAGGCCTCAGAAATAACACCACACATCTACAACCATCTGATCTTTGACAAACCTGACAAAAGCAATGGGGGAAGGACTCCTTATTTAATAAATGGTGCTGGGAAAACTGGCTAGCCATATGCAAAAAACTAAAAATGGACCCCTTCCTAACCTTATACAAAAATTAACTCAAGATGGATTAAAGATTTAAACGTTAAGACCTAAAACCATAAAAACCCTAGAAGAAAACCTAGGCAATACCATTCAGGACATGGGCATGGGCAAAGACTTCACGTCTAAAACACCAAAAGCAATGGCAACAAAAGCCAAAATGGACAAATGAGATCTAATTAAACTAAAGACCTTATGCACAGCAGAGAAACTATCATCAGAATGAACAGGCCACCTACAGAATGGGGAAAATTTCTGGAATCTATCCATCTGACAAAGGGCTAATATCCAGAATCTACAAGGAACTTAAATTTACAAGAAAAATACAACCCCAACGAAAAGTGGGCAAAGGATATGAACAGTTTCATAAGAAGGCATTTATGTAGCCAACCAACATGAAAAAAAGCTCATCAACACTGGTCACTAGAGACATGCAAATCAAAACCACAATGAGATACCATCTCACACCAGTTAGAATGGCAATTATTAAAAAGTCAGGAAACAACAGATGCTGGAGAGGATGTGGAGAAACAGGAACACCTTTACACTGTTGGTGGGAGTGTAAATTAGTTCAACCATTATGGAAGACCAGTGTGGCGATTCTTCAAGGATCTAGAACTAGAAATACCATTTGACCCAGATCCATTACTGGGTATATACCCAAAGGATTATAAATCATTCTCCTATAAAGGCGCATGCACACGTATGTTTACTGCAGCACTATTCACAATAGCAAAGACTTGGAACCAACTCAAATGCTCATCAATGATAGAATGGATAAAGAAAATGTGGCACATATACACCATGGAATACTATGCAGCCATAAAAATGAATGAGTTCATGTCCTTTGCAGGGACATAGACAAAGCTGGAAACCATCATTCTCAGGAAACTAACACAGGAACAGAAAACCAAATAATGCATGTTCTCACTCATAAGTGGGAATTGAACAATGAGAACATATGGGCACAGGGAGGGAACATCACACACTGGAGCCTGTCGGGGAGTTGGGGGCAAGGAGAGGAATAGCATTAGAAGAAATACCTAATGTTGATGACAGGTTGATGGGTGCAGCAAACCACCATGGCACATGTATACCTATGTAAAAAACCTGTACGTTCTGCACATGTATCCCAGAACTTAAAGCATAATAATAATAAAAAAGATTTGCCTATAAAATAACTTGACTATGAGGGAATAGAGGTAAGGAACGGATTTGAGTATGTTCATATAAAGGAGTAACTACTCTGTGTCTACTACTTCTTAAGCTGGCAGATATGCAAAGTTGGTATCAAAAATCAGCCCCTACCCTTAAGGAATTTATAGTATGATTTGGAAAGTAACACATAAACCAATTCATTGTGAGCACTAATGTTACAAGGAGCAGAAATAGTTTACTGGACATGAGAAATGCTTGTCATTTCTTTTCCTGTACCCTAGTCCCTGTTTTAGGGAACCTCTCATGCTCTCTTCTCATAATCCACTCCCTCAGCCCAGTTGACTGGGCAGAGGACCACAGGATACCAATTCCCAGGCCAAACTGACTACAGTAGGATGGATAGCTTGCCCATACTGGGTCAGTTACTTTCCCAGGGTATGTTCTAGAACTCCTGGGACTCTTGTTTATCTCCATTGGCTGTTTGAACCGTCAGATGATATAATCAGGAATAGGTGAAGGGCAAGTAAGAAAAAAATTTTTTTTTTTTGAGACAGAGTCTTGCTCTGTCACCCAGGCTGGAGTGCAGTGGCGCGATCTCGGCTCACTGCAAGTTCTGCCTCCCAGGTTCACACCATTCTCCTGCCTCAGCCTCCTGAGTAGCTGAGACTACAGGTGCCCGCCACCATGCCCGGCTAATATTTTTTTGTATTTTTAGTAGAGACGAGGTTTCACTGTGTTAGCCAGGATGGTCTCGATCTCTTGACCCTGTGATCCACCCGCCTCGGACTCCCAAAGTGCTGGGATTACAGGCATGAGCCACTGCGCCCGGCCAGAAAAAATTTTAAAAAAGAACAGAGATGCAGAAATAAGAAACAACCAAACAAGCAGCCTCAAAAAAGGTGTGAGAAGAGCTGTTTTGGTCACTGAGTGGCTGTTTTCACTCTCAGGTGACTGTACTTTCCTTTGTTTTTACTCTATAATAAATCCCTGTCCTACCCAATAACATAAGCTTTTACTTAAGTTTGTTGGGGTGGGAACTATTCTTGCAAACAAATCATTCCTAAAACACAATAGATGCAGAGGAAAAGGAAAGGCATCTTAACATCAGGTACGAGCACAGCCAAAGATACCGTGGTAGAAGGAAGAATGTGCCATGTAAGACAATGCAATATAAGGGGAAAATGCAAAGTTAAAAGGGATGATCTGAAATATATGTGAGATTATGGAAATCGTAAAAGCAGAGAATTTGGCATGGATACTGTTATTACTAGGGATTAATTACAGGTTCTGGAGCAGAGCAAATTTTATCATAAAAGTGGTATTTTAGGAAGATCATTCTATCAGTGCTGCATAGGAAGAGAACCCTCAAGTCATGCGGACAGGCGAATTATTAGAGTAATCATGGTGTGGGATAGAAAAAGAGACTGGCTGGAAGTTCACTTTAAAGGAAGAAGTGACAAAGGAGCCTTCTGAGAAATGTTAGCCACATGATAAGGTATACTCTACACACCAGGTGAGAGAAACGAACTGACCATAACTTACAATTCTATATTAGCAGCTAATGTTAAAAAAATCTCATTCATGCCAAGATCATAGAAAATATCCAAAAGATTTCTACTAGTTATATGTTTATATTATGCTTATTATATAACACAAAGCATTCTATGTTACATAGCACAATAACTATAATGAGAGAATTATGCTTAAGGCTGATGAACAGTCACCATTAACAACATGTCTATTTAAAGAACACTGATGCAATAACCTTGAGACTCAAACTTGAAATACAATTTACCTATAGTGGAGCATGAAATTGGCTGTGCATTGCTATTGCCTGCTGAAGTTTCTCTTCCTTGGCTCTTCTACAGTGGCAAATCTAGAAAATAAATTTTTGAAAATACCAGTCACTTTTACAAAGATATGCCTACTACTTTACTTCCAACAGTATGACAGGAATCTTTTAACTTGTTGGCATTATTTTATGTTTTCAATGTTGAAGATACCTAATAATCTAATAGCTAAAATTATCAGATTATGAGCAAATTCATTTCATTAGCACTAATGTTACAAGGAGCAGATAATACTTTGAATGGGACATGAGAAATGCCTGTCATCTTCTTTCCTGCACTCCAGTCCCTGTTTTAGGGAACCTCTCATGCTCCCTTCTCATAATCCACTCCCTCAGCCCAGAGGACTGGGCAGAGGACCACATGACACCAATTCATTTTGAATTAGCTAGTAATCTAATAATTGAATGTTGAAGATAGCTAAGGTTGAAGACAGCTAAGAATTTAATAATCAAAAAAACAAAAAAACGCTCTTGCTTGGAAGACAGCCTTTGCCTGCAAGCTTCTAGAATGTAAAAAACACTGATCCTTTATATCAATTATCTAACTTTAAATATCTATGTTTAAAAAATATGGACGTAAATTCTGCTACTGTTAACCAGGAAGATTAACAGATACAAGCTTCAAGGCACAGTTACGTAGCATTAAAGAATAATGGACCAGAAATCAATGCCTTACTAACACTATAACCATAAGTAAGTCACTAACATCTCTGAACTTCAATTTCCTTTCATGAAAAATGGGAATGATAAAATCCACCCATCTGCCTTAACAGGAGTGTGAGTGTGTGTGTGTGTGTGTGTGTGTGTGTGTGTGTGTGTGTCTCACAGATGTTTCATAAAGTTTACTAACAAAATATTATTTTTAAAATGTGATTATTTCAGACAAATTAGGTAAATATTTTGGACTGTATTAAAAGGCAAGAAACTATTAAGCAGACTTTTTTGGATTTTTCTTTAAATACAACAGAAATATCAGAACAGAACAGAAACTGTTTCTCGATTTTTAAAAATGTATTCTATAATCCCTGTAGGTTATTCTTTCTTTCAACAAGTGGTAAAACAAGTCATTGAGGAGTATTTTTCAACTATTAGGACTAGATTTATCAGCTATATTACAGAATGATACAGATACTACCATTTCTGAAAAACTATTTGATTTACCTGCTTGTATACTCAGAAAAAGCAAGTCTAAAGTGATAGGAAGATGTTGCTATTATTCTCAAAAGGCTTTTGAGGTTCCTCTCATAGCACTCAAAACTCCAGTTCAGTAATGTGCTAATGTTTTTCACTCATGAGTATGCTAAAGTAATTTGATATTATGCTGTCAAAAAAAAAATTTTTTTTTTTTCCAGATCAGCACAAAGTTTATTAGCAATTTCTGCTCAGAAGAGCCCCCTTCTGACCAGGACTGTTCCTGTGACACACTAGACAGGAAATAGCCACATGTACAGGCCCTCACTCTCATTTATATCTCAAGTCACATCAAAAGGACATCTTAAAGCAATGGCAGTTGCCCCCCTGGGGTTCCCTGGGAATAGCTAAGGTGTGTGGCTGTCCAGAGTCCTATGACAGACCTTCAAAGTTTTAAGTTCCAGGAACCTGGTTTTTGCCCAAGTCCACACCCAAGGAATAGAAACCTTCCTTTCAGGTAAATAATATATTGAACAAAAAAAGGGGGATGATATCATAATAGAGAAATAGCTAAGACCCAGTGCTTCTCCTCCTCTATAAAAATACCAAACTTTATCCAATACTTGTCCTCAACTGACGAATATTACATACTGTTCTCTTTTCCATGAAGCTACTGAGAAAATCATCTATTTCCATCTTTCCCTCCAAGAAGTCTTCTGCAATATTATCAGATTCTTCCTCAGCTTCATGTGCAGCTACTTTCAATCTTGCCTGAAGGGCACTTGCACTACAGCTCTGAAAAAGAAAATCAGGCACTACTTTAATTTATGATACTCACGAGAACTCCTCACAGGGAACGGAAGTAAGGTAGTGTTATGGAGAGGCAATTTATTATATGCCGTATATAGCCTCTTTTTGAGAAAATCTGCTGTCTTATAATGCCCTACCCAGGTCCTTAGCTTTTGGATAGGGGTAGATACCTAACTCAAGAGAAACTAATCCATTGGCTGCAAACTATTAAATGAGAGAAACTGGGAAAATCATTGTTCTCTCCTAAGGATTTATGAATTAAATCATTCTGGTAGATATATGCTAAGGAGACTCTCCACTAATGACCTCACCTCCTGGTGTTCCTGCCCTTGCATAATCCCACTGTTGAGTGTGGGCTGAAACTGATGACTCATTTCAATAGAATAAGGCAAAAATGATGGGATTAAATTTCACTAAAGCAGTGAAAGACTGGTAAACAGAAAACCGTAAGGTACTGCTATAAGAAATTGAAGACATAAATTACTGGAAGACATCCCATGTTTATGGGTTGAAAGATTTAATATTCTTAAGAAGACATTACTAATCAAAGCAACCTATAGACTCAATGCAATCCCTATCAAAATCACAATGGCATTTTTTGCAAAAATAGAAAAACCCATCCTAGAATTCATACAGAATCTCAAGAGACCCCAAATAGCCAAAACAATCTTAAAGATGATTAATATTTCATTTCAAGTTACTACAAAGTTACAGTAATCAAAACTGTGGTAGTGGCATAAAAACATAAAGAACAATGGAACAGAATAGACAGCCCAGAAATAAACCCTCACACATATGGCCAAATGATTTTCAACCACGGAGTCCAGTCCAGTTAATGGGGAAAGGAGTCTTTTCAACAAATGGTGCTGGAAAAAACTGGATTATCGACAGGCAAAGGAACAAAGTTGGACCCTTACCTTACTTAAATACAAAATTGATTCCAAATGGATCAAAGACCTAAATCTAGGCACTAAAACGATTTTTTAATAATAGCTATCCTGCTCGACGTGGTGGCTCATGCCTGTAATCCCAGCACTGTGGGAGGCTGAGGCAGGCAGACGGCTTAAGCCTGGGAGTTCATGACCAGGCTGGGCAACATAGCGAGACCCCATCTCTACAAAAAATACAAAAATTAGCCAGGCGTGGTGGCACGCACCTGCAGCCTTGGCTACTTGGGAGGCTGAGTTGGGAGGATTGCTTGAGCCTGGGAGGTCAAGGCTGCAGTGAGCTGTAACTGCGGCACTGCACTCCAGCCTGGGTGACAGAGTAAGAAAAAAAAAATAATAATGGCCTTCCTAATGCATGTGGGGTAGTATCTCTTTGTGACACATCATAAACAAAAATGAACTGTAATGTACCATTTTCTTATTGCCCTTGCCAAAATTGGTTATCTATTTTTACAAGTATGGCTCACATGGATGTTTTATTTGGCTTTTAAAAAAATTATAGTATACCTGAACATATTTTCAAAAGTTTCCAGTTATTTATTCATTAAATATTTATTGAGTATCTATTATGTGCCAACCACTGAACCAGGTATTAGGTATACAGTACAAATGAAACAGAACAGATTCCTCCATCACGGAACCAACAGTCTACTGAAGTGGTTTTCATATGTTAGAGCGCAGAAGATTCATCATCCCCAGAAAATTTTGACTGAGAACATCTAGAAAGAATAGGAATCATTGTTCTGTGTGTGTGTGTGTCTTTTTTTTAAGTGTTTGAAGAATCACTTCCAGCAATTCTTATATGAATGTTTAAGGATCAGAATAACTGTTAAAGCAGAATCTTTAATGGACATTTATATTTCTCCTTTTGTCAGTTTCCTGTTGTTTCCTTTTCCAATAGACCATTGGCATTAGTATGTGTTGTATAGGCTAAAAATATCTGTACCCTTTTTTAACTTCACTTTTGATTTCATGATTTTTTAATATATCCGAGTTTTCAATCTGTATAGCTAAGTATGTCGAGTTTATCCTTTATGCTCATATCTGTTTTATTATGCTCAGAAAGGCTTTTCCCACCATAATCTTAAAGAAAAAATCCTAGAGGCTAGTTGACGTTTTATGGTTTCCACTGAAGCAGTTTATCTGTAATAACTTTCTGTGTATTGTATGATACAATGATCTAACCTTTTTCTAAATGGATACTAAATAACCAATTTTATAATTTATTGAATCCTCAATTTTTTCCAACTGATTATTCACATACACAAGTCTATTTTTGAACTGCATAGTCTGTTCCATAGAAATAATTTTCTCTTCCTATAAAACTACTACACTGTTTTAAATAATGAGGATTTACAGTGTATTCTGATACTGAGAAAGGGAGTTTTTTTTTTCATTTTTTCTTTTTGTTCAAGCTCTTCCTGACTACTTTTACCCATCTGAAAAATAAAGTTTCAGATGAACTTTAGAATAAATCTGTTAAGATAAAAAAAAATACTCGGCATTTTGATAAGAACTGTATTCAATTTCTAAGTTATTTTGGGGAGAATGAAATCTTTTTAATACTGGATCTTTCATTCAATGAATATTCTATGCTGCTCTAAATAGTCTGAGAAAATAGAAAACTCAACTCTTCTTTTATGGCATTCAATAAAGTTTCCTAACTTACTTCATGGGGTTTACTTCTAAGTACTTTACAATTTTGTTCCTATGGTAAATGAGTTGTTTTCTGTACTTCATTTTGCAGTAGTAATTGCTGGAGCAAACGGGAAAAAATGTCTCCGTTCTCTAGAATTTTTGATTGTTTATTTTTGGTAAACAACTGTTTCATTCTTTCTTTTTATGTTATACCACTTTTTTTTGTTCTTGCAGTACTCAAAACCTCCCAAGCAACGTTAAACAGCAGTGATCATGAGGCATTACTCTCTTATTCCTAACATTAATGGGATCCTAGAAATGTGTAGTAATTAAGTGTGAGGTTTACTGCTGGTAAATAAGAAATTTCTATTTTTTAGTTTACTAAGAGTTTGTATAAAGAATGATGTTGAGTACTATGAAAGCTTCTTCAACATTTACTAAGATCCAATATATATCTAACCGTACTTCAGTTGAGTCTCACAGATTTTCTGTGAAGGAGGACTGCTTAGGTTAGACTCCTAACTAATGTTTCTACTTGTATGACCTCAAGGAATTTATTTAATCTCCCTGTGCCTCAGTTTCCCTATCTGTAAAATGTAAAATGGGAAAAAGTTAACAATACCTATTTCATAGGATTTGGTGTAATAATGGCCCAATATATGTAAATAGCTTCATGCGGTGCAAGACATATTAATTGCTCAATGTTAGCTATTATTTCTTTATTCTGACAAATGACCATATTATCTGAAATTCATTATAAATTTATATTCTCCTTTACCATCTTTTTTGCTGTTGTTGGTTTATATCTATTTTATGTTTTATTTCATTGACTTTACCCAAAGTTCCTAATTTTACAGGAAATAGAATATTAACTATGAGGTTGTTATTGGTATGATACAAAGATTATGTCCTCTGTTTCCTTTTCATTTTTAAAGATTCCTTATTTTCAGAAATATAGGTTGAATTTTATAAAATTCTTTTGATTTTCACATAACTGGATTTCTAGCATAAAACTTATTTGTAGCAGATAATACTATATATTTTTCATATATTATTCTTTTTAATTTGTGAACTTTTCATTTAAGGTATTTGTAGATAAGCTTACAAGTGAGTCAAAAGTTTTTTGTTGTTGTTGCTAGTTTTCACTACAAGGGTTACGATGGTTTCATAACTTACCCAGAAAAGTTATGTGTCAGGGCCTGTCATAATTTTCTGTTTTGGAAACAAATATGCTCTTATATGAGCACAAATAATGTATGATGCCTCATCATTGAGAGCTGTTCATCCACGTTTAAAGGTATCATGTCTTATAAGGTCAGATACCTCATAAATAGTTTCTGATGATAATGAAAGTAAGATCAGGACTCATGCACATAAGATTAAAAAAAAATCTACTGCAAAGGGAAAAAACTAAACAGTCTTACCTCACTAAGTTCATGCTGCCTTTGCATCTTCTTTTCAAAAGTAGACTTCATCTGTGTAAGTAATTCATACTAAAAGAGAAAATGAAAAGGATGTTTTATTCTATTTTTAAATTACATAAATTTCTTCAAAATGATCACTAACTCACCTTATCTAAAACAGCTTGCCTTTTGGCTTCCAAGCTGGGTTCCAAAAGGAGATTTTTTCCTGTAAGATAAATCTCTAGTTTACTTCTAGGTAAAGATCAGATTTTTTTCAGGAAATTTGCGCTCAGGAGAGGGAAAACATACTTGCTAGTTCCTCAATACTTTTTACTAAGTCATCTTTGTCGGTAATAATTTGTTTTAGTTGAGGCAAAGTCAGAAACTGTTCTAGTAATACCTCCTCTTGTTCATTCATATCTGTGAGTTGTGACACACTAGAAACACAAAACAAAAAATGTTAATAAATATCAGACATCAAGTTTTTCTCCATGACAACTATTTACAATTTTTCAGCTTTATTTAGTTGATAGGGTTCTAAATAATTTTTACATATACACCTAAGGCTGCCAGTTTTAACCTTAAAATCATATAAAACATCAACCACAATGGAACATACAGCAGTCTGTAATATATTCTCGACAGAATCTGTAAAAGTAAATTCTGGTCCAATGGATATATCGATATATCTACTTTCTTTAAAAATCACAGCTGTGGGGAAGTGTTCACAGTTATACAGTGACCTGAAATTAAAAATAAAGTCAGCTTAACTCAGGTAAAGAACAATGTATGAAACTAAGGAGCTTATTCAGCTTAGGTTTCTTAAAATAGGGCAGCAGTAATATAGTTAAGTATTTTTTTCTTGTTCTTAATTCTGTTTAACTTAATTGCTTGAGAATATCACTTATTTCTTAAATTTCTCTGATAGGAACCAGACTTACTGATATGCAAAATTTAAGCTATTTATTTCTTCCAAGCATAATGTTGAACACACTACTACTATAGTAAATTCAGACAAGCACAAGTTCACAGACAAGGTAGCATTAGAAGAATTTCTTCCTAGTCATTTCATTGTATGTATTGATGACAGGGAAACAGAGCTGAAAAGAGGCCAGAGTAGTTACTGTAACATTTTGGCTTTTTCCTCTAGTCAGCTTTAGACCAAGTCAGTGCATGATTCCAAGGATGTGTTGGCCAAAACGTAGCCAGTAAAATCTCCCAAGACTCTACAAGATAAACAGTCTCTGCTAGTGTATAATGTCAGTTACTGTAGGACCAGTAAGACAGGGCGCATAAGCAGTCAACAACTCCGTTTTAACCTCTGTGCCTATTTAGCTTACAGATGTGTGGCTATCACAGTAAGAGTTATAGATATGTTTATGCGTGCTTATGTATATGTGTGTATAGATATTCATAAAATATTTAAAGAAAAGAAATAATGGAGGGCTAAACCAAAAACAAAAATGGTTATCTGTAGGGTGAAAGAACTAGGTGGAGCAGATATGCATGGAAGCAAAAGTTTTCTGAACGTATCTTAGTTTTGACTATGAAGCCATATAAAAACGTTGGATAATTTAAAAATAAAGAAGAAAAGAAAAAGCAGTCTTTAAAATTCAGAGAAAATTGACTGCTTTGAAAATAAATAAACCTGTACATTCTAAGTTATATCAACACCCAGAGAAAAATTATTTGAAGACATTAAAAAAACAACAGTATATTCTGGCATGTCATATCCTAAAGACAACAGAACTGTAAAAAACAAAAACAAAAATTAAACCTGCATTCAATAATCTTAGTAACGATACTGGTATTGTTATTTTGGAAAAGAACAAGCGCCCTTCAGAGAAATGGCTGACTCTAGATCTGAGAGAAGAAATGTTCATGATGAGCCCACAGCATCTTCACTTTGCCAAAAACGATATAGAAGGCAACTTGAGTTTCTCACCCATCAGAGCAACTTTTGGAGATGGATAGTGCAGCAACCTCATTATTGTGAAAGGTGGTAATATAAGGGGAAAAATTTAAGCATTTTTCTTGGTCCTGTATGAAGTGTGTCTCAGTATAACTAAATATGTAGTTGATTAAGTCAAGTTCTTCACAGAGTAATTCTGGTTAATAAATTCTGGTGGTGATGATAAAATCATTAAATCATATTTACGACCCTTGCTATATTAATGATGGTCAATGATTTCAGGTGCTTTAACCTGACATAATCTTAACGTCACTAAAAAAAGGGCAACCAGACCTCACTGCTGCCTCATGGGATGTAAAAGGAAGCATGCACTAATTATGACGTAAGTATGGGCAAAAGAATTGAACCTTGTCTACTTCTAGCCACCAGCAGCATAAACTATGGGAAACAGAGAAACATCTTCAATGGTACCACAAGGAGGCACTAAGGAAAAAACAGGATATGGAAAATTTTATAGGACAAATAACCAATTTAATAAACACACACTATGTCTAATATATACATATGCATGTATGTACATGGACATGTGTTTATTCCCATATTTGTGTACATGTATATGAACATATGTAAATACACATATGTATATGTCTAAGTGTGTGTGTGTGTGTGTGTGTATAAAAGAGAAAAGTTGGGGAGAAATGGTTCATTATTAAAAGGAACTTAAGAGAGCCACTATCCAAATGCAATAGGTGGAACTTGTTTTGAATCCTGATTCGAACAAACTGCCCACAAAAACATTAATTATTAAGACACCGGAGAAATAGGGTAATATTAAAGAATTACCATTAATTGTGTTAGGTATGATGATGATGGTGACTGGGGTTATGGTTAAAAAAAGGAAAGAAAATCCTTACCTGGTAGAAAATTTACTGAAGAATTGATGGGTTAAAAAGGACGTATTATCTGGGATTTGCTTTAAAATAACGGTGACTCATACCTACAGCCCTCCAAGAAAGCTGGATAGAAGAGGCATGAAGCACGGTGAGCAAAAGGGTTTACAGCTGGTGTTGCCACATGATGGATACGTGGAGGCTCATTATACTAGTTTCTTCACCTTTTTTGTATTTTTGATGTTTTCATAACAATTATTTCAACAAAATTTAAAGCAAAAAAGATAATCTTATTAAATGAGAACTCCTACCTTATGGGGTTATTGTGAGCATTACAATGCATATTAACCTTTAATGCATGCAGTATATTGTAAATACTCATTATTATTACAGAAGACAATAAATCACTATTTCCTTAAAATGACTGTAAAACACTGGTGCAAATAAATTCAAACTCTTTTTAAACTATAGAATTTTTCATGGGTATCTGGCTGTACATCTTTGATGAGATATATTCTAAAGACAAAAAGAACTGCAAAAAAAGAAAGAAAAAGTTTAACTGCATTCAGTAGTCTTATTAGTAATAAGAGCCTTATGAATATCATGAACTCTCAATGGGGGTATAAAGGGTGCAGTGCTTCCCAAAATTGAACGGCAAAAAACCATTTTCTTCAGGAAGCATTTTAGAGAAGCAAAGTTCCATGAAAAATGGCACCTTAAATTTGATTATAAACTTTTCTGCTATAAATTTGAAAAAAAGTTTGGCTCTGTAAAAACACCTAATACTTTATAACTTTATTTCTCTATATGTAAAGTTTATCTACTAAGGGAACAATGGAAGATCTAAAATAGGCCAAGATATATTTTGAAATTGTCAGGAATAATGTATTCAAAAATATTTTTCAAAGAATGCAGGCCACATGAGAGAAAGGATTTTGTTATCTTGGTAACTATTAAATCATTATAAAAATCCTATAAAAATCCCTGAGTATGTACCAGTCACTCAATTAATATAACCTATAGGACCTAAAACTGATTTTTAAATCCCACTAAGGCAACTACAATACTGTTTAGGAACAGTGAAGATTCTTAATTTTAATTTATATGGATATGAAATAATTATCTGGTTTATGCTTACAAATAAAACAGACAACGTGACCAACTTTACTTTCCAGGTTTACCTTAGTTCTGAGAGTTCTGGAAATGCATCAGGGACATCTGGCATCTTGTAACCAAAACCATTTTGGCTTGTCTAAAGAAAAGTTTTAAATGATATTAAATTTCAGCCATATTTTTGACTGCTCTCAATTACTAATAAACGTAATCTTTAATGTACTATATCCCATAACTGTTTGCATTATCATATTTTCATCTTCATATCTCACACTGCCTTAGTCTCCCCTTCTTCCTTCAGTCTGTCTTTTTTTCAGCGTCGTATACATAGGATTACTTTTTTTTTTTTTTGGTGAGGGCCATGTAAGTACCTGTGTTAGGTAGAGAACTGGTACTTCTATTTCTTGTCTAAGTATATGGCTGTAGATTTCATTGGTATATATGAATATGTTTCTCTCAAATGAAAGGCATTAAATATAGAAAAGCAGTAATTTAGCAACAGTCTGAATAGTTACATGCCTCAGTCATATGAGATGGTAGGGTAGATGAGCAACCGAGTAGCCACTGTTTGAATATATATGACTTTTTATCCTTGAGGACCCTTGAAAAGTCCTCTTGTAATTTTGTTCATACTACTAACTGTAATTTGTTCCTAACACTCATTAACACAATAAATGAAAGGTTTTGGAAAAACCAAGTCCACTTAGGTCTGTATCTTCTAAATGATTATAAACTCTGAAATTAGTAATGTTGGATATACTGTGGTTTTATACTTGAGTAATGCTATGGGTGATATTCACTGAGGGTTGTAACTGAAAGGTTTTATACCCCTTTAAATGTTTTATGCCCAAAGTATTAGTCTCTCCCTCAGTAACATTCCACATAGCCAACAGTTACCAGCTTAAGAACAGACGAGTTTTTAAACCAGTGGAACACTTGAAGCCCTCAGCGCACGTTAGCAGACCCATCATAATGTGAAACCTGCTGCTCCCACATGACCATTCGTCTGCCTTTGCCCACACCCTATATGGCAGCCAGAGAGATCTACTATAGGCAGCTTCACAAAAATGCCATCCGGTTTATATCTCAATGCCTGTGACAATGTTACTACCTCTCAAAGAATGCCTTATGTATCCCCTTGTTATTCTGGCAAATTAATAATGATCTTTCAAAATCTGGCCTCAAGCATAAATGCATGCATTTGTTTAGCTGCCTCGTTTTTAATGAGTACCCACTATATTCATCAGTATATTTGAGGCACTAAGAAAGTGGTGAAAGAAACCAGAATCACATTTTTTGTAAAGGCAACCTACTAGTTCTACCTTGGTCCCTAGGAGCACTGACCATTCCCCTAACTGTGTCTCTACTAAAACTCTAGCTGTCTCTTCTACTACACTAGAATTAGAAGCTCCATATTTAAAATTATTATTTGTTGGATACCTGTTACTTGAATTGAAAAATGTGATTTAATCTTTTCATATTTTGTGTCTAACTTATTGTCTGGCACACAGAGGCATGTAATAAATGTGTGTTGAGTGAATGTTTCAGTGGCACAAAATATAGATAACTGACGATACCAACCGGTATTGAAGCATCCATTGTGGGAATGGGTAATGGCAGATTTGAAAGGACACCAAATGAAGGAGCGGCAGGCTTAGCTGTGGTATGACTTGTTGTTGAAGAAGAAACAGTGTCAGCAACAGATAAAGAAGTGATACTCCTGTTTGCTTCTTGTGGAGGATATGGAGGAAGAAATGGAAAACCCTGAGAAGCATAAGGAGACATCCCACTTGGGTTACTGTATAGACTGAAGAGAAAAAGAGAAGATCATTACATTAGATTTTATGGATAAAACATGTCAAATTGTTTCTAAATTGTTCTAAATAACAAAAGTCAAGTACTATATAGATGAAATATTATAATGGCAGGTGATATTTATTAAATTATATAATGGAATTAAAGTGGTAAAATATGACCCCCTAATCCAAAAAAAAAGAATTGTAGAACTGTGGTTTCTACAAAGAAGATGATGAGTGCTTTAGAAAGCATGCAATTCAACTGGACAGAGCAGAAGTGGATAGACAGGACATTTTTGAGTTTTCAGCATTCCACTGGTATCAATCAGTATCTCCATAGAGGGAACGGAGAGCAATATTTAATCCAGGACATTTATTCAAGTAGAGGCTAACAGCTTTCTCTGTATTTGTCAAAATCTGACTGAAAGTCAAGACTGCTTTTCTAGAAACTTTTAAAGTAAAATTAAGTGTGCAGATGAGCTTCTAAAATGTTGAAATATTAAAAACAGATGCATATATAAACATGCATGTATATTAGAGTCACACAGCATTATGTACTTTGGATTCAATCACAGAACAATATAGTCAGTATTTATTTTTGCAAGATAACAAATATTTTACATTTAACATTTTTTTCCCCTTAGCAAATTTTAGAGAGAACCAGATCATTAGATTACTCTAAAAAGCATTAGAGTAATTCAGACCTAGATGCAGACTGAGAATCATCTAAATACAATATATGAATAATACAGTGAGTTTATATGGATCAGGCACTCTAGTGTAAAGGATGAGGGACTTACAGTTATGTTTTAAATATTAATGTAATGCTACTAAAATGCTTCCCTTTATATTGAAAAATGTTTCAAAATGTATAATTTTTTATGAGAGTACTATTATTTCATTTAATGACATAACCTGAGTTGGAAATTTTGTGGTAAGAAAACATTTTTTTTTAAATGTATATGAATGACACTAAAATGTATATGGAAAAATAAGCCAGAGTAGAAAGAAAAAAAGCCTGAAAAAGGAAGGTACAGAAATATTAGTCCTGTGATAAAGCAAAACAAATTATAAAACCCTAATACACGCCTGTAATCCCAGCACTTTGGGAGGCTGAGGCAGGCGGATCACGAGGTCAGGAGATCGACATCATCCTGGCTAACATGGTGAAACCCCGTCTCTACAAAAAATACAAAAAATTAGTCAGGCGTAGTGGCGGGCGCCTGTAGTCCCAGCTACTCAGGAGGCTGAGGCAGGAGAATGGCGTGAACCCGGGAGGCCGAGCTTGCAGTGAGCCGAGACTGTGCCACTGCACTCCAGCCTGGGCGACAGAGCGAGACTCTGTCTCAAAAAAAAAAAAAAAAAAACCCTCATAATACAACAAAATTTAAAGCATAATACTAGTGAATGGACAGGCAGATCAATAGAACTAGATACAAAATCCAGGAAAAGCTCAAACACATATAGGAATTGGGATATAACAAAGACAGAATCTCAAATAAATGAAAAATAGAACAGTCAAAAAGTAGTATTGAGACATCTGGAAAAAAGAAGTTGGAGCCAGATCCTCATTTTTACACTAGTGTAACAATCTAATGGATCAAAGTTTAAGTTTTTTTAAAAAACCTTAAAAGAACTAAAGACATCATCGAAAAATTATAACCTTGGGGCAGGAAAGGACTTTCTGTGAACCCAAATTCAGAAGCCATTAGATAAATATGATAAATCTGGCCGGGCGCGGTGGTTCACGCCTGTAATCCCAACTACTTTGGGAGGCCGAGGTGGGTGGATCAGGAGGTCAAGAGATTGAGACCATCCTGGCCAACATGGTGAAACTCCATCTCTCCTAAAAATACAAAAATTAGCTGGGCGTCATGGCAAGTGCCTGTAGTCCCAGCTACTCAGGAGGCTAAGGCAGGAGAATTGCTTAAACTTTGGAGGCAGAAGGTGCAGCGAGCTGAGATTGCGCCACTGCACTCCAGCCTGGCGACAGAGCAAGACTCTGTCGCAAAAAAAAAAAAGAGAGAAAATAGTAAAAGTGACAACATTTTTAAAAATCTACATGACAAAGCCCTTTATAAGACAAATAACAAATGTGGGGGAAAACTTCTATCACAGAGAGAGGGATAATTTCTCTAATACATAAAGAATTCCTACAAACTGATAAAAAGACAAAAAACCCAAGAGCAAAATAGAGACTAGGATAGTATATACAGGTTATGGAAAAGGGAAAGAAAAAAATCTCTAAAACACAAGAAAAAAAAGTTCAGTTTAGCTATTACTAGTAAGATAAATACAACTAAAATTATACTAATGTATTGTATTCTGCCTATCAATTGGCAAAGATCCATTTGATAACCTATTTTGGCAAAGGGTATGGGGAAATAGGGATTGTATAGGAACAGAAACTGGTACAAGTACTCTGGTGGGCAATTTTGCAGCATTTGTCAAAACTACAAATGTGCATTACACTTCTAGAATTTATCCAACAAATAAGCTCACATTTGGGTAAAATATTATTTTAAGGATTATTTACTGGAGCAGCACTGACGGCAATGAAGAAGGATGGGCTTTTGAGGGAGGATTAGAAAAAATGAAAATATCTGTCAGGCTTGCTAAAGACATTATAATACATCCATAAAACAAATACTTTGTGGCCATAAGGAATAATGAGGAAGTGCCTCAGTACTAACATGAAAAACTTTCCAAAACCGTATCATTTAGTGACCACCCACCCCCCCCCCCAAAAAAAAGCAAGGGCAAAATATGCTACCATTCATATAAAAAAGGGGGAAAATACAATACTACATATATTCTCTTGTAGATTAATAAAACAGCTCAGGAATTATATATACACAAACCCAAACAAATAACTTTAGATGCTAATGAGGAAAAAAATTAAGCTGCAAGGGAAAAAGAAGTGACACGGAGATTTTCACTCTATACTCCTTTAGACTTGTTGAATTTTGAGCCAAGTGAATATATGACCCCTACAAAAAATTAAGTTTTCTAATCAGCTTGTTCATTTCAAAGGATGGCTCATCTTTATCTTAAAATTACTTTTATCTAAAGGAATTAGTGATATGTATGTGAATATAATAAGCTATTTAGAAACAATAAAACCAACATGACAGAGTATTTGTAATATCCTTGAATTTAAATCAATAATTCTGACCCAATCTGCTTTGTTTTGAACTCAGTAGCAGGTACAACCCACAAAATAATCTAACAGATGCATCAAACTTGATTTTTAATAACGTGTACTATATCCCAGAACTTATCTGAAATGAAAACAAGTAAACTTTTCAGTTTATATTTTCAAATAAGGTAAATGAGTTTATATCCAACCCTATCACTACAGAAGATAGAAGTATGGGTTTTGAACACACTTTTTATCTGAAAATAAGGACTCAGGGCTCTAGAACATAGATAATAGGAAGAAAAAGATGAGGGGAAGAGGGCTGAAGTACCTGAAGTGGAAGGCTGCTATGACAACAACAACAACAAAAATCTAAAGTGTGGGAGTAGCTTTGGGACCAAGCGGAGGTATAGGCTGGAAGTCCCCTCAGAAGATTAGGAAGGTCTAATGGGCCTCAAAGAGGCTGTTAGGAGGAGCCTGGTGGGCCTTTGGGCAGATGGTCATTGGAAGGAGAACTTTATATTAGTGGAAAGTTTACCAATACTGCTGCATGCAATAATATGGAAAACAGAAAATGTACCTAGTGAATTGGATGATCTAGCTAAGGAGATTTCCAGGCAGTGCTGAAGGTGCCACCTGATTGCTAGCTGGCTGTAGTAAAATGTGAGAAGAGAGAGAAATTAAAGAACTGCTAAATATAAAAGATGAGATTTCCTGGATTTGAAAATAAATTTCTCTCTCATTCCTAGCTTCCCTAAGAGTCTCAAATTAAGAAACATCTCTAAAAGCAAAGTTCAAACCCAGCATGGGCTAGAAGATCCTTTGTTAACACCTCTGAAAGAGCCAAGGCAGAGCCTCAGGGAGCTGTCGAGTAAGAAAAACAGCCACTTAGGGCTTCAAAGAATCTTAAAGACATTGTCTCTAAGCAGCCTCACTGGAAGCCCAACAGCTTATTTGGCAGAGCTTAGTGGGTGTTGCTTTTGTTTAACGAAATGAATGAAAAATGGATTCATAAGAAATCACAAGCCTTTTTTTTATTTTTTGAGACGGAGTCTTGTTCTGTCATCCAGGCTGGAGTGCAGTGGCGTGATCTCGGCTCACCGCAAGCTCTGCCTCCCGGGTTCACGCCATTCTCCTGCCTCAGCCTCCCGAGTAGCTGGGACTACAGGCGCCCACCACCACGCCCGGCTAATTTTTTTGTATTTTTAGTAGAGACGAGGTTTCACCATGTTAGCCAGGATGGTCTCGATCTCCTGACCTCGTGATCCG
Organism: Pongo pygmaeus; assembly: GCF_028885625.2. NCBI lineage: Eukaryota > Metazoa > Chordata > Mammalia > Primates > Hominidae > Pongo > Pongo pygmaeus. The sequence goes on along the minus strand of NC_072380.2, from coordinate 17,304,339 downwards.
CCCGCCTCGGCCTCCCAAAGTGCTGGGATTACAGGCGTGAGCCATCGCGCCCAGCCAATCATAAGCATGTTAAAGGAATTGTGCCATCTTGGGTCTACAAGGGACAGAGAGAGTACCAAATGAAAAAGAGGCTATCAGACCCTTAATTTCTATAGGCAGGAAGCAGGCTGAAAAAACTATGCACTTGGAAACAAGGGCTACATTTTACAGAAAGGAATAATGACACAGAAGGCAGAACCAAGAAACGAGAATCACTCTATGAAGAATCATTTCCATTAACTAAGTCTTAATAAAAAAAAAATTCGCCCAGTTGGATTTCAGTACTGGTATGAACCAGTGGCTCCTGTGTGCTTCCTACTTCCTCTCTTTTGGAATCTATAGTGGTTACCCGAGGCTTGTTCTACCATGTACAGTGGGTGTGTGAGGGGCAGCTACCTTGTCTCTTTAATTCCGTTGTCTTCAGATCAAGAGGAATTGTTCTTCGGGAACACAAGTGAGAAACCTCATCTGTACTTGAATCTGATTTAGATGAAAGAACACAAGCCTGATTCTGTAATAAGATGAACTCTGCAAGTTCTTGGGGAAAGGGGAGTGTGCCTATTCACATATAGGAAAGAGGTGAATTCTTATGGCTAGGAGGAAGAATGTGACAGACTTTATTTTCCAAAATGACCACAACCAGATTTCCAGTCCCATATGCACTTCTCGAACTTTGCTACCCCATCGAGAAATGAAGTCTACTTTCCCTCCCCTTTCAATCTGGGCGGGTCTAGGTGACTAACTTTAGAAAATGCAGCAGAAATGATGCTGAATAACATTCAGGACTAAACCAAAAAAGATAATACAGCTTCCACTTGGTTGGAATGCTCTCTCTCTTGGGATCCTGACCCTCAGATCTCATCCCTGCCATGCGGTGAGAAAGCGCAGGTCACATGGAGATGCCACATATAGATGTATCAGCACTAAAGTCTAACCATGAAGCCAACATTAACTGCCAGACAACACCAGCTAATGCAAAAAGTGGAGCAAAAATGAGTTATTGCCACTGGTCCCTAACCAAATGGTAGATTCTTAAAAAAACATAAATGTCATTATTTCAACCACGAGTTTTTAGGGTAATCTGTTATTCATCTGATATAGTTTGGATGTTTTCCCCTTTAAATCTCATACTGAATTGTAATCCCCAATGTTGGAGGTGGGGCCTGCTGGGAGGTGACTGGATCATGGGGGTGTATTTCTCATGAATACTTTAATGCCATCCTCTTGGTGCTGTCCTTGCCATAGTGAGTTCTCATGAGATCTGACTGTTTAAAAGGGTGTGGTACCTCTCCCCTCCTCGCTCTTGCTCTCATCATGTAATGTGCCTGCACCCGCTTTACCTTCTACCAGGAGTAAAAGCTCCTCAGATGCCAAACAGATGACAATGCCATGCTTCCTGTATAGCCTGCAGAACCCCGAGCCAATTAAACCTCTTTTCTTTATATATTACCCAGTCTCAGGTATTCCTTTATAGCAATGCAAGAACAAGACTAAAACAGTATCCTTAGTACGAGAACATGACTTTATTCAGGAAGCTACTGGAAGGCAGTAAACCAAGAAACTAGGAAATGGCCTGAGAAACGGAAAAACGAAATCTAAGAAATGGAGAATCCAATACAAGAAAGTGGCAAAGGGAAAATCCCAGGACGACAACAAAGGAAATTCCTGGCTGAGAGTTACGCAAACGTCACAGAGAGTAACTCAGAATGGAGGGAAGAAGTGGAGCACTGAATGTGAAGGAAACAATGAAACCTAGATATTACCTTACTGGTTTGATGTGAAAAAAACGGTTTAAAGGATATTTTTCATAGTTGCTAAAAGCTCTGTGGAAATTTAGTAAGATCTTAAAATTTAAGATGATGTGGAAAATGAAGATGATCTAAAACAAAACCAAACAAAATACAAAATGTAGGTAATTATTAATTCCAGAAAAAAGACAAAAAATTCCACCATAAGGGAAATGTAAACATGGTAACATACTTGGCTCAGCAACAGACAATATTTAGAGTCACAGTAATAAATACACCAAATATGGAATAATATTAAAAATCCTGATATAATTTCACTGAGACAATAAGGAGAAAGGAAGTTTAGTGAAAAACAGCTGAAATCTTCATCTACTACAATAGGAGGCCAATAGATAATATCTAAAATGAAAGAATCAAGCGATAGAAGTATGCATACATTATTCAGAAAGATGTAGGTAAACATTAGAAGAAACAGGTAAAAGAGTAAAACAGTTGCCTCTGAAAGTGTGGATGTATTTGTGGGGATGTAGAAATCAGAGGACTGATTTTTAACATCATTTGAATTTTTAAACTATATTTTGGTTAATACATTAAAATACATGCAGACTTTTTTATTTACTAGAAATATACTTACTAAGGAAATGCTGTTGAAGTAGGAGCTAAAACCGGAGGATTCTTCCAAAACTCATCCAACAGACTCTGAATAATTTTTCCAAGATCTGAGTGCATTGTAAACTGAAAGTAACAACACATGATGCTTAAAATCACTTTCAGAAAAAGATTATAAAGTCTCATTAGGATAATGTCACTCTAAATATTAACTTACTTTTGCAGGTCAAGAATTAAATGAAAAAGGATATTAGCAATGAACAAGTTATAACATTTTCTTATAGAATCGATACCATAAATATCTGGTGATTAATAAACAGGTTAGAAGTCCGTTGAATCAAAAATGGAGCCAAAATATTTCCTTACTTGACTATTTACAATAATTTGAGGGTTCAAAGGTAAATACTAGAGTATATGGAAGTTACAATCTTTCACAATCAACCATATCATATTGTAAGAACTTTAAGGCATAGTCTTAAATATTCAATTTTTTAAAAAAGTACTCATGACAAAATGAAACTTTAAATGCATTTCGGATTTCTAAAATATTTAGTAGAAAAGTAATACACCAATTATATTACCCTGAAATAAATTATCCCATATACATACATTGTTTACTAATGGAGAGGTAACATACACTCCTTGTTTATCCATTAAGTGATGTCGTATTGGTGGATAAACACTGATCACTGGTTTTTCCTGAGGAAACTGTGGAGGAAGCAATCTGGTAGAGGTAGAACAGATGAAAAACAAAAACAAAGATAACAAAGGTACATTATACAGTCAAAATCTTAAAACAAAGGTATTTAAAACTAAATTAAATTTTCACACTTTGATATGGGTTATTTAGTAATAAGTGCTCTATTATGGTGTTGTCTGAAAATATGTTTAAGACTAAAATTTGGTAACAAAACTAGTAATTCAACACAGTAAAATCTTAATGTGAAATATGGACATGAATTATAGAATATTCTTCACATCATGCCAATTAGTTGCTTTCAAACACAATATACCAAGCTATGCAAAATCTTAGGTAAAAATTAGATTGGCATTTTTATCAGGTGAACCATACTAGTCCAGTCTGGCTATTTATTGGACCACAGGTTCTAGCCATATAATTTTCTGTGGTTTTTCTACTTTGAGAATGCTGTCACGGCTGGGCATGGTGATGCATGCCTGTAGTCCCAGTTACTTGGGAGGCTGAGGCAGGAGAGCCACTTGAGCCCAGGAGTTCAAGTCCAGCCTGGGCAACACAGTGAGACCCCATCTTTGAAAAACTAAAGTAAGATAAAAATAAATAAAATGCTGTGCAACATTATTTCACTATTTACTGTATTTCTAAAGAGTAAGAGGATAAAATGTAAAGCAGGAGGTCTGAAACATTGTAGCTGTCATCAAGACTTGGTTCTACACGGCTCCCTTCTGAATGCCCCAAATGACACATCTCTCCCAAGCTAGAGGTCAATCACATGGTTTCACGTAAAGAACAGTAAATTTTCAACACATACACACACACACACACACACACAAAAGCGGAAATTTTAACCTTTTTTGAACTACTACAAAACCAAGATTAGTGAGTGAAATCTTAAAAATGAGAGTTTACTGGATATGAAACCCTGTTTCCAAATCTCTAAAACTCAAGAATATTCTACTTAGAATTGCCTCTTTGTTCCCCTGATGGTTCAGACAACTATTTGTTGGTCATACTGTTGAAAAGAAAACTGGGTCCTTGTTGGCCTCTCCTGCTTAGCTCTACCTGGGCATTTGATGAGAGATAAAACTACTTCATTTACAAAGCTGAAGATTTTAAAACTAGTTTGGTAAAAAAGGCACCAAATGGCCTTTGGAGCCCAGTTTGTATCTTGACTATGCTACTTACTAACCCTATTTCTGTAATTTGCCCTAATTTGCAAGGCTGCTGTGAGGATTCAAAAAGCTCACATACACCTGTAATTCCAGCACTTTGGGAGGCCGAGGCGGGTGTATCACGAGGTCAGGAGTTCAAGACCAGCCTGACCAACATGGTGAAACCTCGTCTCTACTAAAAATTCAAAAATTAGCCGGGCGTGGTGGGGCGTGCCTGTAATCCCAGCTACTCAAGAGACTGAGGCAGGAGAATTGCTTGAACCAAGGAGGTGGAGGTTGCAGTGAACCAAGATTGTGCCACTGCACTCCAGTCTGGGCGACAGAGGGAGGCTCCGTCTCAAAAATAAGTAAATAAATAAAAAAGCTCATATATATCAAGTTAACATAGCAGTTATATATTCATGCTTTAATTCACTCATTAGTATTTAATAAGGCCTCCTATGTACAGGCAGTATGCTAGGCAAGGAGAACGTGAAGGTGAATAAGGTAAGGTTCCTGTCTTCAAGTTAGGTGCCTTCTTATCTGGCTCAAACACTTGCTCTAGCAGCAGCCACTTAATGTAACCTCAGGTAATCACAACCTTTTCACACTACAGCCTCATAACTGCATTTAAGGCTAAATTGCTACTTCAGCAATCACTTTGTCCAACTTTTTGTAACTTAAGTAAAACCCTCATAATTATATTTTTAACTTTTTTGTTTTTCTTAAAAATGATCAGCAAATCAAATCTAACCTTGAACTTTCTGCTTGATGTAGTATGTCTGTTGCTGAAATTTGGAATATTTTAACTTGTTTCTGATTTAAAGGTGAATCTATCTCTAATGGCTTTATATATATAACCCCTTTGTTTTTTATTATCATTTTTCAGCATACCTCCAGCTAAGATTTTAGTGCTAATCAATAAAAACAATTACAGTACTAAGAATTAGTATTGCACATTTTTATTGCATTTCCTCTTTTCTAGTTTCTTTCTTATAACACTATAACAGTGATGGCTTTTGAATATTTGTATTTCACTGAATTGTGCACTATTTTATAAATTATAGTTACTTGAAATAAGTTCACCTTAAAAGTTTATTTCTAATAACTAAGAAACAAAACAATAAAAAAACTGTTAAGTCCTTTTACACGAAAAAGTAGGATACAATTCTACTCACATATTAATGTTAATTGTCAGGTTGTTTATGGTGAATGGCAATCTGTATTCCACATCTTTCTGTATTTCGGCTATACTGCAGGAGAAAATTTAAAAAAATTTACCCAAAGTCATGAAACCATTATTGTTAAAAACGAATGTTAAGTGCTAGAATCTACTAAAACTACCTTTATTTTTAATCACAGAATCTGGATAGCCAGCATAACTTGTATCTTGAGGGGAAGGAAAATGATCATAGTTAGAAAGGCTCATCAACTAAGCATACAGTAACATTCTGAACTATCCAGGGGAAGGGAGATGATTGAGGTAAAGAGGCAAGAAAAAACTCTTCATTAATGCTACACTGATTTACTATCACTCTATCCAATTTACCATTGGCAGAAGCAATTGTGTGTTCTCTGGTTAATACAGGTGAGCAAGCCATCTGGGTTTTAACTGCCACTATCCAGCAATATTGGCAGCTGGGGAAGTCTGGGTCTTAACAGCTTGAGCTTAAAAGTCTAGATGAGATGCATCCTACAATCTTATGACAGAGGATGCTGGCTGCTTTCCAAAAACAAATAGCCCCTTTTTTCTAAGTGGAGAAGCCTGATTTTATTCTGGCTAGCAATGTTCTAGTTAGTTCTTATAGCTAGTTGTTGCTATAGACTTAAATCCCATCCAGTAGAATGTACAGGAAAGTTGTAGGGAGAAATTGTGGGAAAATATCTTAAAGGGAACAAAATAATAGACAACTGATATGAGCGCACTTTGCCCTTCCTGCCTTCCTTCTACTGCCTCCTTGGATCTAGGAACTAGACTTCTCATAGCCATTTTGTCCCATGAGTGACTCTGAGAATTGAAGCCATGCACTAAGGAAAGCTAGGCAGAAAGAAAGAAGCAGCTTGGGTCCTTGATGACTATGAAATTGTCAAACTCTGAATTTCCTTTATGTGCGAGAAAAATAAACTTTTATCTTGTTTTAGCCACCATTCTTGGGTCTTTGGTATTGGCAGGTAATATAATTCTTGGCTTCTAAGTCCCTGATACTTTAACATTCTACATTCATAATTTTGTTTTATTGTTATTTGCAGGCATATTATTATTACAACTATAATACATTAAGCAAGTCTTTTGGGGGCTCACTTGAAATGCTAACCAATATTCATGATATTTCCAAGGGGGAAAATGCTAAGTAGTATTAATGAGGTGAGGGTGCAGAGGAAGCTTAATATTGAAATGGACATGAAACTTCCTCAAGCATGAATACCCTTCAAAGGCCTAGCTTATGAATAATGATTTGCTTTTTGTTCTTTTGGATGTTTCATCTAACAGCTTTATAAAACCTCTTATTTCCCTCTGTTTTTGGTCCTTTGATAAAAACCCAGCCTCTAGGATATGTAAATCTTAAGATAGCTTAAAAGATTCAAAAGTGTTGGGATGGAGTTACAGAAAAACTGTAGATGTACATAAGCTTTCCTCTCTGATATCCTATGAAATGGAGTTATCATTTAGAAGAAACGATTAAGAAAAGACTCAAGTGGATACTCAATATTAGGACTTGAACAGTTTTTCTGGAAGTTTTTCTTTGGGAATTCGGTTTGGACTGAAAAACCTCCTCCCTTGTATGAACACCACATAATCAACAGAATGGCCTAAGTTTTTTATTCCTCTACATTATTTTAGAACCTGAAGAGGTCACTGTTCAAGGAAATAAATACTGGTCACAAAAGCATCCACCAGTTCAAAGTCAACTAGAGCATCTTAGTGATTAAGAGCACTGCCTCTCAAGTCAGGCTTCCTGGGTTCAAATCCTGTCTTTACCATTTATTTACTGTCATGGTTAAGTTAAGCCTTTTCTCTCAAATGGGAAAGGGAGATGTTAAAAAATATCTACCTACCTAAAAGATTTGTTAGATTACGCAAAATAATCCATGTAAATCCCCCAACATAGTACCAGGCAAGTAAGTGTTCAATAAATGTTAGCTACTATTAAATAGGCATTTAGAACATGCAAGTTGGTCCCTCTCTAGATTTATAGTACCAAAGTTTTTTGTTTGTCTTTTTGAAACGGAGTCTCGCTCTGTTGCTCAGGCTGGAGTGTGGTGGCACGATCTTGGCTCACTATAATCTCTGCCTCCTGGGTTCAAGCATTTCTCTTACCTCAGCCTCATGAGTAGCTGGGACTACAGGTGTGTGCCACCACACCCAGATATATATATATTTTGTAGATAAGGGGTTTCACCATGCTGGCTAGGCTGGTCTCGAATTCCTCACCTCAAGTGATCCACCTGCCTTGGCCTTCCAATGAAGTTTAACTCCTCAGTTTTTCAGACATTGTTCAGATATTTACAGAAAATTTTCATTGAAAACATATTAAAATAAATTTGATTTAAATAATTTTTATCTAAATAATTGGTTAGAAATGTCCAATTCATTTTCTCCAGTTATACTGATGGCAGTTTCTAAAATTTTTTTATGAGTTTTCTTCACAGACTAGGTATCACAAATAACAGAAGGTGATACTTATAATATTAACGAGAGCTGAACCATCAACAAATTCCAAAACAAGTTAATCATGGCAGTCTAGAAATGCATTTTGATTAGCTGCATTAGATAAAACAACAGATAAGTACTTGTTTTACTTAATTAAAACAGGAATAATTCCCTGAATATTCATCACAAATGTGATTTTGAATGTTGCTATTTTAATACTTTTAAAAAACTTATTCCAAAACATTCATTCTCATTAAAAAAAGTTATCACCAAAAAACCACTGTTAACATATTGCTGTATAATCTTCTAAACTTCTTTGTACATTCATAGCCCTATTTAAAATAAAAATATAATTACACTGTACATCAATTTTGTAAGTTACTCTTTTTCCACTCAATTGTGATTATCTTTCCAAATCAGTAAATGTTATTTTACAATATCTTTTTTTTTTTTTTTTTGAGACGGGGTTTCACTCAGTCATCAGGCTGGAGTGCAATGGCGAGATCTCGGCTCACTGCAACCTCTGCCTCCCGGGTTCAAGCGATTCTCCTGCCTCAGTCTCCCGAGTAGCTGGGACTACAGGTGCGCACCACCACACCCAGCTAATTTTTGTATTTTTAGTAGAGACAGGGTTTCACCATGTTGGCCAGGATGGTCTCGATCTCTTGACCCCGTGGATCTGCCCGCCTCAGCCTCCCAAAGTGCTAGGATTACAGGTGTGAGTCATTGTACCCAGCCTACAATATAATTTTTAATGGCTGCATAATGTTGTAGTATATGGTCATACTATTATTTAAGCTATTTTCTACTATTAGATATTTAGATTGTTTGCAGCTTTTACTCTTATAAACCATGCTTTGAGAAACATTCTTATAGCCATATCTTTATACTGGCAGTGGTACTATTTTCAACGTAAATACACACACACACACACACACACACACACACACACACATTTTAAAGTAATATTTTAATCACACCACAAGAGAAAATTTAAATGACCTGTAAATTAATAATTTCGTTTTCTAGTTTCTCTGGGAGAAGACAATTATTATGGTTTTACCTCAGTGGCTCTGAATTTGTTGGGGCTAAATAAAGGTGTAATAATAAATAACTTTGTTATTAAGAATATAGATTAACTGGCATCCTCATTTCTTTGATAGTCCCCCAAATGGAAACAAATAGACCTTAACATGCAATAGAGATTTCAAGTTCCAAAATGGTGTCATAGAAGCAAGATGGCTTCACTTACTGTCACAGAAAACAACAAATATGTAACACTAAGATTAACACCAACAACATCCCAGAATCAAATATGAGGATCAGTCACTTCTCAGGGCCACAGAGAAGGGAAAAAACTCTGAGTAGATGGTAAGACAATCGGACTTCCATATCTGTGATGCCTCTCCCCACAATCTTCCCAGCAACAAGCATACAAAAAATTCCCTCGACTCACGATTTCTACACTGGAAAAAGTAAGATCGAGGTGGACAATCGGCTTCCCCACCATTTTTGGTTCCCTGGCAGGAGACTCATCCCTGCCTCAACTCACCGGAAGCATCATGAGGACTGAAGGGAGAAATATCCCTGAGGACAGCCAGAGACAAAGGGGAGAGGCAAGACTACCATCCTCAACCCTGGAAACTGCTCTGTCTGCAGCCAAAGAAAACACCAAATCAGAGTGCCTATTCAGCAGCTCCATGTTGTAGGAGATATGTTCCACAAATACCATGGGCAGGAACCCTTTGCCAGCCTTCCCACACTGTTGGGATACCCCCTTTGGGAGCTCGCCCATTAGAGATGGGCAGTGCTCCAGGTACTTACTAGAGCCAAGGCAAACCTGGGTTTAAAGTGCCACTGAGAACCAAAAAGGAGGCAGCAACCTTACAGTAAAGAGTCTTTAAGCAGATATATTTAATAAAACCAAAACAAGCCAGAGAGAGAAGACCAGAATAAATAACTAATTCTTCGAAGTAAAGACATAGATGCACATCCGCAGGAAATGAGCAAACAGGGAGCCTGACTTCCCTAAGTGGACGAAGCAAAGAACAAATGACTGACCCTAATGAGATAATAATATGTGAGCTCTCTGAAAAAGAATTTAAATAGTTGTTTTAAGGAAACTCAGTGATCTCCAAGATAAAACAAAAAATTCAGAAATTTATCAGAGAAATTTAATAAAGAGATTTAAGTAATAATAAAAAATTAAACAGAAATGTTGGAACTGAGAAATAGATTTGCTGAACTGAAATACATTAGAGGCTCTCCATGGCAGAATGGATCAGGCAGAAGAAACAGTCAGTAAGCCTGAAGACAGGTTATTAGAAAATATGCAGTAAGAGAAAGAAGAAAAAAGACTGAAAAGAAATGAAGACCACCTACAAAACACAGAATATTGCCTCAGAAGACCACATCTAAGAATTACTGATGTTCAAAAGGAAGTTGAGCCAGAGCAATGGGTAGAAAGCTTATTCCAAGAAATAGTCACAGAAAAACTTCCAAAGCTTGAGAAAGACATAAATATCCAGTTACTGGAAGGTCAGACACACTGAACAAATCTGACACAAATAAGGCTGCCCCTAGGCATATAATCATCAAATTCTCAATGGTGAAGAACAAAGAAAGGATCCTAAAATCAGCAAGAGGAAAGAAACAAATAACATAAAAAGGAGCTCTAATTTGTCTGGCAACAGACTTCTCAATGAAAACCATATAGGCCAGAAGGGAGTGAAACAACATTTTCCAAATGCTGAAAGGAAAAAAACAAACAAACACTTGCCATCCAAAAATACTGTAACTAGCAAAGTTATCTTTCAAATATGAAGGAGAGTCAAAGTCTTCCCCACATAAATAAAAGCATGGAGAATTCACCCCAAGACCCATCTTATAAGAAATGTTAAAGGGAGTTCATCAGTCTGAAAGAAAAAAACATTAACGTGCAAAGAGAAAACATCTGGAGGCATGAAATCCACTGGTAAAATTAAGTACACAGAGAAACCCAGAATCCTCTAATACTGTAATTATGGTGTGCAATCCACTTATAACTCCAGTATGAGGTCCAAAATAAAAATATATCAAAAACAACAATAGCTACGACAACTTGTTAAGAGATAGGTAATATAAAAATCTGTAATTGAGACAATTAAAAGTCAAAATGTTGGGGAGAAGGAGTTAAGGCATAAATATTTTAGTTTCTATTCTTTTCTTTGTGATCTAAGTTATCGTCTCTTTGAAATAACGTATTACATGTACGTTTTTTGTAAACCTCATGAAAACCACAGTGCAAAAACCTATAGTAGATTAACTAAAAATAAAAAAGCAACAAATTAAAACATACTACCAAAGAAAGTCACTTAACTACAAAGGAAGACAGTAAGAAAGGAAGACAGGAGATTAAAAACAACCAGAAAACAAGCAACAAAATGGAAGAAGTCCTTACTTATCAATAATTAATGAAATGGACTAAATTCTCCAATTAAAAGGCATTAAGTGGCTGAATGGATAAAGCAACAAGACCCAAGAATATGTTGCCTACAAGCAACCCACTTCATATACAAAGACACACGTAGACTGAAAATGAAGGAGTAGAAAAAGATATTTCGTGCAACTGGAAACCAAAAGAAGCAGGAGCAGCTATACTTATATCAAATAAAACAGACTACAAATCAAAGACTATAAAAAGAATCAAAGGTCACTATATAAAATGATAAACGGGTCAATTCAGCAAGCAGATATAACAATGACAAATATCTATGCACCCAAAACCAGAGCTCCAAAGTACATACAGCAAACATTAATGAACCTAAAGAGAAAGACAGATTGCAGTACATTAACAATAGGGGACTTTCACTCTACTATCAGTAATGCAAAGATCATCCAGACAGAAAATCAATAAAGAAACACCAAAGTTAAACTTCACGTTGGACCTAATAGGCCTAATTGACATTTACAGAACAGTGCACTCAATTACTGCAGAATGTTCTTTTCATCAGCACATGGAACATTCTCCAGAACAGAACATATCTTAGGCCACAAAACAAGTCTGAACAAACTCAAAGAAATCAGAAATTACATCAAGTATGTTTTCTGACCACAATGCAATAAAACTAGAAAACAATAACAAGAGGAACTTCAGAAACTACACAACCACATGGAAATTAAACCTGCTGCTGAACAGCCAATGGGGTGACAAAGAAATTAAAAAGGAAATTTAAAAAAGTCTTCAAACAGATGAAAATGGAAATAGAACACACTAAAATCTATGGGATAAAGCAAAAGTGATACAAAGAAGAAAGTTTATAGCAATAAATGACTGTATCAAAAAAGTAAAAAGACTTCAAATAAACAACCCAACTATGCACTTTGATGAACTAGAGAAGAACCAAACCTAAAAGGAGAAAAAAATATAAATATCAAAGCAGAAATCAATAAAGTTGAGACCAAAAATACAAAAGATCAAGAAAATGAAAAGTTGGTTATTTGAAAAGATAAAATCATCAAGCCTTTAGCTAGATGAACTAAGAGAGAAGACCCAAATAAATGAAGTCAGAATGAAAAAGGAGATGTGACAACTGAGACCACAGAACTATAAAGAATCATTAGGCACTACTATGAATTATATGCTAAAAAACTGGAAAGCCTAAAAGAAAGGAATAAATTGCTGGACACATACAACCTACTAAGATTAAACCATGACAAAATAGAAAACTTCAATAAGCCAATAATAATGAGATTAAAGCCATAAAAAAAAGTCTCACATCAAAGAAAAGCTGAGGACCTGATAGCTTCGCTGGTGAATTCTACCAAACACTTAAAGAACTAATAACAATTCTACTCATGCTTCAAAAAAATTGAAGACGGACTACTTCCAAACTCATTCTACAAGATCAGCATTACCCATAGAAACAAGAAAAAAGAAAACTACAGGCCAATATTACAGATTAACATACATACAAAACTCCTGAACAAAATACTAGCAAACCAAATTCGACAAAACATTAAAAAGATCATTCACCATTATCACGTGGGATTACCCCAGGAATGCAAGGACAGTGCAATATATACACAAATCAATAAATGTGATATATCCATTAACAGAACCAAGAACAAAAAACATATGATTGTTTCAACAGATGCTGAAAAAGCACTCAATAAAATCCTTTGTGATTACAACCCTCATCAAACTGGGTATAGAAGGAACATACATCAAAATAATAAAGGCCATATATAACAAACCATAGTTGACATTATAGTGAATGTGGAAAAACTGAAGGCCTTTCCTCTAAGATCTAGAATAAGACAAGCATGCCCACTTTCAAACTTTTATCCACTACAACAGTGGAAGTCTTGGCCAGAGCAATTAGGCAAGAGATAGAAATAAACGGCATCTAAAATGGAAAACAGAAGTTAAATTAGCCTTGTTCGCAGATGACACAATGTTACGACTGGAAAAACCTAAAGACTCCACCAAAAAAAACAGACAAACAAAAAACCTGTTAGAACTGATAAACCAATTCAGTAAAGTTGCAGGATACAAAATTAATATACAAAAATCAGTGGCATTTACATATGCTAACAATAAACAATCTAAAGAAAAAAGTAATCCTAGTTACAATAGTTACAAAGAATATAAAATACCTAGCAAACAATTTTACCTAAGAAGTGAAAGATCTAAACAAGGAAAACTATAGAACACTGATGAAAGAAATTGAAGAGGACACGTACAAAAAAAATGGAAAGATATTCCATGCTTGTGGCTGGAGGAATAAATACTGTTAAAATGACAATACTACCCAAAGCAAATTACAGATTTGGTGCAATCCCTAGCAAAATACCAATGACATTCTTCACAGAAATAGAATCAATCATAATTTTTTTTTAAATTATACTTTAGGTTCTGGAGTACATGTGCAGACGTGCAGTTCTGTTACATAGGTATACATGTGCCATGGTGGTTTGCTGCACCCATCAACCCGTTGCCTACATTAGGTACTTCTCCTAATGCTATCCCTCCCCTAACGCCCCCTGACAGGCCCCGGTGTGTGATGTTCCCCTCCCTGTATCCATGTGTTTTCATTGTTCATAATCCTAATATTTATATGGACCCACAAGACCCTAAATAGCTGAAGCAACTCTGAGCAAAAAGAACAAGGTTGCAGGCATCACACTATCTATCCAGCTTCAAAATTTACTGCAAAGTTATAGTAACCAAATCACAAGCTACTGGCCTAAAAACAAACACATAGACCAATGGAACAAAACAAGGAACCCAAATACAATTTACAGCCAACTCATCTTAACAAAAGCACCAAGAACATACAATGGCGAAAGGATGATGTTTTCGATAAATGGTGCTGGGAAAACCGGGTAACTATATGCTAAAGAATGAAACTAGACCTTATCTCTTACCATACACAAAAATCAAATAAGAATGGATTAATGACTCAGATCTAAGACCTGAAACTATGAAACTACTAGAAGAAAACATTGAGGAAATGCTTCAGGACATTGTTCTAGGCAAATAATTTTGTGTAAGACCTCAAAAGCACAGGCATCTAAAGCAGAAACAGATAAATGGGATTACATCAAGCTAAAAACCTACACAGCGAGGCCAAGGCGGGTGGATCCCGAGGTCAGGAGTTTGAGAGCAGCCTGACCAACATGGAGAAACCCTGTCTCTACTAAAGATACAAAATTAGCCGGGCGTGGTGGTGCATGCCTGTAATCCCAGCTACTTGGAAGGCTGAGGCAGGAAAATCGCTTGAATCCGGGAGGCGGAGGTTGTGGTGAGCCGAGATAGTGCCATTGCACTCCAGCCTGGGCAACAAAAGCGAAACTCCATTTCAAATAAATAAATAAATAAATAAATAAATAAAACCTACACAGCAAAGAAACAAAGTAAAGAGACAACCCAAAAAACGGGAGAAAACATTTGTAAACTATCCATCTGACAAGGGATTAACCACCAGAATACATGAGGAGTTCAAACAACTCAAAAGCAATAAAACAAATAATGTGATTTAAACATTGTCAAAAGATCTCAACAAACATTTCTCAAAAGCAGCATACAGGGTGTGGTGGTGTGCGCCTGTAAACCCAGTTACGTGCAAGACTGAAGTGGGACTGCTTGAGCCCAGGAGTTCCAGATTAGTCTGGGCAACACAGTGAGACCCTGTCTCAAAAAAAAAAAAAAAAAAAAAAAAATCATTTTACCCCAGTTAAAATGACTTTTATCAAAAAGCCAGGCAATAACGAATGCTGGCAAGGATTTGGAGACAGGGGAACCCTGATACACTTCTGGTGGGAATGTAAATTAGTACAACTAATTTGGAGTCTGCTATGGAGAACAGTATAGAGGTTCCTCAAAAGACTAACAATATCTCTGCACCTTTAGAACCTTGAAAAAAAAAAATGAAACTGCCATATGATTCCGCAATTCTGCTACTGGGTATATTGCCAAAATAAGGAAAAAAAAATCAAAGAGACAGCTGCACTCCCACGTTTATTGCAGCACTATTCACAACAGCCAAAATATGTAATAAACTTAAGTACACATCAACAAATGAATGGATAAAGAAAATGTGGCATAATACACAACAGAATATTATCCCACCATAAAAAAGGATGAAATCCTGTCATTTGCAGCAACATGAGTGGAACTGGAAGTCATTATTACGTTAACTGACATAAACCAAACACAAAAGACAAACATTGCATACGTGAAAGCTAAAAAAGTAGATCCACAAAGAAAGAAAGTAGCGTGATGGTTCCAGACACCAGGAAGGGTAAACAGGAGGGGAAATGAAATTAATTAGTGAGTTTAAATATACAATTGATAAAAGAAATAAGACCTAGTGTTTGTACAGCTATCATGTATCAATTTTAAAAGATTTAAAAATGCAAGAGGCATTAGTTATGAAGCTTCCTTTTACAGAACAAACAATAATTTATCACTTAGTTTATACACACACACACACACACACACACACACACACACACACATATATTTAAGATGAAGTCTCACTCTTCTTGCCCAGGCTGGAGTGCAATGTCGCGATCTCAGCTCACTGCAACCTCTGCCTCCCAGGTTCACGCGATTCTCCTGCCTCAGCCTCCGGAGTAGCTGGGATTACAGGCACCTGCCACCACGCCCGGCTAATATTTACATTTTTGGTAGAGACAGGGTTTCACCATGTTGGCCAGGCTGGTCTGGAACTCCTGACCTCAGACGATCCACCCGCCTCAGCCTCCCAAAGTGCTGGGATTACAGGCGCTCAGTGAGCCACTGCACCCGGCCCACTTAGTTTATATTTTGTATTTATGTTCATATTTAGTTTGATTTCATAAGACTCAGTTTAACTGAACACCAACCATATATCCAGCATCCTGCAAGGAAATGGAAATACAGAGATGAATATGGGGTGGTTTGTGCTCTGAATGAGCATGCGGTGTGATGAGAAACTCAAGTTACTAAAAGGATCAATGAAAGATAATGATATCATGCATTTCCCTCAGTGTTGGGTAACTCAAGTAATGTTTATAGGTGAATCTTGCAAATAAAAGATTCAAGTGCTTAGAATGGAGAACAGACAGACAAACATCCTATCTAAATCTCCATGATTTAGATAAAAAAATCAAAACAGATTTTTTATTTTTAATTATTATGGCTACATAATAGTTATACATATTTATGGGGTACTTGTGATGTTTTGATAGAAGTACAAAACAGATTTTTACAAAGCAAATCCATAACAGTGCTGAAAAGCAAAAACTACCATACACAGATAAATTTTGAGGAAACTGACAAACAGAAAGGATTACATGTAAGGAACGAGTGAACATTTAAAAAAAAAGAAGAAGAAAAAGAAAGTAAACAAGGAAAAAAAATCACAATCCAAAACATAAGACCAATATAAAGTTTGGAGCAGTTTGAAGGTCCTCTAAGCCCTTGAACCAGGTCAATGCAAACCAAGAGTTTGGGGGTAAGAATGCAGGTCAGGAGCATTTTTCAGAGTAATTAATCAACAGGGTGACATACGTGGAGCAGCAGGTAGGCTAGGGAACTAGCCTCTTTTCCTAGCTTGTTTCCAGCTTGTTGCTGGTAAACAGCAGTAATATTTGCATTCAGATTAACACAGAGATAGCCTCTAAACTAGCCGAGACTCCTCAGGAAGTTACTAATCCCATGACAGCTACTGACTCCCCAGGAAGCCTCTTTTTCCAGAAGGTCACTATCAACTTGCCCTACTTAAGGACTCGTCATTCTTATTCTTCATCACCAGAAGCAGACTATGGTAAACAGAGTAAGTATTCACCAACAAGTCAACAGGGAACCTCAAATACAGAAACGAGAACGTCATAAAGGTTTGAATAAAACAAAATCATGCAAACTGTGCACCAAATTCAACAAATTGAAACATAAAAACAAAAGAGCAAAGACAAGATGACTATAAATTTATGTAATATCATCAGAACAACAAAAGAAAATAGCACTTGCACACACACACATATATACACAGCTGATATAAGAATGAAAAAGTAAGAAACTGGAAATTTAAAACAAACAGCTCCAAAAATGGTTCAGTGTTGTCTGGAAAATCCTTCATACTATAGCTGTCTCTTGGAGAATGCTGATCCACTTTAGCACATTAAAGATTTTGAGAAATTCCAAAGTAAATTGTGTTTGTTTTCGAAATCTGTGTAACATGGAGCACTTATTTCACTTTTTTTTAATAGAACACATGATAATGACTGAGTTGTACAAAGAGCTATGAAAACACAGAAGAAAGCACCTAATCTAGCGGCAGTGGGGTCTTCTGGAAAAAATAATATCTGGGTTACATTTAAAAGAGTTAATACTCAGAAAAGTGAATCAGGGAAATAAAGTGTACATTTTAAATGGAGAAGCGCTATCAGAAAAGCTTCAGATACAAAATAACACAAGTTCTCCAAAAGTCTCCATAGCCTTTGCCATATATGAAACGTTACATTCTGTTTGTTGATATCTTTCCACCAGTCACATCACCATCTTCTGTGACAACCAGGAATCAAGTTAAGGTGGCTGGCCTTTTTTGACAAGAGTTAGGAAACTACTGAAAGGAGTGACATGGTCAAGTTTGAATTTTAGAAAGATTACTCTGGCAGCAATGTGGAAGAAAAGGTAGAGGGAAAAAGGCTGGAGGCAGAGAGAACTGTTAGAACCTCGTGGTAGTAGACATGGAAGACTGAATGGAAATGAAAGAGGGCACAGGTTTTCGGCTTAGGTGAGCAAACAGCAGAAATGGTTTGGAAGGAGTTCAGGTTGGGGGAGGGGCAGACGTGGCTGATTTAACTAGCAATGGAGAAATGACTGCCTTATCATAACTTTTTTTTAAAGCAGTAACAGACTAATATTTCTAATGAGAAAATTAACTGAAGATAGTACTTGAGCTGTATGATATTTCTTAAATGATACCATGCTTTATTGCATTATATGCTCTGCAATTATACGTCTTAATCACTGGTTACAAATACACAATATAATTTAATGTGTCAAAGTTTTCACTTAATTACAGGATTGATACACATAATTTTAAAGTTTACTATATAGAGCTCAAAGTGCATTTATAGAGTCAAAATGTTGATATTTTGTAGATTTCTGTAGCTTCAATGGGCTAAGGCATAACAGATGCTTGTGGAATTTTTTATTACAACAAGTTAATGTTATTTCCTTCCATAAAGAAGTTTTCCTATCAAATAACTACACCAGCGAGGTAACACACATGAATGAAGGCAGCTGCTTGTAGTCTAACAGGGAGTGAATTGCAAACTAGTGAAATGGGTAGTGGGCAGCCCAGCAAAGGAGACATGTACTCTTCAGCTTGAAGCAAATGTGGCTATGTGGAAACCAATCTTTCCAGATTTTCCATTTTAAAAGAAGAGTTAGAGACGACAGAGGACATAGGGGAAATCTTCTGCCTTTTAATTTTGCTATGAACATAAAACTACACTAAAAATAAAGTCTATTAAATAAAGAAAAATTGGGCTGGGTGTGGCAGCTCATGCCTGTCATCCTAGCACTTTGGGAGGCCAAGCCAGGCAGAGCGCTTGGGCCCAGGAGTTTGAGAGACAAGCCTGGGCAACATGGCAAAACCCCATCTCTACCAAAACAACAACAAAAACAATTAAACGTATGAGCCGGGCGTGATGGCATGTGCCTGTAGTTCCAGCTACTTGGGAAGCTGAGGTGGGAGGATTGCTGTGGTAAGCTGTGATCGTGCCACTGCACTCTACCGTGGGTGACAGAGTGAGACCCCGTTTCAAAAAATAAATAAATAAAAAGGAAACTTGGAAATTTTAATACAAAAATTGCAAATTTTGACTGTTCATAATAAATCCTTTTCATAAAAATATATAATATTCAACGTGTTGAAACACAGACATACACATCCCCTCATTACAATATCTCTTGTGTTACCAAGTTTGTGTGTGAGTCCTTATGAGCTGAGAATGAATTCTATAAAAATAAGAGCATGGAATTTAAGCTTACTCAGAATCCCATGAGATGGGGGGACAAAGTCTTACAGCTGTGATCAAGAGGTTAAGCTTAGCAGCTGTCGGGGAGAACTATACAAGAGCTGACTCTACAAGAAGTTTTAAGGCTAAACATTTAGGCAATCAGAACAATGGAATCCGGAGACTGGCAGCAAAAGAAAATATTAAAACAAATTTTAAAGACTATGGAGAATGGCACTACTATTTTAAAGATACGGACAAGAACAAAATACAATAACAATTGCTGTTTACATCTCCTGTGTGCAAGATAATATTTTAGGTTTTTTACCTGCATCATGCCTAATTTTATGAAGAAACTAACTCTCTGGACTTGCTTTCTAAATGGAAAGTCAGAAGTAGTTCCGCCAGAGACAGATGAGTTGTAGGTAGGCTTATGAGACATCTATAAACAATAAGCTGGCTAGAAGCTTATAGGCTAAGAGGCAAAGATTTCAAGCACACTGATTCTATGCAGTAGAAAGAAGGAATGTAATTTGTCCTATGCCTACTATGTGCTAGATACTCTTCCAAATGTCTTACATATATTATTTAGTTATCAAAAATCCTGCATGACAGGAACCACAATTCCTGATTTTACAGATAGGAATTGGAGGATCACGGTTGTCTCATATAACAATATCCAAAACAGGAGACATTTCTTCCTCCCAGTCATTTCTTACTATTGCTGAGAAAACATTTTGAGTAGCTCCCCAGCAGACTTCCCCTCCAACTCCCACTAACCAAGAGTCCTGCTTCCACAGTAACTTGGGGGGAAAGGTGACGAGACCATCATCACTGGCATAAACAATCCTTATTCACCTCTAGTGGAGGCTGGGTCGAAAGATCCCAGCCTCCACAAAGTATGGGCCTTGCAGAGGGAAAAACCAACAGTGTCCATAAAGTCGGCTTCCTCAGGAAGTATAAGAAACAGAATTAGTTCTACTCCTGTCCATAAAGTCAGGAATTTTGGTGATAAACTGAATACTGTGGTAAGTGTTACTTAGAAGAGAGAACATATTACTTGAGCCCAGGATATATAATTTCTAGTTTCCATTTTCACAGCTGATTTAAACACTTTGGTTAAACACTTTTTTGTGTGTGTCATCTATGACAGTTATCTCATTTGCCCTGCATATTGGTGAGACTCAGATGAAAAAATTTACATAAAATTCACCTTTTTTTTTTTTTGTAGAAGACTGAGGTAGCTGAGGAGATAAGAATTTAAGGCAACTAAAAAGTTCACAATCATTAGAGAAAGGGACAAAAAGAGACTGCTGCAGTGCAATTTTCAGAATTACAAGGGGTTAAAAATGGAAGGGAGATGAGAGAATGGGGTAGAGAAAGGTTACTCAGTAGGGCAGAAGAAAAGATACTTTCACTGCCAAAAAAAGATATTCACCTATTGAGCTTACATTTGGAGCTTACATTTATGAAGAGACATAAAACGAAACAAGAGGGAGGTGGGCAGCATGTAACAAGATATTGATATTCCTCATGTAACAAGTTTTTGTACTGCTCATAAAAAAAAAAAACACTGGAAATTCTTTCAACTTTTACACACCACACCTTTAGAATAACCAATCAGTGTCTGTTTGCACAAAAATCTTTTAAGTGTAAGTTGTACCACTAATTTAGGTAATCAGGCACCATATTGCCAGTATTGGGGCTCACAAAACAATACCCCAAAATATCGCACTTTGGCAGGCTGATTACTTTGAATTAAAGGAGTCTGGCGGGCCTCAGAAGTAAAGCTCTCTCTGACCACCTCCTGCCCCTCTTTCTCCCTTGAAGAAGTCATAGAAACCAGAATTCCTCCTCCCCTGGGCGGTATATTACAAACTAGAACCCTTCTTCCCTACAAAAAATCTAGAAAGGTCACTTTCCCTTCCGCCCTGAAGACCCTCACTCCATAGGAGTCTGGGCCCATCCACTAGAGGAGGAGGTTATACAGAGAAGCCAAGAAAAATCTGAACAAACAGGCCTTGGTGGGTTTCCCCCTCCTCTGTCTATTACCATTACCATACTCTTTTTGTCCAATCACATTTCTACATGGCTGTCCATTCTTCATTGAACCTAATCATAAATACAGACAGTTTTCCTTGGGTCTTTGGGGCTTCATTTCTGAAGGCTCCCATGCAGTGTAAAACTTGGATTAAATAAATCTGTTATGCTTTTCTCTTGTTAACCTGTCTTTTGTTATAGGAGGGTCAGCTGTGCCCCTTATGACTGATGAGAAAAGATATCACACCTTTTCCATCTTTACATCAGATACCATACAGATAATTTTTTACCTCCTAGCTTAAAAATAATATGTCATTATTTAAAAGGGTGGACTAACAAGAATAGGTGAATGGCATTTTCCAGGATTGTGCCATTCTTTGAAAACTGGAAGCATATGACCTACTTAAATGTCTCCAGAATTATTCAAGTATAATTTGTAAATGCGAAACATCTCAATAAAACTTCAAGCGTTTTTATAAAAGAACTTAAAACAATAAAATACTTAGTTCATAACACTACAAAATATATTACATTATCTAATGTAACCATGTCCAATCATACGTTCATAATTTCTGGTTCAAAAAATAATACATAAAATGAATCCTCTCTGTATCCAATTCAGGGTATTTACTGATCCTCTTAAGCCAATTCCAGAAGTCTTTACATTAACAATTGCTGCTATAGAATCTCACTTTATTTGGGAGGCCAAAATTATAAATTTCAGATCAATTACTTCCCTTACCAGCCTTAGCAGCAAGAGACTTTGGAGTATTTAAAAAATTAAACTCCAACCTCGAAGAAAAAAATTAGTCAGCATTGAAAATATTTAACATAATACTACATACTAAGGTTTAAAAGCAATTAATTCCAAAAGTGTGGTTCTAAAAAAGTGTTTCTGCAATAGCAGGACTGGTTCAGTATATAGTCTACCAAGGTAACAACTTCTAAGGGAACAAACATGTTAAAAATGAGTCCCCTTATTTTATAAGCATACCTTGTGACAGTAGCTCTTAAAGGTCAGTATAGAACATGATTTGGAGTAAGACTGACTTGTAAGAACTTTGTGAACTTAATTTTCCAAAATGAAAGCCACCAATAACAGCCTGCCATTCTTTTCTGTTAAACAGCATAAAATTTCACCTTTTGAAAGTTCTGAACAAACAGAACAATTGAGACAAGGAACCAAGAAACACCTAAAGTTCAGTCAGCATCAGGTCTTATTTTAGCCAAACTTATTTTGCAGTGAATTTTTTTATTAACAAGACTATCTAGTTTAAAATCAATCCATTTTAAATAAGAATTATTAGATATTATCTCAGGATACATATTTTTTAACTGTATAAAAATAATATTTTTAAAAGGGTTAGGAGCCCGGCGAGGTGGCTCATTCCTGTAATCCCAGCACTTTGGGAGGCCGAAGCGGGTGGATAATCTGAGGTCAGGAGTTCGAGACCAGCCTGACCAACGTGGTGAAACCCTGTCTCTACTAAAAATACAAAATATTAGCCGCGCATGGTGGCGCGCACCTGTAATCCCAGCTACTCGGAAGGGGTCGGGGGAGCTAAGGCAGGGTGATTGCTTGAACCCGGGAGACGGAGGTTGCAGTGAGCCGAGATCGCGCCACTGCGCTCCAGCCTGGGCAACAGAAGGAGAGTCCGTCCCCCCAGCAAAAAAAAAAAACAGGGGTTAGGGACTTAACAATGTTGTCATCTTTATTTAAAATAGTGTGAAACTGTTAAGTAAATATACTTGCAAAATGCATATAATATAAAGAAGCAGTTCTAATTTTTGAAAACCATTAGAGGCCATAGACATTTGCAATGTAAAAGGCTGCAGCAAACCAATTTACAGTAAAAGTTGAAATAACATGAATTGTAAAAATATTTCTAAACTGACCACGATAAAATGAAAAACTCATAGGAAGACAACAGAACAATCAAGATGAACATAAAGTAATTCTTGAGCGTGGGGACAAGACTATGAAAGAAGTGAGAAATGTACATGCACTGGTCGCTGTGGGATGGGGAGAGACTGCTCCCAACAGGGTAAATCTTAGAGACTCAAGAAGACTGACTACGTGATAAGTGACTCTCAGACGAGAAGCATTCACTGATGAAAACTCTGGCTTCCCTTTCCTTTGATGTTGCAACAGTTCTATTTTCCATTCTTTGTGAAACCTGGAGATTACTCTTCACAATTGTATTTTAACAATTCTGCTGACGCGGCAATCAGGTAGGCAAAGGGAAAGATCAGTGGGGAAGCCTGGGCAGCAAGGGATACTGGAAATAGACTATGAGAGAGATTGAGAGATTACAGTCAGCAGCGATGTGTCAGGAGGGATGAGGAAATCCGAGTTAGAAGCGCTGAGCAGTGGTGCGGCAGGAGGCAGGGAGGGTCCGGAGGAAAACAGTAAAAGTGGGCAGGAGTGGCAGAGCAAGCGTGTGACCCAGAACCAAGGGAGGTAAACCACATGAGGAGCTGGTGGGGAGCAGACTGAGGCGCTGCGAGGGTGGTTAGGACAAGCCCGCCCTCCCACCCTACTTTTTCCTCCGGTGGAGAGGCAGCGACC
Organism: Pongo pygmaeus; assembly: GCF_028885625.2. Taxonomy (NCBI): domain Eukaryota; kingdom Metazoa; phylum Chordata; class Mammalia; order Primates; family Hominidae; genus Pongo; species Pongo pygmaeus. Next base: position 17,280,341 of record NC_072380.2, on the reverse strand, counting down.
AGTCACCTGGAGTGTGAGTTCCGGAGGGACTCGATCAGGCGCTGCTTCTGCTGCTGGAGGCTGGTGAGGCCACCGGGGGACCCAGCCGCGGAGGAGGAGGCGCTCTTGGTCAGGGGAAAGAGCCAGCTCATCCTCCTCGGGTCCACGGGCCGGAGGCCCTGGAAGGCTCTGGCCTGCTTCTCCCAGTGGCTCGGCCCGGCGGTTCTCCAGCGACAGAGGAGCGGGGTGCGACGTCCGTGGCCCAAGCGCTGGGGACCGCGTCTTCTCTAAGCCAGTCCTGCCTGCGCTCCCCGGGTTCTGGGGGACATGCTACGAACGGCGGGCGGCTGGAGAGAGAAACTTGCCGCCCAGAACAGGCGGTTCCACCTTCACGGCCCAGACGCCCAAGCCGGCCAGTCAAGCAGCCTGGCCGCCCAGCGCTCCACCACCCGCGCCGCCGTCACATGCATGCCCCGCCCCCTCTGCGTGTCGCGTCATCATCTAGCGCCCGCGCCAGAACGTGCGAAAAGCGACGGCGCAGTACGGTGCGGCGCAGCTCCTGCTCGCCTTTCCCCTCGCTGGGCGAGAGGTGTCTATGGGGCACCCGCTGCCGCCGCCGCTACCGCCACCGCCACTGCCGCCGGGTGCTGTCTCTATGGCGAGGAGGAGGAGGAGGAGCGCGAGCTCAGCGACACAAGTATATCTTGCATCCGCTGCAGCCTTACGGGGGGAGGGGCGGGTTAGGGAAGTAGAAAGGGGGCGGGGACGATGAACCTGAGAGGGTGCGCGATGGCGCCAGCTGGAGTGCGGCTGGCGGAGGAAGGAGCCTGGCGGCGGGTTGGGGGCTGGGTAACTGGGGCTGGGGGTTTGTAAAGGGGTTGGCGCGTAGTGATGACGCAAAGGCTTTGTACCTGGGGCTTCGAAGTGGGACGGAAATTGGGAGTGGAGGGCGGTGGCCTAGATCCTCAGCTCTTCGTATTCTTTCACGCAGCAGTGCTTGGGAGTCAGTGTAGCTCCAGTCAGTGTTATCAGCACCTTCGCACTGGCGCTTTGCCAGGGAAGAGAGTTATCTATATGACTTGAATGCCTCGGTGCCGTCCTCTCGTTTCTCTGGGAAACTGCAGTACGGAGATGCTATCTCCAGTAATGAGAAGGCCTTTGGTGTCTCTTCGGGGCTTCTGGGACTGCAGTAGAGAGAGAGGTGGAGGAAAGCAATGTTAAATTACAGGGTCTTTCCAAGTCTGTGTGTTTTTGTGCTTATGTGTGTGTGTGTGTGTGTGTGTGTGTGTGTGTGTGTATCGGGGTGGGAGAGTTATAAAGGAGGGGTGTCCTGGATCTCCTTTAGTTTCTTGGAGAATTCGAAGTTACATTTCTGACTCTTCAGAGTTTAGAAGACAGTTATAAGACCCTCTTTTTACTCTTGGTTTTTTTTTTTTCCAATTTGTATGAAAAGTGCAGAAGGATTTGAAATTTCCCTGCCCAAGAATCAACACGAACTCTGTTTATAGACCAGAAATGTGAGATCTATCTTTGGTAACCAGGGAATATGCTGTGAGTTTTAGACGTTCTATTGTGTTCTTTTTCCCTTCTGCAACTGCGAACATTCAGATAATTTTCATGGCCATTACTTTTTTCTCAGAGCATTTACAAACATTTTTGACCCCTCTAGTCTAGTTTGAATAAATACCAGTAAAGTAGATCTTGTTATCAAGTCGGATTTTGGTTATTTTGTTAATGAGGAATAAAGATAAACACCATCTTTGGCATGGTAACATCTGATCTTGTCACATGTATATAAGTAATTTTTCGTTTTTGTCTGGAAATGGATGGCTTTATAAAGTTTTATGCAGAGTAGTTGAACTCAGATAAATCTTTAATTAGTGGAAAGTTATAAAATATGATTAGGATGTGTGCGTAAAAAAGCTATTTTAAAATAACTGAAATTAGGAACAGGAAATCCTGTAGTCCTTTTTTTCCTACAGACTAGCTGTGTGACCTTAAGTTACTTTCTAAACTTTGATTTTTTTTTTTTTAATGAGTCAAGAACTTTGAATAAATAACTACTTAGGTTCCTGCGAGATCAATTATTCTGTGATTCAGTTTGATATATCTGGTCTTCATTTTGTTTTTTTATTTTGACAGGTACATAAATAAAGGATAAAATATTTTATGAAACAATTCTTCAATCAAGTATAACATTTTGATGCTTGGCATCTAGACTCCCTTGTGCCCTCACTATGCCAGCGGCAACTGTAGATCATAGCCAAAGAATTTGTGAAGTTTGGGCTTGCAACTTGGATGAAGAGATGAAGAAAATTCGTCAAGTTATCCGAAAATATAATTACGTTGCTATGGTATGCCCACAAGCAGATCTTTAAAACGCTTCATATAAAGGAGGAAAAGGAAATTTTAAAGTCTTGAATTCAACCCTTTTGGTTGATATTTTTAGGGATTAATTTCACCATGAAAAGAAAGATTTGTCACTGCCCTCTAGCCAAAATCCATCAGGAATACACCTGTGATTTGACAGGTTGGGTTTATCCCTCATTGCAGTGAGGGAAAACGCATTGGAATTCATGGGAACCATGGGCCCTTTGAGTAAGAGAGGGTTAGAAAGGATTTGGGCTTGTGTCAAGTGTTCTTAGGGGAAGATAAGGGAAGCATGGCTTTACTGTGGATTGGATGTGGTCAGGAAGCTGGGGTAATTCTGTGATTGGGTATCTTACTAAGTCTTAAATGAGAGACTAGAATGAGGTTAAAGCTGCAGAGAAGGAACAGTCATTCATTTAGCCAGGATGGAGATACTTGGTCATTTTGTGGTTTGACATTATTTTTTGTCCTTGTTCAGACATGATTACAGAGTGGCCTTATTTGAGGTTGAACTTCTGTGAAATTGTGTTCAACAGGAGAACATTAGGGCCTAGCTATGAGTGCCAGCTCTGCTCCTAGCAACACCAAAGCCTAGCTGGTAGTACCACATGAGCTCCCAGAAGCTAGGGTGCTCTTTCTCAAACAAAAAAATCAGATGTGCCAGTGAAACGTTGTTGGTCTGCAGTTTGTTTTCATAATTAACACTGGAGTTCTGTGTTTTTGCACGTGCTGTTTGGTCTGCCTAGATTGTCTACCCAGTTAATGATTTTTCTTCTTTACCATTATATTGTCTATATCTGTTAGCTACCCTACTGTTTTCTACATCCACTAGATGATTATTAGCTCCATAAAGCAAGTGCTTTAATCATCCTTTCTCTCCCAACACCTAGCGTAACACATACGGTATTGAATAAAGTGGCTGTTGAATTGTGCTGAATTTAGAAAAATATTGATTTCTTTACTATTTCATAGTGACTTGATAGGTAGTTTTTATTCTTAGCTAGCCCTAGTTTCAATTCTAACACTAAACTGATGTATCTTTGTCTCAGTATTTTTAATAAAAATAAATGCATTACTTTGGGGAGGAGCAGGTTGATTGGTTAAAATATGACTGTTTCTTTGTAAATGACATACTATTTGATAAAGGTGTACTTACCCATGATTAGAACTAAAATGGTTTTCTTAACCAATGGAAATTCATAGTGATCATTGATTTCTCAGATGATAAAGAGTGGCAACATAGAGAAGTGATAACATCCTACAGGAGTGAGTAGGTGGCATGCAATTCTTGACAACCTGCTTTCTGTGGACTATAGAGAGAATATTGTTTCAGCCAGAGAAATTAGGAAGCTAATGATGTTTTTCTTAGGATTTTGGTGTTGAGAAAAACCTTGTCTCAGAGAAGCAATGGAAAGTACAGGGCGTTTTCCCCTCTTTCTAACCAGTTCTTCAAGAAACTTGGTTTTAGCATTGGAATACTGTGAGCATCATTTCACGTATCCTTTGGGAGATAGGAATTTATGATTTTCCCCCCTTTCTTGGTTATAGAGTAAGTATTTGGTTACATTTATCACATGTATCTCATGTAGTAGTTTTTTGGATATATTTAAAGAAAGGTTATTAAGTTTATAGAGTTTTATAGTTCTAAAAAGTGATGTTCTTTCTAGTTAAAATATGCTTTGTAATTGAATATAAATGTGTAGAATATCATCTGTAGGATTCTTTGATTTGCATCAAAAATTAAGAATGTGTGGATTGTAGTTTTGACTGTTTAGTACATAATGAATCTTAAAACTATTTTACAGGACACCGAGTTTCCAGGTGTGGTTGCAAGACCCATTGGAGAATTCAGGAGCAATGCTGACTATCAATACCAACTATTGCGGTGTAATGTAGACTTGTTAAAGATAATTCAGCTAGGACTGACATTTATGAATGAGCAAGGAGAATACCCTCCAGGAACTTCAACTTGGCAGTTTAATTTTAAATTTAATTTGACGTAAGTGGGAAATAACTGTATAACCCAGACTTTTTTTTTTTTTCTTTAATCTTAGGAATTGATTTTCCTCAAGTATGGTGACATGCTAGGTGAATTTGGTGTAGTTATCCTGGAAATATATAAAACGTAACATTTCAAAAGCATAGTTTTCTTTTTTACTATGGGACCAAAAAAAATACTTTGATGTTAAAGATGTTATATTTAAAATGTGACTGCAACTTTTTTTGTATTTGGAAAACTTTGGGTATTGAAAGTACTTCTGATAGAAAAAATAATCCTACATTAGTTTTACTTTCAAAAATTTTGTGTGCAATTTGAAATATAGCCTTTTATAATTACCCTTCTTGTAAAGATTTTTATTGCATTCATATTCCAGTTTATGAGTAGATTACATGTCAAATGCAGTAAGACGTTTTCTGGAACCTTGGGTACGTTTTCCTTTCAAGTCAGTATTATATAATCATTATGTTGCCACTTCAGCCCACAAAAGCTCTCTTAATTTACATATAGGAGAAGTAGTAGTATCCTTGAACCTGGTGTTTATCATATGTCAGAATCTGCATTCTAACTCAAGCCCTGGGTCTTCACCCAGTTTCCTTAGTTATAATATTTCTATATTATTAGTAGAAGTAGTCTTGATAGCTAAGGGAAGTTTTAGATGTTTTTGGAGAAGGGCAGATTATTTGCAAACTGTAAGTTGGGTAAATAAAATATTTAATACAGTCTAATTACAGCAGGACGTCAAATGTCATTTTCTTCAACACTGTTTCATGGTAACCTTCATAAAAAATAAAATTGATTCCTGACCTGGGCCACTATCTGTGTGGAGTTTGCACGTTCTCGTGTATATGTAGATTTTCTCCCGGGTCCTCTGATTTCCTCCCACATCCCAAGGCTGTGCACGTTAGGTCAAATGGTGTGGCTAAGTTGTCCCAATGTGAATGAGTAGGTGTATCTGTGTGAGTGCACCGTGCCACGGAATGACATGCATACCAGGGTTGGTTCCCACATTGTGTCCTGAGCTGCCAGAATAGGCTCTGGCTTTCTTCACCCTTCAGCTGAATAATGGAGCAAATAATTATCTTGTTTTTATTAATCGTTCTTAAATTTACATATAGCTCACATTTATTTCATTGTTTAATATTAGAAGTATTTTGGTTTTTATCTAGAAGTTTGATGATTTTTTTGTGACCAGAAATATGCCATAGGAGCTTAACTCTTGTTTTTATCAATTAGCCTGTGGTAAAAATTGGTTTCGTTATCCATCTTTTGGCTTAAAGTTGCAGTTTCCAAGAACTTATTGATAACGTTGAGTGAGTACTTAACTGTATGTTGCAATATTGCATTGTTCTTCTATTTGATATCCTACATTTGTGTCATATATCCTAATATCTGGTAGGTAAAATAGTAAAAGAAACTGTAGGCAATTAATGGTAGTGCCAATGTATGAATTCTTTCTTCCCGTTCTTTGTCAAATAAAGATATTTAGTATACACAATTTTACGAAAGTAGGGCTGAGGAAAAGCAGAGTAATGGTGCTTGTGGTATAGTAATATGGCTTATAATTACACTGTGTTTAGCGTGACTCTCCATTTCACTCTTTTGGGTTTAATAATATACTCTCCATTCGGAGACCAAGGCAGGAGGATTGCTTGAGGCCAGGAGTTCTAGACCAACCTGGTCAACATAGACTCTGTCTCTACAAAAAAAAAAAAAAAAATTGAAACTTAGCCAGGCGTGGTGGCTGTGTACCTGTAGTCCTAGCACTACAGGTGCAGGTACGGGTGGCTAGCACTACAGGTACAGGGAGACTGAACCAAGTGGATTGCTTGAACTGAGGTGTTCAAGGCTATAGTGATCTAGATTGCACCACTGCACTCCAGCCAGGGCAACAGTGATACTTTGTCTCTAAAAATACCTGTATCTATACACACACGCACAGTCTACAGAACCTTGTAAACTTGTCCAACCCTTGGCCCAGGATGGCTTTGAATGCAGCCCAACACAAATTCGTAAACTTTCTTAAAACATGAGATTTTTTTGTTGTTGTTTAACTTAGTTTATTTAATGTGTGGCCCAAGACAGTTCTTTCAGTGTGGCCCAAGGAAGCCAAAAGATTGAACACCCTAGTTACAAAGGGTGAAAAGTACTCCACTCAAACTGAAAACCTTTTATAAGAACTACAGCTCTGAAACACTGAAAATTGCCTCCTATCCTTTTTCTCAAATGATAAACCTTTATTAAAATTAGTGCTTTACCATTTCATTTGTTCCGTGTTACTTTTTGTTCAAGTGAATTAGAACATTGTTTTTAAATTAGATACTATTGTGATCTCAGTACATGAGAAGGAGGTAACCCATCAGCTTCTCAGTTTGGGTAAAATTGACAGTTTCCTTTTCTAGAAACACCTTTGTTCTAGTAACAACTGCTTTCTTAGTACAGCCTGTAAGTGACATTTTTTCTTTCTTACTCAAAAACGACTGCCAAAGTTTACTACCAAGTTTTGCTACCATTTATACCAGGGGTGTCTAATCTTTTGGTTTCCCTGGGCCACACTGGAGGAAGAATTGTCTTGGGCCACACATAAAATACACTAATGCTAACAATAGCTGATGAGCTAAAACAAACAAAACAAAAAAAACCTCAAAATGTTTTAAGAAAGTTGACAAATTTGTATTGGGCTACATTCACAGCCATGCGGGGCCGCATGTGGCCCACTGGCTGCAGGTTGGACAAGCTTGATTTACACTGATGTTAGGAGATGTTTAAGGAGAAGGATACAGTGAAAAACATTGGGTAGAAGAAGTCATTTGGAAGATAAACGAATAGTGCCTAATATAGAGAGAGCACCGTGAAGAGAATCTTGGAAATTTTGAAGAAAGATAAAAATTGACTTTTTAATGGCGTGGCTAGAATGAGTGTCAGTTACAGTGCTAGACACTAGGGATTTAGTACTGAGGAAAGTTGGTCATGGCCTTTATATCTCAGTTCTTTGTAACTCTTCAGTTTTCTCTCTATTGCCAAAGTCTAAGAATTAGAATTGTAACGTATGGGAATTCTCTCCAAACTGAATTTGGAGTTGATACATCCATGAAAATTGAAGTGGAGTACTGATGAGCTGTGAAGAAGCAAAGCATTCTGTGGAAATAATGTCACTGATAAGTCAAAGAGGATTAAAAGAAATTTTTAAAAAATCCTCACTTTTAGGCTGGGCATGGTGGCTCACGCCTGTAATCCCAGCACTTTGGGAGGCCGAGGCGGGCAGATCACAAGGTCAGAAGATCAAGAGCATCCTGGCTAACACGGTGAAACCCTGTATCTACTAAAAATACAAAAAAAATTAGCTGGGTGTGGTGGTGGGCACCTGTATTCCCAGCTACTTGGGAGGCTGAGGCAGGAGAATGGCGTGAACCCAGGAGGTGGAGCTTACAGTGAGCCGAGATGCCACTGACTCCAGTCTGGGCCACAGAGTGAGACTCCGTCTCAAAAAAGAAAAATCACTTTTGGTGATTGCAGTAATTCAATAGGATAGTAGAAATTACAGGGCACCTTGGGTTCGGTGGTAACAGAAAGGGTGCTGATGCTTCATTTAAGGAAAGTGGCAGTGTAAAGAAGGAGATAGAGAGTGCCATAAGAAGGAAGGCTGGATGCAGTAGCCCATTCCTGTAATCCCAGCACTTCAGGAGGCCAGTTGGAAGCCAGGGTGAGCAGGTCGTTTGAGCTCAGAAGTTCAAGACCAGCTCGGGCAACATGGCAAAACCCTGTCTACAGAAACAAAAATTAGCCAGGCATGGTGGTGCATATCTGTAGTCCCAGTTACTTGGGAGGCTGCAAAAGGAGGATTGCTTGAGTCCGGGAGGTCAAGGCTGCAGTGAGCCATGTTCAAGCCACTGCTTCCTGGATGACAGCCAGACCCTGACTCAAGAAGGGAAAGCAGAATCAACAGAATAGTGGTTTTTATTTTGTTTTACAGATAATGCACAGACATATTTGAGTGTTCATGAGTTAGTTAAGGAGTTGTATGTTAGCATAAAGATAGGCACTTGACAAGTCCTTTGAGGAATGGCGTGGAATAGTGTCTAAGGCATTGGTAGCAATTAGCTTTGGCGATGAGGCAAGCTGGCTTTGGCGTCTACATGAGAAAGATCTTCACATAGATGGGTAGATGTAAAGAAAGACAGGAATATTAATCTGATGTTTCTTTGTAAAGCAGGTATGGGGTGAAGCCATATGCTGCAAGTAAACAGGTGAAGGGTGTTATTGGAAACTTAAGAGAAAAAGGTCTAAACTACTTGTATACCTATACCTTGGCAAATGGCCAAGAATGATGTGAGCCTGGAGAAGAGTCTGTTTTTTAGGCCTTTCATTGCTTATAGTTGCTAAGGCATGCCTCAGTGTGAGCACTGGGACCTGATGAATGAGATTCTAATTTTTTGAGGTACATATTTTTAGCATAGGAAAGCTATGGTTTCACTGGGAAAAAAAAAAAAGAAACTACTTCATTGGGTTTATTCTGTTACCCTTCCTAAAGGATTTTCCAGGGGAGACTGACTTTTAAGTGATTGTTGTGGTTTCCTTCTCTTTTAAAATATTTCCATTGTTAGTTTTGTAATTTTTCAGACATTTAGAAATAAATTGATTTCTAAAGGACTAACCATAATGATACTTTTTGGCCCAAGTGAAATGTACCCCATGGTTTAGATTTGTCAAGTGTTTAATAGGAATTCCTTTTGCCAAGAGGTAGAAACCAGTATTCTTACAATCTAAAAAGTAAATAAAAAAATACTTTTTCACATATTCTCAAAAATGTATCTGTATTTTGGTAACTTTTTTGTTTTAATATTTCAGATACAGATATACTGTATTTTGGGAACTTCTAATATTTCAGATACACATATATTTGTGGTTGGAGATGGCTTTCTTTTTGGCTTAAGTGAAATCTTGAAGAATTGGTTTATATTTCGATTTCCTGGCTTGATTTTATAAGGCAGTCTTTTAGGAGTAGGATTGTTGGCAGAAGAAATTATTGCTGTTACAGCACAGTCCTTAACTTTAAACAGTGTTGCTTATTGGAGGCATTTGCAAGGCTCATCATTTGTGAAAGGAGGCATCTCCTTCTTTAAGATGAAGTGTAGTTTGACTCATCCACATGAGACGTTTTCCACTGGGTCTCCTTACCGGTGCTGCTGAGAGCACGGGAGATGGGCATATATGCACCACAGCTATGGCTGCAGCTCTATCTGGGAGCATTACAGTGGCTGCTGAGACTGAGAGTCTCTGAAAAAACTTGTCTGTCACTTTGCGACGGTAGTCCCTGGTGAATAGGAGACCCTTTTCCAAACCCAGTTAAATGTATTTAAGTATGAACGGCTAATAGAGTTAATAGAATAAAGATTAAAATTGCACCTTTGGACTCTTTGAATGATGTTTTATTATTCGAAACACTTTTGTGAAATAATGACCTTTGTATTTAAATTGCATTTTTCTTGCATATATGTAAAGCATTGAAAGAGGTGGACTCAAGCCAATTCTCTGTCTCTTTTCTGGCACTATAGTTATAGATGTAAGCAGAAGAACAGCTTGTTTGAAGTAATGGCATGTTTGAATGTTGTCTTTCTCTTTCCTCTGCCAGGGAGGACATGTATGCCCAGGACTCTATAGAGCTACTAACAACATCTGGTATCCAGTTTAAAAAACATGAGGAGGAAGGAATTGAAACCCAGTACTTTGCAGAACTTCTTATGACTTCTGGAGTGGTCCTCTGTGAAGGGGTCAAATGGTTGTCATTTCATAGGTAAAACGACTACATTGAAAATGGCATTTGTTTTTCCATCTCATACTTGCTCCACGCTTACTTGGGTCACTATGTTAGCAATTTCAGGTTTAATTCTAGAAAGAGTTGACTGCCATATAGAGTTGTCTCCTAAGTCTTAGGAGGCTAATGTTGGTCTACTTAAAGGTTAATTTAAAATATGGGATCCATTTTTGCCTGTGAGAAGCATGTTGCATAGTGGAAACAGTACGGGTTCTCTAAAAAGTGAAAGACCCTGGTTTAAATCCAGCAATGCCATTTGGAATTGGTGTTACCCAGGGTTTTCTTTTACTATTTCTACACCTTAGTTTTTAATGTTCTACAGGGGAAACCATTCATTTACATTTACACAACGTTATTGAGTATTTACCATATGGCAGGCACTGAGATGAGATTCTAGGAACTAAGCTGTGAATAAAACAGATGAAAATTATTTACCTCATGGAGTTTATATTCTCATGGGGGTGGACAGACAGTTTTTAAAAATGGAGTTCACATTGTGATTTGTTAGATAGTGGTAAGTACTATCTCAGAACAGCAAAGAAAATGCTAAGGATGGGTGTGGAGGTGGATTTTAATTTTTTTTAAAATAAAGTGATAAGGCATCCCTTAGAAGAAATATCTTGAAGACTTGTTTTAATGGTCACTAAAATACTTTATAAACAGTAAATTCTCAATCAGTGGTGGTTCTGAATTCTTTATTGTTATGAAACTAGATTATTTAAGAGTGTTTCTGGTAAGGAAACTATTCCGATTTTGTGAAATAGACTTCCATGTATGAAAAAGAGTTTTCCTATCTAAGCAAACTAAACTGACGTTCCAGGGACTAAAAGTAACCTTCAGAATGATATTGGCTTTTGTTAGGTTTTGAAAAAGCACTGTGTTACATAGATGTTAGTACTCTCATACTTGATCCACTTCACACATTTATCTTAACTCTGAGTCTCCTGCATGGTTTAGTTTCTGTCTCTGATCTGTGGGATGTTTATAGTGAAGGACTGTTCATGTGGGCAACTTTGATGTGTACTAACCAGAAATGGTTGAGTTGTAGGTACTGAACACACTCATTCTTACCTATCATCTTTTTTGTCTCTTCTGCACTTGAACTTGTACCTTAGGAAACATAACTTAAGACTTGACACAAATACCTTTTTTTTAGTCATTTTTCTTCCCTAGATATGAAGATGCAAAAGAACTGGAAAGTATTGCCCTACCCTTTTACTGTATATGACATACCCTTTCATTTAAAAAATACTCTGACAAAATACAGTGCACTAGGCACTGGGTATTAAGATGAACGAAAACAAACAGGGTTCATTCATGTCTTCTTGGAGTTTAGAATCTAAGTTAGACTGATATATTTGAATATTTATCAAGATAGAAGATTTTATTCCACTAAATATCATTAGCTGTTTTCCTCATATTCTAATCTATTTCAAGTAATGAAGAATAGTTTAAGAAGTTTATAAATCCTAAGCGCTAATATAATCTTAAACTTTTAATGTTAGTAAGCAAATGTTACATAGGCTTCCTGTCAGAGGTCCTGGAAGGAAGGGTAGACAAGGGACGGACGTGTCTAAGTGGCCTGGGAGTGTAGGGAGACAGAAAGCTGTGGAAAAGGCCGGACAAGGGAGAGGAGGTTTGGATTTGAGAGTGTAGGAGTTTGCATTTTCTGATCAAGAGAGTAGTTATTTTTTACTACCCTTCACTTCTTCCATGTGCAACATTTCCATTAATGACTCTCAGGGAGCCACACTGAGAGGAAGAGAATTGTGAAGGAAGAAAAGGGAGAGACCACTTCACACAGTCATTTAACAGAAGTGAAAATACCTTGTTACAGTCTTATTCTTTGGATACCAAAGTATATGATCACCTTATGTAAAAGATGGGATGACTTGCATTACTTTTGTCTACCGAATGCCAGTTCTCTTGCTACATTTGCTGACTCTTCTGGCCAAGTTTCCATTCATCTTTATTTCTCCATTTCCATAGTTATTTAAAAAAAAAATTTTTGAGACATCTGTGGGCAGCTTGATACTCTTCTTGGTGTTCTCTATTCAAATATCAACAAAATAGTATTTTATTGACCATAGGCTTGGTTTGGTAGTGTAGGTCTGTGTTGATATCTCTGGATAATAAAGTGATAAAGTTCTTAATACTGTAAGATGACGGCATTTTCCCATTATAGTTCTCAGTATGTTTGTTTTCTCTGTTCTTGTGTGCACTTCTCTTTAATGTTTTTGGGAGGGCTCTAGTGTGACTTGCTTAAATTTGAATCAGAAAAACTTTTTTTTTTAATCTTCATAGTATTTATATGTCCCTCTTCTTTATTCTTTTAACCCTTTTATAGCGGTTACGACTTTGGCTACTTAATCAAAATCCTAACCAACTCTAACTTGCCTGAAGAAGAACTTGACTTCTTTGAGATCCTTCGATTGTTTTTTCCTGTCATTTATGATGTGAAGTACCTCATGAAGAGCTGCAAAAATCTCAAAGTAAGGCTTCAGGTGGCATTATCTACAGCAGCACACTGTTGAGACCAAGTGACTGTCATGAGAGCCTAGGCTGGGATGTTGTTTTAAACCATATTTTGAAGTATTACAGTAAATGCAATTATATTATCTGGTCATGTGATTTTTTTTCTTGCATGCATAATTTATAGGGAATCCTTTTTTCAGAGCTTCAGTATGTCTTGGCAGAGGGCAGAATTTTCAGCACATTTCAGGCTTAGGTCAGGTTCTTGTAACTGCTTGCCAGATTGAAAATCACAAACCAAAACAAAAATCTGAGGACAGTGAGGCTCTCATATGCACGCCAGTGTGAGTTCTTTCTCCCAAGACGCATAGAATCTGTTCTCACAAGGTGGAATCTAAGGTGGCCAGCCATATGCAGATGTATTCAGTAGTGTGGCAAAAGTTTTTCTTTCCTTTTGGCTTATCTTGGCTAGAAATTATTTTGTCAGTTCTAGTGATAGGATAGTGTTCCTAGGATTAAACTACATAGCTAAAAGATTCTTTTTCTGGCCAAAAGATGTCAGCTTGTTACAGTTAAGTACTATGGGAAATGTGTAGGTCTTGCCTAGATAGTAGTAACATTTTGACGCTGCATAACGTGTATTTTTAAATTCTAAACATTAATTCTTTTTTTGTTTTTGAGACGGAGTCTTGCTCTGTCGCCCAGGCTGGAGTGCAGTGGCGTGGTCTCGGCTCTCTGCAACCTCCGCCTCCTAGGTTCAAGTGATTATCCTGCCTCAGCCTCCTGTGTAGCTGGAATTAACAGGTGTCCATCACCACACCCAGCTAAATTTCGTATTTTTAGTAGAGACGGGGTTTTACCATGTTGGTCACGCTGGTCTTAACAGATAACTGAATATGAGAAGCTTTCTTTTGGCCAGTGTTTACCTTTAATACAGGATATGGTCAGCATATGACTAGAGAAATTTTCAAGAAAGGTTATTTTATGTTTGTAGCAGTAGACTTCTGTGTAATTTGAGGGGACTTCCAGTAAGTGAACTTGCAGTAGGGTGTCCCTTGCTTGAGAAACTCAGCCCACCCTGTGAAAGCACTGCATGCTGAGGCCTACATGTTTTCATCTGACTTTTTTTTTAATTGACATGTCTGTATAATGACAGTTTTCAGGAACAGGGAACCAAATTATTGCTCATCATGTGGTTGTTACTGGGAAGTTTCTAAGTACAGATATTCTGAATGTGTCCTGAGTAAGCTGCTGTGTTAAAATTCAGGTTAACGACAAAGATGCTTTTTGACTTATAGTCAGCCATGCTGTTCTATTCAGTTCTGTTCTCCTAAGCAGCTGCTAATGATACCTAATCCTCGTGCTATTTTTAGCACAGAAGCAACTGCTGTGCAAAGCCTTGTTTCAAGCTATGATGCACAGAAGGGCCATTTTGCTGGTGGAGGCCTTAACAATTTAGAGAAGAATTTTTGTTTTGTTGTTGGTGTTTCTTTACTTCACTCTCTACTCTTATTCTCCCCTCCCTTTACTCTCCTTCCCTGTCCTCCCACTTTCTTTCCGTTACTGTCTTTCTCTTTCTTTCTTTCCACTGTCATCTATCTATTTTTTAATTTAGGAGTATTAACATAGGTGGATTATAGCAGACCACTCTAAGGAGTTGTGTGCATATACTGGTCTTAACTAACAAAACCATAGTGAAGCATTTAGCATATTCTTAATGATTTGGTTATTCATAATGGCTTTGTTTTGTAAAAATTAAGTGAAAACTACAAATGGATGGTGGGGAGTTTAAGAAAATATGCAAAAAAATGGTGTTATACTAGCTTTTCAGTTTTATAATTATTACTGGATTGATAGACTATGAGTGTACTTGATAAATATTACCCTATATATGGTCTGCTTCCCTCCCATATCTAGGAAAGTATTTACCTGTCATATGCCCTAAAACATGATGAAGATACATTTTCCCAATTACTATCTTGTTTTCTATTAAATGATACATTTTCCACATTCAACAAATACATTAGTAATTCACATTCTCTGTTTCTTCCCCCCAATCTTTATAAGATTCACCTTTACATACTAAAGTTTATTTTCATTTTGGTCAGCGTCTAAGTTTTTAATTTGTGAATTTAGGCGTTGTAAGATTTTTCTCCTTGACAAGCAATTTTTATTTCTTCTAGGGTGGATTACAGGAGGTGGCAGAACAGTTAGAGCTGGAACGGATAGGACCACAACATCAGGCAGGATCTGATTCATTGCTCACAGGAATGGCCTTTTTCAAAATGAGAGAAGTATGAAGACATCACTGCCTTTTTCTCAGTTGGTTGTTAGGTTGAGAACATTAAAAATCTTGTGGCCAAAGATTTTGGGCAACAAGTACCTACTAAGTAAAGATATAATTAGAGATACCAATATGAGTCACATCCACCACACTTAAAAGTATTCAAAAATAAGTCATCTTGAAATGTAGTTCAGAAGGAACTGGGAGAACATGTTCATCATAGAACCAACAATTTTAAAACATAAACTACCTGAGAAATCATGTAGGTCCAACCATATTATTTCTCAGGTGAGAAAACAGTCTAATAACTTCCATGATTAAACACATTACTAGTGGGAGAACTCCAGAATTCTTTTTTGATTCCCATTGGTGCTCCTTCTACAAGGCAAGGAATCTTTATATTAGGTTTCTTCTAGCATGGCCCCTTTTAGGGTTTAAACTGGTGATAAATATATTATTTGCTCATGTCATTCTTCAGTGCTTTGAAGATTTTATAGAGAAGAACTCAGGCTTTTTTACTGCATTGAGTCTTAAAAGGGGGGTTGAATTCTGAAGGGATCAAATAAATCCAACATAGTAGTTGCATCAGAAACCATATTAGGAAAACCCTCCTTAAACGGCAAAAGGCAGAGATCAGTTCCTTGAGTATAAAATGTTAGGTATGGAAGAATGAAACTTAATGAACCCATTATCTACTCCTAAGTAATTTTAAGTGATATGCACAGATACACCTAGCTATAAGTAAACAGGAAAATTGGTTGTGCAAAAACAAGTGAGGTTTTTCTTGACTATAAGTTTTCCCTTTTGCAAAAATTCGCTGTGGATTTGAGTATATTTTCTCTTAGACATTAAATTGACAGACTGAGAATTTAAAACTTTTTGTAGCAATGTATTGATAATAGAAAGCATTAAAGCTGTTTTGCTAAGTAGTGTTGTTGATTCAGAAGTGATTTGGACTATCCATTCATGACACATAAATATTTTGTTTTGGACTCCTTCCCATTGTTTCATTAGATAAACAACCTTTTGGATTTTTTAGGTTTGCTTTTAAAACTGTCTTAATGGTTTATTTAACTAACGGTGGATTTCTGGCACTAATTTGTCTTGATTTTTCTTGGCTTCTTCAAGGACAGTAATAGAGTGTGAATGTTTGGATTTTACTGTCCATGACTTTATGGTTTGATATTTATAGCCAGCTCAGCCTTGCACACAGATTTAAGACAGCTTATGAACCTAAACTTTTTTTCCCCCACCATCATTGGCTTTCTTCATTCTTGAGTATTGTTAAATTAATGGAATAAATATTTATTTTTCCATGATGACAAATTCTTATAAAAATGGTCTAAATGGAAAAGACATGCATTATACACTTTTTTTGTAGTCTCTTTGGTTTCTGAGCTCTGTACTTTTGAGGACATTAGTCTTACTCATTGAACTGAAATGCGTAGCCTCAAAGGAACACCATAGAAAAGAGCCATCATTATTGTCAGTGAACAGTCAGTACTTACATTGCTGAAATATAAATTACAAGTGGTTCCTTTTGGTTAAAATTATCTTTTTTTTCTTCAAAATTCCTTTTTAGATGTTCTTTGAAGATCATATTGATGATGCCAAATATTGTGGTCATTTGTATGGCCTTGGTTCTGGTTCATCCTATGTACAGAATGGCACAGGGAATGCATATGAAGAGGAAGCCAACAAGCAGTCATGACATGAAATAGTCCTTTTATTTTTATTTTATTTCAAGTTACACACATGCTTGTATATAGGTTTTATCTCTGGTTGAATCCCTTGAACAATAGACAGTACCTTCCCCCTCCCCTTCATGGCCCATTTTATTGTCTGCCTTTCAGTACTAAGTATGACCGTTCCTATCTCAGATCTTAATAAAAAGAAAAAAAAAAACGCATTCAGGTTAAATTTGGCCTTAATTTAATATACTTGTTAGCAAGCGTGTGTGACAGAGAGTGGGGAAAGCTACATCATTGAATATTTTGATAAACTTTACCTACTTGAGTTTGGTTTATTTTTCCCTTTTCCTAAATTAACTAGCACTGACTGTAATTTATATTCCCTGTTTCATGTCTCTCCCTTCCATTCTGCAGGAGTTTTAGCTATTTGAGATTGTGGACCATCAGTTTTGCACTTTAGAGAGTGTTTCTGACTCAAAACCTCTGTTTTATCAGAAAATTTGTTTTTTCTTGATCTTAGCTGGAAAAATCTGCCAACTTTACACAATATTTACTTGGTTTTGACCCACAGAATATAGCACATTGTGCAAACTGTCGATTCAGCGAAACTTAAAAAAGACAAGAAACTACTGAGGAGCTTAGTAACTGCTGTTTCTGTACGTAGTGTTTAATCTTCCAAGCACATCTAGTGTCTGTCAGTTTCTAATTGGCATGTGTAGGCTGCTCTGTGACTGAAGAATTTTCAAACCAGCTTTACACCCTTCAGGAAAAATCCCTTGTGATTGGATGTTTAGTATCTGCCAGGAAACTGGTACTCAAGATGTTGAAGCTACAGTTATTTTATGATAGCACACTTCCCTTGATCTGCTTATTTTTATTCCATCACCATTTACCCTTTTTTTTTTTTAAATTTTGTAGCCATTCTTATGATGCTCTTGATTTGTTGGTTACACAAATCAATTTTATTAAAATCCAAAGATAAGTCTTTAGGTATATTTTGTACCAAATTAAATTAGAAGACAAAAATTGCGCTTTCATAGTTGCTACAAAGGTAAATAATGGAGAGATTTGGTACAAAACAACAAAAAATATATATATATTCTCATATATATATATATATAGCTGATAAAATTACCTGAGGAGTGTAATGCTTGTTTTTTTTGTGTGTGTGTATATCTTTGCAATCTATTTTATATATATTGACAAAAGAGACTGTGAAATATTTAGCCATGCAGAATATGTGACCAGACCAGAGCATGTGTAGGAAGACTTTTCGGTAATCATTAACTCTACCCCGAAATGATGGACAAGTTATTATGTGTGTTACCTACACTTCAATCAGTAATATTAGCAAATCTCCAAATGTTAGTCACATTGGTTTGTCTCCCTTGTACATTCTTTATTCATATTACAGTGCTGTAACTGGGTGGTCCTTTTTAAACAAAACATTATTCGCAAAACAGAGGGTATTATTTGTTTTTAAAGCTTTTGTAAATAAAGGCTTCAAAATGTTTTCTTATAAATGTTGATGACTGGTGATTTTCTTTTGGAAATACTCATTTGGGGGATATTGTTCATTTTTATTTGGGCAACAACAGAATTCAGTAACTTACTTCATTAACCCTAGATGATTATTAGTCCATTAATTGAAAAATCAATCTGAGTTTTCTGCATTTCAAGTGTTGGCTTATTCTTGTTCTTTATGAGTACCTCAACTAGCTAATTAAGGACTGACTTCTGTTTCTCCTTTCTAGGAATGCATTTATTCCGAAGGATATACTTCACAAAGTAAATACATTTGGTATAAATGTGGCTTTTTAAAAAATCTAACACAATGTAGCAAGTTTCTCATTGGCTGCTTTTCTTTTGTCTTCCTTAAAAAGGAAGTGAAGCTTCTTTTCGCTTGTGATTTGTTAGTTGAGAAAACTAATATTTAAATTCTGTTCAACTATTCTTTGAGAAATCAATGCTGGATTTGAAATAGGAATGATAAAGATTGCCTTTTTATTAGCCACATAGTTGCTCAATCTCATAACTTGTATCAGTTCTGGCTTCTATCCCTAAAAAGTATAGATAATCCCTAACTTACTTTCGACTTAAATGATTTTTCAACTTTACAGTGGGTGTATTGAGAGGTAACCCCATCAAAAGTTTAGGAGCGCCTTAGGACCAACGATGGAGTTATAGTTTCTACTGAATGTGTATTGCTTTTGCACCATTGCAAAGTCAAAATTTATAAGTTGAACCATCGTAAATTGGGGGACTGTATGCTGTTGCCTGCATTAAATGCATCTTAGTATTTTTTCAGATGTAACCTCATTGTAGGTTGAGCACCCGTATAGTGTAACTTTTGTAGAGGAACATTTTGACTTTTACTGGGTCTAAGTTTTACTTTTTTATTTTGTTCCAGACAGTCTGAATGTTTGTAAAGTCTAGGTTCTAGATGTAAGATATTTGGCTGGTAATTTTTTTAGTGTTACTGAGCCATTAATTACAGACTCATATATTCTGTTAAATCTAGTAGAGCAAGGGTTGTCAAACTATGGCCCGTAGCCAGAATCAGCTTGCTGCCTGTTTTTGTGTGGCCCATGAACTGAAAATGGCTTTTAAATGGTTGGGAAAAATAATCAAAAGATTATTTCCTGACATCTGAAAATTACATGAAATTCAAATTTTAGCGTCTGTAAGTTTCTATTGGAATGCAGCCACAATCATTTACATATTATCTATGGATACTTTTTTGCTATAATGGGAAAGTTGAGTAGCTGCTACAGAACCTGTGTATGTGTGTCTTGTTTCACATTGCCGCTTGGCAAGCTACAGAATCATGGTGATGCAGATAGAACCTGAAAGCATTTCGAATGCCCTGTGTATTGCTTGATTTATTACTTTTTCTACTACCAGTTCATGCCCTGTATCTCAGAACAAGAAAAGTACCTTTGAATGTTATGCTTTCAAGGCACACTGGAATATGGACTATTTTATTATATGGTGGTACATTGTGTGTATAATGCAGTGACACTGAAACTGGTAAAAGAATAGACTGACAGTATCAGACTAACATCACAATATTCCCAACTCGTGGGAAAGCAACAGTCAGAAGAATTAGAAAATTTAAATGAAACATCACAGCAAAATTTCACAGAAGTAATAAAAATGAGGCTGCAACCAAAATGTTTACAAGTAGCCTATTTGTTAGCCAAGCAAAGAAAACCATTTACTAATGCTGAATTACATCGTGCTTGAAGATAGTAACCAACCCAAAGAAATGTGTCCAGAGAAAATTAAGACATCAGCCCTTTGATGAGAACAGTAGTTTGAAGAATGAGGATTTTGGACACATCAAATGACACTGTTAATTCTTTGCCTCTTACTAGTCAGTACTGCCTAGCTTTATTTTTTGAGAAACCATTGCTGGATTTGAAGTGACCGAAGAATTTGTATGGAACTACAAGTGGGAATATTTTCAAAAAAGTTGATAAACAGTACAACCTGAAGTGAAATCTACTAAGATGTGATGCAACTGATGCTGGGAAAAATGCATGGAGCAGAAAAAATGTTTATTTGGTCAAATTTTAAAGCTTGTGAAAATGTAAGTTGTTTAAAGCCTATAGTTACTCACTTGATTATTCATCAGCAGGTACTTTGCAGGAAATATTGGTGTTACTGAACTAGTCAACAGTTAACTTCATTTGCTCTTGTGGACTTAACCATCTTCAGTTCCATGATTTTTTTGTGAGAAACAGAAGCTGAATATCCTGATTTGATTTGCCACACAGGCGTTCAATGGCTTAGCAGTGCTAAAGATTTATTTTTATTTTTTGGGCTCTGGGCTGACATTGAAATTTTTCTGAATGAGAAAAACCATCCTCAACCACTGTTTTTTAACACTGAGTAACTTTGGAAATTAACTTTTGCCACAGACTTGAAAATGTTTCTTAATGAATTTGATCTGAAATTACAAGGTACAACAACATAATATGGTAAATTCATTTCAATAAAAACTAAAATTTAAATAAGATTGTCAAGCTGCTTTATATACTTTCTGTGCTATGAGAAGTCAAAACAGCGCTGTATTGCCAAATCCATTTTTAGTGGATATATTTTCCTGTAGCAGATTTTTGGACCTTGATGCAGTGCAAAGAAAATTTTTAAATTTTAAAAGCATTTAACTGCAATTAAATGCTTTTAAAGTTTCCTCTTAATCTTCTGTTGGAAATGAATCATCTTGAATGAATGACATGCTAAAGGGCAAATACCAAAAAGGTGAATCCTACAAATGCCTTACAAGTGATGAATATGCTTAACTAAAATGACATGCTCATGGGTGGATGTGTCAGTATTTAGCAGTACCTTGACCTATTTGTGTGAAAAGAGATTTTCAAAGATGAAATACGTGAAATCCCATTACACATCAGCATTAACAGATTAACATTTTCAATTTATTCCAATGAGGGAATACCAACTTTCAGCCCAAATTGAGCAAAATGTTACCTCCCGTCCCCTGCCAAAAAATCCCATTATTCCCATTAGTAGACCTCTATTACTAAAAAAAAAAAATTATACTCGATATTTTGAGTTTTCAATTTTTAGAATAAAAATTTTGTGAAAAGTTTCCTTGAGTACCTAAATAATGTCCTTCATTTTGTCTTAGCTTGCAAAGCCACTAATATTTGCTACCTGCCCTTTCCAAAAAAAAAAAAAAAAAAAAAAAAAGGCTTGTCCACCTCTCTACTAGAAGAAGCTTAAGGGTCTATATCTGTCCTCTTTACTATTTCATCTGCATTGCCAAATGCAGTGGCTCCTCTGGGTAGACAACCTGAGGTGGAATCAAATTATGAATGCATATGTTATCTCATGTCTATAAAATAAATGTGTTAGAATTTATAAATAAAGAGATAGGAAAAATACTGATTATTCTGTGTGTCAGTGCTTTGCAGTGAAGGCCAGTTCACACATGCCATTTGCTATGTTGGTGTAATTTATATTAGAGTTTCATTTATAACAATGTTACCTGTCATTTATTTTTCTATTAAGACATAGAAACGTAGGACTGTACACATCCAAGTCCTGCAGAATTTTCATTTCAGGTTTTAAAAGTTAAGAAATGTCACCATAGAGTGAAAATTCCAAGAAAACAAGATTCATGTACATTATCACTAGACAATTTCCATTTGTTTTAAACATTTTCTATAGCATTAGTTACATTTAACGTTTAGTATAAAAGCAATTGAGCAATTTCTCTTTAGAAGTCTATTATTTCATTGCTTTGTAGCCATAGTCTGTAGGTGAATGAACAAGCTACATTTCTCCAAAATTACTCATTTTCTTTTTAAAGATAAACTGGTCAATACTCTACTCTCCTTCCTGGTATGGAGGAATTTTTTGTACATGAGAAGCATTCATGAATATAATCTGCCCTCTTGCTTTATTGTCATAGGAGGGGAAATTCACCGCTTTCACACCCTTCTGTTTTGGCTCTTTCTCCCAAAAGATGAGAATCTTTATGTAGTACCATACCAAGAAATTGGAGTTCTTTAGCTTCAGACTGAGTATCATCATGGCTTCCAAATTGTTAGGAAATACAAGTTTGCAAGACTCCAAGGGGACTTAATATTTTACATCTTACTAGCCATGTCATAGCTTTTAAGTGCTTTTAATGGGGGAACTGTTTCACTCATGCCGTATACCTGTTTTGTTTTTTGTAAGTTGTGAGCAGGTGTCTTGTATCACTGCAAAACCCATGTATAATAAAAACTTGTTCCTGAGCTATATGTGTGTATACAGACTTTCCTTCCATTCATTGTAGCCATTCTGGGGCTGTCCTCTACTTCTTGCCTAAGTATATGTTTTTTAAATAACTTCAGCACATTTGCATGCTACTCCAAGATTAGTTTATAATTAAGGTCGCTTTTTAAAGTATTCAGCTTTCACACAGTAAGTGTTTGATTAGTTCATTTAAGATGTTTTTAATAGTACACTTTAGGGAGCCATACATACTGACAGAAAAAGACACAAAATCTAAACTGACAAAATAGGCTTGCTCTCATTAACTGAGAAAAATACAACAGGAGAACTGACGCATTCTGTAGTATCTTTTTAAATTCAGCATCAACAGAATTTTACCTTGAAGCATTATGCATTTTTTTTCAATTGATTAAGCACCTTTATCCATCAAACAAGCAATATATTAAGTATTAATAATTTCAGGTAGGATTCAGCTCCTTGTACTGTTAAACCTTCCCCGGAAGATGCAACATAAATCATAGGTTGTTTTCATAAACCATAAAGTAGTACTATTTTTCCTGAGCAATAGGGAACTAGCCATAAACCAGGGCTTAAAATAACTTATTAAAAGTTTCCCTTTGGTTTAATTGCTACTCAAATCACTCAGATGATTAGCCTTAACAGACATTTTCCCCCAATTGTAAACAATACAGAAATACTGAATACTGGCTATGAACATCAAAAAGATCTATTTTTGAATATTTTTCACCAGTTTGTTTTTGCCCTCACTTTCCTGCAACAAGAAAGGTCTGCAAATGATTAAAAGTGTCTTCTGTTGGCATTGCCCAGATTATTGTATTTGAACTTTTTGCTGGTATAGGAACAATTCTCAGAGGGTGTTGGTGATTGAGCTATTAGATACCTGGACTGCATCATCATAGTTCTTTGCTCACATTTCAAGGAGACTATTTTGAGGAAGGAAAAAAAATGGGTGCCCTGTTTCAGAGTCTCCTGAAACACTGAACATTGTTCTGGGAGATACTTCATATTCATAGCTGATTCACAGGAGTTTCTTTGAAACAAGCCTACTTGATTCCATCCTTTCAGTGATGTCCACTGTTGACAAGCCAGGGCACTACTACAATAAAAAAATAAATCTTATGGAAAAGAGAAAAGGAAAATGCATGGTTTGCAACATTATAAAGTATAACAATTTCCTGTGTTCTGTAACAAAATAAGATCCTTTGGTAATAAATTCTAAAGGAAATCTGGTGGGGAACAGATTGGTCAGTTGTAAAATCTAGGTTAATATTGGCTTCTACTTAATGCTTTTCATGGCATTACAAGATCAAATTGCTAACACTTGCAATAAAAAGTAGCCATCTAGGAATTTTTACCAAGGCAAAGTGAGAAAATTCTAGTGGTATCTTTGTAAAAGAGTAACAAATACTTCAGGTATGTAACATAGTCACCTTCCACATATAAGAGGAAATTGGTGCTGAACTGGCTAAGTATGTGGAAAAGAAGTGTAAAACATTTGGGATTAAGCCAGGTGGTTTTCTGCTTTAGAAGAACACGTTTCTGCAGAAAGATATTAAACACGTGTTATTTGTGAAAAATCCACTTGTTGAAATGTCACTTTGGTCAAAATACTCACAGATCAGAATCTGTAGTCTAGGTGTGTGGGTGGGATGGTTGTGCTGGAGGACACCTTCATCATGATTTACAATGTAAACTGCTTTGCATTTACCATTTTCTGAGGTTTGTATCTATGTTTGATCAAAGGTATCAGAACCATCACTTTTACAAACAAGTATTTGACAATATAAATACCGAAGGATACAGTACTACTTAAGAATCAGCCGAGCCCGTTTACGTTATTTCAAAACAGGGAAAATCTGCTAGTTTATAACATAATGGAGTAACACTTTTTTCATATGTTTTCTTGAAGCATGAATCACATGATTGCATGCGTAATTTTTTATAAACATGATTTATATCTTTGATTTCCCTAGTTGTTTGTCAACATATGCCATATTTCCAATAGTTGTCTATTGATTACAGTGTACTTGAATTTTATAGTCTAATTGTCCTCAGAATCACTTAACTACTACGAAGTAAATACCTTATCTTCTCACCACCCCTCCCCCAAAGACCTATGTTATGGCCACATTGAAGACATGAATTTTGCCATTAGCAGCTCTAATAAACTATTAGGAAAATTTATGCTTAAAATAATTTACATTGTCAGTGCAAAGGCAATTTCTTATAGACATATAATGAAGGTGATCAACCACTTTATTAGGGTGTATTAGGAGTGAATTCACAGATATGAACTTCATTGAATGCATCATGATTATATTCAGATGCAACTGTTCTTTAATATATCTTTGAAATAACAATCCTCTTCCCTACATAATAGTAAATAACTAACGTATATGAAGCATTGGTACACTATTTTTAATGCAAAATTTCTTAAATCTTGATTCCTATATAGTGAAATCTATAAAAACAAGAAAAATCAAAATTATCAGTTTAATGGACAATAAGGACAGTTGAAGTATGTGTCTTCAAGTTCGAGTTAAGCCATTAAATTTTTAAAAGTAAATACTTACAGGTAAATTTTATATAAATATGTACAAAATGTAGATTTATTTATTTAGCACTTTGTTCACTCAGATAAATTTATGTTGCATATCTAATGAGATATGCAATCATCTCCAAAAATTATAACTCCTATAATTCAAAACAAAACAACCCTTTAAGGTTATTCACTATATGAAAACAGAAAGGGAACAATTACAACAATGAAATTGTTTTAACTTTTTCAAATCTGATTCTAATGTGTATTGACATATATTTAATTATATAAAAGACCGCAGGAAAGGGGCATTAACAGTACTCTAGCAGAGTAAAAGATAAAAATCCCTCTTTTTCCCCTAGCTTCCAGTTTGACAAGAGGGAATACTTAATCGAATCCTGTCCACAAAAACAGCTAACAGTACTGTGCTTTGAAACAAACAAAACAAAACCTGACTTCATATAATTCTTAATACATCCTGTGCTGCTGTTGGTTTTAAGACTTCTAGCAGTAGCTATAGGTTCCAGTCTGGCACTTTAGGTATTTTAAAAAATGACCAAAACGTGCTCTAAAATGAAAGTTAAAATGTTATCCTATTTTCTGAGATTTCTTGAAGCAGATTGTCAGATGAAACTCTTCAGCTTAAAACAAATCTGTAAAAGACTGCAGATTTTTGTATTGTTTGAATTCTTTGAATTGCACTCAAACTATAAAGTGGACTTGGCTGACATTGTTTCTTCCATAAGCACAATTAATATAAAACTATACTTTTAGGAAGGATAAGTAATTGCAATGATCCTTTATTCCATTATCCTCTGGCCTTCTAGTTTATTTTGTGTTGAATGTTTGGTTTAACAAAGATTTTGAAAAGTTTATTACCATTTTCTCTTTGATTAAATACCAATTACTTAGTTGGTCCAGTTTTAAAAGGTAATCTGCTTTAAATTCTCAAAATCAGTACCAAAAAAAGCATACAGAGTATTATTCTAATTGTTAACATTTACATAAATTATACTGGACTCAAATAAAAAAAACTTTTTTAAAATAGTGCATACAAGGCACAAGAGCTTATTATATTTACTGAAGCTGAACATTCTGGCATCAACAAACACACCACTTCAGTTTATCTCAAACTAAATTTCCAAACAGCATGCCATTTTAGTTCATGTTAAACTAACTTTCCAAAAGTTGTATGATTTGTATTTAATGATTTGCATAATTTAATTGTAATAGGTGTTTAAGGAAAAATATAGTTTACCTGTCATCATTTTGATGAGATGAGAAAGAAATAATATAGATATCACTGGAGGGTAAATCTATTGACCTATTAGGAATTCTTAAGAGAAATTCAATATTTTTACTATCTTCAACAGGAGAAATAATCTAAAAAGAGATTTTTAGAAAGCCAAACTGACAAAAGAATGTCATAAAACAATCTTCATAATTGCTATCGTAAATTTCCTCCCAATTTAACAAGAAGAGATGAAAATACATTTCTGATGTAATAGAAATGTACTGTATTCTGACAAAAGTATTCCAGCCAACTGCTTTGAGAGCTCAAGCTTCAATGTCCACACTTATTTTCCAGCAGAAAACAAAAGGCTGGAATTAAGTGAGGCAAAAATGGTTGATGATCTTCAACTGCAGGCCACCTGGACTCTGTAATGAATTCATAATTATTACAGTGCACTCAGTCTGAGGCTGGATTCACATTAGAGGAAAAAAAAGTAGTATGGTTTGCCACTTCCACCTTCTTAAAGGTAACAAGTTTTATGAATAACGCTTATCATTATAATGTGACTTGAAATCTCTGAAATCTTAATATCTTAATAGTCTCAATTTTCAGATTCGGAAAATCAGATGATTAATGGAGTTTCTGTGTGATAAACTGTGCTACCCATATATTTGGGTAAAAACTGGTCCTCGGATTTATTCCAAGTTTTTCGGAGAAGATGTTTTCCCCATTGATTAATAAACCAGAACTACTTTTAATATTTAATAGGAATTTGTGTTAGTTGTAACAATGTGTGTACTGGATCCAAAACATGTTATATTTTAAGCAATGGCTTGGAGAGAACTAATCAATTCATATTCTGCATTTCCAGCCAAAGGGACATAGGTGCAACTGACTGGTGGCATCTTCCTGTGGGAAGCCTCTTCCATCCATCTACAGCATTGATACCTTGAAATGAAACAGAAAACATGAAACTACTATGTTAACCATAAACACGCAAAACAAACCAACTCATTTCATAATCTGTTTCGACAGTATCCCTCATTCAAAACTGTTTACTATGCTAGCAGGCTCAAGCAGACGTGTTCTTGAATATGGACCTCTACATCAATACTGCTCAAACTTTAATATGCATATACGAGAGGATCCTATTAAAATGCAAAAAAAAAAAAATTGCAGACTCTGATTCAGTAGGTCTAGGATAAGGCCTAAGATTCTGCATTTCTATCAATCTTCCAGGTCATGACAATGTTGCTGGTTTGGGGCTACAATGTGAGTGGCAGGGTTCTATGTTGTTAGTTCTGCATTCATCTGAGGCTGGAGTTTAGGAGTGGCAACTGAGTTGGGAAGGACATTTAGGGAAACGATTTTGAAACTTCAT
This sequence comes from Pongo pygmaeus, assembly GCF_028885625.2. Taxonomy (NCBI): domain Eukaryota; kingdom Metazoa; phylum Chordata; class Mammalia; order Primates; family Hominidae; genus Pongo; species Pongo pygmaeus. The sequence goes on along the minus strand of NC_072380.2, from coordinate 17,252,808 downwards.
GTGCATAGAAGCACAGCTTTGTTTTGTTTTGTTTTGTTTTTTGAGACAGGGCCTCACTCTGTCACCCAGGCTGGAGTGCAGTGATGTGATCTCGATCTCAGCTTACTGCAAATTCCGCCACCCTGGCTCAAGCGATCCTCTCATCCTCCCACCTCAGCCTCCGGAGTGGCTGGGACCACAGGCACATGCCACCACACCCAGCTACTTTTTTTTCTTTTTGTATTTTTGGTAGAGACGGGGTTTCACCATGTTGCTCAGGCTGGTCTTCAACTCCTTAGCTCAAGCAATCTGCTTGCCTTGGCTTCCGTAAGTGCTGAAATTACAAGTGTGAGCCACCATGCCTGGCCAGCATTTTTTATTTATACCATATGATAGGAAAGGTTGGTAAGCTAAATTTAATTTACTTTTTAGTACTAACTATGGGTTTAGGCACATTATAACCATCTGGAAACTGCTGAACAAACAACTATTTTATAAAAACGTGACATCATTTACTATTGTAGTTCAAAAATAGGAGAAAAAATATGAAGTTTTTTTTTTTTAGAGTCTTGCTCTGTCACCCAAACTCCCAGGCTGGAGTGCCATGGCACGATTTCGGCTCACTGCAACCTCTGCCTTCTGGGTTCAAGTAATTCTCCTGCCTCAGCCTCCTGAGTAGGTGGGATTACAGGTGCGCCACACCACACCCGGCCAATTTTTGTATTTTTAGTAGAGATGGGGTTTCGCCTTGTTGGTCAGGCTGGTCTCGAGCTCCTGACATTGTGATCCACCCATCTCAGCTTCCCAAAGTGCTGGGATTACCAGGCGTGAGCCACCGCGCCCAGCCAATATGAAGATATTTAATATAAATTAGGCACATCAATATCAGACTATTATTTGATATAAATACAATTGCAATGAATTGCAAATCTGAGATGTAAAGCAGGAGAAAATTATTTTTAAAAGTCTAGTTTCTATTAGCTACTTTAGGGAAAGTTTAAGAAAACAAAACATGTTACTGCAACTGGTTATATCAATAGAATAGAAAACATTACATCAGAAAATCGGGTATATTTTTAGATCCATAGCGCTGATTCATGCTGCCATTTTGTGGTTATGACTACTAATGTCATATCTGAATTAATAAAATCAAGTTTCTGTCAGATTTTTAATTTCAATGTTTTTATTTTGTCACTTATCCATCAAATGTTGAGAACCTACTATGTGTCTGGCATTGTGCAAGGTGTTGGAGATAAATAACCACAATACTGGTATTGTCAAAATACTGAGAAGTCTCGATGGCTTTTATATAATATTACCATGTAAATATGTAAAACACTTAACACATAGAAAAATTCCTAATAGCACTGACCTTAAAAACAACGGTTATTGCAACTGATGATTTCAAAATATTGAAAAAAAACCCTGTGAAATTCTATGTTTTACAGAACTATGTTCTGTGTAATATTTTATTTGTGGTATTGGCTAGTGACTCATATTTGCTATAGCTATATTCTAAAATTACATTCATAGTTACATTCTAAAATTATTTTCAGAAATTTAATAATGTCTCTGCTATTTAATCAAATTCAGATGAAGTTTTGACTATTTTAACCAGTTATGGTCAGTCTGACCTATTGTAGCAACAGGTATTCAGAGCTGATCCTGGTCTTCCCAAAATCAGATACTAGTCAGCTGGCAAATTGCCAGGTCAGCATTTTGCTGATAATACATGGCTAACTTACCAAAACCAGAACAGACAAATAAAAACAGATATCCATGAATTTTGATGCAAATCATTTTGTTTTACAAGTGAATCTCTTGCTTTTCATACTTTAGGATTCTAGATTGCCGTTTTGTAAATAGAGAGTTATCTTGCTATCTTTAATATTCAGCTCTGTAAATTGTTTATTATACAGCTGTTTGTTCCAAAGGGGTTCCTTATTGTAGCTTTTTATTGACTGCAGGCTTACAAACAGATCATATTTTAAAGAAACTGATTTGGAACTGCAGGTTTAAAAAAAAAATAAGGCTTAAAGAAAATGATTTCGAACATCTATTATTTTAAGGTTAACACATGCTACGAGGCCCTACTATGACCCAAAAATGGGAATGACAGTGTGCTAATGAGTACATTAATGAGATATAATTATATTGCACTTCGACTTAGTGTTTCCTAATGGATGGTCAAGGATATAGCCACTGTATATTCTGAAAGATGAAGAAAAATTAAAAATTATTATTCTAATTTCCTATAAAATGACAAGATAATTTTTACGTATATTTCAGTATTTTAGGATTGATCCCTATCACTTAATGCATTACTATAAAATGACTTTTGTTCATCAACTTATTTCTATAATTAATCAAGTTAACAGAAATACCAGCTAATACTGAAGCTAGGTCTGTACTCAGAAGCCCCAGCATGGCTAATGCAATCTCACAAGTCAGGTAAAAGATCTTCTATATGAATCACTCACAAATTATTAAAAACGTTTATGGAAACTATTTGCCCTAAGAAAATTAGAAGACTGTTAAAGATATAAAACAATAAAGGGAAAATTATCGTACTTTTATAAAGTATGAATTTATCTTGCTTGAAGAGTTAAGTCTCATTCTCCATGGTTAATGCAGGATTGCTCATACCTTAATGAAAGAACATAAGTTAGCATTTTTGGTTGCTTTTGAACAAATAGGCAGAAACTTGTTATTCATCTATGAATTATGAATCCCTTGGTAGACTTCCAAAGGTGCCTTGTACATAATAAGGGTATGTTTAAGATGGTTATACAGAAACACACACACACCCCTTATATACAGTGTCAGTTACAACCACTATCTCTCTCTCACACACACAAAACACTAAAAACAGAAATATACATCTGAGGAAGTAGAGAAACATAATAATGAAAGATATATCGACCCGCACTGCTCACATCAGCTTACATCAGTGTTTCCAAATTATTCCTCTACCAACCTCATTCTAGTCAAACCAATCTTTGAGCACTTTCTCACCTCATTTTTCTTGCTTCTTTTCCTTCCTATACATCATCCTTTACACTTTAAGTAGTTCTTCATTTCATCCATCCAACTAACAAAAAAATTAATCGAACATGCTGAAGAATTATAATAGCACGTGAAAATCAAGAACACTGCTATGTTAATATAAATTATATAAGATGAAATGTGAATCCCTTCTGGATGAAGAGGAATTCTTTGTTTTTCCACTTCTCAACAATTGACCCCCAAGTATTTATCACTTCTCTGCCTCTAACGAAACTGATGGATTCAAAGAACAAATTGGTGTCATCAACTTTTGTTTAGGCAATGCCTAGTCCTTGCCATAGATTAGAAAGTGAAATGGCATGTTTGAAGGTCGAGAGAGTGACCAAATTATGAATAGTCAAATCATGGGACCCTCTGGGAGGCAAATATATTTCTTAAAAATAAGGCTACTTAAAGCTTATATTTTAGGAGAAGATGACTGATAATATATTAAATAATGACTAGAATATTTACTCAGGATCATCCATTTGTTTTTCGCTACCACTAAATCCCAGAGGTTTCTTCAAACTCTCATGCTGCCTGACTTTGGTTCACTACACTTTAAAACATTGATGACCGGTTTATTTGAAAAGACTAGAAACGAAGGAGAAAAGGTTAGTAGTCAATCTGAAGATTTTCTGGCTAATAACGCCTTAATCATAGATGTATGGCTTTAACTCCCTTATGTGGACAACACACATATATACACACACATGTATGTATGATCACCCTATTTTGTCTACTCCTTACCAACACCGAGAAATAGGTAGTCTTTTGAAAAGAACGAAGCTAAGTCTAAAAGATGTTAGGTAACGTAACACATATCACACCCTACTAGGAGCCCAAATTAGGATTTTTAAATCAGGTCTGACTTCGAAGTCTTGCTTGTTCCTTGCTAACAAACTACACTGACTGAAGAAAACAAAAGATTAAAATCAACAACAGTAACAAGAGGAATGTGAGTGGGATATGAAGAAATCGCAGGCAGCTGAAGTTATGGTAATTACACAATAACTTTACTTAGACATTTTGAAATTGGACAGAAATCTTGGAGTAAAAGACAGAACTGAATAATTTAAGGTCCTTTTCAGTAGATATTTTTCTATCTTCTATCTGATTTGATTGTAGCTTTTTCATTTTTATACTTTATATTTTGAATTTACTTCTATCATTTTATTTGAGGAATGGGGATAAAGATTTGGTTCTTTAAACAGAAAAAAGGCAATGCAGATCCATCTTTCACAAAATGATTTTCTGCTGCTAACAGGTATTAACGAACCTCATGAATAGTTCTTTGAAAATAACTCTGAATTTAGAATGGAAGTCTGACTCCAAACTAAGAAAATGTCTGTAGGTAATATAATGGATATATTTTTTTAACGACGTTTGCCTTCTAAAAATAAAATATATCAAAAGACAGCCAAACAAGCACACCCTTACCAGCTTTGCATTTTCCTGGGTTTATGCTGCTCTCCGTCCAAGACTGAGAATCAGTAAGAAGGTGGCTCTGGGACTCTCTCAATGGCTTTGCAGGAAACTGATGGTTTTCGAGACTGAATAATAATGGAATCATCATCAAAGTCATCATAAGCTAATTTGTGATAGTAAAGTTGATTGTTTCTCAATGTATGGAACCAAAACCACTTGCAATGCAAGATGATTGCAGGAGGTACCCAAAATAATGTGGGGAATACAAGAATAAGACATTAAATAGCACTGACTCGCGGTGAGAAAAGTGTTCTCTCTTCAGTCTCTTTTCCTTCTTCTGCTTACAATAAGATGATAATCTCTAACATTGGCAAATCTCCAGAGAATAGTCCTCAGCCCCAGGCTTTAGCAGGTAGTTAGAACTTAGTAATAGTATTGTATTATCAATTTTATGTATCTATTTATTTTTGAGGCAGAATCTCACTCGATTGCCCAGGCTGGAGTGCAGAGGTGCAGTCATGGCCTCAACCTTCTTGGCTCAAATCAATCCTCCTCCTTCAGCCTCCCGAGTAGCTGGGACCACACCACCACCCTCAGCTAATTATTTTGTTTTATCTTTTGCTGAGTGGACTCTCTATGTTGCCCAGCCTCATCACAAATGCCTGATCTCAAGTGATCCTCCTGCCTTAGCCTCCCAAAGTGCTAGGATTACATGCATAGGCCACCACACCTGGCCTATTTTTAAAGTTATAGTCTATTTATAGAAAGTTATGCCAGTTTCTCATTTATGAGAGTGGTATAAACTTTGGTTTTAAAAAAAGCATAAGTGCCAATTTAAATACAGAAAAATATTAGTTTTGTAAGTGATATGTGGATAAGGAAGAAAATATGAATGTGATGGTAGGAAGACAAAGTTGAGGAAAAACTGGCCTACAGCTTCTAAAGTGGCCTAAATGGTCTTGAACACAATTTTCTCTATCTTCTTCTGTAAAACTGAAACAACAAGTTTGAGCAAACTATCTTGCAGGAATATAAAAAACATCTGAAATTATCAGGTCTTACAAACCCAATGTTCAGCCTGGGGAATGAGGAGTCTTGTAAGAAGAATTTTCTTTAAAATTTAGGTGGAAATGCCATACATCAACATATTGGATGGCATGAAAAAGTATACATAAAAATATTTCACTTAGGAAACACTATCGGCATATAAACTATTGGTGATGTTTTAGAATGTTCTGAAATAGTAATTGTAACAGCATTCAAAAGAAAAAAAAACTTAAAACTCTTTCAAGAATAATTTCACATATTTGAGTTCAATTATATGTAGTAACTATTATGTTTTTAAAGGATACACAGATATGCTTTTTCTTCTTAATTACCTCATATCTAAAATTTTAGAATATTTCAATTTTGTGCAGCTTTAACAACTACTTATTAAAATTTTGGAGGTAAATCTTAAAAAATAGAAAACAGCATATCTCCACACAGGTTTAAATATATTATATAAAAAATCTTACTGTAATTCTTATTATTCTTCAAGAAGGGGACCATATAATAGGTACAGAAGGCTAACTAGATCCTGGTTTAGGGACTCTGAAGATTCGTTACTGCTAACAAGACTCTAGCAAAGGGCAAGAATCCATTCATTCAACAATATTTATTGAGTGAGTACCTGTCACTTTAATAAACGAAGTCTTTGTTCTTATGGAAATTTCACTGTTATTGAGGAAGAAAAATAAATAATATATATATATGAATGAAATGAGTCAGGTGATAATAACAGCTATAACAATAAAAAAAATCAGGCTGGGCACAGTGGCTCATGCCTGTAATCCCAGCACTTTGGGAGGCTGAGGCAGGTGGCTCACTTGAGGTCAGGAAGTTCGAGACCAGCCTGGCCAACATGGTGAAACCCTATCTCTACTAAAAATACAAAAACTAGCCGGGCATTGTGGTGTACATGTAATTCCAGCTACTGGGGAGGCTGAGGCAATAGAATTGCTTCAACCTGGGAGACAGAGGTTGCAGTGGGCCGAGATCGCGTCACTGCACTCCAGACGGGGTGATAGTGTGAGACTCTGTCTCAAAAAAAAAGAAAGAAAAAAAAAAATCAGTCTAACAGGAAGTGGCGGAGAAAGTTACTATTTTACAAAGGGTTATCAAAGATTGCATCTAATCTGAAGTTACGCCTGAACAGAATATAAATAAAGAGAAGACACAGCTCACTCAGATCGGAGGAAGAATGTTAAGGAAAGGGAATTAGCAAGGACAAGGCACTACATAAGGAACATGCTTGGTCCATGTGAGGAACAGCAAGATCTGTGTGTCTGAGGATTGTGAGTGAAAGGAAAGTAAAAAAGAATGACATCCAGAAGGCCAAGGTGAGAGGACTGCTTGAGCCCAGGAGTTTGAGGCTGCAGTGAGCTATGATCACACAACTGCACTCCGGCCTGGGCAACAGGCTATTAACAGAGACATTTTACTGTTATAACGGAGACATTATTAACTTGCTTTAATAGAGACCGGAAGACCCTGTCTCCATTAAAAAAAACAAAAAAACAAAACAAAAAAAATGACTGTCTGGGGTCAGATCAGACAGTCTTGTTAAGTGATGGAACAGACATTCATTAGCTTTTATTCCGAGTAAGATGGGAAACTAATAGAGCTTTCAGCAGAAGAGTGACACAATCTGACTTATATTTTGAAGGGAAAATAGATTGGAGTGGGGCAAAAATGTTAGATCAGTTAGGAGACTACTGCAGTAATCCATGGGAGCAGGGATGAAGGCTAGGACCAGGAAAGCTAGATATACTTTAAAGAGATATCTGATAGGATTTGCAAATGGAGTAAATACAAAGTAATTGAAAGAGAGGAATCCAGGATGACCCCACAGTTTCTAGCATGAACACGTGGGAGAATGGAGGCCACTAATACTGATATATGGAAGCATGGAGGAGATTCCGGTTTAGGGTGGTGATGAGGATACACATGGCTGGGAATCAAATTCAAAGTTCTGCTCTGAACCTGTTTAGTTGGAGGTGATTTTTAGGTGTCCAAGTGGGTATGTCAAGTAGACAGCAAGATATTCAACTCTGGAGTAAAGAAGAGAACAGAACTTGCCACGAAAATTTTATATGGGCTAAACATGGGAGATAGTAGAATTCTGCAGAAGAAAGACACTTTAGCTGTCTAAATCTGACCTCAACATTCAAAGGAAAGGAAACAGAGGCCTCAAAAGATTACTTAACTTCTTCAAGGTCACCTAGTTGGGTAACAGTGTCAGAACTAAGATTTCTCCCATATCTCATGGTGCCCTTAGTGGAAGGAGAAATATTATCTCTAAAGCCAAAATAATTTCTTAAATTATTAAAAAAACACAAAGGGCAAAAAAGTATCATAAACTACTACTGAATTTTGTAAAAGCTTGAAACATATTCTGAATAATTTATTAAAACTAGATTTTTCTGCATTGAGGTATATGAAAAACCATAAACATTTAGCTCTGTGGGATTTTCAAGCCCAAATGCACAAGGCATGATCTAGTAAAAAACTCTGATGCCCTTGAATGTCCCTGTGAAATATATATACCGGGCCCCTTCACTAACTGGTAGGGTCTGGCCTGTACATAGCTCACTCTAGGGATGGGGTGACAAATATGTTTCATCTCTTTTGACAACTTAAAAGGATTTTAAATATAAATTCCATTCAAATTTAATTCCCAATTTAAAAGGGCAGAGGCAGGAGGATCGCTTGATCCTGGGCAGTCATGGCTGCAGTGAGCCATGATCACTCCACTGCACTCCAGCCTGGGTGACAAGTGAGACTCTGTCTCAAAACTAAAACAAAAACAAACAAACAAACAACAACAACAAAAAGAACTTTAGAATGGCTACCAGGAACACTGCCTTGAGGTTTATGGGGTCACTCCAGGCTCCCTAGGAAAAAGTACTGTGATCAATAAGAAATGTTCAATATGGAGTGTTGGTGTGGATACTGTGTATGTGGCACTGCAGCAACTAAGAAAAGCTCTAACATTTAATGAAGAACGATATTATGGTTATGCTTTTGCTACTGGCTTTCATAGAAAAATTAGAGGAATGGTTATACTCAAATCTGTCCCAAAGGTATAAAAACTGGTGTTTCAAACCATTGAAAATTCATACATAGCATTTTAAAAGTTTAAGTAACTTTTCCTTTTGGCAGTTAGTAGCACGTTCAGAATCAAATGTCAGGTCTTTCTGTGGCCATCCTCAAATTCTTGATAGTGTGGAATCAAAACAAACTTAAAGCTGGAGCAAAAGCCTCCAGACAATGAATTTCCAAGACTCTGGCTTCTCTCTCCCAGATAGTCCTTAGAGGTCTTCCAAGGGCACTAAGCCCGTAATATACATTAAAATGGAATTGTCAAGAAGGTGTCTGGGGATCCATTTGATCTCCAATTGATCTCCAAAAGCCTCAAGTTTCTTTTTTTTCTTTTTTTTTTTTTGAGATGGAGTCTCGCTCTCTCACCCAGGCTGGAGTGCAGTGGCACAATCTCGGCTCACTGCAAGCTCCGCCTCCCGGGCTGCCTCAGCGTCCCGAGTAGCTGGGACTACAGGCGCCCGCCACCATGCCCGGCTCATTTTTTGTATTTTTAGTAGAGATGGGGTTTCACCATGTTAGCCAGGATGGTCTCGATCTCCTGACCTCGTGATCCGTCCGTCTCGGCCTCCCAGAGTGCTGGGATTACAGGCGTGAGCCACCGCGCCTGGCCCTCAAGTTTCTTTACTCTAACAGTTATCACAGAGAGGAAACACATGGCGGGTCAGGGGCGACTTTACCCTGTCTGCCTACCTGAGCAGTGGGTAGCTAATTTCGACTTACATTTTTTTTTTCTTTTAAGCACTACATTTAAAAAATAAGATTTCAGTCAACCAAAACGTATAGAGAATTAACACCTTTTTACTCACACTTAGATTAATAACACCTTTTTACAAGTATAATTGAAGCTTCCAATGTATCCCTCCTCAATCATACTTTCTTTTTTCTCTGATTTCAAGTGGAAACCATTGCAGTAAATTTTCTTATGGTCTTCATTGTTTTTCAAAGGAACATATAACCAAGAGACACAATATGGTAAAATACATTATTTGAAAGTAAAATGAAAAAAAAATATGAGATTACTTTTTAGCTGTGGAATTCAGCCCTGCGGGAGTAGATGCTTGTTCAGGATCCTGGTTAACAAGGCAAGTTGGAAAGGAGCAGCCATCACCTAGACTAGAATTAAAATAAAAATTTACAACTGAACCATACAAAAGACAACGGAGTGAAACCCTGCCAAAACGCTGATGTCCGAGAGCAGAACATGCTATACTCTAGGCAAAAAAAAAGTGTATTAGACATTGAGTTCAACATAGTGTTTAGGAAGATGATGAATTAACTGATTTCCACATTGATATTATGGTGAATCATAGAATAATATTTTTTAAAAACAAGAGTTCCTACACAGAATTACAAGCCTATGGAACTAGGGGCTTTTCCTGAAACTATCTTTTGCTGTATTATTTTCATTAGTTTAAAGCCTGAAAATTTTCACAAAAAAGTACCTTGAAAAAATGGGTAGCAACCAGTACTTCTTCTCATCACCAAAAACTTGTCGCATGTTTTTACTGAAACCCAAGCTGAATCCATTCTTATCTGTTCCATGTCGAAATACTGGACTTCTGAATGCCTCTAAAAAAAGACGGTAAAGGAATCACATGAGTAAAGAACATATTTACTAGCAATCCTGAATATTTAGCAATAATTGAAGTAAATGAAGAAACTCTGAAAATCAATGGCTAGCTGACTGTGAGTGCTTATGTGCCTGTCAACAGCCCTGAAATATACGGTGTCCATTCTGTTTTAAAATATCATAAGATATATCTATTTTAATTTAAAAATATGCCTTTTTATTATAATAGTACATGTGCATTGTAGAAAATTAGAAAATACAAACTAGCAAATAAACTAAAACTGCATCTTCTGGATCTTTTGATCAATAGATAGATAAATGGATGGATCCATAGATATAGATCTACAAATCTACAGGTGTATTTTTTTAAAAAACCATAATCAGACTATCTTTTACATACATTCTACAACCTTTGTTTTTAAGTAAATCCATTTTTTTTTTGAGCCAGGGTTTCACTCTGTTGCCCAGAGTGGAGTACAGTGGTATGATCATAGCTCACTGTAGCCTCGAATTCCCAGGCTCAAGCAATTCTTCTGCCTCACCCTCCCAAGTAGCTGGAGTAACAGGTGCCATGCCACCATGCCTGGCTTAGCATTTTCCAATTTCATTGAAATTGGTTCTCATCTAATAAAGTTTTTCCAGCTGACTATAAAATGTACTTTTAAACTAGTTTATCCAAACCGGGATCCAGTCCAGAACCATGTATTGCATCTGGTGATGCTCATTCTGCATATGAAAGCTGGTTCAGAGAGGCTCTGGGACTTGCCTAAGGTCACACAACAAACACACGACAGAGTGAGACTTGAATAAGGTCATCAACATTCCTTCAAAAATACTACATTTTCTTCTTGAATCATGCTGAAATGCAAAATCTAAAATTTTGTTTTTGGAATATGAACGTGGAGGTATAATGATTTTTCTCCATTAAAAAGAAAAATCTAACCAGCAGAATTAGGCACTATGAAAAAATGTCATTTGCAAGATCCTTAGCATTCTTCATCCCAGGATACATAGCTTTTTCTAAAACATTTCATAGGATCATATTATCCAGGGGAAGTCTTTTCAGTGCTACTAGTTAAATCTAGAAGTTTCCGGAAGTTAAAAACCTCTAGAAACAATAAATTTACTTTTGATGAATTATGATTTAACTGCCTAACACATAATTTGAAATAAAATTCCTGGGCTTAGAAATTACTTTATTTTATCAGTATTTTCACCCTAATAGTATTTGGTGTAATGATTTCACTTCAGAATTCCATAATGTTTCATTTCAGAATACTGAAAATGAACACTAATTGACTACCCACTGTAATTAATCCTCATTGCATATTATAATAACTGAAGCTCACAGCTTGGAGTGTCCTTTATGATCATAAGCATGTGTGGTCCTGGTTGCATTCTCAAACTCCTATCCTTGGCCTAGAAACTCTACATAGCTTAGTCCTTGCTTACCTCTCAAACCTCATTAATGTATTTCTCAATCTTTAGCTTTCTATACTTCAGCCACATGGAGTGTTTCTCAAATATTCCTAGTTTTTTTTCTCTTTTCCTGTAGGGTCTTTTATTTTCAATTGAGGTGAAATTCACAGAGTGTAAAATCAGACTTCTTAAAGTGAACAATTCAATAGAATATATTCATAATTTTGTGCACTTCCCACCTATATCAAATTTCTAAATATTTTCATCACTCTAAAAGAAACTCCATATCCATTAAGCTGTCACTCCCTACTCACCCATTTCTTCATTCCCTAGTAATCACTAATGTGATTTTCCTCTACAGATCTATCTATTCTGGATATTTCATAAAAATGGGAATCATATAATATGTAACCTTTTGTGATTGGCTTCATTCACTTAGCATGTTTTCAAGGTTCATACATGTGTAGTATGTATCAGGACTTCATTCCTTTTTATGGTTAATATTCCATTGTATAGATATGCCACATTTTCTCCATCCTTGGACGGGCATTTAGGTTGTTTCGACCTTTTGACTACTGTGGATAGTGCTGCTATGAACACTGGTATACAAGTATCTCTTTCAGTCCCTGTTTTCAATTCTCCTGGGTATATACCTAGGAGTGGAGCTGCTGGTTCATATGGTAATTCTATGGTTAACTTTTAAAAGAATTGCCAAACTGTTTTTCACAGTGGTGGCACCATTTTATATTCCCAAGCAAAGTAGGAAGGTTTCAATTTCTCTGCATCCTCACAAAGACTTTTTAATAAAATTGTAGCCATCCTAGTGAGTATAAAGTGGTACCCCAATGTGGTTTTGATTTGCATTTTCCTAATGACTAATGATGCTGAGCATATTTTTCTGTGCTGAGATTTACCAAACAACAAATAAATGATGGAGTGAGATTTGAACGAGGTCATCAACATTCCTTCCATAATACTACATATTCTTCTTGAATAATGCTGAAATGAAAAATCTAAAATTTTATTTTCCCCATTTGTGTATTTTCTTTGGAGGAATGTTTGTTTAAATGTCTATTCAAATCCTTTGCCAATGTTTTAACTGGGGTGTTTGTATCTTTTTGTTGTTGAGTTACAAGATTTCTTTGCATATTCTGGATAGTAGGGCCCTTATCAGAAAATGAATTGGAAATATTATTCTCCTTCTGCAGATTGTCTTTTTACTTTCTTGTGTTTTTTAATGCATGTAAGTTTTTAATTCTGATAGTGTAAGTTTCCTGTTTTATCTTTGTTGCTCATGCTTTTGATGTTATATCTAAGAATTCATTGTTATATTCAAAGTCCTGAAGATTTATCCCTCTATTTTCTTCTAAGAGTTTACAGTTTCAGCTTTTTCATTTAGGTCATTGATCCATTTTGACTTAATTTTTGTGTGTGATGTTAGGTAGGGATACAAGTTTATTTTTTGCCATGTGGATACTGAGTTGTCCTCACGCAACTCAAAGATATTATTTTTTCCCCACTAGGTGGTTTTGGCACCCTTGTCAAAAATCAATTGGCTAAAGATGTATGGGTTTATTTCTGGACTCTCAATTCTATTTTATTTGTCTATATGTCCATCCTTATGCTAGCACCACACTGTTTTGATTACTGTATGCTTTATAGCAAGTTTTGAAATCAAGAATGTGAGTCTTCCAGGTTTGTTCTTTTTTGGTGAATATTGTTTTGATTATGTGGGGCTTCTTGCAATTCTACATGAATTTGAGAATTGGCTTTTCCATTTATGCAAAAAAAAGCCATTAAAATTGCAATAAATCTGTAAATCACTTTGGGTAGTATTGCCATCTTAACAATATAAGGTCTTCCAAGTCCATGAACATGGGAATTCTTCTTTTATTTGTTTCAGCAATGTTTTGTAGTTTTCAGTGTGCTAGTAGTGTTACATGCACCTTCTTGGTAAATTTATTCCTAGGTATTTTATTTGTTTAGATGCCTTTTCAAATGGAATTTTCTAAATTTCCTTTTTGGGTGGTTTATTGCTAGTGCACAGAAATATACCTGACTTTTTAAAATCATGCACATTTCATATTTTGCTTATTAGCTAATCATTTTTATTGTGAATTCCTTAAGGTTTTCTATATATAAGATCATGTTATCTGTAAACTAAAATAGTTTTACTTATTTCTTTTTGATGCCTTCATTTCTTTTCCTTGACTAATTACTCTGGCTAGAACTTATGTACAATGTTGAACAGAAGTAGTGAAAAGGAGCATCCTTGTTTTGTTTCTAATCTTAGAAAGGCGGCTTTCAGCTTTACACTACTGTGTATGACGTTAGGCGTGGATTTCTCACAAATGCCCTTTATCTCCTTATCAGGTTGAAGGAGTTCCTTTCTTTTCCTAGTCGAAGTGCAATTTTTCTTAATCATGAAAGGATGTTGGATTTTGTCAAGTACTTTTTCTGCATTAATTTTTTCCATACTGATCTTAAATCATGCAAATTTCATAGTTTGCTTATTAGCTAATCATTTTTATTGTGAATTCCTTAAGGTTTTCTATTTCTATTTCCATCATTCTATTAATGTGGTATATTACCACTGACTGATTTTCATATATTAAACCACACTTGCGTTCCTGGGATAAATCCCTCTTGATCATGGTTGTGTAAGCCTTTTAATATGTTGCTGGATTTGGTATGCTAATATTTTTTAACAATCGTTCAATCTATATTCATATTGGTCTATAGTTTTCCTGTGATGCCTGTGTCTCTAGCTTTGGTATCAGGGCAATGTTGGCCTCACAGAATGACTCAGAAAGTGTCCCCTTCTCTTCTAATTTTTAGCAGAGTTTAAGAAGAAGTTAATTCTTCATTAAGTGTTTGGCAGAACTCATCAGTTAAGCCATTTTGTTCTGGGCTTTTCTCTTTGTTGTGAGTTTTTTTGATTACTGATTCAATCACTTTACTTCTTACAGGTCTGCTCTGATTTTCTATTTCTTCTTCAGTCAATTTGGTAGTCTGTGTGTTTCTGGAAATTTGTCCACTTTATCTAGGTTGCCTAATTTTTTGACAGACAATAGTTCACGGTACTTTCTTGGCCTTTTTATTTTCATAAAGTCAGTAGTAATGTCCTTACTTCCATTTCTGATTTTTGTGATGAGTCTTCTCTTTTTCTCTTGTTAGCCAAGGGATGTCATATGTGTTGATTTTTTAAAAAAGAACCAACTATTGATTTTATTGTTTTTCTATTTTTTAATTCTCTATTTCTATTATCTCCTATCTTTATTATTTCCTTCCTTCTGCTGACTTTGGTTTTACTTTGCTCTTTTTCTAGTTCCTTAAGGTATAAAGTTATTAACACAGAGGTATTTCTTTTTTTAATATAGTTATTTACAGCTATACATTTCCCTGTAAGCACTGCTTTTGCTGCCTCCGATATCTGTATGGCTTTTAAACATACATGTTCTGGCTTTTTCTATAGCTGACTTCTTAGGTTAAGTACTTTTTGTTGTGATAAGCTCTCCCCTGACCACTCATTCTACACATGCTCCCTTCCACCATCCCAATCCTTTTATTCATACCTCAGCATCTTTTCTTCAAAGCACTTTGCATTTTGTAATTACTTTTATGTTTGGTTATTAATTTTTGTGCCCCTCATTAGACTGTTTTGCCCCTGCTCACCACTATATCTATATATCTATATATCTATATATCTATATATATAGTCTCATATATATATAATATGAGACAATCAATAAATATATGGAATGAGCAAACCTGTATGTGTCTAAGCGACATATCAAAAAAACAATGAGGAAAATAAGAATGACTTTTACCACCACTTCAGGGCAAGCTGGCATTTAATCACATAGCAACTGTCAATGAATGTTGGTATACGTATTTAAAGTTCTGTCAACTACAATAATTGGATACTCACCTAATGTAGATTTATTTTTGCTGACTAGCCAACAATGATAGCCAAACAGAGAAGACAAGCTGACAGAAAACATAGCTGCAGCAAAGAATAAAAACATAATATGGAACTTGGCTTGAGTATCAGGTAGGCCATTCTATAAAGAAAGGAAGAAAATAACATGTTTTGTCAAAGGGATATGTATTCCCCTACTTTTATAAGTAAATTAGTAAGATTTTTTTTTGATTAAAATTTTTCGTAAATTTAATATGAAAAAAATGTGGCTTTATGTTAAAACTTTAGGAAAAATATGTATATATTTCATCAGATTAAAAGTTTACCAGAATATGAATATATATGACAATGATATTAAAATTTGGAATATTAACTGTGTTTTTCATAACCAAATCATAGAAAATTTATGGTAGTATATGTATAAACTGCAATACTATGAAGCAAGATAAATGGAACTATAAAATGTAGTTTTAAATTTATTAACGGAGTATGTTTTGTTAACATACTACAGAATCACAAATGTCTAAATAGTTTCATTATAATGCCAGAAAATGAAGGCTAACTGGCACAATTTGGCTACTATCCTTATTGATGTTTTACATTACTACAAATAACAGCATCAACTAAATGAATACATATAACAACACATTCACAATAATGCTTCAAGCTATCTTAAATAATAGCACCACAGAAAAGATCAACACCAGTGCATAACACCTGTCTAAAATAAATCTTAATATCCATGGGCTGAAAGAGTCCATCTCAAAGAAAACCAGTTAGACTCTTATTCTCTCATTGTTTATAAATCCAAAGAGACCTGGAATGGCTCTAGAATGGAGGGCTTGGGGCTATGGACACATAATGAAGCACCATGGCTGCCAAGAGGTGGCTCTTCTGATAAATGGTCCTCAGATTTCAATTTCCTGTAGTACCTGACTGATTGACACAGGTCACAAGACCTCACTGACAGTTTTTGACAGCAGCAGGTTTTTTTGACAAACAGTGAAAATTCTGGTCATTCCTTTTCAAATATATTTGTGGTTTGAAACTAAAATCATCCACAGGAAGGAGAAGCAGTGAGGTAATGCTCTCCCAGACATTCATTAGGGATCATTTTTCAAGCTGGACACTGAAAGAATCCTTGAATGCTAGCAGCAGGTCTCTTCACTCATGTCTTTCTATGCTTAGCAATAGAACTGGCACATAGTAGGCATTCAATAATTCTTTGGTATTAAATTTTGTTCAAATCTCACGTAAGTGATCTAGCAATTTAGAAATTCTTACCATAATAAAGATAATTTAATGAAAATAATAAATCAATACTGGCAGCAGATAAATTGCTTTTTTACTGTCATTTGGTGTTCACAAGGAGGACCTCTGGATATTTTAAATCCTCAATTTTAATTTCTTTTTGCCTACATTTAAAATATATAGTGTATAAAGTGTAATCAAGAAATACTGAATAAAAACTCAGGATATTACAGGCATAAGGACATTATAGGCATAATAGTTTAAAAAATAATCTTCTTAAACATAAAGAAAATACTTCTATTTTTAAATCCTGAAAAAAATCTTATATAGTCATCAATTCTCGTTATTCGCAGTACTTATGTTTTATAAAGTTTCCACAAACACTGAACTTGTGAATACTGAAAAACTGCTCCTATGGAAGATACAGGGTTAGGTTTCTATGAACTTCTGGTCACAACATCTTCGACAACTGATCAATGTGTTAACCTTGTTTTATGTGTGTTTCTGCTTAAATGCACCTTATTTAATATATATTATTGATTTATTAATATAGAACTCATAGCTAACAGCACTATAACTCATGCCTGAATTAAGCTTATCTAATACATGTATTTTCTCCATAACACACATCGGTTTTCTTTTGTTTAGAAACATTGGACCACACTTCAGCACTACACTTGAAGACCTTTTTTTGACAGCAAAATCACCAACAAAAAGCACAAAAATGGAAAAAAGCATGGCACTAAATAGACTGTGGAAAGCACACTTGTTTACAGTATGAGAGCTGAAGCAAGAAGGCAAAAGCGTCATCTTGTTCAACCTCAACTGGGAATGGGCATGGGGGCAACTCAATGTTTTTGCCACTCTGCACATGTCTGCAGACGACGAAAGCTGTCAGTATTGATGTGGGGGTTACAATTACATTTTAGTGAATTAACAAATAAAGAATCTGCGAATAATGAGGACTGACTGCATGTCAATGAGCTCTAGTCTATAGAATCAGTGTCTGAAATAATTCTGTTCTGAAAAGCCTATATTATCTATTATTGTATACTAAAAAAACAGTTACCAAGTTAATGACTTACTGTCCAAAATTTGATAAAATACTGTAAATCTGTTGCCGCAATAAAAAGGCAGTAGAGCAGAGAATAAGCCAAGAAAAGGAGAAAGAACTTATAATTTGAAAATCCAACACAATTGTTCACCCTGTTAACAAAACAAAAACATTTCCAGTGAGTTTTACATCTTCAACCTACGTGTGCATATGCTCAAGCAAGTGTTTAGCTTCCTCTCACTTTTAATTTATTGGCATTTCTTTAAATATAACTCATAAGATTTCTTTATGCATACAATCATTTAAAAATCCATTTCACTAAAAAGAAATCTGCTTCTATTTTTAAAATATGATATTTAATATTGCTTTAGTCAATCACAAACAATATAACTGCATGTCATGTCAAATTACGCAAGTATGCACATCTCTCAAAACACAGAGCCTGCGAGAAACCGTATGAGGCCAGGCAGCTTAGGTGAATTTACTAAACCCTTCCTCTATGCCATCTTTGGGTTTGATTTCCAACTATGATTAATTAAGTTACAATTTTTCAAGTATTCCCAAATTAGATGGAATATCTTCACACATTACTCTTTGCATGCCATCACTGAAGCAAGCGGACTGTCAAAGCATATTAAATGGGAGCTTTAAGAAAAGAAGTAGGCCTGGGAGTTAGACAGCCGGGTCAGAAGGCCCATTTGACACTAAGTAATGATGCGGCCCTGAGGAAGTGAAATCATCGATTAGAATTTCATTTTCTTTATCTGTAAGTTAAACACTCTGAGGTCATTTCCAAAAGTCGGCTCTAAATATGCTATAATTCCAAATATGGAAATTTATAAATCTCAGTTCTCACTCCAAAGTCGTTATCTGAGGGGGGACAACTCAAACTGTTGTATCAATAAACATAAGCACAAATACAATTCATTTTTATAGGCTCACTTTCTTTTTGTTAAGATTTTCCTTTATTAAAAAATTATTTATTTATATTTTATTTTACTTTAATTTTTGGGATAAAAGTGCAGGTTTGTTAGCTAGGTAAACGCAAGTCGTGGGGGTCTGTTGTACAGATTATTTCATCACCCAGGTATTAAGCCTAGTATCCATTAGTTGTTTTGCTTAGCCCTCTTCCTCCTCCCACCCTCCTCCCTCCAAAAGGCCCCAGTGTGTGTTGTTCCCTCCTCTGTGTCCATGTGTTCTCATCATTTAGCTCCCACTTATAGGCTTATAGGCTCACTCTCTATCAAAGTTTTTGATTTCCTTTTCATAAAGACAAGGGCACTACTGGATGACCTTGTGTCAATGTGATACATCAGCCATGTGGAATTGGCTAATATCTTCATGGGTTGAGTAACTTCTTGGTTAACCGGTATAATGAACCTATTAAATAGAACATACAGGTTTCCTTTTCTAGTATTCAGCCTATTGCATAGAACATACATATATTGTTTCCTTTTCTCAAATGTCCTTGTTCCCGTTCTAACATAGGTAAAAATCATCTCACTCTCCATCGACTTAGCTACGAAGATGAAACACTTTTCTTTCTAGACTTGTAAAAATGAAACCATGTTCATGTGAAAAAAATGTTTACATCATCTCCCTCAAAAAATATAAGGTAAAGGGAAGAGCATTAGATTTAGTAATTTTTAAACTTAAAGGTCTTACATATGGGCAAATAATTTATAAAGAAGCCACAAGTTGGCTGGGCGCGGTGGCTCACGCCTGTAATCCCAGCACTTTGGGAGGCCGAGGCAGGCGGATCACAAGGTCAAGAGATCAAGACCATCCTGGCCAACATGGTGAAACCCTGTCTCTACTAAAAATACAAAAATTAGCTGGGCGTGGTGGTACACGCCTGTAGTCCCAGCTACTCCGGAGGCCGAGGCAGGACAATCGCTTGAACCCGGGAGGTGGAGGGTGCAATGAGCCGAGATTGCGCCACTGCACTCCAGCCTGGCAACAAAGGGAGACTCCCTCTCAAAAAAAAAAAGAGAAAAAAAAGAAGCCACAAATTGTGGGTGCACACTGTATGGAAACAGTTACATCTGCATCTCTAGAGGTTCCAGTGGGGCGATGCAAGCCTGTTGGTGAGGTTGCCTTTTATGGTGTTTGAATGGAATCATGGCAGGAAATAATATTGGGAACAATTGGCCTAATCTAACTGTATTCTGTCTCAAAAGGATAGAGGATATTCCCATTGCTTACCTATGTTGGTTTCAAGGGGCTGGGTGCTTTAAAACTTTGGTGAGCATGGCTGGGCGCGGTGGCTGACGCCTGTAATCCCAGCACTTTAGGAGGCTGAGGCAGGCAGATCGCCTGAGGTCAGCAGTTCAAGACCAGCTGGGCATAGTCTTGGTGAAACCCCGTCTCTACTAAACATACAAAAAATTAGCCGGGCATGGTGGCACATGCCTGTAGTTCCAGCTACTAGGGAGGCAGAGGCAGGAGAAGCGCGTGAACCCAGGAGGCTGAGATTGCACCACTGCACTCCAGCCTGGGTGACAAGAGCAAAATTCCATCTCAAAAATTAATTAATAAAGTAAAATAAAAATACAAAAATTAGCTGGGCATGGTGGTGCACGTCTGTAATCTCAGCTACTTGGGAGGCTGTGGCAGAAGAACAGCTTGAACCCAGGAGGCAGAGGTTGCAGTGAGCCAAGATTTCACCACTGCACTCCAGCCTGGGTGACAGTGAAATTCCATCTCGAAAAAAAAAAAAAAAAAAAAAGACTTCAGAAAACATGAGTGTAAATAATGACTTGTGGACTAGGAAGAAATTGCAAGGGACAGAAAAGATTGTTATTGTTTCTCTTCCTGAAGGAATATAAGCAGCAGCTTTTGCTTATATAATAAAAAATAAAGAGTATTTTTATAAAATGATTTTGATCACAGATTTTGTAACAACTAATTTAGCTTTGCTTAAGAGGATGGTAAAATTTGCCATGTTAGAGCTAGGGACACAGGAGGTCAGTAAATAAAGACCATATATTTTAGAGTTTAATATGTATATATATAGAGTATGTGTGTGTGTATGTGTGTGTGTATGTGTGTGTGTATATATATATATATATAACTAGAAGAAATATAGTGACATTTATTTTGGATAATACCTTACTGTCTTCACAACAGACAGCTTTTGACTAGACATTTTAACTGCCTATTGCTTTATAGACTCAATTTGAAAACGAAGAAGACATATTCTGAATCTACTTCTCCATCTAGAAAAGGAATGATTTCATATGGAGAAACAAAACACGTTCTAGGTAAATACCCTTCTTATGTTGTTTAAGTTCAGTGTAAAACACAGCTGTTGGCCCTGTTTCTGGGCAATTGCTTTCTGACTTTAAATTGGAAAAAGAACATAATACATTGGAAGGAGTGTGGCCTTTGAAGTAAAAAAAAATTTCCTATGTGACTTTGAGCCCACTCTTTCTCTTTCCTGAGCCTCATTTTTTTCCCCTGTAAAATGAGACAAATACCCAGGAGGCGGAGGTTGTAGTGAGCCAAGATCATGCCACTGCACTCCAGCCTAGGCGACTCTGTCTCAAAAAAATAAGATAAAATAAAATGAGACAAATAATTTCTACTACTTTCTGTCGCTGTTAGAAGTATTACAGATTATATGTATGGCCTCTAGAACATAACTGGCACTCAATAAATTGAAGCTCAAATAATTTGTTTTTATTTGTGTTACTTAACCTTTGGCAAGCATGCGAAAGTATTATTAATATGAAATAATTAACTAAAATTTTATACTAAAGGAAAAAAATACTTTGACAGAAAATCCAACAAAGCAAATACTACAGCATCTGTTTTAGTCAAAACACAAGTATGAGATTGATCCCCAGAATTCTGGTGGGTAATCTTAAGTGGCCAGAGCAGAGATTGAGAAATCATTGACAAACAGAGAGGTACTGTTGATCCAATGTTTCAAATGTTCAAAGCTGACAGATATTAAGGTTCAAAAGACCTGTTTAAAATACCTGTATAAAAAAGCTGCGCTAGCCGGGCACGTTGGCTCACACCTGTAATCCCACCACTTTGGGAGGCTGAGGCAGGCGGATCACGAGGTCAGGAGATCAAGACCATCCTGGCTAACACAGTGAAACCCAAAATTACAGAAAAAAAAAAAAAAAACCTGCGAGGTATAGTGGTGGGCGCCTGTAGTCCCAGCTACTTGGGAGGCTGAGGAAGGAGCATGGCATGAACCCAGGAGGCGGAGCCTGCAGTGAGCCAAGATCGCACCACTGCACTCTAGCCTGGGTGACAGAGCGAGACTCCGTCTCAAAAAAAAAAAAAAAAAAAAAAGAGAGCTAAAAGGCTGCCCCTGGGTCTGAAAACATCCTAAAAGTCCTATAAGTGACTGCCATTAGACGAATACATTCACACAAAGCCTGTAGAAAAAGATTTTTTATATATTCATATGGAAACATTTCCAAGATATATTAAGTGAAGAAAATAAAAAGAAACAGATTCAGTCAACAGTGTAGTCACTTGTACTAAAAATAAATAAATAAATAAATAACGAGTGGGTTTATAGGCTACGCACACATACACTGAGGTCTGAAAAGTGCCTTGACATTAACAACCCTGGTTCTCTGTGTGTAGTGGAAGAAGGTGGGGAGAGGGACTGGGAGAACATGACCACCTGTTTTATTTTTGAATTTGGAACCAAAAGCATGTTATTAGCTATAGACTTTTTAATTTAAAATGTTAATTTGAAATTAAAAAATTAAATACAATGGCTGCTCCATTCAGCTGGCACCAAGTGAGTATTAGGCCCTTGGCATCAAATCCTTCACAAGTCAACATGGCTGCTGCTTTCTGCAAGGGAGCACCCAGAGCTAGGACAGTGGCAGAGACAGTGGATGCAGCACAGCAAGGGAAGTGATGGCGAAGTGAACAACGACACAGGTTAAAAGGTACCGCAGTCAGTTCATTCACCTTCCCACATTGCCACCTAAGGGTGGAGCAACAGCAGGTGGTGTGTAGGCATGCCACTGAACCTATTTTTAGAAATTCTAGGGTCTCATTTCTGTTGTTCTCCTTCACTTATTTAACAGAATCTGTGAAAACTGGAAAGGCTATCAGACTGTAAGTTTCTCATGAGGCCAAATTAACTGTTGACTTAGCAAGATTACTATAATGGTAAATTATTATTTTCTCTTTTTGTAATTTTGTGAGTACAGCAAGGGCATGGGAAGCTTTATAGGTATGTACTGACCTGATTTTTTTCCACGTCTCTATTCTTTGTCATCACAATCCCTTATTAAGGTCAGACAAATCAAAATCAACACTATGTGTATGATGACTACCACTCGCTGAATATATCTGGAGTATACAGTTATCCAGAAAGGAGGGTGCTTAACATGGGTTTACCCCAAAGCAGACTCTGAGAAAAGAACCTGGATGCAGTTCATTTGAGACAGGAAGGATAAAGCATTTTTTACTGGCCAGGCTGTCACTGGTTGAGAGTTGCCCCTGGAAGTATGAATGCCTTGGCACTTCTGGACTGCCTGGCTTGTGAGCTGAACAAAACTACCCAGGTAGAAGAGACCCCTCAGGTAGAGAAGAAAAGAAACACAGGTGCCTGAATGGGGAGCTGCCAGCAGGTACGGGAGCTGTTTACCACAGATGCCATGAATTCAACAGGTGGGTCATGGGGATACAGGTGGGGCACTGACAGCAGCTGCAGGCGAAGTCAACAAATGAATGTAAGGAGAATTAAGAAGACACTGGCCAGGCATGGTGGCTCGCGCCTGTAATCCCAGCACTTTGGGAGGCCAAGGCGGGCAGATCACAAGGTCAAGAGTTGGAGACCAGCCTGGCCAATATGGTGAAACCGACTCTACTAAAAATACAAAAATTAGCCAGGTGAGGTAGCGGGCACCTGTAGTCTGGCTACTCAGGAGGCTGAGGCAGGAGAATCGCTTGAACCCGGGAGGTGGAGGTTGCACTGAGCTGAGATCACACTACTGCACTCCAGCCTGGGTGACAGAGCAAGACTCTGTATCAAAAAAAAAAAAAAAAAAGAAGAAAGAAGAAGGAAGAAGGAAGAAGAAGGAAAAAGGAGAAAGGAGAAAGGAGAAGGAGGAGAAGAAGAAAGAAGAAAGGAGGAGGAGGAGAAGAAGGAGGAGGAGAAGGAGGAGGAGGAGAAGGAGGAGAAGGAGGAGAAGGAGGAGGAGGAGAAGGAGGAGAAGGAGGAGGAGGAGGAGAAGGAGGAGGAGGAGGAGGAGAAGAAGAAAGAAGAAGAAGAAAGAAGAAGGAGGAGGAGGAGGAGGAGGAGGAGGAGGAGGAGGAGGAGGAGGAGGAGGAGAAGAAGGAGGAGAAGGAGGAGGAGGAGGAGAAGAAGGAGGAGGAGGAAGAGGAAGAAGAGGAAGAGGAAGAGGAAGAAGAAGAAAGAAGAAGGAGAAGAAGAGGAAGAGGAAGAAGAAGAAGAAGACGATGACTAATTAAAGACACTGGGGGAGGGGGAGCACTTGTTGAAAAAAAAAACAGAAAAGAAAACTGGGGGCAGGGGGGAAAGAATGAATGCAAGTATCAATTAGTATGAAGCGGGCGTTATTTATTGAGACCTTTAAGAAGAGTGCCATTCTTATATGGGTTGACTAGCCTGAACGCTTTAAAGGAGAAAATCGAGGTGGAGAAAAGAGAGAGGTATACTGGTAAAAGAGAGAGGATACCATAATCCTACATTCCCCTGGGAATCTTTCCTGCTGCTAAGAGAACTGTTCCCTACATATACTTCACCCTACATCTACTGAGGACTTGTGGGCATGTCTACCTTTCTGTAGAGCCATCCCTGAAAGAAGGCTTGAAGAATAAGTATTACTCACGCCCAAATCCAACCTGGCCAGCAACCTGGGCATGACTGTCAGAGATATATGTACACTGGGATGAAAAATTATAGGAAAAGGAAGGAAAATTAACCTTACTAATCAGATCTTTCAAATAATCCTCTATTGAATTACCTAATTTCGTGACTGAGAAATATTAGCAAATATTAATGTATTCTATGTGGAAAATCTTGTTTAAATTTATGTGTACATTTGTATATCTGTGTAGTTGCTATTCTACTCCTTAATGTCAAATTCTGTGTAAAATGAATTGTTAAAAAGCTTTCGATGACTTAATTCTCTATAAAAAGCTTCCAGTGAGGTACTATGTATAATTTACTTGTACATCTTTGTGTATATTTCTGTGAAGTATTCTGGAATCTCTGTTTATGCACATGCATACAAAGAAAATCCTTTGTTCTGAGCTAACATGCGATATTAACTTTTAGATTGTTAACCTACTGGTTTTAAAAGTATTTCATGGAAACTCCCCTAAATAAAGTCTCTTTTAAGTTAAACAAATATTAGAAACTAAATCTAAAAGTTCCTGCTATGTCAACTTAAGTAATAATTCATTTGTGAAAAGATTTACATGGATAAGTGATTCAATTTATTAACATTTACAAGGGACACAAACTTGTTTAAATATACAGCCAACTCACCATGGACAATGATGATCCATCTTCAAAATACACCTAAAAAACAAAGCAAAACACAAAACCCAATACCCCATGAAATTTTAATCATATTAAATTATAAAAATATAAATTATGGTTAGTTCAAAGAGCTGCGGCAAGTAAAATATTGCAAAATTATTTACTTATCTAAAAATTGGTTAATAGCAGAAGTTCTCATCTAAAACAAACACTATAGCCAATTCTTATAATAATATAACTTGAGTTCAAAATATACACGCTTAAGATGCAAAGCAACTCATTTCCTAAAAACAATATAATGTATTAATATACAACTATCTTATGCTAAAGAAAGAATAAAACTGCAACGGATTTACAGAAAGTCTGGATAAAACTTCCCTTCAATATCAATCCTTGTGCCAAGTCATACTGTCCTTGGAGTATATTAAATATATAACAATGTCTGACTGTCATGAAGTCAACTGAGTTATCTTTATAAAAATGGAAAACACTCATAGAAGTATTTCCTAAATTGAACTAGCCAAGCCAGAACTGCTAAAAATCACATACTTCAGGGCACCGTGAATCTGGGGGCAAACTGACACTTGACTGTAGCCTTAGGCCTCACTGGTATGAATGCCAGTGGGTTATACCAACTGCATTTCCTAAATCAAGGGCTGAGAAGTGAGAACATGGAGAAGATAATCAGGAAAACAGTGAGAAAAGAAACATAATGAAGAAAAAGACCACCAGCATGTAGATATTTTAGAAGTTAAAGGTTCTCTTACTTATCACAGACGGAGCAGTGATGGCAGCGATCTGGTTTTATAAGTTGGCATCTGTCACAGTATCGGATGGCTAGGGACAAAAAGCTCCACTTAGTCTTAGAGTTAACACTGAATGGAATATACAATTAAATGGCTTTTATCATCTCTCCAAATTTAAATTTTAAAAAGCATATAAAATTTAAATTTGGCAAAAAATAAGATATTTGATGCTGTTTAAATACAAAAATGGAATGACTTGCCTACAGCCACAGTTCTCTGGAGGTTTAACCAGAACAGAGAATCTCCTAAGGAAATTTTTCTGATGCTTTTTCAATTGTCAGTAGTTATAATAAGGCTCACAAAGGGTACAAATATGTCCACGTTAATCAAAATAAATAGAATGTCTCCCTCAATTAAACCAATTTATTTCCTGTATCCTGTTATTTATCAAAAAAAGTTTTAAACTGAACTAGGAATAAGGACACCAGGTTTTTGCACCTTTTACTGTCACTAACTAGCTTTGGAAACTCAGCAATACTTTATTTCTAGGGGGCTTAAATTTCTGCAGTATTTGTTTAGACTTACAGGGTAAAAATACCTAAACATGTATAAGCACATCTCTGTCTTTGTAGGATAAAACCAAGGTCACAATATTAACCGGGAAATTGCCACTTGATGATCAAGAACCAGTGAAAACCAAAAGGATAAAAATTATGTGTGAGACTTATAGTTAGATTCAATTATGATTCTACAGTGAGTCAGAAACAAATATAAGTAATATAAAAACCTTTTTTTTTTAATTTTTTTTCTGAGATGAAATCTCACTGTCACCTAGACTGGAGTGCAGTGGTGTCATCTCAGCTCACTGTAGCCTCTGCCTCCTGGGTTCAAGCAATTCTCCCACCTCAGCCTCCTGAGCTGAGTAGCTGGGACTACAGGCGTGCACCACCAGGCCCAAGCTAATTTTTTTGTATTTTTAGTAGAGATGGGGTCTCACCATGTTGGCCACGCTGGTCTCGAACTCCTGACCTCAGGTGATCCACCTGCCTCGGCCTCCCAAAGTGCTGAGATTACACGTGTATGAGTCACCACACAGAGTCACAAATCTTAACGAGTTTTTCCTGTTTTTTTTTTTAAACATTTTTGATTTATTTTATTTTTTAGAGACAGGGTCTCACTCTGTCACCCAGGCAGCAATGCAGTGGTGCAATCACAGCTCACTGCAACTTCTAACTCCAGGGCTCAAGCAATCCTCCACCTCAGGCTCCCAAGTTGCTGGGATTATAGGCAAAAGCCACTGTGTCTGTCCATTAATGAGATATTTTATATATATTTTTCATACTAAGTCTTTGAAACCGTGTGTATTTTATACTTAGAGCACATCTCAGTTTGAACTGGCCATACTTCAACTGCTCAACAGTCACATGGGGCTAGCAGCTACCATAATGGACAGCACAGCTCTGAAGTCACAGAAGTTCTGGGCAAGTCTTGGTGGGTAAGCATCACTAGTCCATGTACATCAGTTTTAAGACAACTGTTTAGCTGGATAGTTGTCAAATTACCTTAAAATATGTCCCAAGTAAGAGATTTGTTAATTTATTGCATTTGTAAGAAAATTTTAAATATAGATAAAAAATTATACCAACACCTAAATGAAATTTTACATCACCTATATGACTGCTCTAAATTTATGAAAAAATACATGTAAAAGTATTCATTTTATATTCATTACAGATACTGCTGCCTTAAATTAAATATGAATAGGAAAATCTACAGTTAAAACCTTAAACATGAGTACTACTATAAATCAAGATTTGAGCAGTTCTCACATCTTCACTGAGTCATAACTAAGTAGGCAGAACAGGATGAAAGTCAGTTCTGATTTCCTTGAGATCTTTTTGCCGCAGTGTTATTCATGTTTCCATTCTGTTTTATGGAATCATACAGGAAAGATTTAACAGCAATCCAAGAAATAACACAGTATTCTGAAATGAGTGTTTTACCATTTCAAGTACATAAACACACTTTCTTACAGTCACCTTAATGATGTTATTTGCATACCATTGTAAAGCACTCATTACTGACATTTACCTCCAGACATGGTCCTGGTATAGATGGGAAGGTCCTTGGCTGCTCGCCTAAGAACTTCCTGATGGGCTTCTCCTCTTGACTCTCTCTCCAACAAGTCTTTCTCCGCATAAGAGAGATGGAACTGTGGAATACATTTAAATCTTAATCAGTATTTTCAAAGAAATTATAACATACTGGTCTTCTCTACCATACCCAGAAAAGGGTATTTGTAAAATATTAATGGTATATTGTACATTCAAAGAGACGATAGAGTTTGAAATCTGGGCAAGTCTGTTCACCTCACAGGTCATTCATTTGTGCATCTAGAAAAAGGGGTATAATCATCATCATCATAATACAACTATACCTACTTCCTCTGGTTTTTGTGTAACTCAAAAGGAACAGAGTACATAAAAATGCTTATAAACCGTAGAGTTCCAAAAAAATGTGTTATGTTGATAGATAAGATGGCCCAATGAATAAATATAACTCAATGAATAAATTTTTCGTTTAGATCATTAAGAACAAATGTAGAAAATCCATTAAGCATATTTTCTTATCTAAGTGAGTTTTAACTTAGGGATAATCCTGGAGGATATTCAAACCAAAGGCAAAGAAGTTGAAAACTTTGAAAAAAATTTAGAAGAATGTATAACTAGAATAACCAATACAGAGAAGTGCTTAAAGGAGCTGATGGAGCTGAAAACCAAGGCTCGAGAACTACGTGAAGAATGCAGAAGCCTCAGGAGCCGATGCGATCAAATGGAAGAAAGGGTATCAGCCCTGGAAGATGAAATGAATGAAATGAAGCGAGAAGGGAAGTTTAGAGAAAAAAGAATAAAAAGAAACGAGCAAAGCCTCCAAGAAATGTGGGACTATGTGAAAAGACCAAATCTACGTCTGATTGGTGTACCTGAAAGTGACGGGGAGAATGGAAACAAGTTGGAAAACACTCTGCAGGATATTATCCAGGAGAACTTCCCCAATCTAGCAAGGCAGGCCAACATTCAGATTCAGGAAATACAGAGAACGCCACAAAGATACTCCTCGAGAAGAGCAACTCCAAGACACATCATTGTCAGATTCACCAAAGTTGAAATGAAGGAAAAAATGTTAAGGGCAGCCAGAGAGAAAGGTCGGGTTACCATCAAAGGGAAGCCCATCAGACTAACAGCAGATCTCTCGGCAGAAACCCTACAAGCCAGAAGAGAGTGGGGGCCAATATTCAACATTCTTAAAGAAAAGAATTTTCAACCCAGAATTTCATATCCTGCCAAACTAAGCTTCATAAGTGAAGGAGAAATAAAATACTTTACAGACAAGCAAATGCTGAGAGATTTTGTCACCACCAGGCCTGCCCTAAAAGAGCTCCTGAAGGAAGCGCTAAACATGGAAAGGCACAACCGGTACCAGCCACTGCAAAATCATACCGAAATGTAAAGACCATCGAGACTAGGAAGAGACTGCATCAACTAACGAGAAAAATATCCAGCTAACATCATAATGGCAGGATCAGATTCACACATAACAATATTAACTTTAAATGTAAATGGACTAAATGCTCCAATTAAAAGACACAGACTGGCAAATTGGATAAAGACTCAAGACCCATCAGTGTGCTGTATTCAGGAAACCCATCTCACGTGCAGAGACACACATAGGCTCAAAATAAAAGGATGGAGGAAGATCTACCAAGCAAATGGAAAACAAAAAAAGGCAGGGGTTGCAATCCTAGTCTCTGATAAAACAGACTTTAAACCAACAAAGATCAAAAGAGACAAAGAAGGCCATTACATAATGGTAAAGGGATTAATTCAACAAGAAGAGCTAACTATCCTAAATATATATGCACCCAATACAGGAGCACCCAGATTCATAAAGCAAGTCCTGAGTGACCTACAAAGAGACTTAGACTCCCACACATTAATAATGGGAGACTTTAACACACCACTGTCAACATTAGACAGATCAACGAGACAGAAAGTCAACAAGGATACCCAGGAATTGAACTCAGCTCTGCACCAAGTGGACCTAATAGACATCTACAGAACTCTCCACCCCAAATCAACAGAATATACATTTTTTTCAGCACCACACCACACCTATTCCAAAATTGACCATATACTTGGAAGTAAAGCTCTCCTCAATAAATGTAAAAGAACAGAAATTGTAACAAACTGTCTCTCAGATCACAGTGCAATCAAGCTAGAACTGAGGATTAAGAATCTCACTCAAAACCACTCAACTACGTGGAAACTGAACAACCTGCTCCTGAATGACTACTGGGTACATCACGAAATGAAGGCAGAAATAAAGATGTTCTTTGAAACCAACGAGAACCAAGACACAACATACCAGAATCTCTGGGACGCATTCAAAGCAGTGTGTAGAGGGAAATTTATAGCACTAAATGCCCACAAGAGAAAGCAGGAAAGATCCAAAATTGACACCCTAACACCACAATTAAAAGAACTAGAAAAGGAAGAGCAAACACATTCAAAAGCTAGCAGAAGGCAAGAAATAACTAAAATCAGAGCAGAACTGAAGGAAATAGAGACACAAAAAACCCTTCAAAAAATCAATGAATCCAGGAGCTGGTTTTTTGAAAGGATCAACAAAATTGATAGACCGCTAGCAAGATTAATAAAGAAAAAAAGAGAGAAGAATCAAATAGATGCAATAAAAAATGATAAAGGGGATATCACCACCGATCCCACAGAAATACAAACTACCATCAGAGAATATTACAAACACCTCTATGCAAATAAACTAGAAAATCTAGAGGAAATGGATAAATTCCTCAACACATACACCCTCCCAAGACTAAACCAGGAAGAAGTTGAATCTCTGAATAGACCAATAACAGGAGCTGAAATTGTGGCAATAATCAATAGCTTACCAACCAAAAAAAGTCCAGGACCAGATGGGTTCACAGCCGAATTCTACCAGAGGTACAAGGAGGAGCTGGTACCATTCCTTCTGAAACTATTCCAATCAATAGAAAAAGAGGGAATCCTCCCTAACTCATTTTATGAGGCCAGCGTCATCCTGATACCAAAGCCTGGCAGAGACACAACAAAAAAAGAGAATTTTAGACCAATATCCTTGATGAACATTGATGCAAAAATCCTCAATAAGATACTGGCAAACAGAATCCAGCAGCACATCAAAAAGCTTATCCACCATGATCAAGTGGGCTTCATCCCTGGGATGCAAGGCTGGTTCAATATATGCAAATCAATAAATGTAATCCAGCATATAAACAGAACCAAAGACAAAAACCACATGATTATCTCAATAGATGCAGAAAAGGCCTTTGACAAAATTCAACAACCCTTCATGCTAAAAACTCTCAATAAATTAGGAATTGATGGGACGTATCTCAAAATAATAAGAGCTATTTATGACAAACCCACAGCCAATATCGTACTGAATGGGCAAAAACTGGAAGCATTCCCTTTGAAAACTGGCACAAGACAGGGATGCCCTCTCTCGCCACTTCTATTCAACATAGTGTTGGAAGTTCTGGCCAGGGCAATTAGGCAGGAGAAGGAAATCAAGGGTATTCAATTAGGAAAAGAGGAAGTCAAATTGTCCTTGTTTGCAGATGACATGATAGTATATCTAGAAAACCCCATTGTCTCAGCCCAAAATCTCCTTAAGCTGATAAGCAACTTCAGCAAAGTCTCAGGATACAAAATCAATGTGCAAAAATCACAAGCATTCTTATACGTCAATAACAGACAAACAGAGAGCCAAATCATGAGTGAACTCCCATTCACAATTGCTTCAAAGAGAATAAAATACCTAGGAATCCAACTTACAAGGGATGTGAAAGACCTCTTCAAGGAGAACTACAAACCACTGCTCAAGGAAATAAAAGAGGATACAAACAAATGGAAGAACATTCCATGCTCATGGGTAGGAAGAATCAATATCATGAAAATGGCCATCCTTCCCAAGGTAATTTACAGATTCAATGCCATCCCCATCAAGCTACCAATGACTTTCTTCACAGAATTGGAAAAAACTACTTTAAAGTTCATATGGAACCAAAAAAGAGCCCGCATCGCCAAGTCAATCCTAAGCCAAAAGAACAAAGCTGGAGGCATCACACTACCTGACTTCAAACTATACTACAAGGCTACAGTAACCAAAACAGCATGGTACTGGTACCAAAACAGAGATATAGATCAATGGAACAGAACAGAGCCGTCAGAAATAATGCCACGTATCTACAACTATCTGATCTTTGACAAACCTGACAAAAACAAGAAATGGGGAAAGGATTCCCTATTTAATAAATGGTGCTGGGAAAACTGGCTAGCCATATGTAGAAAGCTGAAACTGGATCCCTTCCTTACACCTTATACAAAAATCAATTCAAGATGGATTAAAGACTTAAATGTTAGACCTAAAACCATAAAAACCCTAGAAGAAAACCTAGGCATTACCATTCAGGACATAGGCATGGGCAAGGACTTCATGTCTAAAACACCAAAAGCAATGGCAACAAAAGCCAAAATTGACAAATGGGATCTAATTAAACTAAAGAGCTTCTGCACAGCAAAGGAAACTACCATCAGAGTGAACAGGCAACCTACAAAATGGGAGAACATTTTCGCAACCTACTCATCTGACAAAGGGCTAATATCCAGAATCTACAATGAACTCCAACAAATTTACAAGAAAAAAACAAACAACCCCATCAAAAAGTGGGCGAAGGACATGAACAGACACTTCTCAAAAGAAGACATTTATGCAGCCAAAAAACACATGAAAAAATGCTCACCATCACTGGCCATCAGAGAAATGCAAATCAAAACCACAATGAGATACCATCTCACACCACTTAGAATGGCAATCATTAAAAAGTCAGGAAACAACAGGTGCTGGAGAGGATGTGGAGAAATAGGAACACTTTTACACTGTTGGTGGGACTGTAAACTAGTTCAACCCTTGTGGAAGTCAGTGTGGCGATTCCTCAGGGATCTAGAACTAGAAATTCCATTCGACCCAGCCATCCCATTACTGGGTATATACCCAAAGGACTATAAATCATGCTGCTATAAAGACACATGCACACGTATGTTTATTGCCGCATTATTCACAATAGCAAAGACTTGGAACCAACCCAAATGTCCAACAATGATAGACTGGATTAAGAAAATGTGGCACATATACACCATGGAATACTATGCAGCCATAAAAAATGATGAGTTCACGTCCTTTGTAGGGACATGGATGAAATTGGAAATCATCATTCTCAGTAAACTATCGCAAGAACAAAAAACCAAATACCGCATATTCTCACTCATAGGTGGGAATTGAACAATGAGAACACATGGACACAGGAAGGGGAACATCACACTTCGGGGACTGTTGTGGGGTGGGGGGAGGGGGGAGGGATAGCATTGGGAGATATACCTAATGCTAGATGACAAGTTGGTGGGTGCAGCGCACCAGCATGGCACATGTATACATATGTAACTTACCTGCACATTGCGCACATGTACCATAAAACCTAAAGTATGATAATGATGATAATAATAATAATAATAATAAAAGAAAAAAAAAAAAAAAAAAAATCTCCCCCAGCACTTCTAAAGGGTCTAATTATTCATTTTACTTCTTATACTGACAATTTGGCCCAGCTAATTTTAAAATATTTGAGAAAAATAAAATTTGGGCTTCTGTTTAATAATATGTATATAAATATTTATCTTACACACACACACACACACACACACACACAGACACACATACACCTGTATAAATTTCTATAAATGTGCGCCAGGAGACATGTACAAGAAAAATCTCAGTATCATTGTTTGAAATACAAAAAAACTAAACACAACTCAAATGTCCATCAACAGGATGATGGATAAATTGGAGTATGATATCTCCAAATAATCGAATAGTACCGGCATTTAACAATAAACTATAGCTGTGTATAGCAAAGGAAAGAACCTCAGTATATTGAACAACATTAAACAATCTTATAGAACATATATATAATGATTCCATTCATATAATTTTAAAACCAGCAAGCTAAACAACATATACATTGTTGTTTAGAGATAAATGTATATGTGATAAAATTATAAAGAAAAAAGAATAATAGGAAATGCAGGATAGTTGTTACGTTTTGAGGAATTAAGGGAAACAGCTGGGAGATGCACAGCAGAGATGGAAAATATGAACAATGTTTGACATACTGGCTCGGTGGCTGCTTAGGTGTTCTCACTTAATTGTTCTTTAAGTAGTGCATTGTATATACGTTTTTGTACATATACAAAAATATGTATAAAATATTTTACAATTTAAAAAACTTCAAAAGTGATACGTCAGTGAAAGAATCTACTATAAAGACTGATGCACACATATGTTTACTGCGGCACTGTTCACAATAGCAAAGGCTTGGAACCAACCCAAATGCCCATCAATGATAGACTGGATAAAGAACATGTGGCACATACATACCACGGAATACTATTCAGCCATAAAAAAGGATGAGTTCATGTCCTTTGCAGGGACATGGATGAAGCTGGAAACCATCATTCTCAGCAAACTAACGCAAGAACAGAAAACCAAACACCACATGTTCTCACTCATAAGTGGGAGTTGAACAATGAGAACGCATGGACACAGGGAGGGAACATCACACACCAGGGCCTGTCGGGGGGTGGGGGCCTAAGGGAGGGTAGCACTAGGATAAATACCTAATGTGGATGATGGGTTGATAGGTGCAGCAAATCACCATGGCACGTGTATACCTATGTAACAAACCTCCATGTTCTGGGCATGTACTCCAGAACTTAAAGTGTAATAAAAAAAATGCTAATAAGCCACTGATGGACTATTAAATTTAAAAAATGGGAACAGGTACACTCTGAATACCAAAAAAAACTAAAAGGTTTTTGACTGCAGTCTTTGGATCTGTGATGGCATCTCTGGACCCGGCCAGGGCCTGAGCAAACTCTCTACCCTGAAGGGAAGGACCCAAGCCTGGCTGATTTTACTACCTACTGACTGCAGAGCCCTTCAGCCTTGGGCAAACATAGATGTGGGAGGCAGGTAGTGGACATAATGGGCCTTGGGCGAGACCCAATGCTATCTTGACTTTGGGTCTGACTGAGCACAGTCCCAGTGGTGTTGGCCACAGAGGTGCCATGTCACCCCTCCACCAGCTCCCGGCAGCTCAGCACAGAGAGAGAGAGGCTCTGTTTGTTT
Source organism: Pongo pygmaeus (assembly GCF_028885625.2). NCBI lineage: Eukaryota > Metazoa > Chordata > Mammalia > Primates > Hominidae > Pongo > Pongo pygmaeus. The sequence goes on along the minus strand of NC_072380.2, from coordinate 17,217,456 downwards.
AGAAGAATATAAGGCAGAAGAACAAGAGTCTCTGCCTGGTAATCCAGAGAATTCTTTCAAATCTTATCCAAGACCACCAAGGCAGTACACATCTACCAGTCTGTAAGAACCACAGTATTACTGGGATTGGGGTACCTCCTAATGCAGATGCAGCTTAGATCACAACACCTAACCTGGAAAGCCTTCCCAAGGAGGACAAATACTAAAATTTATATGGAATCACAAAAGACCCAGAATAGCCAAAACTATCCCGAGTAAAAAGAACAAAACTGGAAGACTCACATTACCTGACTTCAAATTATACTACAGAGTTTAGTGTAGGGGAGTAACCTAAATAGCACGGTACTGGCATAAGACTAGCATTTGTACATAGTAACCAAAATAGCATGGTACTGGCATACATAGACCAATGGAAAAGAATAGAGAGCCCAGAAACAAATCCTTACATCTACAGTAAATTCATTTTCAACAAAGGTGCCAAGAACATACGCTGGGGAAAGGGCAGTCTCTTCAAAGCGCTGCTGGGGAAACTAGAAATCCATATGCAGAAGAATGAAATGAGACCCATATCTCTTGCCCTACACAAAAATCAAAATGGATTAAAGACTTAAATCTAAGACCTCAAATCATGAAACCAGTAAAAGAAAACATTGGGGAAACTCTCCAAAGCATTGGTATGGGCAAGGATTTCTTGAATCATACCCCACAAGCACAGGCAACCAAAGCAAAAGTGGACAAATGGGATCACATCAAGTTAAAAGGCTTTTGCACAGCAAAGGAAACAATCAACCAACTAAAGAGACAACCCACAGAATGGGAGAAAGTATTTGCCAACTCCCCATCTGATAAAGGATTAATATCCAGAATGTATAAGGAGCTCAAACAACTCTATAGGAAAAAATCTAATAATCCAATTTAAAAATGACCAAAAGATCTGAATAGACATTTCTCAAAAGAAGACACACAAAAGGCAAACAGGTATATGAAGATGTGCTCAACATCCATGGTCATCAGAGAAATACAAATCAAAACTACAATGAGTTATCATCGCACCCCAGTTAAAACAGCTTTTATTCTAAAGATAGGCAAAGGGCAGGTGCAGTGGCTTATGCTTATAATCCCAGCACTTTGGGAGGCCAAGGAGGGAGGATCATTTGAGCCCAGGAGTTTGAGGCCAGCCTAGGCAACATAGTGAAATCTCATCTCTACAAAAAATAAAAAAAAAAATTAGATAGGCGTGGTGATGCATGCCTATAGTCATAGCAACTCAGGGGGCTGAGGTGGGACTATTGCTCAAACCCAGGAAGTCAAAACTGCAGTGAGCTGTGATTGCAGCACTGCACTCCAGCCTGGCCAACAGAACAAGACCTTATCTCAAAAAATAATAATAAAGTAAAATAAAGGCAATAACAAATGCTGGTGAGATGGTGGAGAAAAGGGAACCCTTGTAAACTGTTGGTGAGAATGTAAATTAGTACTACTACGATGGGTTTCTCAAAAAACTAAAAATAGAGCTACCATATGACCCAGCAATCCTACTGTGAGTATACACCCAAAAGAAAGGAAACAAGTATGTTAAAGAGATAATCTGCACTCCCATGTTTATTGCAGCACTATTCACAATAGCCAAGATTTGAAAGGAACCTCAGTGTCCATCAATGGATGAATGGATAATGAAAATGCGGTGTTTACTTACACAATGGAATATATTCAGCCACAAAAAAAAGAATGAGATCCCATCATTTGCAACAACATGAATGGAACTCGAGGTCATTATGTTAAGTAAAATAAGCAGGGCAGAGAAAGACAAACTTTGCATGTTCTCACTTATTTGTGGGAGCTAAAAATTAAAACAACTAAACTCACAGAGATAGAGAATAAAAGGATGGCAACCAGAGGCTGGGAAGGGTAGTGGGGAACTAGGACAGAAGTGGGGAAAGTTAATGGTACCAAAACCAAAAAAGTTAGAAAGAATGAATAAGGCTGGGTGCAGTGGCTCAGGCCTGTAATCTTAGCACTTCAGGAGGCCAAGGCGAGTGGATCACTTGAGGTCAGGAGTTCCAGACCAGCCTGGCCAACATGGTGAAACCCCATCTCTATTAAAAATACAAAAATTAGGGCCAGGCGCCATGGCTCACGCCTGTAATCCCAGCACTTTGGGAGGCCGAGGCGGGCGGATCACGAGGTTAGGAGTTTGAGACCAGCCTGGCCAACATGGTGAAACTTCGTCTCTACTAAAAATACAAAAATTAGCCGGGCGTGGTGGCAGGCACTTGTAATCCCAGCTACTTGGGAGGCTGAGGCAGGAGAATTGCTTGAAACCGGAAGGCAGAGGTTGCAGTGAGCCAAGATTATGCCATTGCACTCCAGCCTGGGTGACAGAGCGAAACTCCATCTCACCAAAAAAAAAAAAAAAAAAAAAAAGAATGAATAAGACCTAGTATTTGATAGCACAATAAGGTGGCTTCAATCAATAATAATTTAATTGTACATTTTAAAATAACTAAGAGTATAATAGGATTTTTTGTAACACAAAATACAAATGCTTATGGTGATTGATACCCCATTTACCCTGATGTGATTATTACACATTGCATACTGTATCACAATACCTCATGTACCCCATATATACCTATTAGGTACTCACAGATTTTTTTTTAACTACAAAGAAATTCAGAATGTAAAGTGCTTGAATTGGTGTAATGGATTTTTCTCTTTTTTCTTTTTGCCTAGTCTTCATTTTCAAAATATAATTTAGTGCAGTTATATTACTTTTATATTGAGAAAATCTTACCAATGAAAAACTATTATCACTTTAACAATCTTGCTATGAAAAGGGCAAATTTTAATTCACATGTTCTAAGTTCAGGATCTTCATTTTACAAGCTAGAGGTCTCTAACAGCTGATCAATTAAAAGAATAGCCCAAGACCTTGCGTTTTATAAAGGGAATATTCTAAGGTTCTTAACCACCAGACAAGGGCTCTTTTTTCCTAACAGTGGTCTCCAAACTCTTTTGATCATGTTCCCCTAACCGTAAAAAATTACATGAGATCATACTGCTAACAGATGAGTATTTACTAGTATATATTCTTTTCTTTTTTTTTTTTTTTTTTTTTTTGAGACGGAGTCTCGATCTGTCGCCCAGGCTGGAGTGCAGTGGCGCGATCTCGGCTCACTGCAACCTCCGCCTCCCAGGTTCAAGTGTATTGGTATATATTTTATCAGCTAATATCTTATGTACTTCATATACAAAACTTTAAAAAACACAAACATTAAATGAATAATATGTAAAAAAATTTTTGCTATATTTTCCCCCATGCTTCAATTGAAGTCCTGGGCACTCCCACCCATTGTGCTTGCTCTCCATACTAGAGCATGGTGTAGCGAAAAGAAAGTGTCCTTAAGGGTTGAAAGGACTTTTGTTTGAACCTTAGCTCTCCCACACAGTAGCACTAGACACCTTAAGATAACTGTTTCATGTTCAAACCCAGTGGCTCCATCTGTAAAATAGTAAAAAATAATATCTATCTCACACAGTTGTATGAATAAGGCACGTCTTATTCATGTGTAGAAAAATCACGCAACGAAGCCTGATACCATTATAATGTCACTGTCATCAATTTGACTGTTCCTTCAATGCTGTGTTCTTTCTTCCATGTTTGTGTTTCATATCCTTTTGCCACTCTGTCCAATCCACTATTTCAAACCTTCTCTACTCTCCCAACCCTTAATTAACCCACTTACATCTTCATTGTTAGCCAATGATGTCATATATAATTTTAGAGAGAAGTTAGAAGTCACTTCAACTTCCCACCAAGGCCATAAAAATAAACCTGCATCTGTATGCATAACTTCTTCCCTACTTTCAGTCACCTAAAAAGTATCTCTTGAGTACCTTCTATAGGTCAGACACTGCTTTAGGCACTGGTGATGAAGCAGTGAACAAAGATAAATTTCATGCCCTTATGGAACCTACATTCTAGTGATGGCGTATTTTTAAAAGTATTCAACAAATAAATATGGAGTGTGTTGCATGATGGTAAATGTTATGGAGAAAAATCCAGGAAGGTAAGGTGCAGGGAATGCCAAGGGTAGTGGGGTTGTTATTCTATGCTGAGTCATCAAAGACAGCCTCAATGATAAGGTACCATTTGTATAAAGACATAAAAAAAGTGAGAGATTTGCCTTGTCTTTTGAAAGGATCACTTTGGCTACTGTGTTGAAAATACACAAGAGGAGGCAAAAAAAAAAAAAAAAAAAACCGAACATAACAAAATACCAAAAAAAAAAAAAAAAACCAACAAAAAGAAACCTGTTAAGACGCTACTGCAAACGTATAAATGAGAGAGGATGGTGGCTTGGACCGGGGCGGGAGCAGGGAGCAGTGCAGCACATGAGTCCACACTGTGGCCATACTCTGAGGGTGAGGGTACAGAATTTTCTGATTGACTAGATGTGGTGTCCAAGAGAAAAAGAGTAGCCAAGGATGACACCAATGTTTCTGGCCTGAACAGAAGAGTGAAACTGTCATTACTGACATAAGAAAACTTTAGGACTAGGAGAACTGGGGAATTAAATGAGAAATCAGAAGTTTGTTTTCAGTTTTGTTGAACCTGAAATTTCTATTAGATGTCAAATAGGTAGCTGGAAATGTGTCAGGCATTTATTAGCAAGCACCAGGCTAATATATTAATCTAAGAGCTGCGGCACTGGGGTGACACATGAAGTCACAGAACTCAATGAAATCCATGAGGGAATAAATGCAGGTATATAAGAAGAGAAGTCCAGGGATTAAGCTCTGGAACATTCCAATGTTGTGGCAGTCTAGGAGCTGAAGAGGAACCAGCAAAGGAGACCAAGAAGGAGCTGCCAGTATGAATGGAAAAAAAAATATTATTTCCATGAGAAAGGGGTAAGAATATTTTGGAAAGGAAATAATGCCATGTTGTATACAGGAAACTATGTGTAGTTAAGAACTACTAAAGCATAAAGTCAGAAATTGAGACAAGAGCTGCTATTGCTAGGCAGAAGAGACTGAGCTTTCCCCTGTGGGATATATGGAATCGCAATAGATACAAGCAGTAGGGGGAAGACATTACATTGGTTTTTAGGAGGACCACTCCAGCTTCAGGGTATTGGATGAAGTTTTGTGGGGTTCTGGGAAGGAAAGGTAGGCAAGGCTATAAACAGAAAACCTTAAGATGGTTTTCCAGTATGACCAGACAAACATTGCAAAAAGTAGATGATAGGCCATCAGACACAAACTAAAATGAGAGAAACATAATTATCATTATAATATGCAAGTACAGACTAAAATTACGGTATTCACAAATGATCTGCTTGTTTTAAAATAACCAAATTACCAGGAGAAGGATACAATGTCTCAGACAAGGGAGATGATGAAGACCCAGAATTATAGCAGTGATCAACTGCCCATTAACTGACATAAGAAACAGATGAGTAACAGTCTGGGGAAGGAGAAGGTGATGACGTCTGTTTTTGATGTTTTGTATTTGAGGTGTTGGTGGAATTATCAAGAAGCTATGCTTGGCAGAGGGATAGATAAGTGTGAAATTTAAGGGGGAGTTTAGAACTCAAAACAGATTTGGGAGTTATCAAAACAGAGGTTGTATGTAAACTACCAGAGTGGATGAGACTACCTATGATAGAAGTCTGTATTTTTCTTCAAACCTACTACTAAGGACAGGATGAGGGTAAGAGAGATGATGGAAAAGAAGCAAATATGGTAGGAGGAAGGAAAAAAAAAGACTGGGAAAGAAAACGAAGTGGAGAACAGAAGAAAAACAGGCAATAGATAGAGCATTCTAAGCCAGGCATACCATTAATTCTGTGCAAACATCTATGGTTTTTACCATCCTCTCCCAAGTCAAATAGCATATTTATTGGCTTTTTTGACCAAAGTTGCATTTCAAACTGATTACTTCAGTAAACAGTCTACAGTGATGCTTTTTTTTTTTTTTTTAAACTTGGCTTACTAAAACTACACTGTTATTAAAGTTAGCAAAGTATATTTTTATTCAACAATGTACTGGGCTATACGCCAAGGATACAAAAATGAGTGAGACACAATTCTTTGCTCCAAGAACATTTAACCAGGATGCATGATCCAGAAACAAACAGAATGATCTTTTCAACATGCAAATTTGATCCATCACTCTACTTAAAACCCTCTGGAGCAGAGATTGCTAGTTGTCTCTCAGTAACCATATTTCTCTTCTCTCATGATTAACATGGTCATTGAGAAGAAAGACTACACTCCCCACTTCCTTGTGGGTAGATGTGGCCATATAACCAACTTCTAAACGTAAGCGGAAATGACATCAGCAATGTCTAGAAAGTGTTCTTGAAGAGAAGGACATTTACTTCTCCTCTTTCCTACTTTCTTTGGTCTGCTGGCTACAATGTAGATGTGATGGTTGGAACTGCAGCGTCCCCCTTAGACCAAGAGGGGACCTTGGAAATGGAGGCTACACATGGCAGAGAAACAAGATAGAAGGAGTGTGGGCACCTGAAAGCTGTGGACTAGCTACAGACTTTTTGAACGCAGAGAAGATTAGCTAAGCCATTATTTTGTTGTTGTTGGTTCTGGTGGCTGATAACCAACTAATACACCTTTAATATGATAATTATCATAGAATTATGTCTACCTTCTAGCTCTATTTTATTATCTATCTTTGTCTACCTATCCATCCATCCTGATGTCTGACTCTAAACTGGAAATGGAATTATAACAGATTTAATACAGAAAATGCAGTGCTCATCTGGTGAAAAAAATAATATTTCCAGGTGAAAATTCAAGTATTTATTAACAGACATATTAATTTTTTTAATCTAAAAAGTCACTATACTCAATAAGTTTGCAACATTAAAAATAAAATTAATTCTTCAATAATACATCGGTATTATTGATTTCTATCTTTAGAATAATTTTGTTAATATTTTAACTTACTTCTTTTGAAGGATTCATTGGTAATGTAAATATAGTTTTCCAGTATGACCAGACAAACATTGCAAAAAGTAGATGATAGGCCATCAGGCACACAACTAAAATGAGAGAAACATAATTATCATTATAATATGCAAATACATACTAAAATTATTATATTCACAAACGATCTGCTTGTTTTAAAATAACCAAATTACCAATTATAATACATTATGAAAGTTCCTTTACTTTATACTAGAATAAACACAACTCAACGAATTTATTTCCAAAGCCAAGAGTTTTTTACAAAAATTCCTAAATGCATAATGAGATCTATGCCCATGAATAAAAGCCGCCCATCTGTAGACAGACCATCTATTGGCAAAATCACTAACAAGGACCTTTTCTAAATTGTAAAAATGAGGCAGTTACGCCTGCAACTTTAAACAGCAAACACAGCACTCAAAACGTGTTAAAACACTCAGGCTTTAAGAACTCTGCTTTACTGACATAGATAACAAAGGTAGTTCCTATTTGAGAAGCTGTTTGCTTATTTGCTTGGCTCTAGTCAAAGCTGGTGTAATGATAACATATTTAAACGGAGAACATCTGGACAAAGAGATTTCCTTCAGTGGGAGTTCAAGTGTCTTATTTATCACATGGGACAATTGTTTTAAAAAAGTGTACTGAATACTTTTTTCAGTAATGCATATAAACACACTCTGGGTGGTGTTATAAAGTCTTGAAATACTATCCAAAATTTTCTTTTCTTTCCTTTTTTTTGAGACAGGGTCTCTGTCACCCAGGCTGGAGTGCAGTGGGTCACTGCCACCTCCGCCCTCTGGGGCTCAAGTAATCCTCCTACCTCAGCCTCCTGAGTGGCTGGGATTACAGGCTTGCCCCACCACACCTGGCTAATTTTTGTATTTTTCTTTTTTTTTTTTTTTTAAGTAGAGACAGGGTTTCACCATGTTGGCCAAGCTGGTCTTGAACTCCTGACCTCAAATGATCTGCTCACTTTGGCCTCCCAATGTGTTGAGATTACAGGCGTGAGCCACTGTGCCCGGCCCAAATTTTAAATATTAATTTTGTATATGGTGATAATGATTCCTTCTGTGTAATACATTAATACACAATTTAATTCTGTAAGATATCATTGAATAAAATATGCTAATTTAAATATAGCATATTTGGCATTTTAAAACTTTAATAGCAATTTTTAATTTTTCTAAAGAATGATGATACTCATAGAATCATTAAAAATTTGAATTATTCAATAAGGCACTTAAATCGGTGTGAGATGACTAAAGCCAACAACATTTTTCATAAATTATGTAGGTGACTCATTTACAAGTTAATAATCTGAATTAGGAAAGGAAATTGTTGATATCCCTATACCTCAAAGCCTTAAGAATCTCTGGCACAATGACAGCCATTTCAGGATAGAATTCTCTGCCAAGTGTCTGACAGAATTCAATCTGCAAACTTAAGAGAAATGAGACATCTTTAACCCTAGCTTGTCTCCACATTCTCAAAGAATAATTTATTAATCCCAACCAAATCAAAGTGAATACAATTGGTTTTTTCAAACTATTTTAAAAATCTATAACATTAATATAATCTAGCTTACCTTGTTCGCCAGTGTTTTCCATGGACACTGTAAAGAGAAAAAAAGGTAATAGGTTATATGAAGCTTATGGTAAACAGGGCTTGACACAGACATAAGGCATTTATGTAGCTTAATAATTTGGCTTCCCTTCAAACCAACATTCTCTAAATATTTATTCAACTTTATCTGGAGGACAGGTGAGCACAGTGTGGAGAGAGGGTGGAGGAAAAGGCTGGAGGCTGCAGTCAGCCATGGCTCCATTGTGCACTTCAGCCCTGGCTCCTGTGCTGCGGAACAAAACTTGTCAAGTGTGCCCCTTGGGGGTCTTATTTCTGTATCATTTGGTTGATTGGTTTTCCTTCCAACTATAGAGTTCAGATAAAAGCAATGCTCTCCAGGTCATTACATTTCCGCAGGCATTTATTGCTCTTGATAAACTGGCAACCACCTGGTGAGCTTTCCACAAAGAATAAAATGTTGTGTCCAAAACAGATACTCTTTTATTCCCCCTAATTCCTAAAAGTACAAATGCTTATGCACAGTGACTTTACTTGCTCCCTACTGCACAATGAGAGACCAGGCAGTGCTGGGAAACTGCCATTCCTCAGGGGCTGTTGTAAATATTCCAAGCTAGCAGGTATTATAGATTAGGACAGGGGCCACAAGTGCTAAAGCAAGCTGCGACAAGAAGCTGTATTTAGTAATCAAGGCATTTGTATGCCTTTTGTATTGTCTATTTGTTTTCCCATTTGGTCTCTCTCTTTGTACTACAGTCTTTGGAAGTTTTGCCCTATCTCAGCTGTACCAAGTCTGACTTTGTATATTTTTGTCCTTATTCAGCTTTTCGAAAGGGCACAGGATCTCAGGACTTGGTGCTGGAATGAAATGTGCTGCCTTCTGAAGCCTGGAACCAGAGGGTAGTGTGAGAAGTGTTTCAGATTGCTCAGTCCAACCAATCTCCTGCCCAAGAGAGCTACAGAATATAAGTTCAGGCATTTCTAGAGCTAGCAGAAGCCCGTAGTTTTTTAGAGGGCAGCCCGTTCCATTGTTGGATTGCCGTAAGAATAAGAAAATTCATCCTTCCAGGGTGTTGAAATTTGCTGCTTTGTGACTTTTACCTGTGATATCGAGGCTTCCAAACCATAGCAATAAACAGAAGATCTAAATGACAGATCTTCACATATTTGATGTTATAGTTCCCCCCCTTAAATGTTCTAGTTTAAACCAACTAATATATGGTTTCCAGATCTCTTACTAACCTAGACGTGGCACCTGTAAATGCTTCCTAGGTTCTCCACTCCTTTTAACATTTCTGATCTCCAGAATGAGACAGGCAGGCGTGGATAACCTTTGATTTACGAATGGCCTGTTCTACAAGTCTGCTTGTAAGTCAGAGGCTAGTCAGAGTTTGCTTTCTCATAGAATCCCTGAAGCGGCTCATCTGAGTGGTACAGGAAAGGCTGGAGGCAAGCCTGTTTTTTAATATCTGACTCCACCGCCACAGGTATGCATTTCTCTCTAGACACTGACTACACCCTGTCTTCAAAAGTGCTCCAAAATTGACAACTCTTTTCTGGATCAAAATTTCCAATCCTTCAGTGGAGCTAATCTAAGGAAAGGAAAAGCAATTTGACTCCATTTGTGCATTTATATATGAATGACCCTTACTGACCATTCCAGACGTGCTGGTGCTTGCATAAAAACGTGTTTGCTACTCTGTTGACTTGAGTTGAGAGAACTGAAAACTGTAAAACAAAATGACATTTTAAAAAAGGTATAGTTAGGGGCTGGGCATGGTGGCTCACACCTGTAATCCCTGCCTTTTGGGAGGCCAAGGCGGGTGGATCACCTGAGGTCAAGAGTTCAAGACCAGCCCAGTCAACATGGCAAAACCCCGTCTCTACTAAAAATACAAAAAATTAGTCAGGTGTGGTGATGTGCGCCTGTAATCCCAGCTACTTGGAGGCTGAGGCAGGAGAGTCACTCGAATCCGGGAAGAAGAGGTTGTAGTGAGCCAACATCGCGCCAGTGCACTCCAGCCTGGGCAACAGAGCAAGACTCTGTCTCAAAAACTACAATAACAAAAGAGGTGTAGTTGGTACAAGTTGCTAATCTTTTTGGCCTGGACCACTACTCTATAAGCCTGATATGTAAAGACTTTGTTTTTAAAGCTATTATTATTATTATTATTGCCATTCACAGCTTGCTTTTCCCTAAATGTAATTCAAAATCCACAGATGTTCTATTTTTTAAAAAGTACACAACTTACACATAAATTCATCCTTATAGTAAATAATTGTGTAACATCTGTAGAATGAAATGGAACAGTTCAAAAGGCTGTATCCAATTACACTTTCGCCAAGATTATGAGCCTGTTCAATTTCCTGTAAACATAAGTCTGTTTAATTTTTGTCAACATCATAGTCCTAAATAAAAATCATTATTTTAGCGTTCATTTCCCTTAGTATTAGTGCAGTTTGGCATTATTTTTAAAATACTATGATTGGGACTTCCTTTCTCTTCTAAGTGAATGATTATTTTTCTATTGGCCTACTTAGTTATTGAGAGCCTTTTATATATTCTGGGCAGAAATCTCCTATCTGTTAGGTATATATTGCAAATAAAGTTGCATATAGCTATTTTAAATGATTTAATAAGTACTAGCAACATTTTTATCACCAGCAACATTTTTATCACTTGCCACTGATTAAGTAACATTATCTGGGTTTGCAAATTAACTTATTTCATTAACAGATATATGGACTATACAAGGTTTTACTTTGTGATACTCAGGAAATCAATGTTCTCTCAACCATGTTTACTTAATTAGTAAATCAGTGATTTACCTTGTAATTTTCAGTTTAATGGCAGAGTTGTCAAGTTCAAAGTTTCCTTTCTCACAGTGTAAAAACACATATAATACAAAGTTATGGTCAAATGCAAATATTTTTGTTCAAAAGTAACTGTTTAAGAAAAGATTGCTCAAATTTAGCCTCAAACACTTTTCTTATATATGTATATAAAGATAATATATGAAAAATAGAGACTCATTTTTGAAACAATATAGATGGTAATCAAATATAATTTGATTATTTATAACCGTACAAAAACTAAATAGCAATACTGAACATAATTGGGACAGGTCTTCTAAAAATGACTATTGGTTTTAATGTGGATTTTGAGTTTTAATCCAGGATTATTTAATTTTCTTACTTCACAGACAGAACTTCAGTTTAGTTGATTTAACAATGATGCTGATACCTATTCTCCAATTTTACCATAGAGAAACTTCAAGTGCTGTATAGCTTTCTTTATCCCATTTCCTTTAAACCAGCTATTGAGATAAATTAATAGTTATTTCAATTTTGTCAACAGAAAACTGTGGTTCACTCAGTTTTTACTAAAGCAAATGAGCTTTATTCTCAAAGTCACAATGAGCAGCACATTAATTCTATCTTAGAAATTCTTTTATTTTCAATTTAAACCTTTCCTGCATGTGACAAAAATGTTACAACTTCGGGCTCTGCTGGATCATATTAAAATTAATTCCTCATTAAAGCACAAGAACTGGCATAGAGCATCTGCCCCATTAATGTTTACTGAGTAAGAGACTGACTTAGACAAACAGACCATGACAACTAATTTGAATCACATAAAACTGGTATATCAAAGCGGACATATGAGAAGTGTTCGTTTTTCTTTTGTGGGCATGAAAAACTCAAGAGAAACGTTATTTCTATTCCCATGTTAGCTTAGCACACTGTACGACTCAACTCATAGTTGACAAAAGCGAAAGCAATCTCTTCTGTGAGGTGAAGAAAACACTTCTCTAAAGAGAGGAGAGAGGGAGAAGACAAAATGGTTCCTGTTCCTTTAAAAAGGAAAAGGATGAGGGAGATACTGGCTTCAACTGGACTTCAAGCAACTTTGAAAAAAGACCGGGTCTATAAGTTTACAGGGTTCCCTCCATTCCCACCTTGGTTTTGGTTCTTCCTTAGTATTGTACTTTTTTATAGTTGAATTTGTCAAAATGGAAAAGAGATTATTACTAAGCATAATGCACCAAAGAGCAACGGCTGGGGATAAAGAAGGCAAGGTCCAATCCCGCCTCTGCCACTTGCTCGCTTACACAAGCTATCCCACTCATTCCACTACAAAATGAGGGTGATCACCGCAGCAATAGCATTAGGGCTGTAGTGAGAATTCAAAGGGAAAATAAAAGAATGTACTTAACATAGTGCCTTGTGTAGAGTAAGCCCCATGAATGTACAATTATATCATCTTTCATCTTGATAATATTAACTGTAATGTATAACATATAGGAAAGGGGGCTAAAAAATGAAGACAAATTACAAAGAGAAAAGTAATATTTGTACAAGCTCCTGAAAGAAATAAATGCAAAATGTTGAATAAAAATAGACTTGGCGAGTGAAAATAAAAGGTGAAAAATAATGTAAATCTGAATTATCTTATAAGTCAATTGACTTTTTAAACGGATGTGTCATTGCAGAAACTTGTTTAAACCAAAAAGGTGGTCTTCATTCTTAACACAGAGTAACGATGAGATGTTAAAACTTCGATCTTGATGTGACAGTTAGTCCTTCTGAGAACTTATATGTGAAATAATCTATTTTGGATAGGCACTGTTTAACTTAATGAATAAAAACAATTACTTTTTTTAAAAAAATAAAGACCTAAATCTTATATTCACCCCAAAGAAGTTAGGTGCAGTTTATTCCTGGGAATTAAGAGAATTGCTACTATTACACTAAAATATTTACCAATCCTACATCTGGTGGATGGTACCATTCATACCACCTAAATACACACAATAGGAACACTGTGAATCACAATTTTAATTTTAATTTCAAACACTTATTTGCCTAATTTTATCTTGGATTAGCCTAATTTCTTTTTGGTCCATGCCCTACAATGATAATATTTTGCTTTAGCAATTTCTAATCTTCCAATATACCTCCAGAACTTCAAGTTCTTCTGTGATTAATTGTGGGAATTGCAGCACTTTCTTGGCGCTGATGGTATACAGGAAGAGAGAAAGTGAAAAAGGTAAATTGCTACTATAGTTACCAAGAATGTTCCTGTTTGCCAAAAGTAAAATGATAGCCTTCAGGAATTACATTTTGGGCTGGGAGGCCCACACATGTAATCCCAGCACTTTGGGAGGCCAAAGTTGGAGGATCACTTAAGGCCAAGAGTTGGAGATCAGCCTGGACAACACATTGAGACTGTGTCTCTACAAAAACATTTTTTTTTTAATTAGCTGGGTGTGGTGGCACTGCCTGTGGTCCCAGCTACTTGGGAGACTGGGGGCAGGAGAACTCACTGAGCCTAGTAGTTCGAGGCTGCAGTAAGCTATGATCACATCACTGTACTCCAGCCTGTGCGACAGAGTGAGACCCTGTCTCTTAAAACAAAAAAGAAGAAGAAATAAAGAAAAGAAAAAAAGAACTTCATCTTAAAATCTAGAACCATCATGGATACTACAAAGCTTGTAGTTTGGGTCACCAGTTGTGTTATCTGGCTGCGCTTTATGCTCGCCCCCTCCACCGCCACTAATCATGCCTGTAAGAAACCGAGGAGAACCAGGAACAGTGGCTCAAACCTCTAATCCCAGCACTTTGGGAGGCCAAGGTGAGAGCATAGTTTTGAGGCCAGGAGTTTGAGACTGGCCTGGGCAACATAGTGAGACATCATCTCTACAAAAAAATTTAAAAATTAGCCAGGCATAGTGGTGCCCACCCACAGTCCCAGCTACTTGGGAGGCTGAGGTGGGAAGATCACTTGAGCCCAGGAGGTCGAGGCTGCAGTGAGCTGTGATCCTGCCACTGCATTCGAGCCTGGGCAACAGAGCGTGACCCTGTCTCAAAAAAAGAGAGAAAGAAACAGAGTAGGACAACAGATAAAAAGGCTGAACTAGTCAGTCCTCAGTTTAGAATTGGTAAGACTGATAAGAGTGATAGTTTTTTGTTATAGCATTAATTGTTCTTTAAGAAATCCTTATGTAAAAATAAAACAGGTAAAATTGAAGTTAAAGAGTGAGGCTGTCAAAGTAACAACCCATAATATAGAAAAGGATGACAAACTGCTCCTTAATCCAACCTGGCTTGAATGAAACATCCTTTCAAACGTATACCTCCCTTATCTCTTTTGACTGAACTACCAAGCAATCATTTAATCCTAGAACCCTTGGTCCAAATACAGCTAGATGCCTGTTTCTATAAATAAAGTTTTATTGAAACATGTATGCATCCGTTCACTTACATGGCTACTTACATGCTACAATGACAGAGTTAGGTAGCTGAGACAGGGAAAGTACGGACTGCAAAGCCTAAAATATTTACTGTCTAGCCTTTTATAAAGAAAGTATTCCAGCCCTATGTACTAGTCAGGGTTCTCCACAGAAAAAGATTTAATAGGATGTGTGTGTATGTGTATATATATATATACTATAATAGAATTAATTTAGTCTAGAATGATTTAAATTCAACCTTGATTAAAAGCAGGAGATCATCTCAAAGGTTATTCCACTCGTATGTTTTTTACCTATTGATTATTTAAAAATTGGCTTTGATGATTATTATTAAAGTGTTACTGTCCTAAATGGTATCTATTGAGATACAGCAGCCTAGTAAACTGATGGTAACTTAAATCTAGTTGAACTTTTAGTCATAAATACATCCAAAATTCAAGCTTTCAGATACTTACATGGCTACTTGTGTGCTACTACGCCTTCATAACAGACAAAAAACGTACTCCCCCTTTTGAATTAGCAAAGAACAGTAAAGTGTTTCTAAAACAATGTGATTTTGGGGTATTTTATTGCAAATGTATATTGCTGTGATTTTAACATTTATTTTCTTAATCTGAATTTTCTTTTTCTTGTCTTCAAATTCAATCTCTCTCCTTTGGAGGAATAATTTACCTTTATTGCTCATACACAGTAACTTTTCAATATAAAACCACTATGCAATTTCCAGCCTAGCCTCAGACATCTGATAATTAAGAATACTGCCCCCCCACCCACACACAAACACACACACACACACACACACAAACACACACACCCCGAAACAGAGACCTGGTCCTAATCAATGACTCTGAAAGATAATTTTATAGCCAAGCTCTACATTTTTTCTGTTTAACTCATTTACTGAGAAACATTAATTGACTATACTGTGCTTACACTGTTGAGAACAAAATGGTAAATAAGACTCTACCTCTGTGCCGAAGCTTAGCGTTTATGATATCATTTTAGTTAGAAGTAAAAACTAACTGAAAAAACAAGCATGTAGGTATGAAAACATTTTCAGTAAATTCACAGAAGTAGCTCACATTCAAAAAATTATGACAAAAATACTTTATGCTTTAATATCTTTATAATATGCTTTAACATCTCCTGTCCCAACAAAATCTGTCCCTTGACTTCATGTCTCTAGCCACCATCCTAGTTTCTGGCCTTTTCATAGGAAAATTTAACAATCATCCAAAATCACTCTCTCTACCCCCAACCTCCTTTTACCTCCTCGTCCAACTCCAATTGGTCTAATTCCCCAGCATTCCCCTGCAATCACCTGTGTCAAGGTCACCAATACCCTCCCTAAGCTAATTTTTCTGTGCTCAAATTACTCTAACAGAATTAATTATGCTCTTCTTTTGGAAACAGTCTGTCAAATTCATAGTGAATTCTTCGACAAAATTGGCCAGGGCAACCCCCTGAAGCCAAATCCTTTGTCCTTTTAGCTACTTTCCCAAAATCTCCGGTTCATTTTTAGAGTATTAGAGGTCAAAATTGACACCCCTTCCAGACCTTATTTAATGACACGCAAGAAAAATATGTTATTCACATTAATATTTTCAGTTTAATTGCAACAGTACCCTTTTCTTCCTAATACATTTTTGAATTTACTTTCTTTATAACCTATCTACTTACATATTTTTATATACATTTTTTATTATACTTTAAGTCAAACTGTTTCTTTTTTTTCTTTGTTGTCCTCATACGTCATTGTGATTTTACTGATAACTCAAAACGCCTGCCTTTCTCTCCAAACTCACCTCACACGTCTTTCCTCTTGTGCATGATGCTTCTGTCACTCTGGGCTTTCTCGTATCTTGACCAAGCTAACATTGTACCCTCCCTTGATCCTCTGCACTGGCAGTGAACTGGGTGGTAGCAGACCTGGACTCCAGCCCAATCCTCCCAATATGTGTGATCTTGATCACGGCACTCAGCTGAGCGGTGCTTTAATTTTATTGTTTAAACTAAAATTTGCACTTTATCTCGAAGGTTTCTCTGGCTATAAAATTATCTTAAATCTTACCCTGATGTATTCTCGGGGAAAAAACCTTGACTTTTAAAGACCTAAGGCAAAAGTCATTCTAACAACAAACTGATCAGTAAATTAGCAGGAACTGCTTTGTCAAGAACAGATAAGTAGCTTCAAAATAGAAGCAAAGGTTAACAATAAGTCTTTGATGATGCAAAACTTGAATTCCAAATACACGGTTTTCAGTTTGTACTTTCTCAGTTAACATACAAGCCAGTCCTGATATTCCTAACAGTCTAACCACAAACACGGGGCAAGGCAATCGACTACCTCAATGGATCCCCACACAATTCCTTGAAAATTCATTTTGCAATAAGAAAACCATGATCTCATTTAAAATGCAATTCAATGATATCATCTCACTAAGAACCCTCCCAAGGCTTTGCACTCAATTTACAGTAAAATAAAGTCCAATCTCCTTACTTCAGCCTCAGTGGTCAAGCATGATCTGGCTCTTCCTCCCTGTCCTCCAAGACCACTTCTGGTCACTAGTCCCTTTGCTCACTAAGCTGCAGCCACACTGAGCTCCTGTTTCAAAAACACAACAAACCTCAGCGTCTTTGTCCAGTCTGAAAAGCTCCACACCTGATTCCACGCCTGGCTCCTTCTTTATCATCCTTCAGGTTGCAGCTTAAACACCAGCTTTTCCTGTCTCGTTAGACCCTGCAATCACTATGGCAATACATTATTTGTCTCTTAGCATCTCACACAACCTGTATTTTCATTTATTTGTTTCTTTTCCGTGACTCTCACTCAGGTTTGAATCCTGTCTGATGTTTTATCTTGAACAAGTTATTTAGACTCTCTGAACATTACCTCAATGTTTATCTTACCGAGCTCTTTTGAGAATTAAACTAGAAGGTAAAAGCACGTAGAATAGAACTTGGCGCATTATTAAGGTCTGTTCATCAAATATGGAGGATAAATTCATCACCAAACTGTGACATGTTAAGAGTAGGAGTTTCCTAAAGTTTAGTGCTAACAGTTTATTAACAATCTAGGGGAAGAAGTACATAGTGAATAATTAGCATGTAGTAATGCTAAAATTTTCTGCAGCGTGAAATGCCAAGTTGTTAGGAATAAACTGCTGGAAGGCCTTTTAAGCAGGGATAAGCAGAAAAATGCAAATAAATGACAATGTGGGTGAATTCGTAGAATGAGAAAAAAACTAAACCAGTAAATTTTTAAACTTTTGCCCTACCTCTCCCAGAGCTCCTTTCCTGTCAACCCCACCCACACTTGCAACCCACTAGGCCCTGTCCAGATTCTAACAGGGCGTGGCATGCATTGGTCCTATGCCAATGCTCTATGGAGTCTGACGATTTCCCTAGCCTCTACCTCAGAACACACATCTAAACAGCTATACTGAGCTAAACTATGTGCTAGAAATTATCAAAGAACGATGGAAAATGGCCCAGAAATTACTGGCAACCTTTTCCTGAAGAACAGCACAATGTGGCTGGGTGTGGTGGCTCACAGCTGTAATCCCAGCACTTTGGGAGGCTAAGGCAGTTGGATCGCTTGAGCCCAGGAGTTTGAGACCAGCCTTGGCAACATGGTGAAACTCTGTCTCTACCAAAATAAACAAACAAAAAAAACCCCACAATTAGCTGGGTGTGGTGGTGCACGCCTGTGGTGCCAGCTAGTCAGGAGGCTGAGGTGGGAGGATCCCTTGAGCCCAGGAGACGGAGGCTGCAGTGAGCTGAGATAGTGCCACTGCACTGCGGCCTGGGCAACGAAGCTAGACTATGTCTCAAAAAAAAAAAAAAAAAAGAATAGCACAATGCCAAACACAAAAATGAACAATACTAAGTTAAAGCATATAAACCAAGATATGAGAAGTCTCTTAAGGGGAGGTTATGACCCAAAAGATTTGTTTTCTGTGGTTTGGCCTCTGGATCAGCCATCAAAAGCTTCTGCATAGCACTATTAACAATATAACAAAAACTAGTGACTGTGTGTTAAGGGAAGCCTACTGAGTGCAACATCCAAACATATCTCCCTTCCAGTACAGTAGACCTGAGGCTGCCCTGATTTTCCTCCCTTACCTGCTGGGCTATGAGATCAGGTGTTCATCGCATTCCAAGTCTTCAGTGATAATACCTGTATTTGCTACAGCTGTCATAACAAAGTATCACAGACTACGTGCCTTAAATAGAAATCTATGTTCTCACATTTCTGGACTCCAGAAGATGGAGATAAAAAATTTTTTTTTTTAATTATAAATTAGCAGGGCATGGTGGCATGCACCTGTGGTCCCAGCTACTCAGCACGCTGAGGCAGAAAGATTAAATCTGGGTGGTCGAGGCAGCATGAGCTGTGATTATGCCACTGCATTCTAGCTTGGGAGACACAGAAAGACCCCGTTAAAAAAAAAAAAAAGAAGAAGAAAAAGAATTGAGCACAAATTGAGGTGTCGGCAGGGTTGGTCTCTTCCTAGGTCTCTCTCGTTTGCTTGTAATGACCACCTACTCTCTGTATGTTCACATCATTTTCCCTCGATGCCTCTCTGTATCCAAATTTCTTCTTTTAAGGATGGCAAGTCATGTTGGATAACGAATTACTCTGATGACTTCGTTTTAACTTAATTATTTCTTTAAAGACCCTTTCTCCAAATAAATTCTGAAGTCCTGGAGTTCAGGACTTTCACCTAAGAATTTTGGAGGCACAGAATATAGCTTGCAGCATCCTCCAAAATCAGACTGCAGCTTTACAGGAGCATTTGTTGAATGCTCTCTATGCCAGGAATTTGTGCTCAATTCTTTTTCTTTTCTTTCTTTTCTTTTCTTTTTTTTTAAGACAGGGTCTTGCTCTGTCTCCCAAGCTGGAATGCAGTGGTGCAATCACAGCTCATGCTGCCTCGATCACCCAGATTTAATCAATCTTTCTGCCTCAGCCTCCGGAGTAGCTGGGACCACAGGTGCATGCCACCATGCCCTGCTAACTTATAATTTTATTTTATTTTATTTTGTAGCGATAGGGTCTCCCTTTGTTGTCCAGGCTGTTCTTGAACTCCTGGGCTCAAATGATTCTCCCGCCTCAGCCTCCCAAAGTGCTGGGATGACAGGCATGAGTCACCGCACCTGGCCTTGTGCTCAATTCTTTGAATGTTCATCTCATTTAAACCTTAGAACAATCTGTGAGGTTGGTATTATCATTTCAAATGCTGAGAAGACAGTCTCACAGAGGTATAACTTCTAATGTCATCCAAGTCATGATGGGATCTACATATAGTCCTGTTTGGCCCCAAAACTCATGCAAGGATTCTGTGTGGCCTCCCAGGATCTGTGACATCGGATGCCTCGCAGCCACTGGGCTGCTTTGTCCTGGGCAGCCGTTCTCTTCCTTGCTTGCTCTCAGTTCTTGGTCTGTGCTTGATACTCTTGCCACTCCCTGTTACTTCTGATCTGGGTCACTCTAGAAAGTAGGGTTTAACATGTCCTCTTCTTGTCACCCTTGCTCCACCAACCAACTTAAAACCTCTGCAAACAGATAATTTTACAAACTTTGGATACAAAACATTCAAATATTTGGCCATATTTCAGAGCAGTACCTGAATATGGACTTTCCTAACCAGCCCACTTCAAGAATTTGGAGAGGAACAGGGCTCTGGGTTCCTAGAGCAACAGTAAAATGGTGATACTAGAAAGAGTAAGAGATGGGATAGGCTTCCTGACCTCCATCCTCAGCAGAAGAAAGGAGGAACGATAATTACTCCGGTTTGTCCTACACAGGCACACTCCTAAAACACATTTCTCACATGTACACACTGACATTAAGAGAGACAGAATATGCATCTGTCCTGGTTGGTAGCTCTTAATCCTTACGTTTATAAAAGTCTCCAGGTTATAAGTGTTTCTCTTCCCATCCACTCAGCATTTCTTTATTATTATAATTTACTGCATTAAGAAGACTTGAGATCTACTCTCTGAAATAATTGTAAGTGCATAATACCATATTGTTGAATATAGGCACAAGGACGTAGAGCCGATCTCTAAAACTTATTCGTCTAACACAACTGAAACTTTATACCTACTGAACTGCAGCCCACCCTCCATCTCCTTCTCCTTCCAGCCCCTGGCAACCACCAAACAGTCTCTGTTTCTTTTAGTTGACTATTTTAGATACCTCTGTTGTACTTGAGCGAGTTCGAGAAAATGCCACACTTTGAGACGAATTAAGAGTCCGTTTATTCAGCCGGCGGCCAAGAGACGGCTAACGCTCAAAGTTCTCTCGGCCCCGAAGAAGGGGCCAGATTTTCTTTTATACTTTGGTTTAGAAAGCGGAGGGGGGGTCTAGTTAAAACAATTTTACAGAAGTAAAGTAGGCAAAAAAGTTAAAAGGATAAATGGTTACAGGAAAGTAAACAGTTCCAGGTGCAAGGGCTTTAAGACTATTACACGGTGATAGACGCAGGGCTTTGGGCATTATCAATCGGACGAATTCCTGGGAACTGCAGATATAGTTCGCCACAGTAGCTTATCAGCTAATTGCATTCTTGGATGTGCTGGGAGTCAGCTTGCACAAGTTAAGTCCTTGAGGAAGGGGCTGCCAGTGAAAGCCAAGATGGAGTCTGTCTGGCTCTCTTAGCTAAAGGAGAGTCAATTCAGGTGGAAACAAGGCTAGGTGATTAAAGGAAAGGGAGAGTCTAAAAAACAGGGTTAGTAAAAACAAGGTTGGGCAATACACCTCATACAAGCAGAAGAAGGCAGTATCTGTCCTTCTGTGACTAGTTTTTTCTCATTTAGCCCAATATCTTCCAGGTTCATCCATGTTGTTACATGTGGTGGAATTCAACACCATTTCTGTAGCAATTTAATAGCCAAATCATTGCTCTAAATAGCTAAGCAGCTCTACTCGACAAAAACGGTGTAAAATCTAACTTATCTAATTGAAGGCTGGGTAAACATTCACTGAATGTTTGTATTTAAATCATTAGGAATGTGTGGGTCTTTCAATCTATCAGTTCTGAAAAAGGAATAAAGACGTCACCTTATAATGACGGCCCTGAAAAACTCACTGCCGCTTTCATCTTGGCAAAGGGAAGGACAATTTCTGAATCACTGACTGCACTAAGCAATGTAGATAAATAAGGAAATCTGATCTCAGGGCTGGCCCCCTGATCTTGGTGTCCTCATTTCAAAGCTTACTCAATGGAATCCTATAATCCCTGTCTCAAATTAAAATAGAAGAGGCTCCCACTGCCAGCAAGTTGTGCAGATTTGAAGGCAGGTGTAAGTTTACTTCTCCTGTTTAGATACAGTTGTATGGGTCTTTCCTTTTCTACACATGGCTACAACTCAACTCCAAGTTCCTACAATCACTGAATCGTTTCAGCCCCATCCCCTTCCTTTCCAATTCCAGATTCACTTCTTGAGGAAAGATGAGAGGCCATGACTGACTCCATAGAACCATGTAAGTCTATGGTGAATACTACACCCTCAACAAAGATCTGCCTGCTTTCCACATAATGGCTGTTTACCATCCAGGTGAATGTCAACTAGGGATTTATGTCCTGAAATACTCCCCTTATTAGTCAGAACCAAAATGTTAGAATTGGAAGTGCCTCAATGATTATTTTGCCCAATATAAAACTCAACTTTCTTATGTATGTGTGGATGTATTTATTTATTGGTAGCATGCAAAAAGTCCCACATGTATACTGGTTATTTCATCATTTAAAAAATATATACGATCAAGTCAAAACAATTTTTGTAGAGCATTTGTTAATGTCCTTACATTAATTTCTTATTATCTGGTATACTCAGAATTATCACAGAGGACAATGTTGAGAGTTCCTTATTTTTCATGACCAAACGTTATTAGCTATTTGATTTGTTAAGCAGAAAAACCAATGCATCTTTTCTGCATCTCCAAGGAAACAGGCAACGTTCTAAAACCATCTAGCAGGGTTAGCAGCTATATGTTGAGTACTATACGACCACAGTACACGCACACATAACACATTTAAAAATTAATCCAATTATTTCTAGGTTCATAAAATTATTTGACATTTATGAGTACTTTACAACTCTCCAGAGAAAGAAACTATATAAAGATGTAATTCCGACCTTTGTGTTTATGAGCTCATTGGAATAAAATTTACAGTGGCACACTTGAAGAGATGAAATCAAAGATTTAAACCAACACCAGCACCAGCAGTAATTGCTGCATGATAGCACTGGGTCACAATATCTATTAAAACATTCAAGAGTATCCAGCTATTCACTAGCTCACCCTTCAGTATTGGGTCACTGAGAAGCACTATTTTCTTCTGTAACTTCACTGTCATATATTCACAAAGTAAACATACACAATCTTTCTTTGATCCCAGCTGGAATTATACAATGCCTTTCTCTTACTTGCAGCAAATCATACTCTCACCCAACACTGCATTCACCTACAGCACTAGCACAATCTCTCTGACAGCAATTGCTGAAACAGTATGTATATTCAGTCAAAGCCAAAATAAATCTGACATTGTCATTATCTGGCCACCCACAGTTGAAAGATTCCCACGACTACTGCTTAAAGACACAACATATTGTAACAGTGTAATATTATACAAGTACCACCTGTTTATATACTAGATGCATTCATTAATGTAAGTGAGAAGTTCTAAAAAAATTATGCAAGGAATTGAAGAATCCAGTCATCAATATTTAGAATGAGTCTCTTCCTCTGCTCCATGTGTAAACTACATCTCAGGCTTCCCGCCTGTATCTCTCCCCTAATTTTATGTATGGATTTATGCTTTCTCTTACTAAAATCATTTCACTTACTCTGGATCTTTGGGCAAAACAAAAACCTCGCTCTTCATTTATAAATCATGTTCAGTCCCTGTGCTGTGGATCAGAATCGAGTTCATGATTGACACCATGCACTCACATGTATTCACGATGCATTCACGGCCTATTTCCCCTCCTCCCCACCCGCTCCTGTTTACCAGTTTGCGTACCATTTCCACCTGCTAATATGTTCTTTCAAGATTAAATTTCCATCTGTCGTTTCTGTGCTCTGGACTCTCTGGCTACTCAAAAACTGTTGTTGAATTCCTGCCTATACACAGTAAGCTAGAGGCCCTCGAGTTTTCTGCCCTGGGCATGCCCGATGACCAGCACTCTCATAAGGAACACACTACCCAGTGATGAAGACCACCATATGGGAAAAATGGGATTCTTCACAATCCCCTGCCCATCAGCTTTTCTGCTGAACCATGAAACGGCAAGACGGTAAAAAAAAAAAAAAAAAAAAAAAAAAAAAAAAAAAATTGCTGCAGTGACACTGATACATCTCATGGATACCTCTAGAGACCTTCAAATTTGGACATGTTTACAAGGGCATATATAGGCTTCTCTGGAATGACACTTCCATCAAATATCACCTGCTCCAGAAAAACAATATGGTGTCCTCAAGAAATTAAACACAGAATTACCATATGACTGACCAATTCCGCTCTTAGGTATCTACCAAAAGAATTTAAAGCAGGGACTCAAACAGGTATTTCTGGATACTGTTCATAGCAGCATTATTCACAATAGCCAAAAAGGTAGAAACAACTCAAACCTCCATTCACGGATAAACAATATCTGAGATATATATATGCCATGAAATATTATTCAGCCTTTGAAAAAATGAAATTCTGACACATGCTACAACACGAGTGAACTTTGAAGATATTATATAAGTGAAATAAACTAGACTCAAAAGGACAAATATTGTATGATTCCACTCATAGGAGCTACCTGGAACAGTCGGACTCATGGAGGCAGAAAGTAGAATGGTGGCTGCCAGGGGGTGGGGGAGGGAAGAATGAAGGTTAGTGTTAACTGGAAGAATGAGGGTTAGTGTTAACCGCACAGCGATGCAGTTTGGGAAGATGACAAAGTTGGAAAATGGACGGTAATGATGATCGCATAGCATTTTAAATGTACTTAATGACACTAATCTGTATACTTAAAAATGGTTAAAATGGAAAATTTTTATGTTATCAATATTTTACCACAATAAAAAATAAAAAAATAATCTGCTCTAGGGCTTATTCTCAAACCACAAATTAAGTTAAAAATCAACATTAGCTAAAGTTTTCTCACCTCTGGTCATTTCCATGGTGAAAAGTTTTCACTGTTGTTTAATATCTCAAAAAAGTAACCTCACAAGTGATAAGCAGAGAAAAACAAAGCTTTGTTGAGCTGTGTATGCCTAGCTAGGAATTTCCACATGCTAAGTGGCTCATTCATGAGTCTCCCCAGATTCTCAGTGCTTGAGATTCCAAAGAATGCCAAGCCAAAATTCCGGTCTTCCTTGACCTTTTTCAGTCAATAGGAAATAGATGAAAGTGAATGTAAAATCCTCAAACTCCAATGGTCTTGGATAGTAGCTTGATACATGTATCTATCTCGGTTTACTGCCTTAAATCAGAGTTAAATTATATTCAGTATACTCTAACAAGACTGGGACAAGGAAAAAGAAAATTGAAACATATGTTAGAAGGTCTTTTTAAATCTAAAAAGGGTAACAATTTTAGCACATTAAGGGCGGGTAGGGGTTAATTATCTGAAAACTACTAAAATGGACTACAGTTATCTCTAGGCAATGCTGTTGGAGTGTTTCCTGCAAATGTATTTCACTTATTTTTTTGTGATTATTTTATTAGTATACCGCGGCAAAAATTTTACATTCTAAATTGTTCTTATTTATTGTTTTTATTATAGATATATGAGGATATTACTTATTCTATTACACACATAAAGATAATTTATCTTTTAAATTTTCAAGTGAGTTCTACAATTAACTTTATCATCTAAATTCTCATTAAAGATAACGTTTTAATGTCCAGAAAGAAAAAAAGGTTTTTTATTGTTATATGTGAAACCATAAAAATATTACCAGCTTGTTTATAAACATCTGGATGATCAAACAGTAAAAAGCCAAAATAGATAATCCCCTCATGTAAGATTCAACATTCTTTGTTGCGTGAGATGTCCACTCTGCTCAGAGGGCTCAAACTGAGCAAGTTCAGCTGGCACTCATCTTTTGATTCATCCAAGAAACATGTCCCAAATGTTACTACGTGTTAACCTCTGTGTTTAGACACCAGGGCTATAAGGGTGCATAAACCAGACGTGGTTACCGCTCATGAAATTTTCTGTAGATTATTTTCAGATAATAAGAAAAGTTAAGCTTGCCTAACAGAGTAAAGCCTTTTTAATTTGGATTGAAGTAATTCAGATATCCCAGCAACTTGTACACTGGTATACGAGATTCTTTTTGGTGACCTTGCAAATTACACTGCAAGTCATCAGAGTCAGTAATAAGTTCAAAACAAAGGTTCAATGGGCACATTGTTAAATTCTCAGTCCTCCCAGTACATGTGGCAATGTTGATTCCTCCCTCCTCCTTGATACCCTTTCCTCCCCAGGCTTCAGCACACCACACTCTCTGAGTTTTCCTCCCCTTCACTGGGCGCTCCTTCTCAGTCTTCTTTGCTGGTTCCTACTCATCTCCTGAACTCTCAGTGTTGGTCATCTTTGGTCCATTTCTCTGCTCATTTACATTCTCACATGTGGTAGAACAAATGTATCCAGTGCCAAGTCTTTAAATCCAATTACATGCTGCAGACTCCTGAATTTATTCCCACATTCCATGCCTCTCTCTCAAATGCCAACTTCATGTGTGCAACTGCTTACTCAGCATCTCTATTTCATGACAGCGTATCCATTCCAGATCTACTGCAACCCTCCACGCCACCTAACTGATGCCTTCTGCATCTCAGTTGATCATCCTTTCGGTTGTATGGGTCAAAAACAATGGAATCATTTTTTACTCCTGTCTTTCTTACACAACTCAAATCTGTCTGTGAGTTCTGCTGTTGCTACTGTAAAAATACGTCCAGAATCTGACCACGTCTCACCATTTCCAGTGCCCACGCCATGGTTTGACACACCATCATCGCTCACCTGGATTGATGCAGTAGCCTAGGTCCACAGCGGCCAGAAAGATCTTTTCAAATCTAAGTTGCAGCGCATCACCTCTGTACTCAACACCCTGCAGTGGATTCTCATGTCACCCCAAGTAAAACCGAAGTCCTCACAGGGGCCTCTGGCCTGAGGCCCTCCATGATCTCCGCTTTTCTCCCCACATCCCTGACCTGTCACCTACTTCCCTTTCCCTTGCTCACTATGCTTCAGCCAAAATGACCTCCTTGCTCCTCCTCACACATGCTGGGCTGACCCCTGCCTCTGTGCTTGTAAATCAAACTCCCTTGGCCGGAGATACATTTCTCCACAATACCCGCATGGTTAAATCTTTCAGCTCCTTCAGTTCTCTGCTTAAATTTCATGAGTTCTTCTCCTTCTCTGGCTACCGTATTTAAAATCGAAAACTTGCTCCGGCATTCTCAGGCCTTCTTCCCTACTTTTTGCTTTGCGTCATGCCACTGATGATCCTCTAACAAATTGTCTAATGTACTTATGTTTTTAATTCATTTTCCTTCCCCCAATTAGAAATGTAAGCTCCAACATCTGTCAATAGATATTTTTGAACGAATAAATTAAAAGGGTGTCCAATGAATTATGGACGGTTAAAAAGCATTCAGTTCTTGGATTTGTAAAAGGGCAAGTTTATGGGAGGCTATGGTGAATCACTGCCCTTCCCCCTCCTTTGAATGACATACAGTTCTTTGTTTTGTATATCTTAATTTTCAGTAGGTATTAGTCCTGGAATAAGTTGCATTTCATTAAAATATGCTATAATTAAGACCTTGATTAAGTCAAACTCGTCCCTGCCCCAAATCTTTTCCCATTCACTGACCTCTCTGGAGATGCCCTGGCTAATCACTAGTCATAGTTAAGTACATAAATCCCTGACTGCCTTTCTTCCTAAAACAGGTCACATGCAGTTGCCCATTTAGTAGTAAACTTGATCACAAGTTAGCCCCTGGAATTTGGAGCAAGCTTATGACTTTCAGTGTGAGACTCATAATTGAAATCTTTTTTATGCTCGCAGTTGGCCTCAGGTGTCTCTCATTACAGCTCCAGCTCAGCTGTTCTGGAATGGACTGTCTTTCCCACTAAAATACTTCTAACATGCTATGTACATTACAAACACAATTCCAAATCACACCATTCCTCACATCCCTACAAATCTGGTGAAAAGCCATACTTCAATTCAGCTCTTTGAGAGGACTCATGGGATCCAAAGGGATGAGGGACGCAGTTCAGTTTGAATTTTAAGTCACCTTCCTCCATACATACCCTTCAAATATGATGCGAATCCATTCACATAATGCAGTAAACACAGAGATAGAATTTAATTTTATCTGTGCATGAGAAAACAGGTAATCATGACAAAGCCATTCTGGTTTCCCACATTTCACTGAATTATAATCACATAAAATTTTTGAAACTATACGAACTTATTTTTATAAGGATTATATCTTTTATAACATGATCGTGAAGATAGACAACTACCTAGAAACTATTTTATTATTTGGATGTTTGGTTTTAAAAGAATTAGAGAAAAAGTTTTTTTTTTTAATTGTTTAGTGTATATTTTGCTGATGAACTCCTCTGCACCACTCTGTTCCTCTGGGGTGGGGCAGTGCTAGTGAATAAAAGTTCTAATTAATTTAAGTATGGCAGGAACGCTTAATTGTATACTTCACATGAGGAGAAACTTCAGGATACCAGGAAGAAATACTGGCAAAGAAATAAAACCCAGCCATCTATAAAAGCACTTACTCATTGGCATTTTTAAAATGTAATCCAATCAATAACATACCTAAAATGAACTACCATTAAGTATGCACTTTAGAGTAAAGTGCTAAGATGAGAAATGCAGCATATATTTTCACTTGTGAGTATCTCTCAAATAAAAATGGATTTTATAACACTTCAGGCAACTAATATTTATAACTGAATTTAAAAGTCATGGCCAGATAAAAAGTCAAATTAGGAAAAATGCTACATAAATGATATAAAGTGTGATATTATCATTTTGAAAGGAAAATTCTCAAGCAACACTTCAGGCAACTAATATTTATAACTGAATTTAAAAGTCATTGCCAGATAAAAAGTCAAATTAGGAAAAATGCTACATAAATGATATAAAGTGTGACATTATCATTTTGAAAGGAAAATTCTCAAGCAATCATGTCTGGTTTCTTTACAGCTATCCTATTCTTCTTAAGAAATCAGAGCATCCTACCCAGCGCCTCCTCCTCCTACCTCCTGCCTTGATAATTTCACCCTTTTCACTTTTGCCATTTGATTGAAACAACAATCAAGACAATTATAATAAAATTCCCTTAAAGGAATTAGGAAAAAACTTTCAACAGTTTTCTAATGGACTATTAAAAACCTCATTCAATTATTTTATGCTTTCATTATAAATTCTCTGTAGTATTTCTAAATGGTAATATGTAATAACAGAATTCCACATAATATTAAAACTGTCTTTCTAATCATCTTTAGAATGTTGTTTTCCCAACAGACAGCATTAAGAATCTATGCCATATTCTAATCTGTCATTCTGCAAGTCAGACAAGATAGAATTTCTGCACTCATCATGAACAGTGCTGGAATCTCAGGGGACCCATGAATACACCACTTCCTGGAGAAGAGAAGGCTGAGTGATGTGATACAACTGTCAAAACGCAGTGGTATAAATCCACAGTATAAATTATGAAATGTAAGTATAGTTCTATTTTTCTGAAAAGGAAAATCACAAATTCTCCATCAAGATAAAACATAAAAACAAACAAAACAAAAAAATCAATGAGGACCATTTCATGGAGAACCCCTCGCCCCCATATATACTCATCTATGGGATACATTTGTCTTTTTTTCCCCCGCTAGCACACTTCTCACCACGGTAACGAAAAAAGATCAAACACCTGAGCTCGCTGGACCATGCAGCCTGAGATGTGGGCGCAACCACCTCAGCCTTGCCAGCTGGACACTGCCCAGGCTGGAACACTGGACCCGCTGTTACCAGATTGGGGGAGCAGTGGTGGTTCCAGTGCTCTGTAGTGACCGGCTGCCAGGCAGCAGCTCTTTCCAAAGGCCGTTCCTCAGGTGCAACGTCAGCTCCACTTCACCCACCTGCCCTTGGTTTCTGTCCATTTCTAAGATAAGCTCTCCAGGCTCGCCGTGGATTCAGAGAGTTGCATTCGTGCCCAGTTTCACCCACCAGGTCACAGGCCCTGGGCAGAGTAAAAGTGGCCCGAGCATCGGGTAAGAAGTGAGGGAGCTAAAACACCTCCTACTTCATAGCAGAGGCAAACACTGCTGCTTATAATCTTACTCTGAGACTACGTCAACCACTAAATATATGTGGTAAGATCTGTAACATGACTTAAAATTCATTTCTACTTACGTGCTCCCCAAAAGCTCTTTTTACCTGCCTCATTGTTTATCCTTTTCCATTAGCCAGGCAGCCAACTCACATGTCTAGGAGAGACGTTTTGCTTTCCATTTCTGCTTTCCTACCAGTCTCCTGTGGAAATGGCATCCAGAAAGGTGGCAGCTCCTCTCCTCATGCCCAAGCCAGCTAGAAAGCTTTGGTTTTGGGTTTTTTCCCAGAGGCTGTTTATTTTCTTGGCTACTAGGAAAAGATCTCTATTAAGTTATCTTCTAAATCATTTCTGTGGCGGGAAATGCCTGGCAAGTAAATGCTTTTGAATGAACCCTACTCAAGCCCTCAAGAAGCTGCCTGCTTTCTAACCTCATGGAAACACACCTTCTCTAGAGACAATTAATTATCTTGATTTAAGAAACCATCCCGTCAGCTTCTGTTTAATTACTGGAAACATTCCTGCAAGTACCAATTTAATGGCATGGACGACATTCTCAGTAAGCAATTGCAAGCAAACTTTTCTATAATAAGCCTCAGTTTAAACTGAGGTTTGACCCCAGATCCTATCGTCTCACTTATTTGCATTATACAATTGAATAAGACTAAGTAGAAATCACGAGATTAATTCATTCAACATTTATTGCGCATTTGTACATGCTAAGACTGTGCTAACTGCCTTAAATGTTTCTCTCTAATAGGGTTTAGTAGCAAATAGTAATGCTGCATTGTCCAGTACATCAAAAGAAAAGGAAGTCTCTGACACACTAAATGGAACCAAAAAAGCATTAAGCAGAGTCTTTTCTCTTACTCCCCTTCCCGACTTGACCATTTATATTAAAGTAAAATGGCAGCACGGATCAAGAGTTTGGAACATATCATATTTTATACATTTGAATTTTTGATTTGAAGAAATGTTGAGTTTTTATCACCCTATTCACATAAATTCAAATCTTTAAAATATTCAACAATATCAAGAAAAGTCACAGAAGTAATATATTTTGAATCATATTGCCAACAACTAATAATTTCTTTTTTTTCTTTTTTATTTTTTTGAGACAGCTTCTTGCTCTGTCACCCAGGCTGAAGTGCAGTGGTGTGATCTCGGCTCACTGCAGCCTCTGCCTCCCCGGTTCAGGCAATTTCTTCTGCCTTAGCCTCCCAAGCAGCTGTGACTACAGGCACACACCACCATACCTGGCTAATATTTGTATTTTTTGGTAGAGACGGGGTTTCACTATGTTGGCCAGGCTGGTCTCAAACTCCTGACCTCAAGTGATCCTCTCACCTTGGCCTCCCAAAGTGCTGGGATTACAAGGGTGAGCCACCGTGCTGGCCAATAAGTAATCATTTCTAAGGTGATGTAGGCATTAAATGTTTTGCATGCATCAGTTTTCTATGGATGTGCCTTACATTCCACTTAAAACTATTTTAATATTTAAAATAGTTGGCAAAACCAAGTAATGGCAAAAACTGCAATTACTTTTGCATCAACCTAATAGAACATCTGTATTCCCAAGATCTATTGCCTGTTCTTTTTTGTAAAAAATGCTTTATTGTCCTACAGTTTTTAAAGTAATAGTTTAAGTATCAGGAATATCAAGATATTAATAATATAAAGCTACAGTTTAAATATCAATAACAAGAATACATTTCTTCTTCTGAGTAGCTCAAATTCATTTCATGGTGGAAAACAATTGAGAGCCCCAGCAGTCTCTATCCTTGAGCCTGCAGTGGCCTTGAATGAATGGTAGGTCATAACTCACAGAATCCAAGTAGGAGGCTTTATGTATCTTCTTCTTAGGGATGTTTGTTTTCTGGTTTGTTTAAAAGAATGAAAACATGGCTGCATATCTCTCAAACTGATCCCTAAGTATTATAATCACTGTGGAATATAATAGGCTGCGATCATTGCTGAAGGATGTTTAGTAATAAAGACAGCAAAACTACGAGTAAAACCTCAAGATTCTAGTGGTCTAACTTCCAACATACTCCAAAGTTCAGCAAACTATTGCCCAAGGGCCAAGGTTGGCTAAATACTTTTGTTGAATAAAAGCCACGCCCATTTGTTAAAGTATCTTCAGTGGCGGCTCTCTAAGACAGTAGAGTTGAGTGGTTGGAACAGAGACCACATGGCTTGCAAAGCCAAAAATATATACTATATAGCCCCAAACTACAAAGCCCTTTAAAACTCTGAAATTGTGTAAAGACTGTTGGCTTATTTTCAGAGCTCTGTCGTCTCTTTGTAAACAATAATGAAGTTAAAAAGAGTTGCTGCATAACTTCAATGGGCTAAGAGATTTGGAGGCGGGGTTGCTGGGAAAAGGAGACATCTGGACATCTGCATCACAGTAGCTAAGGTCATAGTTGACACCTCTGGCTAGGTAACTCGAAGGAAGAACATTGAACTTGTGGCAACTCTGGAATTTAGTTTAACTCTTTCATTTAAACGTACAGGAGGGGTTAGCCTGGATGACCTTTAAGCTTTTCAAAATTCGTAATTGTTTCAAATGATGTAACTAAAACCATAAGCAAATTCAGAACCACATGAGTGTGCAACATCATAATAAATGTCCCATAGCACCTGCGTAAGGAGCAGGAAAGTAATATATTTAACAAAAATGGGAACTGAACTGGTTACACGAGGGTATGTGGAACTTTCTTGTACTACTGAAACTTTTCGGTAAATTTGAAATAAAGAAAATGGTATGAAATAGTTAAAACAATTTAAACGTTAGCACTTAAAAGGGGAAACTGCAGTGAACCTTCTTCAACAAGCGAAGTTAACACAGCAGCAGCCACAAGGCATCTGTAAAACATACCTAAACCACATCGTGTGCTCACTGAATGCGGCATGCCTGAGGCTGCAGACCACCCTGACTCCCTCTCATAGTGCAGCCTAAAGTTCCCCTTACAAATGTTACCTCTGAGTTTATCTTACTTGATGGAAACCAACCTAATATCTAAAGAGAGCAAAGAGAGTTAAGACACAAAAGAAGCCAGGAGTGGAGAGAGGGACAGGAGGGACAGGAGGGACAGGGGAGAGGGAAAAGGAGTGGTAAGGGAAGGAAAGGTTGGAGGGGGAGGAATACGAATAGAAGAGCCTCGTTAACCAACAAACGAGATAAATATGGTCCAAATGATTAGAAGTATAACTGTGTTTTGTGATCTCTTCTTTGGCAGAATAGGAAGCTGACTTAACCAAAAATACTTGACTCTCACACAATATATGTACATCCCATATATTTTACATATACACATATTCCAAAAAGAGAGGTTATTTTTATAAAATACAAACACTAAGCAAAAATTATGCTAACTGAAAAAGTGCCTAGAGAGCCACATACATCCACGTTGTTAAATATAGAAACTAACTGTAATGAGAATCATTATCTCCAGTTTCCAAGGATACCAGGATAAGCACTACTCCTAAATTGCAGTTCATTCAGCAAAGGGCACAGAATAATTTATATTCAGGGTCATCCCTAGCTGAGAGCAGATGTGGAAGGAGGACCAGGGTCCTCCTTGTTTCTTCCATTCCATTTGCTACCTGACCCAGTTCCCAGCCCCCGACCCCCACACTCTGGTCCCAACCTTGGCCAATGTTTTATGGAAGAAATTTGGAAAATCTGCTTGTAAATGGCAACTTCCAAGAGAAAAAGAATCTTCAAAAGGCAGGGCAGTCTGAGATGTCATTAATGCTGGGGGTGGGGTGGGGGCTGGTATTTCCATTTGCTTTGTCTGTGAAAAGGAAAGGAGTCTGGTTTTGTGTGTCAGTCACACTAGTCGCCATCTTTCCCAGTGCCTATAAGGAAATTTCAACTTCCCACTCAACCAAGGCTATGCAAAGCTTGCCACTCATAAACTGCCATGGTCTCTAGAATCAAATTCAGCTTCAACTTGTTCTTCCTTCTTAGACTCTAGAATCTAGATCTTTCATAACAATTACTTTTTGTTTCTACAGCAATAAAAATATAAAAGCTACTTTCTGAAAACCTAGGAGATATTGCCTCTGAATCATTTATTTGTTTATTCAAGACCACTTACTGTTGCTTTCAATGTGGCAGGCATTGCGCCAGGCCAGGCAGACAGGCATTGCGCCAGGCAGACAGGCATTGCGCCAGGCAGGCAGGGACAAGTGATAGGTGAGGTATCAATAACAGGCCACGCCACTTAGGCAGTTTAAAAAGAGGCATTCTTCCTCTTAGTCAAATCGTCACTTACTAAAATACTGACGTGGATTTTATGGATACCCTGGATTTGTCTTAAACTTACCGAAAGTACATATAAACATACGATTCAGATATAATAGCAATTTTCCATTTAGTTCCTTCCCCACCACCTGTCTACCCAATACAATAGTAAGACCTGCCATATAGCACCTCAGCTAGGAGCAGACATCCTTCTAACGGGCAGAAGAGCTCTCTCTGCCTTCAAATGCTTCCTCTAAATGGACATGAGACACTGTACCAAGATAAGCGTCTTAGCTTAATGTGATAATACAGGAGAAGAAGCTATTTTGATAATGAAGGCCTTCTAGGATGTCCCTTCTTTGCAGGTTATATTAATTGATATTGTTCACTGTTTTTAAGAGGACGAAGGAATGAAACACAACAAAGGTTCCCAACAGTTATGTAACATATACAGTCTATCTCAATAAGGCAAGCTATTTTAATAGTTAATACAAAATTTACTACACGTCCTTTCCTATATATTTTAGATGACCTGACGACTGCATACCTAAATGCAGCCTCATGATGATGCCTGTACAGCCTCATCTTTTCCTAACAACAGACTCAAGGTTTTTTTTGGACCATTACGCTTGTTTCTAAATCCCTTCAAGTAATAACAGCAAATTTTAAAACTATATGAAATAAAAGTCTCGGTTCTCTTAAAACTTACATCAGTGATTATTCTGATGAATTATTATGACACTTTCTCACAAGGGGCAACATTTTGAGGTAAGATGGCTTCAGACAAGATTTTACGTCTGAATCTTGAGGCTTTGAAAATGCTGAGGTTGTGAAGGCTCAATATAATAGGCCACTATTTAATCTTTTCCCTTGTCCCACCCAAAGCTAGCGCTTGGTAGGGCAAAAACAGACACTTTGTTAGGTGGAGCACCAAACACAGATAGCATTCACAAGTCACTGGCAGGTCATTTTCTGTTTTAACATCTTTTTCTGATAACCCAGATCAGTTTTCATAAAACCCCTGAAGGTAGAAACCAGCTTACATGAAGCGACATCATTGTACTCCCTACTTGTGCACAATAATCAACTTTTTAAAAATTTTTAATCTTCAGCATTAAAAGTATCCTACCCATCAATTCCGGAACCTAGAACTCGGACTGGAGCCACTTCGCTCTCTGGATGTAAAAACCTCAGACGATCACCTCTTTTTTTCTCTCCCTACTGTTCAAACACCTAAATTATGGTTTAGTGTGTTGCACACGTCCTCAAAAATACTTTCTAGTAGCTCACCTCCTCCACATCCTTTTTAACTAGAAAAGTGTCCAACTGGCAATCCTCAAATCATAAAGGCAGCAAAAACGCCCCTGAGCGCTGTCACAAATTTTTAACGAGTGGTTTGATGCCAACCAGCAAGGGATCCAGATCCGCCGCCAAGGCCAGCACCCCCGCGCGGGTCTGGCGCAGCTCGGGGCCGGGCCCAGCTCAACCCTTCAGCCCCCGGCGCACCTCGCCGGCCTCGGCCTCCCCTCTCCACAGCGGTCCCTGGGACCGTCCGCCCCTCTAGGGGGTGTGGCCGGGGCGGCGGCTGTGAGCGGAAGGCGGCGGGAGGCTCGGCGGCGAGTGCGGGGCGGAGGCGACACCGTAACCCGAGAGTTGGGAGGGGAGGGCGAGGGGCGTGCGCATGGAAGAAGCTGCCCCGAGGCTGCTTTCGGCGGCGGAGCCGGCGGGACGCGGCAGGTTGGCAGCGCCCGGGGCGCATCCGGGGGGCGAGAGCGGAGGCGCGGCTGAGCGTCCCGGGACAGTCGGGGTGGGCTGCGCTGGGGGCGCCGCGGCGGGGGGCGCACTCACCTATGCACAGCTGGATGGCGTAGGCGTAGTAGGACCAGCCGAGCAGGAGGGTGATGAACACCACCGGGATCCAGTACAGCACCCGCCGGCACCGCCGCCTGGCGCTGCTGCCCGGGCCCGAGGGCGCCATCTTCCAGCCGCATCCACCTGCGCAGCTCCGCCGCCGCCCGCGGGCCTGGCTCCGGGGCGGGCTGGGCGCGCCCGGCACCCCTGGCTGGACGGGCTCCTGGGCGGCGGCGGGGTGCGCTGCGGCCACTGCCGCCGCCGTGGCGCTAACTCCCCATCCCGCAGCCCCGAGCCGGCGCGGCGGACTCCCGGCTCCTCAGCCCGGCGGAGGCGGAGGCGGTGGCTGTGAGCGGAGGACGAGGAGTCGGAGGGGGGCGGTGAGGCGGCGGCGTCGGGAGGCTGCGCTCCGCCCCCGCCGTTCCCCGCCGCCCGGCCGCCTCCCCTGGCGTGGCCGGCTGCGCCCTCGGGCGGGCTCTGCGGGGATGCGGGGCCCTCGCTCGGGCCACCTCGGGGGCTCCCACCGTGGCCCCGCCGCCTCCGGCTCGGCCTCTGGATTCTGGGGAGGCGGGGGCTGCTCGGCGCTGGCGGCCCCTCCCTAGGCGCTCGGCACCCGGGGCAGTTGGGTCGCGAGCGCTGCCGCGCTTGGCGCAGGGCGGGGGTCGGAGGCGAGGCCGGCAGAGCGGCTGCTGCGCGCGGGACTCCGCGCCTGCCGCGACCCAGGCGCCCTGAGAAAGTCTGCAACACCGAGGCCCGCAGCCCGCGTGGAACCCTCGCGCTTCAACTTGTGGGTCCCTGGGAGCCCGCGGGGGCCGCGAGGAGCCTCCCTTTACTACTCGGGGTTTGGGGGGAATTAGAAATGCACAGCGAAAAGGGGGTGCCGAGTCGGCGTCTGGCATGGGAGGGGCTGTGGAGAGCGAGGAAGAGGCATTTTTGGTTGTGAATCCAGGCACCTCTGGAGTTAGAAACACAAGTTCTTTGCTCTGAGAATGTTGATGCTTTGGATAAATGATTGAGTGATTGTGACAGGGGCCGTTCCCACTGTCCCCTCCCTCGAGTACGGTGGTTCCTTCCACCAACTATTTATTCTTTTCCTCAACCCGCTCCTCACTACGGTGTTTACTTTCGTGGTGGCAATTCCAAACTTAGCAGATAGCTGATTCCAAAGCGGTTCCCAAAAAACACCGTAAGGGAACCTAAAGGTAGTCAGCCCAAACCTCCGATTTTATGATTCACGAAATGGAAAATAGACAAATGCCTCCTTTGCTTTTCCTTCATCTGATTATGAACGCACCTGATCCACAGGGAAACACTTCAATCAATGAGTGTGTGTAAATTATGTGCATCACTACTATACATAATAGGCACAATTTTTCTTAACATTAGTGAATATGTGTATTTACACCACACAGCAACCATAGTGAATGAAATTACTTCTTATTCATGTGTAGAAGTGAAAAAAAAAAAATACTGATTTACATGAATTCCGTCAAAGAAATTTAGCTTTGGTGTCTGCGATTATCTTTCTGTGACTGGATTACACAACAAGCTAATCTCTCCCGAAATAGCTACTACGTTACACACACACCCTCCCCCCTACATGTCTTTCCATTTCTCTTCAAAAATGCATAGAAAATGTCAGTCAAGTTTCTGTGGGACTTTAAATAATTGAAAGGAGAGACATATTGTGTCCCAGTGAATCACTTGATTTTGCTGTAGCATTTTATATTCTCTGTGGATATTCTGTATATTAATGTAAACATATAACTTCTCTGGATTCCTTAATGTTTTCCATGGATATTAATCCTGTGTTCTCCCCCAATCAAAAGAGAGTGAAAAACAGGAATTAAAAGTTCCTCCTGGGACTGAAATCCTCTCACAAAGAGAAGCAAATCAGTGATTGAAGGTCAATAGAGACCATCAAGGAATGAAAAGGAAGGGATCGGATTTTCCATACGGGAAACAGTGGAGAAAGTGCAAATAGTGCCTCTGTAGATCCTGGATGCCACAATGCCCTGTGCTCTTTCTCTTCTCACAGTCTTACAGGGTCTTGAAGTCTGAAATGGAATGGCATTCTGCCCAGTTTTCACATCATCTACCCTTTTGGAAAAGTATGCAGGTGTCATATCTTTGAAGGAGCTACCTTTTTATTACTCATCTAAGATGTTGTTTAATTGTTCCTATTTATAATAAATATTTGTGAAATATTTTCAACTTTTTTTTGTTATTGCCATTTTAAGGATACTACTATTACTGGATTTTTCAAGTTGTCTTATCTTAAATACAAAAAAAGTCTGGAGTAGGAAGAAGCATCTCCACAGCCACAAGATAACAGGATTGATCTCTGCGTAGTCTCTAATTAGGCATAAGCAGCACGCACAAATGTAAGCTTTGGTGAGTAGTCAATCTCTAGATACTAGTCTTTGATGAGAGCGGAAGGAGAACTTTTATTTTGAGGTATAGAGAGCCTTTGATTTATTTTCTTTTTCTTTAGGACTGTACATCAACAGAAAAAATAATTTGAAGGCCATAGACAATTAAGAAACTTCACTAGAGACTTACTGTTTAGAAATACAGAAGATTCAACTCACGAATTTTAATTTAGATGTTCAATAAGCATAAGAAATTGTAGGTTTCATGTATAACTGTGATTAAACTGATATGACCATTTATGAAAAAGAAAGCCAGCCACAGCAAAGGAGGAAGAAGGTAACGCTAAGGAAGAGAAGAGGTGAGCGGACAGCCAGGCAAGAAGGAGGGTGAGGGGAGTGACTGAGAAAGGGAGAAAGGCTCCCTTGCTGGATTTACCCAGTCCCTAACGACCATGACTCCAACCTCGCTAGGCCTCTGCCTTGTATGCTCCTTGCACTCAGCGGTCTAGCAACGTCATTCACCTCTCAAACTTTCACAACTCTTATTTTCAGATCCTGCCCCATGAAGGAATCTTTTTTTTTTTTTTTTTTTGAGACAGAGTCTCGCGCTGTCGCCGGGGCTGGAGTGCAATGGTGCCATTTTGGCTCACTGCAACCTCCGCCTCCCGGGTTCAAGCGATTCTCCTGCCTCAGCCTCCCAAGTAGCTGGGATTACAGGTGCCCGCCACCATGCCCGGCTAATTTTTTGTATTTCTGGTAGAGACAGGTTTTCACTATGTTGGCCGAACTGGTCTCAAATTCCTGACCTCGTGATCCGCCTCCCAAAGTGTTGGAATTACAGGCGTGAGCCACCACGCCCAGCCCAGGAACCTTAAACGTTCCTCCTCTCCCTCCAGCCCAGTCCCCAAAATTCTTGAGTTCCCAAACCTCAAGTCTACCGTACTTTCATGATTAATACTGCTAATCTTCCTTCTGCTTCCAGATCCAGATTAACATTTTAACATAGTCCCTTGCATAGTACCAATCAAACAGCATGCTAGCCAAACCCAGGAAGGCATGGACACACCCGCTGCTAGAGGGCACAGATACCCCTTAATGTTGCCTATGCCAACCTCATCTCAAGCTTTTCAGCCAAACCACCTACCAGAAACTTTATTAGGACACTTGCTTGATATTTACTCCTTCCTTTTGGAAGGGTTCTTAGAGGGCAACATTGCAACAAGATATGATGTCAGTCGTATTAGTCTCATGTATATGAGACGTTGATTGTCTTGATTTTGCTAAGAGGGTATGATACTTCACAAATATTACAAGGAGTTCTAAATCTTAGAAGGATTGGAAGCAATGAAGCTGAGGTCTGGATCTATCTTATTTATTCATGGTTCTTCCATCCTTGTTAGAGTGGTCTGCATGAATACTGATGGATTGTCTTTCATTATTTTCTCAAACTTAATTTTATCACTCTTTTGGGGGAGAAGAGCTCTTTAGAAGGCAGCAATCCATGGCATCAGTGACTCCAGTGTCAGTGTCCATGTTGGTAATAGCGGTCAAAGCATTCTGTATGGGAGAAGAATAGCATGCCTAAACCACTTTTTGTTTCTGGAGATACATAAAAGAAAAGGAATCGTGCTTAGGGAGTGTAGGAATGAAGTAATGCTTACATATGTTTTGGCTCTCAGAGATTTATGTTTGCAATTCTGCTGTAATTATATTGGATAAAATGGGAGATAATTTCAAAAGCCTAAGGATGTCTCTGTATACAGTTGATTGGGTTGAAACACTGGGAAAATGTAAAGTGGAGCAAACTCTCCCTGGCAAACCTGCCTTTCAGGTACACTAGGGCTTCCATGGTAGCATTAATGTGTCCTGACACTAGATGGCAGGCACACACCAAGGAGTGCAGCACTCTTCACCTTTTCTCCATAGATTTACTAGTTATCAACCCTTAGCTTAACCAAGGCAATTATAAATATGAATTATAACTTCATGAACAATTATATATCATTGTAACTAATTATAATTATGTTATAATTGGCCAGGCATGGTGGCTTATGCCTGTAATCCCAGCACTTTGGGAGGGCAAGGCGGGCAGATCACCTGAGGTCAGGAGTTTGAGAGCTGCCTGGCCAACATGGCAAAACCCCATCTCTACTAAAAATACAAAAAATTAGCTGGGCGTGGTGGCGGGTGCCTGTAATCTCAGCTACTTGGAAGGCTGAGGCAGGAGAACTGCTTGAACCTGGGAGGTGGAGGCTGCAGTGAGCCAAGATCACGCCCAATGCACTCCAGCCTGGTCAATAAGAGCAAAACTCCTTCTCAAAACAACAAAAAGTTATGTTATAATTATACAGTTTTTATATTATAATTTAATGGCTAACGATTAATAAAAATGACAACCCTATTCAAAAAATTTAAAAGACTTAAAGCATTTTTCTATATAGCAAATCATTCTGATTCTGTGTGCACTTCTTTAGAATTTGCACTAAGGTCAATCTCTTTGAAAATAAAATAGGAAATTTTCATTGAAATAATATTTTTGCTTACACTGATTCCCTTCTTTGCCCCTAAATGGGGAGGGGCACTGTTTATGAACCCAAAAGGTGAGCAGACATGTCCTTCCAGTGGACTTTCACAGCTATACTATGGATCTCTAAGGGGTGATACAATGGCCCAAGTTCAACTGGAGATTATTAGAAGTGGCCATTGTGGAGTTGAGAGCTGAACAGCCAGCAGAGAGTGACCAAGGGCAGCAGAATTCTGCAGTGTAGTGGCAAGTGTCCAGGGATGTCAAGAGCAGCAACGGCATCCTAGGTTGACTGTTCTTCGTGGCAAGATCTTGGCCATGCACCAGCTTCGTTTGTTCCAGCTCAAGCTTGATTCTCCAGGCTTCCTTTTGATTTTGGAGGAGAGCCTATATAACTGCAAAACATTTTTTATGTAAGTCAACTAGAGTTGACTTGTGTTTACAACCAAGAACTCTGACTGGCACGTAGTTTTAATTTCATTCTGCATCTCATTGCTTAAAGAGTCAGTTTCAACTCACGGAGACCAAGGCACCATGAGAAATAAGGACACAGGAATTTGGGGGTGAAGAAGCTTACTTTGTGCCATTCAAATCACACTCTCTTGACCTGCATTGTCCAGCAAGTACCCACTAGCAACATTTGTTGCCACTATTAAATTTGTTAAAATTAACATGAAATGAAATTGGAAGTTCTTAGTTGCAATAGTCACATTTCAAATGCTCAATAGCCACATGTGGCTAGTGGCTACTGCATTGGATGCTGCAGATCTAGAACATTCCATCATTGAAGAAAGTTCTGTTGGACAGAACTGGTTAGACATTTTGTCTTGTCTGAATATTCATAAGGCTTTATTTTTGTAAATGTAAGAAACAAAAAAGTCCCCTATGTAATAATCCCTTCACTGTTTTATAGAAACAAAAATGAGAGGTAACAGGAAGTTGAAAACAATTTTACATTTTGGTACTAGGAGATTTCTTCCTTTGAAGAGGAATCTAAAGAGTAAAGAACCACCTTTTCGTTGTGTCTACTGTGAGAATGAAGACCATTCTCTGCAACCAGACTGTCCATATTCCAGAAAATGTAGATATCACTTTGAAGGGACACCCAGTAATTGCGAAAGGCCCTAGAGGAACCCTGTGGATGGACTTCAATCACATCAATGTAGACCTCAGTCTCCTTGGAAAGAAAAAAAAACGAGGCTCTGGGATTGACAAAAAATAGTGGGGAAACAGAAAGGAACCGGCTGCCAGGACATGGTCAAGGATGTTGTGCTGGGCTTCCGCTGCAAGATGAGCTCTGTGTGTACTCACTTCTCCATCAATGTCGTTATCCAGAAGAATAGGTCTCTGCTTGAGTTCCGAAATTTCCTGGGTGAAAAATAAATCTACAGGGTTTGGAGGAGGCCAGGTGTTGCTTGTTCAGTATCTCAAGCCCAGAAAGATGAATTAACCCTTGAAGGAAATGACATTGATCTTGTTGCAAATGCAGCTGCTTTGATTCAGCCAGCCACGACAATTAAATAAAAACAAGGATATCAGAAAATGTGTGGATGGTATTTATGTCTCTGAAAAAGGAACAGTTAAGCAGGCTGCTGAATAAGACCTAAGAGTAGTCCAGCTACAGAAACAAGATGCCGGATGATTCCTAAGACCTATTTGTGATATTTAAATGATGCAATAAAAGACCTATTGATTTGGGGGAAAAAAGAAGAGTAAGGTGCCAGTTGGATCATAGAAAAAACACTGTACATCAATTTCTTCAACCCAAGGCTTATATGTGTAAATGTAAAAAACAAAAAAGTCCCCTATGTAATAATCCCTTCACTGTTTTATGGAAACAAAAATGAGAAGTAACAGGAAGTTGAAAACAATTTTACGTTTTTGGTACTAGGAGATTTCTTCCTTTGAAGATGAATCTAAAGAGTAAAGAACCACCTTTTCGTTGTGTCTACTGAGAATGAAGACCATTGTCTGCAACCAGACTGTCCATACTCCAGAAAATGTAGATATCTACATGATTACTTTAAAGTGTATGCACGGAGAAACTTAGAATGTTATGTCCAAATTCCTTTACATAAAGCTAAATATTAGATTTAGATTTTAAACCAACAGTGCTTGAAGATATAGCTTTATTCCTGGATAACTCCAGCCTTGAAACACAGAATGGTCTCTTTATCCAGTGGCCGTAAGACCCTTTCTGTTCTGTTGGAAGAGCAGGTAATCACTGGGGGCACCTGAGGAATAACTGGTTATATTCAGTTCTGTCTCTGTCAGATTGCAGGCTAGATTAATCATGTCGGGTTTTCTGTACGGCAGATATGAGTGGAGGTGAAGTCAATGTGTCTTGCCTAGTGGTCTGTGGAAACCCACATTGGCTCTGGTTCAAGACACGCTCCCCTGGAGGAGGAAAACGAAAGAAAGAAAGAAAAGAAAATACATCAGGTAAGTTTTAATATTTAATTTTAATAAGTATGTCCAAGTATTGTCAAAGACTTTAAATGTAAGTTGGACGTCAAGTTTACACTGCAATTTATAACTGTACAAGGAAAAAAGTCTAACCAGAGTTTTCTCTGGCCTTCAAAAAGAGCAGGCAAAATAAAGAATAAATATTTAATGATGACATTTAACAAAAAAGGCATGTTGGCTTCAGATTTGTAGGAGAAAAATTTTTATCATCAGCGATTCTTCCATCAACTAGAATTTATCCAGTGTAATTACGTCCTATAGCTCAAAGACTTTGAATTATTATTTTCAAGTGATACTCAGGCACTGTGTATTCTGAATTTCTTTGGATTATTTCCATGGTTGATAAAACCTTTCTCTATTTGCTCATATTTCAGTCTTTTAGGTAATGGGTCATGTTATATGAAATGCTAGGTTGGTAGTGGAATATCAATAGCCTTTATATCTGGAGTACGAGACAGGTTATGCTTTTGTTTTTCAGACATTCAGTATAGATGTTGAGGGTTCTGAATCCAAATGATTAGAGATTTTGGATTTTATGTTTTAAGCCAAATATGAGGTTTCGGTAATACATTTTTATTCTTTTAAGCTTTCTCTTGAATTCAATAAAATGTTAAAGATGACATTTTTTAACTTTCAGGAATCATAAAAGATTTGACAACTTGGCATAATCACTTTGTGAATTGTTGAAAGAATATGTTGATTTAATTATGATGTAGAAATTACACGGTTCTAAAATTTTTTTTAATGACGAGAAAAGGTAAATTGGACTATGTATATGGTGTGATACATATATACGTGTGTGTGTGTCCAACAGTGACAATAGTGCCCTATTCCTAATTATATACATTTATAATTACTCTTTAATGAGCAGCATTTTGGAATATGAATACACCAGCCTGAATGCAAATTCCAAGGACTGAAACTAAAGTTAAAACATCAGTATTCCACTGTTTGGTGAAATACAGTAAGCACTGCAATTAATTATATACTGCAGCCAACACTGGAATAAAATCTCTAGCTCAGCTACAGTTATTAATTCATTTTCTTTATAAAGAGGTCAGTTATAACTGTTTTCATTATAAAACAGCTAAAGTATCTGATATGTTTGCAAAATTTAAGAATCATGACCCTATTGAGGCTGCTTAAATATGAC
Source organism: Pongo pygmaeus (assembly GCF_028885625.2). NCBI lineage: Eukaryota > Metazoa > Chordata > Mammalia > Primates > Hominidae > Pongo > Pongo pygmaeus. The sequence continues at coordinate 17,172,639 of NC_072380.2, read as the reverse complement.
TAGAAATTTTTCAAAATTTTGTAGTGTATTATTTAACAAATATTTACTAATTGCCTGCCATGTGCCCAGATATTGGTGATATTCAAATTTAAAAATTTAGGCCAGGTGTGGTAGCTCACACCTGTAATCCCAACACTTTGGGAGGCCGAGGCAGGCAGATCACAAGGTCAGGAGTTCGAGACCATCCTAACCAACACGGTGAAACCCTGTCTCTACTAAAAATACAAAAAATTAGCTGGGCCTGGTGGCGGGCGCCTATAATTCCAGCTACTCGGGAGGCTGAGGCAGGAGACTCACTTGAACTCAGGAGGCAGAGGTTGCAGTGAGCCAAGATCGCGCCATTGCACTCCAGCCTGGGCAACAAGAGTGAAACTCCGTCTCACACACACACACACACGTACGCGCACACACACACACAATAAATAAATAAATAAAAATTTAGTCTTTAGCTTCAAGGAGCTTCTGGGCTAGTGAGGAGATCAATGTGCAAACATTTTCTATAATAAGATAAATAACAAGTACATTGGCAGCAAAGGAGAAGTGACTCAATGTGCCTAGAATAGTCAGGAAAGCCTTGAGAGAAAAGGAGAATTTGTGCTAAAGCTTAAAAAACATGTAGGAGTTTGCATCATGGAGAAAGGAAGGGATGATTCCCTTGTGCAGGGAATGCCTTCTCTTCAGGAGAGGCCCATTTTGAGAACTAGAAGAAAATATCACACGAGGGATTTCAATGGGAGGAATTTAAAACAGGAAATGAAATTCAAAGATGTTAGAACAGTAGAATGAACAATTAGGATGAGGGGAAACAAACACAAAGATTACCAATTGTAGAAAGTCACTACCACCTCTGGGGCTGGAAGGACAAAGGGAAGGTGTTGTTACTGCAGCCCAAGATGAATGATGGGTCACCTGGTAGTTGTTGGGGACCGTGGAGGTGATTTAGCCACTACTAGAGACATAGCCTGAGACACAGAGAGAGAGAGAGAGTGAGAAGAGAGAGAGAGAATGAGAAGAGAGAAAGAGGAGAGAGAGAGAGAGAACGCAAATTTACCTGAAAGCCAGATGGTATGAGAGCATGGGAAATGTAGTTTGCAGGGGTCAGTGCCCTGTATATAAAGTGAAGCAAAAGAAAAACAATCTAAGACCAAACAGGCAACCGACTAGAACAAGCGAGCTTAGATAACCCCACCTGGAACACCAGCACTTTGGCTTTGGGAGGCCGAGGCAGGCAGATCACTTGAGGTCAGGAATTTGAGACCAGCCTGGCCAACATGGTGAAACCCCGTCTCCACTAAAAATACAAAAATTAGCCAGGCGTGGTGGCGGGCGCTGTTAGTCCAGCTACTCAGGAGGCTGAAGGATGAGAATTGCTTGAACCTGGGAGGTGGAGGTTGCAGTGAGCCACTCCACTCTGAGCACTCCACTCTGAGACAGAGGGAGACTCTGTCTTGATAGGAAAAAAAAAAAAAAGAATAGAAAAACATGAACTCTTGGACTGGGACAATGGCAAGAGGAATGGAGAGGAAGAAACAGATTCTAGTTAAGACCCAGAGACCAGCTAGCTAACAGATGTGAAAGACAGGAAGGAGCAGGTGTTCTAGATTTTGGAAAGGAAAAATCTGCAGAAAGGAAATCCAGAGGAAAGGCTTTCAAGGTAAATGGGCCCATCACACTCCATGGGGCTCACCGTCAACTAAGGAAGAAAAAGGTCTTTGGCCACCACGTCTACTATTAACTACAACCTTCACGAGACTGTGACCTCCAAGTGAGATGCAGAAAAGAGACACAGAGTTGGGAAGTAGGAATGGTTATTTCTGCTTCAGCGGAGTCTACATATGCCCATCCCATTTGGGTGTTAACTGAGGTAACATCTGAAGTTTTCTTTGCGGGTTTTATCCTTCCATCATTCCTTCAAGCGTTTAACAATAACTCTTTCGTTTGGCTCCGGTTTGCTTAGCTCTGCAGCTACTCAGAGTGTGTTAGGGCTGCAGCTTTGAAAAATTATTTCATTGTGTGCACCCTTTCTCATGCTACAGATGAGAAAACAGGAGCATGAAGAAATTAGACGAGTTGCCCAAGGTGACACTGCTATGTGGACAAGCCAGGAACCCGGGTCTCCTGACGCTCAGCCTGCTGTTCCTCCCACATCACCACGAGCACAAGAGGATCAGCTTGTTTTCTCTTAGACTCCAAGCGTGGCAAGCTTAATCGAAGAAGCTAAGCCCAGGAATTTAAAATTCACAGGGGGAACCAAGTAAAATGTCATGGTTAGGTTTTCTTAAAAGAATATTAAGTATACCCAGGATAGTTGATATTCTTGGATAAAAGATCTAACCTAGAAAAAGCAGAAGAATCACTGAGGGGCAACAATGCTATGGCATTGGGGGCATGACAGTTATTCATTGTGTGGGACTGTCCTGAGCACTGCAGGCCATTCAGCATGTCTGGTTCCTTTGCACAACTAAATACAGGGCCACCCCTTCCTAGGCAGTATGACAAACAAAACCATCCTCCTACTGGGTGGGGATTGGGGGTGGGAGAGGGTTTGGAAAGAGTACCAGCTTCGAGACAACCACTGATAGACTAAAAAAATGGTACAGAAGTTCCATCTTAAATAGGCAATGGTGGGTGGGGTTATTTTTACCATCATGTTCTCTCACACAGAAAAAGAATACTTTCATGTCAACTATATAATGAAACAGTCTCATTCGGAAGAACATTAAATTTGTTTCCAGAGACGGTGAAGAGAAGATAAAGTTTTATCATGTTTGCACGGCAGAGGAATAGTCATATTTCAGGCTAGATATTGAGAAATATAACTGAAATACCAGTGTAAGAGTCTGATTTTCCTCGGAGGGTTGCAACGGAAACATCTGCGTTTGAATTATACTTCTATCACCTGCTAGCTGTTTGATCTTAAGCAAGTTACTTAAATTTTCCAGCATTTCCTGAGACATTTCTTATTTCCTAAACAAGAACACAGGGAAAGTAACATGTGAAAGTCCTTTAACAGGTCCATCCATTCATCCATTCAACACATTTGGATGACTTCCTGTGTTCTAGGTATTGTGCTAGGTGATGGTTATATGATGTGCAAAAAAATAAGCCCAACCAAACCAAAAACAAGGAGCTTGCCTTCGTGAAGTTCATAGTACGGATAAAGAAAATGTCTGCTCCTACACCTCTTATTTGAATGGGGATAATTTTATCAGGAGGTCCACTGGTGTGAGTGTCATTGAAAATGTCCTGCTGGTTTGTACACTGTCTCTGCTTAAATAACACTTGCTATGAAATGTGTATTAGGTTGGTGCAAAAGTAATTGTGGTTTTTGCCATTACTTTTAAAGTGGTGGCACATGCCTGTAATCCCAGTACTTTTATTTTTTATTTTTGTTTTATTATTATTATTTTTTTGAGATGAAGTCTTGCTCTGTCGCTGAGGCTAGAGTGCAGTGGCGAGATCTCAGCCCACTGCAACCTCCACTTCCTGGGTTCCAGCGATTCTCCTGCATCAGCCTCCCGAGTAGCTGGGATTACAGGCATGTGCCACCACGACTGGCTAATTTTTGTATTTTTCAGAGAGACAGAGTTTCACCATCTTGGCCAGGCTGGTCTTGAACTATTGACCTCATGATCCACCCGCCTCAGCCTCCCAAAGTGCTGGGACTACAGGCGTGAGCCACCATGCCCGGCCCATCCCAGTACTTTTAATGGCAAAAACCATGATTACTTTTGCACCAACCTAAAATATCCAGATATAAGAGTCAGTTTGAAATGCCATGACCTAAACCACAGGCAGTCTGTTTGTGTCTCAAAGCTCAATTATCCATAATTAGTGGGTTACCTGGACATGTTTCTGTGAATGCTTTGATGCCAAAATATATATTCCTCAAATATTGCTGATGTAAATTTTTAGTATAAAGATACAGACTGTAAGTAAGAGCCTTGGAATCTTCTCATCAAAGCAGCACATGCTCCAGCTCCATAACACGGTCCCTTTATTGGATATTTGCATTTGCGCCTCTAGATGCCTTCTCCACCCTTCTCTGTGTTATGGAAGGCTCACCCTTTAAGATCTAGGGCTCCTTTGTGTCTAGATTTTGGTTGGTTCAACCAGTGGGAGGTAGGCAGTGGATCAGAGGCAAGACAAGAGTATGAGGATGTTCGTTCCACCTCCCCCAGCCTGACACTGAAGATCACAGCTTCTGTGGGACACAGTACCTGTCTCTCCTTGTCCCTCAGGCCTGGGATGGGGGTGAGCACCTAACTTCCAAGGGTGCTCAACCACACTCTGTCAGTTTCTTTTAATTAAATTCTTCTCAGTTACCAAGTTTGAGTGCATCATCTCTTCCCTTACTAATATAACACCCCCACAGCCTGTCAATCTCAGTACAGTCTATTTTTGCTGAATAGAAAAAAAAAACCATAAAAAATAACATAAGAAAAAAAACATAAAAGTTGGCCAGGCGTGGTGGCTCACGCCTGTAATCCTAGCACTTTGGGAGGCTGAGGCAGGCAGATCACTTAAGGTCAGCAGTTCCAGACCAGCCTGGCCAACAAGGCGAAACCCAGTCTGTACTAAAAATATAAAAATTAGCTGGGTGTGGTGGGAGGCACCTGTAGTCCCAGCTACTCAGGAGGCTGAGGCAGGAGAATCACTTGAACCCAGGAGATGGAGGCTGCAGTGAGTCGAGATCACACCACTGTACTCCAGCCTGGAGACAGAGCAAGACTCTGTCTAAAAAAAAAAAAAAAAATCCTACTAAATTCCTTATTTAGAAAGTCAATATTATCTTTAATTATCTTTTAAAATAAAAAATAACAAAAATATATATAGCAGAACAATATATCACAGTTATAGAGCAGAAATTCTGAAAACAGAGAAAGATAAAAACTTCCCATGATTTTACCAATTAGCACAACCATTGTTATTTTAGCTTGTTTCCATCTGGTCTCTTTTTGTGTGTTTTCTTTTTAGAGTTGAAATGATAGCCTACATACAATTTTGTGTTCTCATAAATATTTCATTACAAACATTTTCTTCATGCTGCCATACAGGCTTCAGAATTATTTTATTAAATTAAAAAAAAGTTTTTTGAGACAGGCTCTTGGTCTGTTGTCCAGGCTGCAGTGCACTGGCAAGATCATAGCTCACTGCAGCCTCCAACTCCTGGGCTCAAGTGATCCTCCTGCCTCAGCCTCCCAAAGTGCTGGGATTACTACCATGCCCAGTCTAGAATGATTTTAAATATTTGCACAGTGTTCTATTCTGTAGAAGTACTATAATTCATTAAACCATTCCCTTCTTGTTAATTATGTAGGTGTTTTCTAATTTTTCACTGGCATAACATACCATAAATAACTTGGCTCATCTAACATTCCCCTTCTATTTAGTTGTTTTCTTTGGACAGGGCCGCAGAAGTAAAATTAAATCAAAGTGTCAAACAGTTCGAAAAACTATGTAGCTGTGACGATTTTAAATATGTGCACAAGTTCTTTGATACTTCGCCTTTCAAGAAGTGAAGGCTAATCCCCTCCCCTTGAGTGCTGAGTGGACTTAGTGTCTCAGTCCATTCTGGCTGCTATAATAAAGTATCATAAACTAGGTAGCTTCTAAACAACAGAAATTTCTTTCTCACAGTTCTGGAGGCTGGGAAGTCTAGGATGAAGCCAATGGCAGATTTGATGTCTGGTGAAGGCCAGCTTTCTGGTTCCTCCAAGATGCTTTTTCTCTGTACTCTTACATAGTAGAAGTGGCCAACACGCTTGCTGGGGCCTCTTTTATAAGGGTGCTAATTTCTTTCATGAGGGCTCCATCCTCAGGACCTAATCACGTCCCAAGGCTCTGATATGGTTCAGCTGTGTCCCCACCCAAATCTCATCTCGAATTATAGCTCCCATAATTCCCACGTGTTGTGGGAGGGGCCCAGTGGGAGATAATTGAATCATGGGGACGGTTTCCCCATACTGTTCTTGTGGTCGTGAGTAAGTCCCACGAGATCTGATGAGTTTATAAGGGGAAATCCTTTCACTTGGCTCTCATTGTCTCTTTGCCTGCTGTCATGTAAGACGTGCCTTTTGCCTTCTGCTATGATTGTGAGGCCTCTCCAGCCACGTGGAACTGTGAGTCCATTAAACCTCTTTTTCTCTATAAATTATCCAGTCTTATGTATGTCTTTATCAGCAGCGTGAAAATGGACTAACACAGGCTCCACCCCTAAACGCTGCCATCACCTAGGAGTTAGGGTTTCCACATATGAACTTTGGCGAACACAAACATTCAGACCATAGCACTTAGTGACTCACTTCTAATGAATAAAATAAAGCAGAATTAATAGTGGGAAATTTCAAAGACTGGTTCAAAAAAAGACACCACGGCTTCCTCCTCAGCCTGACCTCACTTGCCCGGTGAGAAGTTAGCTGCCCTGTCATGAGCAGCCCCATGGAGAGGGCCATGTAGCAGAGGATGGGCGTCGCCATGTGAGTGAGTGTTCTGGAAGTCAGTCCTCCAGCTGCAGTCATTCCTTCTGATGCCTGTAGTGTGAGTCAACAGCTTGACTGCACCCCCACGAGAGATCTCGAGTTAGAATCGCCCAGCAAAGCTGCTCCTGACTGACTCAGAAACTGTGGGAAATAATGTTTGTTTTCTTAGGCTGCTGCAATTTGGGGTAATTTGCAATGCAGCAATAGATAAATAATACAGCAACAACGGAACTATTGTTTTGGAGCATTTGTTTAACTTGGTTCGAACATGAGGCTCTTAATGAGCATCCCAACTCCGGTTAAACGCAACAAATTACTGCCATTTAAGGTATATGTAAAGAGCCAGTGAGGGACATAGGGAGGACGAAGAGGGAGAGAAAAGGGAGAAGAGAATAAGAGAGGAAAAAAGGAAAAAATAAGTTAGCAAGAGAGGGACATGGGAAAGATGACTACATGTCCTAGTTTAGCTTGGATAGTCCCAGTTTGTAGCACTGTCTTGATGTAATTCTGAATAGAGTCCCTTTTCACTTTCAAAAGTGTCCTGGTTTGGATGATAAATTATATGACCCTAGATATAGGCCAATAATACGCCTTCCCCCAATCCAGTTCTTCGCTTTAATATTCCGTCTTTTCGCGATGCCTCGTGCCCAGTCTGCTCCAGCTCCACAGCACTGCTCAAGAGTCCTAAATTTCCCACCAAACCATAGTCTCACTGGCACCTCTTCCATGGCTTAGAAGTCACCTCTGTTTACTTCCCAGTACTCTTGCATCACAGTAAGGAATTCATCATGGTGGTTAAGAGCTTGGCTCAGGAATTAGGCAACCTGGGTCTGAGTCTTGGTTTTATACTTATTGCTATATAACCCTAGGGAAATTACTTGACTTCTTTATGCCTCAGGTACCAGCTGGGGCATATATTATCTACTCTCTCATAGGAATGTTGAGGATATTAATAAGAGTATGTGCATAAAATGCTCAGCATAGTGTCTGGCATATATGTATGTATATATATATGCTAAGCATTTTATATGCATAATATATGTGATGACTATATGTTAGCTACTATCAGCATTTAGTACCCGAGAAAAAAAATCCATCTTATAGAGATGCTTTTTTTTGGTTGTTTTTGAGACAGAGTCTTGTTCTGTTGCCCAGGCTGGAGTGCAGTGGCGTGATCTCGGCCCACTGCAACCTACACTTTGTGGGTTCAAGCGATTCTCCTGCCTCAGCCTCCTGAGTAGCTGGGACTACAGGCGCATGCCACCACGCCCGGCTAATTTTTTGTATTTTTAATGGAGACGGGGTTTCACCGCGTTAGCCAGGATGGTCTTGATCTCCTGACCTTGTGATCCACCCGCCTCGGCCTCCCAAAGTGCTGGGATTACAGGCGTGAGCCACCACGCCCGGCTGGAGATGCTTTTTAGTTGCTGGGACATGCATCTTACTAGAAAACTCTCAAGTATGTCATTGTATTTTTGTTTTAATGTTAGGCGGTAGAAAAAGTTAGGAAATGTGTCAAGCAGTAAAGGAAAAGTCAAGCAGACTATATCTACCCTTCAGGCTTGATATTCCTTACTTTGCTTATTCATTCATTCATTCACTTATTTTTCAACAAATATACATTTGTTATCTCTCAAATACCAGGCACTATGCTAAGCACAGGATTCAACAGCACTTTTCAAAAAATAAATACCTAGAGAGCTTTATTCCCATTTCTTAAAGGAAAATCTTACATTAAAAAAAAGCTGTTGTGTGGCACTACTAAGTACGTAGGGGTTTGAAGCCAAATTTAGAAATTATATATATACACATATATGTTTTTCTGATGATCAAATCTTTCAAATGGGCTTTGAACAAACAGGAGCAATTTTCTGCTATAAAAAGGAATGTATTTTAGCTTTTGACCTAATGATTTTTTTTAAAAAAACTAAGAGTGGGAAAATGCAAATTATGTGAATATATAATTTGGCATCGGTGACATATCAGCAGAAGGAGCTGCTGACAGGAAGACAGTTTTTTTTTTTTTTTTCTTTTTAGCCATAGGCATTCCTCATTTCTGTTTTTAGGAACAAGGAAAACTAGTAGACAGAAATATCCCTGGGTACATGGACTACATATTTCACATGCACAGCATAAAATATTTAATAAAACAAAGGAGGTGCCTGAAAAATCGAGACTTCAATAGATGAAGGTGGTCACAACAATTAAAATACATCCTTTCTTCCCCCGCATGGAACAGGATAATGAGGTGTAGAAAAAATATGTAGGATTGCTTTAAACTATTTGGCATTATTTTCCAGATGAAATTTTGAGAAAACATTTTCTTTTCACCGTTTTCATTCCACTTCAATAATGAGTACCACATTATATGTTTCGATAGCCCATGAATTTTTATCTTTATTTTAATCGTTAAGGTCAAGTTAGCATTGATTACTAATAAGCTGATTCTAAATGAATAGTATTATTTCAGGAATAATAGGAACTAATGTTTATTAAATGTTTACTATGTGCTCAGTTCACTGCTTTAAAGGCAATTTCCCATTTAATTCTCACCACCACCCAAAGACACAGCTGCTGTCATGATCTCATCTCACACATGAAAAAGCTGAGAGGTGGAAAGTGTTACGACCTTGTTTAATTACAAAGGAAGTTAGCAAAAGAGCCGAGATTGGAACTCAGAGAAGTCTGACTCCAGAGCCCATGCTTACCCGCCATGCTATTCTGAATGGAAGGGCTCATGTAGTTCACCTGTTTATTCATATTTCCTAATTTGTTCTTTTTGAAATAGTTATTCCTGTTCAGATTCTACTTTTAATCGTTGCCCATTTTCTCAATTCTATGCAAGGCTCATTTAACTTAATAGTTATGCAAGTCCACACCTGTCTGAATGATACACTGGCTCATTCATTTAGTTGAAAGGTAGACACCAAATTGATTTTCAAAAAGACATACGAACCTAATTTAAAAAAAAATTAATGAATCACCTTAATGAGGAATTGGTACCAGGAAATCCAGTACAGAGAACCTCAGACAATTTGCTTTTGGAAAAGCGCTAATCAACCACATATTCATCTGGAATGAAAATGCCTCTCTAGCAAGACATTGTGTGATAATGAAGTACAGGAGGTGGGAGCCGTTTCAGTGACTTTTAATTATTTCTTATTCTTCTGTGTGTGAAGACGATGGTGCGTATATTACCGAAAAGTGAGGTGACCAGTATTCTTTCCAGCATTGGGTAAATTAAAGACAAAGTGGACATCATTTGCAAATTCTTGCATTTTTTTCTTTGCAGCTGTTGTTCATCATTTCCTTCCCTAATTTGTTCCAAGATTAGCTGACTTGTCACGGTCATTTCCTCGTGGTCCACCACCCTGCCATGACGGTTGAAGGTATGTTCTGTGTTCTTTAAACCTCTATTTTTTTTTTTCCGAAACAGCTTCTGCCTCATTCAAAATAAAAACATTATAACATCTTGCTATTATCTATTTTACATACATTTACGTTCTGCTGGAGTTACACCCCTTTTTAATGCAAACCTCTTTGGAATTTGGTTGTTGAGTCCCTAATTCTTATTGATGAAACTCAAGAAATCAGATCAGACATCATAACTCTTTAAACATCAAATTCTCTTAGAGTTTATCACTATGTGGGTGACATCTTTGGTATCATGAGCATTTTTACCATCTTAATATTCCTTCCTCCATTATAATTTTGAGAAAATCAAAATCCACTTCCATGTAATAGAAAATATGACTCTTGGCTGGGCATGGTGGCTCATGCCTGTAATCCCAGCACTTTGGAAGGCTGAGGCGGGCAGATCGCAAAGTCAAGAGATCAAGACCATCCTGGCCAACATGGTGAAACCCTGTCTCTACGAAAAATACAAAAAATTAGCTGGGCATGGTGGTGCGCACCTGTAGTCCCAGCTACTTGGGAGGCTGAGGCAGGGGAACTGCTTGAATCTGGGAATCAGAGGTTGCAGTGAGCCGAGACTATGCCACTGCATTCCAGCCTGGCGACAGAGCGAGACTCTGTCTCAAAAAAAAAAAAAAAAAGGAAAAGAAAATATTATTCTTTCCCTTGTCTGTTTCTTACCATCCTGTATTTATCCAAACTTAGACATATTTACATACTTGAATACTGGCCCAAATTTTCATATCGCAAGAAAAGATAGGCTACATAGTTTTTGAAGCCCAGTGTGAAATGAAAATACAGGGCCCTTTTTTTTTTTTTTTTTTTAAAGCAGGAAATAGTGTGGTTTAAGGTATCAAATATAAAACTTTTTTCTTCCTTCCGTGGTCTGTCTCTCTCAACTTGTTGTAGTGTTTTTATGTGGTATTTAATGTCATTCTAAGTAAAGAAAATTTAAAAAAATTTATTAATACGATGTTCTCACAGGCACTGGGAGAAAAAAAATTAGTATGATGTTTACTGCTTATATTGGGCAATGCCAGTTTTAAATGCAAATAGAATATTTAACTCCTATGTAGAATCACTGAAATTACATAATTCATACCTCATGGCACTGATAAGCCAACCTTAGATAGGGGTAGATAGGCAACCCCAAGGATATTGCAACCTTTGGGCTAGAAGCCTTTATGTACTTGGATTGAAGATAAGTGAAAGAAAGGTTTGGACGGGAGCGGTGGCTCACGCCTGTAATCCCAGCACTTTGGGAGGCCGATCATGAGGTCAAGAGATCAAGACCATCCTGGCCAACATGGTGAAACTCCGTTTCTACTAAAAATGCAAAAATTAGCTGGGCGTGGTGGCAGACACCTGTAGTCCCAGCTACTTGGGAGGCTGAGGCAGGAGAATCGCTTGAACCCAGAGGCGGAGGTTGCAGTGAGCTGAGATTGCGCCACTGCACTCCAGCCTGGCAATAGAGCGAGGTTCCGTCTCAATAAAAAAAAAAAGAAAGGTTTATCTCTCCTGAGTTGTGGTCCCCAGTTGGCTACAGCCTCTGCACCACGGCACTGCCAGCCTAGGGTAGAATGGCTTCCACCATGCGCTGCCTGAAGACTTTCTGGGTCACGTATGCCCTGCCCAACTCCTATCTATACTTGCACCCAGGCCCCTGGTGGGGGATGGAGACTGGCGGCAGTAGCTGGACAGGGAGGGGAGGGTGAGGCCCTTGGCAAGGCAGAGGGTAGCCAAGAATCCTAGGAAGGTGGGGACGGAATGGGAAGGAGAGCCATGAGTGAGCAGAGGCTCTAATCCCCTCCACAAGCTCCATTTTCCCACTGACTTAAAAATTGTTAAGAATTTCAAAAGGGTGACACGGAAGATTAAAACCCATGTGTGGGGCCCTTCTGACATGGGGCTTTGTGCAACTATGGTGGTCACAAGGCCATGAGCCCAACCCAACTGTACGAGAGACTTCGTATTTAACTCAAGGAGATAGGTATAAGCAAACAACATCGCTTTACAATAAAATAATGAAAAATAACGTTTCTATTGTTGCTGTCCATGATTCATACATAGAAATCTAAAAATACCTACTTTATTTTCTTTAAAAATATATGAGAAATGTCCCTCTCATGAATATAAGAAAACTCTTAGGGAAATATAATTTTCCCTACTGTAACCATATTCCAGCCTACTGGTTAATAACGATGATGATACTAGCTGAACATACCCTATGTGTTGTGTTGGAGATTGTGCTAGGCATTTTCTATTAATTTACTTTATGTGAATATCTCAACTATGTCCTATAACATGGAGTAAGTACAATTTTTACCTCTACTTTATAGATGAAGAAGCTAACATAGAGAAGTCAACTTGTCCAAGACCAGAAAATGAAAAGAATGATCTATTTGAGTTTATTACACTAATGTAGAATAATTTAATATAGGAAGCCTATAAAAAGATATATTACATCTGGAGGTCAAGTTGGAAAAGTGATATAACCGATTTATCAGTGAATGCTGAAAGGCATTTGAGATGATTCAACACTCAATCCTTTTTCTTCCAAATCCAGGAAATAAAGGATACTTTCTTCTGATCGACAGCAAAATGTTAATTTGAAGGATTATAGAGATCATCCTATTAAAATGGGAATTCGAAAGATTTCTGCTGCCTCTATTAGTATTTTACACTCTTCTGGAAGCTATGATCAATGCAATACAGAAGATAGAAATAGAAGCAATAATGTAGATAGGGCAAAGACACATTTGCCCTAGTTTGAATGTAATATGACTGCCCACCACAAAACCTAAGAGAATCAATTGAAAAACTTTCAGAACTACCAAGAGTTCAGTTAAGTGCTGAACAAATAAAATCAGCTGCTTCTCTGTATACCCACAAAAATCAGATAGAAAATCTAATGGGAAAAATGTCCATTTTTTTTTTTTTTTTTGAGACAGAGTCTTGCTCTGTTGCCCAGGCTGGAGTGCAGTGGCGCAATCGCAGCTCACTACAACTTCCACCTCTCAGGTTCAAGCAATTCTCCTGCCTCAGCCTCCCGAGTAGCGGGACTACTGCCCACCGTCACACCTGGCTAATTTGGTATTTCTAGTAGGGATGGGGTTTCACCATCTTGGCCAGGCTGGTCTCAAACTCCTGACCTTGTGGTCCACCCACCTTGGCCTTTCAAAGTGCTGGGATTACAGGCATGAGCCACTGCGCCTGGCCAAATGTCCATTCTTAAAAGCAACAATAGGTATGCATATTATAGGAAAGACCATAATTGTAAGAAGCAGGCATGACCTGGATAATGAAACCCATAAATCTTGACTTGCAAGTAGAATATACAACTGAACTCAAATAATTATCACTGAATGAAATGGTATAGTATAAAGGTGTTGTGATGGTTAACATTATGTGTCCCCCTGACTGGGCCATTTGGTGCCCAGATACTTGGTCAAACATTATTCTGGGTGTGTCTGTGAGGGTGTTTTTGGAGGAGTTTAACATTTAAATCAGTAGACTAAAGCAGATTGCTGTCCCTAATGTGGGCAGGCCACATCCAATCATTTGAAAGTCTGAAGAGAACAAAAAGGCTGACTTTCGGCCAGTGAGGTAGCTCACGCCTGTAATTCCAGCACTTTGGGAGGCTGACGCGGGCGGATCACGAGGTCGGGAGATCGAGACCATCCTGGCTAACACGGTGAAACCCCGTCTCTACTAAAAAATAAAAAAATTAGCCAGCCGTGGTGGTGGGCACCTGTAGTCCCACCTACTCAGGAGGCTGAGGCAGGAGAATGGTGTGAACCCGGGAGGTGGAGCTTGCAGGGAGCGGAGATCACGCCACCGCACTCCAGCCTGAGTGACAGAGCAAGGCTCCGTCTCAAACAAACACACAAACAAACAAAAGGCTGACTTTCTTCTGAGTAAGAGAATTCCTTCTGCCCAACTGCTTTCAAGTTGAAACATGAGCTCTTGCTAGATCTTAAGCCTGCCAGCCTTTGGACTAGAACTACACCATTGGCTCTCCTGGTTCTCAGGCTTTAGGATTGAAATAAAGACAACGTCTGCTCACCTGAGTCTCCAGCTTGCCACCTCCCCCTGCAGATCTTGGGATTTGTCAGCCTCCATAATCACATGTGCTGATTTCTTACAATAAACCTCTTTATGTACATCCCATTGGTTCTGTTTCTCTGGAGAACCATAATACAATTGTCAAATCAGTCCAAATTAATTTATAATTTCAAAATGATTAAATAAAAATCTCACTTGGAGAAGATAAAACAATTCTAATATTCATCTGAAATGATAAGCCAGTATGAATAGTTTTTAAAAATTAAAAAGAAGAGGAATTTATATGTGGCTATTGAAGAGGGAGGCACATTAGTCTTACAAAATAGTCTAACATATTATAAAGTAAGTAAAACAATGTGCTTACAAGAACAGCCAGATAGTCCAAATGAAGAGAATAGTTTATTTACATCCACCCACAAGGAGTATGTTGAAATAGATTTAGGTATGTAAAAATCTTTTTAAATATTTAAAATATAATTTGCATTATATTAGGTGTCAAAAAGGAAGAATTATTCCATAAATAGTGCTGGATAAGTTGGTTAGATATTTGGGGGTCAAACAAACTAGGACCTCATTTTTTACCATGTAACAAAATTAGTCCCAGGTGGATTTTTTTAGTTATATGCAAAGAAAATAGAAACAATAAAATATATGACAGAATATTTATTAAATTGGAAGAGATATTTCTAAGCTTAAAAGCAATAAGGAAATGGCAACTAAAAAGATCACATCCAAATACATAAAAATGAAAACCTTTGAGAGAGATATATATAAATAAAACTGAAATTATACATTGGAAGAATATGTGCAACTTATAGGACAGCCAAATGATCTATATATCTGATATACAAAGAGTGAATGAACAGATTTAAAAAAATATATGTGGCAAAAGACAGAAATAGATAATCCATAAATAACAAAAATCTTAATGGTTAGCAAAAAATGTCAATAACAAAGGGGTTTATTTCTAGCTTCTGTTAATAGTGGAGCAGTTTGATTGGACTAATCCTCCAATTAAAAACAAACAAACAACTAGATAGTGCACTTTCCCCATCATAACCAGAATACATGGGTTCAGGAATCAAAAGTAGGATGTAAGAATGGCTCCTCTATTATATTTGTCTTAGTCTGTTTCTGCTGCTGTAACAAAATACCTTATACTGGGTAATTCATAAACAACAGAAACTTATTTCTCACAGTTCTAGAGGCTGGGAAGTCCAGATCAGGCAGATTCAGTGCCTGGCGAGGGCTTGCTTTCTGCTTCCAATATGGCATCTTCTTGTGGCTCTTCACCTGGAGGAAGGGGTGAACAGTTCCCTTGCACCTCTTTTCCCAAGGCACTAATCTCATTTATGAGGGTTCCACTCTCATGACTTAATCACTTCCTAAAGCCCCCACTTCTTAATACTATTATGTTTGTGATTAGATTTCAACATATAAATTTTGGGAGGTCACCAACATTCAGACCATAGCAACACCTAATAACACACTTGTAGAATATTTGCTGCTTCTTCTGGCATCTTTGAGCTCTGCCATTTCAGAGATTTGAGTTCTTAAAGGGAACATGGTTTCCACCATGAGACACAATGGTTCCATTGAATTGGAGAAAGATTTCCATTTGGCTATTCTGGACTCCTCATGCTATTGAATCAACAGGCAGAAAGATGGATTGCTCTACTAGGTGGAATGACTGATCCCTATTGCCAAGAGGAAACTGGGTTGCCTTTACACATTAGGAGCTAGGAAGACTATGTCTGTAACCCAGGAGACAGTTTGGGGTGTATATTAGTACTCCATATGCAATAGAAAAGTGTAGTAGAAAAGTACAGAAACCAAAATAAAAGGCAGGATAATTGAGGACTTGGAACTTTCAGGAATGAGAGTTTGAATTACTCTACCACGTTCTGGCTGCAGGTGGGTGAAATCAATGAATAGTAGAAGAAGGAAGCCATAAGTAACTATTAGGGCCTTGTGACCAACTGCAGAAAAAAAGGCTGTAGTCATTTTGCAGATTTCCTTTTTTTGCTTTTCATATGTATGTACTTATGTATATATGCTCACATTTTCCTCTTCTTGCTCCCTTCTATTAAAAAAAATTTTATATGCAAGTTGCTAGAGGTTAAATTCACAATTAGTCTTTGGGCAACAGACTATCCAGTGGAACTGGGATGATTCTAAAGGGCAATTAATATAGCCACAGCACTGTATGCAATGATTGTTGCATCTCCTCATTTTGAAGATGATGAGTATCCTGTTAGGTGAAATGTAGAGTTATTATTGTATGGCATTCAAGTGTGTGTAGAAGGTATATATGGACAGTGAGTACTCAAAGGGGCAGACTATGCTGTTTATTGATTTATTTCCTCTTAGCTCCAAATTCACCATATTTTGGCCTACTTTGTAATAAATGAAGATGGATTTTGTAAATATTTCTCCTTTGCTAGCCAGCCTAGTGTTAAACCTTGTCAGCAGAGGGTTCTGGAGGGACGCTAGAGGAGGAAGGGATTTTCCTTTCCTCGTTCTGGTATGATTCACTCTCTAGGCTGTTGTAGGGCACACTCCACCCTCCCCTGCACGCTTATTCCCTGTGTGGTTTCTCCCATGCTGCAGGCTGCAACTTTCTCAAGTGTTCGGCTGGGGATTATCTGGGATTTCCCAGATGGTATGGGCCTGCACACCAAACCAAGTCACTGCTCCCCACATCTTTTCAGTCCTAGAATCCCAGGGCCATCCTGCAAGCATGCTGGGCTCCTAGAGAGGGCTGCTTCTCCAGATTTTGGTTCCAGCAGTGCCCAGCCACCACCAGCTCCCTCTGACACTCAGTGAGTTCACTCTGATGATTTAAGACTCCACTTTCTGTGGATGGCCCCCCTGGCACCCCAGAAACTTCTAGCAACTCCCACTTAGGCTCCCACTTACAAGGCACCTTAGTGACTTCTCCACTATCCAGTAAATCAAAGGTGTGCCCTTTCCAAAGACATCTGGATTTCAGCCCTAGTAGGGGGAAAGCTCTATATTGGGAGCTCTATCTCAGTCTTAGCCATAATGGTTGCTCCTGATATCTGCTAGTCTTTTATTTGTTAAAATTATCTTAACTTTCACTAGTCAATTTGCCATTATTCCAATCATTTCTTGCATTAAAATTTCCCTGTTTAAATGGTGGTTTTTGTCCCCTAACTGGACCCCAACTACTACATCTGGTAATACTCCTTGCCTTGACATTATTTTGTCTGATGTTAATACAGCCACTCCAGTTTCTTATTACTTTTTACATGGCATCTTTTTTCTCTATCATTTTACATGTACTCTATCTATGTCTTTATATATAAAATACATATTTTCTAGGCAGCAGATAATCTTCATTAAAAACTGATAACATCTGAGTTTTAGTTGGAATGTTTAGTGAACTTACATTGAACATAATTACTAATTTGGTTGAATTTATGTAATCACTTTGCTATTTTATTCTATTTGTTGTACCCATTTTTTTGTTTCCTACTTTCCTGCCTTATGGGTTAGGCATTTAAAAAAAATTATTGCATTTTAACTCACTTATGGTTCTATGGGTCACAATCTATATTAACTGAATTAATACTATGCCATTGCACCTACAATACAATCTTACAACAGTATACTTCTATTTACCCCTTTCTGTCCTTTGCGATATTATCAAATACTTTAATGATAAACTCGGCAGTGCATTATTTTCATTTTAAAGAGTCAATTGCCTTTTTCTTTTTCTTTTCTTTTTTTTTTTGTTTTTTTTTTGTTTTTTGAGACACAGTCTTGCTCCCAGGCTGCAGTGCAATGGTGCTATCTCGGCTCACTGCAACCTCCACCTCAATCAAGTGATTCTTGTGCCTTGGCCTCCTGAGTAGCTGGGATTACAGGCACGCGCCACCATGCCTGGCTAATTTTTGTATTTTTGTAGAGATGGGGTTTTACCATGTTGCCCAGGCTGGTTTTGAATTCCTGACCCCAGGCAACCCACCGCCTCGGTCCCCCAAAGTGCTGGGATTACAGGTGTGAGCCACCGCGCCTAGTCTCAATTGCCTTTTTATACTTAAGGGAAAACACTGTATATTTTACTAAACATTTATCATTTATGTGGTGAACTTTTATATTTTGTATGTATCAAAATTTCTGGCTAGTTTCATTCCCCAACTGCCTAAAGAAGTTCTTTTAACTCTTCTAGTGTGCAGGTCTGCTGGTTACATTCTCTCTGACAATATTTATCGGAAGGTGTCTTTATATAACCATTATTTTAAAAGACTTTTACTGAATTATACTATTCTAGTTTGACACATTTTCTTTCCACCGTTTAAAGATGTTGTACGATTATCTTCTGTTCTCCATTGTTACTGATAAGTCAGCACTGATTCTTATCGTTACCCTTGTATATATCTTTTGTCTCTGAAAAAAAATTTTTTTTTTTTTGCTTTCTCGCCATTTAATTAGGATATGAACAGATGTGGGTTTGTTTGGGGTTAAACTTCTTGAAACTCTTACACATTTCTTCAAATTTGGGAAGAATTTTGGTTAGTACTTTTTCAATTTTTCTTTTACTCTCCCACCCTCTTCCCCTCTTCTTGGTCTCCAATTACACTTACAGTAGTCTGTTTTGTGTGGTTCCATAGTTCACTGAGGTGCTATTCTTTTCTTTTCCTCAGTAGTTTTTTCTTTTTGTGCATCAGTTTGGATAGCTTGTATTTCCCTGCCTTTAAGTTTACTGATCATTTCTTCCGTCTCCAATCTTCTATTAGGTTCACAGAATGAATTTTTATTTCAAATATTATATTTTTCAATTCTAAAATTTTCATTTGGTTTTTATAGTTTTCATTGTTCTGTCTGTAATTACCATCTCCTTACCTATTATGCTATTATTTTTACCCTTGAACATGTTTATAACAGTTCTTAAAGTTTTTATCTGCTAATTCAAATATGTGGGTCACCTCTGGGGCCTTTTTCTATGAATGACTTTCTCCCCTTTTTAAGGATCACATTTTCCTGCTTAGCCTAATATTGGCTTACTTTATAGTGGATGTTGTGGATACTACACTGTTGACAATAGGAATCTGCTGTCTTCCTGTGCAGGTATTGAGTTTTGTTCTGGCAGGTAGCTGCAGTACTGATAGGATAGCTTGGTCCTGTCAAGGCTTAATTTTAGGATAGGTCAAGAGTTGTCTTTACTTTAGAGGTACAGTAGCCTTACCCCTAACCTGTGACCTTTACTTAATGCTTGGGTTGTTCAGTGAGACCTTCACACACTGGCTGATTTGAACACCGATGGCTCCCAGCACTATGTGACCTCCAGTGACTGTTTTCTGCTGTGCCCCATGAAGTCTTGCCTTGCTTATGTGCAGCTTAGTATTCAGACTTAAGAGTACCCCTATGCAGATTTTTGGTGCTTCTTTTCTGCACAGCTCCCCTTCCCTGGTACTCTGTCCCATAAATTTCAGCTACTTGAGCTATTCTTAACTCTGGTCCCATTTCTGCCATCCCATGCAACTCTTTTTTTGTCTGGGCTCCACTTACTTCTGCTGTAGTTTGGAAAGCCCTCCCAGGAAGAAAGCCACTGAATGTAGAGTTCTACCACACAGTTTTCCCTTCTTTCAAGGATCGAGGCCCTCAATTATTTGTTGTACAATGTCGTAGTTGTTTATGGTAGAAGGATAAGTCTAATAGTCATGGCTCTCCAATGGAGGTTTTGATTTCAGCAAATGCTTATTTCTAGAAATTCTATCTCATATCTGTTTAATCCCTACAGTTTTCTCATTTTGTATAACAATTTTTGAAATTTCAAAGTTAATTTCACATATAGCCTGTATTCTGTATTCAGTTCCAACATATGCATTTTCTGCAGTCTAAATGTATTGTTGCCTTTGATTTTCACTCATAGTGGCTACCTTTATCTGGATTTGGCTGAATTCTTTAAAAGTTTATGCTTGATTACCATCTAAGACTCTTCTGGGATAGTTTCTTCTGCTTCATTCTGGGGGGTGTGTGTGTGTGTTTGTGTACACTGATCTCAGGAACTTTTGGGATTCCCTTAAAAGTTTTAACTCAGAAAACAAGGGCCCATTCATTCAGGTCCTCTCCCTCACTGCTGTTTCAAAGCTGAATATGCTCACACACTGTCAGTAGAGAACTCTGGCTTCAGGGCAATCTCTCCTCTCTATAAAGCCTGCAGGCTCCCAACCATTCCAGTTCCAACCATCTGTGAACTCTGTTGCTCTAGCTGAGGGGCCTCCCCTTATGTGGTCTGGTTCTTGGTGATTTCTAGCAAGTCCGATTCAGGCTCTAAACTGATAGTTTTCACTCCTGGCTACTTGGGGCTCAGCACTTAGATTTTTTTAAAAATTATTTTTACCCCTTTTTTGTTTTTTAAGGGAAGAAATCACAGGACACTAGAAATAGTTCAGTGTACACTGTATTTGGGGTTTAGCTATTGTGGAGCAGAAATCAACCTAAGCTTTTAAAACCTCACATATCTGGGAGCAAAAACACATATGTTAATTTGCTAACCAGTCAAATAACAAAAATGAAAGGCAACAAAGATTATCTAAATTTCTAACATACATCTTTATGTGGCAATTCATCACTATGAGAAACTGAATTAGTAGCATAATCTATTTAGTATTTCCTTTTGCTTAATTTACTTCTTAGTCCAAATAGTAAAGGATACTTTCCACAGACTGAATCTTTGTAAATTTTAGAAAAAACATATTTAAGTTGACAAATGAAGGCTGACATTTGGCTATGCTTTAATAGGCTGAACAACAAGCAAATCCTATTGCTTTATTTGTTCATTGTGCAATACGTCTTGACATCACCTTCTCCTCTTTCTTAAATTTGCCTACTTAGCAGGGCACAATGTAGTTTTGATGTGCAATCTGATTTCAAAAGAATCTTTGTGAAAGCTAATCTTCTGTACACTCACTGTAATTAAATATTACAGCACAAATGGTACATAAGATAGTCACTTACTTGAGAACCTCTTAGCACCAAAGAGCAATGACATAAAAAAGTATAGATTTTCAGGGTGCTTTTCATAGATTTTTCAGCTTAAATATTTAACTCTTATAGCACCTAGAGCTTGCAAAAGCATGATATAGCATACACTCAAAATATCTTTACTGTTTTATTCTGTCCTGAACTCTTATTTTACCTCAGTTTAAAATCTGCTAGCAGACTAATGTGCTTACCTTTAAGTTACTTGCTTCATTCCTAAAAAATATGCATATAGGAAATGCCATACTGCATTAGATTAAATAATCAAGTTCAGTTGTCTCTGATGGTAAATGTGACCAGAATCTACTGTGTCAGAGAGTATGGCTGCCATCTTTACCTTTTTTAACTGAGTAACTGATTCCCCGTGATGTTCCTTGATCAATTCCTTCCTTCTGCAGTCCTACCATCCAAACCTAAACTGTGTGGTAGTTCCACAAATTTACAATCACCATAATACTTTTATTTTTTCTTCAAACCATCTCTTCACACTTCAAGAAGTAGTCTAACTCTAGATTTGGTGAATAAATTCACCCAATACATAGCCTTCATGATTTATTCCCACTTTTACCAGATTGAGATCCTAAGTGTTAAAAATGTGCTTTTCTTAAAAAGTAAAGATACCCATGCTAAAAATAATAGTTCAATAACAGCTCATTAAATATAACCATGCCCCCATCTTCAAAGATAACCATCCTTAAGTTCCTTGTGGGTACTTCCAGATATATTATAACTATGTCTAACTGTGGAGTTAAATATGTTGTTTTGGATGCCCATTTTTCCTCAGTCCCTCTTGAAACCATACTATAATGACAGAAAAGGAATTTTTTTTTTAAGTACAGGTTTCTTTCTCAAGGACAAGAAAACTGGAAGAGAGTACAGAGACAAAATTTTTAAATCTCAGAAACATATGGTAATAAACTCATAGACCATAGAGAACTGGTCTATGCATAGAATGCCTGCAACAGGGAGACACCTTGAAAGTGGCAGACTCACCCCACAGAGTTCCTGAAAGGCTTAAGTGAAGGATTCAGGTACCTCTCAAGGTTGTACTATAAGAAGGATTGACTGAAACTGTTTAGGAAGCATTTACATTACA
This sequence comes from Pongo pygmaeus, assembly GCF_028885625.2. NCBI lineage: Eukaryota > Metazoa > Chordata > Mammalia > Primates > Hominidae > Pongo > Pongo pygmaeus. Next base: position 17,150,571 of record NC_072380.2, on the reverse strand, counting down.
GGCTCCTCCTTGCCTGAAACACATCCCCCTGGATCTCCCCTCCCAAACACATCAGCAGAAAACCCTTCAGTGGTCAAATCAGAGAGATGTTTTTTTTTTTTTGAGATGGAGTCTTGCTCTGTTACCCAGGCTAAGTGCAGTGGCATAATCTCGGCTCACTGCAACCTCCACCTCCCAGGTTCAAGTGATTCTCCTGCCTCAGCCTCCCGAGTAGCTGGGACTACAGGCGTGCACCACAATACCTGGCTAATTTTTGTATTTTCAGTAGAGATGGGGTTTCACCATCTTGGCCAGGCTGGTCTTGAACTCCTGACTCATGATCCACCCGCCTTAGCCTCCCAAAGTACTGGGATTACAGGTGTGAGCCATCGTGCCTGGCTACCAGAGAGGTATTATATGCACAAGGAGAAGAGAGGATTGAAGTTGGGGGTAACATATTGAAGAAAGGGGATTCAAGATTTCTTTCTCACTCAACTTTGAACAAAATAGCAGCCAACCTTTAAACTGCCAGGCAGGCGAAATCTGGCCAGCCAAAGAGAAAAGACCTATACATACTGATAGTCAAGACTCCTCATATGAAATGCCCCAGCTACAACAGCAAATAATAAAATCCATCAGTCAAAAGCTCATCTCAGCCACACAGAGATTCAAACTTCTTTGTAAATATGAACATATACCAAAGGATTGCCAGATATTTGAGAAATAACTCTAATATGAGAAACCCAAAATACAAATGGGAAAAAAAGAAATAAGGCAATGAAGGGAGCAGAAGAAAACTTTAAAGAAACTGAAATAATCAGAGAGAATAAAAGATAATAGATGAAACAAGAATGGGAGAAGATAAAAAAGGAAAACTTAAGAAAAAAGAATATGATGAAATTAAAAAAAAAAACCTCAAGAATGCAAATAGAAGACTAAGAGGAAATCTTTAAAAGGTACAATAAAAAGACAAAGACATGAACAGTGGAAAAGAAAGATTACAGGCTGAGTATAGGAGATTCATTATCTGAATAATAGAAATACCAGGAAAACTGAGCAGAGAAAACAAGAGGGGAGGAAGTTCTCAAATAAATAATTACAATTTTTTTCCAGAACTGAAAGCCATGAGTTTTTAGGTTGAAAACACTGTTGAGTGCTCAGCACAAACATCAAGCAAAAGACCTTTATCAAGGTACATTAATTTGAAATTTTGGAATAGTAGGGGCAAAGGGAAGATTCTACTAACTCCTAGAAAGAAGAAAAAAAGGTAATGGATTAGAATATAGCATCTGATTTCTTGGGAACAAACTGGAAGCTGGAAGACAGTGGGGCAATGCTTTCAGAATTCTGAGGGAAAAGGTATACCATTCTCTATTTCTATCCCTGGATGAGCCGTTACCCAAGTAGGAGGGTACAATAAAGGCGTTTTCAGCATACAAGATCTCAAAATTTACTTACTGTGCAACTTTCTCAGGAAATATGGAGGCTTATGCTCCATTCCAAAAAATAAAAGACAAACAGGATGACCTAGGAGATAGAGAGGGTTAAATACAATCTTGAAGAGAGACAGAGGGGAGATCCTAGAATAACAGCTCTGGGCCAGGCCTAGAGGACAACCATTCTAGATGGGACAGTAGGATGGAAAGCTCCAGCAGGCATTTCTAACATAACAAAACCTTACCTATTACCTTATATATTCAAATATATTAACCATGCATGTATAGTTCTGGTCACCAGTCTGGGAGAAGTTAATTATAACTAAATAAAAGGTAGACAAACAAGCAAACTGAAAAGGACAAAAGTATTAACTCTAGGGAAAGTAAGAAGATGTATAAGGAAGCAAATATAGTAACTGAAGATGACATAATAATTAACTCAGGTTATACTCTATACTGAAAGGATAGTGGAGGGGAAACATGTCTGTGTGTCTTGGAGGGTGACTTGAGTAAGGGAGACAAATCCTTATCTTCCATTGTAGGAAGTCAATAGTTAACAAGCTAAAAATAAGACCAATCAAAAATGTTGATATAAACATATTATCTTGAAATATGAAGGTAGATACCAAAAGAAACTGCCAAAAGATTTGAAAGTGATTGCCTCTGAGAAGCACAAAAGAGGGATGGTGGTTTTTTTTTTTTTTAAAGACTTCAGAGTTGTCTTTTAAAAATATATGCACATAACTTTAATAAAACTAAAACATAGTTCTATGCAATCAGAGTATATTCTAAACACAAACTAGTACAGTACACGTTCTTTCATACCTTACTATGCTCCCATTAAAATATTTTACAGATCATGTCATATAAACATAAGTGGATCTCCTACTTTTTTCAGTTATTATTTTAATAGTTGTATAGTATTTCATTGAATAAATCTATCTATTGACATGCAAATTTACTAACCCATGTATTGGGATATGATAGTCCCACAAGTAAAACTGTGAGATATTTCTCTATTGCCCTCCAAAGATGCTGCCCCCAAACTTACAGCTCACCAGCAACATTCAAGAGTTCTGAATTGCCCCCCACACTCAGTACTATACATTATATAACTATCCTTTCAATGTGCAAGGTGAAAGGATATGTTGTCATTTTAACTTGCATTTCTTTACATTTATTTTTCCAAAAACTGTCTACTCAGTCCATTAAAAAAAGAATCTATCCTCATTCAGATCCCTCTCCATTCTCTTATCTTTTCTATTCTATTTTTTTAAGTACACCTCTCTCTCTTCCTTCACAGTGCTGGACAAAATTTATCCTTCCCAGAAAACTTTCTCTGTGCATGTAGTCACAATTATAGGTATATTCCTCCATTTTTAAGATGTGTGCCAAAAATACTGATTATGCTATATAGAGAATTACAAATAAAGTATTTCACAGAATCTAAGATGCAACATTGCAAGGTGTACCATTATTTTATCAACTACTAAGAAATTAAAAATGCTACCAATTTTTTTACAAACCACAGGGATTTCCTATCACTTAGAATTTTTATTACACTTTCTGAATATTATGGAATTCATATTTTTATATCTTTTGGAAGTAAAATAACTATATTTTAAAAAGTGTTAATTTACTATATGGCCATAAGTAAGTAGGATAATAACTAGTGTATTTTGAAACATTTCTAGGTGTTATCTTAGTAAGATGATACCTACAAAATTAATACTCCATTAAGTCACATATAAACTTTCTGAAAAGTTTTCCAGTACCAATGACCATAGTTCTATAATTGAGGAATTCCTACAATATACTTTGAGAGGCTTTATAGCTCTGAGTTACTTACCCACAAAGGTGTTGATGAGATAAATGTCATTAGCTTGTGTTGCCACAGAAGAGGGAATAAAATCAAAAGAGGTTTAGTAACCCATAAAGATTTCCAAAGTTTGAAGGTTACATTTTCAGAAAGTCATTATTAGTCCACAGATACATATAAAAGCCAAGTACAATGTTTCTTGATTCAAGGGCAGAAATATTTATTTTAAGATAATATAAGAATGTAAGACAGGTTGCTTTGCAATTTATAATAAGAACAGTAAGTTGGAACTTAAGCTAAATAAATTGCTTATTATGAAATGGTTCTGAGAAGTACCATAAACTGTTTAACATGTATGCTTTCTCTAAAAAGTTTAATATGAATTTTATGTATAACTTAATTTTTCCAAAGAACAGTTTATAGAAGGAAACACTGACAATAACAGCATACATGTAGTCAGTACATTATTATTTTCAAACCACTAGCAAATTTTAAATTGATATAAGCAACAATTCAGTGAGATATTTTTATCTCTCATTTTATAGATGATAAAATTCAAGAGTGATAGTATGATGGAAATCACTGTAATTTACCACTTTCTTTTCTATTTTATCAGAATATTTATTTATTCACAATTTAATATTATGTTGCAGCCTTACAAATGTTTTCATCCACTCACTCGGATAAGCAATAAAGAATAAAATAAAGATTGCATATGTACAATGGTATTTTTCCTTGGGAAAATGACAGAATTATAAAGGATTTCAATGGGCTAATTTAATTTTTAATCTATATTTGCAGGATTTGCCATGTATGCAACATAGTATAACTTATAGTCAAGGATTAAAGGAAACTGCATTTTTTTCAATTACTTTAGGTACCAAATCATATTGAGAACATTCAGTGTAAGGTGAAATAGACCTGAGGTATGTTATATGAGTGGGTAGGCATTTTCATTTAGTCAGTCAATTAAATCAACTTTCAAAGCAAGTGAAATTATATTATTATACTATATGGGATCCTTGAACTTATAAATAATATATTTTAAAATTACTGTCATAAATAATATTAGATAAAGAATGTAAAAAGTCTAACATACAAAATCAATGCTAAGAGTAACATTTTCTTGGAAATAACACTACTTTTATAAATAAGCTGATGCAGATCAATTTCACATTTAATAACTTATAAAAACAAAGTCAGTGTTTTCTAGTTTCATAAGCAAAAGCAAAGTAATAGTTGGAGTGTATGTAACCTACTTTAAATATGTCTTAGAAAGGAAGATAAATGAACTTATCTTCCATATGCAATATGTAAATATATTAATTTAGATTAATTGTTCTATTTTTGTGTAGTATCTTTGTATAAACTAAGCATTTTTAATTGAACAGATTTCTATTAAGTATTATCAAATTGCTTCTCTATGTACAAATCTAATTTTGTTGTGATTCAACAGAAAGTTTTTATTTTCCCTTTTAAGACATATTCTTTTGAAATAATAAATTATATTTAAATTATTATTACTGGCTGTTTAGCATCACTTTTCAAGTGGTCCTTTTGCAAGAAACAAAAATATTAGCTTCTACTTAATATATACATCAGTCTTATAAACCATTTTATATTAGTCTTTTACAATACTCATTTGATGCTAGACATATGTTAACAATATGCAGTAAGTTACAGAGTGTAAGACATTATTTTTACTAGTGTTACTAACGTGTACCACCTACGATTAGGAGCAGCTTCATGTTTAAGAAGATAATGACAATGACAATGATTACTGTTACAACAAGTACCACTGCTTCTACTATCAACACATGACTTTTGGGGGAGAAAAATTCTACACTTTAAATTTCTTTACTGTATACATAAAAGAATAACAGACATTCTGTTGACTTTGGCAAATAAACAACAATTTTTAAAAACTTTATACAAGTCAAACAACATATGTTAATAAAGTACTTTTAAAAGTTAAAAGTACATGTAAACAATCGTTTTATATAGTAGCTTAATTTCTATTTGTTTTCAAAATTATCTCAGTGAAATTAAAAACTAGGCAAATAACAGGAATTTAATTCTAAGGGTATTATAAATCTCAAGCAATATTCATCTCTGAAAATAAGTTCACAGTCCAAAATCAAAGAAAATGCGATGTTCATTTTTAGGCGATCAACATTCCATGAGTCATAAATTATTCTGAAATGAGGAAAATTTCTAATGAATAAATAAATAAATAAATAATATTGAAAGTACATTCATATGTAGTCACCGGAAGTATCTATATACTTCTGAAGGGAATGAAAAAGTGCAGAGAGTTCAGCAAATCAAGGCAAAGCTCAACTTGATTTTATATATGTAACAGTTGTAGTACCAAGATGCATTTTATCTGTTTTATGTTTAAGAATTCAGTTCCAGAAAAAATATCAATTTCAAGGCATTCACCTTTTCCTTCATTCTCTACTTCTTCTGACCTCAGACCTGCTTCCACTCTCAAAATTTTGCTTCTTGTTATCTGTCACACAGATAGTAATCCTTTAAACTTTGTTTTAGGAGTATCTAATTAAAAAAAAATAGTAACACAAAAGCAATATTTATTTAGGAGATATCTGAGGTGATAGTGTTAATCAAATATTCTTATAATAATATGAAATGCAAGGAATTCAATAAAAACACCCCACATAAAATATAAGACACAAAGACTTAAAAGCTGAGTGTTTTGTTTAGTAATCTGTGCAATCCTCAGTCTTAGGCTTAGAGAAAGGTAGCCACTTCCAGGTATGGCTCTATGCACTATTACTTAGAATCAATGGTGCCAGTGTGATACTAGAAGTCGGTCGGGAACACTACCTGTGTGGACATACCAGTCAATGGTCCTTCTTTTTTTTAAATGTTTAGTTTAAGAATTTATAAGGCAGTTTAAAATTCCTTAAAATGGAGATTAAGAAGACCTGACTTCTTTTGTTAACTCAGCTACAATGGTTACCACCTTAGATAAGTAAGTAAGCCTGCTTGCCTCTAAACATTTTAGATGAGTATTTTCCAAAATGGGTTTCATAAAACACTAGATCTCAAACCTAATTTGCAAAATGCCGAATACTGCCATTTCCTTTTGGCAAGACAAAATGCATAGTAGCATATTACAATGTAATAAACTCTATGGGGAAGAAACTTATTTAACCATTTTTATTATGATATTTCTTAAACTTGACTAAGCAAATTTTTTTTTTAAGTGTGCATTGATGTGCTGAGGAACCACTTTGGGAAACACCGCTATTTATCTATCTATCTATCTATCTATCTATCTATCTATCTATCTATCTATCTATGCTTCAAGCTTGAGAAAAACAGCAAGAAACATATACATGAATATACTTGCAAGCATTTTTAAACCAACAATAAAATCTCCATTGCAGAAATCTAACTAATAAAAACCCACAACTGACCAAAATTTTATCGCTACAGTTGACTTTTGAAAGAAAAAAGAAAAAAACAAACCCCTTGCTTGGAGATTAGAAACAAGTTTGACACATTTCTTTGGGTTATAAATAATAAAAATGTGATAAGGAATAATAAGATATAATAAATACGAAGTAATAAATGAATAAGATAGAATGAAGCTTAAATTCTGGTTTTCCACTGACTAGCAAGTTATCCTATGCAAGTTACTTGTTAAACATTGATTTTTCTCTGTTGTTAAATGGGATATCTGTGAGAATTAAATGAGATACTACCTGTGGAAGAACACTTAATATAGTGCCAGACAACTAAAATAACTAAACAAATAAGCTGTTATTTTTTGTGGATGCTCAGAATCATGATCCTAAAAAACAGTAACAAATATTCTTTGGGTGCTAATTATCCTATATTATAAAAGTCCAATTTTGATTTATTACATTGTGTCTGCTCACATACAAAACTTCAGGTTTAACGTAAAATTTTTCAAGCAAGATACTCTAATGACTTAAAAATTAAAAATAAATTAGATAATTCTATTTCTTTCGGCTATTTTCTAAATGTTATAACAGAAAAATAAATTATGATCCCTATTGTTACTGAACAAATTTAGACAAATAGAAGCTAACATACTTATCTGCTATGAAGTTCTTTCTTCAGGCAGGATTTGAAAGTGGGGTACTTCTGGACTGTTTTATAACCCTGTAAAACAGAAGAGCAAAGTGTGCAAATGTACAGAAAGACAAATACAGCATGATTTCACTTACATGTGGAATCTAAAAAGTCAAACTCATAGAAGTGGAGAGTAGAATGTTAGTTACCAGAGGCTGGAGGGCTGGGGGACTGCGGAGGAAAGGGGGAAACTGACCAAAGGATACAAAGTTCCAGTTAGACAGGAAGAATATGATTTTGAGATCTATTGTGCAGTAAGGTGACCATAGTTAGTAATCATGTATTTCATATTTCAAAAACGCTTTTAAAAATTACATTTAAAATGTTCTCACAATAAAATGTGAGCTGATAGATTTCTTAATAAGTTTGATATAATCATTCCACTATATATATATCAAAATATCACATTTACCCCATAAATACGTATTTGTAAGCTATTATTTGTCGATTAAAAATAAAAATTTAAAAAAGTGCAAACGTAAATAAAATGCTAAAGGCCACAGGTATGTAATAAATAAAAATGAAAACCTAACACTTAAGAGAGCAATACAGTGTCAAACGTTTCTAGCGTACTTTATATTTAATTTGATCTTGCTACTCTAAAATTTTTGAGGCAAAATAAATGATTTTCAATGTATGTTGTTTCAAGTACTTCTGGCATCATCTAAAATGTTAACAACTAACCACCAGGTGGCAGTTAAGTACACAGCATCTTTACTCAAGTAGCTTGGACTTTAAAGTCATTAAAAATCTTTAAAAATACTGTCTCAGATAAATCTTGAGGTTTTGGATATATAACTTTTTCTCTTTTAAAATGTATAATACTGGCCAGGTACGTAATCCCAGCTGTAATCCCAGCACTTGGGAGGCCAGCACTTGGGAGGCCAGGGCGAGAGGATTACTTGAGGTCAGGAGTTTGAGACCATCCTGGCCAACATGGCAAAACCCTGTCTCTGCTAAAAATACAAAAAATTACCCGGGCACGGTGGTGCACACCTGTAATCCCAGCCACTCAGGAGGCTGAGGCAAGGGAATCTCTTGAACCCGGGAGGCAGAGGTTGCAGTGGGCTGAGATCGCGCCACTGCACTCCAGCCTGGGCAACAGAGCAAGACTCCCATCTCAAAAAAAAAAAAAAAAGGATAAAACTTAGGGATATTCTTGCAAGAGGGAAGATTGAATATTCTAGCTCTTAATTTTAACAGAACATTTTTTTCTCTTTTTCTATTTGTGGCACATCCATAATATGTTAGATATGTACACATTTATTGATTCATACTATATTTCTAGCTTTAAAACATGTTTCTTGGGGGAAAAAAATCACTGAATTTCTGGTAATTATTTTTTACTGTAAGATTTCGATAAACAAAAAAAATTTTTAACTTATTTTTCATATTAAAAAGTACTGATTATGCAGTAACATAAGAGCATCAAGTTACCTAGAGGAAATCTGTGTCATCTAAAATGAGAAATAGTGGCCAGGTGTTGTGGTTCATTCCTGTAATCTTAGCACTTTGGGAGGTCAAGGCAGGAGGACTGCTTGAGCCCAGGAGTTCAACGTCAGCCTGGGCAACAGAGTGACCTCGTTGCTACTAAAAAAAATTATAAATTAGCCAGGCATGGTGGCATGCACCTATAGTCCCAGTTACTTGGGAGGCTGAGGCAGGAAGCTCACTTGAGCCCAGGAGTTCAAGGCTGCAGTGAGCTGTGATCATGCTACTGCACTCCAGCTTGGGTGGCAGAGCGAGACCCTGTCTCTAAAAGAATAAATAAAATTAAATTAAAATAAAATAAAGTGACAAATAGTGATATTTATTTGTATAGTAACAAGTCCGAAAAGCTAATATGCAGACTAAATGTTTCGAAAATATTTGGCAACATTTTTCTTCCACAAACGAGGATGAAGACATTAGATTAATTGAATATGAAAATAAATTATTATAAGGTCAAACTGATTTCACATTTTTTAAAAAGCATTCTCTTTTATCACCTCAAATTGTTTTTTAAGGGAAGTAAGGCCTATGATTTTTTCTTTTCAAATAAAGCATTCATGTTTATATCCTTAAGAAATTAAGATAAATTATTTCTCAACTTAGATGGATTGATTTCCCTCAGACTTTAAAAAGGATATCAATAGGTTTAAAATGTGTAGGTTTACCCGGAATCCTCTATGGAGTCTGTCTTTCATAATTCCAATAAATTCTTTATAACTTAATTGATCATCTTTGTCAACATCAAAAATCTTGAAGACAGTATTCACTAAATGTGGTGAAAGTTTGAGTCCAGTAGCTACATAGACGGCACGTTTAAATTCATCTAGATAAATGTTACATAGAAAAAGAATAGACTTATTATTTTTATAATATGTGTTAATTACTAGAAAGGTTGTCAAAGAATTTGTTTTCTAAATGTGAATCATGATCTTATGCAACATGGCTTTCCATTAATCATGCTGTCTTTTAGGTAATAAACATTTTTGTGGTTTAAATGAAAAGAGCCAAGCAACAGCTGTATCTTAGGTTAATAATGCATTCACATTCGATGAATGTTTAATGAGCACCTACTATCAGTGACAGATACTTTAGAAGTTAGTAAGATGAATAGGTTTTCAAGAAACTTACGGTTCAGATGGGAAATGAGACCCCTGCCCAAATAATCATTACACAGGGCCACACAAAAAGTACCAATAAAGTGCTATGAGAATCTGGAGATGAGTGATCGCTTCTGTGTGTAGTGTGGAGCAGGGATAAGGGAGAGAAAGGCAGTGGTTAGGAAAAGGATGTGATTTGGTCTTTGAGCTGAACACAAAAGGACAATTTCAGCTTACAGATATGACAGAAATGGCAGATGAGATGACATGAATGAACCAAGGCAGGCGGGGAGGTGGGAGGGCATGAAGCACATTCAGAAAACAGGGAGTCTGGTCTGGGTGGAGCCGGGGACATCTAGGATCTCAAGAAACTCTGCACAGGGACTTTGAGGCAGGGAACCAGAACATTCTTCAATAGGCAATTGGAAAACTTAAGAGTTTCCCATTGCAGATGTGTCATAGAAAAGTTAATGTTTTAAGAAAGATTATTCTGTCAGGTGTGTAGGAAACATCAAAGAGGAAAGCAGCTAGTAGCAGGATTGTCCCTTTGGTGGCTACTACAATATTCCTTTTAAGAGGTAATAACCTGAATAAAGATACTTGTGATGGCAAAAAGAGATGGACGTATTTCTAGTGCCTGCAAGACAGGTGACACCATCAATTTTTTTCATTTCCCAGTTCTAAAAAACAAACAACTTTTCTATTCTGAACCCAGTAACCAGATATTGATTTGTCTCTTTGCACGTTGATGAGATTTATCACAGCAGTAAAGGCTAGTCTGTAGAGGCAGAGTTGCCAAAGGTTTTGGCTTTAAAACACTAAAATGGGTTGAGAATATGCCATATTTGAATATCTAGACTACAGAAAGGGTAAAATATAAAATTTTTCAGGTTTCTCTTATTCAATGAATAAATGAATAAAGCCACATAATGAAATCAGTATCTATGTTTTTGGGAAAGAGAAATTATCATCAGCACTTAGGGACTGCAGTTTGGCTTCTCTCTAGAACATAATAATAAAAAAAAGACTGTCCTCTGGGGTTTAAGCTTGTGCATTAACATAGATTATGGCAGAGACAGGTAAAATCACCTTAAAGACAAACAAGTCCCCATATGGCAAGAATTTTTAAAAAGGACATGGCCGTGACGGGAGGGAAGGTGATCACAGCCACAGGATCCTAGGAAAAGGGCTTGGGCTTCTTAGTCCACCTACAGCCAAAGACAGCTGAGGACACCAGCATTCTGAATTCTATGACCACTGTATTTGTTTGAAAATTATGCAAAACTGATACTCAATTTTACAGGTTAGTGGGTTAATGTAAGTCCATGGCTAAGAGGTGGCTCTGCTGAGAAAATTCCAGTTTCTGAGTCAGCAGGTGTTAAATTAGTAAAATAAAATACCATCCTGTGAGAACAGGGCATGACCAGCTGCTTCCTCCACAGGTAGACACAAGTCCCTCAACGCCACCCGGTGGCTATGAGGTTTCTTCCCTCACGGCTGTTTTCCGACAAGCACCAGAACTGACTTGTCACTGAACGTATACACCGGACGTTCACACAAGCTGATGCATGATATGTCACATTTAATTAACTGGTTGCCAAAATCTATAGAGACAATGTAGTATTACTTCTTGCTTTTAATTTTTGTAGATGATTACTTACCTTGCCCTATAGAACGACTTGCAAAGTTATACATATTCAGGGCTATTGCAAAGTCTTCTAGGTTGTTTAAAAACTGGAAAAATGACCTGAATTCATCAAATGTGATGCCCTATATTGGGAAAGGAAATGAAAATACATTTAGTATTGCCAAATTTATTAAAATCAGTATCTACACATAAGAGAAAAAAACAGATTAAGCATTTGCAATGTATCTTGTAAGTAAACATTTCCAGGGCACATTTTGACGTTGTTCTCCAAATGGAATGTAAAATTCACTCAGACTTACTTTCACTGGGTAGTGCTGCCTGCTAGTTACAATAGTGCTGCCTGCTATTAGAATAATAGGTAAAAGTATTTTTTAAACACTGTCGTGTCAGCACAAAATTCCAAAAAAAAAGCTCCAATAAAAAAGAATTAAAAAGTTTCAATTTTGAAAATCCTCTATTTTATGCCTGATTTTTTTTTAACCCTGTAAGGTAAATATGATAATAAAGAAAAAAACAGAAAAAAAAAAAGCCATAAAAAAGTTTCCCCTGCACATGTATTCCTCAAATGTAATTCAGCATCAGCATTAGATCATGAATGTCTTTATAATGACAATGCAAAATCAAAGTGCTGACTCCATGTCAACGCAGTGTATTCACACTTGTTCCTGTCACTATAGCACTGCCAGGGCAGTGGCAGGAAGTGCAGTGACCTCAGAGGTACAGTTCTGGGTGCCTCCACACTGGGCTGGTGTGGGATCATGTAAAGGACTGGTGGTCAGGGTGGCCTCTTCTGGAATGTCATGTGTATAAACTGCAATTATTGCCACTGCTGTTACTTCAGTTGAATAGGGAAAGTCTTTGAAATAAGTACAATGTATCTTAGAGCATATACATTTGGACAAGAGGAGCTGCAGTTAGTTAATGTGTTCTCCTCAGCAAATTAACATAATTAAGAAAGAGAACAGAGAGAAGAGCAGAAGGCCGAGTTGAGGCCTAACAAATTCTTATTTAATACAAGGGTGAGAGGAAGGGACACTAACTGAGGCCGTGTTGGAAGACCAGGGAAAGAACCACAGGGATCTAGTTTCATATAAGCCAGCTACTGATTAGATCAAATGATTTATTACCCAAACACTCAGCTTTTGATATATGTTACTCCAATTACAACTCATCTTTTACTTGCAATGGGAGAATCCTTACTGTCTTTTCTCCTCACATTTTTTACTTTCCTTTCCTTATATTGATCATTTATGACCATTCCAATCTTGGATCCTGCTTTGTGACCCTATCCCACCCATCACGTTTTCTGTAGAAGGCTGTTTGAATCAGTTAGGAGGACTGCACCAGAAAAGGTTTGTCGTGATGTGGAGAGCTTGTTGCCAAAAAAACTGGTCACTGCTGTGGTTCTGCACCAGTTTATGCTGCAACCTGCTGCCATAACAGCAGTGTCTGGGTGACAGGCTACTGTTAGTAGGAGTAAAACACACGAGGATGGAATATTTTTAAGTAAAGGGAAAACAAAAATATCAATATATTGGGGGGCAGGCATGAAATTAAGAAATACATTTAAAAATGACAGACTATAATGTTCAACATCTCAACTTTTAGATTTTTCAACACATGGTTCTCATGTTTGGAAAGAGGTCAAATTCAGAACATACAATCATTCTTTTGTGTAGATTAAACACTTTGTATTTAGAAATATAAAATTATAAAATAACAAATGGGCCATGTATTTTGATGGAGATAATTAAAGCAATGTTTCTTAATGGCCAAGAGGGACAGACAGTCTGAGAGAGGGGCAGACAAAAGGGGTGTGGCCATTTCTTCACTCTACCATCCTCACCCTCAGAATCACTACTGGAATAAACCATCAGGACTTGAATGGAATTTGTCTTAATTGTTAGAAATAAGGTGAAAAGAAGTAGCTTACATGCTAACAGAAATAAAAGAATGATAACTGAAAAGCTGAAAGCATCAAAAAATACATGCACTGAGAGTACAGGAATAAACTCAAATATTTATGGTCAACTGACTTTCAATAAGGATGTTGATATGGTTTGGCTCTGTGTCCCCACCCAAATCTCATCTCAAATTGCAATCCCCATGTGTCCAGGGAGGGAGGGACCTATAATCCCCCCATGTTGAGGGAGGGAAGTGACTGGATTATGGGGGCAGTTCACCCCATGCTGTTCTCATGATAGTGAATTCTCATGAGATCTGATGGTTTTATAAATGGCAGTTTTTCCTGTGTGTTCTTTCTCTCCTGCCGCCTTGTGACGAAGGTACTTGCTTCTTCTTTGCCTTCCACCATGATTGTAAGTTTTCTGAGGCCTCCCCAGCCATGTAGAACTGGGTCAATTAAACCTCTTTCCTTTACAAATTACCCAGTCTCAGGCATCTCTTTATAGCAGTGTGAAAATGAACTAATATAGATATCAATACCATTTATTGGGGAAGGAATTGTTTCTTCAATAAATGGTGCTATGACAACTGGATATCCACATGCAAAAGAAAGAAGCTAGACCCTAACTTCATACCATTTATAAAAACTAATTCAAAACAGATCAAAGTTCTAAATTTAATAGTTAAAGCTAGTAGAGTTACAAAATAACCAGACAAAACTTCATGACCTTGAATTGCCAACAACTGCTTAGACACCAAACACATAAGGAACAAAATAAAAATAGATAAATTAGACTTCATCAAACTAAAAGCATGTGCATTAAAGAACACTATCAAAATTAGCTGGGTGTGGTAGCATGGGACTGTACTCCTAGCTACTTGGGAAGCTGAGGCAGGAGGATCACTTGAGCCCAGGAGTTTGATGTTGCAGTAAGTATGATCGTGCCACTGCACTCCTGCCTGGGTAAGAGTGAGACCCTGTCTGTAGGAAAAAATTAAAGAAAAATAATAAATAAAAATAAAGTGAAAAGACAATCCACAAAATGGGAGAAGATAGTTGCAAATAATATATCTGATAAGGCTCTAGAATCCAGTTTATATAAAGAACATGTACAAAGCAGTAACAAAAAGATAAACAACCTAATTTAAAAATGGGCAAAGGACTTGAAAAATCATTTCTCCAAAGAAATGGCCAATAAGCATATAAAAAGATGCTGAATATAATTACTCCCCAGGGAAATACAAATCAAAACTACATGTACACATATATTCATAGCAGCACTACTGACAACAGCCAAAGGCAGAAATAGCCCAAATGTCTATGGAAGGATGAATGGATAAACAAATTGTGGTATGTACATAAAATGGACTATTATTATTATTCAGCCATAGCAAAGAATGAAATACTGATACATACTACAATGTGGATGAACCTAAAAAACACTATGAGACCAGTTATGGTGACTCACCCCTGTGATCCCACTATACTTTGGGAGGTTGAAGTGGGAGGATCACTTGAAGTCAGGAGTTTGAGACAAGCCTAGGCAAAACAAACAAACAAAAAAAAACCCTGTCTCTACCCCCCCCCCCCCCCAAAAAAAATAGCCAGGCACAGTGGGACATGCCTATAGTTCCAGCTCCCTGGGAGGCTAAGGTGGGAGAATCACTTGAGCCAAGGAGTTTGGGGCTGCAGTGAGCTATGGTTGCACCACTGCACTCCAGCCTGGGTGGCAGAGAAAGACTCCATTTCTTAAAAGAAATAAATTTAAGTGAATAATAAAAATACTACGAAAGAACCCAAACAAAAAGGTTACATGCTATATGATTCCACTGAAATTAAATATTAGAATAAGCAAATCCACAGAGATAGAAAGCAGAGTGATGGTTGCCAGGGACTGAGGAGAGAAGGAAACGGGAAGGGACTGCATCATAGGTACGGGGCTTACTTTTGGTATGAGGAAAATGGTTTAGAAGTAGAAAGAGGTGGCAGTTGCACAATATTGTGAATTCACTAAATCTCACTGAATTATTCAGTTTAAAATGGTTAATTTTTTGTTATACAAATTTTACCTCAATAAAATAAACAACAAAAGACTAGGAAGAGGAAAAGACTAACTCGAAAAATCCAAACAAATCATTACAATATAGTATTGACTAAATACACACAGACGTTCAGAAAACATGGTCTTATGAGGCTTTCAAGTGTATATAAGCCATGTTTGTTTTCAGCACAAAATTCATGCTGATCCCATAAATTATGCCACAATATATACTGTTCCAAGTTTATTGGTAACTGATGTAAATGGCAACTATATAATAACTTTTAGAAATATAAGTGAGTTTAAAAGGTTAGGAGAAATAAATCCAAACTCCAAAATTTACTGGCTGAATGACCTAAGGTAAGCCACTTAAATCTTTCTGAATATCCATTTCCTTAAAGCTTAATAACAATAATTATACTACTTTCTTGTTAACATTTGCATTACATGGTTAGTATGAGAAGCCATCTTTCCATCCCTTCTGGTCACTATCTACATTATCTCCTAGATAAGTCTACCTAGTCCCATGGCATTTTAAAATTTTTTAAATTATTTATTTAATATGACAATATATTCACTTGTTCAAAGTTCAAAAGGCCCAAAGATTGTATAGCACAAAATCTCCCTTCTACCCTTCGCCATGTAGTTTCCTTCCTTAGAAGAACCAATTTCTAGTCCTGTGAATCCTTCCAGAGTTAGCATAAGCTTTTTATACTCTACAAATGGCTCTAAATCATGCCCTTTGCACACTTAGTATATCCTGGAGATAGTTCTACACTAGTAAAGAATTTTTTTGATCTCTTTTCAGCTGCACCTTATTCTATTCTATAGATATATCATGATATATTTGATCAGCGACTTACTGAAAGACATTTAGGCATTTCCAGCCTGTTGCTATTACAAACAACATTATAATGAGTAACCTTGTACATGTGCCATTTCATCATGAGTGAATATATCTGTAGGTAAAATTCATAAAACAAAAAAGCTTCAAGTTCTACATTTTAAAATACCATCTATCCATCAATTAACAGGAGTTCAACATAATATATATATTTGCATACATATACATAAAATATATTTGTGTTAGGAATTAAGCAAATTATACAGTATGTTAGAATATGATAATGCTATCGAAATAAAAACAGATTAAGGTAGGAAGGAATAAGGAAAGCCAGAAGAGGGAGTATCATTTATATAATAGGTTATATATTATTCATATAATAGGCTATTATTTATATATTAGATTAGAAAGGGTAGGCATCATTGAGAAATAGCATAACGAGCCATGTGGCTATTAAGGGAAGAACATTCTCGTCAGAGAGGACAACATATACAAAGCCCTAAGACAGAAGATTTGAAAAACAGTAAAGAGTTTCTGTGGTTGGTGCAGAGTGAGCGAGGAGGATCAGAATATAGGAAGTGAGGTCAAACGTAATGAGGGAGCAGTGTGTGTAGGAGCCACTGTAAGGAAGAATGGCACTCTTACTGTGGTATGATCGAAATCACAGTCAAAAGCATTTCTGTGAATGCTAAATGCAGAACAGATTGCAGGGAGGCAAAGTTGGAAGCAGAAGGATGATCTGGGAGGAAATTCCAACAATCCAGGCAAGACAGAATGGTTACTTGGATGGTAGCAGTGGAGGTGGCTAGGAGTGGTTAAATTCTTATACGGGTAGTATCAATAGGATTTGTTGATAGACTGATTGTATGTAGAATGTGAAAAGAGGGAGTCCAAAATTTTGGCCACAAGAACTAAGAAGAACCAAGGTCCTATGAACTGAAACAGGGAAGACGGTTTGCGGAACAAGTTTTATGGAATGACCAGGAGTTCAGGTTTGCAACCATTAAGTTTGAGACATCTATTGGATCTTCAAGTGGAGATGCTGAGTAGGCAGTACATTGTAAAAGCCTGAAATTCAGGGGAGAAGTTTAAGCTGCGGACAGTGTGGAGGTTTATACACTAATGACTAATCAGTAGTCCTGACTGCACCCTTGACTGCTAGATTCACATATCCAACTTGCCTGCTTAGTTTTTCATTTAGATAACTATTAGGAATCTAAAATATGACTGGTTCCTAGTAAAACTCTTGATTCCCTCCTAACCCTAAATTCATGGTTTTGCTTAGCTCAGCAAATGGCATTGTTTCAGTTTGTGGTTCAAGCCAAAGCCCTAGGAGTTCCTGATTCCTTTTTCTCTTATAATGAAATATCCATGAACAGGTACTATCAGCTCTACTTTTTAAATGATCCAATCAATATCTGACCCCTTTCCCCTACTCTTACCCTGGTCCAAGCCATGCTTATCTATTGCCTGGGCACCTATAACAGTATCTTAACCTGTCTCTTCCTTTCAAAGCCAGGCCACCTAAAATCTATTCTGTTATGTAGCAGCCAAGATATCTTTTGAAACATGAATCAGATATCTGGCGCATGAATTAGACCACATCTGAGTGTCACAGTTGATTGTCAATACTTGTTGAATATTTGCTGAATGAGCATCATGCCTATGCAAAGCAAGGTTCACAGACCTTTTCTGTAAAGGGCCAGAGAGTCAATATTTTCATTTTTACTGGCTACATGGTCTCTGTTGCCTCAACTTTACCATTTTAGTGCAAAAACAGCGGCAGACAGTATATTAAATAAATGAGCATGGCTGTGTTCCAATAAAATTTTACTTACAAAAATAGGTGGGGTAGTTTGCTGACTCCTGCTTTAAAGTTTAAATACTATAGTGGCTTCCCATCACTCTTACAGTCACTATTTGAATAACTAAACTTCTTACCTTAGCCTACACAGTCTTAAAAGATTTGACCCACATCCACCTCTCCTTACTCATCTCCTACAATTTTCCTGTCCACTTACTTTACCTTTTGGCATTTTCTCAAATAAACTAAGCTTTTCTGTCCTCAGGCCCTTGGCATTTGCTGTTACCTCTGTCTCGAAGACTTTACCCAGAACTTTGCATAGCTCATTCTTCACAGTCTCTCCCCAGAAGTTACCTCTTCACTCTTCAGCAAAGCTCTTCCTAACAGTCTACTTTCTTTTCCAGTCCCCATGACTCTTGCTCCCTTTCATAACATTTATCGGTATCTGAAAGTATGTCTTTTTTTACTTGTTTGTCTCTCCACTAAGATATATTTCCATGAGAGAAGGATTTTGCTTATGTTGCCACTTTAACCCCAGTGGTTGGAATAAAGCCAAGTAAATAGCAGATGCTCAATAAATATCTGCTAGGTAAACAAATGAAAATGAAAGTAATTTAGAAATGTAAAGTGCTATTCAAATATTAGTAGCTGTTATTCTTCTGGAGAGAAGGAGATGAGAGATGGAAGGAAGGGGAAGAGTTAAGTAGGTGGAAGGAAGGGAAAGACATAAGTAGAGTGTGGTAAGAATATCACTGGCTTAGAAAGCCTTGGATTTGAATCCTTGGACAAGGGTCTAAGTATCTGAAAGCCTCAACTTCCACTATTCTAAAAGAAAGATGCGAAATAAAGTTGTCAAGCCTGGAAGGTTGCTCTGAGGATTGATGAGGTAATGTAGAAAAAAAAAAAAATCAATGAGAATCAATTAATTTTGGTTCACGTGCAAATTTTTCCATTTCTACAAGTAATCATTTGTGGTGCTTAAGATACCTCTAGAAATTGGAATTTTTCAGAAACTGAATTTAACTTTAAAAAACTTAACCTTTTA
The DNA here is from genome assembly GCF_028885625.2 of Pongo pygmaeus. NCBI lineage: Eukaryota > Metazoa > Chordata > Mammalia > Primates > Hominidae > Pongo > Pongo pygmaeus. The sequence goes on along the minus strand of NC_072380.2, from coordinate 17,131,339 downwards.
AGTTACAGATTTTAATATTTTCATTTAATAAAAGCAAAAAAAAAAACAGATTCAAGTCCCTAAGTAATACCCCAATAGCTGGAAAAACTGCACTACTAGGGTAGTACAATTTTCCATATTTATTTTTAGGGAAGTACCTATGAATTGGAAAAATTCCGTTTAACATGGAAAACAGACAAAAAGTACTCTAATTCGGAGATATCGTAAACTGATTGCCAAATGCATCAAGTCTTTTTTTTTTCATTCCTTAGGGGAAATGGAGAATTGTTAACATTGTCACAGTGTATCCATTCTAAACAAAGTCAAACTATTTGCAAGTTTTTCTTGGATGACTAACCTGATCCTTGTCTAAACACAAATAGAAGGCAATATATCTAAAACATCCCACGCTTGAAGAGGTACTTGTAACACTAGTTCTATTTGGTTGCAATGATGCATTCAAATACCACTAGATAATGCAACTGTTCAGAAGCACTGACAACACATTTGTTACTAAACAAATAGGCAATCAGTTGTCCCAGGTTCTTAACCATTCATGCCATCCAAACTCTTTGAAAAACTTCACTTGAGCTGATGATAAGATCACTCACTCATCAATGGTGGTCTTCAAATGACCTTTTATTAAGGGTGTTACGGAGAGGAATAGAGTGTGACAGAAATGATGTCAACATAAACTGTTTTTCATGAGGTGATGTTTAGGTAGTAGTCAAAGCATACAGCTAAGTGGAATTCTCCTGAAAAATGATATTGTTAATTTGAATAAAACAATTGCTAGCAGACTAAAGGAGTTTCGAAATACCTAAGAAAAATGTGGATATCTACCCAGAATATACAATTAATTTATTTTAAAAGTATAGCCAGAGCATTTAGGACACAGAATGAAATACATCCAAGATATCTTTTAATCCACAGAGAAGCAAAAGAACTAATAAAAAGGCCATGTGTTTTATAGGCACATATTACAAAACAGTAACATAACCAACTAAATATGAGGATTAGATACCTTTTCTTCAGGTATACTGTAACGCACATTTTCTAAAAATACTGATGTATTTTCCACATTTGTATATCGTAAAAGAATATGAGCAAAATCTTCCTCACTGATGGTATTCATTCCATTTGAGTAGGAAAGGAATTCTATTTCTAGAACTTCTGTTTGGAGATTATCCATGAATCTATGACAAAAATGTAATAAAGAAGGAAAAAGATAAGTAAAGAGTAATGGTAACAGGAGATGATCAAATACTCACTGTCCTAGAAAAGGTTACATGGAAATAATTGTATGATGACTCAAAGATTAATAAAGTTCCTCCCTGTAAATGAGAATGAAAAGAGCACACAATCTGTGAGGCTTTATCACTTAATGACTGTAGCACCCGGGGCAAATAACCTAGCCTTTCAGGGGTTTAGTTTCCTCATCTATAACATGGGGATAACAAAAGTACCTTGCAGAATAGCAATGATACTTAAACTACTTGTTACTATCACTGCAGCTTATTGAGACAAGGAATTGGCAACATACTTTCTTCTGAATATACAGGAGATAACAATCCAGATATCTGGAATTTAAAAAAAACATTCAGTAACTTCCTGTTATAATTATCAATATAACCACTGGTATGCAGGTACTGATAAATGTGGGTATTTATTATACAGAGGATCTTATTTAAAATTAAAGTAACAAAGAGGTGAGTATTGCTGTACTAGACAATTTCTAAAGATCCTTCTGATTTCAGTAGGCTAATAATTTTTAATAAAAATATAAAAATAAGCTCACCTATAAAAATCTTCAAAGTTGAGCTCAGCTTTTCCTTTCTTTCCAAAAAAGTGTACAAGAAGTGTAGTATCTGTTACTAAACTTGTGATGTCATCAGCACGCTTAAAAAAAAATCACAATTTAAAAGTTAGCTTCAATAAAAAAAAACAGAATAGGGATACCCAATATTTCCCAAAGAATTTTGTTATCAACATACAAACATCAAGAATGTAAATATATTAATATTAGAATGAAAAACACAGGCATATTAATACATGCAATTATAGTTAAAATAAAGCTCACATTTTAATAATAGAACTTTGAATGGAACTGATCTTTGTACTCAAAAATTTTTGAAGATATGATTTAAGAAATGTTTAATCTCAAATTATGCATACAGGATTCTATCTTTTAAATTATCCAAAATAATTGAAATCCTTTAATAATCATCTAAATATTCTATTTTTATTCAAGTAATTAGTTTGGATTTTCCTAATCAATCTGAAAAATCTGTTTTTTCAAATGATGTTCCAAAGAGGTAACCTCTGCAGATATATTGAATAAATGGAGCTGACAAAAGAATGGTCCCAAGCTTCACAAAACAGCTTCCTTTAACCATTGTATTCCACAATTATGATACTTTAAATGGATACTGTATTTGGAAAGAGAGAAACTAAAGTAATAATATGACCTTGAAAATTTATATGATCTATCATTTTTTCAGTCTTACATAACATGTCAAATGGATAAAAAATTAATTCCAGAGATTTTTCCTTTCCCACTCAACTTAATAAACTAAGTTCTAAGTATTTTCTTAAAACTGCTTGGTTATAGTCCTTATAAAGTATAATGGCCTATGAAAATCATCCACCTTCCTTTAATATAACTTTATAGATCTTCCTTTTCTCTCCTTCCCTTCCTTCCTTCTCCAGTTGGCCATTAACTCATTTCATAAACTCAGGTACAAAAAGCATAAAATTCAAAGGATTGTAACTCTCCTATACATCATCCTAGGAAATGTGAAAAAAAAGAGTTTAAATAATCCTATTTTTTATTGAAGAAAAATAGCTGTAGATAGGCACATAGTTTTTAACTTTTTGTCCAGAACCATTATAGTACTCCATAGAAAACATAAGACAGAAAACAAATACTTCTCTACAAAGGATCAGTCTTCTGTGGTTGCTGACCGAAAGTCTCATTCACCCATATACTAAATTTTCATATTCCTTTGATTCCTCATAGCCCTCTTCCTAATCTTTGATAAAGATGGCAATTTTGTCCTTCATAACATTTGTTAAATCTTTATTTCCTTTCTCCATGGACCAAATCTTCTTCTCTTTTAATGATTAACATGGAGTAACAGAGACCACATCTGATTTCCCCTGCACATGGCCCCTTTTAATGCATTAAAATCTGTTTCTAAAGTGACTAATTATTCACATGTCTTAAAAACTCCAGCATGTAGGGTCATCTGTACTTTAAATTATCTAAAATTGGTGACATTCTTTAGTAATCGACTAAATATTCTATTTACATTTAAGTAATTTAGTAGATTTTCCTAATCATATCCAGCATATAACCTCGTCATTGTTTGGTAGATCTCTACTACTACTTCTCAGTTTACCTTGTTGAGAAATCCCAAGAATTCTCCACAGCCGGAATACCTGAGAAGTTGTCTACAATAAAACCAACTTCTTTGAGGATTTGATAGTGGTTTGATCTGTTTGCCGGGAGGAAAAAAAATACAGCCAGGTAGCCAAGTGTCACATACTATGTTTTAAATGCATCTTCTTGAATAAGCTTCTTATGAAACTTGAGGGATATTAGTGGTACCAGTCTTTTGGGGCTCCATAAGTGAGGGGAGACTAGTATAATTAGAGTAGCTCTCAAAGGCATTACTGTCTCCAGAACTTTAAGTTGAAGAGGCAGCCTGCTCTAATAGAACAAGATTTAAAATTAGAAGACCTGGGTCACTGACTTTTTTTTACCTTCAGCTTTCTTATCTATAAAATGGGAATAATCCTAACCATAACAACAATTTTGAGGATAAAGTTAAAATATAAGCAAAAAATGTTCTTATTAGTAGTCATAAGATGCAAATAACTTTTGGGAAAAAAGAAATCTGGTATTAATTATAGGCACTCTTTTTGTGATTTAATAGAGTCTAGCTTAATAAATTTATTATCTTATTATTATCAGCTTAAATTAGTAGTAGGAGGAAATATTTCAGAGGTTACAGCATGCTCGAGTGGAGCATAAGAGTAGAGGCGCCTCTGTCTGGAAGCTAGAGGAATGGGGTGGGAGGAAAGGAGACAGAGTAGATCAGAAGGGGGAAATGTTGTTTTTGAAAAAGTTGCTTACTTCACAAATAGCCAGTATTGTGGTGAGCAAATAAGATGAGTTTAAGAGTCAGATTGCTGACTTTGAATGCAGGGACTTGTGATTATTTAAGTGACCTTAGAGAAGTTAATCTCTCGAGGATATTACTATCTTAAGGAATAATAATAGTATCTATCCCAAAGGGTTGCGGTAAGGATAACACATTTAAATCATTTAGCCCTCTGACTAGTGTACTGTAAATGCTCAGTAAGTGTTAGCTGTTATTATGTATTTTTGTCAAATTTATTTCAGGACACTGAAAAGGGACTAGACAAGACAGAAAAGAATGTTGAATCTCAATGAAAAAAAGACTTTTACATCATACACTCTTACTTCTTTTTTGCTGTTGAAATTACATATTATATACATCTGGAAAAAAAGCCTTAAAATGAATGAGTGGTTACAGGAACACCAAAAGTTTAGTGAATTCAGATAACATAATTAAGGAATGTTTTCTTACAGTGTGGGATGTCCTTTTCAAGAAACAGTATACTAAAATAAGATGGCTTTGTCTTATGCAGTTTTTAAATAATGACCTCATTCAGCCAGTTTTTCTCATGCCCACTGATCAGAGCAGATCTTCATTTAACAGTCTTTCAGCATCAAAATCTTATGAGATGTATGTTGCACTTATCCAGATAATCCAGATCCAATGAGGCATAAGTAACAGTGACATCAGAGAAACGAAAATGAAAATGGGGAAAACTTTTCCCCCATTCAGTGAAACAGAGAACTGCTCAGTCACTGAAAACTATACCAGTGTCCTTGGGATCCTAACAGTGTTATGTAACTTACATCACCCAAGGATTAAGAGAAGAATAGAGACTTTATCCCTGTGAGTCTTGTGCTCATTGTTAAAATAAAATGAACTCGGGTGTTTTCATAACAAAGGGAGAAAAAGCCACCAAAGAACCCCATGGGTCATTTATTCAAAGGACATTATCTTACTTTGTTTTGATTACAAACTATTTAAAATGATTTCATCAAAAATAAAATAAATAAACTTGCATGAAATATAAATATATCAAACTATTAAAGGGTTTAAAAATATTATTTTAACATATTTTTATTGATTATAATGTGATAATAACCCTATGAGGTATCCAAGGGCTGGAGGAAATCTTCAAACTTTTGATTTTGTTAATAAAGTTTTTGAACAATCCATTGAAATTTACCAAGAATATGTAATTTAAAGCAAATTTAAAGCAAAATTTTACATTTCATCTGCAGAACTCAAAACAGAGTTTATAATTTTGACACTGACAGACTATATTCAACAGTTGCACAATATACTCATCATACTGCACTAAGAATTTATTAGATATGATTTTGGTTAGAAAGTAGTCTTAGCTCTGATATTCAAATTTTCATTATATGGTTTCACAATAATTGGAGACACAGAGTTTTACTGTAATTTTAAAAATCTATGGTTAGAAACAGCTCCAGACTAGAATATGAGGGGCTAATACCCAATTTCCCTATAATAAACAGAGATTTTATCTCAATAATTACATATTAAATATATAATAAAGAAATACAAATAACAAATAGATTTCCAAACCTTCTTTCTGAACCAATATGAATCCTGAAATACTAATACTATAAACAATTCTGTATTCCACTGGTATTCAAAGTAACCTATAAGGATTTATATAATTAGTTGTAACTGAACTGTAGTTAATTCTCAATTATTATTCTAATGTGGAGGGTAGTAACAGATAATCCCCAAGTAATTATTTTACTTTGGAACACGATATAAGTTTTGTTTTCTTTTCCTCTTTTTCCTTTCTTTATTGTCTCCATCAGATTTACTTTCATGAAATTTGATTCAATTCATTCATTAATTTAGCAGCTTCGGATCAGAGTGTGGATTAATTACAGCCAATAGTGTGCTGGCAAACTGAGTTGTTCAGGAAAAAAAAAAAAAAGGCTGATTTGTAATGTTGGCCAGTTCTGTGGTATTCATACTCCTATCACAGCCACTTTCAAGTAACAAAGGGGGTGTCACAGAATGTTGAGTTGGGAAGAGGTGTGCAGAATTAATTAGCTCTAGGAAGCTGTAAAAGCCCACAGCTCCAGCCTATTTACCACAGAACCATATACATTTTCCAAAGATCTTACACAAATCATATAATTCTCTGAGTACACAGGAACTGACTGGTTTTCTGATATTAAACTTACCAAGATTTAAATTAAATTCAACATCTAATTAGCAGATTTTGTCTAACTGAGAATGTCTACCAGAGTTAAATGGGATGAAGATAGTTGGAGGCTGGAAGGTGGATACTCTAGTATGGGGAGAGACAACAATGATATGACTGTTGATTTGAAGCATGGAAGCTAGGACACAGTTGACTTGTAGGGACTCTAAGAGTCCCAGTTGCTCTTATTTTTAAGCACTGACTACTACAATGTGCCTACATAATGATTACAAAATAAAGTGCTTCTAAAATATCTGTAAATGGAACATCTGCCACTTCATACCTAAACATGGCTCATATTGAAAAGGTAATTTTAAAAGGTAATTGTTGGTCATAATTACATCACATTTATATATCACAGACATATTAAACATAGGACAAAATACTTGAATTGCTTTGGGACTTTAAAATTGAGCAAGGGTGACAAAATTAACATTTTCAAGTGTTTGCCCTAGTCTAGATATGTCAATGGAGTAACATTGATTTATCACAACTGATTCCAGTTTACTTCTCCAGATATTTTTAGGTGTAACTTAAAAGTTAAATTTAAAGTTTAGAAAAAGAAATGAGAAGCCCACTTTAAAGAGAAAGAGATAATGAAAAATAAATCTCAGTATTTATTGAAAAGTCTTTTCTGGTAAGACCGCTAGCTGCCTCTAATAAAGTTCTTAGGAAAAATTCTTAATAAGAAACACAAAACAGTGTTTCTAAGATATGGCCCATGTTGAAAAACCAGAAATCCCTACTGACAGTGGCATAAGAATAGGATAATGGAAGCAGTCTACTCCGATGCAGCAGTACGATGCAGATCTGTAACAAATTCATAAACAGTAATAGAACTGAAAGATGGTCAGTCTGCTTTTTATTTTCACTATGCACTGGCAATCTTAATGTCAAGGTAAAATATTCCTCCCTTCCTTGACTGGCTGTTCCTACCATAACTTCTCAAACTCCCATACCCCAGGCCCTTGGTAAGCCACTCACTATCAATACTAGGAAATTTGTTTAAATCTAACATAACTCTGAAGAGTCAGGTAACTTTTACTGGGGGAAACATTTCAGCATTTCATGTAACATGGTAAATTGTAAGCTTAAAAGATTCAGTGAAACTTTAAAATATATATATTCTAACTTCTAGAAAGTGATCCTTAAGTTAAAAAAAAATGCCATTTCCTTTTAATTAAGTTGAACTGTCAAAGCTGATGTATTCAAATACACAGTTTATATATAGTAATTTTTGCTGTACTAAAACAATGGAAAATGTAACATACATGTTGGGTTTCATCACTGTGACTAAAATGAAATGAGGACTAGATTAACAAGATGGCAAATAGTACAAGGACCTTGTTGAGGTTTAATTATACCTCTGCGAGGTCTGAAAACAGTGCTTGGCTTGTGTTACGTCTCAGTGTATCCCAATAGCTTCTGGAGACAAGTTCCTCAGCATCTGTTTTAAGTACCTGTAGAAGTTTTAAGAAGCACAACTGAAATCTAAAGAATAGTTACAAAGAATGATAATTTATACACTTTAAATCTAACGAACCTTGAAAAGGAAACACATTAGCTTACCTTTTTCTGTTTGTTTGTATTGTTTTCTGCTGTGCACCACAGTATTGTATTACACTGCTGGTAACTCACATACTTTCAAAGGTGTAATGGTATATAACCACTATTTCTAAGTACAATGTAGCTTTGTCGAAAAGAATCAAATTCTCCGATCTCTCCTTCTGCCCTTCTACTGAAACGTATGTAACTTCTAAGAAAGGGTGAAAAAAAATGCTATTCACACCTTGTGTGAAGTAAATTTGTTTGGGAAAAATTTTGGTAACTTTGTAGCAACCTATTAAAAGATAAATTATTGGTGGCTATCATTCATCTTGCTCGTGTATCAAAGATTCAAAATAACTATCTATGCTTTACAGAAACAAAGTTTAAATTCATCCCAAACTTGTCAAAAAGAAATAGACCTGTTTTAAGTCAAAGCACTCAAAACTACTTGAGATTTGGCAGGTGTTTCTATTGTGAATGGTTATGGTACTTATTATTTATTACAAGGACAGGATACTAAATTCTGAGAACAGGGTAGTCTGAAGGAGGTATCAGGAAGTGTAGATTAAAAAGTGTAGTCTAATCACTCTAGGAAGATGTCAAACTGCAAGCCTAACTTGGGTCCCCATTAACAAAAATAATTAAACCCAGTTTCTGTCAGGATTTATCAGGGAAGATTTCACAGGTTCTCAGGTGGTCTTTTGGTTAATGTGAGATGAAATGCTGCATGGTGTACTGAAGAGTGACTGGATGAAAACAGAACTTTTCTTTCTTTCATTTTGCCTTAACCTTTAAAAGTCCAGTGCTACTAATAAAATTATATGCATCTAGGAATTATTTCAAAGGTCCTCTAAGTTTCAATTCACTATTACTAACTAGAAACACTGCCCACTGCCTATATTTTAAAAAAATCTTAATAAAATGTAAATAAAGTATTATTTAGCAGGAACCATTTACATAACACAGACATAAATATTACCGTAACTATAAATGTAGCAAATTGACAGAGAATCTGCATCACTCCCTTTATAATGATATAAGCTTTAACTAAGCAGTTATAAACTAAACAGGTAAAAGTAGCTAAATACAGAACTAATACAGTTCATTTTCTTTTAAATAGATATGGAATAACCTCAATAAATACTAGCTAGATCAAATGATTGATCTGAAAATATTATTCACATATTTTGAATGTGGATGCATTTTAAAAGTTCAACTCAGAAGGTTAATATGTGATAAAGAAAGGGATTGTTAAACCCACCAAACTAGAAAATAAGGCTTACCGTGCACTACTGTTAGAAGAGTAGCAGAAATGATTCACTTTGTGAAGTCATGCCTCATCCTTACTTCCAAACACTGTCCACCATCACACACACACACACACACACACAAATATATTTAGAACGTATTAAGAACTAAAATTAGTTTAACCAACCATGTATTTTGTGGGCAAGAAAAAGAAGTAAATATATTAATTATCTCCAAATGTTGGGGTTAGGATATTTTAAATTTTCTTCTTGCTTTGCCATATTTGAAAATATTTTGAAAATGTGTATTTATCTATTAGGATAATATACAACTTTTCAAATTTAAAAAATCTTATTTAGAACATAACAGCTTGCAAGTGTCCTGCTACAGAAAGCTTTTTGGTTCATCATTTAGCCTCAGGGATTAAATAATGCTAGGATATACTACTGAATTGTTGTAACTGGATATATTTGTTTTTGTTTTATCTTACATCATCTTTTAAATAATTACAAAGTTTCTGAGGGCAGAAACAACATCCTTACAGCAACTATTGCTGCAGGAAAAAACAGCTAATAAATCAGTGATATGCCTGGCACACTCACTGATTCCTATATATGTATCTGTTCTGGAGACAGTTTTATATGTTTTAAACAATTTGAACGATGAAGTTAAGAGTACATTCTCAGAATATGCAAACTAGTAGGAAGTTTTATCGCCACGAAAATATAATACAATAAGGATATTTTACATAAGCTTAAAGTAGCAATGAAAGCCAGACTAGATTTTAATAGCAGGAAATGCAAAGCAAATATAAAACCAGAACATATCTATGCATACAGGCTAAGTAAGGAAAGGCTGACAGAGAAAAATGCCCAGGTGTAACTGGACACTTTGATGGCTGTGAAACAGACAACTATGATGCTTTGATATGTAAATAGTAGACCAATATTCAAAGACTTCCTGAAGTTTTCTCGGTTATCTTTGTTTGCTATCTGAGCTACTGGCCCCTTTACCAGATCTCATGTAAAATGTGTAGACCTTCATTAAAAGAGGTAAAAGAATATACAGATAGGTAGCCCAGAACTTCACAAGTGAAACGCACAGGCAAAATGATGTCCTGGATGTAGTGTGCCCTGTAAGTCTGACACATTTTTTGCTTAAGTTCAGAGTCTGCTATTGATAGAACTTCCTTACACTTTGTAGTTTTGGTCAAAAGCGCCCAGGGCCTTTTTGGCTGAGCCAAAGCAGGATCCCATTCAAGGCATTCCATGCCATATATGACTGAAAGGGAGGAAGGCAGCAAGAAAGGAATGAGACAAAAAAGGAAGGGAGGAAGGAAAGAAGGAAATAAAGAGGGAAGGAGGAAAGGAGGGAAAAAGGAAGTTAGGAGGAAAGAATATTGATTTAGAGATGGTTAATATATCACTGTGGTAAGCAGAATAATGGCTCCCTAACGTTACCCGTGTTCAGAGAGCCAAATACCCTGGCTGAATAAAGGGTCTAAGAAGGTTCTATTCAGAGATTAAACAAACTAGGGGAAAAATAAAGTAACAGCCCATAGGAACAGATAGTAAACTGTCTTTGCTATTAGTGATATTTAAACACAGACACACACACACACAAATTAAAACTATATCTTTATAATTCGTGTCACTATGACAACCATGGCCCTAAAAACTGTAATCTGAGACTTGTTATCTAAAGTTACATGGGACTGCACCCTAGGTATATCATAGGAAAAAAAGAAAAAGAAAACTGAATACAATCCTCCCAGGAAGAACATATCCTTCATCTAGTCCTTAAAGAATCTGAACAGAGACATTCCAACAATTGTATGCCCACAACACAAAACTGCTAAAGACAAAACAACATAAGCCACCCTAAGTGAGAGCCAGCAGAAACAAACAACAAAACCAGATGTGCAGACTTCCAATACTGAAATGCTTAGATATGGAATACAAAGTAACTTTGACAGCTTTGAAAAATATGAAGCTAGATTTGAAAGTATTATTCAGGAAAAACAGACTATCAAAAATTGTTTTACTCTTAAAGAAATAGCCAAATAAAACTCTTAGAAATTTAACTGCTGAAATTTAATATCAGATTATATATCTCTAGTAGAATTAATGAACTGGAAGATAAACATGAAGAATTAGGGCAGCATGAAAAGATAAAAATACGGCAAACTGTTAAGGAGAAATGAAGAGGCATAGAAGAATGAGTATCTTTTTAATATTTGGTGTGATGAAACAGGAAGTGTGCATACAGCACTACTGCTGCATACTGAAGTACCATGGTTGTCTTAAGAAAGAACACCTGTGTGATGGTTTGTGTTGCAAGCTGAACTAGCCACTTTTTTCATGAGCCACCACTTTTACTTGAAAGAACAACTAATAGACAAACCACGGTTATTCAGATTTCAGTACCTGGTAGACATTTTTTTTTGAAAATGAACCAAGCGAGAGCCTGTCACTTGAAAGTAAACAACTGACAGTATTTATTGCCAAAATAACATATTGCAACAGATCGAATGCAAAACAGCTATGAGAAACCAGCTGTCTTCTAGTAAGCTAGACATTAAAGAGATCTGCAAAAAATGTAAAACAATACCACTCTCCTCACTACATTTTTGAAGTTATTTTTCCTACATTAAAATGTTTATGTTAACATATGAGTTTTTAAATTATTGTTTTAAAATAGACTAATATTTTTAAATTCTCAGTTTTCACTTCTAATATGGTAAATACATAATATATAACATACGTAAACAAAATATCTTTTGGATCCTCAGTAACTTTCGACAATGTAATGGGATCACAGACCACAATGCTTGAAAGCCACTGTTTACAGCAAAAAAAAGTGAATTAACTAGGACTACATACAACACAGATGAAACTGGCAATCATGATGTTGAGCCCCAGAAACAAGAGACAGAAACATTCATATAACATGATGCCAGTTACATAAAGTACAAAAAGGGATAAAACTAAACTACACTGTTTAGGATGCATAAGTAGGTGGTAAAACCACAGAACAAAGCAAGTAAGTGATTTACATAAAAGTCATGATTGTGTTTATCTTTTGAAGGACATTGAGGGATTATGAGTGGGGACACACATGAAGGGGATTCGTGGTATATGGCAGTATTTTACTTCTTGATCTATATTATGGTGGTTATAATTTTATCATTATTTATTTTATTGTTATTTACGTTGTAATTATAGAAAATTTCTGAACTAAAATATATTTTAAAAATCAGGGAAAGCTTCATCATCACTACGGGAAAAAACAAATTAGTATAAAACATTAAAATAGAGGTAGGTAGTATATTTATTCTGATAACTAAAAGAGATTTTAGGGCAAAAAACATTTCTGGAGATCTAGGGATAGCATATAATAGAGGATTCAATTCACTAAGACGACATAAATAATCTATAATCTTATACAGGTAGCAACAATTCAAAATACATAAAACAAAAATTAAGAAAACTGTAAGTAGAAGTTAACAAATATATTGTAATGTGTAATTTAACATACTAATTGACAAATCAAGCAGACAAAAACATTAGTAATGACAGAGAAGATTTAAAACATGTAACTAACATGCTTGGTAATATACATCTGTATATATTACACAACCCCGTACCCCAAATTGGAAAATACACATTCTTTTCAAATACAGATCATTTAAGAATACTGATATTGTTTTAGTCCTAAAAAAGTCTCAATATACACCAAAGAATTGGTATAAAAACTGGTATATTTTCTGTCAGCAATGAAACTAGGAGAATTTAGAATAATCTTCTAAAAAAATCCTCTAATGCATGCCAAAGTCAAAGGTACTTGGCTTTTGGCATTATTTATCCTTTTGAATTTTTGTACTTCTTTTCATCACTGTGCAATGATGAAATTAAGAGTTGACCACATGAGAAACAGGAAAAGAATCATGGTTATTTGGAACAGAAAAGGTTATAAGGTAACAGCTGTCTTCATGAATACAAAGGTGTATGCTCAGTTTTACACTGCAGCAGGAAATAACGTGATGGAAAATAGGCAGCATCTACTGTAAAAGTGATTAAATTTTGGAACAGTTCACTACAGGGAACACAGAATCTCTATCTCCATAGTAAAAAGCCAAGCGGGTCACTGCTTTCCCTGAGGAAACTTCTTCCTAAAGGTAGAAACTGGCTCTTATAAATCTCTTAGTTTATATCCAGCTCCATGATCTATACTCAAATTAGATACTTGAGTTAATTTACAGCTCTGGAAACTAGCAGATAATTGCTAGTTAATTCATAACACCATACTAATAGATTTGTATAATACTTGTATCAATGATATTTCATATACATTTTCAGGCTGTTGGAATTTTTTTCTAATTGTAAATGAATGTCCCTTGTTTGCTTGTAGTTTATGAAAATAATAACTCCTTATTGAGCAAATATTTTTCTATTATAGGAAATTTAGTTTATCTAACCAAGTAAACTCATAAGGGAGTTGAAAAATCCTGTAATATTTAAGACTACGTAAAAATGACATCAAGTTACATCACTTTAATGTGTGCATTTTACATGAGAAAAAGCTGTCTTCTATAAAATGAAATAAAGAAAAAATATATTACCACAATAAAATGTAAAAATCATAATTTTTTATTAAACAGGCATAATATAAATAAAATTTGCGATTTAAGTCTGCTTCTCAATATTGTCTTAACGTGTCAGTGACTGCAATTTGCGTATGTAGTTTAAACTAGAGCAATATTAGGATCTATTTTCTTTTAGCAACGTTATTCTGAGACGTATTTTTCTAAAAAAAATGCATAATCACCCTATATGAAAACTGCTTGTGAGATTAAGGGAAAAATAAAAATTGTCAAAGTTAGAAAAATGGTTCATACAATGATGACATATTACATTAGAAAAATAAATCATAGGTCAGGCACGGTAGCTCACGCCTGTAATCCCAGCACTTTGGGAGGCAGAGGTGGGTGGATCATGAGGTCAGGAGATCAAGACCATCCTGGCCAAAATGGTGAAACCCAGTCTCTACTAAAAATACAAAAATTAGCTGGGCGTGGTGGCGTGTGCCTGTAATCTCAGCTACTTGGGAGGCTGAGGCAGAAGAATCACTTGAACCAGGGAGTTGGAGGTTGCAGTGAGCTGAGATCATGCCATTATACTCCAGCCGGGTGAGAGTGCAACTCCGTCTTAAAAAACAAACAAACAAATAAAAACCCCATAAAGTCCTAAGTATTATATGGCATATGGCATTATAATCTGTGAGATTTTCATCTTACACATTCCAGAAATTGTTGAAATCATTAACAGAGTCATCCTTTAAAAATGTAAAGGAAATGATAGGCTTTACTGAATGGAAAAGAGTAGTGATTTCTGTAGAAAAAATTTAAAGTATCTTGTAAGTAAACAAAACAATTACTTATATGGATCCCATTCCAGGTCCATTTTGTATAACGACGAAAAACATCTTGGGTTTAGTTTATGATGATCAGCCTAAAGTAGCTGTTTAAATCTATAACAAGAATTAGTTTGGAATTTTGATTAACTATCCAATATAGGAGACAATACACCTACTTTTAGAATTGTACACTACAACTAGAATACTTTTAGCAGGATAATATTAAATCAGTGACCCTGAATTCAAGGGCTCCTATGGTGGAATTTGCATAAATTGAGGGATCCTTGTAGGAGGCTTAAGGATCCTTGGGGAAATTAAGTGAACTGCACATGTTTACATTCAAAAAGTGCCATGGCCTGTTCTTCTTTAGTAGCTGGGCTAACCAAAAGTGCTGACTTTCTCAGGAGAAAAGAAGAACAAAGCTCAGCATAAGAAGAAGGGTACAACTGGAAGTTCATCTACAGAAATTCTCAATTTTTTTAAGACAAGAAAAGTCTGAAAGTCATTATCCTCTTTAGAAATAATATGATAAACTGATATAAACATATCAAGTAGCAGCTTACACCAGATTTTTGTGTAGAGCAGAGGAAATGGCAGGAAACAAAGGCTTTGAAAAAAAATTGTGAGCAAAAGTGAAAATGAAAAAAAGTCTATCCATTAAGACACTTCTTTATTAGAATTGAACAAAGACTGTATATAAGATGGTAGATCTGGTTCATAAAATACCTGTGTTCTGCAGGAACATAGCCTGAGAATCTGCTCTCTCTACATTACTCTTCAAATACTGCTAAAAAATATAAAATTTCAATTATTACGTTTCAGTTGTTGTACACTTACCTTTTCCTTATTTTAATCTAAAGTTAAAGATATAAATTATTCTGCATATTTTAGTCTTCGCATAAATCTAGGAATGAAATGTAACATTATGGCTTCATTGCACCATTGTGTTCAATAAATTCCAAAACATTCTATTAGTAAACAGCAGATATAGCTTTATATAAAGAAATAACATTATCAAGTATAACAGGTGAGGGCTATATACATAAAGAACATTTAAAGTATTGTACATACACTATTAGTAGGAGAATGGTATCCATAAAGTTGAAGACGCTGACATAGAGCACAAAGGGCCAAATGAAGTGTCATATTTCAGAATGAACCCAAGTACAGCAAAAGAAAAAAGGAAAAAGACGACAAAATAATCAATTAGGAAGGGCAAATCATTATGCTACATTTTATATAGAGCACACGAATACAAGTGGGATAAATGTTAAAGATGAGTAGCAAAGTTTTAAAAATCTCAGATAATTAAACATTAAATGAATTTTTGCTCATTTCAACCATTTCATTATAACCTTCTAACAGAACTATTGCTTTGAGTAAAACACGTTGCCCTGAAGTATGCAGTTTGATTTGGACATGCTTCCGCAATGCTACATGGCATAGGGGGAAATCCAGATGCAGCAGCATGGCAGTGGAAATGGTATGAGAGACCTGTGCTGGAATCCTGCTCTGCTGTGATCAGTGCTGTGACATTAGGCACATGAATCTCTCTAAGACTGTTTTCTCATCTCCAAGCAGGTATAATACTTACCTGGTAGAACTGTCATGAGGACTAAATGGGAGTAACATTAACAATGAGTATAGCATGGAGCTTAGCACATAAGTGTCCCAAGAAATGTTAAGTTCACTTCCCTTTTCCCTTCTGAATCACAGTTTTATTTTGGCATATAAATATTTTTAACTTTAGTTTTGATTTAATTTTTATTTAGGTATGTTAAGATTCAGTTTAAAGTAGCTACATGGTTCTACTAACTAAAGAATAAGTTTTACTACTAGCTAACCTTTTTGAGTGTTTATTACATTTCACATGGTTAAGTGGCTATGTGCTTTAACCTCCATACCAATCACATGTGGTCATTACTCCTAAAGTCCCCATCGTACAAATGAAAAAAAACTGAGGAACAGAGGTTAAGGACATTGTCCAAGGTCACCTAGGTAATGAGTGGCAGGGCTAATACTCAAACCCCAAAAATCTGGCTCCTGAGCCTGTGCTATGCTGTCTCTCTTATGTAATTCATATATTTTCACAATAAGTTAAATTTTAATTGCCTCAAAACTCAGCCAAAATATTCTAAGAATATGTGGAATCATATTGTCATTTCTATCACCTTGATAATATCACCTTACATTTTACATAATCTTTTCTAAGTAGTATAACTAAAAAAAATTTTATAACTAAAATCTTTGATAACTAAAGTAATATAAAATAAAACCTCCGTGGTTCAGATTTGCATTATTTAAAATGTGATTAACAAACAATGTTAACACTAATTATCATTATTGCTAAACACAGTAATGACTATTTGGAGAGCTATATTGTAAAGTGCTGTTAGTTCCAAAGTTGTACTAAACATTATTTCTGAATTGTTTTAAGGAAGAGTTCTGATAGCTACATTACAAAATTAAGATTTTAGAAGCGCTATTTAAGTTATATAAAACGAATACTTCCGAGGTACCTGTGGATATCAAAGACTTTAGTAAGCATTCGTTTATATATAAACACATTATATATTATATTACTTAAAAGTTATTTTAATCTGTTCTTTAAATCTCCTTCTCCATATATTTGAAAGGGAATGGTTCATTAACCCATATAAAATAAAATAATAGAATTTAGGGTATGCTGGTATAATTTAGATTTTATAATTCGGATGGATTTTCCCTAATTAATCTAAGTTAATGAGGTTTACTCTATCACTATTATAAAATATTTGCATTAAATCAATATTAAATTTCTTATACCTTGGCTGCAGTGATGCTCAGAGCCAAATTTTGTGCTAACACTGTAGGTTTTCTCAGTGTGCATTGTTTGCTAATATTTTTCTCTTTTTTATCTCTCTTTATTACTTGATGGATGTATTAATAAATGTTAATGACTAGAATAATACTATATTTTTACTGGAAGATGTGTAAGTCCTCTCTGGAAGTAGCATAAATAAACAAATAAATAAAACAATTATATTTATATCCATTGAAATACTATCTACTTTATCATTAAAGTATATCAATAGATTCATTAACATTATTCAACCTCCTTAAAGAGTATTTTATTAACAACCTGCCTATTCAGTCAATTATAGTTAGAGGTAATATATCAAAATTAAAATAACTGTTTACTCATTTAGTTTATTATTTACAAGAAATAAAATTTAAGAAAGTATTCAATTCTCTAGTCTTCTTTGCTAATACTCTAAACAGTTGCAATTATGGGGCTATTCATGTAGGATTTATTAATTACAATTTGAAAATCATGAGACCTGAATTAAGTAGAGAAATACTATTGCCCCTTTTAATACATGACTAACATTACAATCAACTCTTTGATTTTTTAAGACTGTCTTCCATAAGGTTTGTCAATAGTATACTGAGGGATGTTCAATGACTACTGAGAATTATAGCATGGACAAATATCCTATAAAGCAGTATGTGCTATACAATCCTGATAATCTGCTTTCATTCAACTAAATATAAATGTATACTTCATAAATATATTGGGATTGAATATGGCGCCCATCTGCTATAGATAATAATCTATGTTAAGAAAAACCTAATACATATTCTTATAAAAATGAGAATAATAAAAATAAAAGTTTTAGCTCTCTCAAGTTAGTTATCTGAATTCTATGTAGGACAATTAAACTACTGCACAGGGCCATTAATTTGCAAATGAAACAAATGTCATTTACATGCCAACAAAATTCATTGTATTTATCAGACAAAGAAATATGTCACAATGGATAAAAGTGAGGTTTTGGAGTTGGCCAGACACAGGTTCAAATCTTTGGCTTTGCCATTTAATAACTTATGTAACTTTGGACAAGATACTTAACCTTCCCAATTATCAGTTTCCTCATCTATAATTATGGATAATAAGAGAATTGTTGGGTAGATTAAATCAGAAATGTATGGAAAGCACCTAGTATAGTGTCCGATGGTAAGGTCTTAGTACCTGTTTGTTATTTTTATTATGTGAACCTGGCCTACGGTCAGGCTGAAATACTTCAGATAAAAAGAAAACTGGTTAGGAAGATGGGGGTAATGTTGCTTAACTCTAACTTCAGAAAAAGATGAAAATATTATATATCCCAGAAGAAGAATCTCTAATATATACATCTAAGAATGCAAGAAAACATATTATCTCCTTCTATTCGTTTCGACAGTCACATTGTTATATTACCACTAAATTCTGTCACATTATAAATTAAATCTTTGCAATTCACCTTTAAATTTTTACATGCATAATGATCTGTATTAATCTATTGTATGATATACCCTTCAAATCTCACAGATAACAATATGGATGAAAATGATTTAATGAATGATTATGGATACAGATGTTTAATATCAATATTTGAAGTAAATATTGATATCAATGCATATAAATACTGAAGCAATTTTTCTACATAAAAACTTTACAAAGTTTTCAAGAAAGGGACAGCTTCAAAGTTACAAACTTTAATTATTGTTTCTTAACATGAATAAAATAATTGTTGCCTAGAAAACCCACCTAAAGCTACTATAAAGTATTCTTACCAGCACTGCACGCTTTTCTTCATCTCCTTTAGTTTCTCTCTTCTCATTTTTTTTCCGGAATATCTCTTGAAGCTGACAAAGAAATCAATCAAGAATCAAATATCCAACAACAGTTTCTGGACACCTATCTACTATTCTGGACTAGGTATATTCCAAAAACAAAGAAAACAGCTTCATCTACCAAGAACATTTAAACTGCTATAGATCTATTTTCTGATTTCATTTTTTTCCCCCAAGAAGATATATCCTTTGGTATTGGTAACCCATAATTAAGTTAAATGTATTTAATGTTACAGTTTTACTTTATCTCTAAAATGCAGACATCCACACAGGCAACTTCCAAAGGAGTGAGTTCCAAAAGTTAATCTTTTACTTTAAGTCGGGGGATGGAACTTGGCAGTGTGGACATAGAACGTTTTGCAGAAAAACAGGCCCATTCTGAAAGTTCCTAAAATACAGTTGTGCACCATCATAAGAAAGCGACACTAACCTTGGCCATTTTCGGATGGCAGAAACACATCTACATCTAGTGTAATCAAACTGAAAACCGCCATCTCCCCATCATTTTGCAAAGCACTGGAATGAAGGCTCCAGCTCCAGTGGCGTGGCTCAGGGACTACACCTGGGCAAGGGCTGCGTGGGTGACAGTTTAAGCCTACTGATAAATCCCAGTAATCAGTCTGCTTGTTTCCCTTTGAATGGCTACTAATTAGCTTCTGATGAGGATTTTTATATCTTCTCTTTCCTACTAAGAAAAAGAATGATGTCATAGACTTCCTCTGAGTTTCAGCTTCTGAAGTAAATATGAAGCTCTTTCAGAGGTTTTCTGAGGAATTTTTACAGCTATGTTAGAAAGGAAAAGTAGAAAATAAAATGGCTGTTTAGAAGTTAGGGCCATAATTTAAAAAGAAAACAAAAAAAGAAACGAAAATGGCTGTTGATTTCCCTTTCTTTTTACTCGGAGAGTGTAGGTAAAGACAGAGTGTAATACATATGCTAAAAGCAGAGCATGTTACTCTAAGGAATAAATTAATAGTATTTTCTATTTCAGAGAAAAAAATAGACTAGGCATTTTGTCACGAAAAGAGGTGCAAAATACATGGGTAAAACAAACAGAAAAATTCTGGAAGCAGGGTGTGTGAAGTTGAGTGAGCAACTGAACTCACTGTCAGACCAGCGCCAGAGCTGGACCCGTCAAAGAAACATCAAAAGGTAAATATCTAAGAACTATCAGCCTATGGTCAAAGATAACAGAAAGGAACAGGGAAGTGGGGACAAGACTGGAATGCAAGGCAGGAGTAAGTGGAAGAGAAAAGAGAAAGAAAAATCATGAATCCTATATTGAGAAGGAAGAGAAGTTCCTATGGAAGGAGTTGTGCCTAGGTGGATGACATAATGGGGACTGAATATTAACTGGGCCTGTATAACCTGAGGACTGCCTGTTATCCACCCAACAGAAAACACCTGATACATTTCACACTTTTATGTAAGGTAAAAAACAACGATAATGATCATCATACACTGAATGTAATTTATATTTGTAAAATGTAAATATTGTTCAAAGTACCTGAGTATATACTTTATTAAGTCAAGGCAAAAGTATAAGTTTTTCACTCTTTTCTCTACAGTGGTATTCCCAATAAGGCAAAAACATAAAAATATAAGTAAGCAACATCTAATTATTGATAAATGCAGCATCTAATATACATACCACCAAGAACTCTTTTTTATCCACCATCTCATTGCCGTCAGTGTCAAACATGTTGAAAGCTATTCTGAACCCTGCATGTGGCTCTGCCAGAAGAAACAGAGAAGGAATTCACAAAATGGAACAATGTATTTTAAAGTACAAAATCCGTATTAGTTGTAAAGTTACTCATATTCTGTATTGGTTAAAGATAGTAAAAAGTGTATAAAAGTATATATATTTCTGCTTTATAATTAGTACACTTAATAAAAATTGATAATATACTTTAAAAGTACTTCTGTGATACTTGTTGCATAGCACTGAGAGAAAAATTTGAATACTTTCCTAAAGCACTTCTCTTTTTTAATCCAAAGTCTGTTAGTTTGTTTAAAAGGAAAATATCAACTCGTCACATTTTAAATATATTCAATATGTTCAGCTACTTAGATTGGCAGAAAAAAAACACGACACAATGAACTAGTTCCGATTCTTGGGAAAATTATAACTAAAATGACCTATGAAAATAAATGTTAAGCATAAGAGATT
Source organism: Pongo pygmaeus (assembly GCF_028885625.2). Taxonomy (NCBI): domain Eukaryota; kingdom Metazoa; phylum Chordata; class Mammalia; order Primates; family Hominidae; genus Pongo; species Pongo pygmaeus. The sequence goes on along the minus strand of NC_072380.2, from coordinate 17,109,963 downwards.
ATAGTTTAAACTTCTAGAGGCTTCAAAAACAGAAATATAAAACAAAAGAAGACTGAATATGTGATTATCAATTCCCCCAAAATACAAGGAACAATTGCTTTTCTGAAAAAGACTTTCACATACTATGAAGTGCTTCAATTTCATGAACCTTATAATAATGAGGTTCAATCTCTTTCTCCTTTTCACTTCTAGAGCATAAAGGAGAAAACTTGGACAGAAGAAAACTTGAAAGTGTCCTTCAAAGAGCAGCTCAGTGGACGTGCCTTTCTCAAAACACTGGATCTTTTCTTTTGAGATGACTGGGGGGACGGGCATAAAGTTGAAAAAGGGACCCCCCACAGATACATTTGCTACCACCTGTTGTGAAATCTTGACCCTGCAAAAGAGGCACAGATAGTGTCCTACTTTCTTAACTAGTAACAGCTGTTTCTGAAAATAACAGAAACAGAAGCCAGTCCTTTATGCAAGCTCACTTCTTGCATGTATTTCAGAAATCTAATACAAATTTACACCATCTCTAATAACCAAGTTTTACACTTTAAAAAGATCTTGAAACTACATACAGAAAAGAAGTCCTCCTTACAAGCATTGTTTGGAGGGAAAAATACAGTACAAAGTAAAGAGGGAGACACTTATAGACAGGTAACCAAGATTATGTAGCCCACTTCTTGCCAGCCCTCTTTTCACAGTTTTCTTAGTTCTAATGTAAACAATATCCCATAATTATTCAATTCAAACTCCTTAGAAGCTTCTGTTGGTGAGTCCTGAACTCCACAGGAAGCTTCACAGCACCCAAAGATCCTCACCTTTCTGTGCCAAACGCACTATGTATGTTTTTTCTGACCCTCCTAAACTATACCCTGTCCCATCTCAACAAGTGGCTTTCCTAGCCAACACTTCCTGTCCTTGCCTATCACTCTGCTGGTTTAGGTACTTAGTTTAACTTCTAATATTGCATCCATCATTGTTTTGGCAAACAAGGTAACTTTTCAACACATCTTTGAGACATTCCTTTGCACCCACTCTCATTCTCAGGGTAGCATCATTGACTGGACTTGCTTCATTACTATGGCTTTGCAGAGTGGATCAACCTCAGGTAGCCCTATTAAAAATGTACAATACTAGTTCTTCAGCACTAACATTTTAATTTCATTTAAAGTCTGAAACTGCCATTTCAAAATTTTAATGGAGACAGTGAAAGAGATCTGACTAACCAACTCCATCTCGCTTTAATCTCCAAGCTGTGTTTGTTCATTCAGTTGCTTCTTGTTTAGTTAGGCCAAACTAACTTTGGGAGGAACTTAGTTTATAGTTTAAAAGAAAGATGATAAGAGCTCTTTCCCATAACAAACCTCCTTCTTGCCTGGGGACTAGATTGCCTTTGTAGGACTAACAAATTAGCCACAAGATTAGAAATTATGGTTTAGGAGTCATGCAGCTGGAGCTACAAGATTCTGACCCTCCCTAAATTGCTCCTGGGGATAACATCACTAATGTAAAACCTGAGACCTATGCTTGAGATGTTTTGCAGACCCCACACTTGATGGATCAGCTGTCACTACACAGAGCGATAAACTGACTCATCTGGTCTTGTGGTCCTCACCCAGGAACTGACTCAGTGCAAGAGAAAAGCTTCAACTCCTTATGATTTCATCTTTGACCTGACCAACCAGCGCTCCTGACTCACCCACCACCTACCCACCAAATTATCCTTAAGAACTCTGATCCCTGAATACTCAGGAAACTCATGTGAGTAAAAATAAAACTCCAGTCTCCTGTACAGCCAGCTCTGTGTAAATTACTCTTTCTCTGTTGTAATTGCCCTGTCTTGATAAATTGGCTCAGTCTAGGCAGTGAGCAAGGTGACAAGTCCAAGAGAAAAAAATAAAGATATTTTTTGAAATACACATATGTGAGTGCACGTACACATTCCTTCTTTTCAAAACTTACTGTAACAGAACTCAATGTTAACATCATTCCTAAGTTACAAAGTTAAGAATAACACAGTGGTGTGAATTTTTTAATCAAAGAAGTACAAGGTATTTTTAGATTGTTTCTAATGACAGAGTTTTACTGATGTTCTTGTTTCCATGCATCTCCACACATCTCCACAACTGGAAATTCCACTAGCAGTATTCTTTCATGTATTCCTTTCTTCATTCATTCACTAACTACTTTTTGGGAGGGTACCATGTGTGAGACACTGTTCTTGATACAGAGATGAACAAAAAAAGATAAAATCTTTGCCATAATGCACCTTGCATTCAAGTGTGGGGAGACAAGAACATGTAAACCAATAATACTTTCAAATAGTCTGATATGAAGAAGATGCAACGCAGTAAAGAGATATAAAGAGAGAGGGAGCTATGTTAGAGAGGCTGGCCAAGTAAGGATTTGCTAAATCTTCACATTTGAAAGGAAACCTAAATGATGTTTATTATCACGGGGATCTTGAGGATAAGTACTGATGGCACAGGAAGCAGAAGGTACAAATCCCTGAGGCGGCAATTCAAGGAATAGAAAGGCCAGGTGGCTGGAACACAGTAAACCATAACAGGATTGTCTCCACTAAATGCAAAGAAATTTAACTGAAAACGTAGTAAACCCTTCATATATTTCCTAAGAAATGCTGCACCTGAGAGGGAGAAAATAGAATTTTTGGATGTGAATGATGGGTATTCTGATAGACTCAATAGTTAAGAGACTCTCTCACATCAGTCTGGCAGAAAATATGATTCAAATGAGTACAGTAGAGATTTATAAATTATTACATGTCATGACCTTTGGAGTATGAGGTAGATTAAAACCACAAGAATTGATACATAATATTGTTTATAATTTATGAGCATTTATTACTATACCATAAGCTGTAGCATTTATGTTTTTGACTCTTCACAGTGCTATGCTTAGCACTTTTCTGTGGCATTAAACGTGAATTTTGCAGAACAGCATGGATATTGATTTTCAAGAGTAAGAGAACCTAAGATTTGCTTTCCAAGATTCTGTTTAAAAAATAAAGCTGCATCCAGAAATAAATGTAATAAGTATACTTACTTGTTAAAATACATAAAAGAAAAAGATATTCTGTGTAAGAAATCACACCTACAAGAAAAACAGTATCAGTTATATGTATAAAATATTGTTCTAGAAGCAATAAATGCTATAAATAATGAGCTTACAGTTTAAAATAGATGCTAGATATTATTTTAAATGACAATCATTATTATAAAATCATAGCAAAAGAAGCAACAAATTTAATTGTACTTTAATTGTTCCATATGCCTTTGTAGATATCCATGTAAAATAATTATGCTCTCAAATATACTGGCAAAAAAAGCAAAATTATAATGCATACTTATAGCAGTAACTTTTAAACTTGTTGCTAGTTTCTAATGTACGACTCTTAACATAAAATTAAAAAGTTGTCAAGTCCAGCAGAGCTTAAAGGAAAAAAACAAGTAAAAATAAAAAGGTTGGAATTGGTTAATTAACACTGTAAAGTGCTTAAACACTTTTTAGTAACACTTGGATAAAACACTTAGACCCTGTTACTTAGAAATGTGATTTTTGTTTCGCATTTTAAGAATAAAGCTCTATAGTTACCACTTTTCTGCTTTCAAATTATCTTCAATGCTTCTATTAAATATACCCTAAGGAGTTTTTATTGTAATTAAATGGCTTATACTTTCTGTACATCGCATCCTGAGTTCTCAGTAACTCCATACTTGCAAATTTTAAAAAGAGTGCATTTGAAGTAAATAAAAAAGTGCCTTCTGTTACTTGAATTCTTGCTTTTGGAATACAAAACCCAAAACTAGATGTAGTGCTTTAATTGACCTTCCAAATAGATACTGAGAAGATTGACATCAGGAATCTCTATCTACAATACTTATTTAGGTATCAGATAGTTCTGACGCTTGGTAAAAGGGTATAAAAATCCTTAAAATAACCAGATTGTGAACTTTAAAACTCCATTTTATCTGATGTTCTTTGAGGCTGTCTTCTTTGTTACAGAACAAAGAGATGAGGAGTCACTGTCAGGCAGTTTGTCAGAGACATGAAGGGCACTACCCAGGAGGCCCTGAAAGCATTCATTCCCTTCTTTTGTTTATACTAGAATATTGTGACCTATAGACAGATAGTTCTGGTTGATTGCCATGAATGTTATGGGAGAAAGATTCTGGAATGGTCAATGTATATAAAGATACAATACTTAAGAGTCTGTAGGGAGCCCTCAAAAAATGAAAGAGGAGCATAAAAGAAGGGGCGAAAAAAGGAAATGGGTTGGGAAATGGGCATGCTGTCTCCATAATCCCATCTCACTGACTGTTGTTCTAGTTGACCTGGTAGAATACACAAGAGATGTTGGTTGGTATAAAGAACTTTAATAACTGTTATGCATCTTTTATTTGATAGTTAACTCAAGATTTCCCTCAAGGAAAGGACTACTTAATAGTGAATGTCCAGGCCATGACTATCATGGTAGGCATTTGTCTGTAGGACCACATGGTGACTGAGGTGGCTTAAACCACAGGGAAGAAAAATGAAGTGAAACCCATGATATAATTTAATAAAAATGGTCAAGGAAAAGAGAAAATACTACTGAAGATGAACTGTATATTTTTAATGCTTTCCAATTATACAAACAGAATACTATAAAACTAACTCTTCAATTTATTTACGGCATCCAGGATCAAAAAATTTAAAAAAAAGCTAGGCATATAGTAATGTGTGATCTGTAGAAACAGAGGATAAGAAAGATGCCAACTAGGTTTCTTTCGAAAATTCAATCAAAACAAATTTTAAGGGAAGTTCCTTAAAAGCATTACATTGTTTAATTCCTATACACAATACATTGCAGTTGGCTGTTATAATTAAGTCTCTTCAATACAAGTTTTCATGAATGCATATCATTTTTTTATTATTTAAATGCATAACATTTTCTCTCGAGGTAATATTTTAAGTAGATAAACTTATAATTTTAAAATTAGTCTTTAGCCAGGCGTGGTGGCTCACACCTATAATCTCAGCACTTTTGGGAGGCCAAGGCAAGAGGACCATTTGAGTCCAGAAGTTCGAAACCAGCCTGGGCAACAAAGTGAGACTTTGTCTCTACAAAAACTCAAAAAATGAGGGGGAAGAATCGCTTGAGCCCAGGAGGTCGAGGCTGCAATAAGGCATGATTGCACCACTGCACTCCCGCCTGGGTGACAAAATGAGACCCTGACTCAATAAATAAATAAAATAAAACAAAAATAAAAATAAAATTAGTCTTCAGTAGCTCTAAAGATTTAGTCTTAAAATTTCTCTGCCACTTAATCGCTATTTAAGAAAAGCAAGGCTCTTCTAACTTCTCTATTTTACCTAACCTAATGATTCTAAAACTTTCTGGGATCATGCATCACCCTGATGATCTAATTAATATGATACAGATATGCATTGTACTACAGGGTGTAGCTATTTAAATTTAAAATACTTAAAATCAAATACAACTAAAAATAAGTTCCTCAGTTATGCTAGTCACATTTCAAGTGCTCAACAGCCATATGTGGCTAGTAGCTACCGTAAGAGACAGCATAGAAACAGAGTATTTCCGTCATAGTGGTGCAGAATAGATTCTATCCCCTGGGGAAGAAAATGCAAACGTGTATAACATGAGAAGGATTAGGATATGCTTAAACCTAGGACTTCCAGATTAAACCCTCCCCTTAACTTAAAAAAGGTTCTTTCTTCTATGCATTATTTTTCTCAGATTATATTTGATCCAATTTGTATTTTCCCATGAGGTATATTAAGAAAAATGTTTGAAATTCACCATACTTACTTGATCCTTATGAGCTGTGAATTTTCCTCATCCTATTATCTTACCCTAAGATCTGAATGGCAATCTTTAAGACAACATCTAGGAAAAAAATTTCTAAGATTTTTTTAAGACACTTTGGCCTAGGTTTCTTGAAGATTTAAAAATCTTACTTATGAAACACCTACAATAAAAGATATGGTGTCTCTTCCTTTCAGATTCTATGTAAACCATGTGGAAGCAATATGAACTTTCTAATTCTACTTAAATAAAATATATGAATTATAATTACTCCTTCAAAGTATTTGTCTTCAGGCTGAAGTACATTATTTTCAAACCAATATTGGTTCAAATTGATGAAAAGGGAAAATATAACTGCTTATGTAATTTCTTTAACATTTTTATTTTGCATATTCCTGTATTTGAGGATACAAAAAATATATTTCCAAGAAACATTACTTTTTAAGATTAAAAAGATTAATAAATTTTTTCTACAAATGTGTAAAAAGTTACCCTGTAAAAGAAAATTACAATAAAAGCCATATAATTTGATTGCCAGGAAATGTGTAAATTAATGAATTAAGCTAATATTGATATTGATAATACAGTAAGTTGAAACAGGTATATTTGCAGTAAGTGTTGGTCTTTAAAGGAAACATGTCCAAATTAGGCTGTCAAAGGACACATCCACTAAATTTTTCCTGTTAATTAGTTTAGGAGTATCTATAATTCCCTCAGAGCAAAATGGAAGGAAGAAAAATAGATCTTTGAAGATCTAGTATTTTTGTGAAATGTTTTCTTTGGGTAAATATAAAATATACTTTTCGATATGGTTAAAGAACAATTTTTTAAACTATGTAAGTCCCTTTTGATATAAAAAAATTTGGAAGATACAAGTAATATATAAACAATAACATGAAAACCACCCTTAATGAAGGGTGGAATTACCCAAGAGCAACATTAATACCCAGAAATGTTAATATTTTGCTGTTTTCTTCTTCAGTTTTTTTCTCTACGCATGCACATAGATGTAATTTAAAAATTATTTTAGGTATGGGAAAATATGCATATATAAATAGTATACATAATATAGTTTAAAAAAAGAACAAGTACTAAGGTTAACTCACCTCTTTCTTTAAGATTTCGAAATAGCTTTGATGAGCCTTTCCAAACTGGTGGTGTTTCTGCGAGCATTTGATTTAATTCCTATGACAGAAGTTATTATACTACTGATGAATTGGTAAACCACTTACTAATAAAATAGATCAAAAACATGTTTAAATGTCCATGCAAAATTCTCCACTTAAAAGATCTGAAACATGGCATTATTTATCCTATGTTATGCCTGTGGTTCATTCAAGCACACAACCCAGTATTTATTTGCCCACAGTTCAAACATAAAATAAATGATGAAGAGGCTACATTAAATTTAATTACAGCTACCTAAAATTTCACATAAGTTGAATAACGGGAGGTTATACATAAGACAACCAAATCAAGATAAAACAGTGAGTTTAAGTTCTGGAGCCAGTTATAAAGGGATCGTTTTAGGAAAACCATGGAAAAACATGGCTTTCCATATCAAGGTCGGAGATGGTCACATCACCCGGCTTCACGTAATGTCTCTTCTTTGTAACACATTTGGATTTAGAGAGCTTTGAGTAGAGGAAGTAAATGAACAAATAATTATGTTAGAAAGGAATGAAGAGTATTTTAACGGTTAGTGACTTAGAGAATGATAACATTGGATGAAGCAGAAAGACAAGGGTACTGAGTTATTGTGGTCACTGTTTCAATTTGTTTCTAATTTTAACTTAAATATTAAAGAACATAGACTTCAACTGCTGCTTAGCTTTTTCTTTTTTAAAAAAGTCAAACTACCACTGCTGCTCGGAAACTATTGGAGAATGTAGACATTTGAATCATTACCCATATGCTAAATCAATTTTGAATTTATTGTGTATAGTCTGTTAAAAACAACTAAGTAAAAACTATAATTTGATTAATTGTGAAGAAAAATGATTAAAAGATTTGGTGAGATAACTTGAAATAATTTGAAACAACAAAGTTAGTCTGCAACACATTAGACAAACACAGAACACACTTCTATTTTCAGATCTGATACCCACTCCTCAGAGCATGTGGCTCCCCAATAGTTTGAGCATCCCCTGAGAGCTTGTGCGAAACGCAGAATCTCAGTGCCCATCCCAGACCTACTGAACCACAACCTGCATTTTTAACAATATCTTCTAATTTTTACACACATTCAAGTTTGAAAGGCATTTCAGACAAACCATTTCTGATGCAGCTGTACCTAAAAATGCTTTCTGACATTTATAAATCATTTTTGTTTAACTGCAAAGCTGAGCTAGCAGGAAGAAAAATTCTTGGTATGTCAAAGGCAGGAACCGCATTTTTAGGGGATTTATGGACACCTTGAAGCCCATATGTGGATTCTTGTGTTTGTTTTTTTCATGCTTCTGTATCTGCACTGCAGGTAAAAGATGCCAGCAGATAATCAGTGCATCTGACTATAGAATAGCAATGGCACAGAATAATTCAGGTCCGAATTGTAATGAGAAACTGGGATATTTATTGTTTAGACAACAGTAAACTCAAATATTTTTGTTAGACTGAGAGATTAAATAAAACATTCTGGGCTGGACTCAGTGGCTCAGGCCTATAATCTCAGCACTTCGGGAGGCTGAGGTGGGTAGATCCCTTGAATCCAAGAGTTTGAGACCAGCCTGGGCAACATGGCAAAACCCCATCTCACAAACAAACAAACAGACAAACAATTAGCTGGGCACGGTGGCGTTCATCTATAGTCCCAGCTTACTCAGGAGGCTGAGGTGGAAAAATCACTTGAGCCCAGGAAGTTGAGGCTATAGTGAGCCATGATCACACCACTGCACTCCAGCCTAGGCAAACAGAGTGAGACCTGTCTCAAAAAAATATAAAAAAACTTAAAAAACAACATTCTGAATAAATTTTACGTAGCTTAATTTATACCATCTCTATTGTAACTGTATAAATATTAACTAATCTTTCTCCATTTTAACTGTTTCCATGTCTTCCAACCTCATCTGTTCTAACTTAAACTCAGCTACAGTGTTAAGACTGAAAAATCAAAGCTACCTTTTATTGGGTGCCCTCTATGGGTTTGGCAATAGGCTCGTATAATAACTTCATTCTAAAAACAATCCTCATTATGCATATTTTACTGAGACTTAAAGTGGATAAGTAACACCCAAGGTCACAGAACTAATAAATGACAGAGCCCAGATCCTTACTGACACCAAGTAGCTTATTTTAGTAATAATCTAGTTTCTCCTGGTCTAAATCACCCAATCAACACCATTCATCTTGACTTCTCTGTTAACTTTAAGGACTTCTAAAATTTATTAAAATTTTTATATTTCCACCCATGTCAGGAATCTCTCTCCCTACTCCCAACTCCCAGCTTGGTTTTGTATGTAGCAGTGCTATATTATAAAGAATTTGGCCTTTGTCCCTGGGTCCTGGGAAGCAGACTCTAAATCCTTGGTTCATACCTGAGTTTATGCTAAGGAGATGACTCAGGAGGGGAACTGCTTACCAGAAAGAATAACTGTGATTACAGAGTTGGGGCTTTAGCGAGCTTGACCTCTGGGGAGAAGAGAGAGGCTGAAGATTAAGTTCAATCACACGGCCAATAATTCAATCATGCCTATGTAATGAAACCCTAATACAAATTCTAAGCACTAAGCTCAGAGGAGCTTTCTGGTTGTTGAACACGCTGCTGTGCTAGGAGGGTGACACACCCCAACTCCATGTTCTCAAAGAAGGCATAGAAGCTCTGTGTTCAGGACCTTCCCAGACCTTGCCCTCTCTCTTCATCTGGCTGGTCTTACTCTGTATTCTATCTAATAAAACCATAACCATAGGTACTGCATTTTCTGAGTTCTATGATTCATTCTAGCAAATCATTAAACCTGAGGGGAGCTGTGGCAACCTCCTAGACTTGTAGACAGTAAGGTCAGAGTGTGGGTAGCCTGGAGCCCCCAAACTTGCAACAAGCATCTGAAATGAGGGCAGTCTTGTTAGGCACCATGCTTAAACTCGGAGCGGTTAGTGTCAGAATTAAATTGTAGGTAGAAAATAAATATTTGCTGAATTAAAGTCAGTCTCCTAGAATTATAGTTGCCTTTTAAAGGAGTTACACAATTTTCTTAAACAAGTACTATTAAAAAAATCATACAGTTAGTAGATATATATTATAGAAAAATGAGTAAGTACAGAAAATAAAAACTAATTGTAATCCAGGGATGACAAACTTAAGTTTTAAACCAAAGTTAATTGTCTCTAGGGGTGGCAAGTTAAACACACACACACACACACACACACACACGTTTTAACATCATTTTAGTCTGATTCTCTAGCTAGGCATATTTCTATAGTATTTTTGTTGTTGCTGCAAATATTAAATCATTCTCTACATACTGTTTTATAATTTACCCTTTACATTTAATATATTATCATGAGCATATTTTCCTGTCAAATATTCTTCATTTTCATTTTAATGGCTACACAGCAGTTGTCTATAGTAGCAGTTCTGAAAGGCAACTCTTCACATTCTTAAAAATATTATGGACCCAAAAGAGATATTGTCTATATGGGTTATATCTATCAATATTTAATTTATTTGAAAATAAAAACAAATTTTTAAAACACAATAATACACAAACACACATTCCATTAGTTGGAAGAGCAATGGCATCATTACCAAACAGCCTCTAGAAAACTCCACCATACAGGCCGGGCACGGCAGCTCACACCTGTAATCCCAGCACTTTGGGAGGCCGAGGCGGGCGGATCACGAGGTCAGGAGATGGAGACCACGGTGAAACCCCATCTCTACTAAAAATAAATTAAAAAAAAAAAAAAAAAGAAAAAGAAAAAGGAAAAGAAAACTCCACCATACACTCATGAGAGAATGACAGTGAATAAAACAAGTATCTTCTCAGTACTATGATGAAAATAGTTTTGACTTCATGGACCTTTGAAAAGGTATTTGCACTTTAAATGACTGTCAGTTAATATTATTTTGCAACTTGCTCTTTTACTCAACCTTGTTTTCTAGTTCTACTCATGTTAAAACACATAGCTGTAATGTATTTATTCATTTTAACTCTGTAATTCTACACTTATCCTGCCTGGGTTTCTCTATTTCACAAATTTTTCATTCACCTGCCTGATGATTGACATATTGTTCCCAAATTTTTGCTATTACAATTGATATTCAGGAAACACATATAGCAGCAGTCCCCAACCTTTTTGGCACCAGGGACTGGTTTCTTGAAGATAATTTTTCCACAGACCAGGAGGGAGGAAGAGGAAGTGTTCTGGGGATGATTCAAGTGCATTACATTTATTGTGCACTCTATTTCTATTATTATTACAATGTAACATATAATGAAATAATTATACATCTCATCATCATGTACAATCAGTGGGAGTCCTGAGCTTGTTTTCTTGCAACTAGATGGTCCCATCTGGGGGTGATGGGAGACAGTGACAGATCATCAGGCATTAGATTCTCATAAGAAGCACGCAACTTGGACCCCTCACATGCCAGTTCACAATAGGGTTTGGGCTTCTATGAGAATCTAATGCTGCCACTGATCTAACAGGAGGCACAGCTCAGGCAGTAATGTGAGCAATGAGTGATGGGGAGTGGCTGTAAATACAGACGAAGCTTCACGGGAAGGCGGCGATCTGATATATAGGATTTCTGTGGCAAATCTGAAAACATTTCTTTAGTATGCATTTCTAGAAGAGGGATTTCTCATATGCATTTTCAACATTATTAGGTATTGCCAAATTTCACTCAAAAGTAAATATACCCCAGCCTGGGTGACAGAGCAAAACCCTGTCTCTACTAAAAATACAAAAATTAGCTGGGCATGGTGGTGTGTGCCTGTGGTCCCAGCTACTCAGGAGGCTGAGGTGGGGGGGATCACTTGAGCCTAGGAGGCAGAAGTTGGAGTGAGCCAAGATCGTGCCACTGCACTCCAGCCTGGGTGACAGGGAGAGACTCTACCTCAAAAAAAATTAAAAAGTAAATATACCAGTTTATATTCTCACCTGGTTCCTTCTTATTCTCCCTGCTAATTATCGGTATTGTCAGATTTCTGGAAGCTAACAATCTGGTGGGTGTGAAATAGTATCATATCATTGGTTTAATTTGCATACCCTAAGTTACTAGTAAGGTTGACCTCCTTTACATATATTCAGTGGCCATTGTAGGTACGTTTGTCTATTTTTTTCTTATTAAGCCAATTACCTTTTTTACAAAGATAAAAAAAGGGGTTCTACATGACTGCAAGACACTTACCCTCTTCTGTTAATATGCTGCACGCATATCCTCCCATCCATCATACATCTTTTAACATTGTTTACACTGTCTTTTGATGCTAAACTTTCAAATATTTAATTTAGTAAACATTGCCAGTAATTTTGAGTTTTGCTTTGTGTCTTATCTAAAAAAAAAAGAACTCTCATGCCTCTCATTTTTGCTTTTAATCTTAGAGAATTTTTGTCACAAATAAGAACTTAATCCATCTGAAATTAGTTTTTGTATATGGTAGTAAATCTGAGGCCTAATTTGCCCCCTCCGTGGAAAAGTTATTATTCAAACATCTATGATTGAGAGGTCAATCTTTCTGCCAGTGATTTACAGATCTACCTATATATACCTGGATCTGTTTCTGGATTCTATATTCTATTACCTTGATCTAGTTTTTAAAAATATCTTTGCAATGACGTAATACTACTTTATTTATTATAGCTCTATTTCTAATCTTAATATGTGATAAACCCCATTATTCTCATCTCAGTGTTTTTTTTTTTTTTCCTCTTTCCTTTTCAGAATTGTTCTAAATATTTTGGGGCCCTTACTCATCCAGATTAATTTTAAAAGTTAATTTCGGATCAATTTGGTTGGGATTTTAATCGGAGTTACATTGAATTTATAGATAGATTTGGAGGATCATTATCATAAGGAAATGGCTTATTACCAGTATGAACATGATACAGTTCTCCATTTATGTGTATTTTTAAAAACATAATTTAATAATGTTTTGTACATCTTCTGTTAGGTATTGCTTTTAAGTACCTAATAGTTCTTGTTTCTATTATGAAATGCATTTTATTCAATATAGTTTCTAATTGCTCTTGCTGGTGTGGAGCATCTTATTAACTTTGGTTTATTGCTGTTATATCCAGTAGCAATCTTGCTAAACTTTTATTAAATTTAAACAAATCTAAAATTTATGTATTTTTACCTTTTTCTTCCAATCACATTCTATTCTATGCCTCTATTCTAATCCTTAGAGCCTCTTCTTTTTTTCATACTACATATTATGGCCTCAATTGTGCCCCTCTCCCCCATTCATATGTTGAAGTCCTAAGCCCCAGGACCTCAGAATCTGCCTGTTTTGCAGAGACGACCTTTCTTTAAAGAGGTAATTAGGTTATTATATAAGGTCATCAGGACGAGCCCTAATCCAATATGACTGACGTCCTTATAAGAAGAGATTAGGACACAGACATGCCCAGAGGAAAGACCATGTGGAGACAGAGGAAGAAGACGGCCACCTAAAAGCCAAGGAGAGAGGCCTCAGAAGAAACTACCTGCTGACACCTGGATCTCAGACTTCATGCCCCCAGAACCGTGAGAAAATAAATGTCTGGTGTTAAACCCACTCAATCTGTGATATTTTGTCATACCAGCCCTAGTATACTATACTAGCCCAGACTTCCAGTAAAATGCTATGGAACAGTTGTGACAGCAGGCATATTTGCATTGTACAGTAGTTCCCCCTTATTTGTGGCTTAGCTTTCTACAGTTTCTGTGACCCTCAGTCAACTACAGTCCAAAAACATTAAATAGAAAGTTCCAAAAATAAACAATTCATAAGTTTTAAGTTGTGCACTGTTCTGTGTAGCATGATGAAATCTCACACTGTCCAGCTCTGTCCTATCCAGGATGTGAATCATTCCTTTACCCAGTATATCCATGCTGTATATGCTACCCACCTGTTAGGCAGTTAGTAGTTCTCTCGTCTACCAAATTGAAAAAACATAGTATATATAGGGTTCAGTACTTTCCAAATTTTCAGCATTCATTACCAGGGGTCTTAGAGCGTATTACCCACTGATAAACGGGGACTAATATACCTAACTTTAAAGACAATGTCTCTCAAGTTTCACAAATGACCATGACATTTGCTATAGGTTTTTGGAGGATTCCCTTTAACTAGTTGAGGACGTTCCCTAGATTCTTTTTTTTTTAAAAATAAAATCATATCTATAAAAGTATAAAAGGAATATATATGCCATTTAAAGTTAAGAAATAGTTAACTTAAAAAATAGAAAATTAGCAGTACTTTAGAAGCCTCTTTGAGCCCATCACTGATGATATTCCCTGCTATCATCCTGAAGATGAATACTTTCTTGAATTTAATGTTAATTATTCCTTTGTTTTCCCACGTATGAATGTATCCTAAATAATATGATTTCATTTTCCCAGTTTTGGAATTTATACAAATAGAATTATACTTTGTATTTTTGAACTGCTTATTTTGTTTACCATTATGTTTCTGAGACTTATTTAGTTAAAGCACTGTTATAATTCATTTGTTTTCACTATTGTGTAGTATACTATATGAATATATCGACATTTATTTATGGTATAGTATTGATAAAGTTTTGGGGCCATCATATATGATCTATAAACATTCTTGTGAACCTCTCCTGCATATAAGCAAGAATTTCCCTAGGTATATACACTGGTATATACTAGATACTAGTGTATTTAGTATAGAAATTACTAGATCACAGAGTCTATTCAAGCTCAACTTTACAAGGTACATGTGCATGCACTATTGCAGAGTTTAAATGCAGGCATGCATTTACTAGGTATAGGGTAGGCATATCTTCAATTTTAGTAGATAATGCCAAATTGTTTTCCAAAGTGAGTATACCAACACATGAGATTTACCAGTAATCTACATTTTCACCAACCCTTAGAAACGTCCACCTTTTTATTTTCTGACAATCTGGAGGATAAAAAAAGGAACTCTGATGTGATTCGATTTGCAAAAAAATCATAAAATATATAAAAATACATAATATATTTTATGAAATATATTTTAATTACATATATATATATGCATGCACATATAAAATTTGTGTATATCTACCAAGAGCTTTAACTCACCTGTTTGGAAAGTGACTTCCAAGTTTTGGCAACTAAAATAAACAAATGTAAGATAATTAGATAATAAATACTTCATGGAATATATATCCATATTTGCTAACCATCTACAACCATAACTCATAACCAAACTTTTACGTCCAAAAGGCAAAGTTTTCTTTTAACCTCAAAATTGATCCAAATTTTGGATCAATTTGTGATATGATCTTATATAAGTTATCTATTTGTTTTATACACTATGCACTGTTTATAGTAAGTATCAGTGATATAGGAAACATTTCTCCACAGCCGTATCATCTTAATTTGGGCTTTCTGGACTAATAAAGTAAGCTAACTTTCTCCACGTTAAACATCTTGTGGGCTTAAAAGTACAAATAATGATACTTATAAAATAAACTAGAATATAAAATAACACTAACATAGATAAAACTATAATTTTAAGGTATTACTTGTGATCTTTGCTATACTAGTGTTCCATGACATAATTCACAGGTCAGGTCTCTCTAGGATGAAGAAGGATTGGGGAAAGAAAAAAAGAAAGGAAAGGGAGGCTAGGTAAAGTGATGGGGAAACTTGTCCTGTTTCATTATTCTTCCCTACAATTATTCAAGAAGCATCACTGGAGTAAGAGTGTTACAGCTGAATAAAATGTCAGGGATCACTTTCTTTTTGTGATTCCTCCTCACACCCCCAAAGATCTCAAACGCTGTAAAACTTAAAATGTGGAGACAAATGTATAGTCAGTATTGCTATTTCCTTTGCTCACATTTGAACACTATAAATATTTAATGCCTGCCTAAGAATTAGCACCAGGTTTACATGTGATTAAGCCCTGTAATATAGCTGTATTAGGAAACTGGTAAATATTATTTCAGCTACATTACAATAATGCCAACCAACATCTTTTTCTACCTGGCAATGGGGCTATTTCTGTATAATTAACAATATATCAAATTTAAAATTACAAAAAAAGCAATTTTTGTTGTGTAATTTTTTCTTTATTAGGCAACAAAACAATTCAATTTAAAATCAAAAGAGAAGAAATATGTTTCTAATGATAGATTTCTTCTTTATGTAGCAAAAACATCCTTCCTCTACCCAAGATAGTTGATACAAATGTGTAATCAAGTGATTCAAATCACAGGTGTACAAATTAGAATTTAGCATGGAAACTTAACTATGATACTAGGGCAAAGACACTTCCCTTTTAACAATTAACAGAACAATACAAATAATATTTATTATTCTGTTGCTCTTAAAATATAGCAGTAGGAAAAGAAGAAAAATAAACGGTAGAAATGTACATGCACATGCTCTTATGCAATGCTCAGAAAGTATTTATCGAAAGAGGAAGTTAGACGTACTCTTGAGTTTTGCAGGGTTTATGAGATTTCCATGGTAAATTATTCACAAAAGACATATTCATTCTGTTGGAAATGTCACCATGTTCAATACTATTAGCTTTTTAAATAAAGACTAAAGAGCCATTAAGATTGTTCTTCAAAGGATTTTCTGAATTCCTTATTTCATATGAAGTTACTGCATACATAAATATAACTGAGGTGAAGAAGGACTTCAATTCTAGTGGAAATATTATTTCTTAAGCTGTAGGTTGATGTTCATTATATTTTTAATACGTTTTTGTATGTCTGAAAAATTTAATATATTTTTTAAAATCTAAATTAAAATAATTCTTGATACTATGTTGGAAAATAATTACTGATTTTAGTTCTAGAAAAGAAAGTCACCATTTAGGTTCTATTTAAGTATGCAAAATAAGATTATAATGCAAAATCATAATCAACAATCAGATATCTCAACATTTATTTGATCTACAATTTTTAAGCAAATATTTACACAGCATACCATTTTTCCCTGTTGAACGTCATCATAAAACGGTGTCAAAGACTTTCAAAAATCATGACTATGATTTTAAACAGGGAAAAAATGGTATGCCGTGTAAATATTTGCTTAAAAATTATCACAGCTATGGGCTGGGCGTGGTGGCTCACCTGAGGTCAGGAGTTTGAGACCAGCCTGGCCAACATGGCGAAACCATGGTGAAACTCCAGCTCTACAAAAATACAAAAATTAGCTGGGCATGATAGCAGCTGCCCATAAACCCAGCTACTCAGGAGGCTGAGGCAGGAGAATCACCTGAACCCAGGAAGCGGAGGTTGCAGTGAGCTGAGATCACCCCATTGCGGTCCAGCCTAGCTGACAGAGCGAGTCTCCTCTTGGGGAAAAAAAAAAAAAAAAAATCATGGCTATGAATTCTGATGACGATGATGATGACATATCAATATTAAATGTTTACTGTGTGCCAAGTACTATACTAACCATAATTAATTCATTCAATCTTCAAGAAAAACTTCATGAGGCTGTTATTTTTATAAATGAGGAAACAGAAGATTAAATAACCAAGTTTTCAAAGCCAGTAAGTGCCAAGGTTTAAACACAAGTCAAATTTCATTATGCTACAGTTTTAACATATCTGATTTAATACTCAGTACATGAAACATTGTTCTATTCTTTTCCTTTTCTAAAACTCCAAACTTTCAAAACAGGATTTATGAATATCTTGATCTTTTGTGATTGTTCTTAATTATGTTTGAAAAGTGCTGGTTAGAAATTAACTGAAGTTGTGGTTGTAAAATATCCTGTATAACTTTTTTATAATAGAAACCAGTTTTTTACTCTTAAGTTATGGTTTTAAAATACCTATGAGAAGAATCACCACAAAAGTTATTTCCAAAAAGCAAAATCCAACAGTGTGCTTCCAGTGAATGTATGCTGAAGAAAAAAATTCTAGAAAATAATGACGTAAAATTTTTCAAAATATGAAACTGTGGCCAGGCACAGTAGCTCATGCCTGTAATCCCAGCACTTTGGGAGGCTGAGGCAGGTGGACTGTTTGAGCCCAGGAGTTCAAGCCAAGCCTGGGAAACATAGCAAAACCTTCTCTCTACAAAAAAATTTAAAAAATTAGCTGGTGGCATGATGGCATGTGCCTGTAGTCCCAGCCACTTGGGAGGCTGAGGTGGGAGGATCACTTGAGCCTTGGAGGTTGAGGTTGTAGTGAGTTGTGATCACGTCACTGCACTCCAGCCCAGGGGACAGGACAAGACCCTGCCTCAAAAAAAAAAAAAAAAAAAAAAAAAGTATATATATAGATTATTAACTATCACTTAAAGAATAGCTTTCAAATATGTTTGAAAAAATTATAGAATCTGATATAAAATACCATTTAGCATCTAAGAAATTCCTTCCTTCAAGAAATATTTATTGTGTACCTATCATGTGCCAGGTAACCATATTCTACCTTGGAGTTGGTTCTGTATCTTACGTCGTTTTATAATATTGTAAGTTTCCTGAGTGCACAGACTTTGTATCCCCCTTAGCATACAGAAAAGAACCTTAATACAGAAGTAGACATATAAATATTCCATACATTTTTATTTAATTGATTTGGTACAACATGGATTCTTTATATTTATTAGCAAATTAGTATTAAATCTATACTAACTCACAAATAAAGAATCTACATTGTACCAAATGGATTAAATAAAAAGGATATAACATTTATCATAGCCTTAAAATTCCTAAATAAAAAAAAAAGAACTCTACTTAATTTTTCACCTTTCCTATCACTATATGGCCCTACATATTCCCAAAGTGGCTACTACGACTATACCATATACTGTCTTGATTTCATGTTTTTGCTTATGTAGTTTACATTTCTTTAAACGCTACTCTCATAGTTTCTGGTTAAAATCTTTTTTTTTTTTAATTTAAAATCTTGCATAATCAAAAGTGTCTACTTCAAATTCCATTACAGCTACCTTTCAGTTCCTTTCTCTTTTGCAACCAAATATTATAAGAGAGTCCTTTACACTCATCGTCTTCATTTCTTCATCTGCTACTCACTCCTGCAATTGCCCTAATGACTCCACAGAAACATCATTTTAAAAAACCATCAATAACCTTCATGTTTTTAAATCTAGTGGACATTTTCCTGTTCTCATCTAACTTGAATTCTCAGTAACACTGCACTCAATTGGCAATTCTGGCTATTTTACTTGGCTTCCATGACTACACACCCTTACGATTTTCTTCCTATGTCTCTGGCCACTCCTATGTCCCCTTTCCTCATCCTTTCAAAGCCTTTGTCCATTCATCTTTTAAAGAGCAGAAATTCCTCAAGGCCTGGTCTTTGGTTATCTATATTCTCATCTTATACGGCTTCCCTAGGCAATTTCATTCATACACATTGTATGAATTAGCAATAATGCAAAGATGAATCCTAAATATATACCTGAATCTCTTCCTTGATATCCAGTGGAAATAATCCAAAGAATCAAAAATTCATTAAAAGTTACTATGTCAAGTAGCCAATTTGTCAAATTATTGAGGATTTATTTTAAGGTTCATTTTTGTCATATTGCTGACTCTGGAGGAAAAAATGGCTATAATTGTTCTAGTCTAAGTTAAAGTATTTGTGTGATAGTTTAAAGCAGATATGGGTTGAACAACTGATTATTTGTAATACTGATTTTTAGTGAGTGATCTTACAGTGAACTGAAATGAATTATTTAAAAAAAAAATCCAACTGTAACCTTTTGCATATCCAGGGTATCTCAAATAGATCATGACCAAAATTGAAATTGTGATTTTTCTCCTCAAACCTGGTCCCTACTGCCATCCATCCAGGTAAGCCAGCCAGAAACCCTCAGTTCTCATTACTCTTTTACCACCATCTATAGAGACTTTTGAAGCCTCAACTATCACCAGCCAATTGTGATACAGTATCAAAGGAGAGTATCTATAATTATCTAAAAAGGCAATTAAAATACTCCTTTTTTTACTGTCTATATCTGTGAGGTAGATTTTCTTCACATATTTCATGGAAAACAACATATTGTAACAGATCAAATAAAAAAGCACACATGAGAATACAGCTGTCTTCTGTTAAGTTAGATATTAAGAGATTTGCAAGAATGTACATACTTCCAAAAAGTTTGAGAACCATTATTCTAATGTATGAAAAGGTGAGAGACAATTAAACTATTAATATATGTACACTGCAGGAGCTATGACAAATGCAGAAGAGATACAGGTAGAATTCTTGCCCAGGGCTAACCTCAAAGCCAGTCCTCTGAACTACTCTGTTCAGGTCTGATATAAGAATGAATAGGCAGAATACGAGTCTTTTATAAAGAGTATCAAAAGTAAGGTGGTGTTAAGCTGAGAAAGATGGAGCAATTTAAAGTTTCTGAAAAGACAAGAGATGTGAGTAAGAGTCTGTAACAAATATCAGTCTGTAATACTGAATAGCACAATATCATGTGAAATACCACATTACTCAGTTCTTCTAAAAATCTTATACTGTTCCATACATTCACAAGCTAGAGATAAAAAAATTATACAATTATTAAGATAATTTCAAAAATATACTTACCTTTGGGCTCATCTGTTGTAACAGCCAAAATAAAATCATATGGAGTCATGAATAACTGCCCTTCACATTCTATAGAAGCAAATAAACGAAATCGCCTCTCCCGAGATGTGGCATAGAGGTCTAAGTCTTCAATGTCTGTTCCGCCAATAGCAACCTAAAGTTAAGAAAGCAAATACATTTCGATCATGTGAAGTAATACCTCCCTCTAGAAGATACTTTTAATTATGTTGAAAGTGAATAAACAGAGTAAATGAGGAAGTGTGAAAGTATTTTCTGAAAAACGTTAATCACTTTATAAATAAATTATTCACATAAATAAAATAAATTAATATTCGAAAGATTCTACAAAAAATATCATTAAGAGCTTAAGGATTTTAAACTGGCACTTTGGAGAAATGATTTGTGATTTTTTTTTTTGGTTTATTTCTTAAGCTTCAGTCTTGGAGAATATCAAATTATGGAGCCAGTGGTACTTTTAGAAGGAACACCAGTGCTTGCTGAATGCCTACTATGCACTCTTATAGGGTAATGTATTTAATTACAAGTCTATTCACTAACATCCGTTAATTTTCTAAAAGAATAAAGTAAAATCCCAATAGGCTACTTATAACTACCACTAAGGAAACCATTTAGTGGTAATACTTAGATTAGAAGTGAAATTGCTAATTCTAGATCACTACAATATAGTGGCCATCATTGGTCTGAATTTTACCTAGAACTACAGTTGGCTGAAAATTAATAGAATTAGAAAGTGTGTGTGCATATGGGGTGAGGGGTCTCTTTTCCTTCAAGACCTTTCCTTGTAGATAATTTTTCCATTGTTATTTTCTCTCTGAAGTAACTAGAGCAAATTTTTTTTTTTAATAAAAGGATTTATTTTCCTGATTACAAGAGAAACGCAAAGCTCTTACATGTAATTTAGAAGACAGAATTTAAAAAAATTTGTTAAGTATAATTTTGTTTTCTTTTTGGCAAAAAAGTGGGATTTTACCATACATGCTGTTCAATAACCTGATCTTTTTCACTTATCAATTATCAGGGCCATTTTTCTACATCACTAAATATTCTAGTAGTTACTGTATAAAATTAGAAGACAGAATCTAAAAATTTATAGATAGAATTGTTTTTGCTTTCTTTTGGCAAACAAAATGGGATTATACCATATATATCGTTCAGTAATCTGACCTTTTTACTTACTAAAACTTCGGGGCCATTTTCCTATGTCACTATTCCTGTAGAAGACCATTTTTGTTAACTGTATAATATTCCACAGAAAATGTTTATAGTATAACATCAACAATTCTACATGGTTATTCATGTTGACTTCTAATCTTTTGCTATTACAAAACAATGGTATAATGACCAACCTTGAAAATATTTAGAAATATCCATAACAGTTCTTGATAAATTCTTTTTTTTTTTTTTCAGACAGAGTCTCACTCTGTCACCCAGGCTGGAGTACAGCGGCATGATCTCAGCTCACTGCAATCTCCACCTCCCGGGTTCAAGCGATTCTCCTGCCTAGCCTCCCTTAATCCTTAGGAGTGAAACTGATTAGTCAAAGATGACTTTTTAGTCAAACTGTCTTCATGGAGTTTATAGCAATTTACATGATTATCAGTAACACACAAATTATATTTTCACATATTTCACAAAATTATTTCATATAAGAAAAAACTGTTCAAATATTTAGTACCTTGAGAAGCCATAACAAAAACAATCCAAAGAAACTTTTGGCAAGAATACTACTTTATTTCTAAGTTACACCTTATTAAATGAAAAGCCAGGCAAATGATTAATCTTTTCCATCATTCTGAAGACTAAGACTTCTCAAAACATTACAGTAGTAGTCAAATAAAAACTGAAAAAAAGTTTCACTCCCCACTTTTAACGGCATAAGAAATGGAATTTGTGGTGTCTGTCTTTAAGGAATGAATATCAATCTATACGGAAGGAGAGAATACTGGTTGGAAAGACAAAAGGCACAAACAGAGAAACGGAACGGGTTAAATGCAAGCAAATAGAAGAAAGGCGCCATAGGCTGGGCTTAAAAAGAAGGCTTCAGGAAAAATGATAAATTTTAATGTCAAGAAAAGATATGAACATGTGGGGTTTCTACAGCATATTTGAAAGATGGCCATAATCTTCCTGGGCAGAGGATTCACATTCATGGAGAAGTGTAGTAAAAGGATGGTGAGCTAATGATTTCTGAATGCCAGACTAAAGCCCTAGAGTTTAATTTGACAGTAAACAAATGGTCTTAGGAGATTCTTAAGTGGAGCAATGACTCAAAGAAAATGGTGCTTGAGAAAGATGAAGCAACCTGGTACCAAAGACAAGTTGGCTCAGCAGTATATTGGTAACAGTTGCTCAGGTGTCCACAGGTATTGGAAAATTGTTTTGGCCCTGCCGTGGGTGAGACATGAGATACTGAAGAGCTCACTGGTAAAAATGAGCAATAATCTCCCTGAATGGTCCTCGGGGATCAGACTACCATCTTAGTCACCTTGTATATGCATATCCCAGGGGTTTCTTCTTCCTCTCAAGGTGGGAAACCAATCTTGTCTGTGACTAGAGTTTACTTTTCTGCTTTTTTCTTGCTAGGCCATTTCCCTGGGCCTAGGTGACATCAATCAACCATGATTTATCACCAGTGAATTTCATGGAGGACCACTCAGCCTGGAGCTCCCACTGTTTTTGCACCATGATCTGAATGAAGCATGACTCGGTCTACCATTCTGCACCCCAAGTTTCTGCCTATAACATCTATATTTGATCTGTGACTTCTGTCTCTACCTGGTGCTACTACTGCTCCTGAAATGCCTGTTTTCTCATCAAACTTTCTTTCCTTAAGCATAGTCTATCAATCCCCCAGCTTACCAAACTCTGTTATCTCCTGAAATGCCTGTTTTCTCATCTCTTGCCACTACTGCTCCTGAGATGCCTGTTTTTTCATCAAACTTTCTTTCCTTAAGCATAGTCTAACAATCCCCCAGCTTACCAAACCCGCCTGACCACTGCAGCTGGGAATGTGATCCACCTTCTATGAGCTAATGCTGACAATCCCTCCTCCTCCTTTACCTCTACTAACAATCAACTAACGAAGCCTGTAGTCCTCTCTCTAATTTCACACATCAAAACCACTGCCACCACCTTTGTTCAGGGACTCATTCCTACTTCCCTACAGTTTTATAGTAATGCCCTAACTGTGATTGTTACCTCTAATCCATCCCATGCTGAAGTGAGAGAAAACATGCAGAACTGTAGAAAAGTTTGCATTCTTTAACCACCTAAGCAAGGGTATGAAAAGAAATCTCACCAAGCACAGTTGAAGGTTTTCATTAAAACTCCACTTTACGAATCCACTCCTGTTGTCTTAGCAATAATATTAAGTGGGGCTTTTGACAAGGGTATTAGGTGCATGCCCACATTTCTATTTAGCACCACTTTAAAAGAAGGTCAGTAAGGAGTTTGGAAAGGTTTTGTGCCCCAGGCAAAAAAAAAAAAAAAAAAAAGTTACATCCTAAAAAAAGAATATGTATAAAAGAGATAACCAGAGGCCTGGTGCTTAAAAGGACTTCCCAGTACCACCAACTGGTTGCTTTCTCCATTGTCTCTGCTCAATTTAGTATAATAAAGCACACAGTCTAATAAAACACATTAATACCACTCAGATGAAAAATGGACTGGTTAAATGTAAGTAATGGCCAGGTGTAGTGGCTCATGCCTATAATCCCAGCACTTTGGGAGGCCAAAGCAGGCGGATCACTTGAGGTCAGGAGTTCGAGACCAGCCTGGCCAACATGGTGAAACCCTGTCTCTACTAAAAATACAAAAATTGGCCGGGTGTGGTGGTGCATGTATGCCTGTAATCCCAGCTACTTGGGAGGCTGAGGCAGGAGAATCACTTGAAATCATTTGAAACCCAGGAGGCGGAAGCTGCAGTACGCCAAAATCACACCACTGCACTCCAGCCTAAACAACAGCACAAGACTCTGTCTCAAAGAAAAAAAAAAAAAAAAGCAAACAATTTCCCCATGATAACCCAGTAAATTAGTCTGATCCCAGAACAGTCTACTCATCATCAACTAGGAGAACTCAGCTCATCTGGTTGGAGAATGAGACAGGATGCAGAATGGAACAGGAACTCAATACTTGGGTTGGTTTTTAAGTTCTCTATTCTCTTCTACAAACTTATTTGCCTCTTTCTACTCAAATACTGTACTGTTTTAATGACTATATCTTTTGAATATGTTTTGACATTAAAACAAGACTGTACCTTACTGTCAATCTTTTTAAAAATATATGTGATGACAGATAGGTAATTTTCTATTCAAGGTAAACTTTGAAATCAATGTATCAAATTCTATTGTAAAAATCCTACTAGTATTTCGTTTGAGATGACATTAAATTTTGGGAGAATTGATAGTCTCACAAGATTGATTTTTCCAACCTAGGAACACAGATGTCTATTTAATCAAGTCTTCAACTATGTCTTTTAATAAAGTTTTGTAGTTTTCTTCATATAAATTTTAAATTTTTTTTGGTAGATTCATTCCTAAGCATTTGATAATTTCTGTGTAATTTGAATTGGGAATGGGATCTTTTATTCTATTACACTTTCAATTGGTTATTTTTTGTGTGGGAAGGCTATTAACTTTAGTATATTTGCTTCATATCCAACTATCTTATTAAATTCCTTCACTAAACTTTTTTCTCAGATTTGCTAAGTAGGTGATAGTTGTAGCTTCTCCTTTTCAGCATTTATATCTCATTTTCATTGCCTTAATTGCTAGAGTTGTAGGTCTATAAAAATGATGTTGAATATTATCAGTAATATTAAGCACTCTTGACTTTTTCTATGTTTTGAAGAGAATGCTTCTAATGAATTGCCAATAAAAACAATGTCTGCTGTTAGTTTTGATAATTATCTTCTACCTTTTATCAGGAATTGGTATTCACCTGGTCTCCTTTGTTCTCTGAAAATGAGTTTAGAGTTAGAATGGTCCTTAGAGATCATTTGATCCTCTTGTTTCTTCACCTTTTTATCAGAATAGAAACATAAATATTAGTCCCCAAACAAATATTTAAAATGTGTTGGGTGAGTAGCAGCATAAATAGGAATCCCAAAACAAAAACTCAAACTATATCGGATGAAACTCTATTATTTGCATTCTTTTAAGCCTATATAGTTTCCAAGATGAATATTTAATGTCAACAAATGACTAATGTAAATTCACTGACTCATTCAACAGGTACTTGCTGTGTGCCTATTACATACAAATGAAATATTATAAAATAATTACTCAATTGGAAGATTACCAACATTAACTAAAACTGTTTTAGGACAAAAACAAATAAATAAGTTTGGTTTAATCATGTTCTGCCTACATACACCTAACTACTTTCAAACACTTCAAGAATCCATATGCTTATTTCTCCGGAGTTTATCAATAGACAGTTTACTCAGAGAATGATCTAACGGCATAAGATGAATAATTTATCGTTTGTTACTATGATACAGTTCCGACAAAGCTAAACCTCAGAGTGCATAGGAGACTGGCTTGGAACAGTCCATGAAGTTCTGCTTAGTATACTAGACCTACTGGAACCTTTGAGAAAGAGGCGGCAGCTGGCCAGCAGACCATCAAAGTGTCACAAGGAACTCAGACCTTTCAGAGATTGAGCTTTGCTTCTGAACTTTCCAAAGTTTAAAAAAAAAACCCGAAGTCTCTGAAGTTTTAACATCACAATTATAAACATTCAAGAAAATAAAACAATAATAAAGGCGGAACATGACATTAAACCAGTTTACTAAACCTCTTGTGAGTCTTGCTTGTTTACAAATGACAATGATCTTGTATCACGTTCATGTTCCGGACCTTTTAAAAAACAAATATAGCCATTTCACTGGAGCACAATGAATCTGTGGTTCTCTGATTAGGGGTATATCCTTATATTACTAGGAATAGGTTTCACTGGCTGATCTACTTCATTTTAAATACCTTTTTTGCTTACCTAGATCCAATATATCTTTTAAAGGTTAATTTCTAATTAACCTTTAAAATCCTACTAAAATCAACCGAAACATCTTTCATTACTACGAATTATTTCAGTAAATGGTACTTTTGGCATCACAAATTGCCAACGTGTAAAAACTTGTCGCTAAGTATAATATGTCAAAAGTCCAATAGGGTACTTTCGGAGGCCGAGGCGGGTGGATCACCCGCGGTCAGGAGTTCGAGACCAGCCTGGTGAAACCCCGTCTCTGCTAAAAATACAGAAAAATTAGCCAAGTGTGGTGGTGAGTGCCTGTAATCTCAGCTACTTGGGAAGCTGAGGCAGGAGAATCACTTGAACCTGAGAGGTAGAGGCTGCAGTGAGCTGAGAACACACCATTGCACTCCAGCCTGGGCAACAAAAGCGAAACTCCGTCTCAACACCACCACCACCACCACCACCACCACCAACAACAAAAAAACGAAAAAAAGGTCAACAGGGAAAGCTAACCTTAAAGCCAAGAAAACCTGAATTATATTAATTCATGTGTTAAACCATAAATTGCTAAACTGAACATCATTATCATCAATTCAGTGTTACATACTTTAAAATATGCCTTTCAAAAGTGCTAATGTAGGAGGAGATCATTTGCAAATTGGTAGGGAAGAGACTGAGAGGAGTTATAGAATAAAGCAATTATATAAGAAAAATTCTTAATTTCTACAGATTATAACTTATATTAATTATAACATTAATTATAAGTTATAGCTGATTATCAATGTTAAAAATTTGCTCTAATTAAAAATTCTTAGAGATTAAATATAATTAATACTGTTTGATCCTTGAATTATTGTTTTCATACGAGTTTTGGAACCAATCCTGTTCCAAGTTGGCGGTAACCACATACTCTCAGGCCAGAGATCAGGGTGTTGCCTGTTATGTTCTGGGAACAAGAACTGAGCTGATTTGCTCCCTATCCTTAGAACCAACCCATCCCTGATTTCCCAATGTCTGTACCTGGGTTCCTGTCAACCTGTGCCTGAGACATCTTCCTCCTGCTCCACGGGTTCCCTCTGGAACTGCAGTTCATGCTTACCTACCCACCCCAGTGCTTGGTGTTAGGCTGCTACTTACCAGATCTCCTTAATGCTTCTTTCTAAACTCCGTCTGTTTAGAGCTCTGCCAGTTATCAACACATTCAATGGTTATTTACTGACAGAACTTCATAAAATCAACTAAGCTAATACTAACCAAACTCTAGGCTTAACCTGTTGACAGAAAGAAGAATGAGTCTAATTTCCATCTGAGCTTAGGATAAACTCTGGAAACCGTAATGGTCTCTGCCATGGCCAGCTCTGGGAATATTTTAGATCTACTTCAGTTCCCTGCTTAACTTCGCAATTTCTCTGGCGATGACTCCAATACTTTTCCAGCTATTGCCAAGGAAATGAATCCACGGTGTTCCATATCAAATGGAATATGTGATTCTTTTACTCAGACTCTCAGGAAGGCCACCTTCCAGAAAACTTCTGCTGTGACACCCTCTCTACTGTATAAGCTACTGCTCCACATCGATTCCTAATTAATCACATCCCTTGTGATAGCATACCTTAGACTCTGACCACACAGCTTCCCTGTGAGCCAACACAGTATCTGGATAGATCCTAGTGATTTCCTTTATATATCCCTATTACATCACTTGTACTCCTTTCCTCCATTCACACCAGGTTGCAATTATGTGTTTATGTATTTGTCTCTTCCATTCAATCATGAATTCCTTGAGCCGTAAGTTCTTGCAAGAAAAAGAAAAACATAAATATCACTTGGAAGAGGTTCAAATGAGTAAGACTGCAGGAGAGCACTACACAGAGGACTGCAGGAGCAGGCAGTAAGTGGAGGGAACAAGAAGCCAGACAGGAAAGGTACAGGAGATGCAGCATATGATTCATTTGGCACAATCCTAAACCAACTTCAAGACCCAGACTATGGACCTCAGCCAGGAATAGAGGAGATTACAAAGAGCTTCAAGCAGCAGGCAAATTGACTGAAGCCCACTATTCAAAGAAGAGTAAGTAGATAAGAGGAGCCTCCATTCACGAAGAAGAAATGTAGTCCCTGGGGAACTGACATAAGGTCACTGGGATCTTTTAAGTGACCTTCTAAGGTAGGAATCTGAAACAGGGGATTGGGATAGAAGACGGGCTAAATCACAGGGATCAATCAGTTACATTAATAATGTCAAGCAGCCAATTAGCTATTAATCTAAAGCTCCTTATACTCTGTGGGTCTTAGTGTGTGTGGTGAGGTTGAACCTACAGGCAGGCAGTTAGGTGAACTTTTATACTAGGAGGACTTAAAAGACATGTCTAGCTGACAGTTAATTCACCTTTATCCAAAAACAATCATCTCCCTTCTCAATGATCAAGACCTTCACCAATTAATCCCTTCTCTACTGTATTAGACAGGGTAGGCTAACTTCCTCAAATGTAATGGCTGCAACACAACAGAAGTGTGTGTCTTTCTTTCTCACATAAGAGCCCCGAGAGAACATACTAGGACGGGGGCTGGGAGTGGGATCAAGGAGTTCTGCTTTATACAGTCATTCAGAGACCCAGGCAGATGATGACTCTGTCGTTATCAACCAAGGGAGAGGGAAATAAAGTATGGGAGAAGTTGACGTGAGAAGCTTTTATAGGCCAGGCCTAGAAGTGGTGTAAATCACTTCTGCTCACCTTCAACTGAAGAGAACTTAAGTCACACAGCCACACTTAAGTGCAAGGAAGGATAGAAAATGAAAAAGAGCTGGACATCTATACCCTAACTATTACGGAAAAGGAGAAGAAATTGTGGTCAACAGTTTGCAGTCTCCCTGTCATACCAACTTCAGGTGACAACATCAGGGCCTCATGGAATATAAAGGACTGAAAACATTCAAGTAAGTTTAAGAAAGACGGAGAGACTCACTTCCAAAACAAACCACATCTGTAGAATTAAAAGCCTCATGGGAGGTAACACTTCTAAATCACCTTCATCGTTTCAGGAAACAGTAAACTGCTGTGATTCACTTAGGTTGACAGTTACATACATTTTATCCTCTGCAGACTGTATCTCTTTCCAAATTCTTAGACATAGCATGGGCTTGAAATTTAATGCTATTTGCACTTATACTCTGCCTGGCCTTGTTTTCCAAATTTGGCAAAATGCTTCCGGAACTCCAACCTTTTCTCAAAACACTGCAGTGAGATTAAGAAAACGTTTGGGGCTGGGCATGGTGGCTCATGCTTGTAATCCCAGCACTTTAGGAGGCTGAGGCAGGTGGATCATGAGGTCAGGAGATCGAGACCATCCTGGCCAACATGGTGAAACCCCATCTTTACTAAAAATACAAAAATTAGCCGGGCATGGTGGCGGGGGCCTGTAATCCCAGCTACTTGGGAGGCTGACGCAGGAGAATTGCTTGGACCTGGGAGGCAGAGGTTACAGCGAGCTGAGATCATGCCACTGCACTCCAGCCTGGCGACAGAGCAAGACTCTGTCTCAAAAAAAAAAAAAAAAAAAAAGAAAAAACATTTGGGTCTGGTCCTCAGTTCTTGAATGTTGAGAGATGTTGAATGTAAACAAATGGTTTTTGCTCTGCCTCCACAAACCTACCCACATTATCTAAGGGAGACTGAACAGTAAGTATTATTAGTATGCTACAGTTTAATTTATAAAAACTGACTCAACTACCTATAGGTCTTCACATTTTGCTCTATAATTATACAACTGAATTATTCCTAAACTTGGTGGCAGATTGCTGTACTCAAAGTATCTAACAAAAATAACCAAAAATTCTAAATCTAAAATCTAAGTAACAGAAACAAAATATAAAACTCCCTGCAAATACGTATATGTATATAAACTTCAGTTTTAAATCCTAACAACTTCATTTCTTTCATTCATATAGTAAAATCCATTCTGAAAATAAAATATAATCATCAAACTTCAAAATAATGAAATCATGGCAGGTATGATTTTGTCAAATATTACCTATTAAATGTAATAATATTACAATTTCTTGGCTTCATATGGGAATATTCTAACTAGATATGTGAAACTTTTTATAGTGCTATTCTTCACCAAATAGGAAAATATAGACATTGTAAAGTTCAAGGTAAGGTATCATTGCAGTATTTTTAGATGTGGCAAATTTTGCTGAAATGGAATTTTTTTCTATCAAAAAGACCTTGCAAAGCTCCTGCAGAAAACTGCCCAAGCACAGATCACAGATTTGGCACAAGACTTACCTTATTTATAAGTGTGACGCCACACAGTAGAAACATGAAATCACAGAAATCGAGAGCTAAAAGATAACTGAAATTTGCCATTTCATGTTACTCCTTCTAGGAAATTACACCTTACACCTTCTAGGAAATTATTTTATGGGAATTGCCTGACACCCTTTTCACATTTGCTAAAAACGTTTAGGGAATCTTCTTCTTTCTACCTGTAGAAAGCTCTATTTCTTCTGTTTTATTGAGAAATTGTGAGCTATTTATGAGAATTTACATTAAAATAATAAAAATATACATGATTTCTTCATAAAAATTAAGTAATAATTCTTTTTAG
Organism: Pongo pygmaeus; assembly: GCF_028885625.2. Lineage (NCBI taxonomy): Eukaryota > Metazoa > Chordata > Mammalia > Primates > Hominidae > Pongo > Pongo pygmaeus. The sequence continues at coordinate 17,078,838 of NC_072380.2, read as the reverse complement.
GTAACTGTGTGGATGCTCTAAGTCACGTTGACAGCACTGAGATGAGAAGCTTAAAAAATGACAAAAGTTTCATTTTAAAATTACCTCATCTTTCCAAGAGAAATAAAAATATTGTGTCAATACAATTATCTTCTCTGGAATTTCCAAACTCAGACCTTTGCAACAAGTACTTAGATGTTACTTGTTAAGGTAGTGAGGCTGGGGCCTTCAGGCAACAGAGTACATCATTATCCTTCCTATAAAAACAGAAAACAAAGGTTCACTGCCAAGGCACAGGCTCACGTTACTTCAGGTCAGCAATTCAAAAATTTACTCTGTGGTAAGGTCTAGTTTTCCCAGGGAGGCAAGATTAAATGCCAGATAAAGGATTCACTACTTGACAATTAGAGAAACTTACGCCTACCAGCTGATAATACCCTAAAAGAGGCAATTTAAAACAATTATATCAATTATCTAAACTGCATAATACCTTACTCTGCATAATACCTTACCTTTTAGCAACCATGAAACAGAGAAATGAGAATGAACAATGAAAGAAGAAAAAATTAAAATCATTGTATTCACCAAAATTATTTAGATTACTCGTTTTATTCAAAATTTTAAAAATAAAGAGTGATTTTAAAATGTGTTGATTTTATGTAGGGAATTGAGCACTGGTATTAGGATTTACCTTATGTTGGCAACTGTACCAACAATTTTATAAAACATAAAAGTAAATAATCTTGCAAATTTATATTTCTACACTATATTAGCTGGGCAAGAATCTTATGGACTTGCATGGGATTCTATTCAAGTAGCTAAAAAACATGTTCATGGAAGTATTACATTTGGTTTTCCCAAATGGCTTCAGGCTTACTTAAAGTCATCTTGAAGATAAAAGAGGTAGCATTTTCTTTGCTTGCTGGGTGGTCGAAAGGTTAAACCTCAAATTCCCAGTGTGGGAAAACCCCAAGTACTCTAAGTGAAATGTTTTGATGCTTAGTAAATGTGTCTTTGTGGAAATACACATCTGAAGACAAGCTAATAGTACTTCCCTGGCTGAGATCAAAGTTTTTAAAAGTTGCTAGATAAAGCAACTGACCATTTATAATTTTTAAGGCCTCTAATTGTATAACGATAGTTACCAGACTATGGGAAGGGTGAGTGGGGGTTGGGAAAATGAAGACAGATTGGTTAATGAGTACAAACACAGTTAAGATAGAAGAAATTAAATTCTAGAGTTCAATAGCACAGTAGGGTGACTATAATTAATAACAAAATTCATATATTTCAAAATAGCTAGAAGAGAAGATTTGAAATGTTCTTGACACAAAGAAATGATAAATGTTCAAGGGGATGGATAACCTAAATACCTTGATTTGATCATTACATACTATATGCATGTATCAAAATATCATACATACCTAATAAATACATACAAATATTATGTATCATGTTAAAAAAACAAAAAATTAAGTCTCTACTTGTATTATTATAGTAGCTTACATTATAGGGTTCTTTACAAGTTTATAAAGTACTTTCATATACACCATCTCATTATTTGATTGAAAGATGATATAAATGAAAGTCTTTTTCTCTAGAGGGAGTATAGCATAGTGGTTCAGCGTGTAGACCTCCTCTTTTCCTGCCTATTCAGACTTTGGTTCAGCAATACTGCCCTGGCCCTGCCAACCTATTTTTTCCTCTTCCACTGTATACTTCTCTTCAGCATACACACGTTGCTATTCCTCCCACCTTAGAAAGTGCTCCGTCCCACATCTCTATTTAGCCACCTTTGCTCTCCTCCCTGCCATTTTTCTCCTTCCCTTTACAGCAAGGCTACTGGAGAGTGTTGTTTACATTTCCTCTCATTCTTTTTTGATCTTACTCCAGCAAGGCTCTCTCCTCTACCATGCCACCAAAACTGCTTGTCAAGGTCATCAATGACCTCCTTGCTGCTAAATCCAAAGGTCACTTCTCAGTTTTCCTTTTACAGCATTTGACACAGTTGGTGGCTCATTTCCCCTTGAAATAATTTATTTTCTGTTTCTAAGATTTCACTCTCTTGCTTTTCCTCCTATCCCTCTGGGTATTCCTTTTTGGTATTTTTGCTGGTACTTCCCAACTACACTGCCCCAGGGCCAATCCTTGGACCTCCTTTCCTCTTTTAAATCTACAATTACCCACTTGATGATCTCATCTAGCCTTCAAATATTATAAATACGCTGAGAAATACAAAATTTGTCTCCTGCATTCCACAATATAAATTCCATGAACGCAGGAATTTTTTGTTTACTTGGTACACTTTAGTTTCCCCAGTGCCTAGAAGAGTTTTCGGCTTCTAGCAGGCTCTCAAATATTCGCTGAATAAATGAATAAGTGAATGTGGGTGTAAAGCTTACTATAATTGTTAAATGGTGATTGCTTTAAAAATTAAAATTTTTAAATTTTTAATTTAAAAATATAAGGTGGGGAGGGCCTTCAGAAAAATATAAGGTGGGGAGGGCCATGTAATAAAACATGCTCAATGAACTTTTTTGGAATAAAAAATTTTCTGATACTGATCTTTCCTCAAGTTTCAGATGTATATAAAAAACTGTTTAAATGTTATGTGTAACCAATTGAAGACCAGAAACAGGATGCATGACTTTCAAACTACTAGAGGGAGAGAAATAATAAGAAACTGGACCAATCTAATGCCAGGTGATACAGTGGTAACACATGCTCATAATAATACAGCAAAAATAAATGCAAACATGTTCTCAATCACAATAAATAGGATAGGTTTAAACTCCGCCATTGAAAAAGAGCAACTCTTATACTGTGTTTTCTAAAAAGCCATAAAAATGTCCCCTACAAGAGTCACAGTTAAACATTAGCCAGAATGTTAAAAAATACATGGAATTAAGAGTCAAAAGCATTAAATGGGACAAAGAAAAACTCACCAAAAAGATATTACACACATGAACTAAACAGCTTAAAATTACATAACAGAAAAACTTAGAGAATAGCAATGAAAATCTATCAATTCACAATCATGGCTGAGACTTGAATAGATCTCAACTAGAAATGGACAGATCAAATAGAGAAGCCAAGTAAGAAAAAGGATCTGAGTGACAGAATAAGGTGCTTGTTAATTTTGTTTTTAATAGACAGGGACTATACAAACTGATCATTTATCAATCTTCACAAAAATATCAATAAAAATGGAAATTATATCAGTTCAATGAAATGTTAATAAAGTAGTATCTTTTACAGTAGTGAAAGTAAATTAACTAGAAGTATATGTGTCAATATGTATAAATTTCCTAAATATATTAAATAAAATACATACATTATAGAAGGACATATTATTTTTAAAATTTACAAAAATATGTGTATATTGTTCAGGGATACAGCACTTGTAAGAAAACTGCTCATTACTTACTACATGTAGAAGTAAATCTTAGTGTACCATTTTGAAAAATAATTTTAAGTTTCTATTAAAATTTAATAGCTATAGAACCAGCAATATCTGCATGTACTTAAGATCCCTGGATAGTCACTGCAGCATGTTTCCAATAGTGAAAAAATAGAAACAATCAAAATTTCCAGCAGCAGGACAATGGTTAAATAAATTATGGCACACCCATGGAATAGTTTGTGACTATGAAAAGGGGTATGGTAGATCTAGAGGTGCTACCATATAAACAGTCACAAGATAACACACTAGGGTGAAAAAAACAGGTTGTAGAAAAATGAGTAAAAAAACAAAAGTTCATGTCTTATAGGAATATATGTATGTAAAGATGTAGATAAATTTTGGAATGGAGTATTATTTTTTTAAAAGGCAAGCAGACATATATTATTAGTGCAACTGTACAAAAGAGTTAACTTAATCTATAGGGGCCTTCAACAGGGTCACACAGGCAGCAAACGGGTCTGGGACCAGAACTTCGGTATTACAACACACAACCCAGTGTTTTTTCACATTACACAACTTGGTATATTGGAATGAAAGCATATGGGTTTTGCAATCCTTCCGGCCTATGTTCAAATGCCAGCTTCATCCCTTCCTAGTTAGGTTACCTTGGGAAAAATAACTTACTTTCTGAAAACTTTAGCATTTTCAACTATAAAATGGACAAATAAATACTAAGCCCACAAACTGTAAAGATTAAATGAAAACTACATGCAAATACTGCTTTTTCCCTTGGCCCACAGAATCAAGAGACTCTACCTCTTGATGTACTATTAACTAGCTAGGTCCAGAAATAGTGTTTGGCTACTCAACTCCAGGCCCAAAGTTTATAAATATCTAGAACCTCTGTGGCACTATAAGTTAGATATTCTCCAAATAAATCCAAGGAGATAAAACTATTCCAACTGCCTGGCTTTTTCTTGTGGATTTCACTGCCTCATGCTCTACCACCCTTCCCTCAGTCTTCCTGGCTCAGTGTCCCAGGATACAATGGAACACTAGGCATAAATGGGTTAAAATTTTTACTTGAAGAGTATTGTTTAGAAATTTAGTCTCATCATCTAAGAGAAAAGTCTGAAATGTTCCCAGTCTGAAATATTCCCTTACCAATGAAAGAAGAGAAAACGGCTGACGTTCAAAGAAATGGAGTAAGTTATCCATCCCCGAAATACAGAACTGTGTACTGTTTATTTGCATGGATCCATAATAAGCTCATAAATTCCCAGCACATTACAGAGTATATGCACCTAGACCAGGTTCAAAGACAGGTCGGGTGCATTGCTCACATCTAAGATCTCAGCATTTTGGGAGGCTGGGGTGGGAGGATCACTTGAGCCCAGGAGTTTGAGACCAGCCTGGGCAACACAGTGGCAACCTGTTTCTACAATTTTTTAAAAACTGTATCAGCTGGGTGTGGTGACATATGAGGTAGTCCCAACTACTCAGGAAGCAGAGGCAAGAGGATATCTTGAGCCCAGGAGGTTGGGGCTGCAGTGAGGGGTGATCACACCACCATACTCCAGTCTGGGTGACAGAGTGAATCCCTGTCTCAATGAAATAAAGAAATGGTAGTTGTGAAGAAGATTCAATTCAAAATCTCATCTTGAATTGTAGCTCCCATAATTCCCACGAGTCGTGAGAGGGACCCAATGGGAGGTAACTGAATCATGGGGGTGGGTCTTTCCCATGCTGTTCTTGTGATAGTGAATAAGTCACACCAGATCTGATGGTTTTATAAAGGGGCGTTCCCCTGCACATGCTCTCTTTCCTGCCTCCACGTAAGATGTGATTTTGCTACTCCTTTGCCTTCTTTAAGGCCAGCGAATTTCTAATTCATTTTTCTATTCTGTTTCCTTTTTCTTATTAATTTGTAGATCTACACATTTAGGATATGTAGTCCTTGTGAGGGCTATGTACTATAAATATCTTTTTCCATTCCAGGACTTCTTTTTATTTTTTTAAATATTTTAAATGAAGTGAAATGTAGTAATATTTTTCATTCTACGTTTTGTTTTTTATCTTGTTTCGAACATCAAAACATATATATTCCTCTAAATATCTCAAAGTTTTACTTATCACATGTAGGATTCTAATCCACCTGTATAATTATGACATGAAGAAGAGATTTTGGTTTTCCGCCTGAAACACTTTAACTCATCATGCCCCACTATCTTGTGTATCAGTTGTTCACTATTTGAAATCCACTTCATTGTAACTTCTTTTAAAATAATAATTATTGTTGTTGTATATAATCAATGGTTAAGAACTGCTCTCATTTTTACTAATTTCTTTGTTCTCCATTGCTTCTTGAATTTCACCCCTTTTTATGTTAATTCATTTCATTTCTTCCTGATATGCACTCTTCAGTGGTTCTTTCAATGACGATCTTATACTGGTAAACTCTCAGTCTCTTATGAAAATAAATTTATTTTGTTCTCCTTCCTAAATAACTTACCGAGGTATAGAAATCTAAGTGGCAGTTATTTTCCCTCACTTTTGAAGATATAGCCCACTGTCCTCTGGCTTCTGTCTGTTGCGATGGATTAGTCTATAATCAGGCCAACTGCAGTCCCTTTGTAGGAAGTCTGTCCTGTCTCTCTTTATCTTTGATTTTACAGTTTCACTTCAATGTGACTAAATATTTTTACTTATCTTGCTCAGGACTTATGAATCTGAAGATTAATGTCTTTGTTCCTTCCTGGGACCTTTTCAACCATTATCTCTTGGGATACTGCCTTTCTCATTCTCTCTCCTCCTCATCTGTAACCCCTAACAGATGAATTTTGGACTGTCTCAGTCTATTTTCCACATTTTAAAAATATTTCATAATATTTGACATATCTTCATTGCTGTGTTACATTCTGTGCAGTTTCTTCAAAATTATCTTTCAGATTATTAACTGCTGCTACAGTTCTTATATGCTGCCTAGCCAACCTGGCCTCCAATGGCTATATTCACATTTCTAGAAGTTCTATTTGATTCTTTATAGCAATCTGCTTTTTCATGCTAATTTTTCATTGTATCTTCAATTATTTTGAATATACTTAATTTACAGACTCAACCAAATTATCCTATTATCCAGCTGTTAGGAATCCAATCATTCAGTTTACTGACTCTTGATCACAGAACTTCATATATTTTGTACTTTGGATTACGAGCTCATTCTCATCTAGATTTTATCCGTAGGAATCACATATGGCCAGTGTTAAGGGCTTTTCCTTCCAAAGAAGTTTTGCTTTTCTTTCTGCCAGCTATGTCTGCTCCTTCACTGCTTGGGTAATGTAACTTCTAACCCTGAGCCCACATGAGGTGGTAGGGAGCCATGTGTACACATTCTCAGAAGAGTCTTCTTTCCTATTCTGAGCCCAGGAGGAAATTTGCAGGTTTCATGTCATCAGCTTATACCAGACATAAGATTTTTTCCTTGTCCATCCTTTTGATGAGAATTCTGGCGTTAGGTAGGTGGCATCTCACTTCCAGCTTCCCAAGGTCTAGTTTTCTGTCCCCACATGAGCACTGAAGTCCAAGTGCCTAGAATTCCATGAATCATGACCCCTCTCCTGCCCCAAGTAAGTCACAGTTCACACATCATTGCAGTTATTAGTTTCTTCTTTATTTCTGTCCCTGGCAATTTCCCTCAATTTCTTATAAGTACAGTGTGGTATTTAGTTACATTTAAAAGATTTTTATGACTGATTCTATATTACCAAAACCAAAAGGATAAAACTTTATCAAAGAGGTATTTGTTTGTAAATGCTTAAACCATGTTTTTCCTCTGCTCTCAGACCAACACAACAATCATCACAGAAGACTTCTGTGACCAAATGTGAGGTATGAGGAGGTTCTCCCCATCACCAAGCAATCAATCAGTTCTGCAGCAGCCACCAACTGGGTGTCCTCCAATCACTTCTGACACGGTGTACCTGGAGATAGTGCTAGATCCCACAGGTTAAGGGCTCTGTTCCCAAGATTGCCCTCTTCAGTGAAATTTACAAGTCCAGGGCTCCTGAACTTCTGACTGACTAGCTTCAAGCTGGGGTTCACGTGATCCCTCTTTGGATTCAAATAATTTGCTACAGCAGCTCATAGGACTCAGGGAAACACTTATTTACATTTATCGGCTTATTATAAAGGACACTGCAAAGCATACAGATGAAGAGATGCTATGGGTTGGCTGTGTCCCCACCCAAATCTCATCTTGAATTGTAGCTACCATAATTCACACGTGTCACGGGAGGGACCCAACAGGAGGTAACTGAATCATGGGGGTGGGTCTTTCCCATGCTGTTCTCCTGACAGTGACTAAGTCTCATGAGATCTGACAGTTTTATAAAGGGGAGTTCCCCTGTACATGCCCGCTTGCCTGCCTCCACGTAAGATGTGACTTTGCTTCTCCTTTGCCTTCTGCCATGATTGTGGAAGTGTGAGTCCATCAAACCTCTTTCCTTTATAAATTACCCAGTCTCGGGTATGTCTTCATTAGCAGCATGAGAACAGACTAATATAGGACTGTTCTGTGTAGGACAGAGTATAGGGAAAGCGCCATGCAGCTTCCCTGCCATCCCGGGTATGCCACCCTCCAGGAACCTCAACATGTTCAGCTATCTGGAAACTCCCAAACTCCGCCCTCTTGGGTCTTTTTATCGGGACTTCATTGGGGACTTTTTATGAGGCCTTTTTATGGGGACTTCATAAGCATGACTGAAACATGAACAATCATGTTGAAATGTGACTGGATAAAAAAGGTATGATCTAAACCCAGCAGGCCTGTCTGTTCAGATTCTTCTTGACCTCTCTGTGCAAAATTCCTTCCTCCAGGGTATGGGGCAGGATGCTCCCTGGAATGAGAGTCTTATGATCCTCAATCAGATTAGAGTCCTGCTGTGGGCAGGTGAAAGGCAGGCAGGAGAAAGAGAGACAGAGTCTGTTTACTGTATCAAGGACTATGGTAGTTACGAGCCAGGAACTGTGGACAAAAACATATGTTATCTATCTACCTCATAACATCAAAGTATTCCATAAAAGCCTCTTTCGTTAAAAGCCTCTTTCTCAACACAATAGGCTTCATCTAACAAAGACTAACAGATACCTCCCATTATTCATTCTCCAATTTTCCTTTAAAAAAAAAGAGCTCTGGTTTTTAGCCAGACATATAAAATAAAGGTTACCTCTTTCAGGCTTTGTTGCAGTTAGACAGGGCCACTTGACCAAGTTTTGGCCAGTGAAGTACAGATAAAATTGTTTTTTGAGAATTTCTGGAAGGCCAATTAAAACGTGTTCCCTTAGCTCCAGGAGCATAGGTAAGGAATGGCAGCATCATGATTTTCATTCAGGTCTCCTGACCCACCCCAAGCCAACTGCTCTTTATTACACCTGCTTTCACTTATTTCAGCCTATGTTATTTCCTTAATCACTATAATCTCTGAGCCTGAAGCTTCTGTAGAGGCCAACTGTAAGGAGAAACAGGCAAGGAGGTCACTGTAAAGTGAGGACATGCGGAAAGGGAAAAGGAGGAAGATCTATATTTTCCCAAGCACAAGCTAAACAACTACATGAAGATCCACATTGCTTTTGGACTAGGATGTAGTACTGTGAATCAGTCAATCAATATACCACGATGTTTTCACCAATTTTTCTAGGTTACATTCCTCTGATCCCTCTGTCTCCAGTGCTTTGTTTTTCCAAAAAAAAATTTTAAATTTCTAGGGAGCTACTCTGCTCTCCTACAATTAAGAAAACACTGCTGAAGAAGATACTTGAATTACACAGTGCCATCTAAGAATGCTACTTTCTCTGTAGATCCTAGGAGACTGCTTCCTGAGTAAAACATATCACCAAAATATATGAGACATGTTTTTATGACTTCTGTATTAGCCTGTAACCAAACAATGCCCTCCTACTACCTGAGTAACTTCTGCTCTTATATATCTGACATTCAGATAATGAATTTTCAGGTTCATATCCTTCCCATTTTGACCACTCTACTAAACATCAATGTTCAACCCAAACTACGGCTTTAACCATGTTCCAAATTCTGCTGTGTGAGAGCTGTGGGTATAGGAACAAAGACACAAATTGTTGCTCTCCTATCATTTGCTAGCAAAAGGCAAGAACCTTAAGTGTGCCTTCTTGCCTAAGGTTTTAGAAATATTTACAAACAACTACTATAATTCAGAATAACTTCAGGATTTTAATTATTTGGTCACATATATGTGGGATATTTTTCATAGTTCACTATTTAATGCACATTAGAACCCAATATTTGTACTTATAACTCACAAAATTTAGAATATTGAATCAAAGTATGAAGGATATATTTTACCTTTCTCTCCACATAGGATGTCTTGACTTTGATTTGTTAAGTTCATATTATAAAAGACTTGAATCAAAACTCTTACTTGACTTTTATGATGATCAACAAAGCTGGCAGACAGAGAGAACCAGACAGACATATTTGATAGCACATCTTCACAGTACTGGACCAAAAGGTTACTAAGTGTATTCTTTACTATAAGAACATAAAATCCTAATGTGACCCATTTATTTGGATAGAAAGCAGTCTGGAGGAGGTCATGTGACAACAAAGATTGAGTCCGGAAAGGAAGTAATGTTTAAGTCACACTGATCTCCATTCACCACAAGCCCTAGTCCAAAACCTGCCTATCACTGTCCTTATGACTATATTTTTAAGCTTGATGATAGTAGTATCTCAAAACCTTTCTCAATCTCCTGGGAACAATGTACGTATATGGACAATTACAAGTAACCTCTTATTGTCAGATTCGTAAGAATAATTGGAAGAGTTGGAAGAGGTTTAGATGATATTATTTTAAAATAACTAACTTTAATAGGTTGGAGCTAGCTTAAACTGTGCCTAAATTATAAGGACCTTTCTGATCCGATGTGAAGCCAGTTAGAAACATCACTTTGAATTGCTACAAGCAGTTTAAGCCATGTATTATAACCCTTTGAGGAAAAGGGACAATCTAAATATCTCAACTGGATAGATACCATACTTATCAGACAGGAAAAAAGGATTGTTTCAAAATTCTTTTATATATACTTCCTGTACTCTAAATTCTAGAAATGGAGTTTGAGTATTAAAACGGTTAAAAGACAATTAATTAGAAAATAGGAAAAAAAGCAGAAAATATAGATTCTACTTTTCTAGTTTAGAAAAATAACTCTTTAATGAGCAAAAACACTACTATGCTATGGTAGCACTACTATGCTAACCAATGAAACAATTCAGCACTGAAGTTCCATATTTTACTTAGCTTACATATCAATACATCAGAGAATAAAGGGGTAAGGACTTACTTAAAGAGGAAAGGGAAGAAAATAATAAATCTAGAAAATCCTGTTTAGTACACAAATGACTAGGCATTTTCTTTAATGCTAGATAGATAACGCCATAAATCGAGTTTGTTTGATTTTTTAAACACATTTTTTCCTTATCACAAGAGTGTTTACATAAAATAAAGTTACATTCTCAGCGTTTGGCACAATTACAGGAGAGCAGTGAGATCTAATATTAACCAGTTAAAACTTGTCTATCAAGTTTAAACAAAAATAACAAAATCTGCATTGTATTATAAGTTTGGTGCATTTGCTGTGTAAGTTAAATATTGCATCATGGGTAAAAAAAAAAAGGACTAATTCCATCAGATTACTAAGGTTTATACAAATCAAAAAAGAGATAACATCAACAACTTATAAATTAGAATAGTAAAAGTTGTGACCATGAAGAAACTGCATTTCATGAGCAAGTTAAAAATTACTTTCATTGTTAAAAAGGTCATACTGAGCCTTGCAATTACAAAACATGAACAAATGTAAAGATTTCATGGTTTTCCAGTTTTTTACAGTGGCTAGGTCAATCCTCCACTTTCCCCCAAACCTCTATCATAGCTACTCCGCATATTTCTGTATCTTGCTCCGAGAAGATGACATCACCTCCTATTTCACAGAGAATATAGAAGCCATCAGGCAAGAAGAACACCTTCAACTACTTGCCACTAAGCATATATACAGTGTCCTTGCATCCCATCCTCCTGTCATAATGGAAAAAGCATCCCTCCTATTATCTAAGATTAAACTCTTTCCTTGTGCTTTAATTTTTATCTCCTACTCCCACCTGGGTCCTTATCACATCAATTATTCTCTCTTTCCTTTAAATTAAATCTTCTTTTTTCCATCAGCATTTAAACACGATCGAGGGTCTTCCATCTTAAAAAAAAAAAAAAAAAATCAATTCCACGTCCCTCAGGCTACTATCCTCTCTCTTCTTCAGAGCCAAATTCTTGATATGGCTGTCAACACTTACCTCACTTAGTCCACTTTACCTTTTCTTCACATTTACTCAGCTTATCCAACTGTAATCTGATTATCACCTCCAATGTCTTCACAAAATCACCCATGACTTCCTTGTTGCTAAATCCAAGGCACACTTTGTATTTCTATCTCAGTTGACCTCCTTGGATAGCTTTCAGGATAACTGACTGCTTCCTTTCCGAAAGTACAGTATTATCTTTTTTTAACTTCCACGGCCCCCCTGACTTTTTTTTTTTTTTAACCTGTCTTGACCCAACTTTTCAGCTTTTGCAGACTTTCTTTTCTCTGCCGGTCCTTTCAGTCATGGATGCTCACCAGAGTTCTCTCCTTAGATACTTTTCTCTTCTCATTCTACATATTCTGACCAATGTCATCCATTCTTACAATTTTTAATATGTGATTCCCAAATCTATTTCTATAGTAAGGATTTCTCTCCTGAGCTTCTGACCTATGCATCCAAATGGAAATTTACCTTCAGCTGTCCAAAGGACACCCTGATCTACTGTACAAGTTACAGATTTATCATCCATGCCCATTATTCCCAACCTGTTTTTTCTCCTGAAGGCCTAGTCTCAGCCAATTGCAGCAAATCCACCCAGTTGCCCAAGACAAAAACTGGAATAACACCCTTGATTCTTCCATTTCCCTGACCCCTAAAACCCTAGAATTTTCCATTTATTATTTTCAGACAGAGGTTGGTCACTGGTAATGAAATCATGGAAAGTTAACCTGCAGATACAGTGGGACTACCATATATAATTTTACATGTGCCACTATATAAAAATAAGAAAAACATTAAAGCATTTGACCAGCCACTAATACTGAAGTCTAAGGATGCCTCTAAAGAAAATGAATTTTTTTTCTCATATGTTTATGGGGGAGAAAATAAAAATATATAATCTCTGCATTTGCTATTTCATGAAACTGTAAGTTACTAAATTCACCATTACTGCTAAAGCTACTATGACTCAGTATCCAATCATTAATGCTTACAGGTAACACAAGGTAACAGACATCTATTATTTTCCCCTTCTGTTATGCTGTTTATATGATCTTCTGATCTCCATAAAGTCCAATGCAAATTTGCATGAATGAAATGATTCTGTATGAGCAAGATTTTGAAAGAACTATAATAATTAGAAAAACTGTAATTTATTTCTGGATTTTTAATTAATTTGGTCATTAAATAAGGATTTATTAAAATCTTTTGAGATACAAGACTTGTATGTTATAGCGTGGGTAATGAATAAATCTTCCTCAAAGAAGCTTTAAAAATTTAAGGTTAAAAATATGATAATGGGGCCAGGCACAGTGGGTCATGCCTATAATCCCAACACTTCAGGAGGCCGAGGTGGGCGGATCACCTGAGGTCGGGAGTGAGAGACCAGCGTGACCAACATGGAGAAACTCCGTCTCTACTAAAAATACAAAAATTGGCCGGACGTGCTGGCACATGCTTGTAATCCCAGCTACTCGGGAGGCTAAGGCAAGAGAATCACTTGAACCTGGGAGGCGGAGGTTGCAGTGAGCCGAGATTGCGCCATTCCACTCCAGCCTGGGCAACAAGAGCGAAACTCCATCTCAAAAAAAAACAAGAATGCAAGATGATGGATACCTTCATTAGCTTGATTTAATCACTCAACAATATATATACACATATCAAAATATTACACTGTGCCATAAATATATAAAATTATTTTATAGGGTTAATATCATTGTTTAATGATCCCAAATGTTTTCTTTAATCTTTGGATAGAAAATAGCATTCATTTCTCAAAAATTACTAGAGATAAATTACATATTCAATCTGTAAGAGGGCAGCTACATATTACTTAGCACTTATAAAACACTCCAGCCCCAAATTATATATGTATAATCCTATATATAGGATTATATATAATATAGGATTATATGTGAGAATTAAGAAGTCACATTAAACCCAAATATTTAATAGAACTGAAAAGTAATCTCTACTCAAATCATTGCATGTGACTCTATTAGATGGTCAGGCCATTATAAGGCACCCAGACTCTCGTGCACTTGTCATGAGGTGATTGAAGAAACTAAGAGAGGGGATCAGCTATTTAGCTTCTCATACAACAATGTTATTCCACATAGAATTAGCTTATACTCAATTTCATGTCTATGTAACTTCCCTCACTATAAAAAACTGGGACTTTTCTCCATTTACAGGCATACTTTGGATACACTGCAGGTTCAGTTCCACACCACCACAATAAAACAAATATTGCAATAAAGTGAGCCACATAAATATTCTGGTTTCCCAGTGCATATAAAAGTTATGTTTATGCTACAATTAGCCTATTAAGTGTGCAACAGCATTATGTCTACAACAGTACATACCTTAATTTAAAAATACTTTATTGCTAAAACAGTGCTAATGATCATCTGAGCCTTCAGCAAATCAAAATTTTTTGATGCTGAAAGGTCTTGCCTGGATGTTGATGGCTACTAACTGATCAGAGTGGTGGTTGCTGAAATCTGAGGTGGCTGTGTCAATTTCTTATTTTTATTTATTTATTTATTTATTTTTTGAGACAGTCTCGCTCTGTCGCCCAGGCTGGAGTGCAGTGGCACAATCTCAGCTCACTGCAAGCTCCACCTCCCAGGTTCACGCCATTCTCCTGCCCCAGCCCCAGCAGCTGGGACTACAGGCGACCGCCACCACGCCTGGCTAATTTTTTGTACTTTTAGTAGAGATGGGGTTTCACCGTGTTAGCCAGGATGGTCTCAATCTCCTGACCTCATGATCTGCCTGCCTTGGCCTCCCAAAGTACTGGGATTACAAATAAGACAACAGTGAAGTCTGCCACATCGACAGACTCTGCCTTTCATGAAAAAAAAATTTCTCTGCAGCAGGTGATGCTGTTTGATAGCATTTTACTCACAGTAGAACTTCTCCAAAACTGGAGTCCATCCTCTCAAACCTTGTGTATTAGTCTGTTCTCATGCTGCTAATAAATACATACCCGAGACTGGGTAATTTATAAAGGAAAGTGGTTTAATTGACTAACAGTTGCACAAGGCTGGGGAGGTCTCACAGTCATGTCAGAAGGCAAATAAGGAGCAAAGTCATGTCTTACATGGCAGCAGTTAAGAGAGCATGTGCAGAGGAACTCTCCTTTATAAAACCATCAGATCTTGTGAGACTTATTCACCATCATGACAACGGCATGGGAAAAACCCGCCCCCATGATTCAATTATCTCCCACCGGGTCCCTCCCATGACACGTGGGGATTATTACAATTCAAGGCAAGATGTGGGTGGGACACAGAGCCAAACCATATTATTCCACCTCTGGGCCCTCTCAAATCACATTTCAAAACTGATTATGCCTTCCAACAGTCCCCCAAAGTCTTAACTCATTTCATTATTAACGCAAAAGTCCACGGTCCAAAATCTCATCTGAGACAAGGCAAGTCCTTTCTGCCTATGAGCCTATAAAATCAAAAGCAAGTTAGTTACTTCCTAGATACAATGGGGGTACAGACATTGAGTAAATACACCCATTCCAAATGGGAGAAACTGGACAAAACAAAGGGGCTACATTCCCATGCCAGTCCAAAATCCAACAGGGCAGTCAAATCTCAAAGCTCCAAAATGATCTCCTTTGACTCCATGTCTCACATCCAGGTGACACTGATCCAAGAGGTAGGCTCCCACGGCCTTGGGCAGTTCTTCCCCTGTGGCTTTGCAGGATACAGCCCCACTCCCGGCTGCTTTCATGGGCTGGTGTTGAGTGTCTGTGGCTTTTCCAGGTGCATGGTGCAAGCTATTGGTGGATTTACCATTCTGGGGTCTGGAGGATGGTGGCCCTCTTGTCACTGTTCCACTAGGCAGTGCCCCAGTGGGAACTCTGTGTGTGGGTTCTGACCTCACATTTCCCTTCTGCACTGCCCTAGCAGAGGTTCTCCATGAGGGCTCTGTCCTTGCAGCAGACTTCTACCTGGACATCCAGGCATTTCCATACATCCTCTAAAGTCCAGGCAGAGGTTCCCAAACATCAATTCTTACTTCTGTGCACTCAAAGGCCCAACACCACATGGAAACCTCCAAGGCTTAGGGCTTGCACCTTCTGAAGCAATGGCCTGAGCTCTACATTGGCCCATTTTGGCCATGGCTGGGACACAGGGTACCAAGTTTCAAGAATATACAAAGCAGCAAGGTACTAGTCCCGGCCCATAAAACCATTTTTACCTCCTAGGCTTCCAGGTCTGTGATGGGTGGGGCTGCTGTGAAGACCTTTGACCTTGCCTAGAGACATTCTTCCCATTGTCTTGGCGACTAACATTTGGCTCCCTACTTATGCAAATTTCTGCAGCTGGCTTGAATTTCTCCTGAGAAAATGGGTTTTTCTTTTCTATCACATCATCAGGTTGCAAATTTTCTGAACTTTTATGCTCTGCTTCCCTTTTAAACATAACTTCCAATTCCAAACCATATCTTTGTGAATACATAAAACTGAATGCCTTTAACAGCATCCAAGTCACATCTTGAACACTTTGCTGCTTAAAGATTTCTTCCAACAGATACCCTAAATTAACTCTCTCAAGTTCAAAATTCCACAAATCTCTAGGGCAGGGACAACATGCCACTAGTCTCTTTGCTAAAACATAGCAAGAGTCACCTTTGCTCCAGTTCCCAACAAGTTCCTTGTCTCCATTAGAGATCAACTCAGCCTGGACTTTACTGTCCACATCACTATGAACATTTTGGTCAAAGTCTCATTCAACCAGTCTCTAGGAACTTCCAAACTTTCCCATATTTTCGTGTTTTCTTCTAAGCCCTCCAAACTGTTCCAACCTCTGCCTATTACCCAGTTCCAAAGTCACTTCCACATTTTTGGGTATCTTTACAGCAGCACCCCACTCTACCAGTATCCACTTAGTCTATTAGTCTGTTCTCACACTGCTAATAAAACATACCCGAGACTGGGTAATGTATAAAGGAAAGATGTTTAATTGACTCACAGTTCCACATGGCTGGGGAAGCCTCGCAACCATGGCGAAAGGTGAATGAGGAGCAGAGTCACCTCTTACATAGCGGCAGGCAAGAAAGTATATGCAGGGGAACTCCCCTTTATAAAACATCAGATCTTGTGAGACTTATTCACTATCACGACAAATGAGTGGGAAAAACCAGCCCCCATGATTCAATCACCTCCCACTGGGTCCCTCCCATGACATGTGGGGGTTATTACACTTCAAGGTATGACTTGGGTGGGACACAGAGCCTAACTATATCACCTTGCCACTGCTCTATCAAACAAGTTCATGGAATATTCCAAATCTTTGTTGTTATTTCAACAATGTTCACAGTATCTTCACCAGGATTAGACTACATCTCAAGAAACCATTTTCTTTGCTCATTCATAGAGGCAAGTCCTCGTCTGTTAAAGTTTCATCATGAAATTGCAGCAATTCAGTCATATCTTTAGGCTCCATTTCTAATTGTAGTTCTCTTGCTATTTCACCACCTCTGCAGCTACTTCCTTCACTGAAATCTTGAATCCCTTGAGGTCATCCATGAAAGCTGGAATTAACTTTTCCAAACTCCTACTAATGTTGATACTTTTACCTCTTCCCGTGAATCACAGATGTTCTTAATGGCATCTAGAATGGTAAATCCTTTCCAGAAAGTTTTCAATTCACTTTGCCCAGATCCATCAGAGGAATCACTATCTATGGCAGCTATAGCCTTACAAAATGTGTTTCTTAAATAATGAGATGTGAAAGTCAAAATTACTCCTTGATCCACGGACTGCAGAATGGATGCTGTGTTAGCAGACATAAAAACACTGATCTCCTTGTAAATCTCCATCAGACCTCTTGGGTGACTAGGTACACATTGCCAATGAGCAGTAATATTTTCAAATGAATCTTTTTTTCTAAGCAGCAGGTCTCAACAGTGAGCTTAAAATAATCAGTAAACCATGCTGTAAACAGAAGTGTTGCCATCCAAGCTTCGCAGTTCCCCTAACATAACACAGGTAGCGTAGATTTAGCATAATTCTTAAGGGCCCTAGGATTTTCAGAATGGTAAATGAGCACTGCCTTCAACTTCAAGTCACCAGCTGCATTAGCCCCTAACAAAAGGGCCAGCCTACCCTTTGAAGTTTTGAAGCCAGGTATTGACTTCTCTCTAGCTATCAAAGTCCTAGATGGCATCCTTTTCCGCTAAAAGGCTGTTTCATCTCTACTGAAAATCTGTTGTTCAGTGTAACCACCTTCATCAATTATCCTAGCTAGATCTTCTGGATCACCTGCTACCCCTTGCACATCATCATTTCCCACTTCACCTTGCACTTTTATGTTATGGAGATGGCTTGTTTCCTTAAATCTCATGAACCAATCTCTGCTAACTTCCAACTTTTCTTCTGCAGCTTCCTTACTTTTCTCAACTTTAAAAGAATTGATGATAGTTGGCCAGGCGCGGTGGCTCACACCTGTAATCCCAGCACTTTGTGAGGCCAAGGCGGGCAGATCACGAGGTCAGGACATGGAGACCATCCTGGCGAACACAGTGAAACCCCGTCTCTACCAAAAATACAAAAAAATTAGCTGGGTGTGGTGGTGGGAGCCTGCAGTCCCAGCTACTCAGGAGGCTGAGGCAGAAGAATGGTATGAACCTGGGTGGGGCAGAGCTTGCAGTGAGTGGAGATCACGCCACTGCACTCCAGCCTGGGCGACAGAGTGAGACTCCGTCTCAAAAAAAAAAAAAAAAAAAAAAAAGAATTGATAATTAAGGCCTTAATCTGGATTAAGCTCTGTCTTAAGGGAATGTTGTGGTTTGGTCTTCTACATAGACGACTAAAACTTGCTCCATCTCAGCAGTAAGGCTGTTTTGTCTCCTTATAATCTGTGTGGTCACAAAGAGCACTTTCAATTCCCTTCAAAAACTTTTCTGCTGCATTCACAACTTGGCTAACTCTTTCCACAAGAGACCTATCTTTTGGCTTATGTAGTATTTCAACATGCCTTCCTCGTTAAGCTTAATCATTTCTAGCTTTAGATTTAAAGTGAGAGATGTGCAACTCTTCCTTCCACCTGAACACTTAGAGGCCATTCTAGGATTAGTAACTAACCTAATTTCAGTATTTTTGTGACTCAGGGAACAGGGAGGCCTGAGAAGAGGGAAAGAGAGTAGGGAAAAGCTGGTTCACGGAGGAAACCACACATAACATTTATTCTTTGCTGTCTTATATGGGTGCGGTTCATGGTGCATGGTACAATTACAACAGTAAGGTCAAAGAAAACTGATCACAGATTACCATAACAGATAAAATAATGATGAAAAAGTTTGAAATATTGCAAGAATTATCAAAACATGACACAGAAACATTAAGTGCACATATAATGTTGGAAAAATGGTGCCAACTGATTTGCTCAATTCAGTGTTGCCACAAATCTTGAACTTGTAAAAAGGGCAAGGACTTCATGTCTAAAACACCAAAAGCAATGGCAACAAAAGCCAAAATTGACAAATGGGATCTAATTAAACTCAAGAGCTTCTGCACAGCAAAAGAAACTACCATCAGAGTGAACAGGCAACCTACAAAATGGGAGAACATTTTCCCAACCTACTCATCTGACAAAGGGCTAATATCCAGAATCTACAATGAACTCCAACAAATTTACAAGAAAAAAACAACCCCATCAAAAAGTGGGCGAAGGACATGAACAGACACTTCTCAAAAGAAGACATTTATGCAGCCAAAAAACACATGAAAAAATGCTCACCATCACTGGCCATCAGAGGAATGCAAATCAAAACCACAATGAGATACCATCTCACATCAGTTAGAATGGCGATCATTAAAAAGTCAGGAAACAACAGGTGCTGGAGAGGATGTGGAGAAATAAGAACACTTTTACACTGTCGGTGGGACTGTAAACTAGTTCAACCATTGTGGAAGTCAGTGTGGCAATTCCTCAGGGATCTAGAACTAGAAATACCATTTGACCCAGCCATCCTATTATTGGGTATATACCCAAAGGATTATAAATCACGCTGCTATAAAGACACATGCACATGTATGTTTATTGCGGCACTATTCACAATAGCAAAGACTTGGAACCAACCCAAATGTCCAACAATGATAGACTGGATTAAGAAAATGTGGCACATATACATCATGGAATACTATGCAGCCATAAAAAATGATGAGTTCATGTCCTTTGTAGGGACATGGATGAAACTGGAAATCATCATTCTCAGCAAACTACTTCAAGAACAAAAAACCAAACACCGCATGTTCTCACTGATAGGTGGGAATTGAACAATGAGAACACATGGACACAGGAAGGGGAACATCACACTCTGGGGACTGTTGTGGGGTGGGGGGAGGGGGAAGAGATAGCATTGGGAGATATACCTAATGCTAGATGACAAGTTAGTGGGTGCAGTGCACCAGCATGGCACATGAATACGTATGTAACTAACCTGCACATTGTGCACATGTACCCTAAAACTTAAAATATAATTAAAAAAATGCAGTATCTGTGAAACACAAGAAAATGAAGCACAGCAAAACATATGCCTGTATGCATCTGGCAAATTCTTCGATATTCTGGGAAAAAGCAAGCATATCCTCACATCTCAAGATATGCTGCCTTGAGAAAAGAGGCTGGAAAAGATACAGTAAAGGAAACTTAATAATGTGTGACTATTTGCAATTATTACAGATATGAAAGAGATAAAAAATTTGTCTAACTAGTTTTCCACTCCAGAGTAATACTCAAATATGTTGCTTGAAGCTTCTTAAGGCAAGATCATGTCTTCTGTACAATTAAGTAAAACACTGAAGTATGTTAAGCAATCTAATCGTTTTTTTATTCTGGGCATGAAAAAAAAGGCAGTTCTAGAACACAATTTTTTGCCACTAATAAAAATAGTGCTTTAAGGCTAAAACTTCGAGGTTCTAATCAGAATCATCTCTTTATAATATATATAAAGGTCAAAGCCATAGTTTGCTAAAAAATTTTGGCAACCCAAACTTGCACAATTAAAATAAATACAGTGCCACGTGATCTGATCTCCCAAAGCCTGGAATTTTGACCTTTACTGAAGTTGTCCCAATTCAAATGCTAAAAATAACTGCTTTAGCTGAACAAAATATTAAACTCATTTCTCAGTGTATGTTCCATATAAATATTTAGCATGAGCTTATTTATTCAACAAATACATACTGTGCCTATCAGGCTAGGACCCTTACCAGGCAATGAAGACATAAATGTGACAAAGACGAACACAGTGCCTCTCCTTAAGGGGCTAAGACAAGTAAAGAGGACAAACAGTGAACAAATAATTTCAAAAAAGTCATTATCTGAAAGTAGAGAGAGATATTTCAACAAATCTATGGAGTCAGGGAAGGCATTCCGAGTTCAGAGCCAATGTCTTTGACATAAAAATCTTCAAGGCTATCATATAAGAGAACTGTATTTCTGTAAGTTACTGCTGTTCACTTCCATCAGTTAAATTATTCTTATAACACATACAGGTTAATTTACATGCCAGGCTTATGCTCAGCAGCATATTATACTTAAAAGAGACTTTATAAATCAGAAGTTCTTAGCTATAGTTTTAAACATCAAAATGAATCATTTCCATCACTTCAGAAAAATCAAAAATAATAAATGGGCTGGGTGCAGTGGCTCACGACTGTATTCCCAGCACTTTGCAAGCTGAGGCAGGCGGAACTTGAGGTCAGGAGTTTGAGACCACCCTGGACAACATAGTGAAACCCTGTCTCTACTAAAAATCCAAAAAAATTGGCTGGTCATGGTGGCAGGCACCTGTAATCCTACCTACTTGGGAGGCTGAGGTGGAAGAATCACTTGAACCTGGGAGGCGAAGTTCCAGTGACTGAGATCACGCCACTGCACTCCAGCCTGGGCGACAGAGCGATGCTATGTCTCAAAATAATAATAATAATAATAATAATAAAAAATGAAGAGGCAGCATAGGTTTAAAATAAAATTTCTTTTTCCTTTTTGAGTCAAGTCATGCTCTGTCCCCCAGGCTGGAATGGAGTGGTGTAATAATAGCCCACAGCAGCCTTGAATTCCTGGGCTCATGTGATTCTCCTATCTCAGCCCCCTGAGTAGCTGGGACTACAAGCACATGCCACTAAAATAATATTTCTGAAAAACGGCAGATTGACTCCATGATTCTCTTTCAACATCTTCTTCCCCTAACCAAATTAAATTCACAGTAAAGGAGTATAAAAAGGTAAAAATACAAAAGAGCTAAGATAGAGAAAAGAATGGGAAAGTAAAACTTTCAAGAGAATTTATAAAATTTTTATAAAACTGAAGAGATGGAGGAGCGATAATTGACTTAAGAGAACAGAGGCACTACCTGAGTTCTGCAGAGACCAAATAGAAGTAAGGTATTAATATTTGCTATATAGAATCCCAAAACGGACAAGGCCTTGGGAACTATGGAGCTATGGAGTCAGAGTAAGTAGTGGGGCTAAAAGCAGAGGATTAGATAACAATACCTAAGTATACCATTAGATACTCACCAACATAAGTGCTGTTACATATATGTGCACATGTGCCTGCTTCCAGAAGACTACGGCACCTCCCATCTCTCCTACTTTTTGTAGACGCTCAACAGCATCAGAGAAAAAGAGCTATAAAATACTGACATTAGGATGCTACACTAATAAGAAGCCCAGATCACCAAACGAAAGGACATATTATGCACAGAGACCTTCTGAGAGGTTCTCAAGTAATAGACAGGTAACAACCACAGACATGTGAGGAAAACCTCCAAAATGAAAGCAAGAGCTTATAAAATCAAACAGAAATAAAAAAGAACCTGGAAGAAACAAAGCAATGCACAGAGAAGGCCAAAGTTATAATTTATATCCTTAGAAGGCAAAACAAAGTTATAGTTTATATCCTTACAGCAAAAAGAGAAAATATAGCAGCCATATAGCAAGCAAAATAGAATGCTATAACTCATGAACATCAGAGAACACAAAGTCGCTCTTTCAATTAAAAAAGTAGAATAGCAGAAATAAAAAAATTCAGTAGGAAGGTTGGAAGATAAAGCCCAGGACATCTCCTATAAAAACAAATAAACAGATGAAAATATCTTTTAAAACCGAAATATAAGAATGATTAGAATTAGATTAGGATCTGTCAGGAAATTTAACTTCAAACAAACAGCATTTCCAGAAAAAGAGAATAGAAAAAGGGAGAAGAGAAAAATCATTAAAGAAACAATACAAGAAAATTACACAGAATTTTTTAGACACAGATTTCCATATTGAAAGGCCTCTTAAGAACCTAGCACAATCAGTGAAAAAATACACATCCCGAAGCTCATTACTGTGAAAATTTCAAGCACCAGGGATAAACAGAAGATCATAAAAGTTTTCGGAGAGGGAAATACAAAAGGCATGACAATCAGAAAGTAGGACTAGAGGCTAGGGAAGCGTAAGACACAGGACTTTAACATTATTTGACTTCTAAAACAATGAACAGAAATTTTTATAAACACTAAGCAATAATAAGTGCACAAAAGTAGACAATAAATAAACGAATAAAAAATAATTTTTTTTTTTGAGATGGAGTTTCGCTCTTGTCACCCAGGCTGGAGTGCAGAGGTGTGATTTCGGCTCACTGCAACCTCTGCCTCCCAGGTTCAAGTGATTCTCCTACCTCAGCCTCACCAGTAGCTGGGATTACAAGTACCCAACACCACACCCGGCTGATTTTTGTATTTTTAGTAGAGACGAGGTTTCGCCATGTTCGCCAGGCTTGTCTAGAACTCCTGACCTCAGGTGATCCGCTTGCCTCAACCTCCCAAACTGCTGGGATTACAGGCGTGAGCCACCACGCTCAGCCAAAAAATAAATTTATTGAATGTTCTTTAGTAGTACCATTGTTTTAAATATACTGTGTTAACTCATTTAACTCTCATAACATCCCAGGAGACTATTAGCCTCATTTTACAGGTGAGGAAACAGGCATTGACAGGTCAAGTAATTTCTCCATAATGACACAAGTAGCAAGTCATGGAGCCAAAGTTCTAGCTTTCTGAACGTGGTCTTTTTAAAAACTGCGCAATACCATTTCTCAACTGTAAAAGTAAAATTAATTTTAAGAAAGAAAAGAAAATACTATTTGAATTCCCTACCTTGCTGATCTGTTCCTAGATCAACTATGGTTAATTAAAAGTTCTGTCATCATGAACAATGCTATGCTCCTTGCCAAGCCACAAAAGTGTATGTGTACGTGTGAAGGGGGAGGGGGTGGAGGTTTGAGGGTATTTCTTACTATTTTGAATATTCATGTATAAAAGGACTTTATGTTATGTGCTTGTGATCTGCTGCTAGATAGTCCATAAAGCAGATTCCGTAACCTAATTGCATTGACAACCTCCACCAAAGGAAATAATGCACTTACATCAGATCACCACTGTGTATTAAGAACAAAGCCTATAAAAATTATATTAAAAACAGCATAGCTCCCTGTTTTCTAAATTATTTTCATCTACGCCCTTCACATTCTTCGTGTCTTGCAAGGAAAATCTCAATTTTCCCAGTCATTTACATGACTATTAAATATACTGATGTGACAAAAAAAAAATCACGGTCCTTTACTCACTGTTGCCTTTCACACATCTTTACCTTATATTATTAACTACATAATGACAGTTGAACATTTTCACGTGACTTTCTTCTGTAGGAGTTAGCGTCATTCACAGCCTCCTACATTTGCTGTCCTATCCATTTTGTGTTTTATTGTACCTACTAACGGGATTCTGACTTTAATGGGGGAAGGAAAAAGAGAGAAATACGTATGTCTCCTTTTGAACAATTTTTTTTTTCTTTTCAGACCTGGTAACATCAACATGCCCTGGGTATGATAAGGACGTTAGCATGCAGGTTTAGCAGTTCCTTTCTTGGGGCTAATAAATTCTCATATGCTAAAGTAGGGGCTTTAGAGATCTCAGACCGCTGCTTCGAAACTCATTCTAATGCAACAGACCTCCTGGGTCATTAGCTGTCACCCTGCGCAATCTAGGAGTTCCTTTTTCCCACACCTACAGCGGTCCACTTTCTGCCTGTCATGGCCTTCATTTCTGAATCTTTTTTTGTAAGAGGGGGAGGGGTGTTGGTTTTGGGTTTGGATTGACACTTGGTAGCTGCAGCGACCTTTAAGGTCCTGATGCATCAGGGACAGCATCAATGGTCTTCCCAATACGTGGGTGACCAGATCCTAGGCTGTCCGGCCTAGAAGGTGTCAGCCTCGCTCACGGGAAGTTCCCCAACCGCGGCCACAGCGCTTGCACCGTCCCCACAGCCTCCAGGGTCCTGCGCACCCGGCACGAAGGTCACAGCCTGCGCAGCCGGCACGAAGGTCACAGCCCCCGCGCAGGTGGGACGCGCGCCCGCGCACTCACCGTCTCCTTGGCAGCCGCCACTGGGATGGGCAGCATCCCCCGGCCGCGGGGCAGGTCCTCGGGCTCGGCGGCTGCGCTCTTCGAGGGCCGCCCGGTCGCCGGCGAGCCGGCCCTGGGGTCCCCGTACAGCTGGTAGCACACCAGGCCGACCAGCCCCCCGCCGGCCGCCGCCGCCACGCTCAGCTCCCCCCAGCGCCGCCGCCGCCTCCATGCCGCCTCCGCCACAGCCCTCTCCTCATCCTCTCGGGAGGAGAAGGGCCGGCCAGGAAGGCCCAGGGTGGTCCCCGCAGGCCACCCCCACGGCCCAAGGAGGGGCTGGTGAGCGCAGAGTGGAGGCGACAGCCGAGGTGGCGGCCACAAGAGCCTTCGCAGCGCAGCCATAGCAAAGGCCGCCCACCCTAGAGCTGGGAGGTGGCGGAGAACGGAGGGGCGGGGGCGGAGGGGGGGAAGGGGAGGGTCGCCGAAGCCTCGCGAGAAGTCGGTGCCGCGAGCTTCGCGGCCGGCCGAGAGCGACCTCTACACTCGCGCGGCCCCGGGGACCCGCGACGCCCCTTTCAGCGCAGCGGTCCCGTGGTTCGGCCCAGGAAGAGCCTGGAAGAGGCGGCGGATCCCGGCTGCTCCCCGGCCCCGAACCCCCAGCCCAACCACGCAGTCATAAATAACCGCGCCAGCCCGGCGACACCTGGCTACGCGACAGCGCGACACCGCGGGCACAGCCGAGTCAGCGCAACTGAGGCGCGGCCGAGTGCGGGGCTGCCGGGCGCCCCGGGCTGTCTGGGGCCCGCGCCGCTTCTAGGAGCGGGGTGGGTCTCCGAGCTGGGGTCAGCGCCCGTCTGGGACACTCACATCCCCTAACGGTCTCCTGACCTCAGGAAACTGAAGGTCTTGACTCAAGGTCGTGAACGATTTGCAATTGTATCTTCACATATACGACACAAATGAGGTATAAGCATTTGGCTCAAGTCATAACGATTGCAAATTAAGGCAAACACTTTGACGAGTCAAGGGCAGCTTCCGGACTTTTGATGGGAGAAGGTTAATGCTGTTTTTTAGAAGCATTAGCACACCCGCGGTCACTTAATTCAACAAATCAGAACTGTCTTGTGCATATACAAGTTAAAAATTTAAAAACTTCTGTGAATAAAGATAAAATCTTGAACGATACCCTGATTTTTCAGGGAAGGGCTGTTGGTATAAATATAAAATAAATGATAAGCGTATTGTGTCATCTTTTTGTTTTTACTATACTTTTTGTTTGCTGTGTCGTCAGTATCAGTTTTTATGAGAAAGTGTAGATGAAGTTCCTATCAGTTTCTCTCCCCAGACCCCAGTTTTGGTAACTTGAATTATGTTAACTTTTTCTTCACACTATGGAATGGTGCCAGGAGTCCCTAAAATATTGTGGATCTAAGGGGATAGACAACTAAATACAGTGGTCTCAATTGGGCTGTAGTGACAAGAGAATACACCATCAGTTGATTCTGGCAATTCTTGTAAAGACTAAAGGCTTTCAGAGACGACCAAATGAGTTTTTTCTGGCTCAGGTCCTACAATTTCTTCCTTTTTTTTTCTTTTTTTGAGACGGAGTCTTGCTCTGTTGCCTAGGCTAGAGTGCAGTGGCACATTCGCGGCTCACTGCAACCTCCGTCTCCCTGGTTCAAGCGATTCTCCTGCCTCAGCCTCCCCAGTAGCTGGGATTACAGGCACCCGCCACCGCGCCTGGCTAATTTTTGTATTTTTAGTAGAGATGGGGGGTCTCACCATCTTGGCCTGGCTGGCCTCGAACTCTTGGAGGTCCTGCAATTTCTATTCCTAACACCTTGCATGTAAATAGCACATCAGGTACACCCCGTTACCTGTTATTTTAATAGAGGTTAATGGCATTTTGCTTTCTTAAAGCTGCTAAAAGCGATAAGAAGAAAAATCTTCTGTAGCAGATGAACAAATTGTGTGTATTTTAAAACCTGTCTCTGGGTTTTCTTCAGTTTCAGCCTGTTGGTTTTATGGAGTCAATGCCTAAGGAAGACTCTGATAGCGTCTTGCTTTATCACCAAATTTTCCTCCATTTATGCTTTCTCTATATTCTGGAAAATGGTAGTTTCCCCAAATAAATTATTTTCTGGATAATAATTATATATATTATATATAATATAATAATCATATTGGCCGGGCACGGTGGCTCACGCTTGTAATCCCAGCACTTTGGGAGGCCGAGGCAGGCGGATCACGAGGTCAGGAGATCGAGACACCCTGGCTAACACGGTGAAACCTGTCTCTACTAAAAATACAAAAAATAAAAAATAAAAAAATAAAAAGCCAGGCATGGTGGCATGCGCCTGTAGTCCCAACTACTCAGGAGCCTGGGGCAGGAGAATTGCTTGAATCCGGGAGGTGGAGGTTGCAGTGACCCGAGACTGCACCGCTGCACTCCAGCCTGGGTGACAGAGCGAAACTCTGTCTCAAAAAAAAAAAAAAAAAATTATAATAATAGTTCTGACATTGTTTACTTTGAACTGAACATGATTTCCTGATTTTCTCATAAATTCTCAGTATAGCCTAATGCCAGAATTCTTGGACGGACTGATCAATTTTTATTAGTTGCATGTTAAAAGCTAAGTAGCTCTAAAGAAGATTAGGGAGGTAATACAATAACATCACATTACATATGAGGAAAATGACATTCTTTACCTAACATGACAAATACAGACACATACATATAGATTTCTATGTAGTTTCTCTATAGTTTTCTAAATTTGGTAGAGCTCCTGCAAACAATTTATCTGGTTAGAAGCTAAGTACTGCTGTGAGAAGGGCTAAGTTTAGGTTTGTAGAGCAGTTAGAGAGCTTTGGATAAAATATCTCTCACGTGCAAAAATAGCCTTACTAATAATTTTCAACAGTACTTTGCCTCTAAAGGTGAAATTTCCTTAAGGATAGTTACTGTTTTCTTCCCACATTTGATGCTCTGTAACTATAGCTACACAAAAGTAACCAAATTCCCTTGTTATGTGGATATTTTTCTGAGTTTACTTCCCAGGGGATAAATTTTAAGAAAATGTGATATTAGGAATTTGGAACCTTTTTTTGAAATTTCAGATAATATTGTTGGATCAATATAGAGTCAACCCAATATCCCTTATCTTTCATGTCAATTTTACTGAGCATTAAGAATAACCCCCAAAATACCCCTACTCCACAGTGAGCGCCCACACCTTGAAAGAAATATCCACTTATCGTTCACTATGGTCTAAATAAAAAGAAATGTTCTGAAACAATAAAAATGTTTAAAACAGTGAGGATTAAGCCAAAAAGGGTTTTTCAGGAAAGCAGATACCTCAGTGAATAAGTAATAAATTAGAAGTCAAGAAATCTGGACTCCAGTCTTGGATTTGCTGCATCTTAATTATAATGCTTTGGAAGCCACAATCTCTAAAATAGTGGAGTTGAAATAGATGATCACCTCTGAACCCACCTTTCTAATGAACTAAAATGCTCCAAGTATATCAGTAAACCATAGAAAGATACTTCATGGTATTTTTCATGTATCATTTCTCTTCTGAAAATCTACAATTGGCCTACGATTGCTTTCTTCTTTCAACTTAAAATTCCATCCCCTGACCACGCATGTTAACGTTTGTAAGCCTAGCACTTTGGGAGGCCAAGGTGAGTTGATCACTCAGAAGTTCGAGACCAACCTGGGCAACATGGCAAAACTTCGTCTCTACAAAAAATACAAAAATTAGCCAGGCATGGTGGTGCATGCCTATGGTCCCAGCTACTCAGGAGGCTGAAATGGGAGGATTGCTTGAACTGGGGAAAAGGAGGTTGCAGTAAGCCAACATTGAGCCACTGCACTCTAGCCTGGGTGACAGAGCAAGACTCTGTTTAAAAAAAAAAAAAATCAATTCCTTTATCTAATTATTTTAAGCTTCTACTGCATTTAAAATTGCAAATATGTTAGTGATTTTGAAAAGTTTGAAAATGTGAAATAAGTGTAATAGGCAGGAATGTCTTGTTTAACAAAACTTCTATTAAAATATACTGCTTTCCTTATTTTGGTCATTCTGAGCTCCAGATTCTAGACTAGTTAAAAGAGTAGCAGTTACATCTGAGATCTGTATCAGAGCACATGAACCGCCCCATCCCCAGGTCCACTCAAGTCTACCAGCAGAGAGCAAGGCTGCAACCATCTTCTTCTCTCTTGGGAAAGATGTCATCAATTTCTCAAATTGTCTTCCACCTTCGATGCTGTCTTCCTTAGGGGAAAATTGACAAAGGAGACAGTGCTGGGGAAGGTATGTTCTTGCTCTGTTTTCTTCAAAGTGCTAGCCACCAGCAATCTGAAACTCAAATCCTCAGCATCCAGGGCTATGGAAACCAAGTTACCCAAGACACTGAGGGTCTGTTTTCTGTTTTGATGAGCTCTCACTCCCAACGTTGTGATCTGCATCTCACCCTTTTTCCATTAGGCAAAGCCAAGCTGAGTCTAAGCAACATGAGGCCAGGGCATGCATCTTCTAGCCCAGTTCCTGGCACACATTAGGACCTCAATTATATTTACTAAATGAAAGGCAACATCTTGAGAAGAGGGGAAGGTGGAGGCCAACATAGGAAGGCAAGTTAGGAGACAAGGAAATACAGTGGCCCATCGGACACCGAAGAAGCTGACAAACCAAGCAGCACATCAATGAGAAAATGCAATTAACACAGATAGGAGGCTAAAGGGAAAAAGCAAGGGATTGGCAAAGAAGGATCAGAGATAGAGTGTGGGCCAGGCGAAGTGGCTCACACCTGTAATCCCAGCACTTTGGGAGGCCAAGGCAGGAGGATCATTTGAAGCCAGGAGTTCAAGGCCAGCCAGAGAAACATAGTGAGAACCTGTCTTTACAAAAATTAAAATTAAAATTAAAATTAGCCAGGAGTGGTGGTGCATGCCTGCAGTCCCAGCAGCTCAGGAGGCTGAGGTGGGATGATTGCTTGCACCAGGAGTTCGAGGCTGCAGTGAGCTGTGATCGTGCCACTGCACTCCAGCCCCTGGGTGACAAAGCAAGATCCTCTTAAAAAAGGGCGGGGGGTGGAGAACAAAGTATGATCATGGAGAAGGCTTGATTCAAGAACAGATTTTGTGATTTTGAGATTCTAGCCCTGAAGTTATCCTGTTACATATTATTTGGCCATATCCTCTTGGACTAGAGCCTTAAAGCAATAAGTTTTCCCCAAGGCTCTCTCCATTTTTTTTTTTTTTTCAAGACGGAGTCTCACTTTGTCACCAGACTGCAGTGCAGTGGTGCGATCTCGGCTCACTGCAACCTCCGCCTCCCAGGTTCAAGCAATTCTCCTGCCTCAGCCTCCCGAGTAGCTGGGACTACAGGCATGTGCCACCATGCCCAGCCAATTTTTGTATTTTTAGTAGAGACGGGATTTCACCATGTTGGCTAGGATGGTTTTGATCTCCTGACCTCATGATCTGCCTGCCTCGGCCTCCCAAAGTGCTGGGATGACAGGCGTGGGCCACAGTGCCCAGCCGGCTCTGTCCATTCTTTTGGTCCTCTGAGGAAAACGCAGCATCATCCATGGCCAAACATCAGTGACTTGATTGGCCACACCTCCCCTTTTCTTCTTAGATCTTTCACTGGGGACAATAACCAAGCTGGCAATTGTACACATTTAACTACCTTTCCAGACCAGTAACACCCTCACTTTGATTACTACATCTATCCAGTCTGTTTCACATAATTTCCAGGGTCTTTGTTGACGGTGTCTCACTGTTCAATTCCTGCTGTTTAAGTCCCGCAATCCCCTGTGTCTTTGTTCTCCATTTGGTGGTAGTGACTTCTTATGCACTTGGGACACAGGCAATAGCGGGACGGACTTACTACCAGCAAAGCCTCCCACCCGAAAACAAGGAAGCTCTTTCTCAATTGTCATTTCCTATTTTCATGTCTAATAGCGATTAAAGCTTCTATGTCCATCAAAAAGTGTCTTCTGGTGCAGAATAACCTCATAGTAACATAATGATCACCCATTACACAAGCATGACACTTTGGTAGCAAAATGTTATGGGATTTTTGGGGTGTTGTTTTCCTGTCCAGAAACCTCTGTGGCCAGTGGTTCCTTTGCCTGAGTTTTGCTTGGGCCCGCTAGGCTTAGCAGTGTCTACTAAAGCTGGACATATGCATGTCCTATGACCCATCAATTTCACTTTTTAGGTGAAATACTCATGAAAAGAAATGACATATAGAGGAGGCCGGGCACGGTGGCTCGCGCCTGTAATCCCAGCAGTTTGGGAGGCTGAGGCAGGCAGATCATGAGGTCAGGAGATCGAGACCATCCTGGATAACATGGTGAAACCCTGTCTCTACTAAAAATACCAAAAAATTAGCTGGCTGTGGTGGCGGGCGCCTGTAGTTCCAGCTTCTCCGGAGGCTGAAGCAGGAGAATGGTGTGAACCCCGGAGGTGGCACTTGCAGTGAGCCGAGATCTCGCCACTGCACTCCAGCCTGGGTGACAGAGTGAGACTCCGTCTCAAAAAAAAAAAAGACATATAGAGGAATATTCATAGTAGCATCATTTCCAATTGGCAACAAACCAGAAACTATTCATATGTTCATCAACAGTGGCTTGGATTATTTAAAAATGTGGCATATTCACATAATCAAATGATATAAAGCAATGAAAATTACTGAATTGCAACTACATGCAATCACTGGGATAAATTTTAAAGCAAAAGTAAGGTAAAGAAGGCAGACACAAAAGAACCAACTGTATTATTCTATTTTAAAAGGTCAACAACAACAACAAATAGGTATAAATAATGTTAGAGATTAGGATGGTGGTTTCCCTAGGTGCAGGGAAGTGATTAGAAGGGAGAAAAAGGAGCTTTGGGAGTTCTGTGTCTTGACATGCGTGCCAATGATACGTGTATTTACTATACAAATATTCGTAGAGCTGTCCACTTACAATTTCTATAACATTTTTATATATGTAACACTTCAATAAAAAGTCTATATAAAAGAAAACATAGATTTTCTTCCTAGTGTTCTTATACTAATGTGTTATTTACTAGAGGACTTTGCTCAATTATGAACTATTCAACTTAGAAGGAATGTGTAGAGCTTGAAAAGAGTTCAACTAAGAACAATAAAATTGATTGAAGAATTGGAAACTAAAGGAAAAGTTACATAAGCTTGATATAGCCTGAGGAGATTTAACCAAGGAGTAGTTTAATAAACATCTTTTACTACTTGAAGACTACTAAGAAGATACTATTAGTGATTTTTCTTACTTATTAAGGAAAAGACCAAAATGGACTTGGTATTTTAAGCAAACAACGTAGTGTTTTATCTTCTTTAACTTGCGGCATTTTCTCCTCTGAAATGTCCATATGGACAGACCCAGTAGGTATGTGATCGTAAGGCCTAGTGCAACCAGTACATATCCTTGTTTCTGGCTCTAACCCCAGACTGTCAGGTGTTGGATGGGGAAATTGCTTCAAGAGCAGATAACCAAATAGAAGGGCAGTCTTCAAAACAGATGGAAAGCTCAGCATAAAGAGGGAGCCATTAGAGACATCAAGAATAGCATAAGGTTAGTCAGTGTACATACCTGCAGAAGTTTAGTGGGATGGCAAACCAGTTTCATCCCCTGCCAACTTCAGTTGATTGATATTAGTTGTCCAGAACACTGTGCTAAGTAAAATTATCAGGCCAGGCCCAGAAATCACAGGAAAAAGTAGGTGAGTATCTCTGCTAAGATTGGGCCATCAGATTGGGACTGAGTTGAGTTGTAAGTCTACTATGGTTCTTTGGAAACGGTCTACTAAGAAAAGATAATGCAAACAACCGCAGGAACAGAAAAGCTGAAAAAAATGTTCAAATGTTTTTGTAATATGCATGGGAACATTTAATATTTACCCTATAAAGTTATAGAAGACCAAAAAGAATTTAGAGATAGCTCAGTCTGGGAATTTTCTAATCTTTCTAAGTTTTCGGTGGGGGTGGCGGGCGTGGGGTGGGGAGGGGAGTGCTTAGTGAAAACTGTTTGTCAAAAGAAATCTTATTTCTTAAGCCCCAAAATACAAAGTAGATAATAGTAGAGTGTCTCTAGTTGAAAAGGAGGGAAATCCGGACCTTGTCCATTTAAAGGTTCCTTTTCAGCTCTCACAGTGGAGCCTGAAGTAACTTTGTAGACTATTGGGGCTTAAATTCCACTGAAATATACGCTCGTTCCATTTTTACTGACTGACGAGGAAACTGAGAGGCTGCCAGGTTGAAGGATTTTCTCTGAGTTATACTATCAGAAATTGAGCCTAGATATTCTGCCCTACATCTAGATAGTTCCTGGATTAGAATCATCAGAAACTGACAGAATTTAAAACCATTTTTCTTAAGGCATATTAATTTGCAAGGAATCGAATAGCAATTGCATTAGCTCAAGTAAAAGACACATTTTAAGGATAAAATTGTATAGAATCCATAGAAAAGTGGTACTATGAGGCGTCAGGAAGTGTGGTAACTGGGTCAGCTCTAGGGACCTACATCATAAGAGCTCAAGGACATTCTTTCTAGCCCACTGCTGTGAGCATGACTTGGCTACTAATTCTACCAGTCTCTATGAATCTTAATGCAAATTCTAAAGAGAAAGCATTAGGTTGGTCTGGCCTATAGACGTTTTCTTCCTTTGTTAGTTTTTCACTCCTAGGCCAGCCAGCTGTGTCTGGGAGGAAAGGTGTGGAGTCATATGGAGATGCAGTTTCTGAGAAAGGGAGAACAACTTCCCTTAGAAGGCCCTGTGGGCAGGTATCAGTGACGTGCTGGTAAAGTGTTAACAATGGGTTCTGGGGTAGAAGAGGTGGGGAGTCCTGACTTGTAGTGTTTTCAGATTTCCATGGCATAAATATTCCCACCGTGGTGATTTCAGGCTACCAATACGACATTACTGATTGCAGAATTGGGAAGAGATGCGTGGTAGCACATTATGTAGAATTTCCACTATCTACATCATATAAAAGACGTAATGGTAAAGTAAAAGTGATGTTTTTAGTACTTATTACGTTTTATATTTACCTAATAAATATAAATTATATTACGTTTAATATAATTATCTAATTGTAAGTTTACATAATTTAATTTTTAATAAAGTCTCTAACAACTGGCTGAGAAACTCCTGAATATTTAGCAATCAGCTCTAGTGAGTTAGTGCAAGCTGGCTCCAGCCCACCAATGTGGTATTTAAAGATCACCATCTCCACTTGAGTTTGGAGGCTCTTGAAGACCGCTTTTGACATGAGAAGGACAGGGTGAGTGGGACATATGACTAAGCCAAAAAACATTAGGATTAAGAATTTGCGTTTATGGAAGGATCACTTGCGCCCAGGATTTCAAGATTACAGTGAGCTATGTTCACGTCACTGCACTCCAGCCTGAATGGCAGAGTGAGACTCTGTCTCCAAAAAAGAGTAAAAATAAAAATAAAAATATGCCGGGCACAGTGGCTCACACCTGTAATCCCAGCACTTTGGGAGGCCGAGGCAGGGAGATCGCTTGGGCCCAGGAGTTCGAGACCAGCCTGGGAAACATAGTGAAACCTGGTCTCTACAAAAAAAAAAAAAAAAAAAAAAAATTAGCAGAGCCTGGTAGTGTGTCCCTGTAGTCCTAGCTACTCCAGAGGATAAGGCCAAAGGATCTCTTGAACCTTGGAGGCAGAGCCTGCAGTGAGCCAATATTGCATCAATGCACTCCAGTGTGGGCAACAGAGCCAGACCCTGTCTCAAAAAATAAAAAATAAATAAAAATAAAAATAATAAAGAATTTGCCTTTAGCCACAAAGGGCAAAATGAATTTAGCCATCCTTTAATGAAGAGGAGGGAAACAATCTTTCTCACCCTCCCATGATTGTTAATTGGTTTCAATCAATGTATATGCAGATACTACTATGGAATTATTTCTACTCTCTCAGATTAATTATATTTGTTGTTCCAAAGACTTGGAATTAAGGAATCATCTCAGGTCTGTAGACACTGGACAGGTACAACTAACTACTCAGATGAGGTAGATATTATTCTTGAGCTGAGTTTGTAGGTATTCAGTTAAAAAGGTGTGCTTTTAACAGCTGATATCCAATAGGGACCAGCTCTCATTTGATATTGCCAGGTAATTAAGTCTTGCTTTAGGTTAAGGTCAATTTTTAGGCTTGATCAAAAAATATGATTTCAAATTCACAAGCATATAATACATCTAATCAATTCTTAAATTTATTATACTTAAATTTCATATTTCGTCCACATGAAGGTATTCATTCTTAAGCCAAAGTAATTATTGAGTGTTTAGGTCACTATGCAATATATTTTTCTGTTAAAATAAATTGGTTTGCCTCAAACACTAGAGATTGATCTAAAAGCGAGTCTGAAGATAGGTGTGTTCATAAATTCCTTGACAACTGAAGCATATCAAAACTCTTGCACTTCAAAAATGATTGCAAATATTTTTCAGGATGATCTCAAATCTTATGTTCGGGAACCCGCAAACCTCGGACCACCACATCAAGGGAAATGAAGTGAACCTTTCACTTGATGACAAGACTTTGTAGAAAACCACTAAATTAGCTACTCTAACATCATCATGCAGGTGCATGGGACTCCTTGAACAAATTATTCCAGAGTAAGATGGCCTGTTCCTCCATCATTCCAGTGTTATACCAGGAAACCAGGTTTGATTAGGATTTCATTGTGTGTAGTATTTGTTTCAGGCATATGCTTTGATCAAAATCTATGTAATGAAAACCTATGCTCCATGATATCTAGCATTAATCATTGAACTATGTCTATGGCTAAACACAAATGTTACACTGATTTACTTATTAAACACCTATTTGCCTGTGAAGAGTTTGTCTCTAAAAGTGAATTTTAAATATAGAGGAACACCAAACAATAATAAAACCAGTATATAAAACTCGAGGTTATTATCCAAATCAGGTGCTTTTTTAAACTGAAAAGTAAACAAATGAAGAAGGAAGAGCTGAAAGATGTACTAATAGAACATTATTTTAAGTCCTACAAAAGTAGAAACACATGAGAAATGAATTTCAGCATATGGTGTGTTCTTACTTCTAGTCTGTATATTAAAATTAAATTTTCTTCTAATCTTTCTTCAATAATTATGAAGGACTGAGATGACTGTCAACCAGAAAAGGCAACCGGGCAGTTGGAGATGTGAAACTATAGCCTTGGGAGAGAGGTCTTAAATGTGGTAACTGACTACTGCATGGAGTCCTGTATTGGAATTTAAATGAGTTTCAAACGTGAGATTAGTAAAAAGGAAAAATGCTTTGAAAGTTCACATATGCAGTAAATGGATTTTGTTGGAGTCAAAAAAGTGTAAATTACATAGCATTTATATCATAATGATTAGGAACTTGCAGATATATCTACAGAAATACATGTTAGGATTAAGAGAACTTCGGAAATTGTAAAGTCATGTATCTATAAAAGTATTTTATCTGGATATTTGTTTTGATAAAATCAGCCAAATATCAAATCAATATAGAAGTCCCATAATTTGAACCCTCCTTATCTTCTTTAAAGCTCTGACTTTAACGGTAGGAGAATTTAAGTAATCTGAAGAGACAGGCTTGTGAAAATTAGTCTACAAAGCAAAGTTATTGAATTCTCTTTTCCTATTAAATTTTGTCTTCAAATTTGGATAGACAATCACACAATGTTAGACTGAATGGAACCACAGAGATAATCTAATCTAAGGACCGTGTTTTAGGGAGGAGGAAACAAGAATGAATTGTGTCTTACCAGGGGAAATGTCCTGATCTGTTTCCTGTCTGTTTCCCACCCTTTTTCTGGCACTCCCTAACAGAACTCGGCTTAGATATAACTTCTTCCAAAATGCCTCACCTTTCCCTAGGCTGGGTTAGCACATGTTGCTGCCTACATTTTATTTATTTATTTAACTTATTTTAACTTCAGGGGCACATGTGCAAGTTTGTTACATAGGTAAATTTGTGTCACGGAGGTTTGTTGTGCAGATTATTTCTTCACCCAGGTATTAAGCCTAGTACTCATTAGTTATTTTTCCCGATCCTCTCCGTCCTCCCACCCTCCACCCTTTGACAGGCCCCAGTGTGTGTTGTTCCTCTCAGTGAGTCCATGTGTTTTCATCATTTAGCTCTCACTTGTAAGTGAGAACATGCGGTATTTGATTTTGTGTTCCTGCATTAGTTTGCTAAGGATAATGGCCTCCACCTTCATCAGTTTCCCTCTGCAAAGGACATGATCTCACTCTTTTCATGGTTGCATAGTATTCCATGGTGTATATATACCATGTTTTCTTTATCCAGTCTATCATTGATGGGGGAAAAATTTTGCAAACTGTGTATCCAGCAAAGGTCTAATATACAGCATCTATAAGGAACTTAAGCAAATTTACAAGAAAAAAAAACCCATTAAAAAGAAGACATGGGCCGGGCACAGTGGTTCACACCTGTAATCCCAGCACTTTGGGAGACCGAGGCAGGTGGATCACCTGAGGTCGGGAGTTTGAGATTATCCTGGTCAACATGGTGAAACTCCGTCTCTACTAAAAATACCAAAATTAGCTGGGCCTGGTGGTACGTGCCTGTAATCCCAGCTACTCTGGAGGGTGAGGCAAGAGAATTGCTTGAACCTGGGAGACAGAGGTTGCAGTGAGCCGGGATAGCGCCATTGCACTCCAGCCTTGGTGACAAGAGCAAAACTCCGTCTCAAAAAAATAATAATAAAATTAAATTAAAATTATAAATAAATAAATAAATAAATAAACAAAGAAGAAGACATACAGCCAAGTGCGGTGGCTCATGCCTCTAATCCCAGCACTTTGGGAGTCCAAGGCTTGCAGATCATCCGAGGTCAGGAGTTCAAGACCAGCCTGGCCAGCATGGTGAAACCCCGTCTCTACTGAAAATACAAAAGTGAGTCGGGCGTGGTGGCAGGCTCCTGTAATCCCAGCTACTCGGGAGGCTGAGGCAGGAAAATTGCTTGAACCCAGGAGGCGGAGGTTGCAGTGAGCCGAGACCGCGCCATTGCACTCCAGCCTGGGCAACAAGAGTGAAACTCCACTTAAAAAAAAAAAAAAAAAAGAAAGAAAAAGGGAAAAACACAAAGACATACATGCAACCAACAACCATATGAAAAAAAGCTCAACATCACTGATCATTAGAGAAACGCAAATCAAACCCACAATGAGATACCATCTCACACCAGTCAGAATTGCTATTATTAAAAAGTCAAAATAGATGCTGGTGAGGTTGCAGAGAAAAAGGAACACTTGTACATTTTCAGTGTGAGTGTAAATTAGTTTGTGGAAGACAGTGTGGCAATTCCTCAAAGACTTTAAAACAGAAATAGCATTAGACCCAGCAAGCTCATTACTGGGTATATACCCAAAGGAATAGAAACTGTTTTATTATAAAGACATGTGTATGAATACTGTAGCATTATTCACAATAGCTGCTACCTACTTTTGATAAAGCACCTTGAACTCCCCCAGTCATAGCACTACAACTAGAATGTAATGTGCTCCTTTACTTGCTTATCTCCACTAGTTGGACTACAAGCTTCAGGAGGACAGAAATCATATTTGCCTTTTAATGAACACAGACATTCCCTTTGGTGTAGTACAAACTTACGTATTTTTTGGATGAATGACAAATACATCATTTGTTTTTGTAAAATTACTGAGAATCCATGCAAATTTAACCTGAACAGAAGTTCTTTCTTTAGGATAATGGAGCTATAGATTGAATTATTGTTCAAAATTTCAGAAACGCAAGTCAATCATCTACTAGATCAAAATAAGATTGCCCTGCAAAATACGTTTCTATTGTAATCGCTCATTAGAAATACTTACCATGTATTACATGGGTAACTTTGAGGAAATAATAGCAGATCTGAGTTTACTGAAGTCAGTCATAAAAGGCTGCTGTCTGAACCTTTCATCTCTTATTTTATAAAATTCAGAGGTTATTTGCTGATGTGATGGTGTGTTTTTGTTGTTGATTCTGATAAAACGCAGTTTTATAGGTGACGCAGTTCTCATAGAAGAGCTTCTCTTTTTACTTGTTATGTATAACAGCAAGCTACTCCAAATCCAGTTCCTTGCCATTTCATTTACTTGACTCAGCTGCTTGTCCTTAAACTCTTTTCACAATTTCATTGCCAGCTAGAAACTTATAAGCCTTGTTCGCAGGAAGAGCTTGAGTCAAATATTTTCAGCGTCAACACTTTCGCGGTATCCTGACAGCTGCACAGTATCTGCTGAGCCGCTTTTTACTCCTCCTCAAGACTTTGACATTTTCACAATTTTTCTGTGATTTTTATCTTCACTAACGACCTGCTCATGATAATTGTGCTGTCTTTCTTTTTTTCATTTTTGGAAGTGAGACTTGCATGAGGAATTTACCAACAGTTTGACTAGAAGCTGGAGAAGTGAAACTTAGAAGCATTCATTCCTGTGTATCAAGGTTCCTCTTGGCCTTATCAAGGGTTTGGCAGCGTATGTGACCGCATCGTCCTCTAGTGGCTGACCCCATGAGAGGCCGGTGGCCACTCCCACTCTGTGTTAGAGAATGTCCTTTCAGTGCATGGCTTTATGACGAGAGGTTGTTATTTTTAAGGTAAAGGATATTTTTCTTAGCAAGCGCCTGTTTTCTAACAATCAAGTTACATTTTATGTCTTCAAACAAACATCCGACGACTTAGAACTATCCTTAGTTGGAGGAAATATAAACATTAATTCAAGAAATCAAAGCAAATATTTCAGATACCTGAAACAGTCTTAAGGAGCATAACGATCAATCAACAGATACTTATCAGGTAGGTAAAATATGCCAGGCACTGTTGTAGGTGCTTGATGTACGTTAAAAACCAAAATAGATGAAGATCCCTGCCTGCATGGAGCTTCATTCTAGTATGAGGACTTCACGAATAAATGTTTGTTTCTCCCAGGCTATCCTCAAACCAGACTCCTTGTAAATGTGACATATTTCAATAATTATATTCTGTGTTCTGTAAACTGTATTCTGAGTATTCAGTAAGTAATGTAATTGTTTTTGTCTTATCTGCTCCAGACCCCCTTCAGGGCAAGTAGGAGGTGACTGGCAACACATCACATATTAAGCTGGTGGCAACACATCGCATATTAATCACATGTTAATAATCACATATTAATCACATATCAATCATGCCTTGTCATTCAGAAGTGTTATTCAGCTCCCATGCACTAGTGTTTCCTACTCCAGAGATCATTATAGAAAGCTATTTATGTCTTGCAAAATGGTGTGCCAAAATTTAAGAAATTCCCTTTTTAGTCCTTTCTCTATTTCTCTTCTCCCAGTTCACCTCCCTATAGGGATGGAGGTTTATTTCTACTCCTCTAGCTGTTACTTGGGTAAACTCTGGAGGGGAAGATCTTGCCTAAGGCTAGATTTCAGTTCAGCATAAACAGGACTAATTACCTCAGGCCTCTAGTTAGGACACAGAAATGGGTAAATAAGGCTTTAGTTACTCCCATCGCTTTGCTTGAGAGAATGAAATTTCAAGGTAGTTTAATAAATCATGATGCCATTTTCTGACTTTTAAAGAGAATGTAATTTGTCTATATTTTTGGTCTTACCATAGATTAAACATTTGTATCTCCATTCCTGTAATGGTATTTTTTTATTTCTAGCGAATTCCAAAGAGAGACAATGAACAAATACATTAATTGCATAAATCTACTGACTTCTTAAATTTTATGATTAGATTTTTTTTCTTTTTTTTTTGAGACAGGGTCTCACTCTGTGGGCCAGGCTGGAGTGCAGTGGCGCTGCAATCTCGGCTGACTGCAGCCTCAACCTTCCGGGCTCAAGCCATCCTCCCATCTCAACCACCCGAGTAGCTGGGACTACAGGCGTGCGCCATCATGCCCAGGTAATTTTTGTATTTTTTGTAGAGATGGGGTTTCATCTTGTTGCTCAGGCTTGTCTTGAATTCCTGGGCTAAAGAGATCCTCCCACCTCGGCCTCCCAAAGTGTTGGGGTTACAGGTGTGAGCAACCGTACCTCACCATGAATAGATTCTTTATAAGAGTACAGTTTTTAAAAAATCAGAGTTTTGATGGCAATTATATGCCCTTAGAAAGGGCACTTGAGCTGATTTTTTAAAAATTTTAACCTCCACAGCACGGCCAGAGCTGAATATTGATTATTTAATTTTTAAATTCTTATAATAAAAACACTACTTTCATGTTTACATTGCCATTATCTTTTAGAAAAATGCAGCACATTTAATTTAAAATACTGTTTATTTGAAAACGGAAAAATTAAGAACAAAGAGGCTTAATAACATTGTGGATACATTCATAATAAGTAAGTAATAAAGGAATGGAAAAATGCCACGTATAATTATTTTTCTTGACACATTGTTCGGTTGTTGATTCTGGGAACAAGCAAGTATAGTAATGCATATGAACAGTGATGTCAATTTGAACCACATTTTTTTAGGTATACTTCATTTGCTCCAGAGAATCAACGTTTATTACTATTTGGATATTTGCAGCATAATTTGGTGAGAACACCATTGGAATTAGATGTGAAATATTTTAATTTCAATTATGATTTTCCCATTAACTAGGTGAGATTAATCTGAAAGCCATCTTCCTTATCTGTAAAATGAAGGTGTTTGGTTAAGGTGATCTGGCAAGTTTCTTTTATACAGTGAAAACAATATAAAATACTTACACCATGTAATTTGATGATATATTTAAATGATAATAACAGAAGATCATATGTAACACTAATGAATGAATATATAGGAATATGTAACACTAATGAATGTATTTAGCCAGGTGCTGTAAAATAGGCTACTTCCGAAATAGCTTATTTTAGAAGTATATTTAATTCCTTCATATCCATCTCAAAATACTACTTTAACATTTAACGTTTCACTGTAGGAAGCATAAAAATTATTTTTTCTGTGCTCCAAATAAAGAGCGTTGCTAATTTTGATGATACTATAATTCCACAAATCATTTTTACCTTTTTGCTTCCTGGAGCAGAACAATGGAATTTTAAGTGGGCTAAAACCCAGGGAAAATTGATAATGATTATCACCATTAAAATCGTCACTTAAATGTTGTAGCACCAATGGATTTTCATACCCATTTATCCGTGTAATTTCTATGTCACGTTTGCAAGTTGGATAGCCCATGTGTCTATCCTAATTTTAGAGGAAAAACCTGAGTTCCAAGAAGGTGATGCAATTTTCCCAAGGTCTCATAACTAGTGAGTATCAATATTCTGCTTATACCTAGCAAAGTGAGAAGGGAAAAAAAATGCAAGGTAACAAAATCAAATTATGTGTTATTAGTCTTTCTTGTTCTTTGTGGGGGATAAAATGCAGAGTGGGGCTGGATTAGAGTAGCTGCCATTCCTGAAATAAGCAAATAATAGCCAAGATGTTCAATTTGTGCCAAATTTTCATTCTGCCTTAATGTGATCCCCCAAATTATGTGACCTCATGGTCAATTAATATTCCTCTTTTCATGTGTACTTAATACTTCCCATGGAAAATACCCAGCCTGTTCTGGTTAAGGTGTGGGCTTTTGTGCAGATTGCAACTCTTCTATGCAAGTCGTTCAAATTCAGGACCTCTGATTTATCACAATTATCTTAAATAATAGCTGTTGAATTTATATTTTCTCTCGTATATTAAAATGCATCTAATATCTATTACGACTTTCAAAATATACATAAAACTTCTGTTATAATTCCGTGTTTACAGAAAAGTTACAAGAATAGTACAAAGAACTCCA
The DNA here is from genome assembly GCF_028885625.2 of Pongo pygmaeus. Lineage (NCBI taxonomy): Eukaryota > Metazoa > Chordata > Mammalia > Primates > Hominidae > Pongo > Pongo pygmaeus. Next base: position 17,035,790 of record NC_072380.2, on the reverse strand, counting down.
TATACCATTTACTCAAATTCTGTAATTGTTAACATTTTCTTTTCTTTTCTCCTCTCTTCTCTTCTCTTTTCTTCTCTTTCTTCTTTTCTTTTCTTTTCTTTTGTTTTCTTTTTTAAAGTTAGGATCTTGCTACATTTCCCAGGTGAGAGTGCAGTGGCACCATCATAGGTCACTGCAGGCTTGCAACCCTGGGCTCAAGTGATTCTTCCGCCTCAGCCTCCAAGTCCTGGCTAACATTTTTTTTTAAATTTATTTTTGTAGAGAGAAGGCCTCACTGTGTCACTCAGGTTGGTTTCAAATTCCTGGCCTCAAGCGATCCTCACACCTTGGCCTCCCAAATTGCTGGAATTACAGGCGTGAGCCACCGTGCCCCGCCAGTTGTTAACATTTCACTCCCTCAGCTTGATCATTTGCTCTCTCTCTCTCTCTCTGTCTCTTGTTCTGTAAGTTCATATATATATACATATATATACATATATACATATATACATATATACACATATATACACATATACACATATACACATATATACATATATACATATATACATGTATATACATATATACATGTATATACATATATACATATATACATATATACATATATACATATATACATATATACACACATATATACATATATACATATATACACATATATATACATATATACATATATACACATATATACACATATATATATGGTTTCTGAGTGATTCAAGAATAATTTTGCAGACATCATGCCTCTTTATCCATAAAGTCTTATTTTGTATTTCTTAAGACTTTTCCTTACGTAACCACAGTTCAATTATCATAATTTGGAATTTTAACAATGATACAATACTATTATCTTTTTTTTTTACTTTTATTTTAGGTTCAAGGGCACATGTGCAAGTTTGTTATGTAGGTAAATGGCATGTCATGGGGGTTTGGTGTACAGATTATTTCATCACCCAGGTAATAAGCATAGTACTTGATAGGTAGTTTTTTGATCCTCTCCTTCCTCCCAATCTCCACCCTCAAGTAGGTGCCTGTGTCTGCTCTTCCCTTCTTTTTGTCCATGTGTACTCAGTAAAAAGCTGAGTATTTGCTTTCAGTATTTGGTTTACTGTTCCTGCATTAGTATTTGGGTCCTGCATTCAATATTTGGTTTACTGTTCCTGCATTAGTTTAGGATTGTGGCCTTCTGCTCCATCAATGTTGCTGCAGAGGACATGATCTGATTCTGTTTTATGGCTGCATAGTATTCCATTGTGTATATATACCATATTTTCTTTATTCAGTCTATCACTGACGGGCATTTAGGCTGATTCCATTACTTTGCTATTGTGAATAGTGCTACAATGGACATACATGTGAATGTGTCTTTATAGTAGAAATATTTATATTCCTTTGGCTATATGACCAATAATGGAATTGCTGGGTCTAATGGCAGTTCTGTTTTAAGGTTTTTGAGAAATTGCCACACTGCTTTCCACAATGGCTGAACTAATTTACATTCTCACCAGCAATGTATAAGTGTTCCCTTTCCTCCACAACCTTGCCAGCATCTGTTATTTTTTTACCTTTTAATAACAGCCATTGCGACTGGTATGATGTGGTATCTCATTGTGGTTTTGATTTGCATTTCTCTAATGATTAGTGATGCTGAGTATTTTTTCGTATGTTTTTTGGCCACATGTATGTCTTCTTTTGAAAAGTGTTCATATCTTTTGCTCACTTTTTTTTTTTTTTTTTTTTTTTGAGATGGAGCCTCACTCTGTCACCCAGGCTGGAGTGCAGTAGTGCAATCTTGGCTCACTGTAACTTCCACCTCCTGGGTTCAAGAGATTCTCCTGCCTCAGCCTCCTGAGTAGCTGGGATTACAGGCGCATGCCACCATGCCCAGGTAATTTTTGTATTTTTAGTAGAGACGAGGTTTCACCATCTTGGCCAGGATGGTCTCGATCTCTTGACCTCGTGATCTGCTCACCTCGGCCTCCCAAAGTGCTGGCATTACAGGTGTAAGCCACCATGCCCATCGTTTTTACTCACTTTTTAATGGGCTTTTTGTTTTTTGCTTGTTAATTTAAGTTCCTTATAGAGTCTGCATATTAGACCTTGGTGGGATGGATAGTTTGCAAGTGTTTTATCTTGTTCTACAGGTTGTCTGCTCACTCTGTTGGTAGTTTCTTTTGCTCTGCAGAAGCTCCTTAATTAGGTCCCATTTGTCAGTTTTTGTTTCTGTTGCAATTGCTTTTGGCATCTTCATCATGAAACCTTTGTCAGGTCCTATGTCTAGAATGGTATCTCCTAGGTTATCTCCAGGGTTTTTATAGTTTCAGGTTTTACATTTAAGTCTTTGATCCATCTTGAGTTGATTTTTGTATGTGGTGTAAGGAAGGAGTCCAGCTTTAAACTTCTGCATATGGCTAGCCAATTATTGTAGCACCATTTATTAGTACTATTTTCAAACTCACACTCCATATTCAAATGTCGCCAGTTGTTTCAATAATGTTCTCTATCATTATTATTATTATTTTTTGGTTCAGGTTCTATACCAACATCATCTATCACATTTAGTTTTCATGTCACTTTAGTTGCCTTTTTATTTTTTATTATTTGAGACAGAGTCTTGCTCTATCACCCAGGCTGGAGAACAGCGGCTCGATCTTGGCTCACTGCAACCTCTGCTTCCCAGATTCAAGCGATTCTCCTGCCTCAGCCTCCTGAGTAGCTGAGATTACAGGCATGCACCATCATGTCTGGCTAATTTTTGTATTTTTAGTAGAGACGGGGTTTCACCATGTTGGCCAGGCTGGTCTCGAACTCCTGGCCTCAAGTGATCTGCCCGCCTCAGCCTCCCAAAGTGCTGGGATTACAGCCATGAGCCACCGTCCCTGGCCTTTAGTCATTTTTAAACTGGAATAGTTCTTCAACCTTTGTCTTTTTTAATTTTGACATTTTGGAAGAGCACAGCCAGTTGTAGAATGTCCCTCAATTGGGGTTTATCTGATGTTTCTTCATAATTAGATTCAGATTATGCATTTTTGGTAGGAACAACACGTAAGTGACATTGTATTCTTCGTAGAGTAAGAAGAGGCATATGGGGTTGGCTTGTCCCATTACTGTTATTCACTTTTATTATGTGGTTAAGATAATACTGTACTCACTAGATTAATTCACTATAAAGTTACTCTTTTCCCTTTGTAATAAAGATTCTTCTTCATCAAACTTTTATCCACAAGTTTTAGCATGCATTTATGTTTTTGTCTGGACCAGCAATGACCCTAGGATGCATGCAAAGTGGTCATTTTTCTAATTCTATCATTCTTTCAATGTTATTAGTTGGTATTCTGCCATGAGAAAAAGTTTTCCCTTCTCCCTTATTAATTTGTTTGATTGGTAGTTTGTGTACATCAACAGTTGCACTCAAATGTTCTTATTTATTTCATAAATAACTTGTTCCTATCATTATTTATTTTGATGCTCAAATTGTCCCAGATTTGGCTTATGTCCCCTGGACAAGTCCTTATTCTCTCTCTCTTTTTTTTTTTAGTACTTCCTTGCCTTCTGGCACAAAAAATAATGCCCCAGTCCTGGAACCAGACGTTTCTCCAAGGTTCCATTGATCATTTTAGTAGGAGACTGAACTGAGAAACCAAAGCTTAGATGCTAGATACGCTCATTGACTTGGGAGGTTTGCTTCTAGGCCCTTTTAGTGCACGGGGATAAGATATGCACATACACACACACAGGCACCAAGGATTAATACTGATAGCGGCAATTCCAATTAAACACTACAAGGTTCATTTCAATCTTCCTTCTTTTCATATTAGAACTCTATTCTTTAATAATGAAACCCCTAGCTCTCATTATCTTCAATATATTTATTCATTTGTTCAATTCTACAATACACTAATCTAACCCTTGCTACTAAGGAAAACAATCTTTCTCATTGAAGTTCGAGATTTGTTTATGTGGTTTTTCTTTAGATCTTGATTATATCATCAAAAGACAGAATTTGATAGTTACTTGAGTTTCTTTCTTTCTTTCTTTTTAAATATGTTATTCATCCCTTCTGTGTGGTTATATTACTCACTTTAATACAGTTAGGTTCATTTGCTCCTGGTTTTATTCCATCCCCACTTCTCTCTCATTTTTTTATTTTACTTTTAAAAAATGTAAAACATTAACATTTCTCCAAAAGTCAAAACTCTATAAAAAGTTCTCAGACGAGTGTCACTCCTCCATCCCTTCCACTCCATTCATATCCATCCCCTGGTAACCAACTAACCAGGTAACCAAGTTCATTAATTTTTGGTTATCCATTCTGTGTTTATTTTTAGAATAAATAAGCATACACATGTGGACATTTCTCATTTTTTTCTTTCTTACAGAAAAGGCAGACACTATATATATTCTTTGCTATTTTCACTTAACGGTGTATCCTGCAAATATTCCATGTTTGTTCATAGACATCTTTGTCAGCTGTATAATGCTCCATTGTGTGAATGTACCATAATTTATTCAGTTTCCTATGCATGGAAATTTATGTTGTTGCTAATATTTTGTAATTATAAATAATGAATAATGTGCAAATATACTCTTATTTTATTGGGGATGTATATCATGACTATTAAATCAGCTCTATTTCTTTTTCTCAAATTGAACACATGTGGTACCATCAAAAGGTATGAACTCCTCATGTGTAAAAACAAAGGTTCCTGACAATATATCATCTGAAAACCTATATAGGGATTATATAGTCTGGAAAACTCTAACTACATTTTGTGGAAGTAGAAGTTGTACCACGTATTTGTATAACAGCAAGGCAAGTGTGGTCTCTAGGAAGCATAGGTAAAGTTGATTAGATTGCAGTGTATACTTAAAAGTTGAATAATGCACTCTTGTAAAACACTCTTCAAAATTATTTAACTTCCCATGATATCATCACAGCATGTGCAAAAAAAAAAAAAAATCTTTAGTGTTATCTTTTCCTGTCACATGACTAGTGCAAACAAAAGAAATCCTTATCTTTTTGTTTCTAGTCTGGTCCTTTATAAAACGGCATTAAGCACCATTCAAAACTTACACATTAAAGGGTTGGTTTGGGAAAAAAAGATTTATTTTGTATTTCAGACCAATTATATTTGTTAAGTTAGAGAGCAAAAATTTTCACAACTAGAGTTTTCTAGCATATTCTATGCATAGAAAACTATAGTTTTAAAACCATTTTCCAATATATTTTTACATTTAAGTCTCATAGCAACTCTAGGCATAGTAGTTAGGCTGGAGTTATATTATCCTTATTTTACAAAAGAGAAAATAAAAACATTTAGAGAATTTAAGGAAATTGGCCTGTGATGTTGGACTCTGGACTAAACTAGGATCTAGGACCATATTTTTTCTCTATAAAGCAGGATGTGCCTATGTCATATGGCCATTGTGGTGATCAAATAAGGTAATACACGTGTAAATACCAAGGTGTACAAAGAGAAGGTGATTCTGTTATGAAAGTATTTAAACTTTCATGACTATTAATAAGAAATTCCCCATATTTTTGTATATATATAAGCAATACAACAGATTTGAACAGTCTAAGAGCTATAGCTCATACAGCAGGACTAAAGTGTTCATGTGGGAAAATAGTTTGTAGATTGAACTAGTACCTTTAAAAGCAGGTGATGATAATATATTTCCATTGTAGAATAATTAACAGCATTATATGTTGCACAGAACTTGGACCTTGAAACAAACCTCATTAAAAGGCACTTGATCTAAGTTTAAAACACTTAAGTATCTCCTCTTTAAAAGTGATCAGTGGATGTACTGGCTACTTCAGTTATCCTGCTATGAGATTCACACAACTTTGATCTAACTTTCTTTGATTTAACACTGCAATTAAGAAGATTTGGTTCAAAGTAAAAGCTCATTGGTTGATGTTTTACACTGATGTGATAATGTTTACACAGATGTGCTTTGAAATCTTGATTATGGTGGATTTGGGGTCCTACCACAAGACAGACTGCTGTTATTTGAAAGGTGAAATAATATAACATTTACCTGGTACAACCTTTAAAACAGACTTAGCAATATACGTTTCTAAAGTGATTTATCTGTTTATTGTTTTAGCCACTGTTTTTGTTTTATTTCATATCTATCAACGGTAAATCACTTGCTTTAAGAACTCTTTTATAACTTGGTTACACAAGGGTCAGTAGTTAGGCCTGTAGTGATGAAAATGTGTAACTATACCCACTTTAGAGCACCTGCCAATTAATTAGAAAAAATCCTTCAGAGCAAATGAAATAAACCAGTCAAATCCAACTGAGCTCCCAGGTTTAGGCTTTTTTTGAACAGACCATGAAACAAGACTGAGAAAGTAATCTTCATCAGTTCCCTAAAACTTTTCACTCAGAGGAAGCATAAATCTGCCCAATGATTCTCAACTCTTCTACCACTGAAAAATTTTAACAAAAAGATCTTGAATTTAACTAGTGGTGCAAAACCAGTTTCAACGTTTAAATGGACATGTATCTAATTCCTTGGCTTCCATGGTTTTTGATTTTACAAATATGCGCAAGCATTCTTCAATTTTACCAGTAACTTTTGAAGTCTCAAAACACATCAAGCCTCAAGACTATTTCCATTTAGTTATTTTTAGATTTTATAATTAAAATGTAAACCAAAAAAATCTAGCTTTTACAAAAACGCAACTAAGAAAAACAGGAAAGTGCTCTTAGATTGTATAAGGGCCCAAGAGGCCACTCATCATTTATGACAATATTCCAGATATTCATTTTCTATTCATGGCAAAATGTAGAGATGTAAATCATTTCTTTCCAGCCTATTTGGATTTACTCTAAATCCTTGGATTCGTGATTATATTATTATTTTACACTAATTAGAAGTTCATGACCTTAGCACACAACTAAAAATACATATGTGTATTATGTATATATATATATGGCAATTTTGGTTATATTATGTGCTGAGTAAAGATAAACATTAAAGAGAAATTGTAAAGAGGGGGAGGGAGGGTGTTCCTTACCTAACCTTGATTATGTAAAGAAAATCCCCCATCTAAATGATAAAAGAAAGGAGTAATGCTTGTACATTTTATTAGTGTTTTAAAATTAGTGAGTTAAACTGTCAAAGCTTTGATTTTTCTTTCATGTGTGTCTGGGCAGGTCTGTAAGCCTCAGGTAACGCCCTTTTTCCTTCTCCCTTGCTTACCTTTCTTTGCACCTGTCCACTGCAGGCTCCCAAGGAGTCCAATTCTCCTTTTCTCTCTTTCCTCCTCCTACCAATGCCCTCCTTCTCTTTCTCTCTCTCCCCGCCTTCCCTCCCTCCTCCCTTCCTCTTCTTCTATATACCTGCCAAGTTGGGCTCCTTTTAGCGGCGATCTATCACTGAAAAGCTCACATCAAAGGCGGTTGCACGGCCGCAGCTGAACAGCATCACCGCTGTCCCAAGGACAACCCCAAAGAGGGGCCTCGACTGCACCTCCTCGAAGTTGCTGGCTGGCTTTGGCCAAGTGCAGGAATGGTTTTTGCGAGGGCATGGATGGAGAAGTGCCAAGGGCCCCTTTTGGTCACTTCCGAAGAGCAAAAACGTGTTGAGAGGAGACCGGTTTAAGATTTCAAACAGAACCTCCCCAGCGCGCATGAAAGGACTTGATTAGCATATGTCAAGAGGACCCGCTTATATACTCGGTGTGTATGTACACAGGACTCTGATCTGATCAGTTTGCGGAATTGGAGCCCCAGCCCACAGCCCTAGTCCTGGTATTGGCTGCGGCAGCTATAGATATTTCTGCAGAGCCAGCAGCCGGCTCCCACCTACCCAAGGAGAGAAGATCGCTCCAAGACAGTGAGAGCTTCCCTGCCATTTCAGTGCAAAGTCCCTCCGGAGCGACCTCAGAGGAGTAACCGGGCCTTAACTTTTTGCGCTCGTTTTGCTATAATTTTTCTCTATCCACCTTCATCCCACCCCTACAACACTCTTTACTCGGGGGTCTTTTGTGTTCCGGATCTCCCCCCCACCCATGGCTCCCTTAGCCGAAGTCGGGGGCTTTCTGGGCGGCCTAGAGGGCTTGGGCCAGCAGGTGGGTTCGCATTTCCTGTTGCCTCCTGCCGGCGAGCGGCCGCCGCTGCTGGGCGAGCGCAGGGGCGCGGCGGAGCGGAGCGCCCGCGGCGGGCCGGGGGCTGCGGAGCTGGCGCACCTGCACGGCATCCTGCGCCGCCGGCAGCTCTATTGCCGCACCGGCTTCCACCTGCAGATCCTGCCCGACGGCAGCGTGCAGGGCACCCGGCAGGACCACAGCCTCTTCGGTACGTACTAGCATCCCGACCCCACCCCCATCTGCGCCCCAGCTCGGCTCCTCGTCCCCTCCCCGTGCACCTCCCTCTTTGCCTGCCAAGGGCGTCAGCGCTGTGCGGAGCCCGGAGCTCCCCTGGACCCATCCGGTGCAAGATGCAGGCTGGGGCTGAAGGGCTGGCCAGAGCAGCCGCGGGGAGAAATTTTCCTGCCGGTTTGTCGCCGCAGCCTCTAGCAGGGCAGCAGCTCCAGATGCTGGGGGCGGGAGGAGAAAGGATGGGCGCTTCGCAAGCTCGTTCCTGCCTTCCCCTTACCCTTCCCGCTGCCAGGGACACCAAGACCTGGTGCACTTGGTTGGCATCACAGTTCTTGCACTGCTTACCTAGCAGGCAGTTTAAAAAAAAATCCTTGTATGTTTTTCTCCGATTTCCTTTCTCATTTTCCCCCATGCCGTCCACTTTACAAAAATTAACAGCAGGAAGCGCTGGGCTTCTTCAAACATGCCCCACAGTTATGCAGCTGATTATGCACCCGAGGCTGCTCTTGGCATGGATTGCGAGCATTTACGTGTCTACGTAGAGACCTGCAAATGTTCACCTGAAGAGGTAGCAGATTAACTTTCCGTGGGCACCTTCGCTACTGTAGGGCTCACCTGTCTGAGGTTCCCTGAGCTCCTAAGTTCTATCTGGGTGAGAAAAGAAAAGGAAAGGGGGGGGAGGGGTGGGGGAGGGGGAAGACCACCCGGCTACTGAGCATGCCTAGTTCTTCAGCCAAGCTCCTCTTTAGAAATTGTGCAACCTGAAAGCAAGGATCTTGGTATTGACCTTAGGAAAGAGGAAATGGGAAAGCGAAAGAAGATATGGGTGGGAACACAGACCAACGTGTTTCAGAATACCTCCAGCAGTGCCTGGGAAGAGAAGGGGTTAAAAGAAACAAGAGAATGATTGTTAAGGCCAGTGTCTGTTAAGATACTAGATCGGGAGGGTCTCTCCTGTTAATGACTTCCTAACTAGCTGTGTAACTAGAAAGTGCTTTCATCAGTCTGAGGCTTAGTTTTCTGTACAAAGATGGGGTGCTCTCCGGTTCTAATATCCCAGGATCTTTCCCCATAGCTGAAGTTTCCATTCTATTAGTTAACCTGCCAGCAATCTCAAAGGATTTTTGATCATCAAACTTTTGACATCATTGGAAAAATTCATTTTATTTTTAAAAAAGATACCATTTATTTGTCAGCCACAATCCGTAGCGCTACGGAGTTCTTTGAGAATCCACCCCATCTCTGAATGGCCCTCTCTTATCGTGTCATCACCCCCTTGTTCTTATAATTATTCCCTTTTTGACTTGCAGGACTCATTAAAACTTTGGAGAAGTGTAAATCTTAGTTCGAGGGGGCATTTGTAACTCTAGATGTAGAAATAAGCATGTGGTGGTCATTTGGTAGCACTTAAAGGCTTAGAAAATTAACTTTTAAAAACCCACATGTTTGCAGCTTCCACTGATCTCTTCCAAATTCCCATTGACTATCAGTCAAGAGTGTCATGACCTAGTAGCCAACCTGGGGTCACTTTTAGAAAGTGGTTTTTAAATTGAGGAGGCTTGAGATTTTCTAACTTCTGGCCTCCGGCAATCTTCCCACCTCGGCCTCCCGAAGTACTGGGATTACAGGCATGAGCCACCGTGCATGGCCCTGAGATTTCCATTCTGAAGAATTTTGCTGACACCAGGTGGCTCAGTTCTCTTGCCTTTAAGGATGACTTCACTGCGCTCATTACAGAAAAATATTCCAACTACCAGAAAGCTTTAGAAATAAACACAAATGTGATAATACTTATAGGTAGAGCAGGTAGAAGTTAAGCTTAGGTAATAGTCAGAATTTCACCTGCCATACACAGTGTAGCCTTGGAAATTCTACTTTTAAGAAACTTGTGGCCGGGCGCAGTGGCTCATGCCTGTAATCCCAGCACTTTGGGAGGCCGAGGTGGGTGGATCACGAGGTCAGGAGTTCAAGACCAGCCTGGCCAAGATAGTGAAACCCCGTCTCTACTAAAAATACAAAAAATACAAAAAAAAAAAAAAAAAAAAAACCATTAGCTGGGCGTGGTGGCGGGCACCTGTAATCCCAGCTACTCGGGAGCCTGAGGCAGAGAATTGCTTGAACCCAGGAGGCGCAGGTTGCAGTGAGCCAAGATCACACCACTGCACTCCACCCTTGGCGACAGACCAAGATTCAGTCTCAAAAAAAAAGAAACTTGTAATTAAACTGTAATCTCCCCAGTGACAGAAAACAAAACAAAAAAAGGCCTCTTTTGCTTTGTGTCTGTTTATAAGACTGACCCTATGGGGAGAGATTAGTAAATATTTGTAGACTTGATAACATTCATTAATGGCATTTAATGGCATTTCTTTAGGAATGGAAGTTGAATATCAGAATTATCATCTTGCTAGCACATTTTGTTTTTGCTAAATTTGTGTTAATTATTTAGTAGCTGCAAAAAAATTGACATATTAAATTTGTGCCAGTGTAGGTCACTCTATGGTGGGAGACTATGTATAGGAACAAAATACTGTTAAAAAAAAGGAAGATAACCCAGATTAGTCTGGGAGTGAATGGCCTCCTTGTGATGTATTGTAGTGCATCCTAGTGGCCTTCAATATCTTAGACATCATAACTTACTTTAAGGGAGTGTGGGTAAGAAGAAAGTTTATGTTCAACCTATGTAACATTATGTGCTTCTGTATGTTTGGCTTCTTTTGCTAGTGCTTCAGTTACTAATTATTAAATTATTATGTTTTTTAAACTCTTATCTTTGCTGTCAGGGTGACAGTTTTGAAAACTCAAGGATGGCTATATGAGATGTTAAAGGAAATAACTTTTTTTTTTTTGGCCAGTTTTATACTAATTTGGCCATTAGTTATCTCTGTATTTATAATGGAGTTTTCCTGCACAGTAGTACACAGCAGGAACAGCTTACCTAATATGTAAACATGGAATCATTTCTGAAAAAAAAAGTTTAGCCTGAGATCAAACATATTTCTTTAAAGGCTTTTCCTTTATTCTCCCCTATTCTCCATAGATTTGTCTGATGTGGTTGCATTGTGGGTTGACTCACCTGTTTATTATGATTATTAAAAAGGCTGGCTTTGAAAGTGATACCAGAAAAACAAAGTACCTCCAAGTCTTTTTATGGGACACTGGACATTAGAAAATCTATCTAAAATCTGTGATTACCTCTTAAGGAAAGTTTTTCATGTCTACTCTTTGTAAAGGAATTAGCTTAGCTGCTACCTCATATTATAAGTAAGGAAGACTTGTCAAATCTCATTTAAGAATCAAATGATTACAAATTACTACGTGGTATACTATTTCCTCAAGGAGAAAAAGGATCAGAATTTAAAAGTGTGACTAAAATCTTTAAGAGGAACACACACACAAAACACATAACCTCTTTCCCATCAGTCCTATGAGCCATTGCAAAATTATTTATGCCTGGTTATATATAAGGTTTTGGGTGTTGTTTACTAAAGTTAAAACTATTGCATATAATTATTCTAAGAACATAAATAATCTTGTGTCTTTCTACAGCTACATTTTTTTTAGCAAGATGACAGCATTAAGATAACAATTAAAGTGTAGGTGGCTTACCTCTGAGTTTTCCAAGAAAAATGAACACTTTATGAGATTTGTTATATAATTAGCTTATATGGAAATTAAAGCCATATTTTATTGTAATTGAAAACTTGTTCTATTCTACATTCTAATCACTTAATCAGTTCCTGTTCTTTGAAAGACAAGAGAATCTTAATGTAAATCAGATACTTAAAGGGAATTAAGTTGCATTTCAACCACAGTACACTTTTTAATTTGAATGTAACATTCAATACAAAGTAATTATACATTTGTAATTATATCCTGAATGAAATTACATTAATATATATATTTTCTACCAATTATGTTTTGGGCCTATATTTTTGTTTCTGGCAGGACTCTTTTGCTAACGAACTTGGCAGTGAGTTTGATTTTCCTTCACTCCCCACCTCTGTATTTGTCATTATGATGGCTGTCCTAAGCCTTCTTGCTGTATCTTATCTTCTTAGGCCTTAGGCTTTCAATGAGGGATCCTGGCTCTTTCAAGCCACTTATAGACTATTTAGCAGTGTATTGTTGCTGTAAGATCCTTGATAGCTCTAGTGTTCTACATGATCTCCTAATAGTTTGAAAGAGCTCATTTGTCTTGCTAAGAATCTCTGTTTCTGACAAAGAGTGAATTAGGCTTTGGATAGAATAGAGCCCTGCATATCAGCAAATAGTCAGATTCTGTACTTTCCCTTGGCCTTGGGAGTATCACGTGTCCAAACAGGAACTTGTACAATAAATCAAGAAATGACTTAAGAGCAAGAGTCAGGCTAAATGGTACACATTTATACTGTTTGTAGAGCTCAGGATGGGGTGAAGGGGTGAAGGTAGAATGCTATTGAGGAAGGCAGTGCCAAGCATAGAAAATACAGCTATGCTTTTTCAGCAGAGTCGAAGAGGGAAGAATGAGACAAAGGCATTAGTCCAAAGTTTAGTGTGTGCAGAAAAAAAAAGGGTGATTCAGAGGGAGGCGTTAAGTTTTTCTTTTTTAAACTGTGGTGTATCGGTGTATTTAGGGAAGAGTTTTTGATCCCAGTTTACTGATAAATGGAAATAATTCCAGAAAGTTATTGATAGCAAATCTACTTGCATGCTAATTTATTATATTTGGCTATCATATTTAATGAATCATAAAGTCCTTTTTCTTCTCTGAACTATACAATTTAATTTTAAAAATTACATAGCAGGAAACATAGCATGTTATATAATCTATAAAGTCTTGAAACTACTGTATTGTCCTCAAGAAACAGTATCCTGAAGTAGAAACAGTGGATTAGGGCTAAGAATGTAAGTTTAAATGTCAGTTCTACCAATTATAAATATCATGTCCCTTAGGCAAGTCAGTAAGCCTTTCTGAGCCTCAGTTTCTTTACATGTAAAATGGGGATAATAATATCTTCCCTATTTATTTTAAGGGCTTGTTTTTTAGGGCCAGATAAGAAAATACAAACAAATGCCCTTTATTGACTATAAAACACTGTTATACCCAATAAGGGATGCTGCTGCTCCTAGAAACAGATTGACTTGATTTATTGTAAATAAAAACAAAACAATGAATAGAAAATGGTTATAATTAACTGACAGGATCATGGAAAACTGAGAATACCTCTATTATATATTAATTTATGATAATAATAGCTTCCATTTGTTGAATGCTTAAATGTGTCAGTCCTCACCCATCTCCTTTAGGGAGGCATTTCATCCATTTTGCATATGAGGAGGTTAAAGTTCAAAGAAGACAAATGACTTGCCTACTCAACCTAGTTAGTAAGTTCCTGAACTGGAATTCAAACCTAGCTCAGTCTGGTGTAAGGTTTCACACCCTTCACATTATACCATTGTTGTAGTACTTTCTCCTTAGTTCAGTTAAAAGCAGAGGTCCTTGTCACATGACCAGGAAAGATTAGGCTCATGGACACATAGAAGGGTGAGAAAAATGGAATTTATTGGCCAAAAAGGAAAAAAAACTAAGCAAAGCAAGAGAGGTTCCTGTTAACAGGCCCCCATCTTACAGATTGAATCCTAGGTTACCACCCCGTTACAGGGGAGGCCAGGCTCCTCCCCGCTGCAAAGGGTATCAACTTTCCGAGGCTCCATCCTGTTGTTCCAGCACGCAGGCCGGTCAGAGGTTCTCTGGGAACCCCTTTATACTTGATTGTCTCACCGTGGTGAACAATTTTTTCGTTTTTTTGTCTTTTTTTATCTGTCATAAAACAATTGCATAGCTGTTTCCATTGTACAAAGGACTTTTACACATACATCATTATATTTGGCAATAATGGCCGACTACCGCTACTGTTTGGAAGATTTTGTTAGTCATATGCTCATTCATAAATACAAAACATGGTGTTTTTATGAATTGTTTACATATGCAGGTATCTTGGAATTCATCAGTGTGGCAGTGGGACTGGTCAGTATTAGAGGTGTGGACAGTGGTCTCTATCTTGGAATGAATGACAAAGGAGAACTCTATGGATCAGTACGTATTATTTCTATTTTTTATTATTATTGTAATTCTTAAAATAATGACTATTATGTAATTAAAATGTCTACCAAGAATGTCTGGTAGAAGTATATAAAACGTACTTACGTAGAAATTGAAATCTATCCTGCTACATTTCCATGTGTCTGGGCAATAGTATAGTAACTCAATTATATTTTTAAAACCCCCAACCATTATTACCTTCAGCTCATTAGTTCTTCCTATACATTACCTTGAGTCTTTCTAGTTTTCTCGGTATTTTAATCATTCCCTCCAGAGACAGAGATAAATGGGAGAATATTTTTTTCTTGCCATGTTAAACTGTCTCACCTTTATGTTTATTTAAGGTAAACTTTGTCTACTTGTTATCATCTTCCACAGCTAAATATACGTCACTTACTTACTGACCTTTGTATTTAAGAAATAAGTGAATAAAGTTGTGGGATACTGCAAGTAACAGGAGAAGATGGCAAACACATTGTTCTTCTATGCCTGTAGTCTTGAAAATTACAGTAGCCATGGGCTCATTCAAAGTTGTATTGGGCAATTTTTAAGTTGCTCCTGGGGATGAGTGCACGTCTGTGGGTCTACTATAAATGTTTAAATATGCCACTTAAGTTATACTTTTCAGGTTAATATTTCATCAGTATAAGTTTTTTGTTTTTGTTTTTGAGAACAAATCTGCAATAGCAACACAAGAATTAAAATAGCAGGATGATATCCCACTCTACCTTACAGCACAATATGGATTTTCCTCTTTCATTGTTAACATTTTTTCATTTGTTCACAGTTGCTTAAATGCTTTTATAAGAATTGGTAAGATAAAAATGTATGCCAGTATCCCACTCCTCTTCTTATGTGAACTCTCTTCTTGAGGTTGAAGTCTCTGTAATTATTTCCATGAAGAATTGACTTTGTATGATTAAGCAGATGGCACTATCTGGTAACTTTTTTTTCTTAAAAAGTTTCTTAAAAAAACTGGAACCA
Organism: Pongo pygmaeus; assembly: GCF_028885625.2. Lineage (NCBI taxonomy): Eukaryota > Metazoa > Chordata > Mammalia > Primates > Hominidae > Pongo > Pongo pygmaeus. The sequence continues at coordinate 17,020,386 of NC_072380.2, read as the reverse complement.
CAATATTCAGCTAGAGTCTTAATATACACTGAGAAGAATTGGTGATGATATTGAAGTAGATGAATATTTGTCCTTTGTAAGGGTAAAACTTTTTATTTCTAGGCTTCCTGTCAGCTCAGAACAAAGAAAAACAATGCAATGTGTAATAATCATAAGTATAGAATTACAATAAAATTAATAGAATTGCAATACAAAAAACATGCACACAATCTTCATGTGTATGTTGGATTTAAAAAAAGCAACTGTGGTTTATCACTTAGGACAATATACAGTCCATTTTGAAAAGACAATAAATCATTGGGCTTTTATCTTAATCGTAAAAGATCCAGATAAAAAATTGTGGAGAACATATCATCAAACAATTAGTAAATTCATAAAGAGAAGGTATATGATTTGGAGTGATGATCATGAATTTGGAATTTGGTTCTTAGCAAGATCTTGAAATGCTCCAAGGTGAGAGTAGAGGCTTGATAGGTAGAACTCTGGCATCTAATGATGGAAAAAGATAAACTACAGGTCTGCTTGGTACTGATGGTGGTAGTAGGGTGATAATATGGGACATGAGAAAATTCAGCGTATTTATTAGGTACTTGAAAATAAAATTGGGAATTGACATTTGACTGAAAGTTCTTTAAAGGAGGGGTCCCCAACCCCTGGGCCATGGACTGGTATTGGTCTGTGGCCTGTTAAAAACTGGGCTGCACAGCAGGAGGTGAGCAGCAGGCAAGTGAGCGAAACTTCTTCTGAATTTACATGCTACTCTCCATTGCTCACATTCCCACCTAAGCTCCGCCTCCTGTCAGATCAGCGGCGGCATTAAATTCTCATAGGAGCATGAACCCTATTGTGAACTGTGCATGCGAGGGATCTGGGTTGCATGCTTCTTATGAGGATCTAATGCCTGATGATCTGTCACTGCATCCCTTCACCCCCAGATGGGACAGTCTAGTTGCAAGAAAACAAGCTCAGGGCTCCCATTGATTCTATATTATGATGAGTTGTATAATTATTTCTTTATATATTACAATGTAATAAAAATGGGAATGAAGTACACAATAAATGTAATGCACTTGAATCACCCTGAAACCATCCCCTCTCCCCGTCCTGGTCCGTGGAAAAATTGTCTTCCATGAAACTGGTCACTGGTGCCAAAGAGTTGGGGACTGCTACTTTAAAGTACACTGCCAGATGAAGTCACCTGCACTAAGAATCAGAGATGACATATGAACTAAAACAAAATAAAGCAAAACCAATTTAACCTTTTTCGTTCTTTGACAAGGCAAATAAATGAAAATATAGAGTTGAAACTTGTAAGGAAATTATCTCAAAGGCAATTTCAAAAAATATCTCAAAGGTATTTAAAAAAATAATAGTTATCTTCTCTCTTTCAGGAGAAACTTACTTCCGAATGCATCTTTAGGGAGCAGTTTGAAGAGAACTGGTATAACACCTATTCATCTAACATATATAAACATGGAGACACTGGCCGCAGGTATTTTGTGGCACTTAACAAAGACGGAACTCCAAGAGATGGCGCCAGGTCCAAAAGGCATCAGAAATTTACACATTTCTTACCTAGACCAGTGGATCCAGAAAGAGTTCCAGAATTGTACAAGGACCTACTGATGTACACTTGAAGTGGGATAGTGACATTATGGAAGAGTCAAACCACAACCATTCTTTCTTTTCATAGTTCCCATCATAAAATAATGACCCAAGAATACATTCAGAATATTGAAGTCTATTTTCTACTGGGAGACTGGATTTGGAAAGAATATTGAGAAAAAAAATCAAAAAAAAAAATCTTGACTAGAAATAGATCATGATCACTCTTTATAAGTGGATTAAGTTCCCTTAGATACTTTGGATTAGTCCTTACTGGTAGACTGAAGCCAAAAATCTGTTAAATTGTGGATAATGGGAACCCTCACATGGTTGCTGCTGGTGCCTCACCTCTCTGGATTATGTTTACTTTAAAATTTATGTTAAAAATAGAGACTTCATGTTGAAGAAATGGATTGACTTAGTCAAGATCATTGCTACATAAACTCTGAGGACCTTGTAGAATTCACAGGTTATGGCATTATATGATTTAAGAAAAAAAAAAAACTGAACACCACCTGGGTGAAACATGAACTATGAAACATGCCACACCAAGACAGAACACTTTTTAAAAGAATGGACCTATTTATACACTTTCAATTTGAAAATATTTATTATATATATTTATTTATTAAAGAGTTTATTTTTTACTGGGATATGAAGATAATACAAAGAGTAAAAAACAACAAAACTTCCTTTGTTGTGCCATTACTTTATTGTGGTGTCTTGTTCTGTAAAAAAGACATTATTATACCACTTTAACCATAGAATCAGATTTTGAATTTCTTTTTAAAAATATAGTATAGATTATATTTTTTATGCAGTCAATTGCCTTCTAAATGTAACATTGGTTCCTTTTGGCCTAGAAAAATGCCTCATTGATTTGTATTAAATTCAACACACATTCAAAAGGGAATTAAACATTTTCATGTAATGTTTTGGCTTCATTGCTTTTCAGGTGAAAGTTCTTTTATTTATATAACATTTAAAAATGACAAAATTCTAAATGCCCTAGAGAAGGACTTTAGTATTTAAAGAACTTCTAATGTTGAAAAGTATTGAACATTACAGCCAACTTGAGTTTACTTATTTTCTTAATTCAGTGTGGCAAAGACCATTTCTTTCACCCAATATGGTTGTAGAAAGAATAAGTCTTTTTACCACCTCCATTAACAATGGTAAGTCCCCATCTACCTGAGTCGGGTATTCTTTTCATTATATCTCTTATTTAGCCATTTATTCAGCAAACATTTTTTTTTATTTTCTTTTTTAATTAAATTTTTATCGTAGAGATCGAGTCTTGCTATGTTGCCCAGGCTTGTCTCAAACTTCTGGCCTCAGATGATGTTCCCACCTCAGCCTCCCAAAGTATTGGGATTACAGGCATAAGCCACCATGCCTGGCACTGCACAGGTTCATTAAATGCTACTATACACCAGACACTGTGTTAGGCACTGGGGGAAATGGGGTGGTCCAGATAGAGGTGGGCCCTACATCATGGAGCTTAATGGCTGGTGGGAAAGACAGATAGTAAACAAGTAAATTAACAAATACCGTAATTATGAATGGTGAGTTATTCTATGAGGAAAACAAGGTTCAGACAGAAAAAAAAGAAAGAACAAATTTAGGATGGCTCAGAGAAGGCTTTTCTAGGGAGATGACATTTCTGATGGGCCCTAAAGGGTGAGAAGGGGCTACCCAGGTAAAGAGAAGGATGAGAACCTTCTAGGGGGAGGAAACAATAAGTCTGGGGTTCCTAAGGCAGGAAATAGCTTTGTGGCTGGAGCTTAGTGAGCTATTGGGAGAGTGGCACAGATGAGTTTAGAAAGCTAAGCAGATACAAATTCTGGCAGATTTGTAGAAGTCCTTCTGAGATTTTATTTCCTGGTGCCCAGGAGTTGTCAGTGCTGCCACCCTCATGGCTGGGCGTGTAGTCATGATAGTGGACCAGCTGCCACTCTTTACCAACCTGGAGAGGTGGGTAAGATGAGGATTGCTGGCCTCTACCCCCGGAGTTTCTGATGTGTATTTCCGGGGTGGGGTCTAAAAATGTGCATTTCTAGTTTCACCTAGTTTCCTAGGTGATGTTGACTGCACTTTGAGAGCCACTGTTCTGGAACAGTGTTTCTAACATTTGATGTACATATGAATCACCTGGGGGTTCTTATTAGAGGATCATCTGGGATTTTGCCTTTCTAAAACATCCCAGTGATGCTCGATGTTGCTAGATCTTGAAGCATACTTTGAATGACAAGACTATTGCTTTAATGCTATCTTATTTCTATATTCATTCACCATCTTATTACTTACACAAATTAATGCTGATGTGTACGGTGAGAGGAGAGAGTTCAACATATGACTTTAATAAAGCTACACATGAATGTTCGTGTATGTGAAGAGTTGGGTGTGCACTCGGGTGTGTATATGGGAGAGATAGAGAAGGAAATGTTTTAGCTCAAAACCTCTTGGTTTTGTGAATATAAAAAATAGTAAAAATAGTTTAGCAGTAGTACTTTAATAATCTTCAAAATAACCCCATTTTTACTTTTATTTATAAACTAAAAAGTAAAAAACTACCTTTGGTTCAATGCTTGACATCCATATTTAAAGTACATGCCCTAAAGCAAGCATTAAGCAAATATTTTAAGTCTTTTGCAAAGTGGTTCTGGTGTCTAAACTTGTAACTCTGAGGGAAATTTTATACATTTAAAAAGACAGTACACTGATCAAAGATGGCCCCAAATAAATGTTGTTTTTCAATCAAAATTTTTTCGAGATATAACAGAAATATATGTCTAACATTTTTATTGTGACAGACACTTGTAGTAATTTGAGGAATGAAATGTGATTAAAACAATGGTTTTATAAACTTGTAGAAAACTAGGAAGTCACTATATCTTTTAATCTTATTATGTTTATATATTGGCATCCATTCCTATGTCAGAAAAATCATTTGCCTTTGCTGGACTGACACTATTTGAAGAAATGATTATTGGGTATCCAGAGGGATTTTACTTGATACTACTAAATGGAAGTTATATGTCAACATATTAATTAACTCATACATGGAGAGATAAGAATAATTTGATTTATTATCACATCGATATTTTGAAACCAATTTATTATATTCTCAGGATGCTAGTGAGAAACTTCATCTGTTATCCTTTTCGTCTCCTTATTTTCTTCATTTAAAAATGTTCTATTAGTAATTATAAATTAACTTACAGTTTTTCTTCTTTTTTATTGCAATATTAACTATTAACTACCAATTGCCAAACTTCTCCACATTTTCTGCAATGATAAGAGAAATCTAAGTACATGGGGGTGGAGAAAACTCTTGGTCTGTCGATTCCAAAGGGTTTGGTTTTTAGACAAATGCAATGTCAAAACAAGGAATTTATTTTATTTATTTATTTATTTTTTTACTTTAAGTTCTAGGATACATGCACAAAACACGTAGGTTTGTTATATAGGTATACATGTGCCATGGTTTGCTGCACCTACCAACCTGTTTTCTAGATTTTAAGCCCCACGTGCATTAGGTATTTGTCTTAATGCTCTCCCTCCCCTGCCGCCCATCCCCCAACAGGCCCCAGTATGTCATGTTCCCCTCCCTGTGTCCATGTGTTCTCATTGTTCAACTTCCACTTATGAGTGAGAACATGCAGTGTTCGCTTTTCTGTTCCTGTGTTGCAAAACAAGGAATTTAAGGCCACTAACCCTTTGTGAGATTATAGATCTATCAAAAACTTAATGTATAAAAGTAAGAAAGCCATTCAGGCTATCCCTTACGTTCATAATGCAGTTACGGCAATTTCCAGTTTTGTGAATTAGCTAATCATCAGAAATATCTCATATATACCAAAAGCCTGACTTCAATAGAAAAGTTGTTAAGCCTACAGATACAATGAGTCCTCACTTAATGTTATTGATATATTCTTGGAAACTGTGTTATTAAGCAAAACAACCTATAATGAAACCAGTTTTACTGTGGGATAATTGATATAACAAAAGTTACATTCCTATGGCATATTTCCCATCACAAAAATATCACCAAACCTCTGACTAATGTAGAAATCAAAATAAAAATTTAGAGACGCATCTCTAAGCTTAACCTTTTTGTTGGAGAAGCAAGAATAGCAATGTGAGTCTTTTGCATGTCCGAAGAGCAAAGAGAAGGTTAGAGGTTTTACAAAAAGGAGAAATGTTCTGTATCATTTTGAAAGAAAGTTCAATTGACACTAGTAAAATGTGGGGAGCTGGCAAGTTCTGATTGGTGAGTGACTGCAGTGGATACAACTAGTCTTAGGGTCCTAACAGGTTGTTTCTGTAGATATTAGATGAAACTGGTCTCGAGTTATAGCAGGCAGTTTCAGCAGCCAGGCTTGCAGAGAATTACATTCTTGGGGCAATGCTATATGCCCTGAGTGCTTTCTTCCCTCTGGCTCCTTGACTCTGTTTTAGTTGGTTATGACACGAATGACTCAGTTTATATGCTTAACTTTCACACTAAAGACCCAAAACACTTTTAATGTTGAACATTGAAATAAATGGGAGTCACATGTACATTTAAGATAGATTAATAACAACATAATGTGATGATAATTATTTACTCATTATTTGGTGAATCAGTAAGCGACAGTGATTGTAGTGGTAGCAGGTTAAATCAAGGAATCAATGTTTGAAAAGCAAAAATTTTTAGGAGCACCTCTTAGCACCATGCAATTTACAAACAAACAATAAATGTGGCGGACTTGCTGAGCACTTTCCTATCTCATCTCTTGTCCTGCATTGGTATGATTATTGTATACTTGACAAATTTTTATTTTCCAATAATTTGTATCCATTCATTCGTTTTCCAACTCTCTTATTCAAGTTCAGGGTTTCTAGGTGCCTGGAATCTATTCCGGCAGCTCCAGGGACAAGGTAGAAACCAGCCCGGATAGGATGTCATGACACCACAGGGCACATTTATGCACACGTACACTCTCACACACACTCAGACAGGGACCATTTACACATATTAATTAGCCTAATGTACACATTTTAGGAAAGTGGGAGGAAAACAGAGTACCTGGTTAAAACCCATGCAAACATGGAGATAATGTGCCAACTCGACACAGGCAGTGGCTGTGCTGTGGAGCCATTTGTTTTCTCATCAACTTTATAATAAAATGACATTGAATGAAATGATTTTATGTGAGGACCTGCTGCACATGCTTTCTAATTTCTAATAATAAATTTTTAAAAAGCCATTACATATTCTTGGTAAGTGAGAAATCAGTCCATTAAGTAACCTTTATATGTTCAGTGCACACTGCTTCTACTAGCAAAAATAATTGGGGTTGTTTAGTCCAAGTTAATTCTGATTTCAATATTCTAACAGTCAACACTTAGACTAATAAAAAAAGGTACGGCCTCAAAGAGGATTGAGCTCTGTTGTTCCTAAGAGATACTCCTGGATCCTTTGGCATATATTTGCATTCTAAATCATATTTTAAAATTTTAAGGGAGAGTTTTTAGATTATCAATTACCCTAAAATATTATTGACACTTTATTGTGTGTGTGTTTTTTTTCTCATTTTTTTTTTTTGACATAGTCTTGCTCTGTCGCCATGCTGGAATGCAGTGGCACGATCTCGGCTCACTGCAACCTCTGCCTTCCAGGATCAAGCAATTCTCTGCCTCAGCCTCCTGAGTAGCTGGGATTACAGGTGCCTGCCACCAGGCCCGGCTAATTTCTTTGTGTGTTTTTAGTAGAGATGGGGCTTCACCATCTTGGCCAGTCTGGTCTTGAACTCCTGACCTCGTGATCCACCCGCCTCGGCCTCCCAAAGTGCTGGGATTACAAGTGTGAGTCACCGCGCTCGGCCTATTGTGTTTTTTTAAAGAGAGGGTTCTGAGTGAGATCTAATCTTTTCTAGCATAAGCACCAGTTTGAAAGACTCACACTTACAGGAGTAGGTATATAGGACTGTGTTAGTTTTCCATTGCTATGTAACAAATTACAGCAAATGCAGACACTTAAAGCAACACCCATGTATTATCTCACAGCTCTGTTGGTCAGAGGCCAAGAAGGCTTGTCTGGGTTCTCCGCTCAGGTTCTCTGAAATCAAATTTTGTACATTTTCAATACCTCCCATTAATGTCTTCACAGATATTAATGACCAGGCAATGTTTTTGCATCCATGAATATTTAAAGTTCACTTTAAGATATTTAATATTCACACTGCCTGGGTTGCCGGAGTTTTGTTTCCTTCAAATATATTCTTTGTATTGAATGCGCCTCCTCTGGTGGGGATGCTAGTTGGTCTTTGCTCTTTCTGTTGGGCTGGGGAACCATGTGGAATTACATCTACTCATTGCAGATGTGTAAAGATACAATGAGAGCACTAATTATCTATGAGGCAGTGAAGGAGTTGGCATGGAGAAGCTGAAGTAGAAGTTAGAAGATCAGTTGCATGTAAATGGAGTTTTGGTTGCTTGGAGCCAAATCTGAAAATCTCTCCATTGTAATGAAGGGCCATAACGTTTTCTGTGTAATATCACTGAACATTTTAGTGGCCAGATGGTGGATTTTAACATTTGTCCAGTTCTAGTGAGACAGTTATTTTAACCCTAAGTTAAAACTAACTAGAGTTAGTTTTAACCTAAGTTCTAGAGATAAATACATGGCCCAGGTTGACCAGTCTTACATGTGATCTTGGCCACAGTATTTATTTAATTTAATTTATTTATTTATGAGACAGAGTCTTGCTCTGTTGCCCAGGCTGGAGTGCAGTGGCACGAGCTCGGCTCACTGCAACCTTCACCTCCTAAGTTCAAGAGATTCTACTGCCTCAGACTCCCGAGTTGCTGGGATTAGAGGCGCCCAGCACAACGCCCTGCTAACTTTTGTATTTTTAGTAGAGACGGGGTTTCACCATGTTGGCCAGGCTGGTCTTTAACTCCTGACCTGAAGTGATCCACCCACCTTGGCCTCCCAAAGTACTGAGATTACAGGAGTGAGCTTCTGTGCTTGAGCATCCATAGTATTTAAATTAAGGATTGGCATGTGAGCCAAGCATTCCAAGCAAAGTCCTGCTTGGTATTCCTGCTGAAACTCTAAAGAAAGTCAGGTTCTCCCCTTTGAGGGCAGGGATTTAGAACCTTAAAGGTTTTGAACTTTAGGTCCGTCTGTGCTGCCTTGAAGGGAAATCCTACCCAAAGTTAAAGCCAAAACTAAGGAAAGTAGGACAGATAGATAGGGAGGGACATGGAAGATTACTCCCAGGTCTTGAAACCTCATCAAGGAACTCCCAACATTGTTCTGACCAGATCTGAGAATTGCTATAAACAAGTAACTCCTTTGTACCTTCCATTTCTTTCTTTTTGAATAGAAATATTGATAGCTTTTATTTTATGCCTATTCTACCATTGGGTGTGTTGGGTATGTTGGGTGTGTTGGGGGAATAAAACTTGTCTTTTTGGTCTCATGTAGTCTCATGGTGCCACAGATTGAGAAGAGCGTGCTAGAATTTGTACTTAACTAATTACGCCCCAGGAATCTCCTCCAAATCTACATCTATTTTTTATTTTAAAACTTATTTATTTTTTGTTCTTACGGATTTAGGTGGTACAAGTGCAGTTTTGTTACATGGATGTATTGTGTAGTAGTGAAGTCTGGGTGTTTAGTGTAGCCATTACTCCAGTAGTGTACATCGTACCCATTTTCATCTCTCCTCCCATCCCACTCTCCCACCTTCTAAGTCTCCACCGTCTATTATTCCACTCTCTCTGTCTATGCTACATCTCACTAAAATAATGAAATTTTGGACTTTCAGATGTTGCAATGAATGGGTTGATACTTTGGAGAAACTTGGGAGACAGTGAATATACTTTTCTTGCAAAAGGGACACGAATCATTGGAGCTAGGAGTGGACTGTAGTGGACAGATTCTAAAGTGCTCCTCCCTGCAATCCCTGCCTTCTGGTGCTCATGCTTTTGTGTAATTTCCTGTGAGGCACTTGTGACTTACTTCTACAAATAGAACATAGCAAAGGGGAGGGCTGTCATGCCTATGACCATGCTGAATAAGACTACTTTGCTGGTAGATTCGCTCTAGAGACTCATTGCCGAGTTGATGAAGTAAGCCACCATGCTGGAAAAAGCAGGAGTGGTGATGAACTGCAGGCGGCCTCTAAGCTGTGAGCAGCCTTCAGTCAATAGCCAGCCACAAGCTGGGGACCTCAGTCCTGCAACAGCAAGAAATTAAATTCTGCCAACAATCTGAGTGAGCTTGGGGGTGGATTCTTCAGCAGTCAAGCCTCAAGATAAAAATGCAGTCTGCTGGTTACAGGTTTGAGAAACCCTGAGCTGAGGACCCCACTAAACCCTGCTTGAACTCCTGACACACAGAACAGTGAGATAATCAATGCATGTTATTTTAAGCCACTAAGTCTATAGTAATGTATTTTATGAAAATAGGCAACACATACATTTATTAAGTCAGGGAAGATTTACCTTTTTTTTTTTTTTTTTTTTTTTGAGACAGGGTCTTTCTCTGTCTCCAGGCTGGAGTGCAGTGGCAAGACCTCGTCTCACTGCAACCTCCGCCTCCCGGGTTCAAGCAATTCTCCTGTCTCAGCCTCCTGAGTAGCTGGGATTACAGGCATGCACCACCACCCTTGGCTAATTTTTGTATTTTTAGTAGTAATGGGGTTTCACCATGTTGGCCAGGCTGGTCTCGAACTCCTGACCTCAGGTGATCCACCTGCCTTTGCCTCCGAAAGCATGGAACATTTATTGTTAATCATATATGACCCCAACATTCTGAGTTATTTGCTGGTGTCTGTTTTTCTCTTTTTTTATGCCTTCATCTCTGACCCTAGCCTTGGAACTGTTACTCAAATGAAATGCATTCTTGGACATGCCCCATAATTATGGCGTGGTTACTTCTCTGCCTGAATGAAGTAACTTAACTTCTTCCTTTACTACTGAGATGACTGATAGTGCTGATAATGATGACATTAAATCAAATTTATTTTTTTCTCAACTGGCATACTCAGATATAAGCTTCCTCTGCTTTTTCACATAAATATTGCAAAGGAGCAGGCATGCATGATCTTTATGACATAGAGAGATCTCACATGTTTGTTTCCAACTCTTTTATATGTTATTCAAATTATCTTTTGGTGATTAAATGGTCCAGGCCTTGTTGGTACCATTCTCACGGAACATTGGTCCATATTTTCCGAGATGAAGGCAGTTTTGTCACCTTTCAAATGGTCGAGTCCCTCCAGCCTGCAAATGAAGGATTTGTCCTACCGCGTTCCACCCTCAAATTTTCTATTGATTGGGAAAGAATGGATGCAATATTCTTTGAGGCATCATTTTATTTTATGTTTGGTCATTATCCAAAGTAAAATGGATGAAGGGAATTTGTGTCTCTCTAATTTAACAATGGCCTAAAATAGGCAAAATAATGACACCTGGCCCATCAATAACAAGGGCACAAGCTTTCAAGATGGACACTTCTACTGAAGCAGCTAGAAGACCATTCGTTACAAGTACTGAACTGGTTATTTATTGGGGCATTATATTCTTCTTGTTTTCAAGTTTATTTAATTTTATTTCTAATGGCCTTTTCATCTAGTATTCAGTTTTTATAAGGTGGTTCTATTTCAGTTCATTTCCATCAAAGATCTACAACCAGAAGTTGGGCCCAATTAACTTCAGACTTTTGCTTTCAGAGATTAGCAGAGATGACATCTTGGCCCTCTAGTTATATTTCACTTTCCTCTATTCAAAATACCCCCCAAATTAGGATATTTTGGTGAATATTATAATGTTTATTAGTGTAATTTATTTAATGCATGTAATTCCTTGTCCCAGTGTTAGACTGCGCAGCCTTTTCCTACTGACAGAGAAGGGATCCCGTATGACACTTCTAGTTCTTTAGAATAAGTTGAGATTAAAAAAAATTTTTTTGAGACAAGGTCTTGCTCTGTCACCCAGGCTGCAGTGCGGTGGTATGATCACAGCCCACTGAAGCCTTCATCTCCTGGGCTCAAGCTATCCTTTGTGCCTCAGCCTTATGAGTAGCCAGGACAATAAGTGTGTGCCACCATGCCCAGCTAATTTTTAAAACTTTTAGTAGAGATGACGTCTAGTTGTGTTGCCCAAGCTGGTCTCAAATTCCTGAGCTCAAATGATCCTCCTGCCTCAGCCTCTCAAAGTGCTGGGATTACAGGCATGAACCACCGCACCTGGCCAATTCAGATATTTTTATGGAACTTATAACTAATACTATTCTAAGATTTCCAAGCTGAGCCTATTTACCAAACCTACTGTGTATGAGTAACGTGTACAGGGTTAAGGCTGAAGAAGCTGAAGTACAGCAAGGTAGATACATATTTAATTAAATTGGCTCAACGGTTTCACTTCTTATTGAACAGAATACTTCTGTGTGCCACACGTGGATGTTGTAAGTTCCTTAACAGTTTTTTTTTCTTTTAAATGGCTGAAAATATATAAATAATACCATAGTACGGTACTAAATGAAGGAACAGTTTTGATCGATAATGTTTACACCTAGTCAGCCACAATATTTCCCTGACACCTTTGTGGGACTTGTTAAGGGGTTGCTCTGTTTACTCAGCCCACAGCTCTCAATTCCTCGCGGGAGGGAGCACGCGAGTGAACAAGGTGAGAACTGCAGTACACAAGCATTGGAGACAGCTGGCTACTCCAAGCACCTGGTGCCAGCAGGAGCAAACGCCACTCACTTAGACCTGCTGCATTCCACCCCTCGCAGGAGGGGTCATGCAGGTGAACAGGCGCAGGAGCCAGGGCAAGTGCTTTTCAGCATCTGTAGGAGCCAACCCTGTGATGGCCCCATGGCAGTGTATCGGGGTGGGGGATGTCCGCGACCCCTGAAGCCCCAGAGGGAGTGTTACAATACTTTTTTAGCTCTGCCATCCATGGATGGCTTAAGTGTCAAGAGCTCAGAGGGCCCTCTGCCTTTTCACATGAGGAGGCTGCCTTCTGCCAGCGAGGGCAAAGGGCAAGTGTGACAGCCTTTTGCATCTGCACTCGTGGATCTCAAGCTCTTCTCTGGTGCCCAGGAGAAATGAAGGCACATGAGTGAGTTGAAGGATGGTAAATGCAGGGGATTTTATTGCCGATGGAGGTGGATCTCAGTGGGAAGGGGAGCTGAAGAGGGCATGGAGGGGGAAGGTAATCTGCCCCTGAAGTCCGGCTATCTCTGGCAATATTCTTCTCTGAAGTTACACAATCAGGCCATCCCTCTGAAGTCAAGCTGCTTCTCTCTGAAGTCCAGATGCTCCTTCTCCATCTGCCAGCTGAGCCTGGGCTTTTTATGGGTGCAGAAGGGGGATGGGGTGGACCATGGGTTGTTTTGGAAAAGGCAACATTCAAGTTGGGAAACAGGAACATAAGTTCTCACTTTGGGTTGCAGTTTCAGGATTGAGGGTGGGATTTTGTTGGTAACCCACCCTTTTCTGCCTAGAATTTCTCTGCTTCCTCTCCCTATCACTAGTACCAGTTCATCTCCTAGCACATACTTACAAAGTGTGCAATATGATTTGTTTTGATAAATTGTTTTTTACTTTTTCTAAAGCAGGTTAGAGTAAGTTGCATTGCTCTTGTGGTTATTTTCTTCCCAACATAACTCTAGTTTAAGGGCACAAATAAATTTTGCACAGTCTGACTCATAAAAGCGGCCAAATGTTGACTGGCTACCTTTACTTAACTGCGGTTCTGTAAGAGAATTAAGCTCTATAGAAAACGATGACAGTGGCTGTTTTCTTAATTCTCCCAGGAAACATATCTGGTATATTTTAGATGTATAGAAGCTGATATATTACACATAATGGGTTTTTTTTTTTTTAGGACTGAATTCTCTCAGGAATCCTGTTGAAGGCTTATTGTAAGTCTGGCTGTAGTATTGTTAGAATAGCCTCATATCTCTGGAAGAATTGACTATTTCTCATAGAAGTTAGGTGTGTTAGTATAATTCTATTTGTAGCTTAACTAAATTTTCATATGCAACAAGATTTTTAATGTTTGGGTAGCATCAGTGTAATCTGGGTATGACTCCAAAGCCAATTAGATCTAATGAGACTCTAAAGGGTCTCTTCTATCTCATATCTTTCGCATTACTCCCCTAGATGCCCCATCAGATTGCAATGTAATGTTTCAGTTACATGGAGCACCTGCATTGCCTGGGACTCGTGGCAAGACATGCTTACTGAATATTCTACCCAGTAAATAGAAATATTCAATTTACATTACAGTATTGCTGAAAATATTCTAGTATTCTTTTTGATCATGTTGATAGACTAATTTCCCAGAGACTATCTAGAATGTCTTCAATTCAATTTTCATTAGCATTGATTAGCTTCTGTAGTTGCTGTAATAGAACAGATTGATCTCTTTCCTGGTTGAGTGTGTTCCCTATGTCCCAGTCATTGGCTATAAATGCTGCTCAATATATGGTTGGATATAATTGATACATTGAGACCATGGCTCTTCTCCATATGGAACCTATGGCATGGGAGGGAGGCTGAAACATATCAAACAGTCCATGACGGCTGGACTATTAAAGGTTTCCATATATGCCGAAAATAGCCTTTGTTTATCAGAGTAAGAAACCTTACATTCAGGTCCCCAAAGTGTAGTAGATTGGGACAAGTTGGGCATGGTGAAGTTGTATCTTCATCTTGTATAGGAGCATTCATCAATGGAGTAGAAGTATTAGAGAACTATGCTAGAAAAAAAAAATAGCCAGAGGCTTCCTAGTTTTAGAAGATTTTTGGGTTTTAAAGTAAAGTTCCTTTGGATTCCTGGGCAAGATGGCTGAATAGGAAGAGCTCTGGTCTGCAGCTCCCAGTGGGACCAATGCAGAAGGTGGGTGATTTCTGCATTTCCAACTGAGGTACCTGGTTCATCTCACTGGGACTGGTTAGACAGTGGATGCAGCCCACAGAGGGAAAGCAGAAGCAGAGTGAGGTGTTGCCTCACCCAGGAAGCGCAAGGGTTCAGGGAACTCCCTCCCCTCACCAAGGGAAGCCATGAGAGACTCTGCCATGAGGGACAATGCTATTTGGCCCAGATACTACGCTTTTCCCATGGTCTTTGCAACCCGCAGACCAGGAGGTTTCCTGGGGTGTCTACACCACCAGGGCCCTGGGTTTCAAGCACAAAACTGGGCAGCCATTTGGGCAGACACTGAGCTAGGTGCAGTTTTTTTTTGTACCCCAGTGGTGCCTGGAATGCCAGCGAGACAGAACCATTCACTTCCCTGGAATGGGGGCTGAGGCCAGGGAGCCGAGTGATCTTGCTCAGTGGATCCCACCCCCACAGAGCCCAACAAGCTAAGATCTACTGGCTTGAAATTTTCACTGCCAGCACAGCTGTCTGAAGTCGACCCGGGATGCTCGAGCTTGGTGGGGGGAGGGGCGTCTGCCATTACTGAGGCTTGAGTAGGTGGTTTTCCCCTTACAGTGTAAACAAAGCCTCTGGGAACTTCAGACTGGGTGGAGCCCTCCGCAGCTCGCAAAAGCCACTGTAGCCAGACTGCTTCTCTGTATTCTTCCTCTCTGGGCAGGGTATCTCTGAAAGAAAGGCAGCAGCCCCAGTCAGGGGCTTATCGATAAAATTCCCATCTCCCTGGGACAGAGCACCTGGGGGAAGGGGTGTCTGTGGGTGCAGCTTCAGCAGACTTAAATGTTCCTGCCTGTCAGCTCTGAAGAGAGCAGCAGATCTCCCAGCACAGCACTCGAGCTCTGCTAAGGAACAGACTGCCTCCTCAAGTGGGTCCCTAACCCCTGTGCCTCCTGATGGGGAGACACCTCCCAGCAGGGATCAACAGACATCTCATACAGGAGAGCTCTGGCTGGCATCTGGCGGGTGCCCCTCTGGGACGAAGATTCCAGAGGAAGGAACAGGTAGCAATCTTTGCTGTTCTGCAGCCTCCCCTGGTGATACCTAGGCAAACAGGGTCTGGAGTGGATCTCCAGCAAACTCCAGCAGACCTGCAGCAGAGGGGCCTGACTATTAGAAGGAAAACTAACAAACAGAAAGCAATAGCATGAACATCAACAAAAAGGATGACTATGCAAAAACCCCATCTGAAGGTCACCAACATCAAAGACCAAAGGCAGATAAATCCATGAAGGTGAGGAAAAACCAGTGCAAAAGGGCTGAAAATACCAAAAACCAGAATGCCTCTTCTCCTCCAAAGGATCACAACTCCTCGCTAGCAAGAGAATGAGTTTGACGAATTGACAGAAGTAGGCTTCAGAAGGTGGGTAATAACAAACTCCTCCGAGCTAAGGGAGCATGTTCTAACCCAATGCAAGGAAGCTAGGAACCTTGATATAAGGTTACAGGAACTGTTAACTAGAATAACCAGTTTAGAGAAGAACATAAATGACCTGATGGAGCTGAGAAACACAGCATGAGAACTTTGTGAAGCATACATAAGTATCAATAGCTGAATCAGTCAAGCAGAAGAAAGAATATCAGAGAATGAAGATCAACTTAATGAAATAAAGTGAAAAGACAATATTAGAGAAAAAATAATGAAAAGGAACAAACAAAGCCTCCAAGAAATGTGGGACTATGTGAAAAGACTAAACCTATGTTTGATTGGTGTACCTGAAAGTGACGGGGAGAATGGAACACAGTTGGAAAACACACTACAGGATATTATCCAGGGGAACTTCCCCACCCAGCAAGACAGGCCAACATTCAAATTCAGGAAATACAGGGAACACCACAAAGATACTCCTTGAGAAGAGCAACCACAAGACACATAATCATCAGATTCACTAAGGTTGGAATGAAGGAAAAAATGTTAAGGGCAGCCAGAGAGAAAGGTCAGGTTACCCACAAAGGGAAGCCCATCAGACTAACAGCGAATCTCTCTGCAGAAACTATACAAGCCAGAAGAGAGTGCGGGCCAATATTCAACATTCTTAAAGAAAAGAATTTTCAACCCAGAATTTCATATCCAGACAAACTGAGCTTTGTAAGTGAAGGAGAAATAAAATCCTTTACAGACAAGCAAATGCTGAGGGATTTTTTTCACCACCAGGCCTGCCTTGCAAGAGCTCCTGAAGCAAGCACTAAATATGGAAAGGAAAAATCGGTACCAGTCACTGAAAAAACACCAAAATGTAAAGACCATTTACACTATGAAGAAACTGCATCGACGAATGGGCAAAATAACCAGGTAGCATCATAATGACAGAATAAAATTCACACATAACAATATTTAACTTAAATGTAAATGGACTAAATGCCCCAATTAAAAGACACAGAGTGGTAAATTGGATAAAGAGTCAAGACCCACTGGTGTGTTGTATTCAGGAGACCCATCTCACATGCAAAAACACACATAGGCTCAAAATAAAAGGATGGAGGAAGATTTACCAAGCAAATGGAAAGCAAAAAACAAACAAACAAACCAAGACAGGGGTTGCAATCCTAGGCTCTGATAAAACAGACTTTAAACCAACAAAGATCAAAAAAGACAAAGAAGGGCATTATGTAATGGTAAAGGGATCAATGCAACAAGAAGCACTATCCTAAATATATATGCACCCAATACAGGAGCACCCAGATTCATAAAGCAAGTTCTTAGAGACCTACAAAGAGACTTAGACTCCCATACAGTAATAATGGGAGACTTTAACACCTCACTGTCAATATTAGATGAATGAGACAGAAAATTAATAAGGATATTCAGGAACTGAACCCAGTTCTGGACTAAGCAGACTTAATAGACATCTACAGAACTCTTCACCCCAAATCAACAGAATATACATTCTTCTCAGCACCACATACCACTTATTCTAAAATTGACCACATAATTGGAAGTAAAACACTCCTCAGCAAATGCAAAAGAACGGAAATCATAACAAACAATCTCTCAGACCACAGTGCAATCAAGTTAGAACTCAGGTTTAAGAAACTCATTCAAAACCGCACAACTACATGGAAACTGAACAACCTGCTCCTGAATGACTGCTGGGTAAATAATGAAATTAAGGCAGAAATAAATAAGTTCTTCGAAAGCAATGAGAGCAAAGACACAAAGTACCAGAATCTCTGGGACACAGCTAAAGGAGTGTTTAGAGGGAAATTTATATACTAAATGCCCACAGAAGAAAGTAGGAAATCAACACCCTAACATCACAATGAAAAGAACTAGAGAAGCAAGAGCAAACATATTCAAAAGCTAGCAGAAGACAAGAAATAACTAAGATCAGAGCAGAACTGAAGGAGATAGAGACTTGAAAAACCTTTCAAAAAATCAATGAATTCAGGAGTTGGTCTTTTCAAGATTAACAAAATAGATAGACTGCTAGCCAGAATAATAAAGAAGAAAAGAGAGAAGAATCAAATAGAGACAATAAAAAATGATAAAGGGGATATCACCACTGATCCCACAGAAATACAACCTACCATCAGAGAATATTATAAACACTTCTACACAAATAAACTAGGAAATCTAGAAGAAATGGATAAATTTCTGGACACGTACACTCTCCCAAGACTAAACCAGGAAGAAGTTGAATCCCTGAATAGACCAATAACAAGATTTGAAATTGAGGCAGTAATTAATAGCCTACCAACCAAAAAAAGCCCAGGAGCAGACAAATTCACAGCTGAATTCTACCGGAGGTACAAAGAGAAGCTGTTACCATTCCTTCTAGAAGTATTCCAAACAATAGGAAAAGAGGGAATCCTCTCTAACTCATTTTATGAGGCCAGCATCATCCTGATATCAAAACCTGGCAGAGACACAACAAAAAAAGAAAATTTCAGGCCAACATCCCTGATGAACATCAATGCGAAAATCCTCAATAAAATACTGGCAAACCAAATCCAGCAGCACATTGAAAAGCTTATCCACCACGATCAAGTTGGCTTCATCCCTGGGATGTAAGGCTCATTCAACATATGCAAATCAATAAATGTAATCCATCACTTAAACAGAGCCCATGACAGAAACCACATGATTATCTCAATAGACGCAGGAAAGGCCTTTGATAAAATTCAACACCCCTTCATGTTAAAACACTCAATAAACTAGGTATTGATGGAACATATCTCAAAATAATAAGAGCTACTTATGACAAACCCACAGCCAATATCATACTGAATGGGCAAAAGCTGGTAGCATTCCCTTTGAAAACTGGCAGAAGACAAGGATGTCCAATACTATTTGACATAGTATTGGAAGTTCTGGCCAGGGCAATCAGGCAATAGAAAGAAATAAAGGGTATTCAAATAGGAAAAGAGGAAGTAAAATTATCTCTGTTTGCAGATAACATGATTGTATATTTAGAAAACCCCACTGTCTTAGCCCTAAACCTCCTTAAGCTGATAAGCAATGTCAGCAAAGTCTCAGGATACAAAATCAATGTGCAAAAATCACAAGCATTCCTATACATCAATAATAAACAGAAAGCCAAATCATGGGTAAACTGCCATTCACAATTGCTGCAAAGAGAATAAGATACCTAGGAATCCAACTTACAAGGGATGTGGAGGACCTCTTCAAGGAGAACTACAAATCACTGCTCAAGGAAATAAGAGAGGGCACAATCAAATGGAAAAACATTCCATGCTCATGGATAGGAAGAATCAATATCCTGAAAATGGCCACACTGTCCAAAGTAATTTATAGATTCAATGCTATCCCCATCAAACTACCATTGACTTTCTTCACAGAATTAGAAAAAACTACTTTAAATTTCATATGGAACAAAAAAAGAGCCTGTATAGCCAAGACAATCCTACACAAAAAGAAAAAAGCTGGAGGCATCACACTACCTGACTTCAAACTATACTACAAGACTACGGTAACCAAAACAGCATGATACTGTACCAAAACAGATATATAGATCAATGGAAGAGAACAGAGTCCTCAGAAATAACACCACACATCTATAACCATCTAATTCTTGACAAACCTGATAAAAACAAACAATGGGGAAAGGGTTCCCTATTTAATAAATGGTGTTGGGAAAATTGGCTAGCCATATGCAGAAAACTGAAACCTGACCCCTTCCTCACACCTTATACAAAAATTAACTCAAGATGGATTAAAGATTTAAACATAAGACCTAAAACCATAAAAACCCTAGAAGAAAACCTAGGCAATACCATTCAGGACATAGGCATGGGCAAAGACTTAATTACTAAAACACCAAAAGCAATTGCAACAAAAGCCAAAACTGACAAATGGGATATAGTTATATTAAAGAGCCTCTGCACAGCAAAAGAAACTATCATCAGAGTGAAGAGGCAACCTACAGAATGGGAGGAAATTTTTGCAATCTATCCATCTGACAAAGGTCTAATATCCAGAATCTACAAAGAACTTAAACAAATTTACAAGAAAAAAAACAAACAAACTACCCCATCAAAAAGTGGGCGAAGGATATGAACACACACTTTTCAAAAGAAGACATTTATGCAGCCAACAGACTTATGAAAAAATGCTCATCATCACTGGCCATTAGAGAAATGCAAATCAAAACCACAATGAGATACCATCTCATGCCAGTTAGAATGGCGATCAAGAAAAAGTCAGGAAACAACTGATGCTGGAGAGGATGTGGAGGAATAAGAATGCTTTTACACTGTTGGTGGGAGTGTAAATTAGTTCATCCTTTGTGGAAGACAGTGTGGTGGTGATTCCTCAAGGATCTAGAACTAGAAATACCATTTGACCCAGATCCCATTACTGGGTGTATATGCAAAGGATTATAAATCATTTTACTATAAAGACACATGCACACATATGTTTATTGCAGCACTATTCATAATAGCAAAGACTTGGAGCCAACCCAAATACCCATCAATGATGGAATGGTTGAAGAAAATGTGGCACATATACACCATGGAATACCATGCAGCCATGAGAAAGAAGGAGTTCATGTTCTTTGTAGGGACCTGGATGAAGCTGGAAACCATCATTTTCAGCAAACTAACACAGGGACAGAAAACCAAATGTCACATGTTCCCACTCATAAGTGGGGATTGAACAATGAGAATATATGGGTACAAGGAGGGAGATGTCACACACCGGGGTCTGTCGGGGGGGTTGGGGGCAGGGGAGGGATAGCATTAGGAGAAATGCCTAATGTAGATGACGGGTTGATGGGTGCAGCAAACCACCATGGCACATGTCTACCTATGTAACACACCTGCATGTTCTGCACATGTATCCCAGAACTTAAAGTATCATTTAAAAAAAAATTAAAGTTCCTTTGTCTCTTTTTGGCAAAATATTTAGTGTTTCCAGGTTCCTCAGCCTATAAAGCTCCTTTTACATTTTGGCTTCTGGGTGGTTAACATGTACCTTTTCAACCATTTTGTCAAAGGGTATTTTAATATTTATATTAACATACTTGGCACTCAGAAACAATATCTGTCCTTCTTTGATCAACAAAATTTTTCCCAACATGGTTAAAATATTAAAAAAACCCTTAGAACAATATGTTTCCTTTTACTTTTTTAACCAACTAATTTTTCCCCCAATGAACCATTACTCTCTGTCCCAATTCAGTAAATAAGTCATCTCTACTACTTTCTCTCCAGTGTTTTAATGAAGAACTCAGGACTAATCATTCTCTATTATATCAGATCTCTTCATGGTGGTGAATATGGCCAGCTATGCCTGAGGCTCACTGTTACCTCATCTTGTTTGCCATGGGGCCTGAGTTATGACATGTGGTACTCTGAAAGGAGCAATTACTGAGAAGGTAAATAGTTTTTTTGATTAAGACTCTACTTGCAATCATTTTGTTTGCCCTGAAACTGGGATTTGAGTGGATATAACTTATACTGTTTGAAATAACAGTATTGGGCTGGGCTCGGTGGCTCACGCCTGTAATCCCAGCACTTTGGGAGGCCGAGGCGGGCGGATCACCAGGTCAGGAGATCAAAATCATCCTGGTTAACACGGTGAAACCCTGCCTCACTAAAAATACGAAAAATTAGCCTGGCGTGGTGGTGGCTGTAGTCCCAGCTACTCAGCAGGCTGAGGCAGGAGAATGATGTGAACCTGGGAGGCGGAGCTTGCAGTGAACCTAGATCATGCCACTGCACTCCAGCCTGGGCGACAGAGCGAGACTCTGTCTCAAAAAAAAAAAGAAAGAAATAACGGTCTTGGAGACATATTAGAGTAAAAAGTGCAGAGGTCAAGGACAGTATTTCTTAGAAGCAATGTACCTTTGGAATCAGTAAGGGTGCCCTTGCCAAGGGCTGGTCTCCAGCAGGGCAGCACAATCTGTGATGGCTTCATATCTCTTTGGAGATCAATATTACTCTCTATTGATTGTACTGTTTCCATTTAAGAATGGAAGTCTCATTTGCTCATTCCTCCTTGAGAGTAATGAGGTTTCAGATATAATGCAATTAATGGGGGTAGCAAAAGAATTTGATGTTCTCTTTATGAATTGCTGTTTTAACTATGGCACAATAAGTGGCTGGCAATTGACTTTCAAAATGAGAACACTATTTGGCAGACTTGACAGCTTTGTCATATGATTTGGGACATGCCGATGGTTCCACATCAAGGGCAGAGAGGTCAGAAAGTTGCTTGTGCAAGCTTTAAGGCATTTTGTTGTTCAGGATGCTGTGCAATTGAATGATGACACTACAGCCCAACACCCAGATGTGTCACTATCCACACATGACACTTGTTTCTTTGCCTCCTGTTTGGTGATGTGGATCTCAAGGATAAAATTTTTGTCTCATTCAGTGCATAATTTGTTTGCTCCAAATAATACTACTCTCACAAATGTTGTTTGGTGAAGGGCCCTTGAATTTTTTTCTGTTAAATTGTTCTAGCATTTTTAGTCATCAAACTAACGAGGAAAGACAGAGTTCAGTTATGATTATTTCCGACTGCTGATAAATACGACATCTATGAAAAGGATGAAATTTCTCCTTGAATTAGGGCAAGGCTCCTGTTTAAACTTTACCTTATTACATTATAATGTGGTGTTGGAGAGTTTACTCCTGTAGTAGTACAATAAAGGTATAATTCTTCAACATCCATCCCTATTATATAGTTTGGTGAGCTTCTAATGGAACTTGGTACTATTTCATATTTACAACTGTGGCGATCCTGGGCTGTTCTAGAGATTCCCTTTTGGAATGCCAATAGTTAGGCTCCTACTCTTTAACTTTTTGAGAAGAAGTTTCTTGCCTTTCCTAAAATTGCAATGAATTCCTTGCAATTACACATTCATGGAAAGGAGATACCACCCCAGGAAACTTCTATACCCAGCAATTATAACCCAGCAACTTCAGCCACTTTTTCTCCACATCTTTCAATAGTCAAAAGAATTTCTCTCCTTGTAGTCAAGCTTCCTAGAATTAAAGTTATCTTTGATCCTGTATCTGAAATTTCCTATATTCTTGAATATTGTCCTACATTCAAAGCAGGTCATAAGGTTTAGGGTCTCTCCAGGGAGATCAGATGTTAAATAAACCTGCATGTTAAGGACTTTGGGACAATTTTTCCTTCCCTTTGGGAGGCCGGGCTCGATCCCCCAGACTTTAAGGCCAGGCTTCTTAAATTTAGAGAGATCAGAAAAAAATCAGAGAAAATGCTTTAGATGCTGTCTTTGTTTTTCTTGTGTGGGGAGGAGTTTATCCTTAAGATTTACAAAGTCCTTGTCTCAGTGTTCCCTCTCTTGGCTCCACTCCCAGTGATTTTGAAGTGGCTTATTACTATCTGTGTGGAGGATTTGCTAAGGTTGTTGCCATGGCTGCAATGCCTGCAAGTTTAGCTGATTCTTGTGTCCTATTGATCTCCTCTGAATCTTAGCAACTTGCCAGTGTTCCTCTTATGAATTTGGGGTCATGTTAGCCCAAATCTAATTACCCTTTTGTCTTAGGCCACAGGGAAATCATTGTGCAGACAGTGGACCAAATCCAAATCCAAATATTTCCATTTAGCTAATTTTGCAGCAATTTCTCATGAAATTCATGCTTCCATTAAAAGCTTTGGGGAGTGGAAACATAATCCTCTGGGAGCAGACTTAAGATGTGAATTTCTAAAGGTGATAATCAGGTCATTGGGTTCGCCTATCCTGTTGATCAGGACAGTAGCTATTTGAAGTTCCTCCTTTCAAATCTCATTGGTCCTTTGTTTACATGTTTTGTGTTTTCGTGGCCAGGATTGCTCCACTATTCCTTGCAAATCAACTTGTGTTGGTCTCCATGCTTTCCTCACCCATGAAACAAAGCATTCATTTAATTGGGACATCCACTTTCCCCCTCCTCACATATTGTATTCACTACCCTTCCTTTTTTATTGTGGTAAAATACACGTAGCATAAAATTTACCATTTCAACAATTTTTAAGTGTACGGTTGTATTAGTCCATTTTCACACTGCTGATAAAGATATACCCAAGACTGGGCAATTTACAAAAGAAATAGGTTTAATAGACTCACAGTTCTATGTGGCTGGGGAGGCCTCACAATCATGGTGGAAGGTGAAAGGCACGTCTCACATGGTGGCAGACAAGAGAAGCGAACTTGTGCAGGGAAGTTCCCCTTTATAAAACCATCATATCTCATGAGACTTACTATCATGAGAATAGCATAGGAAAGACCCACCCCCATGATTCAATAACCTTCCACCAGGTCTCTCCCACAACACGGAATTGTGGGAGCTACAATTCAAGATAAGATTTGGGTGGGGACATGGCCAAACCATATCAACAGTTCTATGGCATTAAGTACACTCACATTGTTGTGCAACCATCATCACCATCCATCTTTAGAACGTTTTCTTATTCCTCAGCTGAAACTCTGTACCCATTAGTTACTAACTCCCCATTTCCCTCTCTCCCTAGCCCCTGGTAAATACCGTTCTGTGAATTTGGCTATTCTAGGAAACTCATATAAATAGAACCATACAATATTTGTCCTTTTGTGACTGGCTTATTTTACTTAGCATAATGTTTTCAAGGGTCATCAACGTTGTTGCAAGTGTCAGATTTCATCCCTTGTTAAGGCTGAACAATATTTCATTGTATTTATGCATCATATTGTTTATCCATTCATCTGTTGAGGGACATGTGGGTTGTTTCCACTGTTTGGCTATTGTGCAAAGTTGCCATGGACATGGATATACAAATATCTGTTTAAGTTTCTGTTTGCATTTTGTTTGCTACCCCTTCTTTAAAAAAATTAAACATTCTTTTTTAAAAACACTTTATTGAGTTATGATCTACGTAGAATAACTCAAAGATTTTAAGGGTAGGGTTTTATGACTTTTGAAAAATATATACACCTGTGTAACCACCTCCACATTGACTATATAGAATATTTTCAGCAAGCCAGACTGTTTCCCCTTGTCTAAATGTGGGTCATTATCCATTTTGCCCACACCCAACCTTGACCCACAGCTAAAGGAAACCACTGACCTACTTACTGTCGCTGGAGATTAGCTTTTATTTTCTAAAGTTTAGTATAGATGGAATCATTCACTATGAGCTCTTAACGTTTCTGAGATTCATCCTTATAGTGGCATGTATCTGATGTACCATCCTTTTTATTGTTGAGTTCTGTTCTGTTGTAAGGATATACCACAATTTGTTTATCCATTCAACTATTGATGGACATTTGATTGTTTCCAGTTTAGGTCTATTATGAATAAAACTGTTATGAACATATGTTTTAAATTCTCTTGGATAAATATCTAGGAATAAAATTGCTGAGTTGTATTAATAATGAACTTCCAGCTGGTTTTCCACAGCAACTATACTATTTTACATTTAAAAGAACATTGTGTAAGAGTTCTAGTTGCATCCTCCTCAGTGCTTTACATGAACAGTCTTTTTAGTTTTAGAAATTCTAGTATCTTGTGTAGTTTTAATTTGCATATGATTTTCATTTAAAATGAATTCTAATTTAATCAATTAAATTCATTGGTGACTAATGGGGTGTTGAACGTATTGTCATGAGCTTGTATTTGCCATCTGTACATCTTCTTTGGTAAAACAACAGTTCAGAGGCTTAGCCCACATTTATTGGGCTATTTATTTTATTATTGAATTGTGAGAATTCTTTACATATTCAAATACTTTTTGAATATAGATTTTGAAAGTATTTTCTCCCAGTCTGTGGCTTATTTTTAAAAAATTAACTGTGTCTTTTACTGAACAAAAGTTAAATTTAGATGAAGTCTAATTTATTGATTTTTTTCATGCTGTTTGTTTTATATTTAAGAAATCTTTGTCAAACCCAAAGTCACTAAGAACTTCTTCTGTGCTTTCTTCTTGAAGCTTTTCTAGTTTTAACTCATACATTTAGATCAATGATCCATTTTGAGGTAATTTTTACCTGTGAAATTTTTAGAATTTTAAAATATATAATGTACATTTTCTGTACGTATCAGCTAAAGATATTTGATAATTTATACACATGCCACCTCAATTATCATAGTGCTAAAAGTACAAACCTAAGAGTAATTTTAAAACATACACTAGAAATGCTTGTACAGATGTAAATATTGTGAAAATGTCCTGAGCTGTACTCTGTGGTCCCCCATGACTCATTCTCTGTGCTGAGTCTCATTCAGAAAAAATAATCCAAGTTGGGTTCTTTTACACTCTTTTTATTGTTATTATTACTTTTTGAGATGGAGTCTCACTCTGTCACCCAGATTGGAGTGCGGTGACACAATCTCAGCTCCCTGCAACCTCCACCTCCTGGGTTCAACCAATTATCCTGTCACAGCCTCCCAAGTAGTGGGGTCTACAAGCACCTGGCACCATGCCAAGCTAATTTTTGTATTTTTAGTAGAGACAAGGTTTCACCATGTTGGCCAGGCTGGTCTCGAACTCGTGACCTAAGGTGATTCACCCGTCTTGGCCTCCCAAAGTGCTGGGATTACAGGCGTGAGCCACCGTGCCTGGCTGGGTTCTTTTACACTCTGAGATAATAAAAAGTAGGCAATGTTTATTAAGCAATGCCCTTGGGATCCACTGTGGAAGCAAAGGCAAAAACATAAGACGAGACGGGAGAAGTTGATTTGTGATGTGAACATGACATCAAGCTTGATAATCTTGACAATGAGCTCTTGAACTAAAATGGCTCTAACTCTCTGGGCTGAATTGGCTAAAATCTTTTACCCATGCTTACATCCGTTGCTGGATGTGGGTCACCCCAGAAAGTGGAGGCAGTTCCTGAAGGGGCTGACAGCACTTGGACAGTTGGGGCAATAAACCCTTTCTTGCAAAGGAAGGTAGGTAGCACATCTCCATGTCCATTACTGTCTACCCCTTGTTGCTCAGATCCGCAGTCTCATAAATATTTGGAAAACACTCTTCCAGGATTCCATTAGGCTTCTTTTCCTGGGGGAGACTTGGAAGAGAAGGAGTGGTGGGACAAATGTTAGTCCTTGTTGGTAAAGCTGGTCTCAGAGCCATAACTGGTACTCATTGCCTCCCCGTAGCATTACCCAATCTAGACTATCCCTTTCTCAGCCCTCTGCTGCTCTGGGTGACTTTAGGTGGTGAGAATCAGACCCTAATGTTAAGGACTTGAAGCTCCTTGTCACCATGCCCTTCTCAGGCTAGGGCTGTTTAATTTGTCTATTTGCTTTCACAATTTTCAGGGAGTCTTTAAGGATGCCCACACCTGGGTTCTGCATGTATTTCTCCATATTCCAGTGATTTAACAGCAGCCTATTCCTCCCTGATGATTAAGATTTATTACCTCTGTCAAGATGACTATTTTCTCTTCTTACTTTCTGGTTCCTGGACACAAGGAAAATAAAGTGCCAAGAGCAGCCATAGTTATAGCTTGATGAGACTTCTGCTGTGTCCACTAGAAGAAGTATTCCCCTTTGGGTACCAGGACCTTCAATGCTGCAGGACTGAAGGGGCGGGAGGTATGAATTCTACAAGTGATATTTAGAGTGATGGCAAACAGGGATATGTCTCCCTACATTTCTCAGTTCCTTCTTACTGGGGACACTGCACAACATAGAAATCTTTGAACCATGGTATATGGTGCATTCTGGAGAATGTTGCATCATTTTTGTAAAATATCACCTCTGAGCTGGTGTTTCCATGATCCCATCACCAGGTTATTGCAATATTCTATCAGAATAGCAGCTTCTAGATGGGTTAGAACTTGTTATTACTGATGCATTTCTCTGTTATGGGTCTGCTCCCTTATCTACTCTTCGGTATGTGGGACCCTGTGTAGGTGGCACAGGCACTCTGTGGGCAAGAAAGGGAAATCCATACCCAGAAGGTCTATTTCTTCTGTGATTGTTCAGAATCAGTCACAGATCTTTTTAGGATAGAAGGGGCACAGTGTAGACAACTTGCGGTCAAGTGGCTAGACAGTGTCCTTGAGGAATGGTCTCACGTCATGGACTTAGCATTGGATTTTGTTGCTAGCAGACTGGACATTCAGAGGCAGCAGAAGTGAGATTCATCAGGAAAAGTGGCCGCCCATGCTGCTGTGCTGATATCTAACCTCTGTCTCTATCACCATGACCATTTTTTAATGTGTCCATTGTTCCAGCACTGGAATGGCCAAAGCCAGGCTGGCTAGTGTTAACCAGCTGAGACATTTTATCTACTCCTTTGTTAAGTGCCTCTTCCATGGTGGGGGAGCTACTGGATTGGTATTAACTTTTAATATGAAGATTTTCCCACTTTATGCCCATTCCTATTCATCCATATATATATTAAGGCTTGGTATACACGGGAGATTTGTTCCAGGACCCCCACAGATACCAAAATCTGTGGATGCTCAAGTCTCTTTTATAAAATGGCATAATATTTGCATATAGCCTATGCACATTTTCCTGTATTTAAAACACATCTAGATTATTTACAATACCTAACACAATGCCTATACCTTACTTCATTCGAGTGAATTCAACCTAGTACTCACTGCGTGACAAAATTCAAATTTTGATTTTTGGAAAGTTGTGGGATTTTTTTTTCCCCTCAACATTTTTGATCCAAGGTTGTTTGAATCCACAGATGGAGAACCCTCAGATACAGAGGGCCAACTGTATTCCTTTCTGCCAGACCGTTTTGTGTTCGATCTTCCAATCTTTCTTTTTTTCTAGGATTTTACCAGTTAGCCATTCCATTTGCCACTGCCCAGGAATCCTTATATGTTCTAATCTCAGACTACTTCTTTTATTACTCAAAGGGGATGGCAAATGTACTGCCCCAAACTTTGTCAATTGAAATAATTGTCTCTGAGTTAGACTGTAGTGCCTTGCATCCACACACTGAGCTGACCTGTCTGTAAACCAGTCTTGGGCACTTTGATCATCTGTCAGCTAGTCCTCAGGGATTCCCCTTCTGGGCCATAGGAGTGAGATGAGGAAGAGGTGTTGGCACAACAGTGATGCATGACATGCAGGCTGAGCCTAGCTGAGCTGGTGGATATGATAGATTAAGGTCAAGATGGAAGATTCTAGCCACATGGTCACATGGTGTCCCATAGTCTGGCTGTCAATTTGTGTGATGGCTCAGTAACACGCCACGAGTTGCATTTCAAAAGGTGTACATTCTCCGTTGCAAGCTATGTGACCTTGCTCTAGTATCCCAGGAGCCTGTGATGTGATTTTCCCACTGCGATTTCCCATAAATTCCACATGATATCTTTCCCAACCACTGATATCTCTAATATAAGAGGATCTCATGGCTCAAGCGGTAGGGCACAGCTTGATCCTGACAAACAGTCCTGGAATGTCTTTGGCTTGATTTTATTTTAACTCTGTTACTCTTTTAGCACCATTTCCAAGAGCTGTGAATAAGGATCTGAGCAAAGTGACTTCACAGGACAGAAGCTTTAGCTGAGCTGTCAGGTGAGACACCTGATATGGATTCTGGGAAGGGCTGTGTTTACTCTGTAATTTCTGGAGGTTACTATCTGCTGTCCTTAATAGACTAGAATTGCTTATGTCCATAATGGGAATCCTGGTGGTGGTGGTAAGGCTGGTGGTAGGGTATGTGTATATATGTTTACTAAAATTGGAGTGGAGAGGGAAATACAGAAGAATAGTATAGAGGGATAGTTAAAGTCCTTCAAACTGGCTTCTTTTTTAAGCTAAGAAGGGGTAATGAGTTACCCTTTTGTATTTCCACTCCTCAGAGAGGCAAAAATGACCCCAGGTCTCCTACTACACCAAAATGGTAAAACACGAGAATAACATATACTGTTACTTTTCCTTGTGAGAAAAGAAAAATATGCACTATTTATTCTAAAATCACAAATATTATAATTTTTCGCACTTGAAGATATCTTAGCTATCATCTCATTCAATCTCTTCATTTTACAAATGAGGAAAATCTTTTATGGACTCTTCAATAAAACCATGAAACAGTTTGTTGTTTATAAGTTAGTAAGTGTATCCATATGCTTTTATAGGGTTCTTTTATGATTTTGGCTAGCAATGATGAAGTTAGCTTGTTTTGATCTCTGTGCAACTTGTTCAGAAAGAACTTAAAAGAAGTATTTAGGAAAATCCAAGTGCTGAAACATTTAAGATATGCTTTGTGGTCTCAATTTTGTGTGATTGTCAGCCAGGAAGTTTTCTGATTGAGATGGCTTGCCAATTCCCCGCCAAATACATTATTTATTACACTAATGGGGATTTCCTATTTGGGATGTTAAAGATAACAATCTTACTGATACCATTTCCCATAAAATAATTGATGTGGGTCAATGGATACATTCTAATAAATTAAAATCAAGAACAAGACAGAGGTCCATAAAGACCTATAGGTATTTTATTGGCATATACTTACTCAAATATACCAGATTTAGTTATATTAAATATTTCTGATTCACCATTGACAGCGAAACTTGAAACTGAATGTAACTGAATTTATGTTTCTTTTCTTAGATCTGTATTTTTTGTAAGAATGAAATAACTTTTAGCAAGGACTGAATGTTGTTGGATTAAAGTGGCAGTTATGATACCATGGTGATGTATATGAAATTTTATAATTTCATAAGTTCCCTAAATTATAGGGAGACTTCTGTATCCTCGTGTGTTTCTGTGTAAGTGTACATGTGTATGTGTATGTGTATGTATATGTATATGTGTATGTGTGCTTACAGTGATAACTCCAAAGGGAGATGGGTTTCAAGCATCTAGTAAAGAATAAATACATGGAGGTAATTAAATTAACAAATACTCTAAATTACACCTGGTTTTAACCAGATAGCAAAAACATATATATATTTTTTAAGAGATAGTCTCATGCTTTCCACTCAAGCTGGAGAGCAATGGCAAGATCACAGCTTATTGCAGGCTTGATCTCCCGGGCTCAAGCGATCCTTCCACCTCAGCCTCCTGAGTAGCTAATAGCTGGGACTACAGGCACACGCCACTATGCTAAATTTTAAAAGTGATTTGTTGAAATGGGGTCTCTGTTTCGTTGCCTAGGCTGGTCTTGAAGTCCTGACTTTAAGCCAGGGTGTCCAATCTTTTGGCTTCCCTGGGCCATATTGGAAGAAGAATTGTCTTGGGCCACACATAAAATAAACGAATGATAGCTGGTGAGCTAAAAAAAGAAAATTGCAAAAAAATCTCATAATGTTTTAAGAAAGTTTATGAATTTGTGTTGGGCCTCATTCAAAGCTGTCGTGGGCTTCATTCAAAGCCATCCCAGGATGCATGCAACCCGTGGGCTCTGGGTTGCTTTAAGTGATCCTCTTGCCTCGGCTTCCCAAAGTTCTGGGATTACATACATGGGCCACCAGCACTGGGCTGAAAAAGATTTTAATAATTACACATTTGTAATTTATTTGTAAAATTAAAATAAATTTTAAAATTGCAGTTTGTGGTCAGTGCTATGAAGGAAAAGAACAAGACTGTAAGAAAGATCAGCTGAGCGAGGTGGCTCACACCTCTAATCCCAGCACTTTGGGAGGCCGAGGAGGGCAGATCACCTGAGGTCAGGAGTTTGAGACCAGCCTGACCAACATGGAGAAACCCCATCTCTATTAAAATACAAAAAATTAGCCAGGTGTGGTGGTGCATGCCTGTAATCCCAGCTACTGTGGAGGCTGATGTAGGAGAATCACTTGAACCTGGGAGGCAGATGTTGCAGCGAGCCGAGATTGCACCATCGCACTCCAGCCTGGGCAACAAGAGCGAAACTCCATCTCAAAAAAAAAAAAAAAAAAAAGAAAGATCACAGAGGCATCTCCTTTAGTTGAGACAATCAGAAAAGAAAAGAAAAGATCTTTCTGAACGATGAAAAGAAGTTGAAAACAGAGTTTGTGCAGTTTGGATGTGGGAGGCAGGCTGTGTATAGACAGCGATCTAGAGAATAGGATGATAAAGATCTTGCAGTTGGAAAACAGTGTGACATGTTCCAAAAACTAAAAGAAGGCCAGATGGCTAAGTAGGTAGTGGGGCCAGCATAGCATGAGATGAAATTGAAGAGATTGACATGGACGGGCCATATCATGACAACCCCTATGGGCCACAGTGAGTTATTTGAGTCTCTTTTTAGTGCAATGGAAAGTCATAGAAGGATTTTAAGCAGGAGAGTGACACCATTTCATCTATACATTTAAAAGACCACATTGGTGCCGGATCTGTGGCTCATCCCTGTAAACCCAGCACTTTGGGAGGCTGAGGTAGGAGGATCGCTTGAGCCCAGGAGTTCAAAAGCAGCCTGGGCAACATGGTGAAACTCCATCCGTATAAAAAAAAAAAAATACAAAAGTTAGCTGAGCGTGGTGGTGCATGCCTGTAGTCCCAGCTATTTGGGAAGCTGAGGCAGGAGAACTCATTGAACTCAGAAGTTCTGGGTTGCAGTGAGCGGAGATCACGCCACTGTATTTCAGCCTGGGCAACAGAGCCAGACTCTATCTCAAACAACAGCAACAAAAACAGTAGCAACAACAAAACCCCAAAAAACACATTGTCTGTAAAATAAACATTGGATTGGATTGAGGTAAAAGTGGAAGAAAATAGAAATTGTTTGGAGAAAATTGCATTAGCCTAGGTGAAAGAGTTGGAACAGTTTGGACCGGCATGTTAGCTATGAGAAGGGAGAGTAATGGGTGGACTTGGGATATTTTGATGGTAAAATTAGTGGATCTTATTGATACATTAAAGGTAGGGATAAGAGAGAGCTGTATCAAGCTATGCCCAGATTTTTGGCTCGAGTAAATAGATGTGTGTGTGTGTGTGTTTGTGTGTGTGTGTGAGACAGAGAGAGACAGAGAGAGGGAGGGAGTCTCATTTATTAAAATAATATGAGACTGAAGGATAAAAATTGTGTAGAAAATAGTAAGTTCAGTTTTGAAATGTTCATTTTTTGATATGAGTGAGATGATCAAGTGACTAGGTCAAGTAAGGAATTGAATATATATGGGTCTGGAAATGTAGGCTAGAGATATAATTTTGGAATTATTGGCATAAAGATGCTAGGGAGAAAAAATGAAAGTTCTGAGTCACATCAGGTCAGATGGAAAGGAAAGATGATTTAAAGAGAGGGAAGGAGATGCTAGATAAGAAGAAAATCAGGGAAGTTTTGCATCACATAGATCAAAAGAGTATTTCTAGGAGTGAGTAATCAACTGTGTTGTGTGCTACTGGAAGGTCAAAGAAGATGAGAGCTAAAAAACTATTAATCGCATTTGGCTATACGAGAGTCAATGGTGGACTTCAAGAACAAGAGGGACAGATGTTATTTTGAAGTGAGTGGAAGAGTGAAAGCAAGATGAGCAGCGGGAGAAAAGATGTAAGACAAGTGGGGTGAATACTGTTTTTTTTTTACCCGTGGCTATTTCCCCAATACTAATGGAACCCCTGTTCTTTCAGTGGTATCGGAGTGGTCAGATCTCTTAAAGAAGCTTGTGCACCTTCCAAATTGTAGGGAGCGAATTGGTATTGTCCACATCAATCATAGTAGTCTCATTCATCTTGCTATATGATTGGTATATCTATGAGCATTTTACACAATCTGGCCAATATCTTCCTCCCAGTTGTAACATAGGATAACACCCACATTCTAATAAAATATTATCACATTTAACAAAACAGCTTTAATTTTTGTTTTTCAAAGAAGTTATTTAAGACTTAGAGAAATTAAGTAAAATACCCAAGGTGATAATCAGGTAAATGGGAGAAGCTATTGGTGACTTACTCAACCCATCAGAATCACTCATTCCCTACAAAATAAAATATACTTACTATTACATCTATTAAAGTGTTGTTTTACCCCTGTGCTCATCTACTCTTGCCTGTTTTCTTCCTTGCTCAGACTTGCCCTTTTGATTCTATTGGCCTTCAGCCAACTATTACACATGAAGATTAAATATGTTGATTTTACCAGGCAGAGCCTACTGTAATGATAAGCTTTCTCTGAAGATATTGGAGAAGGGGTTGGGCTATTTAAGGACTGATCATAATAAGAAGCGTAAATTAACAATTTTGTTACCATGCAAATTTGTATTAGACTAAAGGAAAAAGTGAATATTATAAAGTGAAATCAAAGAAATATTATACAGAATTATATAACACTGACAAAGTTGGATTTTGATGGCATATTTAAATTTTCTTTTGGAAAGTATGCAAATACATAGTGTTTTGAAAATGGAGAGTAGCTAATTAAGGCAAAGTGTACTCTGCTAGGAATCAGATAATCACACTTTTATTTGAGGCTCTAGTGTTCTGAGACCAAAGTAGGGCTCATAACTATTTTGAATCTGTTTCTTCACCTGTAAAATGGACATAAAATTGTCTTATTTTCAAGACTGAAGTTCAAATGAAACAATAGAAAACAAAATATCCTGGTCGTGGTAATGGCATTCATACAACAGTCACTTATTTAATGTCTACTTTGTTTTAGGTACTGTAGTAACCTATAGTTTACTACAAATAGTAGAACAAATATAACAAATACATAAACATTATGTAAATAGATGATAAATGTTGTAGTGAAAATGTGTAAAGTTATACAGAATACAGGATGGTAGATGTGGTGAGAATGAGGCTGGAATAGGAAACTGGGCAGATAATATAAAAGGCATGAATGATTTGGGCTGTTATTCACAGCAATGTTCTTATTGAAAGTTTCTTAGTATAGAAATAATATATATGAATGTGATAAAGATGGTGACTTTTTCATAAATTCGAAGGGGAAGTATGAGAGTTACAGAAATCAGTTACCTTGCTATTTCCAAAACCCAGAAGAGAGTTGGTGAGTCTCAGGTAGGCTTGACAACATAGATAGGAAGGGATTGTGTCTCTGTTAACTTTTGTTGCTTAGCAAACCACACCAAACTGAGTGGCTGCAGCAAAGAATGATTTATTATTTCTCATCAGTCTATGGGTTGGCTAGATGATTCTGCCATTGATCTTTCTTGGGCTCATTCCTATGGTTGCAATCACATTATGGCTGGAAAGCCTGCATGGTTCAAGATGGATTTACTCATGGGTCTGGTTGTTCGTGCTAACTGTGGGCTAAGGCATCTCTCCTCTCCTCCATGTGGCCTTTTCTCCTGGAAGCTAGACTAACTTCCTTTCATCATGGTGGTCTCACAGCAGAGTTTCAAGAGGACAAGCCCCAAGGTCTATGTGCTTATCAGAACTCTATTTGTGTCACATCTGCTGATGTCCCACTGGCCAAACCAAGTCACATGGCCAAATATAGTCAAAGTAGGAGGAAGGTTAGATTACACCTCAGGATGGGAGGAGTGGGAAATAATTTGCATCTATTTTTAATCTATCAAAGATGTTTTGGGGACTTTTAGAGGCAAAATTGATGGCACTGGGAGAAAAATGAGATGTGGGAAATAGGAAGAGGGAAGATTAAGGATGACTCAGGTAAGGAGAAGTTTAATTAGGTCCCAGCTATTTATCTTTGTTTTTATTGCATTTCGTTTTGGGTTCTTGGTCATGAAATCCTTGCCTAAGCCAATGTCTAGAAGGGTTTTTCCAATGTTATCGCCTGAAGATATTTTTTAATTCAAGGAAAAAAGGTCAAATGATAAACAATTTTTTTGATATAAATTCATAACTGAGTATTGCATACTGAAATAGAAACCTTAAAGCCATTGGGACAACAGGAAAGGTCATTTGAAAATTAACACTGATCTGCCTGAGAAGATACAGGACATGAATCCCAATAACTCTCTGAACTGCATATAGTCATAGTGTAAAACTGTTCCTGAATCTGACTGAACAGTGTTAATAGAAAATTCAAAGGAACAGTTAATGTCACTGAATAGCTGTTGAGTGAGGGGTGGAAAGCTATTTAAATTAAAAAAAAATTTCTAAATGCTTATTATTTAAATCTTTAGTTAAAAAATTTTTCCCTGCAGAAATATATGAATGGTAATGATAAGAATGAGATGATGCAACCCACCACATGATATCAAAGGACTAACCCACATACCCTATGGACTTAAACATGGGTGCTACCTTGGCATGAAGGCTCAGAGTCTGATTCAGACCTGGATTCGGACAATTAATTTCCTGAGTCATTTTATGTTGGCTACATGAGGGAGGGATTGCGGAATCTGGAAGGTTGATTTTAGTTTCTAGTTAATATTGTAGAATTGTCTGTTTCTCATGTCTATTCTGTGAGTTCTTGCTTCATGTATTTTGAGGCTCTGTTGTTAGGCACATGTAGGTTTATAATTATTTTGTCTTCGGGATGGATTGATTCTTTGATTATTATAAAATGTCCTTTATGTCTCTAATAACAATTGTTGTCTCAAAATCTATTTTATCTGACATTAGTGTAGCCACTGCAGCTCTCTTCCAGTTACTGTTTGCAGGATGTGTCTTTTTTCTATGCTTTTATTTTCAACTCATTTGTGTTTTTAAGTGTAAGTGTATCTCTTGTAGACACATGCATGTTGTTGGGTCCTTTAAAAAAATCAGTTCTGCTAATATATGCCTTTTGGTTGGAGTGTTTTATCCATTTAAATTTAATGCAATTATTGATAAGGTAATATATGTGTCTGACATTTTGCTATTTTATATATACCTTGTATCTTCTTTGTTCCTCTTTAATCTCATTATT
The DNA here is from genome assembly GCF_028885625.2 of Pongo pygmaeus. NCBI lineage: Eukaryota > Metazoa > Chordata > Mammalia > Primates > Hominidae > Pongo > Pongo pygmaeus. Next base: position 16,983,704 of record NC_072380.2, on the reverse strand, counting down.
GATTTCTTTTATTCTACATAGATATCTCCTAGGTTTACTGTTTTCTGGGTTATTTAACATATTTTAAACTAACATTTAGAATCACCTAGGTTGAGAATCACCTTCATGAGAATCACCTAAATTGCTTGTTATAAATGAAAATTTCCTAGCCTTATGTTAGATTTACTGCATCAAAAGTTTTGGGTTTTTTCCCCCTGAAATTTGCCTTTTTCACAAACGCCATGTGATTCTTATGCTCCTTAATTTGAGAATAAATACATATAGAAAACGCTTTTTCTTTTCTGGTATCAAATATTAGGAGAGAAAGAGGAAACCAAGGTTAATTAAAGTTTCAATACACCAGCCTCTGTTCTAGACATTTAAAATACATTACTTATTTACTCATCAAAAAACCTCTATGGTATCCATATTATCCTCATCTCTTGTTAATTAACTTTCCTAGCACATATAGATAATAAGTAGCAAAGTCAAAATTTAAATTCAAGTTTCTCTAGTGAACAAAGAGGAAAAGATAATTCCAGACAATGTAGGACTAATTACAGAAAATAAAACACCCAGTGGAATATGAAAGGAGAGAGAATACATGTGCTTTGTTTTCTCTTCCTGGTAAAAGATTTCTAATGATTGTTTTATGCAAAAGGGCTTAGACATCCAGTTTGAATTCTGGTACTAATCCATGTGAGAAATATCAGAGAAGTCTAAAATTTAAAAATTGTCTATGCCCCATAAGTCTTAAAATACCTGCAGTTCAATTGAAATTCAAAACAACTTTTAGAACCCAGACCTACGACTGTCTTCCCAAAGTCTCAGAAGCAAGTTATCAGTGTGATTAAAACTCCCATGAGTTTTAGATTTTTATTTTTTTTAAAGTTAGTTATGCACATGTAAAAAACTTTCTATTACAAAAAAGATCAGGCCATAGATGAAGAGTCCTGTAATCTGTGTGCATCTATAGATATCAGAGAAAGGGTATAGACTTGTAGTGAGAAAATATGAGTCTGAGTTCTGATTTTGCCACTATTAGCTGCCTGATCTTAGGCAGATAATCTTAGCATTAATTCTCTCATTATGGAAAAGGGTATAGTAATAATCTTGCTTGTTTCATGCAGTCAATGAGAAGATCAAGTGTGATAATATACATATATGAAATTATTTTGCATTTGTAGATGGGATGCCATCTATCAGTTTATGGGTATTTGAGATTTATGTTTTAGAATCATCTTTAGAATAAGCATTAATAATAATAATAATAATAATTCTTTCTGTGTAGTAGAAAGAGGGTCTAGAATTAATGAAACTCAAATCTGCATACCTTTACAAGTCTCCAAATAATAATTTCCATCTTGTTTTAACAAAATTAATTTTTAATAGTGGTGAAAATTATCTCAAAATTTTACAAATGCTATTCCATGCTTTAGTTCATTAATTTAAAAAATGAGAATAAATCTGATTTTTTCTATTTATTGTGAGGATTGTTAGATGAGGCATGCAAATGTGTTCTATATGATGGAAAGAGCTACACAAATGCTGTTAAATATTATCTGTGATTTTTGAAACATGCATTTTACTAAGCAATTAAATAAACAGTGTTTTAACCTTTTGTATCACCTTTTAAAAATTAATAAACTTAATTTTTTAGGGAAGTTTTAGGGTCACAGAAAAATTGGGCAGAAAGTAGAGAGAGTTCTCATATACCCGGTGTCCCCAAGCACACAATATCTCCTGCTATGGACACCATTCATTCTAGTGGGTACATTTGCTGACATGCAATTGAGACATTGACATACATACATTGATATACGCCTGTTAGCCCAAATATATAGTTAACATTATAACTCACTATTGGTGTTGTGCATTCTCTAGGTTTTGAAAAACCTGTGCTATGTATCCATCTTATAGTATCACACAGAGTATTTTCTTTGCCCTAAAAACTCTCTGTGTTCTGCTTATTCACCTTTCTTCCCCAACCCCATCTCCTGGCAACCACTGATGTTTTTACTGTCTCCATAGTTTTGTCTCTTCCAGAATGTCATATTGTTGGAATCATACAGTAGGCAGTATTTTCAGATAGGCTTCTTTTACTTTGTAAAATGCATTTAAGTTTCTTTGTGTCTTTTCACGTTTGATAGCCATTTCTTTTTATTTTTCTTTAAAAAAAATTATGTATAGAGAGGCTGAAAGTGTAGATTTCTTACATGCACATATTGCCTGGTAGTGAAGTCTGGGTTTTTTGTGTACCTGTTACATGAATAGTGAACATTGTACCCAGTAAGTAATTTATTCACGCTCAACCCCCTCCCACCCTCCCACACTTCGTAGTCTCTTTTGTTTTTAGTCATTCTAATACTCCATTGTTCTGGCTATATCACAGTTTACTTACACATTCACCTACAGAGTGGCATCTTGGTTGCTTCCAAGGTTTGTCAAGTGTGAATAAAGCTGCTATAAACATCCGTGTGCAGGTTTTTGTTTGGACATAGTTTTCACCTCACTTGGGTAAATAACAATATGCTTACTTGCTGGATTGTGTGGTAAGAGTATGTTTACTTTTATAAGAAACTGACAAACCATCTTTGAAGGTACCTGTTCCATTTTACATTTCTACTAGCAATGAATGAGAGTTCCTGTTGCTCCACATCTTTGCCAGCATTTGGTGTTAGTGTTTTGAATTTTGGCCATTCTGATAGGTGTGTATTGGCATCTCATTGTTGTTTTATTATTATTATTTTAAAAATCTGTTTACTTTTAATTTTGTGGGTAAATAATAGGTGTATATATTTATGGGTTACATGCGGTATTTCAATACAGGCATGCAATTTGTAATAATAACATCCTGAAGAATGGGGTATCCATCCCCTCAAGCATTTATCCTTTGTGTTACAAACAATCTAATTATATTCTTTTAGTTATTTTAAAACTGTGCAATTAGATTATTATTGACTATAGTCCCCTGTTGTGCTATCAAATACTAGATCTTATTTATTCTTTCTCTTTTTTGTAACCATTAACCATCCCCACCTCCTTTCATTCCCGCACTATCTTTCCCAGCCAGCCTCTGATAACCATCCTTCTATTCTCAATCTCCATGAGTTCAATTATGTTGATGCTTAGATTTGTATAGAGTTGTTTCAGCTCCTTATATATTCTAGTTATTAATTCCTTGTCAGATGAGTAGTTTGCAAATATTTTCTCTCATTCTGTGGGTTGTCTCTTCACTTTGTTGATTGTTTCCTTTGCTGTGAAGAAGCTTTCTAACTTGATGTAATCCCATTGGTTCATTTTTGTCTTGGTTGCCTGTGCTTGTGGGGTACTACTCAAGAAATTTTTGCCCAGACTAATGTCCTGGATCGTTTCCCCAATGTTTTCTTGTAGTAGTTTCACAGTTTGAGATCTTAGATTTAAGTCATCAATCCATTTTGATTTGATTTTTGTGTAGGGCAAAATATATGGGTCTCATTTCATTCTTCTGCATATGGATATCCAGTTTTCAAAGCACCAATTATTGAAGAGACTACTGTTTCCCCAGTGTATGTTGTTGGCACCTTTGTCAAAAATGAGTTCACTTTAGGTATGTGGATTTGTTTCTGGCTTATCTACTCTGTGTCATTGGTCTATGGGTCTGTTTTTATGCCAGTACCATGCTGTTTTGGTACTATTTCTTTTAGCATAATTCAAAGTCAGGTAATGTGATTCCTCCAGTTTTGTTCTTTTTACTCAGGAGAGCGTTGGCTATTCTGGGTCTTTTGTGATTCCATATAAATTTTAGTATTTTTTTTCTATTTTTGTGAAGAATGTCATCGATATTTTGATAGGGATTACATTAAATCTGTGGTTTGCTTTAGGTAGTATGGACATTTTAACAATATTGATTCTTCCAACTCATGAACACGGAATATTTTTTTGTATGTGGGTGTGTCCTTTTCAATTTCTTTCATCAGAATTTTATAGTTTTCATTGTAGAGATCTTTCACTTCTTTGGTTAAGTTAATTCCTAGGTATTTAGTTTTATTTGTGGCTATTGTAAATGGGATTACTTTCTTCATTTCTTTTTCAGATTATTGACTCTGGCATATAGATATGCTATTGATTTCCATATATTGATTTTGTATCCTGCAACTTTACTGAATGTGTTTGTCAGTTCTCGTCGTTCTTGGTGGAGTCTTTGGTTTTTTTCCAAATATAAAATCAAATCATCTGCAAACAAAGGTAATTTGACTTCTTCCTTTCCAGTTTGGATGTACTTTGGTGAAGTTAATTCCGAGGCATTTAGTTTTATTTGTGGCTATTGTAAATGGGATTACTTTCTTCATTTCTTTTTCAGATTGTTGATTCTGGCATACAGATATGCTATTGATTATTTTATATTGATTTCTCCAGCTAGGACTCTCAATACTATGTTGAATAACAGTGAAAGTGGATATCCTTGTGGTGTTCCAGATCTTACAGGAGAGACTTTCAATTTTTTCCCATTCAGTATGACACTAGCTGTGTGTCTGTGATTTATGGCTTTTATTATGTTGAGGTATGTTCTATCTATACCCAGTTTTTAGGGAGTTTTGATGCTAAAGGGATGTTGAACTTTATCAAATAGTTTTTCAGCATCAGTTGAAAGGATCATGTGGTTCTTGTCTTTCATTCTGTTGACATGATACATTACATTAATTGATTTCCATATGTTGAATCATACTTGCATACCTGGGATAAATCCCACTTGGTCATGATGCGTGATTTTTCTAATGTCCTGTTGAATTCAGTTTGCTAGTATTTTGATGAGGATTTTTGCATCAATGTTCATCAGAGATATTGGCCTGTAGTTTAATTTTTTATGTGTCTTTGGTTTTGGTATCAGGGTAATACTCGCCTTCTAGAATGAGTTTGAAAGTACTCCCTCGTCTTTTTTTTGGAAAAGTTTGAGTAGGATTGATATTACTTCTTCTTTAAATGTTTGGCAGAATTTAGCAGTGAAGCCATCAGGTCCTGGGCTTTTCTTTAATGGCTTTTAATGACTTTTTATTATGGCTTTGATCTCATTACTCTTTATTGGTCTGTTCATGTTTTGAATTTCTTCATGGTTTAATCTTGGTAGGTTGTATGTGTCTAGAAATTTATTCATTTCTTCTAGATTTTCCAATTTTTTGGCTGATAATTGCTCATAGTAGCCACTAATGGTCCTTTGAATTTCTGTCATATCAGTCGTAATGTTTATTTTTTTACCTTTGATTTTATTTATTTGGGTCTTCTCTTTTTTTCTTAGTCTGGCTAAGGGTTTTTCAATTTTGTTTATCTTTTCAAAAAACCCAGCTTTGTTTCATTAATCTCTTATATTGTTCTCTTCATTTCAAAATAATTTATTTCTGCTCCTATCTTTATTATTTCTTTTATTCTACTGATTTTGGATTTGGTTGCTCTTGCTTTATAGTTCTTTAATACGCATCATTAGGTTATTTATTTGAAGTATTTTTTTCTTTTTAATGTAGGCATTTATGGCTATAAGTTTCTCTCTTAGTACTGCTTTCACTGTATCCCATAGATTTTGGTATGTTGGGTTTCCATTATCATTTATTTCAAGGAAATTTTCAATTTCCTCTTTAATTTCTTCATTGACACACTGGCCATTCAGGAGCATATTGTTTGATTTCCATGTTTTTATATAATTTCCAAAATTCCTCCCATTATTGATTTCTAGTTTTATTCCACTGTGTTCAGAGAAAATGCTTGATATTATTTCAATTTTTTTAATAGTTTAAGACTTGTTTTGTGATTTAACATGTCATCTACCATTGAGAATGACCCATGTGCTGAGGAGGAGTATGTGTATTCTGCAACCATTGGATATGTTCTGTAAATATCTATTAGGTCCATTTTTTCTATAGTGCAGATTAAATTCGGGGATTCTTTGTCAAATTTCTGTCTGGGAGATATGTCCGTTGCTGAAGGTGGGGTGTTAAAGTCTCTAGCTATTATTGTACTGAGGTCTCTCTCTCTTTAGCTCTGATACTATTTACTTTATATATCTGGGTGCTCCAGTGTTGAGTGCATATATATTTATACTTGTATCTTCTTGCTGAATCAGCCCCTTTATCATTATATAATAACTTCTTTGCCTCTTCTTATAGCTTGTGTCTTAAAATATATTTTGTCTGATATGAATATAGCTATTCTTGCTCTTTTTTGGTGTCCATTGGCATGGACTATCTTTTCCTGTCCCTTTATATTCAGTCTATGTGTATCTTTGTAGGTGGAATGTGTTTCTTGTAGGCCACAGATCACTGGGTCTTGTTTTTTATCCATTCAGCTATACTATTTCTTTTGATTGAGTAATTTAGTCCATTTACATTCAGTGTTATTGATAAGTATGAACTTACGTATTTTGCTATTTGTTTTCTGGTGTTTTGTTGTCTTCACTTCCTTCCTTCCTTTCTTCCTGTCTTCCCTTTAGTGAAGATGATTTTCCCTGATGGTGTGCTCTAATTTATTGCTTTTTATTATTTGTGTACTTATTGTATGTTTTTTAATTTGAGGGTACCATGAGGCTTGCAAATACTCTCTTATAACCCATTATTTTAAACTGATAACAACTTAACACTGATTGCATAAACAAACATATATGCAAAAAGTAAACTCATAAAAACTCTACACTTTGACTTTGTCCACCTGCTTTTTAACTTTTTATTGTTTCTCTTTATGTTTTATTTTCTGTCAGTGTCCTGAAAAGTTGTAGTTATCATTTTTGGTTGGCTCATCGCTTAGTCTTTCTACTTAAGACAAGAGTGGTTTACACACTACAATTACAGTGTTACCCCATTCTGCGTTTTTCTGTGTGCTTATTATTACCAGTGAGTTTTGTACCTTCAGATCATTTCTTCCTGCTCATTAACATCCTTTACTTTCAGATTGAAGAACTCCCTTTAGCATTTCTTGTAGGACAGGTCTGGCATAGCTGAAGTCTCTTTTTTTGGGGGAAAATATTTATTTATTCTTCATAATTGAATGATATTTTCACTGGATATACTATGTTAGGGTAAAAGTTTTCTTCCTTTAGCACTTTAAATATGTCATGCCACTCTTGCCTGGCCTGTATGGTTTCTACTGAAAAGTATGCTGCCAGATGTATTAGAGTTCCATTGTATATTATTTGTTCTTTTCTTTTGCCACTTTTAGAATCCTTTCTTTATGCTTGCCTTTGGAAGTTTGATTATTAAATGCCCAGAGGAAGTCTTTTTGAGGTTAAATCTGCTTGGTGTTCCATAACCTTCTTGTACTTGAATGTAGATATCTTTCTCTAGGTTTTGGAAGTTCTCTGATACTATCCCTTTGCATAAACTTTGTACTCTTGTTCTTTTCTCTACCTCCTCCTTTTGGCCCATAACTCTTAGACTTCCTCTTTTGAAGCTATTTTCTAGATCTTATAGATGTCCTACATTGTCTTTCATTCTTTTTTCTTTTGTCTCCTCTGTGTATTTTCAAATAGCCTGTCTTCAAGCTCACTAATACTTTCTTCTGCTTGATCGATTCTGCTATTAATAGACTCTGAAGCATTCTTCAGCATGTCAATTGTATTTTTCAACTCTAGAATTTCTTCTTGATTCTTTTTAATTATTTCAACCGTTTTGTTAAATTTATCTGATAGAATTCTGAATTCCTTCTGTGTTGTGTTATCTTGGATTTCTTTGAGTCCTTAAAACAGCTACTTTTGAATTATCTTTCTGAAAAGTCATATATCTCTCTTTCTCCAGGATTGGCTCCTGGTACCTTATTTAGTTCATTTAGTGAGGTCGTGTTTTCCTGGATGGTGTCGATGCTTGTAGATATTTGTTGGTGTTTGAGCATTGAAGATTTAGATATTTATTGTAGTCTTCACAGTCTAGGTTTGTTTGTGCCTGTCCTTCTTGGGGAGACTTTCCAGGTATTTGAAGGAACGTGAGCCCCAAGACCAATATTGCTGTGTTTTTTGCAGACTCATAAGGTAACACCTTGGTAGTCTTGGATAAGATCTGGGATAATTCTCTAGATTACCAGGCAGAGACTCTTGCTCTTTTCTCTTACTTTCTCCCAAACGAACAGAGTGTCCCTCTTTGTGTTGAGTAACCTGGAACTGGGGATGTGGTGATGCAAGCACCCCTGTGGTCACCACTACTGGGGCTGCACTGGGTCAGACCTGAAGACAGCACAGCACTGGGTTTTTCCCAAGGCCCTTCCCTTCAGGGCAGCAAGCTCCCCCAAGCCTGGGAATGTCCATAAATGTTGTCTGGGAGCCAGAGATTAGATTAACTAAATCTTAGCAATTTATCTGATGTTCTGTTCTACTGCAGCTACGCTGGCACTCAACCCACAATACAAAGTCCTTCTTGCTCTTTCCTCTCCTTTCCACAGGCAGAGGAGCCTCTCACTGTGGCCACCACTACCACTAGTCCATGGGGAGTTCTACCCAGGCCACTGCTAATATTCACTTAAAGCCCAAGGCTCTTCTATCAGCTTTTTGTTAATGTTCCCAGGCCTAGAACTCACCCTTCAGGGCAATGGACTCCCCTCTGGGCCAGGACATGTTCACAAATGCTGTCCAAGTGCCTAGGCCTGGACTTGGGGACCCCAAGACCCAGACTGTTGTTCTACCCCTATGTGGCCAAGCTGGTAGCCAAGGTGCAAGACAAAGTCCTTTTTACTTTTCCTTCTGCTTTTCTCAAACTGAAGGAGTCTTTCATCCTAGCTACCACAGCAGAGTCATTCCTGAAGCCTGCACATCTCAGAGTCCAAGGCCCACAGCGTACTCCCTGGGTATCACTGCTGCTTATTTGGGCCGAAGGGCTCTTTAGTCAGCAGGAGATAAATCCTACCAGGACTGGGTCCTTCTCTTCAAGGCAGTAGGTTTCTTTTTGTCCAACAGTATGTCTAGAAATGTTGTCTGGGACCTGGGGTCTGGAACTGGGGCTTCATGACTCTACCCTGATATCCAAGATGTAAGATAATGTCTTCTTTACTTTTTGCTCTCCTCTTCTTAAGCAGAAGGGAGGAGTCACTTTCATTGCTGTGAGATGCACTGTATGGAGTTGGGGAAGGCATGGCACAAGCGTTCCCTTAGCTGCACCAGCTGGTGTCTTCCTAGGTCACATGCCACCTTGGTCCACTGGCTCTAAGCCGAGCCTAGCACTAGGAGTTGCCTAGGAATTGCAGTTCTTGTGTCCTAGATTGCCTTTCAAGTTTACCCAGGACCCCAGAGCAGTTCAGCCCATGGTGACAAGGCTTGCTGAGAAACTCAAGTTCTGGTCATTGGAATGGGAAATTCTCTTTTGGCTAGGGCTAGTCAATAGCTGTCTTCATGCACAGGTGCTAGCTAAGCCTAGCATGGCTTTATTCTCCTCTGTGACAGGGTGGCACTGCATTCAATGTAAAGTCTCCCAGTCACTGTGCTCTCCCTCCCCAAATTGCACACAGTCTTTCTTTGAGCCACATGGCTGCTGGTGGGAGATGGGAGAGGGTTGGTCTCTCTTGCCCTTCTCAATGCCTTTTTCAGTGATATCAAGTTAAAACTAGGTACTGTGATCCTGCATCTGATTTTTGGTTCTTGTGATGCCGTGGTGCTTTTCTATGTGCAGATAGTTGTTAAAATTTGGTGTTTTGGGTGGTGGAGTGGGGTGAATGATGTAGGCTTCTATTCCACCATCTTGCTGTGTTCCCTCTCGTTGTTTTAATTTGCAATTCCCTAGTGATATGTGATTTTAAGCATCTTACTATGTGCTTACTTGTTATCTGTATATCTTCTTTGGTGAAATCATATCTTTGCCAATTTTTAAAATCAAGCTTTCTGTTTCTTCAGTCTTGATTTTTGAGAGATCTTTGTATATTTTGAAAAATGGTCTTTTATCAGATGTGTCTTTTGCAAATATTTCTTCTAGTCTGTTGCATGTCTTCTCATGTCATGACATTGTCTTTCACAGAGCAGAAGTTTTAAATTTTAATAAAGTCCAGCCTGCCAATTATTTCTTTTCTTGATCATGTATTTGGTGTTGTATCTAAAAAGTCATCACCATACCCAAGGTATTCTAGGTTGTCTCATATGTTATCTTTAAGAGTTTTAGAGTTTTGTATTTCACATTTAGGTCTATGATCTATTTTGAGCTAATTTTTATGAAGCATTTAAAGACTGCTTTTAGATTCATTTTTTTTTTTCCATGTGAGCGTCCCATTGCTCCAGCACCATTTGTGGGAAAGACTGTCTTTGCTTCACTGTATTTATTGTCTTTGCTCATTTGCCAAGGATCGGTAGCTATACTAATGTATATCTATCTGTGGGCTTTCTATTCTGTATCGTTGATGTACTTGTCTGTTCTTTCACCAATACTACATTAATTATTGTAGCTTTATAGTAAGTCTTGAAGTTGGTTAGTGTGAGTTTCTAACTTTGTTCTCATCCTTCAATATTGAATTGGCTATTCTGGGATTTTTTCCTCTCCATATAAACTTTGGAAACAGTTTGTTGATATTTACAAAATAACCTGAGGGTATTTTTATTGAGATTGCACTGAATCTGTAGATCAACTTGGAAAGAACTAAAATCTTGATAATATTGAATCTTCCTATCCATGAACATGCAACACTTTTCCATTTATCTAGTTCTTCGATTTCTTTCAAGAGTTTCATATGTTTTTTTCATATAGATCTTGTACATATTTGATTAGATTTATACCTAAATATTTCATATTTTTGAGTGATAATGTAAGAGGCATTGAAAGTGATTGCCTTTTGTATATTAACTTTCTGTAATCACATGTTAGTTCCAGGAGTTTTTTGTTGATTTGGGGAGATTTTCTACATGGATGATCGTGATATCTGAAAATAAAGGCAGTTTTATTTCTTCCTTGTCTGTATACTTTTTTTTTCTTATTTTGTATTAGCAAGAATTTTTAATATGATATTAAAAAACCAGTAGTGAGAGGAGACATTCTTTTTTTTTTTTTTTTTTTTTTTGAGATGGAGTCTTGCTCTGTCACCCAGGCTGTAGTACAGTGGCGCAATCTCAGCTCACTGCGACCTTTGCCTTCTGGGTTCAAGCGATTCTCCTGCCTCAGCCTCCCGAGTAGCTGGGACTACAGGCGCGCACCACCACACTCGGGTAATTTTTTGTATTTTTAGTAGAGACAGGGTTTCACCATGTTGGACAGGATGGTCTCGATCTCCTGACCTTGTGATCTGCCTGCCTCGGGCTCCCAAAGTGCTGGGAATACAGGCGTGAGCCACTGCACCCAGCCGAGAGGAGACATTGTTGCCTTATTCTTGATGTTAGGAAAGCTTTGAGTTTCTCACTATTAAGTATGATTTTAACTACACCTTTTTGTAGATGTTCTTAATTTAGTTGAAGAACTTCCCTCTATTCTGTTGAGCATTTTTTATTATGAATGACTATTGGAAATAGTTAAATGTTTTCTCTGCATCTAGTGATAAGAGGATGTGATTTTTCTTCTTAAGCTTGTTGATATGGTGGATTGTATTAATTGATTTTTGAATGTTAAACCAGCTTTGCATAACTGGGATAAATCTGACTTGGTCATAGTATATAATTTTTTTTTTTTTTTGAGAGACAGAGTTCTACTCTGTCACCCAGGCTGGAGTGCTGTGGTACAATCTGGGCTCACTGCAACCTCTGTCTCCTGGCTTCAAGCAATTCTCCTGCCTCGGCCTCCTGAGTAGCTGGGACTACAGGCACATGCCACCATACCTGGCTAATTTTTGTATTTTTAGTAGAGATGGGATTTCATCATGTTGGGCAGACTGGTCTGGAACTCCTGACCTCAAGTGATCCACCCACCTTGGCCTCCCAAAGTGCTGAGATTACAGGTGTGAGCCACCATGCCCAGCTTCTTTTTGTACACTGTTGAATTTAATTTGGGAATATTTTGTTGAGGATTTCTACATCTATGTTTATGAGATATATTGGTCTATAGTTTTCTTTTCTTTTAATGCCTTCACCTGTTTTGCTATCAGGGTAATTTTCTCCTTATGGAATGAGTTAGGAAGTATTCTCTTTGTTTCTGTCTTCTGAAAGAAATTGTAGATCACTGGCCTAATTTCTTTTTTAGATGTTTGGTAGAATTCACCAACAAACCCATCTGGGCCTGGTCCTTTTTGTTTCGGGAGGTTATTAATTATTGATTAAATTTTTAAATAGATATAGTCCAATTTAAATTGTTCATTTCTTTTTATGTAAATTTAGACAGATTGTGTCTGTAAGTAATTGGCAACCTATTTCATCTATGTTGCCACATTTGTTGGCATAGAGTTTTGTATAATATTTCCTTGTTATCCTTTTAAAGTTGATCAGATCTGGAGTGATGTCCCTTCTTTCATTTCCAATATTAATAATTTGTGTCCTCCTTCTTTTTCTCTTAGTCTTAGTAGATGCTTATTAATTTTGTTGATGTTTTCAAAAACAAGCTTTCAGTTTTGTTGATTTTCTCTATTGATTTCCTCTTTCCAATTTCATTGATTTCTGATCCAATTTTTGTTCTTTTTCCTGTTTAATTTGGATTTATTTGTTCTTGTTTTTCTTGTTTCCTCAGGTGGAAGCTTAGATGAATGATTTTAGGTTTTCCTTTTGTATATATGCATTCAGGGCTATAAACTGGTTTCTAATAACTGCTTTTACTGCATTCCAAAATTTTTCACAAGTTGTATTTTTATTTTCATTTGGTTGAAAATATTATAAAATTTTGTTTGAAGGTTCATATTTGACTCTTGTGTTATTTGGAGTATATTGTTTAATCTCCAAGCATTTTGGGAGTTTCTCAAAATATTTTTGTTATTGATTTCTAGTATAATTCCTTTTGTGGATAGAGAGCAGACATTGTATGAGTTCTATTTTTTGAATTTTAAGTTGTGTCTTAAGGTCCAGAATATGGTCATTTTGAATGTTCCATGTGATGTTGAGAAGAATGTGTAATCTAATCTTATCAGATGAAGTGATCTATAGATGTTAATTATATCCAGGTGACTAATGGTGTTGTTGAGTTTGACTATATTCTTACAGCTTTTCTGCCTGCTGGATCTGTGCATTTATGACAAAAAAGTTTTTAAAGTCTTTAACTACAATAGTGGATACATCTGTTCATCCTTGCAGTTATATCAGCTTTTGTTTACAGATTTTGATGCTGTGATGTTGTCTTCATACACGTTAAGGGTTGCTATCTCCTCTTGGAGTACTGACCTCTTTATCATTATGTAATTCTTCTCTTTATCTCTGATAATCTTCCTTGATCTGAAGTTTGCTGTATCTGATATTAAGATAGCTACTTCTGCTTTGCTTTAGTTTTCTATAAACGACATATAATTGGGTCTTATATTTTTAATCTACCCTGACAATCTCTCTCTTTAATGTTTTTTTATATCCTTTTTTTAGAGATAGCCTCACTATGTTGCCTAGGATGGACTCAAACCCTTGAGCTCAGGGGATACTCCCTCCTTGGCCTCCTGAGTATCTTGAAATACAGGTATGCACCACCATACCTGAATTCTGTCTTTTAACTGGTGTATTTACACTGCATACTTTTAAAGTGATTACTAATATAGTTGGAATAATATCAGCCACATTTGTTACTGTTTTCTCTTTGTTACTCTTGTTGTTTTTTCCTGTTTTTGTCTTCCTCTCTTTTTCTGCCTTTTGTAGTTTTAATTTAGCATTTTATATGATTCCATTTTCTCACCTTTCTTAGCATATCTGTTGTACTTCTTTCTTTGTACTTTTTTCTAGCAGTTGTCCTAGAGTTTGCTATATATATTTACATATAATCCAAGTTTCAAATAACGCTATCCCATTTCATGGGTTATGCAGGTATTGAATAATAAAGTAATTCTAATCTCTTCCTCCCTTCCTTGTGTCATTGCTGTCATTCATTTCACTATACACTATTTCTATGCAAACATACATCAGCATATATATGTATATATATAACAAATCATTCATTTCACTATACACTACTTCTACACAAACATACATAAACATATACATATGCATATATAATATATCTTATAGTATATAGCATATATAATGTCTTATGTCATCAAATACATTGTTGCTATTATTTTGAACAATCTGTTATGTTAGAACACTAAACATAAGAAACACAAATTTTTTTATTTTTACCTTCACGTAATCCTTTTGTCGGATGCTCTTTCTTTATTTAGTTCTGAGTTTTTGACCTGTATCATTTTTCTTCTTTCTAAAGCAGCAGTCTTCAACTCCCAAGCCATGGACCAGAATCAATCTGTGGCTTATTAGGAACTGGGCTGCATAGCAGGACGTGAGTGGTGGGTGAGCGAGCATTACTGCCTGAGCTCCACCTCCTGTTAGATCAGTGGCGGCAGTAGATTCTCACAGAAGCACGAACCCTATTATGAAGTATGCATACGAGGGATCTAGGTTGTGCAATCCTTATGAAAATCAAATGCCTGATGATCTTAGGTGTAAGTTTCATCCCCCCGTCATTCCTGGTCAGTGAAAAAATTGTCTTCCATGAAACCAGTCCCTGGTGCCAGAAAGGTTGGGGACTGCTGTCCTAAAGGACCTCTTTTAACATTTCTTGTGAGGCGTGTGTGCAATCAACAAATTCTCTCAATTTTTATTCGTCTGAGAAAGTCTGTATCTTTTGAAGGATCATTTTTTAGGGTATAGAATTCTAGGTTGGTGGGTTTCTTTCTCTTAATATTTTGAATATTTCACTCCACTCTCTTTTTGCTTGCATGGTTTCTGAGGAGAAGTCAGGTGGGTGTAATTTTTATTTTTGCTCCTGTATATACAAAGTGTTTTTTTTCCCTCCTGGCTTCTTTCAAAACTTTTTGTTTGTCTTTGATTTTCTGAAGTTTGAATATAATATGTCCTGGTGGAGTGTCCGTGTGTTTCTCTGTGTGTGTGTGTGTGTGTGTGTGTGTGTTTCTGTGTGTGTGTGTGTGTGTGTATTTGCATTTATCTTGCCTGGTGTTCTCTGAGCCTCTTGGATTTTTGATTTGGTATCTGACACTGATTTGGGGAAATTCTCAGTCATTTTTTGCTTCAAATATTGCTTCTATTTCTTTCTCTCTTCTTCATTGTTATTTTCATTGCGTGGATGTTTCCACTTTTGTAATCGTCCCACAGTTCTTGGATATTCTGTTCTTTTTTTTTTTATTTGCAGTGTTGGAAGTTTCTATTATTATCTCCTCGAGTGCTAGATTTTTTTCTCAACTGTGTCTAGTCTAGAATGGCCCTATTGAAGGCATTCTTCATCTCTGTTACAGTGTTTTTGGTCCTTAGTGATGCTTTTTAATTCATTCTTATAATTTTCATCTCTCTGCCCACATTACCCATCTGTTCTTGTATGTTGTCCTACTTTTTTATTAGAGCCCTGTATTAGTCCATTTTCACACTGCTGATAAAGACATACTCGAGACTAGATAATTTATGAAGAAACAGAAGTTTAATAGACTCACAGTTCCACATGGCTGGGGCTGTCTCACAGTTATGGTAAAGGCAAAAGGCAAATCTTACATGGTGGCAGGAAAGAGAGAAATAGAATCAAGTGAAAGTGGAAACCCCTTATAAAACCATCAGATTTTATGAGACTTATTCAATACCACAAGGACAGTAGGGGGGAAACTGCTGCCATGATTTAATTATCTCCCAATGGTCCCTCCCACAACACGTGGGAATTATGGGTGCTGTAGTGCAAGATGAGATATGCGGTGGGGCCACAGCCAAACCATATCAAGCCGTTAGTATATCATAGTTATCATAGTTGTAATACATTTCCTATCTATAGTTCTGACATTTCTGCCACGTTTGATCTGGCTTGTTCGGTGTCTTAAAACTTTTTTTTTTTTTTTTGTCTTTTAGTATGACTTGCAATTTTTTGTTGAAATGTGGATGTAATGTACTGGGTGAAATAAATTCCAGTTTATAGATCTTTATTAGTGTGGTGATCTGGTGTGGGGGAGAGGGAGTGTTGGTTGTATAATTACTTCTGTTTTGGTGAGCCTGTGCTCTTGGACTGTGAACTTCACCAGTGCTTCTAATATTCCCCCACCCCACCTAGCACGTAGAACAAAATGGCTAGTGGGGGCTGGAGATGGGTATTTCCCTTCCTCCAGGTTGGTTAGGCTCTGATGCAACTCTGGCAGGTTAGGCTGTGGTAAAATTGTTTTACCTGAGGGCAGACCTTGTTAAGAACAGAAAGCTCTGGCCTATCTCAAAATGTTTACTTCCAGCTCCTCAAGCACCGCCTCCATTTCCAAGCCAGAAGCAGGAGGGGATTTTTCTTTAAGGACCTGGCAGAACTCTTGGAAGTAAAATTCACAAAAGTGTGGGAGTCCTCCTATGACTGGGTCCCCCTGGAGTTTTTAACTCTCAGACTGGAAGAGTTAATTGTATTAATATTTCAGTTAGTTCAGGTTTTTTCTTGTTGTTAGAATGGACCGGCCACTTCTAAGCAGCTTACGTGCTGGTGTAGAAAACAGAAAAAGCTCACTTTTGAAGACGTACAGCAACTGACTTGGACTTGACTATGCTCAATGCCTTATGAGAGCAAATCAGCAAAAAATGTGTGACATAATTACTCAATGCCATCAATTACATATGGATATCACAGAGATGAACAGTTCTACAGATAATGTCGATTTAAATAATGAATGAAATGGCAAGCCTTGATGGTCTCACAATAGGACAAAAAGCTGAGTTTCGGTATAGTTGTAATGTCACAGCATTCCAGCGTTCTTCTTAAACGAGGCTTTGTGTTCTTTATTTCCTTGATGACAGGGAAGATGATGGTAATGATCATGATTACCATGGTAATAAACCAACTAACTCTCAATGCACGCTTACTTTGTAATGAGTGCTTACTGTATTTCAGGTACATGGTAATATCCTGAAGTATTGTCCTAAGTATTGTCATATTTAGTCCTCACTATAATGCTGTAAAGTAATGATGAATTCTTATCTTACTGATAAGCAACTAAGCCTAGAACATGCCTAAGATATTTAAATTATCCAAGCTCATAAGACACAAAATGGTAGACTTGCGCCTTCTGCTTCGGTTTGTCAACACTTCAGAGACTAAAAGGTTAACCACTTTAACCACTATGTCAGAACTAGAGAATTGAAAATAAAGGTGATCAAAAGCTACTTAAAAAAAGGCCACAAACGTATTTAGATGCATAAAATGCAATAGCCATTGGCAAAGTTAGAAAAAGAAATAGTAAATTTTAGTAATTTCATATCAATTAACTAAGGATTATTTGTTTTACCTGACCCACCAAAAAGAGATATCCATTAAAAAGAATAATCTAACACAATAAATTTATTATTTATTAATTAAATTTATTATTAATCTAACACAATAAATTTATTATTTATTAATTAAATTTATTATTAATCTAACACAATAAATTTATTATTTATTAAATGTATTATTATTTAATAATAATCCCAAGTAGCTGGGATTATAGGTGCACACCACCATGCATGGCTAATGTTTTGTATTTTAATAGAGACAGGGTTTCAGCATGTTGCCCAGACTGATCTCGCACTTCTGAGCTTAGGCAATCCACCCACCTCAGCCTCCCAAAGTGCTAGGTTTACAGGTCAGAGCCAAGGCACCTGGCCAAAATGTTATTTAAATATTAAATCAACTCCAAACATGGTAAATCCAAAGAAATTCATGCCCTGGCACTTCATAATCAAGCTGTTGAACCTAAAGACAAAGAAAAATAAAAATCTTGAAAGCAAACTATTCTTTAGGAATCCAAGTGAAATAAAGACATTTTTAGATGAAGAAAAACTGAGTAGATCTATTCTGAAGAATTGCTATAGGAATTCTTCAGAAAGAAAGGAAATAATAACAGAAGAAAGTTGAAACATAAGAAGTGACGAAAGAGATGAAAATGATGGCTATCTGGGTAAATATAGTAGACTATTCTACTATTGAATTATTTAGCATAGGTTTTTCAGTTGAAGGCAAAAATTAGAACATTACCTAATAAGATATTCCATGTGTAAATGTAATGTAAAAGACAACTATAACAAAAAAGGAAAGTGGCTAAAGGGATCTAGGTGGTGGCTAGAATTTCTGCATTTCACTTTGTGTGGTAAAATATTGATTCTAAGTAGATGGTAAAAAGTTAAGTGTGTGCATTGTAATCCCTGGAGCAACCACTGAAAAGCAAATCAATGCAAATTCATATTGTTAAAATATGATGAATTACAATGGAATAATAAAAAAATTTGCATAATCCTAAAGGAGGCAGGAAAAGAGAATAGGAGGAAAAACAACAGCAACAAAAAACCAACAGAACAAACAAAACAAGGAATAAATGAAACATCTATAACAAAAGATATCAACAATAACATTATATGCAAATGGCCTAAGCATGGCAATTAAAAGACAGAGAGTCTCAGAATGGATTAAAAAATATGAGCCATGTATATGCTATCTTCAAGAAAGTTACTTCAAACATAATATTGGCAGATTAAAAGTAAAGAGATGGAGAAAGATATGCCATACAAAGTAATCAAAAGAACCTGGAGTGGCTAGATTAATATCCATAAGGTAGACTTTAGAACAAACAAAATTACCAGGGATAAAGAGGAACATTATATAATGATAAAAGAATAAACTCATCAAGGATAAATAAGAATTTTAAATGTGTATGAATCCAACAACAGAGCTTCAAAATACACAAAGCAAAACCTTACAGAATTGAAAAGAGTAATTGACAATTCACAATTATACTCGTAGAATTCAACACTCCTATTTCAGTAACAGAGCTAGTAGACAGAAAATCAGTCAGGACATAGAAGAATTGAAACGATGTCATCAACTATATGAATCTAATTGACATTTATAGAGCCTTCCACTCAACAACAGCAGACTACTGCTTTTCCTGTTATATTCTGTTACTGTTTTTCGGTTTAATTCTCTTATGGCCAGAAATTTTACTTTGAGTGATTTCAATTCCATCAAATGTAATAAAGTTTGTTTTGTGATCCCGAATGTGGTTTGTCTTGGTGAATCTTCAAATGCATTTGAAAAGAGTATAATCCTATAGAAAGCAGTGTGGGTAGGCTTATGTGTAGAGATGGTGATTTAGGAGATTGGGTGTAACTCCATTATAAAGCAGGAGGCAAGGAAATATGCTGAGTTGGTAGTGAGGAGAGGATAGGAATGAAACTTCAGAGTAAGTATTATGGGTGCTACATAGAACACAGTCCTAAGTGATTCCAAATTTTAAAAACTGATATAAAGAACATAAATTTGCATGATTGTACAGTATATTTAGGGGCATTTGCCATTTCAGGTATGTGAGCAGAAAAGCCAGATGATCCGAGGACATAGTAAAAAGATAAGATGTCAAAAATGCTGACGTTCCTAGTAAGAGAAAAATTGAAATGATGCACCTTGGTGTCTAGGTTGGAGGGCAGCAAGAGAGGCCATAAAGGGAATGATGGATTGTGAGAAAACTGAGAAGTCAGAGGACTCAATATTGTCAAGGGATAGGAGAGCAGACATAGATGGGGAAAGGTAAAGGACTAATATTTGCATTATTGTAAATTACTTGTGGGCCATCTATCGGTGTAAATAGTTTTTAATCAATATGACAAATTCTTCAACTGAGTATAGATAACAAAAATGTAATTAACTATTACATGAGAAAAACTTGATTATTTTTTAAGATTGACAGTTGTAACACTTTTATTTATTTATTTATTTTAGGGACAGTGTCTTGCTCTGTTGCCCAGGCTGGAGATCAGTAGTGAATCATAGCTCACTGTGACCTTGAACACTGGGGCTCAAGTCATCCTCCTGCCTCAGCCTTGAAAAAAAATTATTAATAGCATGTTTGTCCTATCATAGATATTTTACTACTTTAAACCTGCTTAGAAAACACCTCTTTTAGCTTATATATTGTGCTAAATAAGATGCGCAGTGATATTTAGCCATTGTGGTTGCTTATGAATACAAGTGCTATGGAGGTGGAATGAATGCAAAATGGATAAAAAATTAATCATGTGGAACAATGCATTTAAATACAGGAGTATAAAGAATGTGGCTTATTGTCCATATGACCAACATATTCCCAGGATTTGAACAGAGGTTAAAGAAAATAGAACGCCTATTGGTACAGCTAAAAAAATTCCTTTGAGACTAAAGTATATTTAAGAAACTATATATACTATTTTACTATAATGATGCAAGTTTTTCCCTTGTGAATAACCAGGATGTAACTGAAGCGAGAAGTCAAGTGAGAAAGTCTGATTTAATGTTAAATTAGATAGAGCTCACTTATTTATAAATTCATACAGCAGCATCAATCTCTGTAACAAAACCCACTGAAATCAATCAGTTTGCAAGTACTGAATATGGAGTGTTCTTCAGTATCTGGCTCTGTCTACATATTTATATTTATCTTTTGATATTCATCCCTTCTGTTCCTTCTCTAGTGGCACTAAACTGCTGCAGTTTTCTTTTTTTCTTTTTAGAGACACGGTCTCACTTTGTTGCCCAGGTTGGAGTGCTGTGGCATGATGTTGGCTCACTGCAGCCTTGACCTTCTGGGCTCAAGCAATGCTCCCTCTTCAGCCTCCTGAGTAGCTAGCGCTACAGGCATGCGCCACCATGCCTGGATAATTTTTGTATTTTTTGTAGAGATGAGGTCTCGCTATGTTGCCCAGGTTGATCTTGAACTCCTGGCTTCAAGTGATCCTCCTACCTTGGTCTCCTTAACATAACACCACAAACAACAGTGGCTTCAACAAGACAGAAACGTATTTCTCAACCATAACGAGATACCATCTCACACCAGTCAGAATAGCTATTATCAAAAAGTCAAAAAATAGCAGATGGTGGTGAGGTTGTGGAGAAAAGGGAATGCTTATACACTGTTGGTGGGAGTGAAAATTAGTTCAACCATTGAGGAAATATTACTTCTCTTCAAACAAAAAATACAAATTCTGGCCAGGTGTGGTGGCTTATGCCTGGAATCCTAGCACTTTGGGAGGCCAGGCAGGAGAATCACTTGAGGCCAGGAGTTTGAGACCAGCTTGGGCAACGTGGCAAGACTCTGTCTCTACAAAAGATGTTTTAAAAAAGTTTCCTGGGTGTGGTAGCACATACCTGTAGTCCTAGGTACTCAGGAGGCTGAGGCAGGAGGATTGCTTGAGCCCAGTTTGAGGTTGCAGTGAGCTATGATTGTGCCACTGCATTCCATCCTGAAGGACAGAGAGTGAGACCCTGACTCAAAATGAAAACAAAAACAAAAACAAAAAACAAAAAAAGACCAAATTCTATAGTCTACTCTGTAGTCAGGTATGGATATGTAACTACATTTTGGCCAATGTGAGTAGAAGAGTTAAGTCAATTTCTTGGATGTTTCCTTCAAGAGATGATTCTTTTCTTTCATCATCCCTGGAGTTCAGTGTTGGTTAGAGCTCTGGAACCTTTTTGGATCAGGCAGCTGAGGACCTCATTTTAGCGGTAGTGAACAGTGAACTGCAAACAGTTTGAACCCCTGACAACTTTGCAGAGCCCTGTGCTAGTACTTAGCTGCCTAACTCTGGACTTCTTTCTATTTTTAAGTGAGATATATATTTCTTTTGAAAAAACTTTTATTTTAGGGTCAAGGGTGTATGTGCAGATTTGTTACATGGGTAAACTTGTGTCACAGGGGTTTGTTGTTTAGAATATTTTGTCACCCAGGTACTAAGCCCAGTACCCAACAGTTATTTTTTATGATGTTCTCCCTCTTCTGACCCTCCACCCTCAAGTAGGCCCCAGTGCCTGTTGTTCTCCTCTTTGTGTCCATGTGTTCTCATCACTTAGCTCCCATTCATAAGTGACAACATCTGGTATTTGTTTTTTTGTTCCTGCATTAATTTGCTAAGGATAATGGCCTCCAGCTCCATCCATGTTCTCGCAAAAGACTTAATGTTGTTGTTTTATGTGGCTGCATAATATTTCATGGTGTATATGTGCCACATTTTCTTTATCTAATCTGCCATTGCTGGGCATTTAGCTTGATTCCATGACTTTGATAATGTGAATAGTGCTGCAATGAACACACATGTGCATGTGTCTTTATGAAAGAATGATTATATCCCTTTGGGTATATACCCAGTAATAGATTCCTGGGTCAAATGGTAGTTGTATTTTTAGCTCTTTGAGGAATTGCCACGCTGTTTTCCTCAATGGTTGAAGTAAATTTTCACTCCCACCAACAGTGTATAAGCATTCTCTTTTCTCCACAACCTTGCCAGAATCTGCTATTTTTTGACTTTTTAATAATAGCTGTTCTGAGTGGTGTGAGATAGTATCTTGTTGTGGTTGAGAAATATATTTGTCTTGTTGAAGCCACTGTTGTTTGTGGTGTTATGTTATTTGTAAATAAACCTCATCTTCTCTTCTACACTATGAACTCCTGGATGATGTAGACCTCTGTTTTTTTGTATTTTGTACTACTCTTAGTGTGGTGCTTGGCATATAGGGAAGGTAAACAATAGACCAGCACTAAACAGAACTGAGGAAGTATAAATTGGGACAATGTTTAAATGAGAGAACTGGAGGATGGTCCTGTATCGTGAAGCATCTAAGTTAACTCTTATAGCAATCAGAAATGGGCACTTCAAACTTTAATGATGGCAATACAAACTGGAACAACTCTTTTAAATATATATATACACACACACATATATGAAGTATTTATATATTTGAAAGTTATAAATGTATATAACTATATTATATCATATATTATATATATTTATATATAATTATATGTGATATATAAATATATATATTTTTATATATTTACATTTATATAAAATTTATATTTTATAAAAGTGTAAATATATAAAAATATAAATACATATTTAATTTGTATTTATTACATATAATAAATTTATAACTAATTATATGTAATAAATACATACTCTCTAGAAGTTCTTAAACTCTTTTCAAAATATTTCCCCCTCTGTGCTTTGTCTTAAGGAAATAATCAGAAGTGTGTGTGTATGTGAGAGGCAAATCTACGTGAGCACATAAAGGACCATCATGAAAATGTTTCTCATAGGGAAAAACATCTTGGCAATAATGTTCAAATATGTTCAAATAATGGTTAAATGAGACACCGTATATCCACTGAATGAGCATTATTAATTATGCTCATTAATGTAATGGTAATTAACTAATTGCCATTACAATTATGTTTAAAATTATGCAGAAGTGTAGTAATATGCATTTTAAAAAAGTGAAAGAAACTGGATAAATATAAAATCAGTAAACTAATATATAAATACTCGAAACATAGGAACAGAGTTTAGAAGTGAGCTAAAACATTTATAGAGATAGTATTTGTGAGTTGGAATGAATCAATAATGTCCTCTTATCCTTCATGTAATTTTTTCCTGTATTCCACATTTTCCTTAAGGACTATGATGACTATAATTACTATAATTGTTAAATTGAGAAAGAAAATAAGAAGTTAAAGCTTGGGCAATAACATAAATCTTAGAAGAGCTCGTAGATTGCTGCTTAGTTGTATTTTTAGGCGTGTATTTAAATTGATATCACTGTCACATTCACTACTAGTCCATTCTCAAAGGCATTAATGATTTTTTAATGCATTCTGGTTCTTGAGTCTCAAATTGACTTGGGCTGACATAAACATTTCAGTGTTCTTTGAATCACGAAGGTTATTGAAATGTCATTTTATATATAAGATTCTGACTTCCTCATATATATAAATGTGTGTGTACATATATATATATATATATATATATATATATATATATGTTTTTTTTTTTTTCCCCTTGAAACAGAGTCTTGCCCTGTCACCCAGGCTGGAGTGCAGTGGTGGGATCCCAGCTCACTGCAATCTCTGCTTCCTGGGTTCAGGCGATTCTCCTGCCTCAGCCTCCCGAGTAGCTGGGACCACAGGTGCTCGCCACCACGCCTGGCTAATTTTTGTGTTTTTAGTAGAGACCGGGTTTCACCATATTGGCCAGGCTGGTCTCGAACTCCTGACCTTGTGATTGGCCTGCCTCAGCCTCCTGAAGTGCTGGGATTACAGGCGTGAGCCACCGTCTGGCCCCTCATATATTTTTAATTGCAAAATCACGAAATGAAGAAACTCATTTTCACAAATCTTGTAACTCAAAACAAGAATGTTTTATGTGCTTACTGCCGGATCCCCCAAGCTGTTTTACTATTTTAGATTACCCATTTGAAAGAAAATCCACCTGAGTACTGCTTTCAAGGAATGTTTTTGGGTGGTGATGAAATCAGGTGATTACAGGCTGAATTACTGCTGAGTAAATTAGGAAACCATCAAAGCACAGAACTGAATTGACTAGTTTCCTCCTTCACAACATTCTAACAGGGCTCTAAGTCAGACTAACAAATAGTCAGGTTGACCACCTTTGATTTGTTCAAACACATAGCTCTCACAGAAAACACTTCTTGCAGGGAGGTAGAGAAAGCACAGAGAGAAAACAAAACTGAAAGATGAGAAATGAAAAATAAAGTAGGAGAAGGTAGTAAAAAGGGAAGGAGTGTTAACCTTCTAAAGAAACTCTATTGTTCTAACCCCAGAAGATAATAAATTCAGAGAATTGGCCAGTCATAGACCCATAGGGTCAAGGAAATCTAAGTCTTCTTTGGGTTACCAGATCCTGTAGGGCAACCTAAAATTACCAAGAAAAACATAAGTAACTGAGAAATTGGACTTGCCATCCTTCAACATTGATAGGTTACTTATAGGTTACTTAAAGTCTCCTGTTGCAACATTGCAATTCCTAACGATGGTTCACTCCCTGGAAGTAACATGAAGATGGTGAGGAGGAGGAGTCAGTTGGGGACAAACAGCTTCATTCTCATTAAAGGCAAATTCTCATTCTCATGTATGTTTCAAATAACTCCTGGCATGATCAATCTTAAATGAAGATAAAAACTGCTTAACAACGAATTCATATCCATGGGATTATTTGCTTTCAAAAAGTATTTGAAGTTTAAAAATATATCAATCACAACAAATTACACACTGAGTTACCTTGTGCTGTTAACCAAAGGAAATACGTAAAAATCTTCAAGACTTCTAAAAAGGATGTAATGTAGTGAAAAAAAAAAAATAGGGAAAAACGAGCAAAAATCCTCCTTTCTAGGTCTATATTTTAAAAGAAAAGCTGTAGATCTCCAGGAAAAAGAAGACATATATAAAGTAATAGGCCAAAATATGGTTCAGATATAACTCAAGATAGGAAAAATCACATTACAAATTAAATAGGCCTTTAATTAGCAGGGAGACACTTCTGGCCTATGGGAGATGCCACATTTATCAGTATATAATTTTGCAAACTTTATAATATCATTCCTCTGTGAAGCTACCATTTAAATCTGTCGCTAATGATAGTGATAAGGTATATAAACCTAAGCAAATTGCTACTTCAATTATTTCCTCTTAACATATAGACTTTTTTGATACAGTATCAAGGTACTAAGCTGTCTGATTTTTAATGAAAGCTTTGCCTGACTATGAACATTAGCACATCCTACCAGTCATGACCATGGGCATTATCCCATGCTCAGAAGAGAGAGAGTAATAACGTTTGACACCTTGAACCAGATCTTGTAGGTGACCCTGCAAGAGGGGAGGCACAAGTGCCACGTGCAAAGCGTGGGAATAGCTGCAGTAGTTGAAGTTTGCATGCTGTGATCAAGCCCCAAGATGCACCCCTGCTTTCACTCTTCTTTTTATTTATTTATTTATTTATTTATTTATTTATTATTATACTTTAGGTTTTAGGGTACATGTGCACAATGTGCAGGTTAGTTACATATGTATACATGTGCCATGCTGGTGCGCTGCACCCACTAACTCGTCATCTAGCATTAGGTATATCTCCCAATGCTATCCCTCCGCCCTCCCCCACCCCACAACAGTCCCCAGAGTGTGATGTTCCCCTTCCTGTGTCCATGTGTTCTCATTGTTCAATTCCCACCTATGAGTGAGAATATGCGGTGTTTGGTTTTTTGTTCTTGCGATAGTTTACAGAGAATGGTGATTTCCAATTTCATCCATGTCCCTACAAAGGACATGAAATCATCATTTTTTATGGCTGCATAGTATTCCATGGTGTATATGTGCCACATTTTCTTAATCCAGTCTATCATTGTTGGACATTTGGATTGGTTCCAAGTCTTTGCTATTGTGAATAATGCGGCAATAAACATACGTGTGCATGTGTCTTTATAGCAGCATGATTTATAGTCCTTTGGGTCTATACCCAGTTATGGGATGGCTGGGTCAAATGGTATTTCCAGTTCTAGATCCCTGAGGAATCACCACACTGACTTCCACAATGGCTGAACTAGTTTACAGTCCCACCAACAGTGTAAAAGTGTTCCTATTTCTCCACCTCCTCTCCAGCACCTGTTGTTTCCTGACTTTTTAATGATTGCCATTCTAACTAGTGTGAGATGGTATCTCATTGTGGTTTTGATTTGCATTTCTCTGATGGCCAGTGATGGTGAGCATTTTTTCATGTGTTTTTTGGCTGCATAAATGTCTAAAACACCAAAAGCAATGGCAACAAAAGCCAAAATTGACAAATGGGATCTAATTAAACTAAAGAGCTTCTGCACAGCAAAAGAAACTACCATCAGAGTGAACAGGCAACCTACAAAATGGGAGAAAATTTTCACAACCTACTCATCTGACAAAGGGCTAATATCCAGAATCTACAATGAACTCAAACAAATTTACAAGTAAAAAACAAACAACCCCATCAAAAAGTGGGTGAAGGACATGAACAGACGCTTTCACTCTTCTTTTGACAACCTCAGCTATTTGGTTTTTATCAAGAGATTGGAAGGACCGTGGTGTAGGTAGAAGCAGAGGCAGTTCCACCATAGGAGTGACTCTTGATTCTAGCTTTTCCTCTAAATTGCTGTTGCTTTTGCCTTAGGTACAATGCCTGATACAGCACTGAGCACAATGATGGCATATCAAAATAATAATATTTGGCAGGTACAGCAAACACCTTACATCGGCTTTGTCATATTTCTGAATGACAACCCTGCAAGGCAAACATCATGCTACCCCCATTTTCCAGACCAAAGAGCTGAGGCTCAGGGAGGATAAGCCACTGAGCTGAGATCATATAATTAGCAATGAGCCTAAGTGGGGTTTGAACACAAGTAGTCTGACATAAATCAGTTGGTTTACTCACTAAATCATCTTGTCTATAGTAATAAGCTATTTTCATCACCATCAGTTCTCTTCACTCTAGTGCCCACTACAAATCATGGCTACAGTTGCAGGCAGACAAATGTATGTTGAATGCATGCATGAAATATGCTTTTTGTTTCTTATTAAAAAAAAAATCCCCTTTCTTTCACACACCTGAGACTCCAGGTATATAAAAACTATTTTGGTTTCCTGAAAAAGCATTTTTTAAAAACATTCTTTAGTGCAGGGGTCCCAGACCGCTGAGCGGCAACTGAGACCTGTTGGGAACCGGGCCACACAGCAGGAGGTGAGCAGCAGGCAGGCGAGCATTACTGCCTGAGCTCCGCCTCCTGTGAGATCAGCAGTGGCATTACATTGTCATAGGAGCGTGAAATTTATCATGAGCTGCACATGTGAGGCATCTAGGTTGTGTGCTCCTTATGGGAATCTAACTAATGCCTGATGATGTGAGGTGGAACAGTTTCATCCCCTAACCATCAATCCCCAGCATTCATGGAAAAATTGGTTCCACGAAACCAGTCCCTGGTGCCAAAAATGTTGGAGACCGCCACTTTTCTATGCCTGAAAAAATCTCATTTTTCCTTCCTACCTAAATAAACTCAACTTTCAAGTCCCAGGTTAAATGCCATTTTGTCTGTGAAACAGTCGCTAGCTCCTTGATTTGCCAACATTTCATTGATGCCTCAATTTCAGCACATATCTTTCTGTTTCAAACTGAGCTATGTAAGTATTGTCTACATCGCTAAACAATGAGCTCCTTAGGACATGGCAATGTTTTCTTTTACTTATGTTTTCTCTGTGCCAAATACAGCGGATACCTAGTGGGCAATTAAAACAAAGTGAGTTACTGGATAAGGCTTGTGAGATGCTGAAATCCATCTCTGAGTGTCTGTGAATATTTTTTTCAAACAGAGAGCCAAATCATGAGTGAACTCCCACTCACGATTGCTGCCAAGAGAATAAAATATCTAGGAATCCAGCTTACAAGGGATGTAAAGGACCTCTTCAAGGAGAACTACAAACCACTGCTAAAGGAAATAAGAGAGGACACAAACAAATGGAAAAACATTCCATACTTATGGATAAGAAGAATCAATATGAAAATGGCCATACTGCCCAAAGTAATTTACAGATTCAATGCTATCCCCATCAAGCTACCACTGATTTTCTTCACAGAATTGGAAAAAACTACTTTAAAGTTCATATGGAACCAAAAAAGAGCCCGCATTGTCAAGACAATCCTAAGCCAAAAGAACAAAGCTGGAGGCATCACGCTACCTGACTTGAAACTATACTACAAGGCTACAGCAACCAAAACAGCATAGTATTGGTACCAAAACAGATACATAGACCAATGGAACAGAATGGAGGCCTCAGAAGTAACACCACACAGCTACAACCATCTGATCTTTGACAAACCTGACACACACAAGCAATGGGGAAAGATTCCCTATTTAATAAATGGTGTTGGGAAAACTGGCTAGTCATATGAAGAAAACTGAAACTGGACCCCTTCCTCACACCTATTACAAAAATCAACTCAAGATGGATCAAAGACTTAAACGTAAAACCTAGGACCATAAAAATCCTAGAAGAAAACCTGGGCAATACCATTCAGGACATAGGCATGGGCAAAGACTTCGTGTCTAAAACACCAAAAGTGATGGCAACAAAAGTCAAAATGGACATATGGGATCTAATTAAACTAAAGAGCTTTTGCACAGCAAAAGAAACTATCATCAGTGTGAACAGGCAACCTACAGAATGGGAGAAGATTTTTGTAATCTGTCCACCTGACAAAGGGCTAATATCCAGAATCTAGAAAAAACTTAAACAAATGTACAAGATAAAAACAAATAACCCCATCAAAAAATGGGCAAAGGATATGAACAGACACTTCTCAAAAGAAGATATTTATGCAGCCAACAGACATATGAAAAAATGCTCATCATCACTGGTCATTAGAGAAATGCAAATCAAAACCACAATGAGATACCATCTCACGCCAGTTTGGATGGCGATCATTAAAAAGTCAGGAAACAACAGATGCTGGAGAGGTTGTGGAAAAATAGGAACACTTTTACACTGTTGGTAGGAGTGTAAATTAGTTCAACCATTGTGGAAGACAGTGTGGCGATTTCTCAAGGATCTAGAACTGGAAACACTATTTGACCCAGCAATCCCATTACTGGGCATATACCCAAAGGATTACAAATCATTCTATGATAAAGACATATGCACACGTATGTTTATTGCGGCACTATTCACAATAACAAAGACTTGGCACCAACCCAAATATCCATCAATGACAGACTGGATTAAGAAAATGTGGCACATATACCCCATGGAATACTATGCAGCCACAAAAAAGGATGAGTTTGTGTCCTTTGCAGGAACATGGTTGAAGCTGGAAACCATCATTCTCAGCAAACTATCACAAGATCAGAAAACCAAACACTGCACGTTCTCACTTATAAGTGGGAGTTTAACAATGAGAACATGTGGATACAGGGAGGGGAACATCATATACTGGGGCCTGTCGGGGGGAAGGGGTCTAGGGGAGGGATAACATTAGGAGAAATATCTAATGTAGGTGATGGGTTGATGGGTTCAGCAAAACACCAGGGCTCGTGTATACTTATGTAACAAAACTGCACGTTCTGCACATGTAACCCAGAGCTTAAAGTATAATAAAAATAAAAAAAATTTAAAAATCACATAAAAAAGTTAATGAGTTACTTGTTTTGCCACTGTAAAATTTCTTTGCAGTCCTTTTCAGAAGTGGTGGAATGGCATAAATAATGTCCTCTTTTTATTACTGTTATTCCATTATGTATGGACAGTTATATAAATGTATAATACTTGTATATTTGCAGACATACAAGTATGCAATAATTTATTGAAATTAAATAATGCAGTTTCTTTGCCCATGTAAGTGCAGTAAAATAGCAACAAGTCAAATTATATTTGGTAAAAGAAATAAGGTTTTAGATTTAGAAACAGCAATTCTATCCATGGACAATAAACTATCTCCTCTAAATAAGTTTATTGTAATATTATGTGTAAAAGGAAACTACAATAGCATATATATAGTTAGATTCTATAAAATAATTATTCTCTTTTCTGAAATATACTATAAAACAGAAAAAGTAAAAAAAATGGTTCCTTCTGCTAAATAAAGTAAATTTTGTAAGAAATTGGGGAGAAGAACAATCCCTCTAAACTTCAATAAGGTCTACAGGATGAAAATCAGGTTGCATCCAGATGAAAATGTCAGCAATAATGGATTAATCAACTGCATCTTCTTTTTAAAATACATAATTAATAGATAGCAAAATCAGAGGCCTCTTAGTGTTCTGTGTCAATAAAATAGCATTTAAAGAATCCCTCTGTTCTGAAATCTTTAAATCAGAGGAAGCACCTACAAAAAACCCCCCCAAAATAAAGTTGTATGTGGCTTCCCAGAGCACATAGAAGAAACAACAGGTAAACTTAGAAAAGCAGGAATTTGAAGAACCAGTAATAGATACTGTATCATAGGATGTTGAAATGTCATTCATTAATAATATCAAGATACAAGTTGACGAGAAGTATTGACAGCTGTGATTAAAGATGGTCACCTAATTCCATGTGGACCACACAATGTGAAACAATAACGAGATGACAGAAACCAGTGATCTAACTAGTGCACTAGAAAGAAGTAGGTAATGTAGGTAAAATAGCGCAGTTGAAATTTACTCTCTCGGCCGGGCACGGTGGCTCACGCTTGTAATCCCAGCACTTTGGGAGGCCGAGGCGGGTGGATCACGAGGTCAACAGATCGAGACCATCCTGGCAAACATGGTGAAACCCCGTCTCTACTAAAAATACAAAAAATTAGCTGGGCGTGGTGGCGGGCACCTGTAGTCTCAGCTACTCGGGAGGCTGAGGCAGGAGAATGGCGTGAACCCGGGAGGCGGAGCTTGCAGTGAGCCGAGATCGCGCCACTGCACTCCAGCCTGGGTGACAGAGCGAGACTCAGTCTAACAAAAAAAAAAAAAAAAAAAAGAAAATAAATTTACTCTGTCTTCATAGTTAATTCATTACCAAAAATCAACCTAATGAGGTGAGATTGAAAGAGATTTTATGAAGAATGAATAAAATATTAAACCTAGCTGCTATATATGAACAGTCTACAGGCATTTCAAATAATAAGGAAAGTGTTTCCAAAATGATGAAGACCACAGACAGCAACACATGTATTAATAATTATCAAACCCTGCCTCCGTCCCTCATGTACTCAGCAACACTTTACAATAACTGTAACGTCTCTATAATTTCAATTCTATGCATCCCATGTGGGAATCACCATTGTGGTCTTTCCATTCCACTGTCAGTGTCCTGTACACAATGATCTTCCAACCCCACTGGAGCCTGCAGTCCATTCATCCTACCATCCTTTTAATACCCTTCATGTCCTTACTCCTCTTCTTACTTGACGTACACTTCATGGCCAATCATTATGATGACTTCATTGCCCCCTCTTGCTTTGTTGAACTTGTACTCCCTTGCCAAAATCCCAGTCTTGGTTAAATCCAGCTCTGCCTACTCTCTGTCTGCACCTTGAAAGCTGAGTGTGGCTGGAGAAAGACATTGGACCACATTGACTGTCGTCTTACTTTTAGATTCATGACCACAAACCTCAGGTGGTATCTTAATGCTAGGCAATCACACTGTATTTCCCTAGTGCATTCACTGTCCCACTCTCTCTTAGACACCTTTTTCACCTGTTAGCATCTTCACCTGGATACTCTGTTTTTCTCCTTTTTCAACCATTTTCATTGCTATCTAAGATTAATCCCTTTGCTCCTATGTTAGATCCTATTCTCTCTCATCTGCTCAAGGGCATTGCTTCAGCAGTTCTCCTGTCTCACTCCAGCATATTTTTTTTCTCTCTACTGGGTCATGCCAACTGGCACACAATCATGCTGTCATTTCCCCATCTTAATAACAAAAATGATAAACTTTCTCTTGATCCGCTTCTCGGACCAGTTACCAGGACATTTTCTTTCTTGTATCGACATTAGACATCAATGCTCCCTTGGGTTTCTCCAGTGCCACTTACGCTTCCTTCTTCATCTCCTCTGCTGGTAGCTCCTCCTTAACTTTTTAATTTTTGAATGCCCCAGTGCTCAGATCTTGATTATCTTCTTTTCTTTCTTTACACTCCACCCTTGATGATCTCATCCAGTCTTATGGCTTTAAATATCATAGATAAGCTGGCGACTCCCAGTTACATATATCTAACCTGGATCTTCTCGCTGAACCCCAGACTAAAATATCCAAATGCCCTATTGACTTTCCTTTTTGCTGTTCAATCTCAAACTTGACATGTTCAAAACTACTTTTCCCCTTCAAACTTATCTTACCCATAGCCTCTGTCATCTCATTTAATGACAATTCCATCCTGCCAGTTGTTCAGGCCAAAAACTTTGGATTCATTTTTCACTCCTTCATTTTCTCGCATCTTCAATTCAACCTGTCTAGAACCCCGTCAGTTCTATCTTCAGATTATATCTAGAGGCTGTCCTCTTCTTATCACCTCCACTGCGGTAATTCTGGTCCAAGCCACTGTCATCATTGCATGGGTGATCCAATGGCCTCCTAACTGGTCTCCCTGCTTTTACCCCTACCCCCAATTTCTGGCTGCTCAGTTCTCAATACAGCAGACAGAGTGATGCTTTTAAAACCTGTTTGAGATAGTATGACTTCTCTGTTCAAAATCCTGCACACTGCAATGTGTTCCCATTTTACTCATAGTAAAAGCCAAGGTTCTTACGATAGATCTCAAGGCCCTTGTATCAGTCTGTTCTCACACTGATAATAAAGACATACTGAAGACTGGGTAATTTATAAAGGAAAGAGGTTTAATTGACTCACAGTTCCACATGGTTGGGGAGGCTCACAATCATGGCGGAAAGTGAATGAACAGCAAAGTCATGTCTTACATAGGGGCAGGCAAAAGAGCGCGTGCAGGGAAACTCCCTTTTATAAAGCCATCAGATCTCGTGAGACTTATTCACTATCACAAGAACAGCACGAGAAAGACCTGCTCCCCCTGCCCCCCTTGATTCAATTACCTCCCATTGGATCCTTCCCGTGACATATGGGACTTATGGGAGCAATTCAAGATGCGATTTGGGTGGGGACACAGCCAAACCATATCAGCTCTATATTATCTGCTTTCTCTTCCCACATGTCCCCCTCTTTGGTTTCATTTCTTATTCATCTAGCCATTTTCATTTTACTTCAGCAATATCCTAGTCTTTTGCATTAGCTATTTCCTCTGCCTGGAGCAATCTTCCTCCAGTTTTCTACCTGACAAATTCCTTCACCTCCTTCCAGTCTTTGCTCAATGTCATTTTTATTCACTGATACCTACGCTGATTTTCCTATCTAATGTTACATTTTGACTTCCTACGTCAGCACTCCTCATTCTCTCTTTATCCTATTCTACATTATTTTCTTTATATGCATTCATTACTTTCTAACATGCTAGATCATTTACTAATATATTACTTCCATTGCATTTTAAATGTCCTCTACCTTTGGAATGTAAGCTCCAGGCAGGCAGGGATCTTTGTTCTGATCATATGTGTAACTGAAGTATCTAGAAATGAAGCATGTGACGCTGAGTCAGGGTTCAGTACATTTTTTTTGAATGAATGAATGAATGAACATGAATGTAATTTTGTGTGATGTTAAATGTTTTCACAAATTATATCTGAGTTTAGATGGATACATTAAAAACACAGAGAAATTGCACATAAATCCCTATTTTTAGCATATTGGATTTTCTTTTGCAACTTCTAAGAGATATCATATCTCCCACCAAATTATTAACTTTGGTTTTGGGTGCATGCTGCCATCTAATGAGGTAAATATAAATTACATAAATTTCATTTTCTCCTGCTGTTTCTATAGCCTTGAAGGGAATGTTAACTAGCAAATTCTGATCCAGATCTTTGAATGCATGCAAGTAGAAGCATGCAAACTGTTCTCTTGAAGTCTGAAAGCACCCAATGTACAAAGCTGATGCAGAGTAAAAGATTATATCAATTACAAATGTATTATCTCTACTTCAAATAACATTTGCACAAGAAAATGAAACAAATCATTTTATGGGTCACACTTTTGTTTACAAAATAAACCTCTAGTTTGACCTTGTACTGACCTGAAACATGGGGAATTTCTTAACCATAAAATGGAGCCTCCAGGGAAGATTTGCTGGAGATGTAAGAGAGTGAAAGTGAAGAACTGTATTTTGTTCTCTACACCTGGGAATCTAAAGCTCACCTGGGGCTGGACTTTTAGAGGTAGTAGACCACAACTGATTTTATTCAGAAGCCAACTTTGCATGAAATATCTCGCAGGTCTATAGACATAGTTAAACTTTGAGAACCTTGTGACAAAGGAAGATACTGAGGGGGGCATAGTCTATTTCATGACCTTGATTGAGTGTGCAGCAACATTTTGGATCAACTAAATGAAGACTCGCTCATAACTTAAAATATCATGTAAAAATTTAGGTCAGTCATAGTGGCTAATGCCTGTAATCCTGGTACTTTGGAAGATCAAGACAGGAGGATTGCTTGAGCCCGGGAGTTTGAGGCTGCAGTGAGTTATGATTGTACCACTGCACTCCAACCTGCATAACAGAGCGAGAGTCTGTCTCTAAAAAAATTTTTAAAATTAAAGCAATTATATTTAATTCCTATGGATCCAATACCTATCACTTAATGAGTCTTTCATGGGGTAAAAAATTAACCACAGTATGTTGGCATTTCACAGACCACCTTAATTCATTTTTCCTGGTGTTTTTTATGACTGCTAAAAAAGGAGTTTTCTCTACTTTTTGAATTTTCTTTAACTTAAACTGTGTATGTGTAGAACATACGTAATCTTGAATTAGGAATTGATATCTTAAAAAGTCACTTTTATTTATAAACCACAAAACCATGTCATTATTTTTTATTGTGATAATCCAAAATAATAATGTTAAGGCCTTTGGCTTGTTTATTCTTCAAAATTAATTGAATAGAAAATTCTCTAACCTTTAGTGATTGAATGGCATCAGATATAAAGTTAAAATTCAGCAACCTGGCTAAAATTCTATGCAAAACACAAATTGCTACTTAATTGCATTTTAATAAATCCATTCCCTTCAATTCTTTTTCTTTTTTAATCTTTTTCTTTTTTGGGGGTTTCTTCTTTTTTTTTTCTTTCTTTCTTTTTTCTTTTTTTGATACAGAGTCTCACTCTATTGCCAAGGGTGGAGTGCAGTGGCACAATCATGGCTCATGGCAGCTTTGACTTCCTGGGCTCAAACCATCCTCTCATCTCAGCCTCTTGAGCAGCTGGAACCACAGGTGCGTACCACTACACCCTGCTATTTTAAAAATATTTGTAGAGTCAGGGTCTCATTACCTTGCCCAGACTGGTCTCGAACTCCTGGGCTCAAGTGATCCTCCTACCTTGGCCTCCCAAACCGTTAGCATTACGGGTGGAAGCCACCATGCCCAGCCTCTTCCAATGATTTTTTATCAAGTATCTAAAACTAAATTTACTAAGAAAACATTGGTATATAATTCCAGATCATTGATATTTTGATTGGTGCCCCTCATAGTATGACAAACCCTTAGGGAGCCTCTGGGTCAGTATTTCAACTGACCTAAATTTTTGCTCTCTGTTCCTTCTTCCTCTATAAATCATTTTGCCTACTTGAGTGGTTGAAATCTCAATTCTATTCTTCCTGTCTTCTGTCTCATGCCTGAAGACTGCATTAGAGAATTATCATAATCTACAGTATTACATGAGTGGCAGAAACACTGCTCTAAGTAAACAAAAAGACTCTGCTTGTATAACTGAGTTGTCTCTTACAATGTTGTTAGTCTTGGCTTTGTTTCCGGAATGAAATACTAATTAAATCATTTTATAATACGAAAACAAAAAATAAAACCATTTTATTTTTATATTCCCAGAAGTAATAGCAATCTATTGATAGCTTTTTGGAAGTTTCTCAGTTGACATTTATGTTGGAAAAATGTGAGTCATGTATTACATTGTTCCCTTCAAGTAATTAATATACAAGTCAAAGTGAAAAGTTGTTATAGATGCTTATTATCTTTCATGACCTTTTGCTGCTAGAAAGTTTTGCTTTTTTCAAATCATTTGAAATTTACCTTCAGATAGTGTATTTCTTTTTTCTATTTCAATACCAGCATATATTTTAGAGTATATATAACTCGAAACAGATAGAAACTCACTATAGATGTTGTCAGGTATCCTCTTCCCTGTTTAAATCTTCTATTCATTCCTCCCCAAATTGTTCATTTGGTTGAAGTGTTTAACCCTCCCAGACAGATGAGAACCATCTCTTGTCAAGGACACGAGTGACTATGAAGGCTTGCTGCAAACTGAAAAAAGGACTGAGTCAGAAGATAATTGAATCTTTCTGGCTTAAACAAATAATGAAAGAACATTGAATATGTGTGACCCATTTCTGAACCAGAGCATGGAAAAAGAGTTGTAGAGTTTGCTCATCCTTGTGGACCTCAGGGTTGGTCTAATGCTGATTGATGCGATGTGGTTAAAAGGCTAAATTTCATAGAGGCAGTCTAAAGTGAACAAATAACCCATATGTTTAGCGAGGAAACAGAATACTATTGAATTCATCACCAACAACTAGAATTAGCCCTAGGCAGTGCATAATCACCAACATAGAATAATGGTATTGGCCAGTTACCAGGGAATAAGGAAATTTTTGTTCCAAACAATAGACTTCCTCCTTAGCACAGTTCCGTAAATGCTCCTGTCTCGCAGAAAAATGCCTATTTCTCCTTAGTGTTTGACTTAAAATGTAACTTCCTTCTAAAACCTAATCTCCAACTGTGGGCATTTATCACCACATTGAGCAAAATAAGGATTTTTTGCATGTTCTTATTTGTGTGTGGCTCTCTCACATTAGACTGTAAACTTTATGGAGCTGAAACAAGGTCTTTTTTGCTTATTGCATCTTCATTGCCTATCCCACAGTTCTTAGCTCATAATAAATATTCAGTAAATAATTGTTGAATAAATAGAACCGATGACATAGTTTTTATTTGTGCGAAAAAATGCTTTAGTGTAACTAGACATGTCTGAATTCCAGTGATGAACACAGCGTATGTTCAGATATGATCTCTTCTGCTTCCATACACACATGTCGGAAAATAATACACATGTGAAGTAACAAGGGCTGGAACACATTAAAGGTGAGCTAATGGGAGGCACAGCTTCTTTAATTATAACAATTTAGAACAGAAATAATCCCTACTGTAAGAGTATTGCTAACCTGGCAGGAGGCAGCAGAATCAGCAAGGTGTCATGGAAAGTGCGATCACTGGCTAAGACTCGACCTCCAGCTACTCCATTTAGTGAATACAATGACCTTGAACAAGTAACTTAGCTTCCATGAGTTTCAATTCCTTCATTTGTTAGATGAGGAGGCTTCACTAGATGATGAATAGTTTATTCCTATTTATCAATTTTTGTTATGCCATAGACTCTTCAATAACCATGGACAGAGAGATTTGACTTTTCTTTAGCAATAATACAAGACAACTAGAGATGATGGCTGCCCTAGAGATCTTGACACCCAATAAAAAAATGTAAAGTCAGGAAACAAAAGAACTTAGAAAATGACAAATCATATCTATCTATCTATCTATCTATCTATCTATCTATCTATCTATCTATCTATCTATATATCTGTCTATCTATCTGTCTATGACAAAAGCATAGATAGGAGGAAAAATCTAGAATCCCAATGTCGGAATCAAGCCACTAGGATAATTAGAATACTTCAGTTAACAATACTGCAAGTGCACTGCTGGACTTTATACTCTGCTTTTTATTCTCTGAATAATCTTCAGCTAGCTACTTGTTTTCTTCCATCACTCCTAAAGATACAAGGTCTCAGGAATAACAAATCAAGCAGGCCCAAGTTCCTTGCTCATGGCCTGTCTACTGAAATCTCTGTCTCTCTTTCCCTTTCTACAGAGAGAGCCAAGGCCTTGCATCCTTTCTGGGGTAGCTGATCTGTTTCTGGGGAAGCAAAAATGTCAAGCATTTATCATATCTCATTTGTGACAAAATAACAATCTAGTGCATTATCTAATCTTAGAATTCTGAGGCTGGTTGATGTAGCTTGATGGCATAGATCCAGGCTTAGAAAACACCTCTTAGGCAGAAATGGGGGGAATGGTTTATGTGCCAGCCTTTGTTCCTGTGCATCTCAGCACTCCCACTGTTCTGAAAGCTGCTGCTCTGGGTTTTCCAGAGAGTCAGAGGAGGATGTGCTTTTCTGGCACTGCCAGCAGCAGCCCAGAGCCCCACGTTCTTGGGGAAGAACCATTTGTTGTCTACTCTTGTGCTTATTCCAGTGTCTTACTGCTCTGGGCTTTAGAAAATTAACTTTTATTTGTTATACTTTAATTAAATTAATTAATTAATTTATTTATTTTTGAGACAGGGTTTTGTTCTGGTGCCCAGGCTGGAGTGCAGTGCACTATCATAGCTAACTGCAGCCTTGAACTCTTGGGCTCAAGTGATCCTCCCACTTCAGCCTCCTGGGTAGCTGGGACTATGGGCATGTGCCACTGTGCCTGGCTATTTAAAATTTTTTTTTTTTGTAGAGATGGAGTATTTTTTGTAGAGATGAGGTCTTGCTATGTTGCCCAGGCTGGTCTCAAACTCCTGGCTTCAAGCAATCCTCCTGCCTCAGACTCCCAAAGTGCTGGGATTACAGATGTAAGCTGCCATGCCTGGCCCTGAAATTTTACTAGTGCTATGATGTTAAAAATGCACTGCATTGAAATGTGTACTTGTGACTCCTCTTATATTGTCTGGTAGTCTCAAGGAACTCTTGGCTAGTAAGGGAGTTATGTAAAAGTTTCAAATTGACTTGATCTCAATGAAAGAAATAATCTGACATAATTTCAAGCATCCTTTTGTATGTGACTAAGCCCACTCTACTCTGCTAACTTTCTTAGTCCTGATCCCCAAAGTTTCAATTATATCTTGTAGTGTTTTATTTAAACTTTGTGATTACATGTGTATCTGTATAAAGTTACTATAAATTTTTTATGGACAAAATCTCCATAATAATTTACTTACTTAACAAATAATCAGGCACATGCAGTGTTCCAGGCTCTGAGTATACAACTGATGAACAAAACTCGGTTTCTATTCTCAAATAGCATATGACCTTGTGATGCACACGTGTTATGTATAAAAATAATTATGGGGCAGTCTTATGAGGCATGGTATATGCACCTACATTCTGCCCTTCCTGTCCCAGCAGCAGAGTGGATGGGTACTCAGGTCATCAGTGGGTAAGGGGAGAAGGTGTTATGGGTTTTTCAGAGTAGCTGAGAATTTATCTGAAACCAAGAGGAAGAGAAATTATTTTTTTAATAGGAAAGGCATGAAAATGATATTTTAGGATGTGGGACAATACTTGAAAATAGAGACACAAGCGAGCATGGCACATTTGGCAAGTGGAAGGTAGTTTGCTTATGATTGGTTCAGATTTAGTTTAGATTTTATCATTGGTGATATAGAATTTTTGGTATGAAACTGACATGATCAGATTTGAGCTTTAGGCAGATCACTTTGGTGGCAATCACTGTGGAAGATGAGGCAAAATATGCATAAAGGGAATAAATCTGTAAATGGTCAGCTATACATGATTACTTATTTCAAATTAAATAAAAGGCTTATGCATTTAGATAAATCCACAAGAGATGTACATTTCCTCAGTAGGGCTCTGTTTGCAAGCTTGAAGCATCTAGCATTGATAATATGTGAACACATATGCCACTGGGTGGAACATTTGTTGGTTTTACACACATAAAGACAGTGTGGATCTCAGAGCCATCTGTCAGATGCTTGGCTAGATGGTGTTAGAAAATCAGCAGATCTTTGAGGTGGCTGAGGAGTAAGATGCTGAAATAATATCGAGTGATAGTCCCAAGATTTGAGAAGGACTTAAAACTAGTAGATTCTTTAGGTTAATGCCCATTGTTAATTTATGTTTAAGTCTTACTCATTGTTGAGTAGGTGATCATAGATATGATGTAAGAAAAATGGGCAAATACTACTTCTGGTTTGCTTTTCCCCTTCCTTCTCCCTTTTTTGTTGTGTGTTTGCTATCTTCCGGGCTCTGAGCTGCATGCCAGGGGGTTCAGGAAGACTAAGATATAGATCTTATCTCATGGAACTCAATTTCTCTTAGAGGAAGCTGGCTGGACAAGAACTAACTATAATTTAGTTAAATTAAATTACATACAATTTAATAAGTATCATGATAATGGCATACGCCAAGATTTTGGAGAGCAAAGAACAGTTCATTATTGTTGTCCAGCAGGACTGTGAGAGTTATCACAGAGGAGGTGACACCTGAGCTGAGTGTTGAAGGATGGACAAGATTTTCCCTTGTTAGGAGATACATCAACAGGGAATTGCAGACTTCAGACAGACCACAATTTCCTTGCTATTCAAAAAGAGCCCCTCGAATCTGTGTTCCATGATGCAAGAACATGAGGACATATGTTAATACTGACGCAGGAGACTCATTAAATTCTAATATTGAATAAAAACTGGGACTTACATATGGGTATGATGCTGATATGGAGAAGGAAAAGATAAACAGTATATGTTGATTGCTACTATTTGCCAAGTGCTTAATATAACTGATCTCAATTAATCCAAACAGTCAGTTTAAGTGGGTATTAGTACCTATTCATTTGTAAAGATAAGAAAAATGTTCAAGTCACTCAGTAGTTACAACCAATATTTAGACTTGGTCTTTCTGACTACAAAAATCAATGCAATTTTCATTGTATAGTTTCCTCTATGTGTCTGTCTTGGGTATATACTGTACATATCTTTGTGTGTTATAATACTTGTATTATAAACATATATACATATAAATAAATACATAAATATACACATGTATATCTTATTTGTGTTATTTACCATGGTATACATCTATGATGTTGGAATATTTTTGTTCACTAACATAAGTGATTTGAAACTCAAATTTATTATGCTTTTTAAGATAAATACATTATTGAAGAATGACTTTGGAAACTTATGTAATGGACATTATCAGGCCTAATCCTTGTGTGAGCTGCACTCTTTTGTTTTATTTTGGTACAAAATATTAGTAGGACAGCTTGTGCCTATGTCAAGACTCAGCCCATCTCTGTGCCTTTTTATTGAGAGACTTTCAACACATAGCTCACTTACTGTTCACAAACACTTACAACTGTTAAAATCTTTCATGTCAACAGGTTGGGGATCTGGCTGTTGAGTCAACCAGGGCATTTTGTTGACTTCATAGGGTTTTTACAAAGGAGATCAAAGGGATGCATTATGTTTCAATACATAACTTTATAGGACAGATGGAATCCACCTTGAAAGACCCATGACACTTAAAG
Source organism: Pongo pygmaeus (assembly GCF_028885625.2). Classification (NCBI taxonomy): domain Eukaryota; kingdom Metazoa; phylum Chordata; class Mammalia; order Primates; family Hominidae; genus Pongo; species Pongo pygmaeus. The sequence continues at coordinate 16,941,927 of NC_072380.2, read as the reverse complement.
CCAGATTATCAAAAGTTTCAGGCACTAAAACCTATTAGCTTGCTCCAAACTGATCCTCACACTGTCAACCCTTTGTAGCTTCATTTATAGGTAGTGGACACTCCGATTTGAATTTTAACTACTGCCAAAGTTCAGTCATGGGTTAGAAGGGCGGCCACTGAAATATGGGTTGTTAAAATAATGCTCTTGTTTGGTATAAGGACTTCCTCTCTTAAATGGTGATATCACACAAATGACTAAGTCACTTTATTTGAATAAAAAAATTACCCACTTGCAACTTTTGGGAAGAATTCCAGAGCTTAGAATAGTATTTGGCTAGGTGGTAACTTTGCAAATCTGTTCTATCTCTGATGAGAAAAGAGCATGAAAGAAAGTTGTTCATTCTTTCATCTTCCAGAAACTCCAAAGGGATTCTGTTTCTTCCCACATCTAACATTTGAAATACACACAACCTTTGAGTTTCCACCCCTCAAGCCTTGAAACAGATTGCAGTGTAACAAATGAGGGTGGTGTACTTGAGTATTCCTATTTTTTATCAGTGAAATAAATGATTTCTCTGTATACAAACTATTAATGTTTGACAAAAATCTTGTTTTGTAAAAACCAGTTAGCTATACAATGTATGTAGTAATTGAAGACAATTGTTTTATAAATTAAGATACTTAAAAGACATCTTATTGTTTGATGACATAGGAATTTAATCTAGTGTTTAAAACTATTTTTAAGTGTAATTAAGTTCCAATTGTCTTAACATATACAAAGTCTCAGTATTATATTACCTATTATGTATACTGTTCTTTCAAATGGTGTTGCAAAGTGGAAAATGTTGGTTTTTCTATAATGTGGTACTTCAAGTTGTAAAATTATTAGATTTTAAAATTTTTCTTGTACTTTAAATAGTTTGATTAAACATTTTCCCAAAAAGATAGTATATTTGTTCGTTTTGTCATGATTCATCTATAATTAACTCAAGTTTTTAAAAAAGTAGATTAAAACAATTATGTATTACTTAAAAAATAGTCTGAATACATAAGGTACCAAATTAAGTAAGCAAATGTTTAAGCTCTATAAATGACATGTCTTTGTCTTTCAAAAGTATTTTTTTGGAGACATATATGCTGTATTTATGCTTGATAAATTTTCCAGTAATAAGAACTGCTTACCAAATGAATTGATTAGGCTCTGTGTCCCCACCCAAATCTCAACTTGAATTGTAATCCCCACATGTTGAGGGAGGGAAGTTACTGCATGATGGGGTGGTTTACCCCATGCTGTTTTGGTATGTGAACTTGCTTATATGTGATAGTGAGTGAATTCTCACAAGATGTAATGGTTTTATAAACGGTAGTTTTTCCTGCATTCTCTCACAAGCTCTCTCACCTGCTGCCATGTAAGAGGTGCCTGCTTCCCCTTCAGCCATGATTGTAAGTTTCCTGAGGCCTCCCCAGCCTTGTGGAGCTGTGAGTCAATTAAACTTCTTTCCTTTATAAATTACCTAGTCTTGGGCAGTTCTTTATAGCAGTGTGAGAATGAACTAATACACCATACATGCTACAAAATGTCATAAGTTTACTTTGCTTTAAATAATAACTTGTCTTCTTTTGGTGTTTTTAGAAACCTACTTTTTTTTTTTTTCCAGTTTGGCTAGGAGAAATTGTGAATTCTGGTTTTTTTTTTCTTTATTAATATAAAGTTTCCTTCCCAGCATGTTGCCAGATATATTCTATAATTAAACATTTAAATCCTGTAATATAGGGCAGTTTTGTTTGCCTGTCCTTCTTAGTGCCTCTGTGACGAGTACTCTTTTCCATTTCTGCCTTTGGGGACCCATCAGAAGAAGAAGAGGTTAAAGGCATCCACCCATCCAGCAGGTGTGTATGGAGAAGTTTCTGTCTTCCTTTGTTGGAGGCCCTGAAAGTACAGGTGTTGCACATCAGCATCATCATTCTGTTTGATAGTTTGGTTTTGCGTGTGTCAGGTGGGGACATTTACACTAAATCTGAAGGGAAAAAACCTACATAACTTCGTTGTCTAGGCTGAGAAGCATAAAACAGATTTTTTTTTTTTTCTGGTTTTAAAGCTGAAAAGATTGGTGTGGCTTTACCTGTCAAGCTTACAGGTAGGAGTCTTGTTTTAACTTGACCATAAAAACAGATACAGTTTATTCCTTATTTAAAAAAAAAATTAAACTGCTCTAAATAGAACAGTAGGTATTTCCAGCATTTAGCCAAGAGTTCTTGGGCAGAGTGGAGGCCTTGCTCTAGTTGCAAAATATACTGCTTTTAAGACACTTGTATTTGTTCAGATCCTTTGGGTTTTAGCTATAATTGTACTTTGTTTTTTTATCACACTACCTGTCGCCTTAAATTAAGACGTATGTAGCACCAGGTCAGAGGCACTAAAAAAAAATCTCCTTCAAAAACAAAGAAATTACCTTTGGTATCTTTTGGCCTCCCTGGCTCGAATCCAGCTGTCACTTCTGCTCCATGATTCATTCTGATAATGTTAACCAGCTGTCGATTTAAAAATCTATTATTGCTGGAGGTCACTGCAGGCCTTTTGGTTCTTTCTGAAATAGCCAAACTAATATAATATTGACTTTGTATCCTTTATATCCAAATATGTTATTGTCATTTAAAAATCCAGGTGAAAAGTATGTCTATCATGCTTTGAATTACCTTCATGTCTGAACATGTTCCAAAAGGAAAAATAATTCTTGTATTTGCATCTCATGGAAATGTATCAGGAAGGGTTCCAACACTCCATAGTGTCAACATGTGACAACAGAGATTTTCCGAAACATTTTCAATGTCCCATGTTCCTTTTGAAAACAATCAGTTAACATTTCTATTAGGTGAGGGAAGAGGCCATGTGGCTCAACAAATGCCAATAATTTGGCAAATTATACAGCATTTATCTCTCTAATTAATTAAGCTGATCTCTTAAGTCACAACAATTGGTAGTAAGATGAAGACATATTCTATTAAAGGATTTTAAAATATCCTTCACACATTTTTAATGTTCAGTCTTGGTTATGATACAAATTAAATATTGAGCACTAAAATAAGAAGGTGAAGATTGAATAACAATAATAATAATGATAAAAGCTACTATTTCTTTGGGGCCCAGTCTGTGTCAAGTAGCTCCATTAATCTTCATACCAAAGATTATGCAAAGTATGAGAAAACTGAGAACAGGAAAGTTGGGACTTGAAATTACTAGTTAATGAGTGACAGCTAGTTTTAACCTGGACTCATCAATGCTCAAATAGCTTCTTTTTTCATCATGGCACGTGCTTCCCAGTAAAGAAAAAAAAATTCTCTGTTAAAAGGAAATAATTGTGTAACATGGTATTAGAATTAATTGAATTTTTAGGTTAGAATATATTCATTCACAAAATCTGCATTGGGTTGACTTTATTACCAAAAGATTTCTAGCACACACACACATACACACACACACACGCACACGCACATACTCACACTGCATGAGTGCTTTAAGAGTTAATATAGTAAAACTAAATTGATGATATTATAATGCATGCCTCATACGTGCTTGGTACAGATCATGTCATTTAATTATCACAATGACCCTATGGAGTAAATACTGTTGTTATTATTATTCCCATTTTACACAGGTGAATGCACTGAAGTCTGATAATTTAGCAAGCCAAAAAGTCAGGATTTGAACACAGGCCTTTCTTATTCTAGGACGTAGGCTATATTGCCTGCTAGCCTTACTCTGAAGTTCAATTTCTCGCTGCACAGATTTGAATGCACAGGGTTCACACAGTTTGAGGCTAAATTTATCCTGAACCCACGATCTTTGGGAGGCCGAGGCGGGCAAATCACGAGGTCAGGAGATGGAGACCATCCTGGCTAACACCGTGAAACCCTGTCTCTACTAAAAAAATACAAAAAATTAGCCGGGCGTGGTGGCGGGCGCCTGTACTCCCAGCTACCTGGGAGGCTGAGGCAGGAGAATGGCATGAACCCGGGAGGCGGAGCTTGCAGTGAGCAGAGATGTGCCACTGCACTCCAGCCTGGGCGACACAGTGAGACTCCGTCTCAAAAAAAAAAAAAAAAAAAGTATGCATTTGTTTAATTAAATCTAACATACCATTATTTTGTGTGTGTGATTTGCCACGGTCTCCCAAAATTGTAAGAAAAAAGCAGTTAATTAAGGACTCTAGTGTCGTTACTGAGGCTTTACTGCATTTTGAACCACACCACTGGAAAATTATATAGGTAAAAAGAATAGAGGCAGGAAGGGTGGTTCTTCATGCTTCAGACATTGCCTTTCGCCTGAGCAGCCCCTTGCTCTAGAGTCAGTCAGCTCTGGGGAGAAGTATTTGTACAAGTTTGGTCAGAGATAAACAGAATGAGAAACCGATGTTGTTTATATTTTCTGTGGTAATGTTACTGTGTGTTGCGCTTTCTTATGGATTTTAGGGTTATTTTGTTTTCACCCTCTTTCTAAGTATTTTGATCCTTCCTTCTTAGTGTATGAGAGGATTATGGGGAAAATAGCTAATCACAGGTGGATTAAGGAGCTGAAATGAGTTAATAAATGTAGGATGACAAGCTCAGTGTCTTGCTTGCAACAGGGACTCCATAAATGTTTGGTTGCTACTTTTAATCAAATACAGAATTTCCTCTTAATTGAAGCTTACCTTTTTTTTTTTTTTTTGTGATGGAGTCTTGCTCTGTCACCAGGCTGGAGTGCGGTGGCGTGATCTTGGCTCACTGCAACCTCTGCTTCCCGCGTTCAAGCGATTCTCCTGCCTCAGCCTCTCAGGTAGCTGGAATTACAGGCACCCACCACCACGCCCAGCTAATGTTTGTATTTTCAGTAGAGACAGGGTTTCACCATGTTGGCCAGGATGGTCTCGATCTCTTGACCTCATGATCTGCCCACCTCAGCCTCCCAAAGTGTTGGGATTACAGGCCTCTGCGCCCGGCCTTTTTTTTTTTTTTTTTGAGACAGAGTCTTACTCTATTGCCCAGGCTAGAGTGCAGTGGCATGAACACAGCTCACTGCAGCCTCAATCTCCCTGGCTCAAGCTATCCTCCCATCTCAGCCTCCTGAGTAGCTGCGACTGCCTGGGTAATTTTTCTGATTTTCAGTAGAGGTAAGGTTTTGTTATGTTGGCCAGAATGGTCTTAAACTCCTGAGCTCAAGGGATCCTCATGCCTTGGCATTTCAAAGTGCTGAGATTACAGGCGTGAGCCACCACATCGGGCCAAGAGCTTACTTTATTTACATCCTGGCCTATTTTCCCACTTTTGTTTTCTGTCTGCTATAGTATGGCTATCTTTTCTATTCTATGAGGCTAATTGATTAACATGCGTGTTACAAAAGCATTAACTTGTCAAGATGACGTGTAACTTCTTTATCCAGGTCACTCTGTTGAGCAATTCTTTCTAACTTTAAGAGTTGTCTTTTGTTGACATGAATTATTATAGCTATTTAGCCAGGTTTGATCTTTGTTACAGAGTTCATACTCAAACTCATATTAATAAATTTTAATTATATCATGAAAACAATACATTGCTAAGCCTCTAGTTCTTTCTACTACTGTAATTGTTAAATAGCCAATGTGAGTGTGTTTATAAACATATATGCGTGTTTCCCCACTTGAAGCTGTAATATTTATATAAGATTTAAAAACTTTCAGGTAAACTTTAAAGAAAATTATGTGCTCATCATTTTCTGGGAGTTAGTTGAATTTTGAGTTCTTGAGATAATTTCTTTTTCTCTCTTATTTTTAAATATTTCTCTTGGAAATATTATCATTTGTTCTTTTCTTGATTGTCCCAGGATATTTAAAGTAAAGCAATATGTTAATACAAAGTATATATTTTTGATAAATAAAATCAAATACATACATTACATTAAATCAAATACATACAATAAAATAAAATACATTACATTTTTTGATAAATAAAATCAAATACATCAAGTACATATAAAACATCATATGTATGTTTCTGCGTATAAGGTACAATGGAAATGCCTTTAGGTATTATGTAACCAGTTTTTTTCTGTTGTTGTTTTACTTTGTTTTTGTTTTTTGTTTGTTTGTTTGAGACAAGGTATCACTCTGTTGCCCAGGTTGAAGTGCAGTGGGGCAATCACAGCTCACTGAAGCCTTGACCTCCCAGACTCAAGCGATCCTTACATACATACTTCTCTGTATGTAAGGATACATACTTCTCTGTATGCCAGGCATAAAATCAGGTTGTATTAACTGAACATATTTAAATATGTAGGCATTTTCATGACTTCCACTAAGAAATAAAGTCTCTAATTTTTCTTGAAACTAATTACTGTTTTCATCAATCTGTCATCTTCCTACTTTTGAAAAGGAGGCTTGGATGTAAGAGAAACTATAGTGTATTGTTCTAAATGTATAACAGGAAGAAAAATAGCACAAGCACAATGATAGAAGGCAGCTGACACAATTTCACAGCAGAGAATGACAGGGACTGTGTCACACTAGAGAGCATACGGCCTGGCTAAAGGGGACATTGGATAAGCAGCTTGAGTTGATTGTTACTATTTCTGACTCTTTCAGAAGCAAGAAATTCACATTTTTTATGTGAAATCTTCCAATATTAAAACATTTCCAATGAATTAAGAATGTGAAAACACCATCCTTGCTAGAATGAGTCAAATAAAGCAAACTTACACACAGGCCTCCAGTTTGTGGCAATTTGGCCTATTTTTCTTTTCACGTGGTTTACCCAGAGAAATGGATAGGTTGCCAGTCAGCCTAGAAATAATATTTCCTTCCTCTCCAAATGTTTCCCTCTCAGTTAGCATCATTAATGACATTTTTGTTATTTATTGCATAGAAACATTAGTGTCCAAGAATCCAGGTTAGCTACTTTAAGGGTCTTGGTTGAGTCAAAAATTTTAGAACAAATTTTGTCTACTTTCTTTGTTTTATAAATGAGAAGAATGAGACCCAGGAGCACTTGTTCTTTTATGCTTCATTTTATAGTCTGACATGTAACATTTCTTTCAGAGGATTTTTTTTTTTTTACATAGTAAATTTCACTTCAGTTCACGAGTCTTTTAAAACTATATTTTCAGAATATAGTTTTAAAAAATTATCTATTTTGTTTACTAGGGGTTGCTGTTGTAAATATTGTCCACTTCCTCCTTTAATATCTCATTTATGAGAAACCTCCCTGGAGAAGTTTCTGGTAGATCTCTATGAAAGGAAAAGCATTGCTTCTCTGTGCAAGCAGGATATTTAGTCTTACGATCATTTGGTTTCTGTGTCTGACAGTGTTTCCTCTGTGCTTTGCCCTCTGTTGCCTACTAGTAAAGTCAGAGCCAAATTAGTAATTGAAATTTAGTAACTGACTTTAAGGACAGTGAGGCCTGCTTTTATTTGCTTAAACTTTCTCTCAATCTTTTCTACCCCTACAGTCTATTTCTCTGATTATAAATATTTTTATTCGTTTGCATTATATGTATTTCCATGTGTCACATGAAATATTTTGCAGAATTTGTGAAAAGCATATGATTGTGTGGGTACATAAGCAAACATATACACACTTATATAAAACACTTCTTTAAAATAGGTTGTATGCTATTATATTCTTCCTAGGTAACTGTTAATTTTAGTAATTATCATTTAAAAAATTAATAACAGGCCGGGTGTCATTGCTTACACCTGTAATCCCAGCACTTTGGGAGGCCGAGGTGGGCGGATCACCTGAGGTCAGGAGTTCGAGACAAGCCTGGCCAACATGGTGAAACCCCATTTCTACTAAAAATATAACAATTAGCCAGGCATGGTGGCAAGGGCCTGTAATCCCAGCTACTCCAGAGGCTGAGGCAGGAGAATAGCTTGAATCCGGGAAGTGGAGGTTGTAGTGAGCCGAGATCGCGCATTGTACTCCAGCCTGGTTGACAACAGCGAAACTCCATCTAAAATAATTAATAATAATAATATACAATAAACATGTAATTTATTTCCTAAGGCATTTGTTTTACTACCATGTTCACTGAACAAAGGATGAATCGTTGACTAGGCAAGTTCTCATTATTGAAGGCCAGGATATCGTTTTTTAGGGTAGCACATAAAAACTTTTAAGGAAATGGGTATCCACTTTGTATTCACGTGCTTTAGGGTTCATCTGTCTTCTCTACCTTGGATTATAGCGTTCCTAAAGAAGGTATAACCCTGCTTTAATATATTTGATAGATTTGTAACACTGTTTCTCACCCAGACACTTAATAAAAGCATTTAGTGATGGGAGTAGTTGGCTGATGTTCATCTTATAAGGGAGAGTGCTGTTGCTCTCATTTTCACTAGGAATGTAAGTAAACCGAAACATTGTTGAGAATCTGTAATGTTCTAGGTATTCTTTTCATAATCTTACTAACCTTTCAGTATTGTCACAACATCAGTTATTAACCTAGACTCTGACTTGCCTGAGGTCACCCAACTAGTGATTCCCCAAAATGGAGATCAAACTTCATCTGTCTATGTGCCCCGCTTTGTATGGGATCACTTTTCAGCAAGACTAATTTTGGGGGTTTATCTGAATTAATTTTATGCTCATCTCCCATTAACCCAGCTGTGCGACATAGTCTTTTAATGTTCAGATGAAGAAAAGATTTGGTAGGTTTGTAGGAGTTGATGTACAGTTAGGTCCAGTGAAAGCATGATTAAACACACTTATACACATTTGTCTCAATTGAGCCCATAAAACAAAATCCTTTAATTTATAACAATTAGAGTAATTTAGGATGCAATCTTCCTTATAAAGGTGTTTAATTCAACTCCAAGTGCCCCTGGTTTGGTTAATAATTTTGAGTATAAAACACTTAAATTCCTACTTAAATATAAAAGAGGAATTGCCTTTGCCTTAAACACAGTCTCAAGCTATGCGCCGACCTTTCTCCTAGGACCTGTGACTTACTAATAATATTAAACATGTATTACCTACTCTACATTGGGATCTACTGGACTGCATCTCTTTACATACTTATGACAAATGATTCTATTAAAATAGCAATTATTTCTTATTGGCTTGTTTCTAAACAGCCACTGTATAATTAACAACTTAAAATGATGGTTATATCATTTTAGAATAATTGTGTTTTTTTTTTAAATAGATTACTTGGTGACAAATGGCTTACCTACTGGCTCAGGCAAATATAACTTTGCGTTTAAATTCCTAAAAGATAGGAACTTTGCTGGCTACTCAATTTTTCCATTGTGTTTAATGCCATGGTAAATAATTTAAATTTCCACTAAATAATTAACCCCAAAAGATTACTACAGGAAAAATAATTTCAACAGACATTTACCTTCTTCCCTTTGTTTGCACTGTGAAAATTTTCTATAATAAGCACGTGTTATTTATATGGTCAAGGAAAGGTGATGGCTATGGTGGCATTTTAAACAAAAAATGAACCAGTGAAACTATAAGCCACTTTTTTTGAGGATCAAGTTGTAAATGAGATAATTCCTGGGAAGAAAGCTTTGTGTTTTATGGCTTTTTGTAGATTGTTTGGAATTCATTGACAAAAAAGCAGCATGAATACAGAATAAACATGTTGTAGTAAGGATTGATTTCACATTTCAAGATTTTTGTATTTTATATTTATTGGGGGAATTAAAGACCCCAATTCCGTTGTCAGTATTATTTATGCTGTGTGGAGGAAAAAGATCTTATGACTTTTCAAGATTGTCATTTTAAATTCTATAAATTTGGTTGAGACAAAGTGCAAGAATAACTTAGAAGGCTGTGAAACAAAATCTGAACTTCACCCTAATGGTGTGTTTTTAACCTAAGGACTCAATATGGAATGATTATATCAGATTGGAACGAAAAAAAATTCAGACTTGCATCCATTGGGATTGATCTGAAAAAAAATCTCAGTATTTATTATCAATAGGTTTTAAAAATATATTTTGATACTCATTAGTTCACCTACAAAATAGAAATGAATCTGTAGAAGAGAAACCTCTTTGAAACAAGTAGGGGCACACAGGGATTTAAGATGATATCCCTAATGAAATACAGAGCTTCAGTTCTGTGGGAAAATTAAGACTTGGGCCAAGAATCAAAGAGGAGCTGAATAGCCTTCAGAAGGCGTTTTTATAGTGTGGGATCAAGGAGGTTTCATCTGCTGAAGTGCCTAGGACTAGTAATGGTCTGGTAATCTATGAGGTGCTTTTATATTGTTTTCTTTGCAGTTTCTGAGACTGTTAAAGCTCAAAAGTAAGAGGCTGCAGGCTGGAAATCAGAGGTACTCTAGATGCAAGGTGTTCCACCTTATTTCAGTGTCATACAATGTTCAGGAGAACATGGAATGCTTTTAGGGCTCCCTTAAAGGTTAAAGATGTTAAAACATTCTCAGCCACTCCAATCACATTCAACAGACAGAAGAAAAAAAAAGAGAATAGAAGAGGAGAATCTAAAGGCATAGCCAGCTATTCTGTTTTTTAAAATTAAGAGTAACAATCTGTATATAATTTTTTTGGGATACATGGCATTTGATTCTTCCATAGCAAAGTGATCTTAGTGGCCAGAATAAATTGAGTATATATTTGCATATCAATTAATTGGAATGTTTATTGCAGAAACCTATGCAGAATATCTGTTCAGAATAAATATAAATGTTTAAAAACTGGAATTTGATCTTCTTAATTAAAAAAAATAAAGATTATTTGTTTCCATTTTGAATGCAGTGGTGCCACATCTTACCAGAGGCTAATATCTTAAGTTACAGCATACAAATATCACATAGAGTCAAAATTATGTTGAAAATTACTTAGATGTCCCATGAGGTGGAGCATATATGGTTTTATATAAACAGCCTTGTATAATAATTATGTTTATATTAACATATATACAAGTGAATATGCAAAGTATAATTTTATAGTACTTACAATGTTTGCAAGGACATTTCCATTTTATTCATTTTTTCTAAGCACATGTTTGTACAAATTAAATATGCTGCTGATGAAACTGTATTCTGAAGAAAAAACAATTAAATATGTGACAGAGTTAAAGAAAAAGCTCTTTGGTTTTCAAATGTCAGTATAGCAGGAATACCAAAAACATAAATGTTGCCTTGGCATATTTAATATACACTACCATTCTGTTGATTAGTTAAATCATCACCATTGGTCTCAACAGGGCTATCCCCAGGGAAGTGCTGAGTGCTCTAAAAAACGAACCCAAATGACTTTGAAAAGATGATTTCAACTGTTAGATCCATAAAGTAAATAGAATACCCCTAATCCTATCATCTCCTTTCTGTTACAAATTTAGAAAACTGACCAAGTAAATTATGGTAGTAAATAACCTACTAAGAATGTTTAAAATTCTAGTAAAAAGCAAAGCTTTAAAAAATTGATATACTCTTTTTGTTTTCTATTTTTTTATCAACTGTCTATAAAAATCTTCTGACTTGAAAATGATCACCACTACCAGAAAAGTCATAGTTCTTTTTCAGTTAAATAGCAAAAAGTAGTGTTCCCTCCTATTTTACTTTTAGAATGCCTAATGGTAGGAAGAAAAGTAGGCTAAATCTAAAAATATGGAAAACTTTTAAAAATAGTTTAGATATACCCAAGGGTGTGTTATATCCTACTGCAATAACTTTTTTCCTCCATGGCTATTTTGAAAATATATGAATGATTTTAGATGTTAGTTAACAAAACAGCTTTTGGACTTGGCAAGTATTCACTTTTAAACTAGGCTGAAGTGAAGGCAGCTATAGCCCTGGGTTTGAGTCTGGTTTCACTATATAATCAATACAAAATGTGCACATCTCTCGGAACTGTCATTATGAGGATTCAATAAAATAAACTTGAAAATTCTTTGTGTACCTTAAAGCACTTTATGTTTTGGAGACAATATTGCACAATGCAGATTAAGGGCCTTACTCTTGGACAGTTAAAACTTAAAACCCCAGCTCTTCAACACACTGTGTTGGCCTTCCCAATTTACCTAACCTCTTTAACCCCAGATGAAACATGCACATAATAATATTATCTACCAAATGAGGATGTGCAGATTAAATGAAATAATGCATGTAAAGCTTGTGGTCCAATGCCCGGCACATCATTTGCTACAAAACTTTCTTAGTTGCTGAGAATCTTAGAATTATGCTTTAAAAACCAAACACTGAACATCTAACATGAGCTGGTTCAATGTTCGATGTTTGGTTTTTAATGCGTCATTCTTTAAGATTTTTAGGAACGATGAAAATTTAATAGCAAATGTACACATGCACACAAACATTTTCTTATATAAATCTACAAATTATAATAGTTTTGAATACCTTTAAAAATCAAATTTAACACAATTAAAACAACAACCAAATAATATATTGTTCATTAATTGTACCCTGTTTGCTTGGATTTTCTACTACCGGCTGCATTTCCCAAAAACTCAGCAACTGACTGAAAAGATCTTTCAGTCATCTGATATCAACCCAAATCATAATCCAAGAGTATATTTTTCTGAGAGGACCTAGAACAGGCTTACTTTGTTAATGTGTGCGTGTGTGTGTGTGTGTGTGTGTGTGTGTATGTGTGTGTAAGGGAGCTGTGGATCATAACTAACCAGTCTTAAAGTGGGATGATTTGTAATAGTTCAAATCTTATTGAAGCCATTTGCTTAAATTAAATAGGTGATTTCTAGCCATGGCCAACATGGTTTTAAATGTAGAGCACAGCCTCCTACAATTAATTAAAAAATTCACAAACTGCATCTCATTTGCTTATATCTAAAGAAAAATAAGATTTGAAAAATATGACTTGGTTTTAAGACATGAAAACTGCATGAAATTGAAGTGTATGAATATAATTCAAATGTACTGTCACTTGTTGATAAGCCCAATGGTTTCATGTGGATTCAAGAATTTGGTTCAAGTTAACCAATGCTTAAAAAATAAAAATGTGAAGAGGAACATTTTGTAACCTCCTTATATATTTTACCACTTAATATATACAGACTATACACTTTATTTATTTATTTATTTTATTTTATTTTTTTTGAGACAGAGTCTCATTCTGTCGCCCAGGCTGGAGTGCAATGGTGTGATTTTGGCTCACTGCAATCTCCACCTCCTGGGTTCAAGCGATTCTCCTGCCTCGGCCTCCCAAGTAGCTGGGATTACAGGCATCCGCTGCCAAACCTGGCTCATTTTTGTATTTTTAGTAGAGATGGGGTTTCACCATTTTGGCCAGGCTGGTTTTGAACTTCTGACATCAGGTGATGCGCCCGCCTTGGCCTCCCAAAGTGCTGGGATTACAGGCTTGAGCCACCACGCTTGGCTAATACTATACACTTTAAAATTCAAGAAAGTGTTGTTACATACTGTAATACGTTTATTTATAAGCTTGTATAACTTTCATGCTGTGAAGACAAATGGCCCGGACAGCATCCACACCCTACCTGCTAGGTGACTGCCTTAAGAATGTGGCTGAATTGGTATCCTTGGGGCTTTGAAGCAGGCCAGTTCCTTCCCTGGGAGAATAGCTAGCAAAGGACCAGTCTTGGACCAGTTAACGATGATCTTTCAGTAACCACATCAGCATCTTCTAACACTTCCCAATTAAATTGATATTCAGATGACTTTTACATTTCCATAAGTAGAGAATTGCTCTTAACATTAGTGCTACTTGTAATCGTGCTGAACTTCTTCTCATCATTTGCTGAACTTAGGGCAATTAAATTATTTTCTAATTATTTTAATTCTTTATAAAACTATTGAATATTCAATATCTCTGTTATATACTGGGTAACAAAAATTATATATTAGAAGGCTACATTTGATTAAATCAAACCCAATCCTTCAGGTTGGCAAAGAAGCAGCATTTTATAGTATAGTTGAGCATACTTTTGTTGTCAGGGTGCCTGCATATTTTAATTAAGTAGCCTCTGACTATCTTTATTTCCTCATGTGAAAAATGCAATCGATGCCAGTAATCATAATTATTGAATAAGTTAATGTGTATTTAGAGTGGTGCCTGACACATAGCAAGTACTTTCTCAAAGTAGTTTATTTTTTATTAATAAAATGAAAGCTGTTAAGCATACAAGGAGTATTTAGTGAATTTTAACAAACTCATTTTATTTGCTCAAGACGAATTTCAATAAGGATTCAATAAAGATATCCTATATCCTAAGCACCTTCCGACCTCAGATCTCCCCCATAGGCACTTTGTTTCTTCCCTTTTCTTCGACCTAAAGTGGTCTGTTGGCTATAAATGTCTCAGTGGTCATAGGGGTGTTTCTGCCTGTGGTAGCTTTGAGGATGTAGATAACTTTGGGCATTTGCTCAAAGGGGAGCCATAACCACCAGCAGGTCTTCCATCTCCTCTACCTAAATTCAGGAATGCTTTAGCTGGGAGAACAGGCAGGGCCAGGCCCGGCCTGCTGGCCGCCAGAGATCCCTGGTGACACTGGCGTAGGGCATGGATAGGGTGTGCGATGGAGGTGGTCCCCACTGGCTTGGGCAGTGATGCCAGGAGCTGTGCTGCTTGAGTGAGCATTAACATGGTGGGGAGCAGAGTATTTGTGTGGGCTATTCATAGAACTAAGGACAGTGGCTATTTACTAATCAGAATGAAAATATTTTCAATATTTTAGTGATATGTAACAATTTAACAATATATAATGATATTGGTTGAACGTTTTCTCTGATTATAGAAAGAGATGAAATGAGCTGACAAAATGTTATGATTCAAGACATGCCTTAAAAGAAGATATATAAATGGCCAACAAACGTATGAAAAAATGTTCAACATCACTAATCAGGGAAATGAAAATTAAAATCACAATGAGATACTACCTTATCCCAGCCAGAATGGCAATGGCCATTATTAAAAAGTCAAAAAACAATAGATGTTGGTGTGGATGTGGTGAAAAGGAGCACTTACACACTGCTGGTGGGAATGTAAATTAGTACAACCTCTAAAGAAAACAGTATGGAGATTTCTCAAAGAACTAAAAGTGGATCAACCATTTGATTCAGCAATCCCACTACTGAGTATTTAACCAAAGGAAAAGAAGTCACTATATCTGAAAGACACCTGCATGCATATGTTTATCCAGCACAATTCACAATTGCGAAGACATGGGATCTATTTAATACCCATCAAACAGAGTGGATAAAGAAAATGTGAGATATGTATATATATATATATATGTGTGTGTGTATATATATATACACACACACATATATACACACACATATATGTATATATATGCACACACACACACACACACACACCCCATGGAATATTACTTAGCCATAAAAAATAATGAAATGTCTTTTGCAGCAAATTGGATGAAACTGGAGGCCATTATTCTAAGTGAAGTAACTCAGAAATTGAAACCCAAATACCACAGGTTCTCACTTATAAGTGGGAACTAAGCTCTGGGTATGCAAAGGTATACAGAGTGGCATAATGGACACTGGAGACTCAGAAGGGAGGGTGGTGGAAGGGGAGTGAGGGATGCAAAACCACCTATTGGGTACAATGTACACTACTTGGGTGAGGGGTACACTAAAATCCTAGACGTCACCACTGTACAATTTATCCATGTAATCAAAAACCACGTGCACGCCTAAAGCTATTGAAATTTAAAAAAAAACAAAAAAGTTATGATTCAGTGATCCCACCTCTGTGATTTGGATAATATGAAAGACTTTAAAGCAACTTTCTAGGGGTGATTTAAGCTGAAGCAGAGACTTGACCATTAATATCAGTGTTTGTTTGTTTATTCAGCAACTTTTACTAAGGGCCTCCCATTTACAATATTCTCTCCTAACTACTATGATAAAGACATAGGAGATCAAGGCATGGCCTTCTAGATTCTCAAGGAGATAAAGTCATCTTCTGGCTGACTACACAGGAAGTTAAATGGGACGTACGTCTGTGTTTTGAACTTAAGATTTTGTTATTTTACTTATCTAAATTATTGAGTCAAATTCATATAAACATATACCAGTAATTATTACTTATTTTAGCAGGAGCATAGAAGATGCTGTCACTTTGTTCTTTGGCCTATTTGTAGGGACAGAGCCCCAAGTTCTAGGATAAGGGGACTATAATATAAAAGTTAAAACTTAAAGGCATCTATATCCAAGGAATGTCAGTATGTTGAAGAGATGTCTGAATTCCTATGTTTGTTGCAGCATTATTCATAGTAGCCAAGATATGGACTCAACCTCAGTGTCCATGAATGGATAAATGGGAGAAGAAAATGTGAGATATATATGTATGAATACTATTCAGTCTTAAAAAAGAAATCCTCTCATTTGAGACAACATGGACAAACTTGGAGGACATTATTTTAAGTGAAATAAGCCAGGCACAGGAAGACAAACGTCACTTGATCTCACTTAAATGTGGAATCTAAAAAAGTTACATTCATAAAAATAGAGAGTAAAATGGTAGTTACTAGAGGCTGAGGGAGCTGGGGAGATGTTGATCAAAGGGCACAAAATTTCAGTTATATAGGAAGAATAAGCTAAAGAGTTCTATTGGACATCATGGTGACTATAGTTAATAATACACTGTATACTTGAAAATTGCTAAGAGAGTATATTTTAAGTGTTCTCACCATGAAAATAAGTATGTGAGGTAATGCATATGTTAAAGAGCTTGATTTAGTCATTTTGCAATTTATACGTATATCAAAACATCATGTTGTATACCAAAATATATGCATTTTTATTTGTCATTTAAAAATAATTTGAAAAACTCTAAAAAGCTAGTTTGCTAAAATATCCACAGGACTTTGTAACACAGTTCAGTACCATTAAATTTAATAGCCTTGATGCTAGTGGCTTTGGCAAGAATATGATAGCAACGTCACTACCTGTTCATAATAGCACCAGTTCTTTGTCATTGGGCACATTCTTTCTGGCATGCCTTCAGTAGGTTAGGCAACAGACATCCTTATAAGGATCTACTATAAAGGAGGAGAGATGCCAGATATTACATGAAAGCAGAGGGGCTCTTTTAATGAACACATGTGAGACATCCCAAAGAACTTGCAGAAATAGCTAAAAGGGAATTTTAGCCAGGACTAGAATTTGGTAAGGAAAGCACCAGTAAAATATCAATAAATGGATCTAACACTAGCTTACACATAGCTGAATAGAGGATAAGTGAAATGGAAGGGAGTTCAATGCAAAATATCCACATTAATCATATTTATTATAAGAATTGAATCTGTAATGAAATACTTTATCACAAAGAAAACTCCAGGCCCAGACAACTTCCCTAGATAACTCTTCTGAACATTTAATAGAACAATAATAAAATATAACCCCAATATTTAACATTTTTTTTCTGGGGAATAAATAAGAGGAAATATTTCCCAGTATGTCTTTTGGTGCAAACATAATATTGATACCAAAACCTGATAAGGACATTATGGGAAAGGGTTAGGAAAGAAACTGAAGGATCTGAGATTTTGTGCTACATACTCTGACAAACAAACACAAGACCAATAGGTCAGAGAAATAGATGATTATTACTCACAGCATGAGCAGCAGCCATACTAGAGCAGCATCCTCTGCTGATGAACCAGGCCTCAATTCCCACAGGAAAAGCGATGAGGCGAGATGGTCCTGGTGTCAAAATTAGGGGACTCAAGATACCCGTTAAAAATTATCTTCAAACAGAAAAAAAATATAGGCCAATTATCTTATAAAAATATACACAACAATACCAAACAAAATACTAAAAATAAAATCCAATGATGTATGAAAAGAATACATAATGACCAAATCAGGCTTACTCAGGACTTAAGGTTGACTTAACCTTAAATTAATCAACTTGGGAACTTCTGCTTCTGACTAAGATGGTATAACAGGGCCTGATTTACCTTCATATCATAAACAATAAACAAATTCGGCAAACAGGCCGGGCGTGGTGGCTCACCCCTGTAATCCCAGCACTTTGGGAGGCTGAGGTGGGCGGATCACCCAAGGTCATGAGTTTGAGACCAGCCTGCCCAACATGGCAAAAGCCCATCTCTACTAAAAATACAAAAATAAATTATCCAGGTGTGGTGGCGAGCGCCTGAAATCCCAGCTACCTGAGAGGCTGAGGCAGGAGAATCACTTGAACCCAGGATGTAGAGGTTGCAGTGAGCTGAGACAGCGCCATCACACTCCAGCCTGGGCGACAAAAGCAAAACTCGGTCTAAAAAAAAAAAAAAAAAAAAAAAAACCGAAATTGGGCAAACAACATATGAATAAACTGTTAACAGAAATTGGATAATGGGTAACACAGTGACAACAGACAGAAGGGAAACATGCACGTTGATCCCTGTGATTGCCCAAGCTCTCCCTCTAAAAACATTCTGGATAGCACTGGAAGTTGCAGCATACAGCTCCAAAGAGCAGAAAGAGAGCTCCAAAAATCTCTAGAGAAGTCCTTATTAGGCTTTGCAGAATCATAGGGTAATAACCCATGACACAATGTAAAGAATGATCATATTGATGTAAAATGAACCGTTCCAAGAGTTTACATAGGGCTGTGAGCTCTTTAAGTTTCTATCAGCTGGCCGGGTGTGGTGGCTCACACCTGCAATCCCAGCACTTTGGGAAGCCGAGATGGGTGGATCACTTGAAGCCAGGAGTTTGAGACCAGCCTGGCCAACATGGTGAAACCCAGTCTCTACTAAAAATACAGAAATTAGCCGGGTGTGGTGGTACACACCTATAATCCCAGCTTCTTGGGAGGCTGAGGCATGAGATTCACTTGAAGCTGGGAAGAGCAGGTTGCAGTGAACCAAGATCGTGCCACTGCACTCTAGTCTGGGAGACAAAGCAAGACTCCGTATCAAAAACAAAAAAAGGTTTATATCACCCAGAATATAGTCTTCATTTATCATCTGAGGAATTCAGTAGAGACACCAGAAATTTTTGTCATGCTTTAATAATAGAGATAAACTAGCTATACAGTAAAAGCTAACTTAGATTTCTCTAATAAAGCTTAAAAAAACCACAGGTCTCAAAACAATCAAGCTTACCAGCCAGCAACTGAACTGCCTCTGAGGATAAAGTTCAACACTTTTTAAAGGAAGATGACAAAATCCAGACACTAACAACAACGAAAACAACAATAAAAACACATACAAAATGCTTAGCATTTAATAAAAAATTACTAGACAGAACAGGAAGCAGGAAAATGTGGCACATAACTGGAAGTAAAATTAGTCCATATAAATAGAACAGGAAATGACAGCAATGATGGTGTTAGCAGATATAATTATTAAAAGTACTATTGTAAACATACTCAATATGTTCACGTATTTAAAGATAAACAAGAGAATGAGGAAATAAATGGAGGTTATTAAGATAAACTTCTAGATGCAAAAATGCAACATATGAAATATTTACTAGATTGTATTTACAGCAGATTAGACATTGAGGAAGAACAGTTTAGAGAACCTGAAGATATAGCAACAGAAACTATCCAAAATTGAGGACAGAGAAAAAAGAAACTAAAAAAAAAAGACAAAAAAAGACAGTGCTTCAGTGACTTGTACATACATGTAATTAGAGTCTCAAATGGAGGGGAGGGAAAGAAAAGCTAGTTGAAAATTAATAACCAAAATTTTTTCCAATTTTGACGAAAACAGTAAACTCACAGATCCAAGAAGCCCATTGAAATCGAAGCAGACAAACAAGATAAACAAAAAGAAAACCAAAATACACATCATTCTAAAATTGCTCAAAACTATCAACATCCTATGAATAATTTTTTTAGTAATTGAGAGGCTGATCCTAAAATTTATGTAGACATCCCAACGACCTAGAATAAGCAACTAATTTTGAAAAAGATAAATGAATTGGGAGCACATATGTTACCTGATTTCAAAACTTACCATTAAGAAACAACAGTAATCATAATAGGACACTGTTGACCTAAAATGAATGTAGTGATCAACAGAATGGAATACAAAGGCCAGAAATAAACCCACACATATGAAGTCCATTGATTTTTGACAAAAGTGCCAAGGTAATTCAATAAGGAAAAGATATTCTTTTCAATCAATGGTTGTTGGAATAACTTCATATCCATAAAGATAAACAATATCAACCTTGACCCTTACCTCACATCAGACACAAAATTTGACTTCAAATATAAGAATACTAGATCTAAGTACAAAAGCTAAGCCTGTAAAACATTAGAGGAAATCATGGGAGAATATCTTTATATACTTTTGTGGTCAGCAAAGATGTTTTGGATCATAAAATGAACAAACTGTAAAGAAATGGATCAATTTCATCTCATTAAAATTAAAAGCCACTGCTTTTCTAAACTGACCATTAATAAAATGAAAAGGCAAAGCACATAAACTGGAAAATATATTTGAAAAATCCATATAAGACAAAATACTTCTATGTAAATATAAAGAACTCTTACAACTTAGTAAGAGCACAATACAAATGAGGAAAATTTAGACATTTCACAAAGGATAATCTGTGAGTGGTTAATAAGCACATTAAAAAAGATGGTCATCCTCATAACCATTGGGGAAATGCAAATAAAAGACATATTGAAATAGCGAAACACATCTTTTAGAATGGCTGCAAATAAATGAGAGGTGGACAGTAACAATTCTTAATAAAGATGTCAAACAACTGAATTTTTATACATTACTGGTGGGAAGGTAAGAGGTAACTGCTATAGAAAACTTTACATATAGTTAAACATACACTTATTATATAAGTCAGCAATTTTATTCCCAGGTATTTCCTCTAGAGTATAAAAATATATTTCTATGCAAAGATTTGTGCATAATTGCTCGTAGCATCTTTATTCCTAACTTTAAACTGGAAATAACATAAATGTCTAGCAGGAGATATTTGAAATACATATAACTGATGAAGGACTTGTATCCAAATATATAACAAATGACTACAAATTAAGAAAAAGTCTATTGGGTTCAATAAAGATGAGCAAAGGACATGAACTGACACTTAATAATTTCCAGATGGCCAATAAAACAGAAAAAAAGATAGTTAATGACATTAATTTTTAGGGAAATGCAAATTAAAACCACAATCAGAAACACTTACATATCTATCAAAATGGGCAGTGTTAAAAATATCTGACAAAGTTTGGTGAGAACAGAAAGCAACAAGAGCTTTCATGCATTGTTGATGAGAATGTAAACTGGCACATCTATTTTGGAAAACTGTTTGGTAATATCTACTGAAGCCAAGCACACACACGTCTTATGCTCCAGCAGTTCCACTTCTGACAGAAATGCAAACATACATACACCCAAAGACAAATACAAGAGCGTTCCTATCAGCGTTGTTCATAATGGCCAAAAGTGTGAAAAAAATCCAAGTGTCTATCAGCCGTAGAAAGGATAGTGGTATATACATATAATACATTACATTCAGTGATAAAAATGAATTAATGATTATTGAACACAATAGAATGGATAATTGTACAAACCAGTTATATATAAAGGACAACATAGGATAGAGTATATACTATATAATTTTAGTTATATAAAATAAAAAATATGCCAAAATAATATATAGCTTTAGAATTTAGGATAGTGGTAACCTTTGGGAAGGAGGGCTGGATAATAACTTGAAGTTCATCTTCTACAACAGCGGTTTTCAATCTTACAAAAAATGCAGCCAGATCTTTTAAAATCAAGTTAACTGTCATGGTGAACCCCAAACCAAACTCAAAACATCAAGCACTCAAAAGGTGAGCCCTCTGGTATACCAGAGTGGGAGGGTCTGAGCCTGGTCTACTTTGCCTCCCTGTGCGCCTTTCCTGACCTTCATTTGAGACCCATTTGACCTGGAAAAGTAGAACGTGATAGGGCTCCCTGAAAGAAAACTGAAAAGGGTTTTATTGAAGTTCCATTTTTGAAGCCCAAATTTGCTAATCTCATTCCCTCGTTTAAAAGTCTTTGATATTTCTCTTTGCAAGTAATACACATCCAACTTCTTAAACTGCATCCAAGCCCTCTAAGTTCTGGCCTTGGTCTTTCTAACTTTATGGCTAAACCCTGTATTTCTACCTTCCTATGGCAACTTCTGAAAGGCTGAAACCATACCACATAACTTTCCCAGGTGAGAAAGTACCGTTCACGTTGGGGAGCCTTTACCTGAACCTTTACCCATGCACATGCTGAGCCTTTACCCATGCACATGCTGATCCCTTTGTCTGAATTCCTTTTTCCCCCTCTTGCCTATATCTAACTCCCGGTAATTGTTTCTTCAAGGCTCTCCACCCCTGTCTGTAAAGCTTTCTCTGACCCTAGCTGGAACAATGAGCTCTTTCTTACTCTGAACATCCCTCTTCCTCAGTGGTCTATAAAATCCTCAAGGACCAGAAGCATCTTTGCATCTTTGTATCTTCCCTTCTTTTCTATTAACCACAATCTCTATAGTGAGTGCATGTTATCCCATTCTTTTTGACGACATTGGACCCTTTTGAATAATTTTTAAATGTTATGTTTTTAAATATAATGTTCATTCACCATCAGAAATTTCCTTTTTTTAAGCCAAAGCCATGCACTTTTCTACTTGTAATGTATACCTAAGGTAAGAGAGTAATCCTAGCCCAGCAAGAGATCTGCTCACTAAGAGATGTTGCTGCATGTTGAAATAGTGCCTCTTTAAGAGAACTCCAATTATGAACCTGTGCCCAGTCCTTAAAACTCAAAGAAAATTCTCCCTTAATCTTGGACTTTAGTCCTATTTTTTGAGCTTTAAATTCCACCATAATCTCTTGTCTGGAATATTAATCTTTACCACTTGAAGGGACGTTTTGCATTATTATTATTTGACTGTAGAGGTTAATCCTTAACTGTAGGTTTGTGGTTGGGGGCCTTCTTAGAAAAGCTGTATTTTGGCAGGAACCTTAACCACAAATATTTAGGGGGTTTTCTTTGTAGTTCAATGACCTGATAGGACCCAAGCAGAATAGATGATGTCAAGTACTTGTTTATTCTTTAGAGGGCAAACCCTTTTTGGGGAAGTCTTTTTTTTTTTAATTAAATGCTCATTCACAGCTCATGATGATGATCTTAAAAAAATGCATTTTCTCTCCAGAATTCAGAAGTAATGAGAGTCTATTCACATGGAATGACTCTCAGAATTTTGACATTAAAGGATAATCCATCTGATTGGTTCCACTCAAGTGGCAATATTGTTTTAAGAAATGTAGTTAGAGAGATAACAATTTACAGGCTGTAAAAAGTTACTGGGAAAATGAGTGTAACATTCTATTTTGAATACAAAAGAATGCCTTCTATTTTAGAAGGCAAACTCTTAGAGGGCAGGGCCCTAGATTCTTTAAGGGATTCTGAAATATGCCATGATAATGAATGGATGGTGATAAAAGTAATTTAAAATTTTATGTTTCAAAAATATTTGAATATACGAATATATTGTAAAAACAAAACCTGTTATCACCTGAAATTTTCAGCCTATAAGTTAAAACAAAACATGCCAAACATGCCAACACATTATTAATACTCATTTGTTCTATAAATATAATATAAAACTATGTGCCATAGGAGCTTCATCAATACTTAATGATTGAGTAGCTCAACTTACTCAGATAAATGATGGCATCTACTGATGGTTCTAATGGTAACAATAATTTTTGCCACTCTGATAGCATAAATACTTAAATATTTCTTCTCTTTAATTATTTCCTTCTCTTTAATTCTTATATTTCCCTTAATTATATTTCTTTCTTTTATTTTTCTTAATTTTGGATACATTTTCGTATGTCATAGAAAAATAGAATGACAGAAAGGAAAGACTATGGGAGTGGATCTTGAGTGATAACTCTGGAAGGGGCTCTATAAAATGAGTCCAACTCAAATTTATAGATAAATAAGGGATATGCCCTAGGTTACAGCTAGCTAATTGCAGGACATTTCAAGAAAATCTAATCAGGTCACGTGGCTCTCAATTAATTTCTCTTTCTATTGTGTCAGACTTTTGAAAATGCTTCCTTTGGGCTAAGTCATTGCTGATATGCACTTTTATTTGAGTTTTGGTTGCAGAAAAAGTTTTATGGCATCCAGCTTAGTCCCTAGCTGCTTTAGGGTTACCAAGGTGACTCTTGGGATGAAGTATGGATGAACTGACACAATTTTCCTCTCAATTTTCATCATACAATTTTAGCTCAGACCATCTCACAGACTAGGAGAACTCTGGGCAGCGAGTTTATCTGTAACTCACTTTGAATTTTTAAAGAATGGCTTAAGTGAGGAATCATTGAAATAAACTGAAAATACTTAAATTTACATTTTGGTAATTCTTGACATATGTATACACCTGTGAAACCATCACCACAATCAAAATAAATAGCATGTCCATCACAACCACAAGTTTCCTCCTGCCCCTTTGTGAACTCTTTCTCCTCTTCATCTCACCTTGCTTTCTACTCCTGTTCCAGGCAAATACTATTCTGCCTTCTGTCATATAGATCCGTTTGAATTTTCTAAAATTGTACATAAGTAGAATCATACAGTACACACTCATTTTCATCTGGCTTCTTTCACTCAGTATTGCTATTTTGAGATTCATCCATGTCGTATTGTATATCGATGGTTTATTCCTTTTTATTACTGAATATTATTCCTTTGTCAGGTATACCACATTTTGTTTCTTCATTCCTTTGCTGATGGACATTGGGTTGTTTCCAGTTTTTGGCTATTATAAAGAAATCTGCTACAAATATTCATGTATAAGTCTTTGTATATAGGTATAAGCTTTCATTTTCCTTGGGTAAATATTAAGGAGTAGAATGACTGGATCACACGGTAGGTGTAAATTTATCTTCTTTTGACTCTGACAAACTGTTTTTCAAAGTGACGTTATCATTTTATATTTCACCAGCAGTGCATGGGAGTTTCAGTTGCTCCACATCCTTGTCAACACTTGGTATGCTTAGTCTTGTTCATTTTAGCTATTTTAATAGGTGTGTAGTGGTATCTCACTGTGGACTTACTTTGTATTTTTCTAATGACCAATGATGTTGAACATCCTTCAATTTATTTGCCATCTGTTGAACAGATGAATTTTCTGTTTAAGTCTTGTGTCCTTTTAAAAATTCTGTTGTTTGTTTAGTATTGAGTTTTGAGAGTTGTTTTTATATGTTCTGGATAAATTCTTTATTAGACATATGACTTGAAAATATTTTTTCTTACTGTGGCTTGTCTTTTCATTCTCTTAATATTGTCTTTCAAAAAACAAAAATTTGAATTTAGTGAAGGTCAATTTGCAATGTTTTGAATTCAATTTGTGGTATCTAAGAAACTGCTGACTAGAGTCACAAAGATTTTCTTCTATGTGTGCTTTTAAACGTTTTATAGTTTTGGTTTTACATTTAGGTCTATGATCAATTTTGAGTAGATTTTTGTATAAATGCATTTATTTGTATATGGATATCCATTTGTTTCAGCATTATAATAGAGACTATTTTTCCCCACTAACTTGCTTTTGCAGCTTCATTGAAAGTCCGTGTCCATATATGTGTGACTCTATTTCTAGACTTTCCATTCTGTCCCAATGATCTATTTATCTGTCTTTATGCCATTACCACACTCTCGTCATTGCTATAGCTTTATAATAAGGCTTGAAATCAGGTAGTGTTAACATGAATTTTGTTCTTTTTGAAAGTGAGTGTGTGTATGTGTGTGTGTGTGTGTGTGACTACACTAGGTCCCGTGCATTTCCATATGAATTTTAGAATCAATTTGATAATTTTTACAAAAAAAAGGCCTGCTGAGATTTTATGGGGATTATGTTGAGTCTTGAGTGCAGTTTGAGAATTGACCTTTTTTTTTTAAAGTTTTGCTATTTTAAAAACTATTATTATTTTTAATTGACACATACTAATTATACATAATTATGGGGTAATACTGAATCTTTTAATCATTAATTAGGTAAATCTCTCCACTTCATTAAAAAGATGTCTCAGAAATGTTTTATAATATTCAGGATGCAGGTCTTGTGCAACTTCTGTTATGTTTTCCCCTGTATCATGTTTTTGATGCTGGTGTAACTTTAAAAAATTGAATTTCTAATTGTCGCTGGTACATAGAAGTAGCTTTGAGTTTTGTATGTTGACCTTGTATGCTGTGACTTGCTAAATTCACTTATCATTTCTAACAGAGTTTTTGTAGTTTCCATTGAATTTATGTAGATTTCATTAGATTTTCTACATAAACAGTCACATCTGGGAGTAAAACAAGTTTTACTTCTTCTTTCTTAAACTGGGTATATTTTATTTTATTTTTCTCATCTTACTGTACACTGGTCAAAATCTGTAGTACTATGTTAAATACAAATAGTAAGTGGACCTCCTTGTCTTATTTCTGATCTTAGGGGGAAAGCACTTTGTCTTTTACTGTTAAGTATGTTTTGTCAACTGATTTTTCTACAGCTATTGCAATGATCATATCACATTTATTTATTTATTTTTGTTTAACATGGTGAATTACATTGACAGATTTTCAGATGTTAAACTTTGTATTCCTTAGATAAACCCCACTTGGTCATAATGTACTATCCCTCCTCTATCCCCTTTTTTTTGAGAGACAGAATCTCACTCTGTCACCCAGGCTGCAATTCAGTGGCCAGATCACAGCTCACTGCAGCATAGAAGTCCTGGGCTCAAGCAATCCTCCCACCTCAGTCTTCTGAGTAGCTAGGACTGCAGGCACTTGCTACCACATCTGGATAATTGTTTTGCAGAGACAGGGTCTCACTCTGTTTTCCAGTCTGCTTTTGAACTCCTGGCCTCAAGTAATCTTTCTCCCTTGGCCTCTCAAAGCACTTGGACTACAGGCATGTATCATTTTTATATATTGTTGGATTCGATTTGTTAATTTTAAGAAGTTTTGCTTCTAAGCTTATGAGGAGGATTGGTCTACAGTTTTCTTATCATATCTTGTCTGATTTTGGTATCAGGATAGTGATGTCCTCATAGGATAAGTTGAGAAGTGTTTTCTCCTTTTCAATTTTCTGGAAGATTTTATGTAGTATGTATATGTGTATAGCATTAATTAGGCAGTTCTTCCTTAAATGTTTGGTAGGATTTACCAGCGAAAATTTTGAAGGTAAGATTTTTTTTTCCCTCTGCAAGACTTAATTTTGTACCCTTGGAGATGATATTGCCATGGTTGAGAATGTATGATCTATTGAATTAAAGCTTTTTTTCCCGTAAACGTGTATTTGTATGTTGTCGAGATATAACTGCATTTATTAATTTTAAAGCCCTCTTAATGCAGACCTATGCACAAATATAGATAGATATGATATAGAATATGATATGATGAAGATCCTGATAATGGATAATAATAAGCTACTGGATAGCTTTTAAAGTAATAAATTAATAAGTTTAACAAACACCAATGATTCACTATGAATATGAGTTTTAAAAAATATTTGTGACAAAATGCACATAAAATTTTACCATCTTAAATGTTTCTAAGTGTATAGTTTAATAGTGTTAAGTAAATTCATATTGTTGTGCAATGAATTTCCAGAACTTTTTCAATGTGTAAAACTGAAACTGTATTCCCATTAAACAATGATTTTCCATTCCCCACTTCTTTCAGTCCTTGGATACCACCATTCTAATTCGATTTCCATGAGTTTGATTACTCAAGATATCTCTGGTCTTTGTGTGACTGGCTTATTTCACTCATCATATTGTCCTCAAGGTTCATTTATATTGTAACATGTGTCAGAATTTTCTTCCTTTTTAAGGTTGAATACTATCCCATTAAATGTATATGCCACATTTTGTTTATCTATTCATCTGTCAATGGATGTTTGGGTTATTATACCTTTTGGCTATTGTGAATCATGCTGCTTTGGACATAGGCTTACAAATATTTCTTCAAGACCCTGCTTTCTGGCTTTTGGATGTATGTTTAAGAATATTAATTTTAAGGCTTTAGTAATCAAACACATTTCCCAGGACAGAAGTGACAGCAGAAAAATAATGCCAGCTGAGACAAATCCTGGAAGTCAAATTTTATCCTCTTGCTATGGAATTCTCGTGACAAAACATAATACGTTTATATACTCAAGTTTGAGGCTCATGCTGATTAAGAACAAACTTAATAGTCTTCATGCCATTTCTTTCAATTCTCAATTCATATTTTGGAATATACTTAATTGGAATACGTGTTCAAATAGCTTTAAAGATAAGAAGAGATCAGTGTATTTCCTGGGTTTCTATGTAATGAGCATGGCTTTTTATTTCTTGTATATGTGTAGATTATGTCACGGGATATAAAATTATTGGCTAACACTCTTTCTCCTGACGTGACTGTAGACATTGTTCCATTGTTTTCAGAATAAACGTTTGTGGCTGACATGATTTGTAGTCTTTTATATATAGCTGAATACTTGTGGGTTTTAAATTTTATTCTTGTAATTCAAATATTTTGTCAGGATATGTCTATGTGTGGTTTACATTTCTCAAAGGCAGTAAGCCTTGACTAACTGGAAACACTAGACTTTTGGTTTTTAAATATGGGAAATTTCTTCAGTTGTGGGTCTAGCTATTGTCTAGTTTTCCCATTTGTGTTCTTGAGTTGAGTTTCTGTTCTTTGCTGTTCTTATTGATTATTATTTTTCTCATTATTTTCAGTTCATTGTGTTTTCTTCTTTGCATTCTAGAGTTTTTGAAGATTGTCTTTGGCCTGATTGATTTGGCTTTTCATGCTACCAAGTTCTGCCCTTTACTACCTTCTCTGTAAATGTTAATTCTGCTACTGTATTTTACATGTTCTAAAATTTCTCCCTTACTTCCCCTTTTTCATTTAAAATTTCATCATGATTTATTTTTTATTTATTTATAAAGAAAAGAGGTTTAATTGAATCACAGTATCACATAGCTGGGGAGACCTTAGGCAACTTAACAATCATGGTGGAAGGCACCTCTTCACAGGGTGGCAGGAGAGATAATGAGTGCAAGCAGGGGAAATGCCAGACACTTATAAAGGCGTCAGATCTCATGAGATTCACTTATTATCACGAGAACAGCATTGGGGAACCACCCCATGATCCAATTACCTTCATCTGGTCCCACCCTTGACATGTGGGGATTATGAGGATTACAATTCAAGGTGAGATTTGGGTGGGGACACAGAGCCAAACCATATCACATACACAGTGAGATCAACTAACATGTTTATGGGTTTTAAGTTCACTAATAATTAACTGGACTCTGGGTCACTGTCACAGATGAGAATTCTCACTGCTGGCGAGGAGCTGTGTTCCTTTAGAAGAGAAGAGGTGCTCTGATTTTTAGAATTTTCAGCTTTTCTGCTCTGGTTTCTCCCCATGTTTGTGGTTTCATCTACCTTTGGTCTTTGATGATGGTGATGTAAGATGGGGTTTTGGTGTGGATGTCCTTTCTATTTGTTAGTTTTCCTTCTAACAGGACCCTCAGCTGCGGGTCTGTTGGAGTTTGCTGGAGGTCAACTCCAGACTCTGTTTGCCTGGGTTTCACCAGCAGAGGCTGCAGAACAGCAAATATTGCAGAACAGCAAGTGTTGCTGCCTGATCCTTCCTCTGGAAGCTTCGTCTCAGAGGGGTACCCGGCTGTATGAGGTGTCAGTTGGCCCCTACTGGGAGGTGTCTCCCATTTAGGCTACTTGGGGGTCAGGGACCCACTTGAGGAGGCAGTCTGTCCATTCTCAGATCTCAGACTCTGTGCTGGGAGAACCACTACTCTCTTCAAAGCTGTCAGACAGGGATGTTTAAGTCTGCAGAAGTTTCTGCTGCCTTTTGTTCAGCTATGCCCTGCCCCCAGAGGTGGAGTCTACAGAGGCAGGCAGGCCTCCTGGAGTTGCGGTGGGCTCCACCCAGTTCGAGCTTCCCGGCCACTTTGTTCACCTACTCAAGCCTCAGCAATGGCGGGCGACCCTCCACCAGCCTCGCTGCCACCTTGCAGTTCAATCTAAGACTGCTGTGCTAGCAGTGAGCGAGGTTCTGTGGGCATGGGACCCTCTGAGCCAGGTGCAGGATATAATCTCCTGGTGTGCCATTTGCTAAGACCGTTGGAAAAGCGCAGTATCAGGGTGGGGGTATCCTGATTTTCCAGGTACTGTCTGTCACGGCTTCCCTTGGCTAGGAAAGGGAATTCCCTGACCCCTTGCACTTCCTGGGTGAGGCGATGCCACGCCCTGCTTCGGCTCACACTCTGTGGGCTGCATCCACTGTCCAACAAGCCCCAGTGAGATGAACCCAGTACCTCAGTTGGAATGCAGAAATCACCCATCTTCTGCATCGCTCATGCTGGGAGCCGTAGACTGGAACTGTTCCTATTCTGCCATCTTGGAACTCGGAAGCCATAATTTCTTTTTATCTCATTAATTTTCTCTTGTTGCTTTCTTGTTCTGGTTGTTAAAAATTATGTTTACTAGAAACCTACTAAGGAAAACCAAGTTTTTTTTGTTTGTTTGTTTTTGCTGTAAACTAATTTTATAGACTGTTGATTTCTCTGAATTTCCAATATGATGATTACTTTTCCTTACCTGTGGGAATATTTCTCTCTATGGGCCCAACAATAACCTGCCTTCATCAATTTATTTTTTTTCTGCCAAAAGATCTGGTGAGTGAATTTCTCTGCATCTCTTTGTTATTGCCACGGGTGCTATTAAATGCCCTCTTGAGACCTATGTGCTATGATACTCTCTGGTGAATTGTTCCCAGCCCAATCCCTAGTGTTAACAGGTTTTGATTTGTTTGACTTTTTTAGACCGACAAGGGATCTTCTCTTCCTGACACTTTCAACATGGTATATGAAAAACTACTCTTCTAAATATGTATCATGACCAGTCCTTTTCCTTCACCTGGAGATATAGTCTAATCTATAAGCACAATCTAGGAAACATGGAAATAAAAAGCCTAGATGAAAAGAAAAGTCCTGTAAAATGCTTCCAATGTTGGCTTAAAAACAAATGTGGACTAATGTATCATAAACTATGTAGAAGGCCAATGGCAAATAAAATCACAAATTGACCAAAGCTGGTTGAACTTGAAGCATGAATACTTCAAATAGAAATTAAAATGTGTATACAACGAAAACAGTGAGTGAATTCTGCACCAGCAACTGAGGTATCCAGACTTTCTCGTTGTGGCTGACTAGGCTGTTGGCATGACCCATGGACACCAAGGAAAAGCAGGGTTGTGCGATGTCCCACCTGGGAGCCACACAGGGCAAGGGGCGCTCCCACCCCCAGCCAAGGGAGGTGTTGAGTGATCATGCTACCCTGCCCAGGAAACCATACTTCTTCCATGGATCTGTACAACCCGCAGATCAGGAGGTCCCCATCATGAACCCCTGTTACCAGGGCGTTGGGTACCAAGCACAGAGATGTGCAGATTCTCAGTGGCCACTTGGCTGGAGACTGCCTAAGACTACCGAGTTCTGGGGGGAGGGGCGACCATCATCACTGCAGCTCCAGTCTGCCATTTTCCCCTTGCTGGTGCTGGGGACACTGGATGGTTTGGACCCAGGAGGAATTCCCCACAGCACAGCACAATGGCTGTGGCAGATCATGGCCAGATTGCCTCTTTAGGCCAGACCCTGACCCATCCCTCCTCACTGGGCAGGACCTCGCTGCAGTAATTTCAGCAACTCCAACCAGCAGTTTAGGGATGGGACTCTGATCTAACTGGGACTGAACCTCTGGGGGAAGGGGCAGCCTCAGTCTCCACAGAACCACATACTTTCCTTGTGCTTGCTCTGAGGAATCTGGGCAGTCCAGATGAGTGGGATTCCCCCAGCGCAGTGTAACCCCTCCACCAAGGGGCAGGCTGAGTGCTTCATTAAGTAGGTCCCAAATCTGGTGCCTCCTGACTGGGTGAGATCTCACAACACTGGTCGCCAGACATGTTATACAGGAGCATTCCCACTGGCCACAAGTTGGTGCCCCTCTGGGATGGAGCTCCAAGAGGAAGAAGCAGGGAGCCATTTTTGCTGTTCTGCAGCCTTCACTGGTGACACCTCCAGGGGTGGGAGGGATCCAGGTGAATAGGGTCTGGAGTGGACCCCCAGCAAACCACAGCAGCCCTATGGAAGAGGGGCCTGACTTTTAAAAGAAAAACAAACAAACAAACAGAAAGCAGCAGCAACAATAGCATCAACAGAAAAGTCCCCACAAAAACCCCATCCAAGGTCAATAGCCCTAAAGATTGAAGCTACATAAACTCACAAAGATGAGAAAGAAACAACAAGACAATGCTAAAAACTCAAAAAGCCAGAGTGTCTCTTCTCCTCTAAACATTCACAACACCTCTCCGGTAAGGGCACAGAACTGTGAGGATGCTAGGATGGATGAATTGACAGCAGTAGACTTCAGAAGGTGGGTAATAATGAACTTTTATTGGGCTAAAGGAGCATGCTCTAACCCAATGCAAAGAAGGTAAGAGCCATGATAAAACATTACAGGAGCTGTTAATCAGAATAACCAGTTTAGAAAGTAACATAAAAGACCTGATGGAGCTGAAAAACACAACATGAGAACTTCACAATGCAATCACAAGTATCAATAACCGAATAGACCAAGCAGAGGAAAGAATTTCATAGCTTGAAGACTATCTTGCTGAAATAGGACAGACAGACAAGATTAAAGAAAAAGGAATGAACAAAACCTCTGAAAACTATGGGATTATGTAAAAAAGACTGAACCTATGACTAATTGGGGTACCTGAAAGAGACAAGTAGAACAGAACCAAGTTGTAAAACATACCTCAGGATATCATTCAGGAGAACTTCCCCAATCTAACAAGACAGGCCAACATTCAAATTCAGGAAATTCAGAGAACCCCTGTAAAATACTACATGAGAAGATCAACCCCAAGATGCATAATCATCAGATTCTCCAAGGTCAAAATGAAGGGAAAAATATTAAGGGCAGCCATAGAGAAATGCCAGGTCACCTACAAAGGGAAGCCCATCAGGCTAACAGCGGACCTCTCAGCAGAAACCCTATAAGCCAGAAGAGATTGGGGGCCAATTTTCAACATTCTTAAATAATAGAATT
The DNA here is from genome assembly GCF_028885625.2 of Pongo pygmaeus. Lineage (NCBI taxonomy): Eukaryota > Metazoa > Chordata > Mammalia > Primates > Hominidae > Pongo > Pongo pygmaeus. The sequence continues at coordinate 16,908,847 of NC_072380.2, read as the reverse complement.
TCCAACCCAGAATTTCATTTCCAGCCAAACTAAGCTTCCTCAGTGAAGGTGAAATAAAATCCTTTCCAGACAAGCAAATGCTGAGGGAATTCATCACCACCAGGTCTACCTTCTTCAGGAGCAAGAAGAGCTCCTGAAGTAAGCACTAAATATGGAAAGGAAAAACCATTATCAGCCACCACAAAAACACACTGAAGTACACAGACCAATGACACCATGGAGCAACTTCACCAACAAGTCTGAAAAATAACCAGCTATTATCATGATGACAGGGTCAAATTCAGATATATAATAATATTAACCTTAAATGTAAATAAGCTAAATGCCCCAATTAAAAGACACAGGATGGCAAGCTAGATAAAGAGTCAAGATCCTTCAGTGTGTTGTATTAAAGAGACCCATCTCATGTGTAAAGACACACATAGGCTCAAAATAAAGGGATAGAGGAAACCCTACCAAGCAAATGGAAAGCAGAAAAAAGCAGGGGTTGCAATCCTAGTTTCTGACAAAATAGACTTTAAACCAACAAAGATCAAAAAAGACAAAGAATGGCATTACATAATGGTAAAGGGATCAATTCAACAAGAAGAACTAACTATCCTAGATATATATGCACCCAATATAGGAGCACCTAGATTCAAAACACAAATTCTTAGAGACCTACAAAGAGACTTAGACTCCTATACAATAACAGTGGGAGACTTTAACACCCCACTGTCAATATTAGATCATTGAGACAAAAAAATTAACACAGATATTCAGGACTTAAACTCAGCTCTGGATCCAGTGGACCTGATAGATATCTACAGAACTCTCCACCCCAAAATAACAGAATATACATCTTTATGGGCACCACGTGGCACTTCTCTAAATTGACCACTTAATTGGAGGTAAAACATCCCGCATCAAATGCAAAAGAACTGAAATCATAACAGTCTTAGACCACAGCATAATCAAGTTAGAACTCAAGATTAAGAAACTCACTCAAAACCACACAACTACATGGAAATTGAACAACCTGCTCCTGAATGACTCCTGGGTAAATAATGAAATAAAGGCAGAAATCAAGAAGTTATTTGAAACCAGTGAGAACAAAGAGACAATGTTCCAGAATCTCTGGGATGCAGGTAAAGCAGTGTTAAGAGGAAAATTTATGGCACTGAATGCCCACAACAAAAAGCTAGAAAGATCTCAAATCAATGCCCTAACATAACAACTGAAAGAACTAGATAACCAAGAGCAAACAAACCCCAAAGCTCGCATAAGACAAGAAATAACCAAGATCAGAGCAGCACTGAAGGAAATAGGTAGGTACACAAAAAACCTTCAAAAAAATCAATGAATCCAGGAAATGTTTTTTTGAAAAAATTAATAAAATAGACCTCTAGTTAGGCTAATAAAGAGGAAAAGGAAGAAGAATCAAATAGGCACAAAAAATGATAAATGGGATATTACCATTGACTCCACAGAAACACAAACGACCATCAGAGAATACTGTAAACACCTCTTTGGAAATAAACCAGAAAATTTAGAAGAAATGGATAAATTCCTGGACACATAGACCCTCCCAAGACTAAACCAGGAAAAAGTTGAATCCCTGAATAGACCAATAACAAGTTCTGAAATTGAGGCAGGAATAAATACCCTACCAACCATAATATCCTGGGATCTGATGGATTTACAGCTGAAATCTATCAGAGGTACAAAGATAAGCTAGTACCATTTCTTCTGGAACTATTCCAAAAAAATTGAAAACAAGGGACTTCTTTCTAACTCATTTTATGAGCTCAGCATCATCCTGAAAGCAAAACCTGGCAGAGATAAAACAAAAAAAGAAAACTTCAGGCCAATATCCTTGATGAACATCAATGCAAAAATCCTCGATAAAATACTGGCAACCTAATCCATCAGCATATCAAAAAGCTTATTCACCACGATGAGCTTCATCCCTGGGATACGAGTCTGGTTCAACATATGCAGATAAAATGGAATTCATCACATAAACAGAACTAAAGACAAAAACCACATGATTATCTCAATACACAGAAAAGGCCTTCAATAAAATTTAACATCCCTTCATGTTAAAAACTCTCAATAAGCTAAGTATTGATGGAACATACCTGAAAATAATAAGAACTATTTATGACAAACTCAGTCAGTATCATACTGAATGGGCAAAAGCTGGAAGCATTCCCCTTGAAAGCTGGCACAAGGCAAAGATGCCCTCTCACACTACTACTCCTAGTCAACATAGTATTGGAAGTTCTGGCCAGGGCAATCAGGCAAGAGAAAGAAATACAGGGTATTCAAATAGGAAGAGAGGAAGTAAAAATTATTCCGTTTGCAGATGACATGATCCTATATCTAGAAAGCCCCCAGTATCTCAGCTCAAAAGCTTCTCAAGCTGATAAGCCGCTTCAGAAAAGTCTCAAGATACAAAATCATTGTGCAAAAATCACAAGCATCCCTACACACCTAAAATAGACAAGCAGAGAGTCAAATCATGGGTGAACTCCCATTCATAATTGCTAAAAAGAGAATAAAATACGTAGAAATACAGCTAACAAGAGAAGCAAAGGACCTTTTCAAGGAGAACTACAAACCACTGCTCAAGGAAATAAGAGAGGACACAACAAATGGAAAAACATTCCATGATCACGCATAGGAAGAATCAATATTGTGAAAATGGCCATACTACCCAAAATAACTTATAGATCCAATGTTATTCCCATTAAACTATCATTGACATTCTTCACATAATTAGAAAAAAACGACTTTAAAATTCATATGCAACCAAAAAAGAGCCCATATAGCCAAGACAATCCTAAGCAAAAAGAACAAAGCTGGAGGCACCACACTACCTGACTTCAAACTATACTACAAGGCTATAGTAAGCAAAACAGCATAGTACCGGTACAAAAACAGACACATAGACCAATGGAATGGAATAGAGATCTCAGAAATGAGACCACACATCTACAACCATCTGATCTTCAAAAAACCTGACAAAAACAAGCAATGGGGAAAGGATTCCCTGTTTAATAAATGGTGCTGGGAGAACTGGCTAGCCATATGCAGAAAATTGAACTGGACCCCTTCTTTGCACCTCATACAAAAATTAACTCAAGATGGCTTAAAGCCTTAAATGTAAAACCCAAGACTATAAACACCCTAGAAGAAAATCTAGGCAATACCATTCAAGACATAGGCACGGGCCAAGGTTTCATGACAAAAACATCAAAATCAATTGCAACAAAAGCAAAAAGTGACAAATGGGATCTAATTAAACTAAAGAGGTTCTTCATAGCAAAAGAAACTATCATCAGAGTGAACAGACAACCTATAAAATGGGAGAAAATTTTTGCAAACTACCCATGTGACAAAGATCTAATATCCTGAAGCTACAATGAACTTTAACAAATTCACAAGAAATAAGAACAACCCCATTAAAAAGTAGGGAAGGACATGAAGAGACAATTCTCAAAAGAAGATATTTATGCAACCAACAAATATATGAAATAAAGCTCAACATCCCTGATCATTAGAGAAATGCAAATCAAAACCACAATGAGATGCCATCTCAAGCCAGTCAGAATGGCAATTATTAATAAGTCAAGAAACAACAGATCCTGGCAAGGCTTTAGAGAAATAGGAATGCTTTTACACTGTTGGTGGGAATGTAAATTAGCTCAACCATTGTGGAAGACAGTGTGGCGATTCCTCAAAGACCTGGAACCATAAATAACATTTGGTCCAGCAATCCCATTACTGGGTATATGCCCCAAGGAATATAAATCACTCTATTATTAAGATACATCCAGGTGTATGTTCATTGCAGCTCTATTCACAATAGCAAAGACATGGAATCAACCCAAATGCTCTTCAGTGATAGGCTGGATAAAGAAAATGTGGTACATATATACCATGGAATACTATGCAGCTGTAAAAAGGAGTGAGATCATATCCTTTGCAGGGACATGGATAGATGTGGAAGTCATTATCCTCAGCAAACAAACACAGGAACAGAAAACCAAACACTGCATGTTCTTACTTATAAGCGGGAGTTGAACAACGAGAACACATGGACACAGGGAGGGGAATAACACACACTGGGGCCATTCGGGGGTGGGGCAGGAGGAGGGAGAACATCAGGATAAATAGCTACTGCCTGTGGGGCTTAATACCTAGGTGATGGGTTAGTAGGTGCAGCAAGCCACCATGGCACACGTTTACCTATGTAACAAACCTGCACGTCCTGCACATGTATTCCGGAACTTAAAATTAAGTTAAAAAAAAAAAGAAATTAAAATATGTGAGTTCAAAGGCATTTGTTTAAATTTATGAGTTGGAAACAGATTATATAATGAAATGTGAAAACTCAAGTAGAACCCTTTGCCTAAAGTGTAACAGTAATCTTTAAGTATTATTTTCTCTCTCCTTGTTTCTTCTTCTCACCTTCCTCTCTCCCTAGCCTCATCCTTTCTATGTGAATTTGGGCTGAGATTGAAGACACAGTTATAGAACCTGACAGCATATGTAGAAACTGTTCTTGTTGGTGTGAGATAGCTGGCCATGTCTATTTAAATTTAACTCCATTTAAACTCCATTTAAATTGTGAGTTGCAGATGCATAGTGCCTAATTTATGTGTTACACACACACATGTAAATACACAAATACACACATATAAATATATGTGTGTGTATATCCGTGTCTCTCTCTCTATAAACTATATATATACTTATTCCCAAGAAATATATTTTTGATTACTAATTTTTTAAAAAGTAATAATGGGAGTGATTCATTTCCAAATAGTCTTATACTTCTTTATCATGGCAATTCAATATAAAGCAAATGTGGAAACAATGTCACTGATTTAAAAGGAGGAGAAGCATATAAGCAATATATCATGCTTCCTTATTAATACAAGAGATAGATAAATAGTTTTGCTACTCTTTTTCCATCTTTATCATTTTCCTCTGGACTTGAACTTTAAAACTATAATCATTAAGCTCAGTTTTTATATTTTATTTTATTTTTAAGTTTTAAGCTTTGTGGGAACATAGTAGGTGTATATATTTATGGGGTACTGAGATATTTTGATACAGGCATGCGATTTTAATTATCACATCATGAAGAATGGGGTATCCATCTCTTCAAGCATTTCTTTGTATTTTAATGCACTTATACTCTTATTTATTTCAAAATGTACAATTAAATTATTACTGACTATAATCACCTTGTTGTACTATCAAATAGTAGGTCTTATTAGTTTTGATATTAAAAAAATACTTTGAAAGAAGGTTATGTAAAGCTTTACAGTTTGACTGTTGCTTTTTTGTACACCCTGGGTGGCTAAAGCTTTAAACACCTCAGGTGTCTTGAGGAACTATCAATCGACCATTAAACAGCTATATTATGCCATAGAACTATATTCCTGGCAGCATTTGACCCGTGTCATCATGTCCTTCCTTGCACATCTTCTAAAATAACAGTCCGACAGCCTTATGTACCCGTGTGTGGCATGGTAATGTGATCTCAGGCAGGTTGTAGGGATCATGTTCAGCTCAGATATGTTGACCTGTGGTCAAACAATGGGTAATATGTCAATCACAGAACTCGTATCCAATACAAGAACTTTGTTTTAAGCCATGACATACTTTGGTATATGTCACTTTTGTGTAAATCTTTGGCTGAAATTATAATGTTGAGGAAAAGATATGGGTAAATGTATTTCTGAGTCCTTTCTGTTTTTCTTCTCTTAATGTGTGCACCCCAATCAACTGCCAGTCAAATTCATGGAATTCACTTCATGCATATCTTTGGGAATGCTTTATGGCCATTAGAGTCAGATGAAAAAGGTAACAGAGGAAAGGAAAATGACTCCTAAGGAAAGGATGAGAGATAAATTGAATGATGCACAATTTATTGCCTTGAAAGATGGATAGGATACACATGGGTAAAATAGATTCGTTATGTTGGGCACAAGAGCTTAGGTTTTATATAGAAGACAAGATTTTGGAGAAGAGTAGACACCTGACATGAATCAGTATTTTAGGAACATTGATAAAGCAGTGGGCTACAGGAGAGCAAGGAGTAGGAGATGATTAGAAAGGGGAGAATATAACTGTATTAGCCTACAAGTCTTGAGGTAAGAGACGTAGAGTTTAGAAGGAAGGTGACATCCAATGAGAGAAAGAGGCAAGTTCAAGAGGAATGTTACTTGCTGAAGTTTTAGAATTTGGAATTGGCACGTGATTGGCTAAACGAAGTGGTAGTAGGAAGAATCTACAAATTAGGTGAACTGAAATGCGTATTTCTAAATATTTCTCCTTAAATTATAGTTTGATAAAACAGTAAATGATATTAGCTCATATATTTCCAAATACAGGGCACTCCGTCTAGAAAGTTACAAAACTATGTTAATAATTGAGGAAAAAGAGAGATAATTGGGATTGAAGACAGTGAAAGGAGATCAGAGCTGGAGAGCAGGAATAGGTTTCCCCCCACAAAACAGCCTCGGGCTGTATGAAGACAGTAGGTGCTTTGAAATTTTATTTCTGTGTCCAAGGTTATGAGGAGCCCACAAGAGCCAGGTCAGAAGTTACTGATAAGTACTTACCTGGCTTAGAGTTAACATGGGCGGACCTAAAAGTCTTTAACTTGGCATTAGGGGAAAGGTGGTTGAAGAAATACCATGGCAAAGTCTTATGATAGCACACATTTATTTCCTCTGTGGCAGGCACTTTTCTAAGATCTTTACATATTGTCATTTGGCCATCGCAATAATTTTATGAGATAGGTATTCTTACTATCCCCCAATCTCACCTATTCTTATGTTATAGGTGAGAAATCTGAGACCCAGAGAGGTTAAATAACTTGATTTGTGTAACATAGCTGATGAATATTAGATCAGAATTAAAGCGCTGGTGGTCTAACTTCAAGATCTTTGGACTCTTGGACACTATGTTAAATTGTCTCATGCTGCATACTTGGAGATATCCTTAGTTATCCTGAGTTAAATAAGTCAATGTGTGTTACCCAAAGCTTTCTCTGCAACATGTATCAAACATATACTGAATAGATGGGGCCCCTTTAAAATCAGAATCTGGAAGTCAATGAAATACAATGGTTTGATTTCACGCTTGTATTGGATAATATTGGCATCTGCCTTTATGCTTGTTCCTACAAAATCTGTTCTGCTTACCCTCGTATGGCTCACCTGCTTCCATCTGTGGGTTGCAGGCTCTCCATGCTCTGGGGTTTCTACCTGTGTTGGCAAGAAGCAGGCGCACAAGCGGAGGCATAAGCCCTCTAGGCTGCCTCCCTGACTTTCTGTTATCCCCATTTCCATGTAGACTAAATTCCTGATACTCCAACTGTAGCAAATAAACTGTCAGCAGGAGCATCACTTCAGCTCTTACCTTGGAACTGTTAAATCAGAAGCTGCACTTTAATAAGAGTCTCAGGTAACATGTGTGCACATTCAAATTTGAGAAGCACTGATATAAATGTCTTTACTGTTTAGCAGCTGACCTATCTGTGTGGTACCTGATTTCAAATGTAGTTTCTGATGTATTGTGAAACCTTTGTTTCTGTCACCTGGGTTTGTCGGTATCTAAGTGGTTTCTCAAACACATCTCTGTCCAGACTTCTAATGTTTGCACATTTCTCTATTTTTTCCATTCCTAGTTTCTTGTTCCGTCTCCTCCATGATGCATCCCTACTTGTGGTCTTAGAACTAGAGAAATAATAATAATTATATTACTTGTTTCCTTATAAAAAATCACAAAATGAAGATATGTAACTAAAGGAACTATTAACCTACGTGGAAATTTATATCAATTATTTGGACCAATATTTTGGCTGTTTTTGGACTATGACAATGCAATAAATCAACAGAGACCTCTTTCCCTCCACTCATTCCGTATCTGCAGTATGTGGCATTATATGTGAAACGAGAACTTGGTAATAGTTCTTATCTTCTCATTATGTTAAACAAAAAGACAATTAATTACTTATCATTTTTCAATGGGTGATGATTAATGAATGTCTTTGGTTGCCTTTCTCAGAAGTGTAGCAGAGGTCAACTGGCTGATTCCTCTGTTGCTACTTCTAGGATTCCTATGGTGTGTGAGATATTTAGTCAATTTAAGTATTAGTCATCCATGGGGATTTCCTGTGTAATAACTCTTACAGGTATAATTTCAAAGAAGAGCATAAAGGTGTATTTATAGACATCCACCCACACCCCTTTCCCTGAAGAGTGTACTTTTTAAGTGTTACTGTGATGAGTCTTCTTTGAAGATTCAACATCAGGTAGAACCTAGAAAAAAAAATGTTTTTCTCAGTAGATTTACAAAAGAAAGTTTTATCTAGTGAGTTTAGAAAACGGCACAGGGTTAGGTACAGAAGAAAAAATCAAAATGCATAGTACTTTTAAAATTATGAATTAAGAATTTGAAAACTAAATGACAGAGTCATGAGAAACAAGGAATTATTCCTTTATGCTCTAGTTATGACATTTGTGCAATTGTTACTATTCTGTTCCCTTACTTATTTTTCACAGGCCTGCATTGAAGAGCATACACAAAGCCTCTGTCAAATAACGTCTGTACATATCCCACGGACACTGCAAAGGTTAGACATTTGGAAAGATTCTACTCTCCCGAGGAGAGTCTGCAGCTGAGGAGCAGTAGCATACAGAATTAAGCTTCCAGGAAAATCCCTGGGTCACTTTGTAACCTTTTGAAAACAGCTTTATCCTAAATTGATCTCCAAAGCAAAGGCAAGTAATAACAACAAGAAATGCAAAGGCAAATAATAACAAGAAACACGTGCTTATTTTTCTAGGTGGCTGAATTGAAGATTTTTTGTTTTTATTTTTTATTTTTAAGTGATGCCCTAGGACTCTAAGGCTGTGCCATGACATAGTGAGGAAAGAGCTCTGGTTCTTTGATTTTATTTCTGGTTCACGGTTTTATCATAGACTCTTCATCATCTCCATTGATTTATAAAATCTTCACCATCTCCAGTGATTTGTAGAGTGAAGCTGATTGTGTGGGAAGCCATACTGAATTTTGCAAAACTGATAGGGTATTCATTGATGTGTAGAGACATAGCTTTTGATTGTGCTATATGGATTTGCCACTGAGGCAAAAACTAGTTTTAAGTCCTATTTAGGGTCAACGCGAGGGTTGGAGTAATTTTCTAAAAATGTAATAGAAGAGGTTCCACACTTTATAATCTCAGAATTCAGAGGTAGTCATGGGAAAGGGCAGTCTTTAAGATGGAATAAATTTTAAGTCTCATCAAATGATATAGCGCTTTCCTTGACATAATTACACTGTCTATTGGTACAGATGTTTGATTTCTTCTCTGACCTTCTATTCACATAATTTTATCTTTATACACCAATCTATCTAAATTCAATCCATTTTTCAAGGCCAAGCACTATGTGTTATATTGTGTTACATTTTTGTTCTATGATATTCTTCTTCTTTCATGGGGTCAACCTTATCTGAGTCAGCACAGGATTTTACATTTTTTTTTTCTAGAAGTCATCACATGGCTAACCTAGTTTAAATCACTCAATTTTTAGTTGAAAGAAGAGAAGCCCCAAAAGATAACATAATCCATGGCTCAGGCAGGACAAAGATCTTTGTTTGTGTTGTTGTTAATGCTCTTTACACCTTTTAATGCTATATTGCTTGGCACTTAGAGAACTACTGCTTTGCAATATTTGTCAATTCTAAATGTGCTTTTATATTTTTTTCCCAAACTAGAAGCTCCTCGAAGGTAGGAATACGGTTTTCCTCAGTATCTGTACAGAGATTAGCACAGTGGCTACCACATAGTACAACGAATCCTATATGCAATAAGGGGAAATCCTGTATATTAGGTAGCAATTGCTGTAACAAAGCTGTATAATAATGTCCTCCAATATTTGGTGGCTTAAAACAGCAATTATTATTATATGTGATTTGGATACAAATTGGCTGATTTAAATTGGGCATGGCTGGCTCTGCTGCAAGCCATGGGTCCACTTGGGCTTTGTATCTTCCTGTAGGCTAGGCTCAGGCTTACTCCAGGTATATTAATTCTACAGTCCAGGCAGAAAGAATAAGAACTATCCAAGGGAAGCTCATATTGTCTGATGGTAGAGGTTTGAGAGGGCAAGTTCAACAGCTAAGGCATGTTTCCAACCTCATTTCTCATCACTTCTGCTATGATTTCATTGGCCAAAGCAAGCATGAGGCTAAAGTTAAAGAGTCAGATGTTTGATATTAAGGAGTCAGAATTCTTTTGGTCCACTCTTAGGCTAAAGCAAGTCCCAAAGGTGAAGAGTAGAATGGAATATATACTGAATAACAGTCTACCACAACCTTAATCCTATACCCCGAAGGCATTCCTGTTCCTGCTAAGACTCTCTCCACTCTTGGTAGATTTTTGTTTCCCTGAAGTAATCATTAATAGTGCCCCCTTTCAATGTCTATAATGTACTAGTTTTAGTGAGAAATGTTATGATCCCTCTAATTAGGAGAATACAGGGGCACCTCTTTAAATTTCCAATCAGTTATTCCAATCCATTGGCAATGGCTCAGCATTTAAAGTGATGTATGAGCATCCATGGGTGTCAATAGAAAGAACTTTCCAAAAATAGTAGGAGGCACAAAAAATAAAACAAGAAAATGATTCTTGAAACAGTAATGTCATCAGATAAAACAGAGGAGGTCAGTACGAGCTCTAAAAGGAGGAATTAAATGCAGAGGTTTCAGGGGGATATTTCAGCCAGAACCTGGAAACAATCTGGTAACAGGGCATTTATTCTTTGCTCTGTGTCATACTATTTCTTCATTTATGTGAATGCATGTATGAACTAGACTGCATGTGTTTGTAAAAGTCTATAACTCCTACCAACATACTTAGTGGATACTTTATGTTTTATGAATTTAAAAACAGGCCGGGCATGGTGGCTCACGCCTGTAATCCCAGCACTTTGGGAGGCTATGGTGGGTGGATTGCTTGAGGTCAGGAGTTTGAGACCAGCCTGGCTAACATGGTGAAACCCCGTCTCTACTAAAAATACAAAAAAATTAGCTGGGTGTGGTGGCACGCACCTGTAATCCCAGCTACTCAGGAGGCTGAGGCAGGAGAATCACTTGAACCTGGGAGGTGGAGGTTGCAGCAAGCTGAGATCTCGCCAGTGCACTCCAGCCTGGGCGACAGAGCGAGACTCCATCTCAAAAAAACAAAACAAAACAAACAAACAAAAAGGGTTTTAAATTTTTAAGAAAGAGTTTGTGTGTACATTACATACAAAATGTACATTATATATTATATATACACTTGTAATACGTGTAGTATATACATTATATATCATATATAAATACCATACATACATAAATACACATACACATACATACCACACATACATAGATACAGTTATGCCTTGCTTAATGACAGGAATATGTTCTGAGAAACATATCAAATGATTTCATTGTCTTGTAAGCACCATAAAGCATACTTGGGCAAACCTAGGTGTAGCCTACTATACAGCTAGGTTCCATGGCATAGCCCATCACCCCTAGGCTACAAACCTATATGGCATGTTACTCTACTGAATACTGTAAGTAACTGTAATGCAGGGATAAATATTTGTGTATCTAAACATATATGAATACAGAAAAGGTACAGTAAAATTATAACATAAAAGATAAAAGATGGTATACCTGTAGAGGGCACTTACCATGAATGGAGCTTGCAGGACTGGGTGTTGCTCTGGGAGAGTGAGTGGTGAGTGAATTTGAAGGCCTAGGACATACCTGTACACTACTATAGACTTTAAAGCACCATACAATTAGGGTACGCTGAATTGATTAAAAAAATTTTTTGTGCCTGTAATTCCAGCACTTTGGGAGGCCGAGGCATGTGGATCACAAGGTCAGAAGTTCAAGACCAGCCTGACCAACATGGTGAAACCCCGTCTCTACTAAAAATACAAAAATTACCTGGGCATGGTGGCGCACACCTGTAATCCCTGCTACTCGGGAGGCTGAGGCAGGAGAATTGCTAGAACCCAGGAGGCGGAGGTTGCAGTGAGCCCAGATCGCGCCACTGCACTCCAGCCTGGGTGACGGAGCAAGACTCTGTCTCAAAAAAAAAAAAAAAAAAAAATTGTTTCTTCAATAATTTTGTTGTTTTGATTTTGAGACAGAGTCTTACTGTGTGACCAGGCTGGAGTGCTGTGGCAAGATCTCGGCTCACTGCAACCTCTACCTCCCGGGTTCAAGCGATTCTCCTGCCTCAGCCTCCAGAGTAGCTGGGATTACAGGTGCATGCCACCACGTCCAGCTAATTTTTGATTTTTGTATTTTTAGTAGAGATGGGCTTTCACTATGCTGGCCAGGTTGGTCCTGATCTTCTGACCTCGTGATCCGCTCGCCTCGGCCTCGCAAAGTGCTAGGATTACAGGTGTGAGCCATGGCACCCAGCCTGTTCTTCAATAATTAATTCACCTTAGCTTAATGTAACTTTTTTACTTTATAGACCTTTACATTAATTATAATAATTATGATAATTTAGCTTAAAGTACACATTGTATAGCTGTATATAAATATTTTCTTTGTTTTTATCCTAATTCTATAAGCCTTCTTCTATTTTTAATTTTGTTTTCACTTTTTAAATTTTATTATTAAAAATGAAAACGCAAACATGCACATTACTTTGGACCTACACAAGGTCAGGATTGTCAGTATCACTGTCTTCAATCTCTACATCTTGTCTGGCTGGAACATCTTCAGGAACAATAAGCATGGAACAGTCATCTCCTAGGATAACAATGCCTTTTTCTCCTTCTTTTTTTTTTTTTTTTTTTTTTGAGACAGGGTCTCACTCTGTTGCCCAGGCTGGAGTGCTGTAGTGCAGTCTCAGCTCACTGCAACCTCTGTCTCCTGGGCTCAAGTGATTCACCTGTCTTAGCCCCCCAAGTAGCTGGGAGTACAGGCGCAAGCCACCATGCCTTGCTAATTTTTGTATTTTTTGTAGAGATGGGGTTTCACCATATGGCCCAGGCTGGTATCAAACTCCTGAGCTCAGGCAATCCACCCTCGTCGGCATCCCAAAGTGCTGGGATTACAGGCATGAGTCATCTCGCCCAGCCAATAATGCCTTCTTCTGGAATGTTCCTGAGGGAACTGCCTGGGGCTGTTTTAGAGTTAGCTTAAAAAAAAATAAGTAGAAGGAATACATTCTAAAATAATGATAAAAGATATAATATAGTAAATACATAAACCAGTAACATAGTGGTTTATTATCATGTTCAAGTATTATGTACTGTATACAATACATGTGCTATACTTTTTTACAATTGGCAGCACAGTTGGCTGGTTCGCACCGTATCACCACAAATGTGAGTAATGTGTTGCAGTGTGACATTTGATGCCTATGTTACTAGCTGACAGGTATTTTTTGGCTCAATTATAATCTAATGGGTCCATTATTGTATATGTGGTCCATCCTTGACCCAAATGTCATTACCGTGTACCTGTAAATGTCTATAGAATTTTCCTTTAAGGATTTAATTTTTTGCTTCCATCAATTCCCATAACATTTCTCTAAGCAGGTATGGAAGTGAAATTCATAAGTTCTACTGTAGACTTTTATAGATAAAGAGAACCTAAGGAAATCAATATGCAAGACAACATAAAGATGCTCTGTATGTGATTGAAGCAGATAACACAAATACCCTCTTTGACCAAATACTGTTAGTTAAACAGATTTCTTGGCACAGCTAAGTCAGCTCTTTGAGCAAACCAAGGTCCTCTTAGTCCTTACCTTTTTCAAAGGACATGAATAGGAGTTTCAACAAAGAAATGAAAAGCAGATAAAGAGATTTTGGTTAATTTAAAAAACAAATGAAGAAGAGATAAGAGGCTTTTAGGAAACATAACCTGCCACTGTCAGGTGAGGGGACCAACTCAACCATAAGAGGGAGGAAGGTGGGGCTCTGTGGTCTTAATGCACAGAGTAAATGCTTCCCTGAAACAAGCTCTGAAGATGTGAAAATAAAGATAATTTCAGGAAGGAGACTCTAAGAGAAGCTTTAAAGTTAGGTTCTTTCTTGGCTTCTCTTCTTTGAGACCAGAAATACTGAGCTTGCTTCAGCAGGTGAGTGACGGAATTGGCGAAGAAGCCAGGACTCCTGACTCCTGTTGTGGTACACAGCATTATTGCAGCAGTCTCAAGGCAAGCAAATAATTACCAATAGAAATAAGACATATTTTTAAGCATTTCAACAGAATTACTTCTTTTCTGTCAAATACGTAAGAAAGTGTTTTTTAAAAGTAGCATATACATTTAAATGTGTGATTTTAAAACATCAGGTTAAATCCAATTGTAATCAAGACAATTTTAACAAAGATACTGCTATAAAAGAATTCTCCAAGACTTACTTGTACCCCATTCCTTCTTTTTCCTACTCTCCTAGTGTCTACTGGCAGCCCTTTATTTATTTTATTTTTTTTGTAATTTGTTTTATTTTACTTTAAGTTTTGGGATACATGTGCAGAATGTGCAGGTTTGTTACGTAGGTATACACGTGCCATGGTGGTTTGCTGCACCTATCAACCCAGCATCTAGGTTTTAAGCCCTGCATGCATTAGGTATTTTTCCTAATGCTCTCCCTCCCCTTGCTCCCCGCCCCACAACAGGCCCTGGTGTGTGATGTTCCCCTCCCTGTGTCCATGTGTTCTCATTGTTCAACTCCCTCTTATGAGTGAGAACATGCAGGATGAAGCTGACAGCTCTTTAAATATGAAATATATACAGAGACAGATATATAGATGCTTTCCAAATCTACCTAACACTGACTCCTATTTAAGCCCCATGCTTCCATTTCTACCTGCTTATGGAACAGTGTGTATGTATTGTTCCCACTTCAAGTGCAGTTTTGCTAAAAAATTACTGTCATCATTCTTTTCCACAAACCAGATTTCTTTTGAAAGTTCCAAATTCTCTCAATATTACTACCGTTTTTTGACATCTTAGCATCATCCTTCCTTCCTACTTATCTTTTAATCACTCCACCCATACTTGCTGATCGAATCTGTTACTTTGTTTTCTATGTGATACTGTTGAAGATTCTATCTCCCTTGTCATTCACACTATTTCTACTTCCTTTTCACACATCAGTCACTCCTCACCTGAGTGTGGTGACAACCTCTTAACTGGATCCCCTGCCTACACACAATTTTCTTTTTCTATTCTTAATCTAGTCTAGACACATTGTTCTTGAAAATAAAAATCTTAAAATTTTTTTTAACATGTCTTTTGTTCAAACACCTTCAATACCTATGACTAGGAGAATAAAGTCCAAGTTCTTAAGCTAACAACTAGAAATTTCTTAGTTCTTAGATTCCCCTCTACTTTCTATTCTCAATCTTAGCTTCCCCTCTACTTTCTATTCTTACAATTCATTTTTTTTTCAGATAAAAAACAATCAGTTGTATTCCTTCAGCTCTACTTAGAAAAGAGATGTTTTATGATGGTTTCATCTTGTTAAAATTGATTTTTAATTTTAAAATAATAAGTAAATTTTAAGGATTAAAATTTCATTACTGTTTTTCACTTATAAAATATCGTAAAAATTTACATTCCAGATTAATTTGGGTAAAGAGCCACACTTCATTGGTTTAACCATCCTATTATTTTGAGGTAGAAGTGATGTTATACATTCTTCACTGGCTATTCAAACACTGACCTTAAGGATAACCCAGAGCATATCTGAGAATGTGATAACCTAAGTCCCCTCTAATGATTCTTAATTGGTGTGATGGCTTTCTAGAATAGATGTGTCTTGAGCTGAAACTTGAAGGATTTATATCTTTGAGGAAGTTAGGAAAAAAAAGAGAGGAATCTGGGTTAAAGTAGGAGCATGACAAAATAAGAAAAGTAGAAATAATTATTGTTTAAGTGGGGACAGCAAGGCTTTCCTGGAAAAGAGAAAATGTGGTAGAATAATAGAGATAAAAATTGCACAAATTGTGGAGTGTATTGAATTATAAATGAAGGCTTTGAGCATGATTGGGCTGTTCTTGGACAAGCAAGTCATGAGGATAATTAAAGTAATGTTTTCTGAGGATCAGTCTTGTACTATGTGCAGAGTTGAGTGGGAAGTGAAACCAGACAGCTGGAGACATCAAATAGGAGGTCATGTAGTTGTCCGGAAGTAAGGAAATGAAGGCCTCCCTGCCGTGATGGGTGTGAAAACGGACAAAGCAAGTCAGACATGAGAACTATTTTGAAAGAAAAATCAATAAAATTTATGACAGATTAAACGTAGAGGATGTAGTGCAGGTGTCTTATAAAAATTCTAGTATCACTGACCTGTAAATACGGAATTGTGTATTAGAGACTGATTTAGGAAGAAAGACGATGAAGTTAGAGTCAAACATATTCAGTTGAAATGTGTGATAATGGAGATAGAGAACTTAGTTTAAGTGAGTGGCTAGAACTGTAACTATAAATAGATTAGAGATAAGGATTGAAACTGTGGAAATAGATGAGCTCATTAAAGAAGAGATTATAAGATAAGGAGAACAAAGGGCTTTGAACTTGTCAGAAAAGTCCTTTGCTCCTCAATCTACATTCATTACCTATTCAAATACCTTCACTTTTATAACGTCATTTCTATTTCTTTGTTATTTTGACTACCTGTTTTGCCCTCCTTTTTCAACTCTTTCTAAACTCTCAAATTGAGGATTATGGCTTTTATTCTGACCTCCATAATCTGTAGCTCCTTGATTTCCATTAGCTTATGGACTAATGACTTGATCTATTACCTTCATATTTTTCTTCCATCTTAGTTTCTTAGCTGCTGACCATATGAGATATTGTGATATAGTCTTGAGCTGTCCACAGGAAAAGAAAAAGAAACTAGTGAAAAATGTGCAGAAGTGGTTATAAAAATATGAGAACCAGAATTACACATTATAAAAGTCAAGAGGGAAGGAAGAAGACAATTCAGAAACTCTTGAGGATTGATATTATGAAATGCAATATTGGTGTCATAAGGATGCCAGCAAATTATTGGGGCATCATAGGGACTTTTATTCCTTCACAAATAGACATCAAAAAATCATACTAAAATGTTGAAAAAGTCACTATTCAATAAAAACTGGCCATTATAGAAAGTGAAGTTCTCATGGCATTGCAATTTAGCAAACTTACTTTCTTAATACTGCCGAACACATTTTCATTAGACCAAGCATAGGATTGTATTTTTTGGGGAATGCAATCCTGATGGCATCTGTCAGACTGAGGTAGGAGTTGGGACTTGACTCTGGAGGCAGGGCTCAGACACTGGATCAAATTGAGGACTAACTAAGAAAGATGGGACAGAAGCAGCTTTCTATAAGACACAACTACCAGTGTGCCACGTCACTTTACCATTGCCACGGCAACACCCAGGCATTACAACCCATTTCCATGGCAATGACCTGACAACCTAAATTTCTGCATAAACTTCCCCTTAATTTACATGTAACTAAAAGTAGGTATAAATATGACTGCAAAACTGCCCTGAGCTGCTACTGTCAGCACACTGCCTATGGGTAGCCTTGCTCAGCAAGAGCAGTCACAGAGCCGTAACACCGGTGGACTCTGCCACTTCAATAAAGCTGTTTTCTTCTCCCCTACCACTGGCTCACCCTTGAATTCTTCACTGGGTGAAGCCAAGAACTCTTGCAGGCTAGGCCCCACTTTGAAGCTCACCTGCCCTGCATCAAGGTTACTTCTGGCTTATAGGGTGAGGACTGGAAAAACTCTATTAACTAGAAGATTCTTCATTTTTTTTTTTTTTTTTTGTAAATGCTTCTCGTAAGTTGCAATGTAACATCCATGGTTTCATGGTAAGCAAAAAATACCAATTACATATGACTTTTGAAAAATTGTGTAAGACCTTTTGGAAGATACCTACTTTAATGTTAAGGTGGTTGAATGGCAAATGCAAAAATGTATTATGCCTTTATGGCCAATATCCCACTAATTAAGGATTTAGTTATTCTTGGATAGCTTCAGGCAATGTAAATGTAGATTTTGTGTCTGTTTCTAAATAGTGGTAGACTGCTGGTCAGGTGTGTTTCAATCACATTATTTTAAGCTCATGCTTAGATGCCTTATCCTTTTTCTAGTCAATTATCTGCCCTTCAAAACCTACTAAACCATTTTCTCTTTTCAGCTGTCCTAGTAATAACTATCATTTCAACTGTGCAGAGATGATTTAATACCAGTCTAATATGACAATCTTATAATCCATAGACTTAATGCCCCACCTGCAAATGATCTAGAACTATTACCTTCGGATAATGGTACTGATGGTTACTTTGCATCTGGTTTTGCAGATAATGTAAATTGCTAACAAAATTCTCGTACTTCTGAGTTGTGGGGGGTTCATTCTTGGTTAAGAAAATGTTAATTAATGCAAGTTTTTCCTTGAGCTTCATGCTCTCTTTTTGCACTTGGTTTTGATGATGATACCATTGTCAAAGAAATTTTCACCAAGGGCAGGAACTCTATCACAGGTTAGGGAGGAGATGAATTATATTATTACCTCATTCCCTCCATTCTGTCCTGCTCTTTCCCCGCTGCATTGTCATGATTGTCACCAAGTTGAGACCTATGGATCACAGGACATAAGGGAATTTTTGCCAAGGAGATCAACATTTGCTTTGAGCTTATTTTCATTACATATGACATCAAGATTAAAAGTGTCTTCCAACCTAAGGCTCATGGTCTCCTTTCAATCCCAGGTGGTTTGTTCCATTTGGAAAAAGAGCTTCTGAAATTTATTTTAAAAGTATGCAAAGAACTGCAGTTATTTATGCTTTTTGTATGAGTGAAAACTTTTAAAGATACACATTAGATGAAATAAATGCTTCTCCCTCAATAACAACCAAAACCAGAAAAATCACAATCTGGATCATTGCAAAAATGACTCAGAAAAATAAATCAATATTAATATCAAACTTTGTTTTGACATGCTGTAAAATGAAACAACTATAATCTTTCAAAGTACAAAGGCAGGGCAACCTAGTAACTTCTAGAGGACTTTGCCACAACCATTAGAAAGGGAAGTTCTGAATGGGAGAGCTGAGTTAATTTGCAAAGGGTATCTCAGCAATTAGACATTGAGATTAGTGACTAAACGTACTGACTTTTCTCCATGATCTTTACCTATCTTTTTCCTCTTTCCTCTTTCTCTTCCCCCTTCTTCTCCCTTCTCCCTCCTGATCCCTCCCTTTCCATTCCTCTCTCCCTCCTTTCCTTCCTTCTTGCCTGCTGTTCTTAATTTTTTCTCTTTATAGGTCTCTTGGTCCCTGTCTGAATGTTTCTGCTTCTTCTATCCCTGTTGAAATCTGTATTTTATCATTGTTAGGTTCAGAATTTTATGCTCTTTTTTTTTTTTTTAGTTTGAAAGATGAACAAAACTTTTAATATTTCTCTTTCTGGAAAAAACCCAACTCACATTGAATTTAATTATTTTTTTTCTGGTAGAAGAAATAAACAGAGGGAGCAACAATGAGTAAAACATGGAGGCAAAGAGAGATGAGAAAAGAAACAATGCAGAAGAAAATGGAAGAGGATGGGTGAAAGAACAGAAGTAAAAAAATGTATAAAATGGGCAGGGGCAGAAGGGAAAAAAAAGTTTAGGGGGTGATGGAATGGATTAATAATACTGGAGGAGCTTCAGGTTCATATTTGGCATCTTCAGTTTAACCGTGTAGACCGAACTTTTAATTTCTTCTTATTACCACTTTTTACATTATCTAAATTTACTTAAAATGCAGTGTTGGATAAAAAGAGGCACCTTTAAATGAGGTCTCTTAATTATTTATACCTTTGGCTACTTAAACCATTAATACTGAGAAGTACTAGAACATAAAGTAAAATTTTTTTATCAGTATAATTAATTCATTCTTAGTTAGTATGTTGAAAGCAGAATCCTTGGAGTTTGATAACCAAGTAAAGTTTCCATACAAACATCATTTTTATTATCTTCTCTACATTTAAAAATATCTACTTTTAATAAGAAGTAGCATCATTTTAATAGTATGCTTGCCTTTTTGCAAAATCTCTATTTTTATTTATTTTTACATTTTTTTTATTGAGACAGTGTCTCATTCTTGTCGCCCAGGCTAGAGTGCAGTGGTGGAATCACAACACACAGCAGGCTCAACCTCCCAGGCTCAAGCTATCCTCCTGCCTCAGCCTCCTGAGTAGCTGGGACTACAGGCATGCACCACCATGCCTGTCTAATTATTGCATTTTCATTTGTTGTAGAAACGGGGTTTTGTCGTGTTTCACAGGCTGGTCTTGAACTCCTGGGCTCAAGTAGTCTGTGTCCCCTGGGCTCTCAAAGCGCTGGGATTACAGGGATGAGCCACCGTGCCTGGCCCCAAATCTCTATTTTTAAAGTTTTATCGAGATGTAAAGTGTATAAACACACATATTTAAAGTGTACAATATGGTATGTTTTTGACATATAAATATTAATGCAACCTCACTTATATTGAAGTTAATGCATGTATTTGTAGAAGTTTCCTAGAGCTCCTTTGTAATTAATTCCTCCCTCTCACTTCACTCCTCTTCCACGCCTTCACTATCCCCGAGGCAGTCGTGATCATTAAACATTAGTTTGAGTTAATTTTTGTGTGAGGTATGAATTGAGTTCCCTTTTTTTCATATGGATATCCAGTTGTTCTAGCATAATTAGTTGAAAAGACTATGCTTTCTCCACAGTATTGCCTTTGCATCATTGATGAAATCTGTTGTTCTTATATGTGTATGTCTATTTCTGAACTTTAATATGTTCTATTAATTAGTTTGTTATCTTTATGCCAATACTAAACTGTCTTGAATACTATAGTTTATAGTAAATCTTTGAATCAGATCATATGAATTTCATATGGAAACGTACAGAACCCAGAATAGTCAAAACAACTTTGACGAATAAAATTACAATTGGAGTACTAACATAATCTGATTGACTTATGATATTTCTTCAAAAATAGAAATTAGACTTACTTGTTTCTTTAAAAACACAGGCTAGGATCTTGATTGGAATTAACCTGAATCTTGAGATTAGTTTGAAAAAACTGGCCAGGCATGGTGGCTCACACCTGTAATCCCAGTACTTTGGGAGGCCAAGGTGGGCAGATCTCAAGGTCAGGAGCTTGAGACCAGCCTGGCCAATATGGTGAAACGCCGTCTGTACTGAAAACGGAAAAAAATTAGCCAGGCGTGGTGGCGCATGCCTGTAATCCCAGCTACTTGGGAGGCTGAGGCAGGTGAATTGCTTGAACCCTGGAGGTGGAGGTTGCAGTGAGCCGAGATTGTGCTATTGCACTCCAGCTTGGGTGACAGAGTGAGACTCTCTGTCTTAAACAAAAAAAAGAAAAAATTGACATCTTACCAATAGCGAGTCTTGTGACCCATGAACACAACATGTCTCAATTTATTTAGAATTTCTGTCACTAATGTTTTATAGTTTTTAGTGTATCGATTTTTCAAATGGTTATCAGATTTATCTCTATTTCATATTTTTGTTGCTATTGTAAATAATGTTTTCAAATGTCAATTTCTGCTTGTTTTTTGTTAGTAAATAGAAATAAATTGATTTTTAAATTGATCTTGTATCCTGCAAATTTGTTAGTGTTCTCATATCTTTTTTGAAGCTTCCATTAGATGTCTACCTAGATGATGATGCCATCTGTAAATAAAACAGTTTTACTTTTTTGTTTTAATCCAAATGCCTTTTATAACCCTCCCATTGTGGCTAGAAGTTTTCGTACAATGTTTAACTGAAATGATAAGCCTGGGCCTCCTTTTCTTGTTCCTGACCTCATGGGGAAATCATTCAGTTTTTCACTGTCAAGATGTCAGTTGCAGTTATTTTCATATATGTCCTTTGTCAGAATGAGGCAGTTTCTTTCTATTTGTGTCTTCATTTTTGAAGTATGTTTTTTACAGGTACTGTAGAGTTGGATCTTGCATTTTTGTCTGATCTGACAATCTTCACCTTTTACTTACACTATTTGGACCATTTATACTTAATATTATTATTAATATGGTTAGGGTTAAGTGTATATTCTTGCTATTTGTTTCTATTTGTCCATTTGTTCTTAGTCCTTTGTTCCTCTTTTTCTTCCTTATTTTGAATTAAGTGAATATTTTTTATAATTCCATCTCCTTTGTTGATTTATCACGTATAATTCATTGTTCTGTTATCCTGGTGTTTACTTTGGGGTTTAAGTTATACATCTTTAACTTACTACAGTCTACCTTCAAGTGATATTATACCATTTCACATGTGGTACACAATGGTAAACACCCATTTCTCCCATCCCGAACTTTACCCTATTGTTGTTATACAGCTTATTTTTATATGTTAGAAACCCCACACTACATTTTATCATTTTTGTTAATGTTAGTTATCTTTTAAAGAGACTTACGTAACAAGAGATATAAACAGTAAGGTTTTTACTTATCCACATAACTTCAATTTCTAGTACTCTTCATTACTTTGTGTAGGTCAATAATTTTTTTCTTGTATGATTTTTTTTTCTACTTTCCCTTAACATTTATTATGGGTCAGATTGCTAGTCCTGAATAATTTTAGTTTTTGTGTGTCTAAAAAATGTTTCATTTTGCCATGGTTTTTGAAAGGTATTTTTACTGAATATAGAATTATGAATTGAAATTTTAATTTTCTTTAATATTTCAAAGATATTTCTCAATTGTCTTCTTTTGTGCATTGTTTCTCACTGGAAATCTAATGTTGTTCTTATCTTTGTTCCTCCATACATAACATACCGTTTGTTCTGTTTGATTTTAAGATTTTTCTCTGTATCGCTTGATTTGAGCAATTTGGTCTTAATGCACATGTGTGCCGTTTCCCTCGTGTTGCTTGTAGTTGGGGTTCATTGAGATTCTTGGACTTGTGGGTTTACAAATTAGAAAAAATTTTGGGCATAATTTCTTTAAATATTTTTTTCTGACTCTCCAACCCCTTTGAGGATGCCAGTTACATGTATATTTGGCTACAGTTGAACAATAGCTTACTGTTTATCTATTCCCTTTGAAAAATTCTCTCTCTCTGTGCTTCATTTCACATAGCATCTATTACTGTGTCTCAAAGTTCACTATTAATTTCTTCTGTGTAATCTTCTGTTAATTCTATTCATGTATGTTCTCTCTCATACATTGCAGTTTTCATCTCTAGAAATTCCACTGGGTGTTGTTTTTATATCTTCTGTGTCTGTACTTTGCCTTTTGGATATACAAAATACGAGTATATCATTTTAATGCCCATATCTGCTAATTCTAAATTCTGTGTCAGCTCTGGGTCACTTTAGATGAATTTTTATCCTCATTTTGGATTTTTTTTTACTGCTTCTTTATGTGCTGGTAGTTTTTTTATTAGATGCCAGATATTGTGAATTTTACCTAATTGTATGAAGGGTAGTTTTGTTATGGAAATAGATCCTTTTAGATATCACTTTTGCAATTTCTTCAGTAGGACTGGATCAGTGCATGGGAACTGCACAGCAATTAAGTCTAAATATTCCCCCACACTGAGCAAGGCCTTTCTGTGTGTATTCTATCCAACGTCACATGATTATTGAGGCCTGACTGATGGAAATAAGCACTATTCTTAGGCCCTGTGTATTTCTTTTCCTAGCCTCATGTGCTTCCTTTTGTGCATTTTGCTGATCAGTACTCAGCTGAATACTCAAGGGAGACCTTACTAGATTACTGGAATTCTCTCTTCATGCAGCTTTCTTTTCTTTGGCACTCTGTCCCGAGACCTCTTGCTATTTTGGTTTTCCTGGACACTCATCTCCAAATCCTCAGCTCAAAGAGTCTACTAGGCCCCACTTGGGTTTCTGCTCTCTGCACATAGCCTGGGAACTATTTCATGGCAGTACACTGGGACAGTCACAGGGTTCACCTCTTTCAAGGATCATTGTCCTTCATTGCCTGATGTACAGCGTCTTGCCAACCTTGTTCCATATATTTTTGTATTTTTTTCAAGGAGAATAATTCCCTTGTGTTTTCCTCCATCTTCTCCAAAACTGAAAGTCCCCTGAAATAGCATCATCTTACATTTTATTATATTTAAAATTGCCTTTACAATTTTAGGAAGTAAATTATACACTTAGATAATTTTAAGGAAACATTTTTTAAAGTAAAACTGTAAAGTTATATGCTAGATTACCTAAATAATTGAATATATTGTTCTGATTAAGGCATTCATCTTCCCATAGAATCCAGTTAGTATATAGCATTTGAAATAAGTAGTTCACCTCACTAGAGCTCATAAATGACAAATTTTAAAATTCCCAAATATATGTGATTTATCACTAGTTTTAAATAAGGCTAAGTTACTGACTTCAAAATTTATCATAAGAAAATAATAAAGAAACAAAGTTTATCTATGTGTATCTCTTATGCATTTATTAATTTTTCTGTCAGCTTGCACATTCTGTTTCAATGCATTTGGTATAGGCAAACCACTGGATCGTCCCTGAGGAACTTCCATAAGAAAAAAATGAAAGCTGAGATCAATAACCAAATCATATAACCGTTTGGAGATACAGTACTTCCACATGTCTTGCTGGGTGTGTCAAAACTGCAAATCTCTGAACATCCTTTTACCTGAGCCACTTCTCAGAGTTATTTATGCAGTGGATAAATTTGAGAGATGAGGTAGTTTCTTCTTCTAGACAGAATGTATTTGCTTACTGCTTGCTTTAATAGTAGTGGGGATCCTAAACTCAGTGTTCCTCAACTACAGTGCAAATTCACTGTGTATCCATGTGGGTCATACACCATCACTTCTGTGGGACATGTGGGTAAGGAGAACTGACACAAATGTTATAATGCTCATTTTGCTTGCTGTAGTTGGGGTTATTTGCCATGAGCAAATAAGACCTCGGTCTCTGATCCTGGGGTCTTTTGTCTTCTGTTTGCATCCATGAAAGAGTTATATTCTATTTAGTAGATTTATTAGTTTTTAAGTTGGATGAATTCAAATCCCAGACTGAATAACAGTTTTTCAAAGTTATTTCACTCTGGTATTTATCTTCTTTAGTTATATGAAAATGATAACCTTAGCAAAACTTCACTTTGTAGTTAAAGATTCAAAGACATGTTCTTTTCTTTTCTTTTTTTTTTTTTTTTTTGAGACAGAGTCTAGCTCTGTTGCCCAGGCTAGAGTGCAGTGGCGTGATCTTGGCTCACTGCGCCCTCCACCTCGCCATTTCAAGCCGTTCTTGTGCCTCAGCCTCCTGAGTAGCTGGGATTACAGGCATGTGCAACCATTAGCCTGGTTAACTTTTGTATTTTTAGTAGAGACAAGGTTTTGCCATATTGGCCAGGCTGGTCTTGAACTCCTGGCCTCAAGTGATCTGCCCACCTCCGCCTCCCAAAATATTGGGATTACAGGCATGAGCCACTGCATCCAGCCTCAAAGATTTTTTTTCCATGTGATTGTGGCAGAATTAAAATAAAAACGTGGATTAAAAAATATAAATTTATTTTTCACATAATAATCATTCCAACAGTCTCTTTCTTTACTTCACATTATTTGGCAATCTTCCAAAATAAATTAATTAAATACAGCATACTATAACTTATCTAACCAAGTGTCTTTTGTCTGAATTTGCATGTTTATATATGGATATATGATATAAGCTTCTATCTGCCCAGGAGAAAGATCAACTAAAAAAAGCAAAAAATTCAGCTAATAGAGGCATGATGCAGAATTGTAAAATTTATTTTTCTTTCCCAATCTTTATTCTCTCTCAATTTTAGAAGTATTTCATATTTTCCATAAGGACACTTTACCGTTCTAGTACTAATGACTTCTCTAATTGCATATGTATTTACTTTCTGTTAAATGCTAGGTGTTTTTATTTTATCTTTCCCTCTACTTAAATATAAAGACATGAAAGGTGTCATTATCTATTCTTAAGAAGCATTTGATAACTGTTTGGAGAAGTCTTTCATTTACTTTGATATTTTGATCTCTTACTTCAAGCCGTAACTAGTTCTAGGGCCTTTTCGTCCAGCAAGGTTTGAAACCACTTGGCAGTATTCAATCAGTTTTGTTGAAATAACTATGTCTCATTTCTTCAGTTTTTATAAGGTAAGAACACTAGAAAAATATATACCAAATTAGAATGCCATTATAATTTTAGAAAGTGAATTATACACTTTGAATATTTTAAGGAAGCATTTTTTTTAAAGACAGGAATAAGAGAGACCAGAGATATACACTCATCAGTATCTGATGAATAGAAAAAGATGATGACAGTTTAGGTTTGGCACACACATTTATCAGCTCCTTACTAGGAAGCCAACGGCTTTGCTGCTTTAGAGCCCAGGACTGGAGGAGTCCTAGTCATTTACATTTTGTGTCATTTGGTCTGTATTAAGTTTCGTTTGGTCAGATAACGGTAATTAGGAATGAATATTTCCAAAAGAATCTTTCCTCTGCTCTGCTTCTTGTAAAATTATCCAAAATCGAAAATATCATCTTTCTCTAGTCAAGCCATGAGCTGCAAATGAGTTCTGCGGGCTCTATGATAACCTCAAATATATTTGAGAGAATTTATTTATGATTCTAAATTAGACAGAGTTAGATTAGAACTAGATGTAAAAAGAACATACCCGATATTCTTAGCATTAGGATCAACATTGTTTTACTTAATCACAAAAACCCATTCATAATTGATGGCCAACACCTCAGACTTTCAACATTTTGGATTTCCTCTCTTTTACACTCTCTCATTTAATCCCTAAGGCAGGGATTGCATTAATTCCATCCCACATTTATATCAATACTGCTTTACTCAGGATTTGTAGATATCTCTTGAGTTTGTTTCCTCCATAGTTAGGTTTTTAGGTAGAAAGCCTTTGCTAAGAAAACAATGCCTCCAGCACCTTTGGATGTGAGGGTGGTAAAGTGATTGATGTGTTAAACGGGAGTGTTTGTTTTAAGATTAATAATGAGTGGTCTTATTTAGAATATTGGTCATTTTGTAGATAGAACTTGTCTTGAAAAAGAAATTTTCTTATTTCCATCTTGGTAATCTCTTCTAGAGTATAGATGTATCTAGACTAAATAGTATAGCGCTTATGAAAACTTGGCATTTACTAAATTAAGAATTAAAATGGTCTCAGTTTAATTAAATAAATTAAATAAATAAATCAGAATAAATTAAATATTCTTTTGGAATCCCGGGAACTTCAAAGAAAGTAGACTAAAAGGCAAGCTTTGGGATATTTATAACATTGGCATCTGTATGACAGGCCTTCTTTCCATCTCAATCACTGCCATCATCCCGACTGGCTCTGGTATACACATGGATGGAACAGCTAATGACATGGCCTCTTCATTTGGGACCTCTTCATCTCCTGTCACCATCTCCTCCTCTGTACCTGAGCCAGTGGCTCCCATACACAAGCCACTCATCTTAAGTACGAGAAAAAACATTTTCACCTACCAGCTCATTAATTCAAATATCCTACTGTATCATCACAACCTCTGCTCTCTCCAGTGGACTTATTCAGCTTTCCTTACTCTGATAATTCTTTCACCTCATCTGAGCCTTCAATCCACATATTGTCTATTTTCTTCCAATCTTCTCTCTCTGCCACATTCAATACATTTAATCCCCACCCACATCTAACATTCTGGTTCACCTCTCTGGCAAAACTCAACTGAAGATTAACCCCATATGCATGTATTCCTGCACTTGCATCTGAATAGGAGAGCACTTTTGGAGAATGTCATACAACAAGATTTGTTGGTTTCATAATCCATTTTTGATAATGACTTCAAATGGGCTTTCAACACTGCAGATCTTCTATCTCGGGTCAACAGTCTCTTTCACTATTCTCAGAAGGATTGATCTTAAATAAAAGGAGAAACAGATTTTTTGTTATAATGGGAGTCATGTTGCCAGGATGGGTGAAGCTACAAATATGTTTGCGAGTTGGCATAGGAAATGTGAAATGACAATGACCTCTTATTAGTTTAGGAGTATAACCATCCCATAAATAAGGGTAATATTAATCAGGCCTGGCGTGGTGGCGTGAGCCTCCCAGCACTTTGGGAGGCCAAGGTGCGAGGATCACCTGAGGACAGGAATTCAAGATCCATCTTGAATCCAACACAGTGGATTCAAGACCACTGTGACCTCAACACATTTTGAGGTCAACACAGTGAGACCTCATCATTACATAAAACAAAAACAAAAACTAGCTGAGCACAGTGGCATGTGCCTGTAGTCCCAGTTACTTAGGAGGCTGAGATGGGAGGATTCCTTGAGACTGGGAGGTTGAGACTGCAATGAGCCATGATCATGCCACTGCACTCCAGCCTGGGTGAAAAAAAATGTAACCATGGGTAGTTTCATATATTAGCTTAGTCCTTCCTATGAAAAAAGATTGTTAACATTATTTTCTACTTATATATTATAAATTATTACCCACAATGGGTGAATTAGGAAACTTTTGTTCAGGTTTGTGGTATAAAGATTTGCTGAAGTGTGCTTCAAGTCATGAAGCAGTATTTTGACCAATGACAAACAGCAACAGATAAAATCACCTGGAAAGTTGATGTCTCTGGGCATTTCCCTTCCAATTGAACTTTGAACTGATAGCCCTAAAAATTCGTTTTCATCACATCACTTCTCTTCTGCAAAACTACCATAGGTTCCATTGCCTGCTATATTATGTCTCAAAAATAAAACGTGGTTCTTCAAAGTCATCCATAATTTGATCCCATTCAATCTATTTAACATTATATTTTACCA
This sequence comes from Pongo pygmaeus, assembly GCF_028885625.2. Lineage (NCBI taxonomy): Eukaryota > Metazoa > Chordata > Mammalia > Primates > Hominidae > Pongo > Pongo pygmaeus. Next base: position 16,879,966 of record NC_072380.2, on the reverse strand, counting down.
TATATTAGTCTTATTTCAAACCCTTCTGATTCTGTCCATTGCCTGTCTTCTAATTCTCTTTCCCCATGTCTCTCCCTTTATGAATCTATGTTAGCCAGCTTGACTCAGGAACTGAGCAGGCACACACTAGTAGCTGTAGGTAGAATTTCCTATTCATTTTTCCTGTTTGGAACCAGCTAATCCACATTCATGAGGCAGAATAAGCCCATGACCTGAGAAATAAAATTTGGAGAGAAGCATGTGGATCAGGAAAAGGAGAGAACATGGATGTACTAAGTAGGAGTTTCCAGAGCTGACTTTCAGGGAGGCCATTCAGATTGGGCACAATAATAATTCAAATTATTGGTCACCATATGCTTTCTTCTATGATTATTTTCTTTGGGCTTGGAGACGGGGCAATTCTCAGGTCAGGATGGAGGACAAAAATACCAAATTCTTAACTCATATTCTCAAATCGTGGTAGGCCATTTCTTAGTCGTAACATGCACACACACACACACACACACACACACACACTTGAAGGTGAACTGCTAGCACATCCACACTTCCTTAACCCATTTCCCAACCTTTTCCTCTCACCCATAGGCTAAACAGCTTTCCAGCTAAAGGGGAGGAGTGCTGGTAATAAAACAAGAAGGGTCGGGAGTGAACATGGGACTCAGCACCTTTTCTTCCACTCCCCAGGACACGGGGCAGGTCTTTGTAAGGAGTAACATGAAGGAATTTATTTTTGCAGATTCAAGTCCTGTCTGGAACCCATTAGCGGCCTTACAGAGACAATGGACAGGGTGTTATTGGCAGAATGAGAGTTTGCTGACAATCCCAACTCTCTCAAGGACACCAGGAAGATGTGGCAGAGTTGTTCAATTTTTGTGTTATCTGCAAGGGTGTAGAAGAGGGGAGGGAGGGCTGGTGAACCCCAAAGAGAGAGAAGAGGAGAGGAGAGGAAAGGAGAGGAGAGGAGAGATGGTGTCTCACTATGTTGCTCAGGCTAGTCTCAAACCTCTGAGCTCAAGCGGTCTTTCCACCTGAGCCTCCCAAGTAGCTGGGATTAAAGGTGTGCAGCACCGTGCGTACCTCCCTGGCTCTGGTTTTATGATGTGGGTCATATATGCAGTGCCTTTCACCTCATGATACCCTAAAGGCAACAGTGAGCCATTATAAGCAGCTCCCTCTTCTTTATATTCCTAAATCTTATCATCAACATGTCTTACCCCCACCAAAACTCCCCTTGTCTTTTTGTCAACATTTCCTCGATGAATCCACTCTTTCTCTACACCTACTTCATTTTTAGTTTTCATGTATATGTTCCACACATATTACTGAGTTCCAGTATGAACCAGGAACTTGGAAATACAAAGACTTTGCAACAGATGCCTTCAATCTTCATCTTGTTTAGAATCCTTCAAGGAAGACAGACAACACAGTTACACAGAAGGAAAGAAAGGGATGTCTTTACCTTGAAAGTCTGGGCAGATGTTAAAAATTCATGGAGCACTGAAATGGTCCATTGGACCTCGAATGGGGAGAGGGGTCTTCTGTTGAATTCTAGCTTTCCTTTTATCGATGGGCCAGATGGGTCTGTGGGATGTGAGATGAATACAATGGGCCGGGAAGAAATCGTGGCTAGAGGTGGAAGGAAATCAGAGGGGTTGTGGGTCAACTTTAGGTTTAGGATTTAGGTACCAATCCCACCTCGATCGTAAATCATAACTAGAAGGAAGCCCCTGTCTCAGTTTCCTCACCTGTAAAATGAATGGGGTTGATCTATGATCTTCCTTGGTTTTAGATGATTAGAAACGATATGTAGTAGGCAATTTGTGTGGGACCAGACATAAAAGCATAAGCTTTACTTTTCAATAAATAAAAATCATGAATGAAACTTCTCATAGTTTCCATTCTGCCTCTGGGGCTCTAAGTGAATAAAATAGAAAAAGGTTGATATCTAACATGCCATCTCCTTGACCTCTGGTCCCATGACACCTAAAATTTGGAATAATTGGAGAAACCCTTGAAGTTGGAAATAATCCTGAATTTATTTCGAAGCCTACTCTATGTGTTTTCTCTGTGATGAAAAAACAGTTCTAACATAGTGATGTTTCTTGATTTTCCAGTTTGAGACAATCTGAAGGACAGGAATTTAGCTCATAGCGTTCATTAAACGTGTAATTCCTTTCTTATGCCGAAGAACCTTTCCCTTATTAGGAGCCCCACTATCCTCCGCACCTTCCTAACTTCGTCTCTGAAGTGATGCGCTCATGGGCTTAGTTCCCCATGGAATTTTTCTGACAATGTAGATGGTAAACTCTGCAGAGAGTAAACTCAGGACCTGTTGACTTCGATAACAGAGTCCAAAAAAGGAGACTCTTCTTCGTGCTTTGCAGGCACCTGCCTATATAAACACACTGCACTCCGGGGGAATAGTATGCCCCAGCAGAGGCCACAGAAATGAACAAACCTACCTCTTGAATGGGGAAAAGATGAGCAGATCGACTCATAGGGCAATACAAGAATGACAGCATTCAGGGTGATAAGGTTATTATAGTCTCACTGTGGGGAAAATTTTACTTCCGTTGGTATGATTTTTCTACCAACATCTTTTGATTACCAGTGTGTAAGGGGTTAGAACTTTTGAAATCCATCCTGCCATTGTCATTTACAAAATCATTCTCTATTGTGATAAATTATAAAAAAGAAAAAGTGTACAGGGCCAAATGTTGCCAGTAAATCTATTCCAAGAATACTAGATGTGCTCTTTCATTCCCTCTCAACCCTCCAGGCCAGACGATCAGAAGTGTTTGTAATAAGCAAATGCCACTGCTTAAAAATCCTGCCAAAAAACTCCAATGAGTTTTAAACTGGATTATTTTAAAGGTCAACAGATACAAATGTTCAAAACATAATAAGTCCTTGAAATGTGAGATTTTGTGCTATTTTCTCCTGAGAATTATTAACAGTTTGAAATCAAATGGAAATGCGCAAAAATCATAAGCTCTTGGCAAAGGTCAAAAGATGAGGATCTCAAATTCAATTCCTATCCATCAATTAACAGTGCATTGGAACTTTACATTCTGAGAAAGTGTCAGTTGGTTTGGAGAAAATTCATATATACAAACCTTTCAGCTTCTCTTCAGATGTGATTTGCACTTCAGTGTTTGTTTAGGGGGAATTTCACACTGGAATTCTTTCTGAGTGGTTACAAAGCTCTTTACTTTAATGGCATGATTTATCCTGGGTAAAGTAAAGTATCCAGTTAGCTCCTGTTTAGCATTGCTGGATCCAGATAGAACCTCTGCTGCTTGTCACGTGGCAGCACAGTGAACATTCAGCATGAAGTGATAGCCACTGGCATCTACTAATGATGGCTTATGGTGATCTTGTTAGTTGTTCAGAAAAGTTGTCGGAATCGGTGTGGCTTTACTTGGTGTGCCCTTGTTGAACAGGTCTTACTCACCTGAGGTTAAAAGCGTGATGAAATGCTGTGTTTGTGTTAATGCTGTTTCTTATCTCCATTTCCTACACACTAGTTCAATAAAAAAGAAAATCGGCTTTTGCCATCTGTTACTAGAATGGAGAGAGGTAAGAATGGTGGCGTTAATTTTCAAGGCATATTCTGCCCCCACCATCAAAAAAACTTCCCATTGCAATTTCAGTATAGGGTGTCCTAGACTTCTTTTTATACCGAACGAACTTTATACTGGATCACATTTTTGCTCCAGCTGTTGCTGCAGTAATGAACAGTGTTGCTGCAGACGCAGCCTCAGAGCACCCAGCTTCAGCTGCTTTGTTTATGTTTTGTTTTTTTCCTGCTGGCTTCTCCATTCCACCCCTGCAAACTTGGACCAATGAGGGTGGGAGCCAGGGGATAAATAATCTTTGCTTTCGCATCTTTGGGTGGATAATCAGAGGCATATTATATGTAGTACCTAGGAGATTTCCCAGTTAGGGTACCAGATAAAATACAAGATGCCTAGGAAAATTTGAGTGTCAGATAAACAACAAATACTTTTTAAAAGTATAAATATGTCCCAAATATTGCTTGAGATACACTATTTAAAAGTATTCCTTATTTAGCTGACATTCAAATTTAGCTGAGTGTTGGGTAATTTTGTTTATTTTTTGTTCTTTTTGAGACGGGGTCTTGCTCTGTTGCCCAGGCTGGAATGCACTGCAGCCTCGACCTCCTGGGCTCAGGCGGTTCTCCCATCTCAACCTTCTAAGTAACTGGGACGACAGGCATGTGCTACCACGCCAAGATAATTTTTGTATTTTTAGTAGAGATGGGGGTTTCACCATGTTGGCCAGGCTGGTCTCAAACTCCTGAGCTCAAGTGATCCGCCCACCTTGGCCTCTCAAAGTGCTGGGGTTACAGGCATGAGCCACTGCACTGGAGTGTTGGGTATTTTTATTTGCTAAATGTGGCAACCCTCTTGCCAATGGTATTGAGACCTAGACATCCATAGCAGTAACCGGTGCAACACCACACCCTGGGATTGGATTTGCTTCTTTCCTGGTTTCATTCTTTCCAATCTCCTCCAATTCCAGTTCTTTGGCCGTACATCCTCCAGTACACTATCCAGGAACAAAGGCTTGTCTCAGGTTATGCTTTTATGGAAACCCAAACTAAAATATAAGGCTGACTCTAAAGTACTGTTGATTATAATCCACTGGAGTTATATTTGAGTGTTAGTATTTTCTAAATAATACACATGTCTGCCAAGTTCTCTTTTATTGATATGTAATAGTTGTACATATTTTTAGGGTACCTGTGATATTTTGATACCTGTATACAACATGTACCAGTCAAATCAGGGCAGTTGGGATATCTGTCACCTCGAATATGTGTATTTTCTTTGTGTTGGGAATATTTTCATTATTCTCTTCTAGCCATTTTGATATATACAATAAATTATTGTTTACTATAATTTTTCCACTGTGCTATTGAATATTAGAACTTATTCCTTCTATCTAACTGTATTTTTGTACCCCTTAGCCAACTTCTCTTCAGCACTTCTATCTTTTTCCCTTTCCGGCCTCTGATATCTACTGTTCTACCCTATCTCCATGAGATCCACTTTTTTATCTCCCATTATGAGTGAGAATAAGCAATATTTATATTTCTGTGTCTGGCTTATTTCACTTAACACAGTGACCTCCATTTCCATCCATGTTGCGGCAAATGACAGGGTTTCATTCTTTTTATGACTGAATAATATTTCAGTGTGTGTGTGCGTGTGTATATATATAATATTATGTATATATGTATTGTTTGAAATTAAGAGAAGATTGATTAGAACTGCCAAATTAATGTTTTGTGAGGGTCCAGAGCTGCCCCCCCTCACCCATGGAAATCTGTAATTTCTGAGATGCTACTGCTCTTATAGTTGTATCTGCTGTAAACTGTTGATTCTGTGAATCAGATCGGTTTATGGATTATTTCACGCTCCTGAATGCCCTGTTTTAGTTCTGCCCACTGATAATCCAGCTGCCCACTGATAATCCAGTTCTGCCCACTCAATCCCCAACCAAGAATTGAAAGCCAACCCCAACCAAGAATTGAAAGCCAACCCCAACCAAGAATTGAAAGCCAACTTCAACCAAGAACTAACCAGCTAGACAAACAAAATCACAAGAAGAATTGATACAAGCAGTAAACTTTTTAATTTTTATTTTGTTTTGATTTTAATTTTTAATTTTATGGGTACATAGAAGGTGTATATATTTTTTGGTCATATGAAATATTTTGATACAGGCATGCAATGTGGACTAATCACATCAGGATAAATGGGGCATCCATCCCCTCAAGCATTTATCCTTTGTGTTATCGACAGTCCAATTATACTCCTGTAGTTATTTTAATTTTTTTAACTTTTAAGTTTAGGGGTACATGTGCAGGTTTGTTATACAGGTAAAGTTATGCCATGAGGGGTTGTCAGATCACCCAAGCATTAAATCTACTACCCACTTGTTATTTTTCCTGATCCTCTCCTTCCTCCCACCCTCAACCCTCTGAATAGCCCCAGTATGTGTTGTTCCACTCTTTGTTTCCACGTGTTATCACCATTTAGCTCCCACTTATAAGTGAGAACATGCAATATTTGGTTTTCTGCTTCTGTGTTAGTTTGCTAAGAATAATGGTCTCCAGCTCCATCTGCGTCCCTGCAAAGGACATGATCTCGTTCTTTTTTATGGCTGCATGGTATTCCATGGTGTATACATACCACACTTTCTGGATCCTTTCTATCATTGATGGGCATTTAAGGTGATTCTATGTCTTTGCTATTGTGAATAGTGCTGTAATGAACATATGCGTGCATGTGTCCTTATAATAGAATAACTTATATTCCTTTGGGTATATACCCAGTAGTGAGATTGGTGGGTCAAATGGTATTTCTGTCTTTAGGTCTTTGAGGAATCACCACATGTTTTTTTCTTGTAGATTTTTTAGTTCCTTATGGACGCTGGATATTAGACCTTAGTCAGGTGCTTAGTTTGCAAAAATTTTCTTTCAAGAAGTTGTTCCATGGCCTTGCAAGTAGTAAATGAAAAATCCAGGATCCAAATTCTTGGTATATTTGAATTCAGAGTCCAGATGTCTGGGAAATATCTGGGAAATAGAGATATTGCTGAGACTAGTGGGTAGGGAGATGAAACTGGTTAGAATTAGGCTTCCTGGTGGTAGAATAAGGAATTTTGAGAGTTAGTTAATGTAAAATTTACTGTAATTTCTCTCTTTTCTTTCTAACTATATGTTGGTAAAGTTCTTGTTTGTAAGACTTGAACACTGTAGACCTAAATCTTAATTTGTCATAAATCATGTCCTGTCACTGATAAATACTTATAAAGGAAAACTTGAATCTTTAAACACAATTGATGTCCTGACTCCAGTTGCAAACTTAATTTCCCATCTTAGTTCAACCATTTGGAATTTCTGTGGTTAGTATGGTGACTAAGCTGAGGAACTACAGTTGCTGCTTTGATAATGATTCAATCTCATTTTGCTTACAGAAAAAAAAATTCTCACCCCGTAGCAAACTCAGGGGAAGAAAGGCGAGTTAGGAGAAACATTAGACATTAGAAAAAGCCTTTGCACGTTATTGCTGAGATAAAGATAAAATAACTCTTTGGCTTTGTTGTAATACAGGAGTCATTTCCTTATGGTCTTTGAACTCTAACTTCTTAAATATCTTTAATGTTGATTGGCAAAAGATATTATTGGTAGGTAAGAGGCACAGTGCCGCATTGTATTTTTGCCTTCTGTTGTTGTATTTTTTTTAAGCCCAAGAGAGAAAACTGAAACTTTATTTTAGATTTTAGAATGAATCTTTGATACCTTTTCATCCACTATGGAAACAATCAACTTTGTATTCAACATCAAACTAAATAATTTTTATTTCACTATCGCCTCTCGGAGTGATTGTTTTCTTTTGCAAATTGCATCTCCAATCAGCTTATTTCATTAATGTTAAAATTTTGTTTGGGTGAATTTAGCTTTTCATATATTTTGGGGAGAAACCTTACTAAGTTGGGTATATACATTTGTTTTCAAACCTGTAGTTTTATTTATTTAGTAAAATTGCTTCCAATTACATGTGTGTTGCAGGTAGAGCTGCTTGCACTATTCTGTTAATTCTGTTGTATGTTTAACTTGTTCTTTGTTCCTGGTATTTTGCAAAAGACTAGGCCCAAAGAGGGCAATCAAGAACAATAATACCACCAGAATTGAAAAACTCTTCTCCACCTTTGTGAATGAAGTCTGTAGTGACACAAATCTTGTTTGAAGAGCTTACGGTGTGGTGCTGGAGAATTAGTTTTTGATTATAAATCTCCTTCTCTTTCTTAATCAGATAAACTGTCTGGCCTGAAACACAGGTCTTTTATTTTCACAGACAGCTCTGCTTTCTTTCCCAAGGAGGTTTTGTACAGCATAAGGATGTATTTCAGTCAAAGAGGAGAGCATATTCAATTTGTATAATTTCTTTCACCTTATAATAGTTGTGAGAGAGCAAACTATCTATCTATATATATATATAGTTATATAAATTATTTTGGGAATATCTGAGGTGAGAAAATTATTTGCATCTTACTAATTAGTTCAAGTGTAACTAGACTATTTTATTTTTAAAAATGTGTTTGTTTCGCCAATTTTTCAATGGAGAGTCCAACTATACATGGTCAACAAAGTCTCAAAATATTCCTTTGCCACATCACTATTCATTAAGCTTAAAATTATAAGCTTAATTATAATGGTACAGACATAGCTCTTACTTTGCAATAATAATTACATAGGTTATATTTAATTTTTTTACTTGACATTTGTAATTTTTTGACTTTTTTATGTTTCTCTATGGCTGAATAGCTAAAAGATATTCCAATGTCATGGCATAATTTTAATTTTTAAAGCCAACTGTTCACCAAGTGTTTGGCAACAAAATTGCTGTTTTTCTCCCCTTTATCTCCCTCCCTCCCTTTCTTCTTTAATTTTTAAAGCTTCTATAGATAGCTAGCCTATAAATAAGAGTATTTTCTTTGATATTATCATAATACATAGTTTTATGATTGTGTTAGTCTGTTTTCAGGCTGCTGGTAAAGACATACCTGAGACTGACTAAGTTACAAAAGAAAGAAGTTTAATGGACTCACAGTTCCACGTCGCTGGGGAGGCCTCACAATCACTGTAAAGGTGAAAGGCAGGTCTCACGTGGTGGCAGACAACAGAAGAATGAGAGCCAAGTGAAAGGGGTTTCCCCTTATAAAACCATCAGATCTCATGAGACTTATTCACTACCATGAGAACAGTTTGGGGGAAACAGCCCCCATGATGCAGTTATCTCCTATCAGGTCCCTCCCACAACATGAGGGAATTATGGGAGCTACAATTCATTGAGATTTGGGTGGGGACACAGCCAAACCACACAAATGACTCTTCTTAGATGTTTTGTAAATGCTTTATTAACAGATTAGCCAATTTATTACATTTACTTACAAACAATTATTTTGTATATGAAATATGTTTATAATATATATAAAAATGGAGATGTGAGGAAGACAATGAGGCATCCTCTAGCATGGTGGGCACTTCCCTGGGGCTTCAGTGGTCTCCACCCAGCATTCACAGTTTTATAGACTCCCCTCCCCTTGAGTAACTTGCTTCTAACCGGTAGAATATGGTAACATTGAAGGGATGCTACTTTTGCAATTAAGTAATGAAAGACTGTGACTTCTGTCTTGCTAGTGACACTCTCTCTTATTGGCTTTGATAAAGCAAGTTGCGCGTTAAAGAGGCCCATATAGGAAGGAACTGAGAGTAGCTTCTGGCAACAGCCAGCAAAGAACCCTCAGTTCAGAATCCTCAAGGAAATGAGTCCTGACCACACCGATGTAAGTGAGCTTCAAAGTGGATTTATCCTCAATTGAGCTTTTGGAGGAGACTTCAGCCCTGGTCAATGACTTGATCCTTGTGAGGAAACTCTGAAACACAGGTACCAGCTAAGCTGTGCCTGGATTCTTGGCTCACAAAAACAGTAAGAAGATAAATGTGTATAGTTTTAAGTTGCTAAGTTTTAAGGGTAATTTGTTACACAGCAATAGATAACTAATAAAATTGTTAATATTTCATTGTTTCTTTTCAAGTCTTTTTTCTAAGGAATAAACATATACATATTAAAAGTGGGGTAATGAAAACACAGTTTTGCTTTGTGATTTTTTCCATACATTTCTATGATGCCATATAATGCTTCAAAATCAGATTTTTTTTTTTTTTTTTTTTTTTTATTTTTTTTTTAGAGACAGGGTCTTTCTCTGTCACCTAGGCTGCTGGAGTGCAGTGGCATGATCATAACTCATTGTAGGGCTCATATTGCTGATCTATGATTTTATTTAGCATATTAACCTAAAACCTAATTACTTAGATTAAAAAACATTTTAGAGGATGATAAATCATATTTCCAAATTCCATTCTGGGAAGATTACGCTAATTTCTTCTTCCTTCTGGAGATGTCCAAGACCCATTCCCTTATCCCATAATGGTCAATGCTGCTATTATAATTATTTTTCTTATTTAACAACTTAATAGGTGAAGAATTTTATTTATTTTAACTTGCATTTTTGATTTCTAACAAATTTGATCAAATTTTTATAATTTGGTTGGCTATTTACTTGGATATTCTATTTTTAGTGAAATTCCGTGTTGATATTTTCATCTTTTTTATTGTATTTATCTTTTTAAATTGTTATTAAGAATGATTCTCTTTTAAAATCATTTTATTAGATTTTTATTAGAGAGTATACAAACAGTTTTTTAAAACAATGCATTGTACGTTGAAAATCATTGTATTTTAAAATTACATTACTTTGACCTTGATTTTGGAACAAAGGGAACCAATATATTTGAATTTTTTTTTTTTTTTTTGAGACAAGTGTCCCGCTCTGTCACCAAGCTGGAGTGCAGTGGCGCGATCTCGGCTCACTGCAACCTCTGCCTCCCAGGTTCAAGTGATTCTCCTGCCTCAGCCTCCCTAGTTGCTGGGACTATAGGCTTGTACCACCACGCCCGGCTAATTTTTGTATTTTTAGTAAAGATGGGGTTTTACCATGTTGGCCAGGATGGTCTCGATCTCTTGACCTTGTGATCCACCTGCCTTGGCTTCCCAAAGTGCTGAGATTACAGGTGTGAGCCGCCGTGCCTGGCCATATTTGCTTTTTTATTGAGACGAAGGCTTGCTCTGTCACCCAGGCTGGAGTGCAATGGCATGATCTCGGCTCACTGCAACTTCCACCTCCTGGGTTCAAGCGATTCTCCTGCCTCATCCTCCCGAATAGCTGGGACTACAGGTGCACGCCACCACTCCCGACTAATTTTTGTGTTTTTAGTAGAGGTGGGGATTCACCATGTTGGCCAGGCTGGTCTCAAACTCCTGACCTCGTGATCCGCTTGCCTTGGCCTCCCAAAGTGCTGGGATTAGAGGCATGAGCCACCATGCCGGGCCAATATATTTACTTTTTTAGCAACCTCTTTCTCTCTCTCTCTCTCACACACACACATGTGCACAAACACACAGACATACACGCATACACACATTCATTTTTGACATTCCATCTACTAAAAATATAATGTCAAACAGTCTTTATTGAATTTGGATCATAGGTATGATGCTTTTAATTTATGTTAGCATCGTAATGTATATCTCACTTAATATTTACAACAACCCTGTCTAGGTAGGCCTAGGAGATTTTATTATTCTACTTTATCAAATTAAATGCAGCTCAGAAAATGTACATAGTTGATCCAACGTTATCGAGCTTAGTAATTGGTGGAGTTGAAGACCAAGTTGGGTTTTCTGACTTTATATCTAACACTTTTTTCTTCATTACTTTTCTCCATATCCCATGTCTGGTATTATTCTAGGTATAGAAGCCTGTAGACAAGCGAGGGCAGGGTGCTAATGTTTATAATGTGCGACGTGCATTAGCTCATTTAATTCTTACAATTCTGTAAGGTAATTATTTCCTAATTTTTATTAAAAAATGAATACAAGTCTCAAAGAATTATTTGCTCAAGTTTAGAAAATCAATCGAGGGTTTTATCTGGCTCTTAAGCTGACTGTATTAAGCCTGTGGTTTTCTCTTCTATCATTTAGAAATGGTTTAGCGTATGGAACTGGTGGAATGTAATTATAGAGCCATTTTCCCTTAGTACTTCTATTTTCCCACAGTCTCTGCACTTTCTTTTCAGGACTTTTCCACCAGTACAGGAGGTTTTATTGGGGCTGAATTTTTCAGCTGGTCAACATCTACTCTCTGGCTAGGGTTTATGTCAGGCATTGCCTCTTCCAGGAAGCCTGGGCTATCTTGAACTTTCTTTGTCCCTGTTCAGACACTATGCATAGCTCCATCATAGCACTCATCTCATTGTATTTTCTTTATCTGTTTAAGTATCTGCCTAAGCATTTTAGACTGTGGATTTCTAGAGGTCTTGGAGGACTGCTTATGATTCATTTCTAATTCCTTGCCTAGGACAGTGCCTAGCTCATAGCTTGTATTCAGTAAATCTTAAATGAATAAGTGAGTTAAGGGATGAATGGATGGATGGGATGCTCTAGCTAGGGGATTGCAGTTGGCTCATCAGCTGTTCTGTAAAGCATAGGAATCTGGGGTGCTTCCAATGTACGTATTTTTGATATTCACTTGTAAGAGAATTCCATAAGAAAGAATCAGAAGAAAATTTTGTTTCAGTCTTTCCCTCCTTCACTGTAGGGTATCTATTTGAAGCATTTAAAATAAAGTCCAAAAGAGCAAGGTAAAACAACTTAAATGTGACATTTTAGACTAAACATCTATTCCAGTTATTTACAGTATTTATAGAACAGAGAGCTAGAGGGTGTGTGTGTGTGTCTTTACATTTTTGTATTTTATGCAGATAGTAAAGATCTTAGCAGTAAGAACAAGGGAAATTCTATCAGCCTAGTTACTCTCTGCAAGGTGTTTCTGGGGATCCCATAGGGTTCTAAAGAACAAAGTTGGAAAGCCTATGCCACAGAGGATACACATTTGACTTTTACTTTTTTATTGGACAAATCTGAAGTAGTCATAGATTCTGTGCACGAGCATGGATATATGTATATCTACATATGTTATTTATTATACAGATTAATTAGTTATAGGGTAGAGTTGTTTAAATACTAAACATAAATTGCAATTCTATCATTCTCGTTAATTTCTGCAGGAAGAAATTGGAGGCAGTGATAATTATCTTCATGTTCTATAGAAGAGAATTTAAAAACCTTTTTCTGGAAAATTAAAAATATTAAATATGAACTACTAATTACACATCAAATACACACACATGCACACTCACACAACTAAATTCCCTTCATTTCTTTTGGTTAGTAGTTTACCTGTGACTCACTTTTAATTTCTTTTTTTAGAGATCTCCCTATGTTGCTCAGTGTGGTCTTGAACTCCTGGATTCAAGGGATCCTCCCACCTTGGCCCCCCAAAGTGTTGGGATTATAGGCATGAGCCACTGGGCCTCGCTCCTCTGACTCACTTTTAAATCAAAATGCATGAGATGAGATGTGAGTAGCGTGGAGTAATTTCCTCTTTAGTGGGCTGCCTGATGAAAATGACTGATCTTTAGACTTCAAAGCACCAGAAAAGATGTAAACATTATTAAATTAAATCAATAATTAAAACTGAATAATGACATGTTACAAAACGTTAGCCATATTGTAGCCGAATGTGTGGTGAAACTGTGTGGTGCAGAGTAGAACCATGTGTACGCACTGGCCCTATTTAAAATTGTGTAATTTGGAGACATTTCTTCAGAAATCAGCTGGGTGACTGCCAGTTTTGATCAAAGGTGAAGCTTCTGGCAGAATGCTATAAATCCCTAAGATCCTTGGGATGATTACAGCGGTTATCTCAGCTGAAGAATTTGACAAATACACAGAGCATGTTGATACGATTAATGAATGAGAAAGACTTTTAAGAAAGAAAGAATTTCAAAAGGATGAAACTTCTGAATGTTAATACTGATGGTTCTATTTCAGGGTCAAAACATGTATATAATAAATCCTCATGGGTGTCTCCTTTCAAAGATGCAAAATGTCATTCTCAGAAGAATTAGATTTTTGAAAAAATTCTAATTGTGGTAGGTATTCTCTTTAATTCCTAATGGAATTCTATACCCTAAAAAAATATGAACCATCTGCGTGCCTGTTAATTTCCATTCAGCAACTGGACTGTGCAACTAGCCACACACAGGCTGCAGCACCATCTAGCTAAATTCCAAGGTAATTCACAACAGCTTTGCTTCTGGTCTGTAATTATTTCAACTTTTCTTTTCATTTCTAATGAGACTGTATTATATAGATGTTTTTGTTTTCTTATCTTAAACTCAGCCTTTGGGGATTTAAAAAATCCCTATTTAAATAGTATAATGTGGCAAATGAAGTCCTACTCCTATGAAGGAGAATTTATTAGTGATTTAAAGTCCAGACATGCTTTAAAAGCATTTGGTTATATAATAAACACGAGGCTCTGATTTGGTTTGCATTTTTGGGAGGCTGTTCCATGGAGTTGCTAAAATTCCAAGATTAGTCACCTCTACTTACACTTGAAATACATTTTTGATGGTCAAGACTAGGTTAGGGTGAGACAGCATCTTTAAATAATACACATTTCCCCAACAGATCAACTCTGGCAGGCCTTGAATGCCAGGGTGAAGAGAGAACGCAGTAATAGAATGTAAAGTGAGTTGGGGGATGCTGGCGACAAAGGCAGGATCTGAGAGGCAGAAGATGGCTTTAAAAAGGAGAATCAGCCAGGCGTGGTGGCTCACGCCTATAATACCAGCATTTTGGGAGGCCGAGGCAGGTGGATCACCTGAGGTCAGGAGTTCGAGACTAGCCTGGCCAACATGGTGAAACCCTGTCTCTACTAAAAATACAAAATTAGCCGGCTGTGGTGGCGCACGCCTGTAATCCCAGTTACTCGGGAGGCTGAGGCAAGAGAATAACCTGAACCCTGGAGGTGGAGTTTGCAGTGAGCCGAGATAGTGCCACTGCACTCCAGCCTGGGCGACAGAGGAAGATTGCATCTCAAAAACAAAACAAAAGCCAAGAGACTTTAAAAGGAGAGTTTAGAAAGAGGAGATGGAGACACTAAACAGATAAATCAGACCAAGGGACAGACAAGGGTTGACCTGGGGGACTGAAAGAATAAGAATAAAGGAGGTCCAACAAAGAATAAAAAAATAAAGAGGGAATAATAGATGAAAGCCGAGAATAGGGATTTGTTTTCACCTTCAGAGTTAACAATAGTATGTGATACTATCTATTTGAAAACCAGGATCCATAAACTGGAACCAAATCAACACTGTTGATAGCGAACTAGCCCCACTAACATTTACTTTTTTGATTTTAACTTCATAGGTAGAAATTTACACCAGTTGACAAGACATTTTGAAATACGAAGTTAGTGCTTTTTTTTTTTTTTTTTTTTTTCATTGTCAGGGTCAGTTTACATCCCTGCAAAGAAAAATTACTTAAAGAAAAGTGAGATTTAGTATGAAAAATATGTTATGTATTACTAATCTTTCCTTTTCCATAGCTGGAGATGCTGAGATGTTCACGGGTGGCCAAAAGATGTTGACAGATATTCATAGCATCCTCCGTGGGAATAGATTGTTTTGATGTATGAAATCACATTTCAAACAGCTGTTCTTACGGACCTCTAAGTGCCTTACACAGCAAGGCAATTCATAGCACACACATGCAAGGATTTTTGGCAGTTCCTTAATGTAAAAAAATATAAACGGCAGGGCCGGGGGGGGAGCACCTTTACAAATATATTTGAAAAAGAAACGTTTTTTATTTTATTTTTATTTTTGAGACAGAATCTTACTCTGTCACTCAGACCGGAGTGCAATGGCATGATCACGGCTCACTGCAGCCTCAACCTCTCGGGCTCACGTGATCCTCCCACCTCATCCTCCAGAGTAGCTGTGACTACAGGTACATGCCATCACAACTGGCTAATTAAAATATATATATATTTTTTTGGTAGAGATGGGGTCTCACTGTGTTGCCCGGGCTGGTCTCAAACTCTTGGGCTAAAATGATCCTCCTACCTCAGCCTCTCAAAGTGCTAGGGTAAGAGGCATGAGCCATCACACCAGGCCAGAAATGTTATTTTAGAGATACTATGTAACCAAAATTTTTAGCTTTTTTAGATTTATGTAATAATAGCTTTATAAAAAATGTTTACCGTTTTTCATTTAGTAATGTGTGTCACTGGCCGGGCACTGTGGCTCATGCCTGTAGTCCCAGCACTTTGGGAGGCCAAGGCGGGCGGGTCACCTGAGGTCAGGAGTTCAAAACCAGCCTGGCCAACATGGGGAAACCCTGTCTCTACTAAAAATACAAAAAAATTAGCCAGGCATGGTGGTGGGCGACCGTAATCCCAACTACTCGGGAGGCTGAGGCAGGAGAATCGCTTGAACCTGGGAGACAGAGGTTGCAGTGAGCTGAGATCGTGCCGTTGCACTCCAGCCTGGGCGACAGAGCCAGACTCCGTGTCTAAATAAATAAATAAATAAATAAATAAAGTGTGTCACCTACTTTTCTCTTTAATTCTTAGCAACATCTCTTTGGCAAGTACAGATCAACAGCTCCCTCCCCACTCTAGCCACTTTTGTTTTATACCATACGCAGCGTGTGCAGAAGGTAGTTCGTCAATGACTCTCTTTGCTACTTATCAATATTCTTTTGATATCTCTTTGTTTCTCAGTTTACTGTATAACTCATCACACTCTCCATGTTTTGCTCAGAAAATACTCTATCCTGATTACCATTTGTACTTCCAGATGGCTTTTTACTAATGTCTGTTCAGCTATGAACTGATAATTAAGATATGAGCAGACAGTGAGTTAAGACTTAACTCCTTCCAGAAAACTTTTTGGAAACATACTTTGATAGAGATTATTCAAGGAAAGAAATCTCCAAGATCCCAAGGAATAAAAAAGATACAATAGGCAGTAGAATATACATTTTTAGATGAAACCCCCTCCATCAGCACAGATGTCTACTAGTAAGGCAGCCCTATTCAGGCCTTTTGCAGAATCTCTGTGCAAATTTTAGCATCGCCGCATTCAAAGCCCTGCAGGGATTTCTCAGTAGGGTCTGTGCCATGTGGCCCAGAGAATTGTAGAAACTTGTAGTTCTGGCCCCTTCTGCCATGTCCCAGCTTCTCTTCTAGGTCCTTCACATGGATCATCTCATTTAATTCTCACAGCAATCATATCCAGTAGGTTTCATTATTATTTCCATTTTGCAGATGAGACAGAGGCATATTGAGGTCAAGTGCTTTTTTCAAGGTGTCTCTGATAGTAGGCAGAAAAACTGAAATTGGAACTCAGGGCATTTGATTCCAAAAAGTCATGGATTTACTACCAGATTATACATGTAATGTGGTCATTTAAATATAAAACAATAATGTTTCTTTAAAGTCATCTATGTTCTCTTTCAATGAATTGGAGTGAAGAATAGGCATTCTTGTGGTACTAAGATTTTGTGCTCAACATTATATAACTATATATGTTATATATGTTAACTCTATATGTTAACTTTATATATAACATGTATGTGTTATATATATATGTTAACTCTATATAAATATAAAGTTAAAGAGGCAAATTGCCTAAATTAGATTCCCTTAAAGATCTCTTCTAAATTGAATATATTCTTTTCAAAGTTCCATCTCTTTAGACAGGTTGACATGAAGCAATTTTGTAGACACTGCTTTTCGACATGTAACTAATCTATTTTCAATTTTAATGAAGTTTTGAAATGACAATAAATTTCCTAGAGCAGACAACAAGACCAGAGTCTTTCTTCAGAATCAATGCACAAAGTCAAGGACAATACACTTTGTTATTATGTGAGATTGCAATTCTTGAATTCTTAAATTTGTTTGAGTATTTCATTAAGTGAGTTTTAGACTTTAAGGACTGTGATGGTTAATACTGTGTGTCAACTTGATTGGATTGAGAGCTACAAAGTATTAATCCTGGCTGTGTCTGTGAGGGTGTTGCCAAAAGAGATTAACATTTGAGTCCCTGGGCTGGGGAAGGGGATCCACCCTTAATCTGGTGGGCACAATCTAATCAACTTCCAGCGAATATAAAGCAGGCAGAAAAACGTGAAAAGGAGAGACGGACCTAGCCTCCCAACCCACATCTTTCTCCTGTGCTGGATGCTTCCTGCCCTCATCACTGGACTCCACATTCTTCAGTTTTGGGACTCAGAATGGCTCTCTTTGCTCCTTCAGCTTGCAGACAGCCTACTGTGGGATCTTGTGGTCATGTAAGTTAATACTTAATAAACTCCCCTATATATATATATGTCCTATTAGATCTGCCCCTTTAAGAGAACCCTGACTGATACAAGGACATACTAATTTGGAGTGTTTCTAGAGTTTAGAAATGTGTGTTCCACATTTCTGGCATTTTCATAATTCAGTATCACAGATGAAAATGTGTGAGGTTGCAGGGGATTGCTATGCCTACCAGCATCCCACGCATTTGCGGGATGGACCTAAATGCTCATAAAGAAGACAGGCAGCTATCAGGTGGTTGATTTGTTGGAAGTGATAATTCACCTTAATTCAACACCGAACCTTTGTGTTCTCGGGCAAAGAAGAGATTTAGAGCCTGCTCTCCAATGACTTAATCTTGTGGTAAGGTGGAAACACACAAAACTCACTCTGATATCTCACAGGTAAATGATGGCCGAGCAAACCAATCGATGTGCTATGGGTATATGCGGCTGGGGAAGTTCACTTATGATTGAGAACATTTTTGGGGGATATCTTAAGAGATGGAATTTGAACTGAATTTTAAAGGATACGCAGGACTTGAGAGAGATGTGTGGGAGGAAATATCATTATGTAGCAGGAGTACTAGCTTTGTGATCAGATGCGCCAGGCTAAGAAGAGTGTCCAAGTTCTTTACTCTCTGTGTGATACTGGGTAAGTTTCTTCACCTTTTCCAACCTCACTTTTCTCATCTGAATAGAGGATAATAATATTTGCATCACAGAGTTTTCGTGAAGATGAGATCCTGAAAGAAGAGTCTAATGTAGTACCTGGGATGTCATAGGCATTTGGTAACCCATGTGAATATAAGTTGACACATTTTCGGTATCTTGCTGGAAAATTGCTACCTGATAATCAGGATTGAATAATTTTTGCTCAGTCATTAGCTATTTCTCATTGCTCCTTAAGTGATTCTTATGTGGTTTGTCAATCTTCCTTTTGTTATCCAAAAAAGAGATCCTAGATTATTCTGGAAATTAAGGTTTTCAAGGAAAAGCAGGAGTTGAATAGGGGCAGAAAAAGTTAACAGCAGATACTGTCCTCTTATAAGTTTTTTCACCTGTTTCCTATGTAATAAAAAGCAAAATCTACTTTGTTGAATGACTACTCTTTTATGTGGGAGGTAAATATTTTTATTTCTGAAGGAAGAGAACAGCTATTGACCTGTGAACAAGAGTAGTTACCTGAAAGTACAGAGAGTGGGCCGTGAGTCCCCTGCTGGGTAGTCCAAGGTGGCGTAAAATGATTCAATGGAGTGAGAATGCTTTCTTCCTTAGTCCTCACAGGAGTGTCGAAGGAATCTTGCTTTTAAATGAAATGAGAACATCATTGAGAATGTCTGCCAGGAGATGAAGAGGTTTTGGTCTCTGAGTGGATCTAGCCAGAGTGAGGCCCAGGGAGTACTGACTCATCTATTTGAATGACTAGAAATGGGGCACGGTGCCTAGAAATTAGGTCAGAGCCCTTGGATGTGAAGGAGAGGGTTTTTAATGTGTGTGTGTGTGTGTGTGTATGTCTGTGTGTGTGTGTGCGCGCGTGTGTGTATCTGCAGATATGCATATATCTGTATATGTATATTTCTGGGATCATTGCCTAACTATGGAAAGCAAATAGATTTTATAGGAATTTTCTCCTGGACTTAGATTTTTCAGTTGAAGAATCAATTCAGATAAAAAAATGCATACTATTTTGTCTTAATAAACAATTTACTCTGAGTAATACTGGGTGACATCTAAGTTACTAGAATTCTGTCCAGTTTTCCCTGCTTGAAGGCAGTATTTTTTTATTATTTGGTACACATTTTTAAAAAAATATATAACTAACTTGAGTACCTCTTCCAAAGAATTGTTTTTGACAAGACAGGAATTGGGAATAATTATATTAAACAAAATTTATCCTGGAAGTATTCTATTAAGAATCATCTTTAATCGTTATTATATTAAAGATCCCTCTTATCAGAGAGAGACAGAGTATTTTAAGTGGCTGATGTTTAAAATTACTTTGCTTATAAAAGATTTTCAGATGCCAACTGTAATGTTTAATATAGATATTTTCAAATATGTGACTTATAAGTTAGGAAGTATCTGTCTTGGTTGAAAAGTAGTTCCACTGAATGTGTGGTTCTCTCCAATCATTGACATCATGGGATCCTGGGCTTATTTTTGAGTCCTTTACCTAAAGGACTTGGAGAATAACAAGACTTTTTAAAGTTAATATCAAGAAAAGAGAAACTAGGAGAGTCTTGGTGGAAATTCTTACCAACAGTTTGCTTTTAGATACGAATCTTGACTTTATGACATTATTGTGCCTCATTTTATCTGAAAAAAGAATCCTATGAAACCCACAAAAAGTTCTTTAAAAAGATTTTAACATTTCTTTAAAATAAAAATATAAGGAATCTGTTATAAAATACTTTGGTTCTGGAGTCAGTGAAGACAACATTTTTCATTTGCTATATGGTAATTTTTTTTAAATGATGCCATGAATATATATATATATATTGTGATCTTGGATAAATTTGTTGTGAAAATTTTTTGCCAATTTCTCCAAAAAATAAATGCTATTTTAAAATTTCTCCTGTTCAAATGTAGAAATTTAAGTGAACTCTGAAAGATAAGTAATTACATATTCCCTGTGAGACATGGAGGCTCTTTTTAAAAATTGTTTTAGTTTTAAAATAATATACAGAATTGAGTGATTCCTGAAACATGACTTATTATATCAGATCAGACGTACATTTCTTTTTAGAAGGAAAAATAATTGCCGCCAGTAGATATAACACTCAGGAAAAAAAATTGAATTGTTCATCTTTATTAATGCTGTAGACAAGGTGTGCTGAATGGTTCTTTTTAGCAGGCAGATATTTTTTAATTCATTATGAATATTTCTTCTTTTGGTTTTCATGAACTGTAAAGCATATATTCTATTATTCTATTCTGGAGTACGTTCTATAGAATATAATAATAACCTTGTTTACTTGACAATGACTTTAAGAAATCATCTGTTTTTATTCCAGAGGCAAGAAGAAGGGAAAGCTACATTTAAAAATTATATTTTACCCAATTCATAGATCTCATACAATGTTTTGATGGCTATATTTAGAATGTATGTATTATATATGTATATATATAATATGTATATATGTGTATATATATGTAATATATATGTGTATATATATATGTAATATATATGTGTATATATGTAATATATATGTGTATATATATATGTAATATATATATATATGCGCACACACACACACACCCCCCTGGAAATTTGTCTTAAAGTTTTCATCAATGTAAAGTACACTTACAGAAGTCCTTGGGATATACATTGTGAAGAAAAGAGATTTTTAAAATTCCTGCTTTTGTGGAATTAACATTTAAGCAGGAGAATACAAAACACAACAGATGTGTAAATTATGTAGTGTGGGGGAACGTGCTAAGTGCTGTGAAAGAAAGAATACAGGAAAAATTGGGTAGGGGAAAGGCAGTGAAATTAAGATTTTTTTTTTTAAGAGAACACATTTTTCTTTATTTTCTTAGACTGATAGCTCCTTTGACAAATAAAAGACAGTAGCTCAAAATCTAGTGGTAGAAATGGTGCAAGTGCATAAAGGCAAAAAGCAATAATGCAAAAGAGAAACAAATAATCTAAACTTGTTTCTATGGTTCTATGATTTTAATATGTTTATAAATATGAAATCATTCCTTTAATGGAAACTTTCTCATTTCTAAACCCTGTATGTGAACACTGTGAGTACTGATAACTTCTTTCAAAATGAGGATATCAGATTATTCCTTATTCCTTTTGTGCACATTTAGAGGAAAATGTCTGCTAATTTCCAAACGTAGATGAAGACTTAGATGTAGAGATATTCATTGTATCAGTGTTCTCAATAGTGAAAAACTGGAAACAGACTAGATGCCCATCAATGGAGGAAAGGATGTATTAACTATTGGAAATTATAGTCATATTTGGAAATTATCCAGCAGGTAAAATATTTAGCTAGAATTATATGTATTGTCATGGAAAACTTTTGAGGACATAACATTAAGTTTTGAGAAAAACAAATTTCAAAACAATATACTAGTAAATTGATATTAAAATAATCCAAACAAATCAAAACTATATATTGGTATATACATATGTACATATGATTAATCAGTTTATTTTTACCAAATCTTTACTCAATCTCTGTATTCAAATTGAAGATCCATATCCTTTTTGATGTGAAGTGCTATCATATAATAAATTCTTTGTTATAATTTGAATCTGTATCCTCACCGAAATCTCATGTTCAATTGTCATCCCCAAGTTTGGACGTGGGGCTTGGTGAGAGGTGATATGGTTTGGCTGTGTCCTCTCCCAAATCTCATCTTGAATTGTAGCTCCCATAGCTCCCGTGTGTTGTGGGAGGGACCCAGTGGGAGATAACTGAACATGGAAGTGGTTTCCCCCATACTGTTCTCGTGGTAATGAATAAATCTCATGAGACCTGATGGTTTTATAAGGAAAAACCCCTTTCACTTGGTTCTCATTGTGTCTGTTGTCTGCTGCAAAGTAAGATGTGCTTTTTACCTTCCACCAGGATTGTGAGGACTCCCCAGCCGCATGGAACTGTGAGTCCATTAAATCTCTTTTTCTTTCTATATTACCCAGTCTTGGGTATGTCTTTATCAGCAGCATGAAAACAGACTAATACGGGAGGTGATTGGATCATGGGGGCAGAATTCTCATGAATGGTCTAGCACCACCCCTTTGGCACTGTTCTCATGATAGCGAGTGAGTTACTGCGAAATCTGGTCAGTCAAAAGAGTGTAGCGTAGCACCTTCCCCTTCTCTCCTCCCTCTACTCTCTCTTGCTCCTGCTTTCACCATGTGAAGCGCCTGCTCTTGCTTTGCCTTCTGCGATGAGTAAAACTCCCTGAGGCCTCTCTAGAAGCAGATGTCTCCATGCTTCCTGTGAAGCCTTCATAACAGTGAACCAATTAAAGCTCTTTTCTTTATAAATTATGCAGTCTCAGGTATTTCTTTACAGGAAAGTGAGAATGGGTTAATACATTCCTACAACTATTTGTGTCTATAGCTCCCTGCCTTGTCTTGCCTGGCTTTACAACTTGTCTTGCTTAATGGAATGTTAGAGGGTATAGTGTAAGTAGAAGCTTTAAATGTCCTTGTGTGTTTTGCCTCACCTCTTTACTTGACTATTTTCCATTAGAAAATTCAAGTCCTGGTAGTTGATGGTCCCAGAGGCGAAACAGTTAGAATGAACCTAAACTGATCTATAGCCTGAAGTGGAGCTACCATAGCTGCCGCATAATATCTTGATCAATAAAAATAAATGTTCTAAGCCTCTGTTTTTTTTAGTTTGTTTGTTTGTTTGTTTGTTTTTTAGACAGAGTCTCACTCTGTCACCCAGGCTGGAGTGCAATGGCACAATCTCGTCTCACTGCAACCTCCGCCTCCCAGGTTCAAGCTATTATCTTGCCTCAGCCTCCTGAGGAGCTGGGACTGCAGGCACCCATCACCACGCCTGGCTAATTTTTGCATTTTTAGTAGAAATGGGGTTTCACCATGTTGGCCAGGCTGGTCACGAACTCCTGACCTCAAGTGATCCACCCACCTTGGCCTCCCAAAGTTCTGGGATTACAGGCATGAGCCACTGAGCCTGGCCTAAGCCTTTGATTTTTGAGGTTGGTTGTTATGAAGCATTATTGCAGCAATAGCTAAGTGATACAACATGTTCGTATGTGAGTGCTTAGAAAAAGATCAGGAACAATAGTTACCAGACTATAATCTTTATTTCTGAGAATTGGGATTGGCTGTAAACAAGTGCATTAGTTCATTTTCACGCTGCTGATACAGACATACCCAAGTCTGGAAAGAAAAATAGGTTTAATGGACTCACAGTTCCCCATGGCTTATTTTCCCTCTTTATTACCTATATTTTGTTCTTGACTTTGCTTTTTTCTGTCATTAGCATATCATAGAGTGATCTAGTTATTTTAGTACATATACACCTTCTGCATTCTATTTTTACAAGTGTCTAATATTTCATGTTGTAGAAGTACTTCATTCAGTCAGTCCAATATTTTTGCAAACTTGGATTATGTCTAGACTTTTTCTACTACAAACAATGCCCACAATGAAAAATCTTGCACATATTATTCTACAAGTGCGCCATCATCTGCAAATAGTTTTATCTTTTCCAGTTTTTAAAAAGTTGTATTTTATTTTAAATTGACACATAATTGTACATATTTATGGGGTAGAGCGTGATGTTTCTATACATGAATGCATTATGTAGTGATCAAATCAGGGTAGTTAGCATACTCATGACCTCACAAATTTATCATTTCTTTGTGGTGAGAGCATTCAAAATTCTCTCTTCTAGCTTTTTGAAATATACAATACATCATTGTTAACTATAGTTATCCTACTGTGCAATAGAACAACAGAATTTCCTTTGCTACTTTTATGCACTAGCTTTTTTTCTCTTGCCCAATTGTTTAGCTGAATACTTTTAATACAAAGTTAAATAGTAGAGTTGATAGTGGCCATCCTTAGTCTTGTTCTTCTTGTGTTTCTTCGTTAGGAAAGATGCTAGTGTTTGGACTTGCTAATCTACAATCATGTACCAGGTAAGATCTTTGCCACAAACAGTACAATGAATTAAGTAACTAACAAAAGTTTAATGAAGAGAAAACATTTATAACAATGTAGGCAGGATTAAGGAACCAAAAAGGGTCTCCAGCACACATATTAAGGAAGTGCCTACTGAATGACTTTTTATTACATATTTTAAAAACTAAGAATAGAGTCGAATTGATTAAATAACTTTTCAGTATCCATGGAGATTATTATAGGTTTTTCTTTTTAGATAATGAATAGAGTAACTTTATTAAGATAACTTACTGAATCTCTTAATATTGAGCCATCTTTCACAGCTAAATTTAATGATTATGTCCAAAGTTTTTAAACTTCATACAAATGGAATAATAAAACAGGTAAACGAATACACGTGACTTCTTTTGCTCAATGTTGTGAGATTTCATCCACAACATTTTATGTAACCATATGTATGTGTACCATGTAATATACTCTTTCACATTTTATTTTGCAAATATTCTATTTTATTCTACTGTTGGTGAATATTTGGGTTATTCTAGTTGTAGCTACTTAAAAATACTGCTGCTGTGAATATTCTTAGACATGTCTTTTGATGTACATAACGTACACATATCTATTTACCTAGGAATAGAATTGCTGGGTTTTTAGGTGTACTTATTTAATTTATTTTTTGGGAATTCCTAATGTATTCTGGATATGACTCCTTTGTCAGAAATATGTTTTAATTTTTTTTTCAAATTATCGTTTATCTCTTCAAATACTTAATTATGTCTATTGACAAACAAAAATCTTTAGTTTTTATGTGGGCTAGTTAATCATTGTTTTCCAATATGATCAGTACCTCTTCCCCTGTTTACACATTTTTTTAATCCAAAGTTCCTGAATAATTTTGTTGTGTTATTTTCTAGAATTGCACTGTTCAATACTGTACCCAGTAGCCTAGTGTAGCTATTTAAGTTTAAACATAAATTACAATAAATTTAAAATTCACTTCCTCATTTGTGCTAGTCGTGTTTTAAGTACTCAGTAGTTACAAGTGGCTTGGTGGCAACCCTACTGGGCATTGCAAATAGGGAACATTTCTATTGGACAGCACTGTTGTAGAAGCTTTTGTCATTTACTGTTCACATTTAGATCTATAATCCATCTGGAATTTTTGTGGTAGAACTGCAGCAATTAGCTTTTACTGTGGAGCAAACCACCCCAAAACATAGTAGCTTAAAACAGCTATTTCATTTAGCTCACAATTCTGTGAGTGGCTGGGATGGCTGGGTTGGCTGGCATCTCTCCCACATGGTCTCTCATGCTACGTCAGTAGGCTGGTCCAGGATCATCCGATGATGGTCTCAGGGTTTCCAGCAACAAAAGGGCAAGTCCTAGTGCGTGAGTGCTTTTCACAACTCTGAGTATGTCACATTTCTTATTGTCCCTTTGGCTAAACAAGTCACGTATCCCTGCCTAGATTTAAGAGGATAAATAGACTTCACTTTTGATATGAGAAAAGGCAAAATCATGCCACAAAAGGGTATGCATAGAGGAATGGGAGGGATTTGTGGCCATTTTTGTAACATATTTTAGTGACATATGGGTCAATATTATTTTTTCTATATGCCTGTACAATTGACCTGCCATATTTATTGAAAAGTTAACTTGAAAAATAGCTTGTCTGGGACTGCTTCTGAAGACTTCATTCTGTTCCACTGGGTTATTTATTTACCTTTGAGTCGATAATGACTATTTTAATAATTAATGCTTCATAATTTATTTTGATACCTGACAGTGTAAGTCCTTTAGCCTTGCTGATTTTTCAAGAGGGTCTTAGCTATTCTTGGCCATTTGTATTTCCGTGTAAATTTTAGAGTCCACCTGCCAATTTCCACAAAAAAATCTGTTGAATTTTTATTGGGATTTTATTGGATCTGTAGATCCATTTGGCATAATTGGTCTCTCTCTGAGTTTTCCTGTCTATGAACAAGGTACATATCTCTGTTTATTTAGGATTCGTTTCGTTTCTGTTAATGTCTTTTATTTTGCTCAATAGAATTCTTATGTCTCTTCCATTATCTTTATTCTTAAGCAATTGAAGTTTTTTCTTTCATTCTTTTCTGTTTATGTTTGGAATGTTGTTACATTTTTTCATTAACTTTTTGAAAATGTTTTCTCCAGTGAGTTTTTATTATCTGCAGGAATGTTACACCATTCTTTTTCATCACTTTCTTACAGAGTTTGACAAAACTCTCTCAATAAATAAAATATCAGATAAAAAATAAGTAAGGTTACAGGAGATCTGAGTAATACAGAACAAAATTAAACTAATGGACACTTACCCAAAATCTTTGTATGGAGGCAGAATGTGTTCCTCTTATGCTATCTATATTTGAAGAAGATGAATTTTCCCACCTGGCAGCA
The DNA here is from genome assembly GCF_028885625.2 of Pongo pygmaeus. Taxonomy (NCBI): domain Eukaryota; kingdom Metazoa; phylum Chordata; class Mammalia; order Primates; family Hominidae; genus Pongo; species Pongo pygmaeus. The sequence goes on along the minus strand of NC_072380.2, from coordinate 16,853,053 downwards.
GGTGGTTTCAGCAGTGTGGATATTTTGGGGGTGAAATGAAAGTGTGTCAGAGTGAATATCCTGGTGCTCCCTTCTCTATTTCAGCAAAGGCCTTAATAAATGACCCCTCTCTGTTCTCACTTTTTCTCTGGCTTTCAGACCTTACATGAATACAGAAGAGTTTCTATCCCCAGCTCTGAGCTTTTCAGATCTCTTCACATTCTTTATTGCCAAAATATTGGACTCACCTTTAGAAGTTGGGTTTTGCTGAAGCGTTCAAGTCCAGATGCATCTGCTATCTTTTGTATTTTCTAAACTTACTTTTTGCTCACTTCTGGGTACTTTCTGGACGTACAGTCTCTACCCTTTCACAATAATCATACTTTGTTCAATCTCAAAACAGTCTTCTCACAGGTAGGGACTTCTCCTTTGGGTGGGAATATTTGATTAAAGTTTCTGGGGACTTCCTGTCCCTAGGCACTTTTACGCTTTTGTTCTTTCTCAAAGCCTACCCCTGTGGGGTTTTTTTTAGACTGTTATTGCCTCTCTAGCACATTCATACTATTTGGAATAATATTAGAACTTCTCATATTTTATTATATGCATAGTGAGAATTAATCACATATTATTTCTATAATTGAAATAAGGAAAGAAGAAAAAATGCTTTATTTCTTAAGCTTTTGAAGAGGAAAGAACACATGGTTATAAGCATCTGTGGGCTGGGCATGGTGGCGCATGCCTGTAATCCCAGCACTTTGGGAGGCTGAGGCTGGTGGATTGCTTGAGCCCAAGAGTTTGAGACCAGCCTGAGAAACATAGTGAAACCCTGTTTCTCCAAAATAAATAAATAAATATATAAATATATAAATATATAAATATTACGAAAAATTAGTCAGGGATGGTGGCATGCGCCTGTGGTCCCAGCTACTGGGGAGGCTGAGATAGGAGGATTACCTTAGCCAGGGAGTTCAAGGCTGCAGTGAGCCATGATGGTGCCACTACACTCTGGGCTGGGCAACAGAATGAGACCAAAAAATAAATAAATAAATAAAAATATGTGATCTGGTACTTAGCCAAGTCTTTAAAAGAGCATTTGTATCATAAACTGATAGAAACATAAATTTGGTGTTTAATCATAATACAGACTATCCCATTACAGGCTCTTGCTGCCAAGTAGTGGTGTTAACCAAATTTCTCCCAATTATTCCATTTACTTTGGAGACAGCTCTAAGTTGTTCTACTTTTAAAATCTCTTTAATTTAAAACGCATAGTTCTCTATTTCATTAACAGATTTTGTCTTGATTTTCTCTTTAGTGCAGATCAAAATAAATCTTGTTGTTTATCAAAAATGAAACAGATACATTTTCTTTTATAGTGAAGTTTATGATTTTCTAGAGCATTATGATATGATTTTGAGGCAAAAGTTTACAAATATTTTCTTTGGTTCAGTTTCAAATTAATGATATTTGTAAATTGAGTTTTAAGCCATTTATGTTATTTTTCAGTGTAGAACCCAGATAGAAATTCAACGATTAACCCTGCTCTGACATAACTCCTTCAGAGATCAAAGAATAACTTGTTAAGCACTTAGAAAATACAACAGTTTTGTTAAAACCCATACAATCCTGAACTGTTTAGAATTTCCGGTTACCTATCAGACTTTGAATTAGAGAAAAGGGACAAGTTTAAAGGACTGAACAAAACACCTATCTAACTTCTCTATTGACAATGATAAAACATTGATTCATAGATATCCTGCCCATGAGTGTTTTACTCAAAATATTACAATGCAGCTTTCATGATAGTTTTGCAGAATATTTACATTATTGTAATGTTATTTTTCTGAAAAATATGATCTACATTGTCTTAAATAAAAATTGGTAAACATTGAGATCTGATCTTTTCTCCATATTATATATTCCTAGAGCATCTCGTATACTGTTCCAGTACTTTGCAGCTTAAATGATTTAATTATTTTGAAACAGTTTGTTTAATGTCTATTTTGTCCAGCTATGTCATTAGTTACACAGAAAAAGATTATGTCCGTTTTTGTCAAAAACTATCTCCACTTTCTAGGACAGTGTCTAGCACTCAGTGTCTATTTATTGGCCAACAAACATTGAGCTGGATAAAAGTATGTTGAAGTCTTTTCAGCATCTGCGAGTTAGGCATGTGATGGAGAGCTTAGAATCAAAAATCACAGATAAACACTCTAATGTTCATAGGTTTACTCAAACTCTTCTTCAAAGGCTGCTCTTTCAATAGCTTATGCAGTTAGGATTTCCATGTAACTGCTAATAAATAGCCTTGTTATAAACGTACCTCCCTCTAAAATATGCTGCTCTGTTCCATCTTTTTCTTTTCTAGTGTTTTGCTACCATTATATTATCTTTTCTATTAGACAATGGGCATCTTTAGGGTAAGGACTTGGTATTTCCCATAAGGACTCAGAAATATTTCTTGATTAACTGATAGATTGAATGGATAAAAAAATCACCACCCCATTATTAATATGAATGTCCTTATTAAGAGGATTCCTACATAGAAAAGAATTAAAAAGCAAAAGTTACACTTTGATTTAAATATATTGCTTCTGGTCTTCTTTATGTGGAGAGAAAAATTATAAAATACTGAATATATTAAAAAATGATTTGTTTATAAATAAAACTAGCTCAAACTCAATATTCAAATAAATTATATCATCATTTAAGCTCTCTCTTTAAAAATAAACTATCTTAAACTTAAATTTACACATACATATTAGAAATGTCTCAAATTTTGAGAATGAATATTGGTGATTGATATAGTTTGGCTGTGTCCCCCCATAAACCTCATCAGTTGTAATCCAAATTGTAATCCTTACATGTTTTGGGGAGGGAAATGTTGGGAGGTGACTGGCTCATTGGGATGGTTTCCCCCATGCTGTTCTCATGATAGTGAGTAATTTCCCACAAGATCTGGTTGTTTAAGTGTCTGGCACTTTCCGCTTTGCGCTCTGTCTCCCCCCTCCCCCAACTCTCTGTCTTGCCTGCCCATCATGTAAGACGTGCCTTGCTTCCCCTTCCCCTTCTGCCATGATTGTAAGTTTCCTGAGGCCTCCCCAGCCATAGGGAGCTGTGAGTCAACTGAAACTTCTTTCTTTATAAATTACCCAGTCTCAGTGAGAACGGACAAATATAGTGATTAATCTGGGTAAAATCATCTTATGTTACAATTTAACAAGACTACTATTCTCATGAGAATTATGATCAGACTCTGGAGGGATTTTAAAGGAATACTTTCAAAAAACATTTTTAGTGATGATTGTTTATTGAAATAAGTGTATAATGTTTCTGGTTGAGTACTTGAAGGAAGGTTGGCTGACAAATTTCACAGTTGTCTACTAATAAAGTCCCACTATAGTACGAGTATAAAATATTTGTGCAATACCTCTGAATTTATAAAGTATATTTTCATGCTGCATATCAGAGAATTCTCAAAATCATGTGAGTTATTTAGTATCTTCTTTATTTTACAAAATAGAAAATTGAAGTAACAGAGGCATTAAGGGGTTACTCGTGACCTCCTATTTTTACACTACAGATTTTACACCCTAGTTTTTTGAGGAAAGGTGGGACACTGTTCTTTGTATTTGAATAGGTGTCTTTCCTAGATAAACAACACAGGTTAGGATGGTTCGGTTTCTTACATACAGGGATATAGAAGCTAAGTACTACAAAGCAGTGTCTCTACCATCCCAAGATAGAATCAAAGGTCAATAGAAAAGGGAACAGAATCTGCCTCACGTTGTGGTTAAGTTCTCAAAGATGTTTAAAAATGCTTTCCTCAATTTAACTCCTTTTTTTAGTGGTGTGAGCCTCTTAGCCACCAAATTGTGAGTTTTATTGGTGTATACAATCGCAGGAGAAAAATCTGTAAAATTTGAAAAAGCCATTGTTTTCTTTTTTTCCTCAGATTCTCTCTCTCTTTTTGTCTCTCTCTTCCATCATACATGCATATCATGTAAAATATACAAGATACTATACAATTAATTATTTGTTTGCTTATCTACCCATTGCTAAGATATTAATTTTGAGGCCCTTGTTCATTGAGAAGTTGCTGGGACATTTGGAGAGGAATGCTTTTACTGCAAAAGAGAAACTCCAGATAATGTCATCTATATAGATTTTGGACTTTTACTTTAGTTACAGTAGGATTTTATCATGCAATACGCTTTCTTTTACCAAATGTATGGGTTGAGAAAAGGATTCGAAAGGAATTGTTTGGCTGTGTTCATCCAGGGTCACTTAAGAGCTTCAAAATGACCCTTGAGGGCAACTGTGGCATTTGGATTACCAAAAGAAATAAACATGTCTAAGAAAATTTCAACTTGTTGTTATCTAAATTTAAGACATTGACAAGCATTTGAGCTTGATGGTCCCAGTAAAAAGTGATGGCAAACATATGAAGAAGTATTGCTTTTCTTTGTTTCTCTTCTTTCTCTATTGCCCAAACTTAAAGCAACATTGAGTAAGATTAGAAGTTTTTTTTCTAATTTATATATAATAGTTGTACATAGTTTTTAGAACTTTTTGATTGTAACATTCTCAATGCTATCAGAAATGAAAAGGGCAGTATTCGTTTCATGTGTTGAACCACTAACATGTTCATTATTTAAATTTCTGTTCATAAGGTATAATAAAAGTGTTAGACATTTTAGAATTCTAGTTTCTTTCATGCAGAGGGTCTCTAGAAGGAAAATTCTAGAAAATGATACCATCACCTCTCTGTGATATCCCAATTTATTGTAGAACATGGAATCCCATGTAAAATAAATAAAAAATATTTAGTTTATTTTGGGTAGAATTAAGAATAAAATAATAAACAAAATTAGTGTTAATATTCAGTATTTGACTAGGTGAAAATTATAGAATCTTCTACATAACTTTAAGGTCCGTATTTACCATCTCATTGGCAATTAATTATCAATTACTTAAGCAAATACTGCACCACTTTTGCCAGGCTCTGTTATAGGCTCTTGTGATTTATAGGTTAAGAAAACCTATAAATTCTGCCCACCAAGCATTTATATATAAAGTGTACAAACATTTGATACATACTTATACTGTGTTAAAACGTATGTAAACAGGCTGGACTCAGTGGCTCGCGCGTGTAATCCCAGCACTTTGGGAGGCAGAGGCGGCCGGATTATTTGAGGTCAGGAATTCAAGACCAGCCTGGCCAACATGGTGAAACTCTGTCTCTACTAAAAATACAAAAAAATTAGCTGGGCGTGGTGGCAGGCGCCTGTAATCCCAGCTACTAGGGAGGCTGAGGCAGGAGAACCGCTTGAACTCAGGAGGCGGAGGTTGGAGTAAGCCAAGATTGCGCCATTGCACTTCAGCCTGGGCAACAAGAGCGAAACTCTGTCTCAAAAAAAAAAGTACGTAAACATTTAATAGATTTTATAAAACAGCAAATAATGCCAGTGGTGCATCTAAAAGGTTTAAGGAGCCATTGGAAACACAGCATATAAAGTCACAATGTTGGAGAGCCTTTTATTCATTATCCAACAAATATTTTGTGAAGTTACCAAAGTTGGAAATGCTATATTGAAAACTTTCTGTACTGATTTTAGTGATTCTAAGAATCACGATTTGTAAATCATATAAATGTAATAACCTGGTGTGGAAGATGGATGAGAAAAACTCAGTGACTCTAATCCATGCAATTGCTGTTCTAATCATCAATAATGTAGCGCATTTTTTTTTTCTTGATGAAGTGAACTTGTCAAGCCATAGAACAGTGTGGTTTATAGTAGGTAGAATCTGCACACACCATTTGGGTCAAGCCAAAATGTCCCTAGGGGCATCATGCTCTACTGGTCAAAGGAGAGTTGAAAAAGAAATGTTACTGTCTCCCCCGCCCCCAGGAATGTTTTTTTTACATTGTGGTTTCAGAATGTCACTAGAAAAATACAAATATTTTATTGAATGCTTTTTAATATTGTGGTTTCAGAATGTCTCTAGAAAAATACAAATATTTTATTGAATGCTTGTATACATTGTGGTTTCAGAATCTCTAGAAAAATACAAATATTTTATTGAATGCTTTTTTTATATTGTGGTTTCAGAATATCTCTAAAAAATACAAATATGTTATTGAATGCTTTTATACATTGTGGTTTCAGAATCTCTAGAAAAATACAAATATTTTATTGAATGCTTTTTTACATTGTGACTTAAAAATATCTCTAGAAAAATGCAAATATTTTATTTAAATAAAAAACATGATTTCACCAAATAAATTATATATCCTACATTAATTTTAAAAACATTCTTGGCCGGGCACAGTGGCTCTCGCCTGTAATCCGAGCACTTTGGGAGGCCGAGGCAGGCAGATCATGAGGTCAGGAGTTCGAGACCAGCCTGGCCAACATGGTGAAACCCCGTCTCTACTGAAAATACAAAAAAATAGCTGGGCGTGGTGACGGGTGCCTGTAGTCCCAGCTACCCAGGAGGCTGAGGCAGGAGAATCATCTGGACCCGGGAGGCAGAGGTTACAGTGAGCCGAGATCACGCCATTGCACTCCAGCCTGGGCGGCTGTCTCAAAAAAAAAAAAAAAAAAAAAAAATTGTAGGCTTTAAAAATATTGTTAAATGACTTATTTATATATTTATATTTTTGCATTTAGAAATATGTTGAAAAAAGAAAAAAATTAGGTGAATTTAAGAACATACAAAAAAGATTTAAATAGCTTCCTTCTACATTGATAAATAATAGAATCGATGGTTATTTAAATGACTATATCTGATTGTTTAGACACATTAAGTGAGGCAACTTAGCTCAGATAAAGTCACTCCAACAATCCCCTTCAAAAAGCCAGCAATTCACCCAACTTAACCATTTTAATAAAAAAGAACCTCTGTTCCTGTTGCTTTTATCACAGAATCGGGATGTGGGGGGCGAGGGACAAACTACAGAATAAGCTTTGATAAACACACAAAATGATATTTTCCTTTAGAATGGGAAAGGAAAGTTGCATTGAAAAGAACACATCTCAGGTAAAGCTAGTTTTACTTTTATTCTTCCTCTTCTTAAAGCTGGCTGTAGAGAAGCTCATTGTGTTGCCCTATACTTTTTGTTCAAGGCACCTGAGCAATACACAATGTATCACTTATCGGTAGAACAAAAGACTCCTTCATCAGTCAGACTCGGGGGAAGAGGCCAGCTGCAGACTCAGAACTGCACTAGGCAGGTACTTTGCTTGAGACAGAACAGGAAATAGACCATTCATGTGGACCTTCATGTCTAACCCTATTTAATTTGACTCAAGCAAGATTAGTCTCTTTCAAAACGTATCTATGTTTAATGGTAATCTTAGATGTTTGTTTCTTATTAGAGACTTGGTTCAGAAAATGCAGAAAACGCGTTGTATTATGTGGGTTTCGCAGTAGAAACAATGGCTATTTTTATTTAGCTGAAGAGTGCTGCTATAGATAGATTTCTACATTGTAGAAAAATATCTTTATTGCAAAAATTACAATATAAAAATCATATTTTTTATCTTAATGTAAGACCAAAGAAAATCAGGAAGGTTTTGTGCTATTGATAGTGTAAACGAACATTAAAAAAAAAACTTTCATTGTCCTGCAAAGACACAATTAAAATTGACAGTTTAATCCAAATATGAATCTTATCATTGAATATATTCTTTTTCCTTGAATGTATATATGTGTGTGTGTATATATGTATACACATCCTTTTAGGATTCTAAGATTATACTCAGATTTCCATTAAATTAAAAAAATCAGTTTCGAAGGTTATTAAAATGTAGAAACCCAAATTCTTGAGAAATCATGAAAGAAATAACTGTTTCCTTAATAATTCAAGGATTTCTTAGCTGCTATGTAGGCTACCCCCTACGGGATAATTTAATACAGAATAGTTCATGCAAGTCAGCACCAATCACATTTTTCTTTCATTCTGTTTCGTGTGTCTCTGACATAAATGTTTGAGTAAGCACACATTAGAATAATAAAATATATTGATGCTTATGCCATCATTTACTCCATGACAATAGTATAAACAGAATGTTGTCATATATTTGCAGTATGAATAATTGCAGGACCTCATTAATTTAGAGTGCCTTGGGGAAGGAAAGAGAATCTATATTAAAAAATTTAGAAAAACAAAAAAAATGGACAAACTCCTTACACGTATAGCCTGACTCTTAAGTGACTTAGAGACTTAAAGGCAGGGCATACGGCAGTTCTTGTTTGAATAAATAGTTCAAAATTGTTTATAATTAGCGTATTCGTTTTTTGCCAGTGGATGCCTCTATCTGGTTGAAAATTCTTCTTTCTACAGTAATCTCTTGATCTCCTACAATATTTCTGGCACTGATTTGGATAATGAGGATAGCTGTAAACAAAATGATTTATTTTCAATAGCCTGATCACAAGGGCTGTGAGATATTTTGTATTAGTCATTTAAATCACTGAATGGTTAAAATTAACTTTATCACAGTATAATTATAAACTTAGGTTTTGTGCAGATCTAACTTTTCATTTAGTGTTTTCTCATTTGTGTAGGTCAGAAAATTGCTTCCCAGTTAAACAAGTAGTACCTAAAATTTCAAATTGGTATTGCTATAATCTGGCAGGTGATTATGTGTGAATGAATATATTATATCTATCAATTTGATATACAGATTGCCTATATATATTTAAATATAGGTGTATATATCTATTTACATATATTATCTATTTATAGACATACAGATGCTCCTCTTCTTACAATGGGGTTATGTCCCGATAAATCTATTGTTAAGTTGAAAATATTGTGAGTTGAAAATGTATTCAATACATGTAGCCAGCGAACATTATAGTTTAAATGGGCTGACCTTACACGTGCTCAGGACATTAATATTAGCCTACAGTTGGGCAAAATCATCTAAAAGAGAGTCTATTTTATAATAAAGTGTGGAATAGCTCATGTGATTTACTGAATACTGTACTGAATATGAAAAATGGAATGGTTGCATGAGTAGTTGAAGTGCAGTTTATACTGAATGTGTTTATACTGAATGTGTATTCCTTTCGCACCATCATAAAGTTGAAAAATTGTTAAGTTAAATCAGGGGCGTCAAATCTTTTGGCTTCCCTTTGCCACATTGAAAGAAGAATTGTCTTGGGCCATACATAAAATACTCTAATGCTTACAATAGCTGATAAGCTAAAAAAAAAAAAAAAAAAAAAAGAAAAAGGAAAAAAAAAGCTCGAAAACATGTTGTAACGTTTTAAGATGGTTTACGAATTTATGTTGGGCCACATTCAAAGCCGTCCTGGGCTGCATGCAGCCTATGGGCTGCTGGTTGGACGAGCTTGAGTTAAACCATCATAAGCTGGGGACGGTCTGTGTAGATACAGACATATACACCATGGTCCATATTCCAAAGGCCCAATTAAACTGATATTACAGAATTCTGAAAAGCATAATATATCTTGCTTCCTTGAAAATATTCCATTTTGTTTACTTTATGTAAGATTCTTGTTAAATGGAAATTTAAAAATCAAAGCAGTGAAAAAGTTTGAATTGAAAATTGGATTCTGAAGGTTTTGGTTCTTGTTGAGGACTTATTTCTTTAGGCCTTTCTGCTTTTGGTAACGTTACTTGGATATTGTTATGTTACATTCTCCCGCATGGTCTACCTCCCTGTGGTCCTCCTCACCTTCTATTTCAAAAGCAGCCAACTCACCTGTCTCCTAGAAAAATTGTCTTCCTTTATCTACAGCTAGATGTAGAATTTAAGCAGGAATGATTTTTCAGAATACTCCAAATTTTTTTTTGTTTTGTCCCATTCTCAGACTGCCTGATCTGTGTCTCCTGATTATAGTATATTTAGAAGCCATGCACATCTTTTTTTCAGTTTATCCTTTAAAAACTATTGATCAAAACTTGAGACATTTTCGGTAATACTTCCCATTGTCTTCACAAACCTCGTTCTTATTCCCATGGCTACTTTTGTGGCTATTAGTAAAGTAGTTCACTTTTTATGATGAAATAGAAATGACTCCTGATAAGGGTAAGAATGTATGTAGTGGTACCATGAATGTTCAAATCATTCCATATGTCCCTATAAACTTTTGCTGAAATATCTCTCAAAGGACAATCCTGATTATTAGACAAAATGTTAACTTTCTTTTTCAGTTTCCAGAGGCTTATTTTATTTTATTTTTTGTTATTATGGATATGGGTGTCTTTTTATGTTTCCCAGGCTGACCTTGAACTCCTGGGTTCAAGTGATCCTCTAGCCTCAACCTCCAGAATAGTTGGGATTTTAGGCACAGGCCACTGTGCCTGGTTTCATTTGTTTTAGTATTATTCTTCTTCCAGGGAAATAATTTTTGTAAATTGCATCATATGTTGAAAAAATGGAAATTATCAGTATGTTAATGAGAAAAGTAGAAAAATAGAAAATGTGAAGGGAATCATTCTTAACAGAGTTAACTTAGAATGACTGCTTCATTCATGAATGAGTATAACAGCTCTGTGGGAAACTTCTAGTAATTATCACTCTTAAAATAATAATGGTACCTTCAAACGGCTAATCATGATGGCATTTGAATTTCAACTTTAAAATAATTGTGTCATGTCATAGTTCTTTACACTTACTTCTTCAATCACCTACTATGGTCAAGACACCATGGGAAAGGGACCTACTCACAAGAAGGTGCAGTGGAGAACATCACAGAGAGAGACACTCACCAGGAGAGGGAGGAACAACACCAAGCGTGTCCTTCCATGAGAAGGAATAGCCCCAGGCGACAGGCGGGGAGTAGGGAGTCTGAGATGACTTCTACAATGTGTTCATAAAACAATGTGTCATAAATCTCATGAGACAAGCCCACAAAAAATTATGGGAAGTCAGAGAGGAGATGCTAATAGAAACTGTGTTCGCTCATAGCAGCTGTATAACGGTATTTCTTAGAGTGTTTTTCAGAACAATGAAATTGGTATTATATGGTCTCTTATTAAAAATGCCAGTTGAGCCCCACCTAAAACTTGATTTTTTCTAATTTCAGGGAATCTCTGCCCTGGAATTTTGGAGCTCAAGGAGTGGTATCTTCGAGTCCACTTTCCTCCTCGTGCAGGGAGGGGAAGTGAGAATGGGAGATGCTGGATGGCTCTAAGATGAATTTCCCCTCCCCCATACTCTTGAGACCATTTCTACTCTGGGCACCTGGGGCTTGCTGTTATCCATCTGCAGGTGGTGCTTTGCAGTTCTCATCAGAACATGGGGCTTCCTTAGCACTCCCTCCATTTCAAGTGCTCTCCTGTCTCGGTTTTCTTACCATTGCTCCGTTCTGCATCTCCTCTCTTTCTTTTGCAGCTTCTCTTAAACCTTCTTTATTGGCTCGTCTTCCCCTGCCTTTCCTGGAATGGTTGGACATCTATAGAGTTCTTCCTCGATCCTCCCAATTTTCTCATTTTTACTTCGGGAATGTATGAGTCTCCTTTCATGTGTGCCTTATCCAATGCAGCAGCCCTCAATATCTGCCTACCTCTTCAGCTAAGATCATGTCAAATTTTACTTTTTTAGTTTGCATTAGTTGTATTGACTATGTTTTAACAACTATACAACTGATGATAATCACGGCCTCTCCTCCTCTTACTACTACTTAGGCTGGAAAAATCATGGTTTAAGTACTCCAAACTGCAATTTTCTCTCTCATGGCTTTAGCGATGACCTCTATACTAAAAAGTCCCATATCTATTACTTATTCTGAGATGTCTTTCATTTCCAACTTTTCTCTATTTGTGTCCGAATTATTTTCTGCATCAAATTTGGCCTTTCTGTTTCATCATATGTGCATGTATGTATGTGTGTGTGTGGTGTGTGTGTATACATACATGTCTCCACTCATGTCTTGTATCCGTTTGGTCACTTATTCCCATTAATTCTATTTCTGAAATCCTCTTTCTCTCCTCCACTCCTTCTCACTTCTTTCTTGTCTGGACTATTTTATTTTGTTTCCCAACTGCTCTTCTAATGGGCAGTTCTATCACTTCCTAGATATCCTATTTCTTCATGTTGCTCTTAGAGTTATTTTTTTGATAATTGAAGTTTTTCTTTTACAAATTTAAGCCATCAGTGTCTAAACAAACAAATCTCAATGTGTCAAAAAAGAAGTAAAAAAAAAACACAACAAAACAAAACCTGTCACAAACTGGTCCCAACCTGCCTAGGCACCCTCACCTCTCTTTGCTGGTCACCTTATTAGTTCAGAAGAATTAATAATCACATAGATCCTGCACATAGTGGATACTTGGTAAATGATTGTTGGTGAGTGGAAAATACTGTTTAGGTACATTAACCTACTAGCAATATAAAAATAAACTTTTCCCCTAGACAAATAGAAATGTGTGAATTCTGTAGTGATGCAAGGGTCCAATTCATTGGCTCTTAAACTTTAGTGAGCATTGGAATTCCCCAGTGGGCTTGTCAAAACCCACATTGCTGGGCCCCACCCCCAGATTTTTGTTTAAAAAAATCTGGTCTCAAAGAAGTCTGGGACAAGGTCCCATGATGGTGATATTTCTAGTCTAGGGACCACATTTTATAATCTACTAGTCTAGTTAATACTACTTAAATGGTTAACTAAAAGTCATTAGCTTTTTTTGTTGTTGTTCCTCTACACATCTAATTAAAGAGTCTACTCTTGTTTATGGCACCTGATATGGTTTGGCTCTGTGTCCCCACCCAAATCTCTCCTTGAATTGTAATACTCCCCATGTGTCAAGGATGGGGGCCAGGTAGAGATAATTGAATCATGGGGGCAGTTTCCCCCTTACTGTCCTTGTGATAGTGACAGATACAAGATCTGATGGTTTCATAAGCATCTGGCATTTCCCCTGCTTGTACATTCTTTCTTTGCATGCTGCCATCCATGCAAAATGTGACTTGCTCCTCTTTGCCTTCCACCATGATTGTGAGGCTTCCCCAGCCATTTGGAACTGTAAGTATATTAAACCTCTTTCTTTTGTAAATTGCCCCATCTCAGGTATGTCCTTATCAGCAGCATGAAAATGGACTAATACAGTAAATTGGTACTAGTAGACTGGGGCATTGCCAAAAAGACAACCAAAAATGTGGAAGCAACTTCGGAACTGGGTAACAGGCAGAGAATGGAACAGTTTGGAGGGCTCGGAAGAAGACAGAAAAATGTGGGAAAGTTTGAAACTTCTTGGAGACTTGCTGAACAGCTTTGACAAAAATGCTGATAGTGATATGAACAATAAGGTCCAGGCTGAGGTGGTCTCAGATGGACATGAGGGGCTTGTTGGGAACTGGAACAAAGGTGACTCATGTTATATTTTAGCAAAGAGACTGATGGCACTTTGCCCCTGCCCTAGAGGTTTGTAGAACTTTGAACTTGAGAGAGATGGTTTAGAGTATCTGACAGAAGAAATATCCAAGCAACAAAGCATTCAAGATGTGACTTGGGTGCTGTTCAAGGCATTCAGTTTTATAAAGGAAGCAGGGCATAAAATTTCAGAAAATTTGCAGCCTGACAATGTGATAGAAAAGAAAATCCCATTTCCTGAGAAGCAATTCAAGCCAGCTGCAGAAATTTGCATAAGTCACAAGGAGCCGAATGTTAATCCCCAAGACAATGGGGAAAATGTCTCCGGGACATGTTAGAAGTCTTCACAGCAGCCCCTCCCATCACAGGCCTAGAGGCCTAGGAGGAAAAATGGTTTTGTAGACCAGGCCCAAGTTCCCTGTGTTGTGCGCAGTCTAGGGACTTGGTGTCTTGCATCTTAGCTGCTCCAGCCATGACTAAAAGAGGCCAAGGTAAAGCTTGGGCCATGGCTTCAGAGGGTGCAAGTTCCAAGCCTTGGCAGCTTCCACATGGTTTTGAGTCTGTGGTGCAAAGAAGTCAAGAATTCAGGTTTAGAAACCGCCGCCCACTCCGCCTAGAGTCCCTACTGGAGTGCCACCCAGTGGAGCTGTGAGAAGAGGGCCACCTTCCTCCAGACCCTAGAATGGTAGATCCACCCACAGCTTGCACCGTGCACCTGGAAAAGCCACAGACACTCAATGCCAGCCTGTGAAAGCAGCCAGGAGGGAGGCCGTACCCTGCACAGCCACAAGGATGGAGCTGCGTAAGACCATGGGAACCCACCTCTTGCGTCAGCATGACCTGGATGTGAGACCTGGAGTCAAAGGGTATCATTTTGGAGCTTAACAATTTGACTGCCCTGCTGGATTTCAGACTTGCATGGGCCCTGTAGCTCCTTTGTTTTGGCAAATTTCTCCCATTTGGAATGGCTGTATTTACCAAATACCTGTACTCACATTGTATCCCGGAAGTAACTAGCTTGCTTTTGATTGTACAGGCCTTGTCTCAGATGACACTTTGGACTTTGGACTTTTGGATTAATACTGGAATGAGTTAAGACTTTGGGGGACTGTTGGGAAGGCATGATTGGTTTTGAAATGTGAAGACATGAGATTTGGGAGGGGCCAGGAACAGAATGATATGATTTGGCTCTGTGTCCCCACCCAAATCTCAACTTGAATTGTAATAATCCCTGTGTGTCAAGTGTGAGGCCAGGTGGAGATAATTGAATCATGGGGTGGTTTTCCTATACTATTTTCTTGATAGTGAGTTCTCACAAGATCTGATGGTTTTGTAAGCATCTGGCATTTCCTCTGCTCGTACATTCTCTCTTTGCCTGCTGCCATCCATGCAAGATGTGATTTGCTCCTCCTTGCTTTCTGCCATGATTGTGAAGCTTCCCTAGCCATGTGGAACAATGTCAATTGAAGCTTTTTCTTTTGTAAATTGCTCAGTCTTGAGTATGTCTTAATCAGCAGCATGAAAACGGACTAATACAGCACCTATATGCCATGTACATAATTTCTGCTGATATTGTGAAGTCTTCCAAGGCCTCCTGTGATGGTTAATTTTGTGTTATCTTGGCTATGCCATGGTGTGTACACATTTGGTCAAACACCAGTCTATATGTCTCTGTGAAAATCTTTTAAAAATTTAAATCAGTAGATTTTGAGCAAAGCAGATGTCCCTCTGTAATGGGAGTGAGCTTCATCCAATCTGTTGAAGGCCTTGGGAGAAAAGAGTGAGGCCCCCGAGGAAGAAAAATTGTGCTTTCAGATTGCAACATCAATTCTTTCCTGGGTCTCCAGACTGCTGGCCTGCCCTGCAGACTTTGGACTCGCTAGCCCTTACAATTGTGTGAACCAATTCCTTAAAATCTTTCTCTACTTTCATGTCTCATTCATTTTTTTTTTTTTGATTCTTTGGAGAACTCTGACTAATATACCCTCTATGTCCTTAACCAAGGATGCTGCAGGATTGGAAATTATCGGGAATCTATTCTCTGTCTTTGCCATGCAAAAGACTTAAAGACTAGAAATCTCTTAGTATTTCAGCTGAGACATGATATAAGAAATATTCAAATGTAAATTACATCATGTATTTGGGTGCTAAAATTTTTAATCTTTGTTTAGATGAAACAGTCCTACTGAATTTTTCTTGATTTAGCTTTTTAGAAAAATACCAAGCATACAAGTGAAATATAACTGAATACAAAAGAAGAAATGAAGAAATGTGCTTTTTTCCTTTTAAATGCTGAAATTTTTTATTAGCTGGTCAAGGTCAGTTAGCAAGAGGGACAAAATTAATGATCACTACAGCCACTAACAAAACAGGGACAGTAAAACTAGTTTCACTCTTTTTCCCAATATCTATAAATGAACATCTTAGCAGTAGTTGTGTCTTTGTGTTGGTTTTATAAGTAGATACTATCTCAAGAAAAAATTGAATCCTGGTGAAGTAAAATGGAAAAGTAATGAAAATGTGTTTCCATCTCAAGCTTCCTGTTCATTTCAAGGAAATTATTTTCTTATTATACCTTAGTCGTAGCTATAACAGTGGCATAATTATTTCTTAGTGGAAAGAAAGGATCAGCAATGGGACAGTGTTTTGTCCAATTTCACACTAAGGAACATGATCATCAGTTTTTTTTTTCTTTTCTCTAGCTTATACTAACAGGAATGCAAGGATTACACAAAATAATTGCATACTTGATCACTTCCTGCCAATATAAGATGTCACTGAACACAATGGCAGGGCCTATTTCCAAATGACTGCGGACTTTTTGGTTTGGCCTATGGAGATAAATCACATAAGCTCCTTAAAGCTGGAATCATAATCTTTCAAGATTAAAATGATGAAAGCTTTAAAGCTGGCCTGATGCCAAATTTCAATTTCCTGTTGTGCCTTTGGGGCATAATGTGGTCAATATTGGAAAACTGTTCTTTTCTATGGTTTTTCAGATACTTTTGTGCAATTCATTCCAACTTAGCTACTGTCATATTTTAAAAGCTGGCCAGTTTTTGGTTAGTTAATATGTACTAAGAAACCTGACACTTTAGTACTGTTTTCTCATTTATTAGTAATGAGGCTGTGTAGAGTCGAGTCTAAGAGCACAGATTTTGGACAGAGAGAAGAATATGTTTTTCTTTTATTAGTTTAGTGATTAATTCAGTGATAACTTGGGGCAAGTTAATTAGCATCTAGCTAAAAATTATAAATAAAAGTGCTATAAGAATCATCTCGAATGAGATGGTGCATGTACTTACTGTGGTACTGGTCACTATGGTATCACTTAAGAACATAAACACATTTTTACTTTAATGTGTACTAGATATCCCCAAACCCACATGCCCAGTGCTGACGCCTGATCTCAACTCCCGTTGTGCCTCACCTGCAACTTTCCCCATCTCAGGTGATGGCAACTTCATCTTTCTACTTTCCCAGGCCTCACCTTTTTCATATCCCACATCAATCCTTGAGGAGAGCCTTTGAATCTATTTCCAAAATATTTCAAGAATGTAACCACTCTTCTTGCTTCCATTACAGTCACTTTGATCCAATACATCATCAACTTTCAACTGGGTGACTGCAACGGCCTCCTAGCCTGTTTCTTTGCTTCCACTCTTGACCCGCTGTAGTTTATTTTCAATTATCACACTTTTTCTTTTTGCTTTAACAGTTCTGAACCTTGATGATTTTCACAGTTCAGTAAGAGGCTTCCTCCAAACTTATAGCCTACTTAAAAAATAATAGCATCCTATAGAGTAGTTTTTTGTCAAAGCACGCTCCACCAATCACCTGCATCAGATAGAGTTGGGTGTTTACTTGGGTGTTTGTTAAAAAATTTTTGGACCCCGATCCAGACCTACTCCACTCAGTCTCCTGGGCTAGTCTTGGTTGTCTGTATTTTAAATAAAATCTTTAGGTAATTCTCATGCAAACTAAAAGCTGAGAACTGCACTGATGAGAGGAGCTAGATATGCATTGTTTAGAGGATACTAAAAGTTTTCCCGAGTGCATTTAATACCTGGCAGACCCATTCATACATTTAATTCTCTCTCCATTCCTTGTAGGAGATGATTTCTGGATACCCATTAGCCTCAAAATCCTCCCTGAATATACTATATTTCTTTTTTTTGTTTAATATATGTATCACCTTACATACTCTACTTTTCAATGCCCTAATGAGGCACAGGATAAAATGTCCTATAAAATAAATGGGTACATATAGGGAGTGTTCTCTAACAATAGGCCATAACCATGTCATTTTCTTCTTATTGGTAGGTTTAACGAGAATTATTCTCTTCTATGCATAACTGAACCTGAATTAACAAGTTTATTTATTCATTTACTTTGAGACAGAGTCTCACTTTGTCTCCCAAGCTAGGGTGCAGTGGTGCAATCATGGGTCACTGCAGCCTTGACCTCCTGGGTTTAAGTGATCCTCCTGTCCCAGTCCCCCAAGTAACTGGGACCACAGGTGCACACCCCATGCCCAGATAATTAAAAATTTTTTCCTGTAGAGATGAAGTCTCCCTATACTGCCCAGGCTGGCTTTGAACTTCTAAGCTCAACCATTCCTCCCCTGTGGGCCTCCCAAAGTGCTGGAATTACAGGTGTGAGCCACCATGCCCAGCCCTAAATTAATAGTTTTAGAGCAACTTGAATTTGGCCTGCTTGCATCAAAGGGTAGCTCAACACCTGAAGTGCTGAGCTTTTATCTTCTCACATCTGTTGCTTGTGACCTCTTTTGCAATCAGTTTATAAAGTAATTCTCTATGAATTTTAACCCTTTCCTTCTTGTATCTATCAAGGATATTGAACTAAAGAGTAAGGGACAATTACATGGAATCTGAGTGTGAAAGATTCATAGCTAATTTCTGTTTGAAAAAGAAATGTTCTTTTTTCCTTAAAGAAAAAAAAACTATTTTGACAGGTAATTTTCTGGGTAGCCCCAATATATGTATATGTTTTATTTACTTATCCATTTATTGTAATTATTTTCATTTATTCATTGGTTTCATATCATTTTTCTTTACTATTACACATACTTCATCTATTTAGTATAATTATTTTCTTCTTCAGATAAGATTAGCCCAACAATACAATTTGGATTTCATACAGGCTGATCTAGCAAAAGAGATCTTCAGAATTAATTATCCATAGACACTCTGTCAAGTATTTATAAGTTAGAATAAGTTCAGTTGCGTGTAACACAAAACCTAAATCAAGTGAGTTAACACATAATGCAATTAATTTGCTCACAAAATAGGAAGTTCCAAATTAGGAAAGTGTTTGCAGTTACCCATGCAGCAGAGGAATCATTCATCAAGAACTCAGGCTTTTCCTAGTTCCCCGAATTCCCCTTCTCCAGTTTCCATTTCATCCTAAGCTGCTTCCCCTTTAAATTGTAGGATTGCTGTCAGCAGCATTGGTCTGAATGCCTCCTTGTTCTTATTCAATAGAAGAGAGTGTGGAGCTTTCTATGACTCTCTTAAGAGGTAGAAGATTTTTCATAATTCCCAGCAAAATTCTCCTTCTAAATCATGAGCCTTAAGTGGGTCATTGCTCATTCCTGAACCAACCTGTATTTCCAGAAAAATCCCTTGTGCTGATGATTTAAGGTCAATGCTTCTGAACCAACCAACAACAATAACAACAAAAATAAAGGAATCTTGTGAATGGTTTTACTGAATACAAACCTGGCTCTGTGAAACTGTACGGTTGCTATGTAATTGTGCTGGGGAAAGGTGAAATGAATGTTTAGGGAGATTGGATTATGATGTGCAATACAACATTTAAAAAAATATTTTAGTGTTAAATATGTATGTATTTATAATATAAATAATTTAATATATTGCATAATATTTAAGCATATATAATATATTAATATGTAAGCATATATTTTATATATATGAATATATATGTTCAGATTCTGACAGGAAATAAGTATCTGGATGAGAGAACAGACCATTTGTTATTTATAGACCATGTCAGTTCTCACAGAGCTCCAATCTCTATGGGGTGACACAGTAAAGGCCTTATATTACCCTGCACATGCAGAAGGTATTACGCCCCAAGAGAGGAATCCTGAAATTATGAGACTTGGAGCTCAAGTAGAGTGGCTGGTGTAACAGCCCATCTTCCCTCCTGCAGAGAGAGAGAGAGAGAGAGAGAGAGAGACCTTTACGCTGGAATGTAAACAGATTTTCCCCAGTGAGGAAAGGGAAAGTCTCTAGACTCCCTAGCCTGGAATATAAGCTAATGGTTCTAGGAAGATAACACTACATTTCTCTGGAATAATATATTCTCTCTAGCTTCCAAGGCATATTTGTTCTTAGGCATCCTTTAACCAATGCCCTTTGCTCAGAAAGCCTAGATTGTCCAGAAATGTAAAAATATTCTTGGAAAATGATCTCCTGATAGCTAAACAAAATTCTTCCAATAGAGATTATAGAGTGGCATGAAAATGTCAATCTGGTAGGCAGTGAAGTATTGGAAAACCTTATGCTTTGATGAGATCAGGTTGAATTGAATTGCCACATTTCTCAACACTTAACTCTTTTAAAACTTAAGTGATAAAAACATCTTATGTCTTCATTTCATTAACTCAGAAACAATCCACTCAGTATAAACTAAGGGCAAGTCGATACTGAGAAGTGATCAGAATGTTGCCTTTTCCTAAGGGAGCATACAAGTTAATAGACAGTTCAGTGGACCCTTGGACGACGCCAGAGTTGGGGACATCAACTCCCTATGCCATCAAAAATTTGAGTATAGCTTTTGACTCCCCAAAATCTTAACTACCAATAGCCTACCCTTGACCAGAAGTATTATTGATAACACAAAGCCAATTAATACATACTTTGTATTATATACTGCAATCTTACAATAAAGTAAGTTAGAGAAAAGAAAATGTTATTAAGAAAATACAAGGAAGAGAAAATACCTTTCCAATAACACTGTACTTGTGAATACCAGAAGTTTATTCATCTGTTTCAAGATGAATTGTGTTTCTGAAATGGCAGCAATCACTGTAGCAGACCTTAATCTATAGTACATATCAAGCGATTCAACTTTTTCTTGTAATGTCACAACTTTGCTCCTTGGGAGCACTTCCAGCATCACTATTGGCACTTCGTATGGGTCCCATGGTGTTATTCAAGGCTTATGGTATTGCACTAAACACAATGAAAAATATGGGAGGACCACGAGAGATCACTTTTTACTGTGCAATTTACTGGAGAGAGGAATAGCTCATGTCAGATGATTAGTGACACATGATGTTTTAAGTGGATACTTACAACACTGGAGCTCACTGCAACAGCAAGAGGAGGTGGCTACAAAATTATTACAGTAGTAAAGTATGTACCAGTTAATTTTATGCAGTTATGATTTAATATTGCATTAATGTGTCCTTTGACTGTGATTGGAGTCATGTCCATTCTCTATTTGTGTATTTATTGAAAAAAATCCATATATAAGTGGACCCCTGCAGTTTAAACCTGTGTTGTTGAAAGGTGAACTGTACAGTAGTCTTCCATGATCTGTGCTTTTGCTTTCTGATCCTTCAGTTACTCAAGATCAACAGAGATCTAAAAATGTAAGTGGAATATTCCAGAAATAAACAATTCATAAATTTTGAATCATTCGCTGTTCAGAGTAGCTTCAGGAAATCTTTTACCAACCTGCTCCATCCAGCCCAGGATGTGGCTCATCCCTTTGTCCAGCATTTCCATGTTGTCTGCATTATCTGCCCTTTAGTTACTTAGTAGCCTTCTTGATAGTCAGATGGACTGTCATGGTATTGTGGTGCTTGTGTTCAAGTCACTCTTGTTGTACTTAATAATGGCCCCAAAGTGCAAGAATAGTGATGCTGGCGATGTAGATATGCCAAATGAAAGCCTTGAAGTGCTGCCTTTCAGAAAAAAGTGTGTGTGTGTTGAGGTAACCAAGGCAAAAATGGAAAGATGGGATATCAAATTAAAAAGCTTCTGCACAGCAGAGAATACAGTCAACAAAGTAAAGGGACAACCTACAGAATGGGAGAAAGTATTTGCAAACTACCCATCTAACAAGGAATTCATAAGCAGAATATATAAGGAGCTGAAACAACTCTATAGGAAAAAAAATCTCATAATCCAGTCAAAAAATGGGCAAAAGATTTGAACAGACATTTCTCAAAAGAAGACATACGAATGGCAAGCAGGCCTATGAAAAGATGCTCAACATCATGGATCATCAGAGAAATGCAAATCCAAACTACAATGAGATATCATCTCACCCCAGTTAAAATGGTTTTTGTTCAAAAGTCAGGCAAGAAATAAAAAATGCTGGCAAGGATGTGGAGAAAAGGGAACACTCATACACTGTCAGTGGGAATGTAAATGAGCACAACTACTATGAAGAACAGTTTGGAGGTTCCTCAAAAAACTGAAAATAGAGCTACCCTATGATCCAGCAATCCCCCTGCTGGGCATATGCCCAAAAGAAAGGAAATCAGTACTTTGAAGAGATACCTGCACTCTCATGTTTTTTGCAGCCCTGTTCCCAATAGCCGAGTTGTGGAAGTAAACTAAGTGTCCATCAACAGATGAATGGATAAAGAAAATGCGGTATATATGCACAATGGAGTGCAATTCAGCCATGAAAAAGAATTGCAAAATGACAGGATTTTTTGCAGCAACGTGGATGGAATTGGAGGTTGTTTAGTGAAATAAGCCAGATACAGAAAGACAAACATTGCATGTTCTCACTTATTGGTGAGATCTAAAAGTCAAAACAATTGAACTCCTGGACATAGAGATTAGAAGAATGTTTCCCAGAGGTTAATGGGTACAAAAAATAGAATAAATAAGACCTAGTGTTTGATAGCACAGGGTGACTATAGTCAACAATAACGTAATTGTACATTTTTAAATAAAAGAGTGTAATTGGATTGTTTGTAACACAAGGATAAATGCTTGAGGGAATAGATACCCCATTTCACATGATGCGATTATTACACATTGCATGCCTATATTAAAAAATGTTATGTAGACTGGGCACAGTGGCTCATGCCTGTAATCCCAGAACTTGAGGAGCCGAGGTGGGCGGATCACTTGAGGTCAGGAGTTTGAGACCAGCCTGGCCAACATAGTGAAACTCCATTTCTACTAAAAATACAAAAATCAGCTGGGCGTGGTGGTGGGTGCCTATAATCCCAGCTACTCAGGAGGCTGAGGCAGGAGAATCGCTTGAGCCTGGGAGGCGGAGGTTGCAGTGAGCCGAGATTGCATCATTGCACTCCAGGCTGGGCGACAGAGTGAGATTCCGTCTCAAAAAAACAAAAACAACAACAAAGATATCTTGTGTACCCCATAAATACATACTCCTATGTACCCACAAAAATTAAAAATATTATTTTTTTAAAAAGAGAAAAGGCAAAAGTTCTTGACTTAATAAGGAAAGAAAAAAGAAGTCATGCGCTGAGGTGGCTAAGATTTACAGTGAAAAACAATCTTCTATCTGTGAAATTGTCAAGAAGGAAGAAGAAATTCATGCATGTATGTATATATATAGAGTTTAGTACTGTCCGTGATTTCAGGTATCCACTGGGGATCTTGCAACACGTCTCCACTGGATAAGGGGAGACTACTGTAATTGTCATTTAAGTGGATTAAACTCCCTTTCTTGGTTTCTTTCTAGCATGAGTTGACAATTTAACAACTCTCATTTCTTATATTCATTAAAATGTTTTCCCCTCTCTGACTCCCCCAGAAATCTCTTTCATTTTTCTCCATCAGACTAATTCTGTTTCTTGAAATCTTCATAGAAAGTCGTGCATTGCTCTATTCACTGTAAGGTTCTATCCATTTCAGTTATATTAATTTCTACTTCCAGAGAGCCATATAAGAGTCTTTGTATGTTTTTGTGCTTCTGCTACATGCTTTATTAGAATTTTAAAAAGCTAACAGTTATCAAATGCTTACCAGGGATGAGGCTTTTTGCTTTTTCTTGCACTTTCTCATTTAATTCTCACAAGGACGTTAGAGATAGTGCTCTAGCTTTACAATTGGTAAAACGTAGGCAAGAAGAAAGTGGGTAATTTCACAATAGTCACATAATTAGCAAATGGCAGAGCTTCTGTTTATCAAATAAGAAAATGCACATGGAAGCCCAGTATGGTGGCATGTGTCTGTAGTCCCAGCTGCTTGGGAGGCTGAGGTGGGAGGGTTGTTTGAGCCCCGATATTGGAGGTTACAGTGAGCTATGATTGTGCCACTGCACTCCAGCCTGGGTGATACACCAAGACCTTGTCTCAAAAACAAACAAACAAACAAAAGAAAAAGGAGATTGCATATGCCCATGGAGTGCCCTGTGCAAGCTATACACCTCCATGCATGTTGCTAGGGTTAAAATTATTTATTCTTTCATCTCTCCTATTAGATTCGAAATGACTTTAGGGTAGGTAGGAAATTGCAAAGTGAGAAATTTCCTACACTCTTTGCCCCTATGATCCCAGGGTAACTCATACTTAGTCTTGAGTGACCAGATGATTGTCTTTGCCTATGAAAGCAATTGTTTCATGAGTTCATGTAAAGCAAAAAACCTGACATTCACTAGCAAATGCTAGCAGCAGTGCAAGGCAAACCATATTGCTCATGAAGGTTTGGCAGAGCCCTGGTAACTGAGGCAGTTGCTTCTCTTTAGGCAATTTACTTGCCACTTTACAGCCATTGCCAGTAACTTTGCCAAGCTAGTCCCGGCTGTTCTATAACCCACTCTTTAATGTAGATCTTTTACCAGAAGTAAATCTATCTTACAATGGTCATCCTTCAAATGACTTGGAGAAAGACTCAAGGCAGCAATTATTCAACTTTATTGCTTCAGTGACTAAAGCATTTTTTGCTTTAATGGGCTGCCAAGCTATATAGAGAGAAAGGGCTTGTGGCAGGACTGGAAAGTGGAGAACACATTGAGAGTTAGAAAGCCAACTCCGCTCCCTGGGGCTTTAGCTAAATAGCTGGCTTTGAGATTTGCGTGTTTCATGAAACTCTCCTATTGGCAGCTGCGATTGGCTATTTGACCCCCTTTATCACCTGTTCATGTTAACGCAGAGGTTCACAGTGTTGTTTCTTGTCAAAAGAACTATGCTAAGATAGAGGAGCCAGGGGGAGGCAGAGCACCAAAACAAATTGTGCAGGGTGAATATTTTACAAAGGTGGCAACCCATGGCACAGAGTGCCCTGAAATGATGTGATTTGGGCAAAACAACCCAGATCTCAGATTTATTTGTTTCCTCCTGTTTACTTTCTGTGGGCAACAGGTGCCTAAGGTATCATTTCAATAGGAACAGATCACTATTTTTTTTCTAATTCAGGGTTGCTGTTATCAACAGATATAAGTGTATTAAGTGCATCTCAAAAGAAGACTCCAAATGGATAAGGTAATAGTTATTTGATCCCTAATGAAGACTTTTATCTCACCTTCTATTACTCTGACTGTGTATTATATTGCCTTAGGTCAATTTGACTTACAATATTGTTGAATACAGTACCATTTAAACTAGCTCCAGGAAATTTGGTCTGCCTTACATGATTTTGTACTTAGCTATGGAGGATATAGTGTAAGATTTAAGGCAGTTGAAAACAAAGAACCCAGCAGGTGATTTCAAGGCTGTGAGTTCTATTTAGGTTGAGAAAGACATGAAAAAAAAAAGTTCCTATGAATATCTCTATGAGATTCAGCAACAATTATAACCTCAACACAAAGGGTCATGAACTAGAGTTAAGTAGAGAAATAACACTGAAGCTCTGATTTTGTTTCACAAATAATAGTAGAGGTACAAAATATCTTGTTAAAGGTAGGGATGTCCAAATGGAGTCTGAAATACTTGAGTCAACAACAAAAAAAGGAATAAAAGCTTACTGTATAAAGAAGCTTGAAGCAGTGAGATCTAATGTCAAGATTTTTAAAGGGTCTATCTATTCTTTATTTTTCTTGGGTAATTATAACATTAGATCATTGTGTAGAATTTTCTTTCCTTTTTTTTTTTTAGAGAGGGCAATGATAGGTTCTCACTATATTCCCAGTCTGGTCTCAAACTCCTGGGCTCAAAAGATCCTCTTGCCTCCGCTGGGACTACAGATGTGTGCCAATGTGCCCAGCTTAAATATACAGTATTTTATGAGACTGTCCATGACTCATATAATAATAAAAATTGCCCTAAGAATTATTGCAGAGAGCTAATATATGGATTTTATAATTTATTTTCTTTTTTAAAAATTTGATTATTATTATACTTTAAGTTTTAGGGTACATGTGCACAATGTGCAGGTTTGTTACATATGTATACATGTGCCATGTTGGTGTGCTGCACCCATTAACTCGTCATTTAGCATTAGGTATATCTCCTAATGCTATCCCTCTCCGCTCCCCCCACCCCATGACAGTCCCCGGTGTGTGATGTTCCCCTTCCTGTGTCCATGTGTTCTCATTGTTCAGTTCCCACCTATGAGTGAGAACATGCGGCGTTTGGTTGTTTTTGTCCTTGTGATAGTTTGCTGAGAATGATGGTTTCCAGCTTCATCTATGTCCCTACAAAGGACATGAACTCATCACTTTTTATGGCTGCATAGTATTCCATGGTGTATATGTGCCACATTTTCTTAATCCAGTCTATCATTGTTGGACATTTGGGTTGGTTCCAAGTCTTTGCTATTGTGAACAGTGCCACAATAAACATACATGTGCATGTGTCTTTATAGCAGCATGATTTATAATCCTTTGGGTATATACCCAGTAATGAGATGGCTGGGTCAAATGGTATTTCTAGTTCTAGATTCCTGAGGAATCTCTACAGTGACTTCCACAATGGTTGAACTAGTTTACAGTCCCACCAACAGTGTAAAAGTGTTCCTATTTCTCCACCTCCTCTCCAGCACCTGTTGTTTCCTGACTTTTTAATGATCGCCATTCTAACTGGTGTGAGATGGTATCTCATTGTGGTTTTGATTTGCATTTCTCTGATGGCCAAAACAGAGATATAGACCAATGGAACAGAACAGAGCCCTCAGAAATAATGCCGCATATCTACAACTATCTGATCTTTGACAAACCTGACAAAAACAAGCAATGGGGAAAGGATTCCCTATTTAATAAATGGTGCTGGGAAAACTGGCTAGCCATATGTAGAAAGCTGAAACTGGATCCCTTCCTTACACCTTATGCAAAAATTAATTCAAGATGGATTAAAGACTTACATGTTAGACCTAAAACCATAAAAACCCTAGAAGAAAAGCTAGGCAATACCATTCAGGACATAGGCATGGGCAAGGACTTCATGTCTAAAACACCAAAAGCAATGGCAACAAAAGCCAAAATTGACAAATGGGATCTAATTAAACTCAAGAGCTTCTGCACAGCAAAAGAAACTACCATCAGAGTGAACAGGCAACCTACAGAATGGGAGAAAATTTTTGCAACCTACTCATCTGACAAAGGGCTAATATCCAGAATCTACAATGAACTCAAACAAATTTACAAGAAAAAATCAAACAACCCCATCAAAAAGTGGGCGAAGGATATGAACAGACACTTCTCAAAAGAAGACATTTGTGCAGCCAAAAAACACATGAAAACATGTTCATCATCACGGGCCATCAGAGAAATTTATTTTCTTATATAAAAAAAGTCTTGGGATTTTGAGTCTTACATTTGACAAAGATATAAACTAAGATTTGACTAAGAATAAGATACACTAATAATTTAGTACGGTGTATATATTTTTTAATAGAACAAAGTTTATGGCCAGTTCTGTTTTTTGTTTCTTTTTTTTAAGTCTCGTTCTGTCACCCAGACTGGAGTGCAGTGGCGTGATCTCGGCTCACTGCAACCTTCGCCTCCTGGGTTCAAGCAATTCTCCCGATGCAGCCTCACAAGTAGCTGGGATTACAGGCATCTGCCACCATGCCCAGCTGATTTGTGTATTTTTATTAGAGATGGGGTTTCACCATGTTGGCCAGGCTGGTCTCAAACTCCTTACCTCAAGTGATCCTCCCACCTTGGTCTCTCAAAGTGTTGGGATTACAGGCGTGAGCCGCCACGCCCGGCCCAGGTCTTTTATGTGTTAGCTTCTGTGGTCCGGTTTCAGGTTATATGCCAGACGTTTTTTCCTTCATAAAACTTTTAAAGCTCACAGATAAGATTAGTATGTAGCTGGCCGGGCGCGGTGGCTCACACCTGTAATCCCAGCACTTTGGGAGGCCAAGGCAGGCAGATCACGAGGTCAGGAGATCGAGACTACTGTGAAACCCTATCTCTACTAAAAATACAAAAAAAAAAAAAAAAAAAAAAAATTAGCTGGGCGCGGTGGCAGGCGCCTGTAGTCCCAGCTACTCGGGAGACTGAGGCAGGAGAATGGTGAGAACCCGGGAGGTGGAGCTTGCAGTTCAGTGAGCCGAGATTGCGCTACTGCACTCCAGTCTGGGTGACAGAGCAAGACTCCGTCTCAAAAAAAAAAAAAAAAAAAAAAAAAAAAAAAAAAAAATTAGTATGTAACCTACGTGAGATCAGGAATGGTAATATTATCATAAAAGAAGGGGATTGCAGGTGGGATGTCTAAAAAGTAGTGAAAGTATCAGGAGGTGACAAATAGAAATATTTGCCTATTATTCTCTGTTGAGGAAAGTTGTGACACTCTTTGTATGTTGGGTGGGAGAAGAGTTCAGTGATCAATTATTGCTGCTTTTCCTGGGCCATGGAACAGGGAAACATGGGATATTTGTCTTTTATTTGGTGAAGTTGTAAGTAAAAGAATGTCTTGATTCTATTCTAAAGAGTAGAGAATAGCAATTCATTAAGGTGGCATAGGTTGATAGAAACATTCTATAAGTGACTGTACCATTTAATATTGTCACCAATATGAAGGTTCTTTCCAGTTTCTCCAAGTCCTTGCCAACACTTAACATTGTGTGCATTTGATGTTCTAGGGGTGTGAAGCGGAATTTCATTGTGGTTTTAATTTGAATATCCCTAATGAGTAATGATGATGAACTTCTTTTCATGTTTGTATTGGCCATTTCTATATCTTCTCTGGTGAAACGTCTATTTAAACCTGTTGCCCATTTTTTTAGTGTTTTTATTTTAAAAGATGGGGTCTCACTCTGTTGCCCAGGCTGGAGTGCAGTGGCATGATCATGGCCCACTGCAGCCTTAACCTCACAGGGTCAAGTGATCTACCTCATTCTGCCAAGTAGCTGAGACTACAGGTGTGCACCAGCACATCTGGCTAATTTTTAAAAAAATATTTTTTTGTAGAGACAAAGTCTTGCTATGTTGCCCAGGCTGGCCTTGAACTCCTGGACTTAAGCAATCCTCCCACCTCCACCTTCCAAGGTGCTAGGACTACAGGTGTGAACCACTGTGCCCAGCCTTTGCCCACTTTTTAATTGGGTTGTTTACCACCTTAATTATGGAGTTGTAAGAGTTTTTCTTTTTATACTTTAGTTACAAGTTTATTACTGGAGATATGATTTTCAAACATTTCTTCTAGTCCATGGCTTGTCTTTTTACTTTCTTGATTGTATATTTTGAAGTGAAAAGGTTTTGAATTTCAGTGATGCCTATTAATGTTTTTCTTTATTTCCTGTGTGTTTACTTTTGTAAAATTATTACATAATCCAAGATCACTACTCCTATGTTTTCTTCTAAGAATTTTATAGTTTAGTTTAGTTCTTACTTGACTTGTAAGTATACAATATAGTTCAAGTTACTCTTTGTGTATGGCGTGAGGTAAGGGTTCAAGTTCATTACTCTGCATGTAGGTATCTAATTGTTCCAGCACCATTTGGTGAAAAAACAATTTTTTCTTCTATTTAAAGGTATTAGTACCTTTGTCCAGAGAGAGTTTCTTGTTATGCATAATTCTCATAGCAAATCAATGCAAGTAAATCTGGCTACTAAATACTATAGTCAGTATCCTCATCATGTTCATGAAGAAACTGAAAGGCAATGCTAAATCTATAAATTTCTGATATATAAGATACTGTACTATTGTGCTAAGTCCTTGATAGTATACAGGACATATCTAAATACAGGGCAGTGGCTATAGACATTAATCAAATAATAATATGTGTACAGTTATGAACTGTGGTAAGTGCTGAAATTATTTTTGTTTCTAAAAACAGATAGTTCAATAGTAAAGCTATTATCAATTATACTTCTTATAGTACTAGAATATAAATTTCTAATTGGTTTTATAATTTTAAACTTGGAAAATATTGAATAGTCATATTAATAATTTTAGTTGTGTTGGTTGTAAAAAGAAGCTGCATAATAAAAGTCTTCTAAAAATTCAGTGGAGACAGAATTTATTCCTTAGATTCCACTGAGCACTGAGCTAAGCATTGGGCATTTATCATATTCTTTTGCAAATGTTTGCATTTTAATTTTCCTTTGAGGGTTAAAGCTGAGACAGATTTTGTTCTTGTGCTTCTGAGTAAGTCACTTAACTCTTCGTGCCTCAGTGTTCTTTTCTCTTAAATGGTTGTATGAATCTCATATGGTTCTTGTGAGGATTAAATACATTTATCTATATAAAATACTGAAAACGGTGCTTGACGCGTAGTAAGTGTTGACTACTATCCATCACTTGAATGTAAGCCCTTTGAGGGCAGAGATTTTTGTTACTTTAATTCACTAATATATTCTAGTCCCTTAAACACATACCTGACACATATCTGGTGTTTAAAAACTGTAGAGTGAATTATATAAGACATAAAATGCTAGTTTCTAATAGGGCAAATTGTGGGAATTTCATTAGACTTATGGTAATGGGCTCATCATACCATTGAAAGTCTTTTCCCCATTCTCTCTTTTTTTTTTTTTTTTTTTTTGGCGATGGAGTTTCACTGTGTCACCCAGGCTGGAGTGCAGTGGTGGGATCTTGGCTCACTGCAAGCTCTGCCTCCCGGGTTCAAGGGATTCTCCTGCCTCTGCCTCCCAAGTAGCTGGGATTACAGGTGCCTGCCACCGTGCCAGGCTAATTTTTGTATTTTTAGTAGAGATGGGGTTTCACCACATTGGCCAGGTTGATCTCAAACTCCTAATCTCTGGTGATCCACCCGCCTCGGCCTCCCAAAGTGCTGGGATTACACACGTCAGCCACTGTGTCGGGTCCTCATTCTTTACCTGTTACCTGTTTACCTTTACACAAGAGTGTATGATGTGCTAATACGGTGCACCAGATTGCAGTTACTTTTGTACACCCTAGATTTGGAGCCATGTTATACAAGGGAATGGGCAGTTTTACAGAGACTTATGGACTAAATTGAGATACATGTAGAGCAAGTCATAAATAAAACTGGAAAACAATCCTGATCTCCCAACATACCCACTTAAAGAATTGAAACAATTTGGAGAAAAACGCTGGCAGAACTACCAGATGGTAGTGAGGACTGTGAAGTGAAAGTGTGGCAGAAAAGATGAGTTGGAATGAAAACATCCCTTGGTTTTTGCAAAGTTCCCTACACATGTATTGAATTTCCAATAACATTTAGGATGTTTTGAGAGATGAAGAATCCGTTTCTAGAAATCAATTTCAATTTGAATCCCACAGTGAGAGGCGCCTTGGAAACTCTCATTGTTTGCTACTTGGAGCTGCACATTGTCAAGTCTAGATTCTATCAAATGAAGATTCTTTAAAAGGAAAGAGAAATTTGATCTCTACGGGGAGTAGGTAAAGTCAATTGCTGAAATGAATAGGAAAAGGACACAGTTTCAAAGAGAAAGTGAGAGTATCCGAGTTGGCTCTTTCGATATGCTTCTTGACAGATGTGCCATCTTCCAGCTTCTTTTCTCGAGTGAGTTAAGGAAGCCAGTCTTAACAAAGGAGGACTCTCATGTGTTTCCCTGCATGGAAGACAGTGCCTCTAATTGCATTTGGTTACTCTTAAAAGCCCTTGTTCTTGTGGTTTGAGCTCTTGTGGTTTTCAGGAAAAAGTCTGAGGAAAGCAAATATATTTATTTTTAGAAACCAAAGAGGCAGATGCCATTAAACTGTATCCAGTACATCTTTTAAAATTGAAATACAGTGTCAAATGTCTCGGAGCAAGTGACTTAATAATGCAAGGTGTTTCCTTGCAATCTGGATTAATTCTCTTAATTTATCCTAATGTTTTCCTGTTATTTCAGTGGGTTTGTTTTGATCTAAATATGTATATATTGATTTAAGCTTTGATCTGTTTTGAGAGAAGAACAATTCTTGTTCAGATCAATTCTGTGGATTTATCCTCTATAGGAAGGAAGATGTCATCCACATCTACATGTGGATGACAGGTATGGCTGAGGTTTTCCTAGGAAATTCAGTATTTGCCATACTGGGCATTGACTGGGAGGAGATGAGGATCGTGGATCTAGTTTTCATAAAATCAAACCAAGCCAAACCAAGCGAAACAAAGGAATAAGGGAAAGCCGAGAAATTGCCAAACAACCAAAATTTGGAATTCTTGTTTCAGTTGCAGGAGAGTTCATGAATTTCATATCAGATAATAAGATAGTGCTACATCTGTGTGAGCACTTTAAGCTGTGGAAGATTTTTCACCTACGTTGTCACATGTGATCCTCAGAACATTGTTAGGGCAATGGCAGGGCAAGGTGTGCCTTCATTAAAACCATTTTGTCAGCGGTGAAACTGGGTGTATTAATTTCCTAGGGCTGCCAATAACAAATGTCCACAAACTTGGTGGCTTCAAACAACAGAAAGTTATTCTCTTATAGCTCTGGAAGCTAGAAGTCAGAAATCCAGTCAGCAGGGCTATGTTTCTTCTGGAGGCTCTAAGATGGTGGTCCCCAACCTTTTTGGCACCAGGGACCTGTTTCATGGAAGACAGTTTTTCCGTGGGCAGGGGATGGGGATGGTTTTGCAATGATTCAAGCACATTAAATTTATTGTGCACTTTATGTCTATTATTACATTCTAATATGTAATGAAATAACTATGCAACTCATCATAACGTAAAATCAGTGGGAGCTCTGAGCTTGTTTTCCTACAACTAGATAGTCCCATCTGGGGGTGATGGGAGGCAGTGACAGATCATCAGGCATTAGATTCTCATAAAGAGCTTGCAGCCTACATCCCTCGCATGCTCAGTTTGCAATAGGATTTGTGCTCCTATGAGAATCTATGAAGAATGTTGCTGCTGATCTGACACGATGCGGAGCTTAGGGGGTAATGAAAGCAGTGGGAAGTGGCTGTAAATACAGATGAAGCTTTGCTTGCTTGCCCACCTCTCATTTCCTGTTGTGTAGCCCAGTTCGTAACAGGCTGCAGACCAGTGCAGTCCATAGCATCTGGACTGGGGACCCCTGCTCTAGAGGAGAATTCATTCCTCGCCGCTTCTGGCTTCTGGTGGCTGCCAGTATTCCTTGCCTTGTGGCCACATCCCTCCCATTTCTGCCTGTGTAACCACATTGCCTTCTCCTGTACAGTGTCTTTTCCTCTTCTGTGTCTCAAATCTCCCCCTACCTTTCTCTTATGAGGACAGTTGTTATTGGCTTTAGGGGCCCACTCAGATAGTCCAGAATGATCTCTTCATCTCAGGATACCTATGTGCTTTCAATGGTTTGCTGTCCCACGTATGTTAAAGAAAAATGAAATGGTCTTGGCTGAGCGTGGTGGCTCACGCCTGTAATCCCAGCACTCTGTGGAGCCAAGGCAGGTGGATCACAAGGTCAGGAGTTCAAGACCAACCTGGCCAATATGGTGAAACCCTGTCTCTACTAAAAATACAAAAATTAGATGGGCGTGGTGGTGGGCACCTGTAGTCCCAGCTACTGGGGAGGCTGAGGCAGGAGAATCATTTGAATCCAGGAGGCAGAGGTTGCAGTGAGCCAAGATTGCACCACTGCACTCCAGCCCTGGCGACAGAGTGAGATTTTGTCTCAAAAAAAAAAAAGAAAGATGAAATGGTCTCATTTCAAGAAAATTAAGACCTTAAAACGAAGCGTACACAGATGAAATAATAAAAATGAGTAATTGACTGTTAAACTCAAGAGTCAAGAGGTCTTGTATATTTGGGATTCATCATGTTAAACAAAATGAAACAGACTTTTAAATTACAAATATGTCAAAGTCCTTAATATATTTCAGTGCATTTTGAATTTCCAAGGCAAATATAATGTTTCCCAAAATTAAATGAAGAAGAGAATTCCTTTTTGCTGAACTTCAGGGACGAGTGGACTTCAAAAAACAGTTTAGGAAAACAGTGCATTTCCTGCTTGACAAAGAGAAATTTAGCTCAACTATAGTGAATGGCCCGGGAGAAGAGTTACACAGGTTGCTATCATGTATTGAGTACTTACTATGAGTTAGGTACGTATTAGGTGCTTTAGATGCATTAACATTTAATCTTTACAACACACTTTTGAGGTAGGTTCTATTATAATTATTTTATATGTGGGGAAACTGAGGCAAAGAGATTTACACAACTTTTCCAGGTTTACACAGCTAGTAAGTGGTTGAGTTTGGATCCTAATCAAGGTAACCTTCTTAATATCATAGATATTATAACCACTATCATAACCACTGTATTAATCTAATATTAAAATATTCTAATAAAGCAGCTCTAGTGTAACCAAGTAGTTAATAAATAAATATGGATACATATGCATATCATATATGTATATTTTTTCAGTCTCAAGACTTTGGAAAGCGGAGCTTAGGCTATTTTGGTCTGTATTTGGCACCAGAGAAACAAGGCTCGCTGTCCAATCCGTCTGTCATTGTTTCTATCATTTAGGGTTCCAAGAAGCGGCAAAGCTAATGCTCTGAAGGAGGAAAAGAAGTATGTTGCTATGTTCTCAAGACATATATCAAAGATATTTCAGTCCTCAGGTAATTTACTAGATCTGGTTCTATTCCTATTTGCTTCAAAGCTTCAGTAAAAACAAAAGAGATGCCAAATGGTGTTTAGTTTAGCAGAGAGACATCTGGGCCCTTCTCCTGGATCTGGCCTTGCTGACAGGAAATTTCTCCTGACAATCGCAGGGCCGTGGTGAGGTGGAAGAAATTTCTTTTCTCCTAAGATAAAATTCCAGGTTATTATTTTTTGAATATTCTCCATTAAATTTTCTATAGTGCACTTAAAGCTTGTTCCCGTAGTTAACAACTACTGCCATCGCTCCACATTTATTTTAGGAATGAAGGCTGAATTAAGGATGAAGAAGGGATTACTAGGTGGAACAATACCACAGGGCCCTATTTCATGGGGTGGCGTTAACCTCAGAGAATCAAATCAGTGATTGTTAGCAAAGTGCTTCGAACAGTGACTGCCACACATGAGGGCTTGCTTACTTACTCAACAAATTAAAACAAAACTGAGGGAGAATGTGCCTTCTCTCGGGATAGTCCTGGGACTTCTGAGAAAATCCTAAAGGACTCAGCTACTGCTCTCAAAGCAGGAATTTGTTTGCAAGTTTGCTGAGCTCAACATGCAATATGTAGTGATTTCTAACTTTTTAAGGCTTGGTGGTTTGGAACAGTGACAGATGCTTCCAAATGATGCCTAGCTTCCATACAGATGGAAGAAAGAAGGGCCATCAAATCTGCAAGGAGCCTCAGGAAATATAGTGAGATATTATTATCACTGTTTTCCAGACATGGAAATTGAGTCTCAAACAGGTTAGGTTTCCTGCTCAAGTTCATGCAGAGTGAGGATATAAGCCCACACCTCTCTGACACCCACATCAAGATGCTTCCACTACACTACTCAAGGCAACCAGGCATGACCTGTAGATAGTCTCATTAGAACAACTATGTATGTATATATTTATTTATTTCTACCTCTCTTTTTGGTCTTATGGAACCTCTTCCTCACGAGACAATAATTCTTGTTGCATGCTTTAAATTGACAAGTTTCCCTTGACTGAACTAATGCTTTCCACGGTGGACTCAGGGAGATTATAGAGCGCTTATTAGGTGATATGAGACCTAGGAGAAGCTGTTATATGCTTTGGGAGAATGGGAATTTACATCTTCTTTATAAAAAATAACTGGTTGAATCAGGAAAATAATTTAAAAGTTTGGTCGTGTCTGATCAAGGTTCACTCATTTGGTAAGCATTTTTTGAAAGCAGACTTTCATGTCAGAGGCTTTACTAGGCTTGGGGAATATAAAAATCAAAAAGACATGCATCTTGTAATGAGCTCACAACCTAGTGTATACACAATCTGATAGTATAACTTTGTTATTCAAGGCGTTAAATATTGCAAAAGAAACAAAAACTATTATTTAACCACTGAACTAATGTGTTCCTCCAAAAATTAATCTGTTACAGCAAAAAGTTGTATGTATCCGTACAAATACAGATACATAAAGGTATGTATAGGCATTTGCAATCACTTTCTCTCTTATGTATGCCAAAGTCTAGCCATAATGAGTAGCAAAAGGCTAGGATATTTTATATTAGAAATAAGATCAAAATGCTAATAAAAAGGTGACAAAATAAATTCAATCAAACCAGATTGTATTTACACTATGATAATGATTACTAGCTACTATTTGTGGAATTGCTAGTTATCTGGGTCAGACGCCATGTATTTTTAATACTATGTCTCGTTTGCTTACTTATTGTGGGGTATTTTCCACATTACAACCCAATGATATGTTTCACTTGCTGTCTGTGACTGGCCATACAGTAATCCAAATACCATGATCTGTTACGTTTTCATCCTCATTAGACAATGTTCATGAAACACGTATCCAGCATAAGCATCTTATCCTTCTCTCTTCACTCAATGAAAATACATATTGGATATTTGCTATTAACTATACTATGTATCTCCTAATATTTTCATAAGACTTAAATTTCAGGGAACCAGAGGTAAAATATGGTAAAAAGCCCACATTCTGCTTCTCGTTTAAAAAACTCCAA
This sequence comes from Pongo pygmaeus, assembly GCF_028885625.2. Lineage (NCBI taxonomy): Eukaryota > Metazoa > Chordata > Mammalia > Primates > Hominidae > Pongo > Pongo pygmaeus. The sequence goes on along the minus strand of NC_072380.2, from coordinate 16,816,772 downwards.
AGCATGATTTATATGTTCTAATTTCATAGATGGTATGAAAACTGTTTGTAATTAATTTTTAAATATTGCACGTATCATGAGAAGATGATTATTTCTAGAGACCTGAAGCCTAAATGTGCTTTAGAATAACCTACTAAGTAACAGGAATTACAATGATTACCTCATTTTAATCTTTCTATGCCTGTTCTTTAGTTCCTAAAACTGATTTTTTTTTCCTATTTAGTACTTTGAATCTATTTTTGCTTTAGCATAATGAATAACTTATTTTCTGCAACTGCTGGAGCCTATACCTTATTCTTCAAGATAAGTGGCTAAACGATGAGTGCTTTGGGCTGCGTTTTCAGAAAAAGACATTCAGGATGAATCTGTAGAATCACCTGTGTCTTTTGTGTCTGTTAATTCACTGAGGGCAAATGGATCTACCTCGCTCTCAGACCCCCATCAGGCAAGTTTGCCTTTCCTTTTCCCATCCGCAAGACAAATTAAGAATGCTGAAACCTTTCACTCATAACAAAACAGTGATAAAGCAGGTAACAAGACCTCACATTAATCAGGTCTTTCAAAGAAGAGGCCCCAACCTGCACCCTTTGTCTAGCCTGCTGGTAGGTGGGTTTTTTTTCAGTCTCTTTTTAGGGGCCTAGCATTCTTTAGTTCGGCAGCACATTCTCCTTGGAAATGTTTCACTTTTCAGACAGCCTCTGTGTTGATCAAAAAACCCAGAGAGCCACTACAGAAATCTGAACTTCTAATGATCTTCTTTTATATTTTCTTACAATGGACAATGGCTCTCTCAATGCTAATGACATCAGTACACAGGCAACAATGCAAAGAGATGGAGGGTGGAGAGAGTAGCGACTGTCACAAGATGTGCTGTATCATCTTGGCACACAAAAAAATCCTGTTTTCTGTAGCCAAATTGTTGCTGTCTCTTGTTGAAAATATTCAAGATTCCTGTAAACCAATGCTAAAGAGTAGATGAATAATATTCTTCTCAGGAGGAAAACATTACCTTCAGTTAAATGGTAATAGACCAGTTTTCTTGTGCTATTCTAATCCTTTTTACTAACATCACAAAAATAGAGTAATTTCTCCCTTAACTTTCTTCATGCAGACGTCGACCTGTTGTTCCCAAGCTAAACTGTGTGTACGCTGTACATACAATTATGTTGAGTCAAGCACGCCCTCTACTGATCAATAAAAATACTATCGAACAGGATTCACCAGAACACTGAACTCACAAAGGAAAGAATTTTTGTGCAGTTCTATTTGCGAGTGTGTTTTTCAAACATTGCAAACATTAGAAGAGTGTAAAAATTTGTATATTAGATTTCATAGAAACATAATTAAATTTAAATTAATTTAAAAAAAAATTTAACTTGTACTACTAATATAAATTTACAAAATTTACAAATTGCCAAGGATTGATCAGAAAAGTTGAAATAACTTCACCTCTTCTCTTAAAGTTTTTTTTTTTTTTTGTGGAAGAACTAACATTTTAACAATACATGCAAATAAGTTATTGTTTTAAAGCAAGGGTTGGCAAACTTTTTCTGCAGTGAACCAGATAGTAAATATCCTAGGCTTTGCTGGGCTGTTAAGTCTCTGTTGCAACTACTTAACTCTATTATTATTCTGCAAAACTAGCCATAGACAATACGTGAATGAGTGGGTGTGGCTGCGTTCCAATAAAACTTTATTTACAAAGCAAACCAGGCTGGATTGATTTGGTCTATAAAACAGTGAACTTGAAGGTTTGTTGAACCATAAAAGAATGTAAACACCCCCAAAGTGTTGCATTCTTTTAAAAAAAAGTTACTCTGGAGTAGGTGGCTGTAATTTTAACTTCAAGGCTGATATGACTTCGAAACATTCTGAAACTTTTTCTTTTTGATTAGTTCCCTAACTCAACTTACAAACATTGTTAAAAATAATGAAAGGTTAGAACCCACAGGCCCTCAAAGATCATTTCTGCGATTATCTAGTTTACAGATAAGGAAACTAAAGGCTTGGATTTCCTGAATGCTACTCCAGCCATCTACATTATTTTCTGGATCAATTGTCAATGACTTTTGGTCATTTGGATAAGTTAATGCATGGAATAATTTTACAAACTAGAAGGAATTAAACAAATATGATTGTTATTAACAAATTAGGAAAAGAAAATTACAGATATTTGTATTTTCTTACCCTCTGAAGATCACGTCTACACGAATGATAAAACTACAGCAGGTCAATAACATCTCCCTCTCTTGTAACCACCACAAGTATTAGCAATATTAACTCATACAGATATTTTGTGTATCATAATATCATAGATTTTAGAAACTTTATTGGCAGTTGGGTACAGAGATGACTGTAATTTCTCTTGGCATTTGAGCAAAACAATGAATTATTTGTGTTGATGCAGGATAACCAAAGATAGACTCTTCACTGTTAAATTATTATTATTGTTATTATTTTTTTGAGATGAAGTCTCACTCTGTTGCCCAGGCTGGAGTGCAGCAGTGCGATCTTGGCCTGCTGCAACCTCTGTCTCCCAGGTTTAAGTGATTCTCATGCCTTAATCTCCTGACTAGCTAGGATTACAGACTTGTGCCACCATGCCTGGCTAATTTTTGTAGTGTTGATAGAGATGAGATTTTGCCATTTGCCCAGGCTGGTCTGGAACTCCTGGCTGCAAATGATCGTCCTGCCTCAGCCTCCCAGTGTGCTGGGATTACAGGCATGAGCCACCGTGCCTGGCCTTACATTATTTTTTAATGCCAGATAACCAATCAAGGGTGTGTTTTTGATTGGTTTTGGCAAAGGATGTCATTATGTGAAGACACATCCTTATGGCCACTACATATAAATAAAATTTCCTCGAACTTCATTCATTGCTGCATATTCTGACCAATCAGTGAATTTTAAATGTCTTTCAAATTAAAACTAACAATGAAGACTTAAATCAATTCAGTAATTACTCCTTTATTTAACGTTCATTAAAAATAGTTAGCTAAGGGCACTGTGTTAAGTGGTGGTGATCCAGCTCTGATCAATAAGGCCTATTTGATTCTTGCTGTCATTGAGCTTTCAGACTATGCAGAAATTATTATTGATACAGCCTGTCTTAGTCTGTTTGAATTGCTGTAACAAAATACCATAAACTGGACAGCTTATAAACAACAGAAATTTATTTTTCCCCTTTCTGGAAAAATACATTTTTGCCAGAATTTCTTGAACTGGGAAGTCTGAGATCAAGGTGCTGGCAGATTGAGTGTCTGGTGAAGGCCCTTTCTCATAGATGGCGTCTTCTTGCTGTGTCTCATATGGTGGAAGGGGAGCGGCACCTCTCTGCGGGCCTTTTTCACAGGGGCACTAATTCCATTCATGAAGCCTCTGCCCTCATGCCCTAATCACCTCTCAAAGGCCCTACCTCCCACCGTCATCACATTGGTGAACAGGTTTCATCGTATGAATGTTGGCAGGAACACAAATATTCAAACCATAGCAGGCCATGAACTCTGAGTTTGAAAACCAAAATGAACATGACATTTTTATTTTATGGTCAACTCATTAGTCTCATTTGTACTCTCTCTCAGCAAACTTGCTGTCAAGGGATTTATAGAAAGTATAAATGAAAGTAATCATATGACAATAATAATATAATAAGAATAAAATGAGAATAGTTAATAATAGTAGTAATGATATAATAAAATAATAAATATATTTATTAACCATAAAGTGAGAATAATAATAAATAATAATAACTAAAAAGTCATCTAGGGAGGAGATTAGTTACTTATGGAATCCCAAAGAAGGCTTTGTAGCAGCATGTTTGATCCAAGCCTTGAATGCTAAATAGGATTTAACATGTAGAAATGAAGCAGGAGAGGAAAGAATGGAAACGTTCTTTTTTTTTTTAATCTGTGTACATTTAAGGGTTAAAAGTGCAATTTTGTTACATGGATATTTAATTTAGTGGTGCAGCCTGGGCTTTTAGTGTAACTGTCATCCCAACAGTGTGTATTGTAGCTGTTAAATAATTTCTTATTCTTTACCTCCTTCCCACCCTGCCACCCTTTCGAATCTCCAATGTCTATTATTCCAAACCCTATGTCCATGTCTATACACTGTTCAGCTCCCATTTCTAAGTGAGAACATGCAGTATTTCTCTTTATGTTTCTGAGTTATTCCACTTAAGGTAATGGCCTCCAGTTCCATCCATGTTGTGGCAAAAGACAGGATTTCATTCTTTTTATATGGCTGTGTGTGTGTGTGGGTGCACACACCACAGTTTATCTCATTATCCATTGATGAACACACTTTTTTTTTTTTTTTTTTTGAGACGGAGTCTCGCTCTGTCGCCCAGGCTAGAGGGCAGTGGCGCGATCTCGGCTCACAGAAAGTTCCGCCTCCAGGTTCACGTCATTCTCCTGCCTCAGCCTCCCGAGTAGCTGGGACCACAGGCGGCCGCCACCACGCCCGGCTAATTTTTTGTATTTTTAGTAGAAACGGGGTTTCACCGTGTTAGCCAGGATGGTCTCTATCTCCTGACCTCGTGATCCGCCCATCTCGGCCTCCCAAAGTGCTGGGATTACAGGCGTGAGCCACTGTGCCCGGCCTGATGAACACACACGTTGATTCATATCTTTGCTATTGTGAATAGTGTGGCAATAAACACAGGAGTCTTGACAGAAGAAGTGTCATCATGAAAGACATAAAATGAAATGTGGTTGGAGAATAGTGAATAAAGCATTGTGGCTTGACTGTGTATACTTTTGTGAGATGATGTTGACAGGGAGATTGGACCAGATCGTGGGGGATATTGAAACAACGAAAGGAGGTTGAGAAGGTATTGGAGAACCATGGAAGGTTTTTTAAGTTGGTGGTGACCTGGTCAAAACTTTAATTGGGATGGCAAAGTGAGCCCCTAATCATGAGGAGATTGGCTGTTATTAAGATAACTTGGGAGATTGGGAGAAAAGTAACCTGGGCTCGCATTTCTCAGTGGTGTGTGTGTGTGAATGGACAGAAAGAAATATGATTTAATTCCCAAGGTGGAGAAAAATCTTTAGAACTGAGTGACTGATTAACCAAGGAACTCTTTGATAAAAGGAGAAATAAAGATGATTGTTAAGCTTTATTGTGTATATATAATGGCAGAAATGTTATAGATGACGAATCACAAAAAGACACCAGTTAAACAGGGAGAATATGAGTTTTCTTTTGGCCCTACTGGATTTGAAGTGAGAATACAGTGTCCATATAAAGGTAGACCACCAGAATTTGCCAGTATGTTTCTGGTTTTTATTTTTATTTATTTATTTTTTTTGAGACAGACTCTCGCTCTGTTGCCCAGGCTGGAGTGCAGTGGCGCGATCTCGACTCACTGCAAGCTTCGCCTCCCGGGTTCACACCATTCTCCTGCCTCAGCCTCCTGAGTAGCTGGGACTACAGGCACCCACCAGCACGCCCGGTTAGTTTTTTTTATTTTTAGTAGAGATGGGGTTTCGCTGTGTTAGCCAGGATGGTCTCCATCTCCTAACCTCGTGATCTGCCCGCCTCGGCCTCCCAAAGTGCTGGGATTACAGATGTGGACCACCGCGCCCGGCCTGTTTCTGATTTTTAAAAGAGATTCAAATTTAAAAGTCACTTAGAAGTCACTGGTTACTAAATCAATGGAAGTGATGCTTTCACCTTATTGCTTTAATGTTTTCATTTTAAAAGGACTAAACTTTTCATTTGAGTCAAATTAGAGGTTTCTATGGAAGCCTTTGATATCATAAATCCATATATTCTTTGATAGGAATTTTTATGGCACTTAAGTTAGAAAGAAGTTCTTTAGGATGTTAGGACTTTGAACTCAGCAACTTTTTACCCCCTAAATGGGTTAGGAAGAAGGGCTAGATATGAGTTTGAAAGGAGCGCTTAAAATCATGGTATAGTGGACATGTTGCCTATTTGTCGACAGGTTGAAATAAAAAGAAAGGAAAAAAGAGTCCCTAAAGCTTATCTGCAGTCCCTGTTAGTAAGATATGACAATATTAATATCAATTTAAGAAAGTTGAGCTTATGAGCATGTTGGAGTTTGGAAGGGTTGTACAGCATTCTCCAATTTTCCAGCTTGTATTTTCATTATGAGAAAAAATCTAACTAGATTTACTAATTTAATCTCTCACGATATTTTATTTTGGCATTTACAGAACAGGAAAAGGTTAATGGCTAGCCTGAAAGACTCCCCTTTGAACTTAGAAGCTCAATATTCAGTTGAAAGAGGAAGAAAGCCTAGTAAGAATGAGTGATATTTTGTAGAGGGAAGATTCAGCAGCTCACTCTGAATTAAGGGAAGAAGTCAACATTTCACTAGAAAAAACAAAATACAGAACAGGATTTTATAAAATCAATAGGAAAATAGAGAAGAGACCAACTTCATCCTTCCTAACTGCCCATAGCTTCCTCTCTCTACCTTCTCAATCTCAGATAAACAAAGAGCAGAGTGAGTGTGACCTATCAATACCCAGTCTTCACGCTGACCCTCTGAAGGTAAGACAACACTCAGGTCGCAGATAAGAAGAGATTCAAGGAGAGTTCACACATGGGCACAGAGAAGAGCTGCCCTGTCTAATATGAGTGAAATGGGAAGAAATAGGATAACAGCTATGAGAAGTTCCTATGATTATTTAAAAAATGAAATAAATGACCTTCTCATGCGTAGTACTCTAAATGAGAACATGCCCTAGAAAGCAAAAGAAAAGCATTCACAACTAATGCTTTGCATTTTTAAAGAAATTATAAAGTGCATAGACTATATAAAACCAAAACTCAAAGATGAAAAGATAACAGACAAGAGAATAGTATGGGAGAACCAGGGAAATGAATTAACTGTAAAAAGACATAATATTGGAACTAATAAAAAATAGTGAGGTAAGCATTGTTGAAAATTAAACCAATGATAAAGAGGCTGGAAATAACTCAGATAATGCAAAGAAAAAAGATAAAGCATGAAAGAATTTACAGAAAATATGGTCAATATAAAAAACAATTAACCTCTTCTGGATTTAAAAGAAAAACAGAAAAAATTCCAAGATATAATGATAAAACAACTCCCCCAGCTTTTCCACTATAAAGAAATTAGTAAGTTTCAACATCTAAAAATGAGAAGGTGCACCGTGTTCCATAAATATCAATCTATATAAGGCAAAGTTACTGATTCTTAGGGATAATTAAATATTCAGGATTCAAGAGAAAAAATGAACTAAACATCAGACTGGTTTCAGAACTGTTCCACACAACCTTTCAGCGCCAGAGGACAGTGGAGGAGTATCTAGACTGTTGAGAGAGAAAAAAAAAATTTCAATAAGAATATTTATACCTGGCTCATTTCAGTTAAGGTATGAAGATTACATATGGATGATCTTGAAAATGCAAGGACCTAGGGAATATGACATCCATGAATTCTTCCTGGAAAAAGTACTTTCTGTAGAAATCCAATCAATTAAGAGATTAATAAACATGTAGAACTTAGAGTTGTACTTGGAATTGAATTTAATCAGGGTGGATGTTTTGTTAGATGAGTGTAAAGAAGAAAAAGTGGATGAAGGGGCTGAGGGTATGTGTGGTAGTCATTATAATGGTAGGTCATGGGATCTAAGCTGGGTAAGGAGGGAACGGAGGGCGTGAGATGCGTGTTGGGGCATAAAAAGTGGCCAGCTCAGTGGATTGACAGATGCAGTGAGTTTGACATTACATCGAGTAATAGGAGTGAAGCTTATTGGAATTATTATAATTCCATATCCATTCCATAATTCCAGTGATCATAATTCCAACTTAATTGGAAGTCATCATAGGAAGTAATTATCAGAGAAGGGGGTGATCAAAACTCAGATATTGAAGATGATGTAGTTGTTAGTGGAAGAGGCAGGGTGTAGAAGAAAATTATTGAAAGCACAGAGGTCAAGAAACTGGAGGGGCAAGGTGTTGACTACAGGCATAGTGAGTTACCCAAATTGCTGATAGTAGTTGAAAGAAAGTCATAGCTGAGTGCTACAATTCTCAGTACATTAAGCGTGTCATGTTCTGCTGGCTTGTGCTCTGAATTATCAAGGGAGTTTTAAGAAGTAGGGGGTAAGATGTTTGGATGTAGCAAGGAGGAAAAAGTCTGACATCTAATCTACCTTTGGGTTTGGTGGCACATATAGTATGGAGAAAAATCATGTCTACTTGAGAGAGTTACAGAATATCAGTGTCCCTAGAAGACAGACTGCATTCATGAAGAAGGACGAATAATGCTCAGAGAAGAGGCTGAAGATATTATAGACTACACTGATGAATATGAGTTTCAGAGAAGGAATATAGGGGATTTGGGAGAGGTGGGGTATTGGATTTAGATGGTGAATGTACAAAGTGTTAGGAGGTTAAAAATCTGGTAGAGCAGTGTGCTTGATAAGATTGGATTGTTGAGGTGAATGGAATGAAGGCATAATGTTGGGTTCTTAGGAGCAACGAGGGAACAGTGAATTATATGTTCCATATAATAGTCTCCTTTTTGTCACTGGCCTGTAAGTTACTTTACTGTGGTCAATGAGAATGCTGTAGGGGTTTGTAGGTGAGAGTGAGTAGGAAAGGTGGTTTTACCAAGAACACAGGTTATTCTCTGGGCCTCTTTAAGTCTCATCTAAGACAGTAAGACCAGAAGAAAACAGTATTACTTGGGCCACAACAGAAAATTCCTTGTAGAAAGCCAACATAAAAGCATTATCAAAACCTAACAAAGACACACACACACACACACACACACACACACACACACACACACACACACACCCCTCCTATGACCAATCATACTTATGGATAATAATTCAAAATTTTTAAATGAAGCATACCTAATAGATATACCATTGTTTTTTTTTTTTTTTCTTTGAGAATGATGGATGTTCAAATAGGATTTTTTTTGCAGGGTGAGTTCTTGGCTGCCCTCTGCTCCAATCCTCTCATGTGGGAGATTCACTCTCCAGCTAACTTCTTGTGATTCATCCTCAGAGCCTCTGTGATACAGGATAGGTAGTCATGGAAATACCCATGTCCTTGGGATGCATCCACCATGGTGACCATACAGTCCAGACAATAATCCCCGGCATTTGCATTGTAGTCCAGCTCATTCAAGCAAAGCTATCTCCACCAGGGAATTTCCCCTGTAGGGAGCATGTGCACTTTGATTTTATCTGTCCTCAGACTGACCATGTGCTCACTATAATACTAAAAAACACACACCCTGGGTGGAGATTTAAGATGCTAATAAGACACGTGACATATGAACAAGCATGTACAGCTACTGTGCATGTGTGCCCAGAGGACCACCCAGACACCTCTTCCCACTTGCTCATGGATAATTACGTAAGATTCCCATAAAGGGAGTCTCCCTAGTGCCAGTCTTTGCTGTCTCATCCTCACGGGCAGGTCACTCTGACTCCCTTCTCAGTGTGTATTGCCTATTCTGCACTTAATTTTCAAAATATTTTTTTTCTTTGCAATAAATTACTCTATGTTGCATCTCTTTTCCTGTGTGTTGCTTGTTTAAATTATTTCAAACTAAGAAGAAAAGAATCGAGGTCTCACAACAGGCATCAACATCCAAAGGTACTACCCATAGCTTCTTATTGCTGAGGTCCCCTTACCCTGGCTGTTTGTTTTGTTTCTTAATTTTATTTTTTGGGAATGAGCTCTTCAGGGGGCTTTGACCTGTTGAACTTCTTCTAGAACATCCACTTTCTCTCAGGCAACTCATGCATCATTGCCCGTCTGAATTATGAAAGAATAGCTGCCTTTTTTGCTGTGCTTTTCTTGTCCTGACATTGCAAGCAGCTCACAGGATGGATTTTTGCATTTGCTCTACTCAGCCTTGAGTCAGACACCAGCTTCTTTGCTTCTCACACAATAGGTAGCTCTACAGGTGGTCTTCTCGAATCTCCTCTTTTAAGACTTATGGCAAAGACGAGTACGTGGGAGAATGCCTCAATTGTCCAGCTTTCACATATTTCAGCCTCTTCTACTACCAACCCTTGACTGATTGTGAACTAAGGCTCATAAAAAACAGTTTTTAAACATCATTTTTGCAAATTTGAACCTTTAATTTTGTTTCTGAGCCTTTGGGGACCTCACCAAAAATTGGGGCGAGAAGTTTCCTATTTTAACATGCTGTTAGATACTGTTATTTCCAAAGAACTAGATGTATCCTTCGCAAAGGTCCTCCACTCTTTCTGCCAAGATCTCAGTCTACGAACAATGAAGCTTAAATGAGATTATCAAATATATACTACTTATATGTTAAAGGTATTGATTTCATTTTGACTATAATTGAAATTAGTATGGTGAAGTAGTGCATCTTTATTAGACTGACAAAGTTTTAATTCTGGCCCCATGATTTATAAGTTATGACCCTTGGGCAAGTGAATTAATCACTCTGTAAAATGATGATAATGGTCTGCTTCATATTGTTTTCATGGAGATTAAGAATTAAAATATGTTAATATGTGTTAATGATGTCAAATAAATAGTACCAATTCAATGCAACCTTTTCCAGAAAATCTTTCCAAAGAAATTTCAAGGGAACTACAAACCAATAGCTAAATAAACACGGATGCACAAATTTTGCAAAAAGATTAGTAAATTGAACCCAACAGTTTTTTTTTTTTTTGAGACAGAGTCTCGCTCTGTTGCCCAGGCTAGAGTGCAGTGGCGATCTTGGCTCGTTGCAACCTCCACTTCCCAGATTCAAGCAATTCTTCTGCCTCAGTCTCCCAAGTAGTTGGGATTACAGGTGGCCACTAGCTAATATTTGTATATTTAGTAGAGACGGGGTTTCACCATGTTGGCCAGACTGGTCTCAGACTACTGGTCTCAAGTGATCCACCCACCTTGGCTTCCCAAAGTGCTGGGATTACAGGCATGAGCCACAACACCCGGCCAAACCTAACAGTATTTAAAAAAGATATCACATAATGCTCCAGTAGAATTCATCCAAGACTGCAAGGTTGGTTTAACACTGAAAATCAACCTATGTAATTCACCATATTAACAGATTACAAAAGGACCATGTGATCACCTCAGTAGATGTGGAAGCAGCTTTGGCAAAATCCAACATTCATTTCTGAAAAAAACTATTAGCAGAGAAAGAAGCTCTGTTAACCTTAATAAAGGGTATCTGTGAGAAACCTACAGTTGACATCAAACTTAATGGTGAAAGACTGAATGCTTTCCTTCTAAGGATAGAAAGAAAATAAGGATGTCTGCTTTAATTACTTTTGCTCAATTATTGTACTAGAGGTTCTATCCAATGCAACAGGCAAGAAAAACAAAAGTCATGCCAATAAAAAAGGGAGAAGTAAAACCAATTATATCTAGAGATGACAAGATACAAGTTCAAAATTAAATTGTATTTGTATATATGGGTGGCAAACAATTAGAAATATAAATTTTAAAAGTACATTAAAAAAAGCATTGGAATAATGAGGAATACACTTAATGAAAGATTCTCAAGACCCATACTTGGAAAACTACTGATCATTGCTAAGATAACTTAAAGAAGGCCTAAATAATTGGAGAATATACTGTGTTTCAATCATAAGTTTCAATGTTATTATTAATTATCCCCAAAATAATCTACATATATAACACAATGATAAACAAAGCCTTAAAAAGCCTTTTTTTAAGGCAATTAACAACATTATTCTAAAATTTATATAGAAATGCAAAGGACATAGAAATTCCAAAACAACTTTGAAAAGGAAGAAAGTTAGAGGTCTTCATTAACTGATTTTAAAACTTAGTGTATAAATCTGCAGTGAGCAAGACAGTGTGATTTTGGTGTAAGAATAGAAAAATAGGTTAGTGGAATGCGTTTAATGGGAAAAGTATAATCTTTTCAACAAATGGTTTGGGAACAATCATGTAGCCACATGCAGAAACCCAGTACTCAATTCTTAACTCCCAACAGCAACAAAAATTACACTGAAATGGTGCATAGACTTAAATATAAAAGCTAAAATTGCTGGATGTGGTGGCTCATGCCTGTAATCCCAGCACTTTGGGAGTCTGAGGCGGGCAGATCACCTGAGGACAGGAGACCGAGACCAGCGTGGCCAACACGGTGAAACCACGTCTCTACTAAAAATACAAAAATTAGCTGAGTGTGGTGGCGGATGCCTGTAATCCCAGCTACTTGGGAGGGTGAGGCAGGAGAAGTGCTTGAACCCGGGAGGCACAGGTTGCAGTGAGCCGAGATCTCACCATTGCACTCCAGCCCCTGGGTGACAGAGCAAGACTCCGTCTCAAAAAAAAAAAAAAAGAAAAAAAAGGAAAAAGTATAGGACTTCCAGAGGGTAACATAGGAGAAAACTTTAGTGGTCTCAGCCTTGGAAAAGATACCTTAAATACAACACCAAAAACACAATTCATAAGACAAAAAAATCAACATTGTGCATTACCAACTAAAACATTTTATTGTTAAGCAAATAAACCAGGAAAAATATTGCAAACATCAATCTGATAAATAACTTGTAATTAGAACATAAAAATGTCTTCTAATAAAAAGAAATAGCACAGTAGAAAATGGGCAAGATATCCAAACAGATGTTTTATCAAAGGAGTTATAGAGATGATAAATAAACACATCAAAAGAGGCTTAAGATCATTAGTCACTAGGGAAATGAAAATTACACCACAATGAGTTATCACTACTCACCCACTGAAATGACTGAAATTTTAAAAGTCTGAGCATATTACATATAGGGAGGCTGTAAACTCTTTTTTTATTTTTAATTTTACTTTAAGTTCTAGGATACATGTGCAGACTCTGTAGGTTTGTTACATAGGTATACATGTGCCATAGTGCTTTGCTGCACCTGTCAACCCATCATCTAGGTTTTAAGCCCTGCATGCATTAGGTATTTGTCCTAATGCTCTCCCTCCCCTTGCCCCCAACCCCCCCGACAGGCCCCGGTGTGTCATGTTCCCCTCCCTGTGTCCATGTGTTCTCATTGTTCAACTCCCGCTTATGAGTGAGAACATGTGGTGTTTGGTTTTCTGTTCCTTGTTAGTTTGCTGGAGGGACTGTAAACTCATACATTACTGGTGGGAATGTAAAATAATAAAACCACTTTGGGAAACAGTTTGGAATTTTCTTAAAAAGATGTATGTACACCTACCATATGACCCCTCCATTCCACTCCCAGGAACAGTAGAAGGAAAGTGGAAACATATGTCCACCAAAAAGCTTTTACCTTAATATTCACAGAGACTCTATTTGTGATGTTTACAAACTGGAAACAACCAAAATTTCCATTACCCGTTGAATGGATTGAGGTATATTTATACAATAAAAAGGAATGAATTATTGATATAAGCAACAATATGAATGAACCTCAAAAGAATTATGTTGAATGAATGAAGCCAAACAAAAAGAGTACATATGGTATGATTCAATTTATATAAAATTATATATAAAAATGCAGACTAATCTATCATGATAGAAAGAAGATCAGCTGTCTGGGGATGAGAAAGCAGGGAGTGGTGGGAGGGAGGGATTGCACCTTAAGTAGTTAATAGTAGCTTAATATTTTAGCTATTGTTATAATTACTACTATTATTAGCCTCTCACCTCCACAAATGGAAAAGGAATGAGAGAGAATATTGAGATTACATAAGAAATGACTAAGAGAAGTAATTTTATTTTTTAAAAGTTTTTAATAGAACTGCCAATGTAATACAATAGGACCAATATAGTAAAAACACAATTTGTTGCTCAATAAATATTTTAATTATGTAATTAAAAAAATGCCTGAGAAAACCTTGGAGTTTGTTTTGAATGATTAGACCAAATTTCTGTTATTATGTGAAATAGTGTATTCAAATTGAGGTTGAGTTACAGAAAAACAAGAAAATAATTTTATTTTTGGTTAACATGGAGAGTCTGAAATAGTCTACCCTTTACACACACAACACGTACACACATTGTGGCTGTCAGTCCTGTCTTGTATTTTTCTGTGTCGAATCAATGATCATTTTCATGTTGAGGACCATAAATCATAGTTTTGTATTTTGAATGCCAGTCTCTAAATCTGCATGATCACAACAGGAACCACTACCACACATTTCATGTACCCTTCCTGGCTTTGCATTGTCTTCCTCGCTGGATGCAGGGAACTCCACCAGCAATCAGTATAGGCTGTTGACTGGTGGACTCAAAGTGCCTATGGGTTTTTTGTCTTCCGTGATGTTTCTCTGTTTTTGACAATCTCTGGCCTAAGTGAGAAATAAAGATTCTAGGAATTTTGGCATGGTTTTTGACAAAGGGTTTTACTGTTTTTTCCTAGGGGATGTGGTTGAAAATGTGCAGTGCTCTAGCAGCATTCTGAAGGTGGGGCCAAAGACGTTATGTGTCTTCCAATCATGGGATAATCCTCAACAACCTAGAATTGCGTCAAAGGCTAAAAGCACCGCTGTGGGGAAACACTGAGTCCTAGTCAACAACATTATAAGGTAAAGGAAATAGAGCCACCGAAATGTTGAACCAAATGATCTTCATGCTCACTCAAGTGCATTTCTTTTACACAAGGAGGTTTGGGCTCATGTTTTATACTCTGTTACGGTTGCCTTGCAGCGGGCATGAGGAACATATCCACTTTGGGATGACGTATTATATCCCCATTGACTTCAATACAGCATCATAAGGCTTCAATACCAAGAGCGCTAGACAAGGTCTGTTTTCACGCCGCTGATAAAGACATATCCCAGCCTGGGCTCTTTACAAAAGAAAGAGGTTTAATGGACTTATTCGAGTTCCACGTGGCTGGGGAGGCCTCAAAATCATGGCGGAAGGTGAAATGCATGTCTCACATGGTGGCAGACAAGAGAAGAGAGCTTGCGCAGGAAAATTCCCGTTTTCAAAGCCATCAGATCTCGTGAGACTATTCACCATCAGGAGAACAGCACGGGAAAGACCCGCCCCCATGATTCAATTATCTCCCACAGGGTTCCTCCCACAACACATGGGAATTTGGGAGATACAAGATGTGATTTGGGTGGGGATACAGAGCCAAACCATATCGCAAGGATACAGGTCATTTTATTAGAAAGGTTAAGAACTGGTCTGATGTCAAAAGGGCGGTAGAGACGGAAAAAGAGCTCAGGGCTTCTGATCCTCACTTCAGTTCTGACACTGAATTGGGAAGTTTGAAATTTCTGGAAAATTAGCAAATAAATAATATAAATTAGAACAGTATACGCTTTCTCCTTAAAAACAGCACAATATAAAGTGAACGCACATTGAGAAATGTGCGTTCACTTTATATTGTGCTTTTTTCTGTTTTCATTCGGAGCTTAAGAACATGGCCTCTGGAGTCTGACTTCCTGGAACAAATTCCAGCTCTGCTATTTCTGTGGCGAAGGCGTAATTTCTTCATCCGTACTAAGGGGGAAGAATAGGATTGTTTTGGGGATTTATAGAAGATAATTTATATCAAGCCCTTACCAGTGTCTAGAATACAGTGAGTCCTCAAATGTTAGCATAAGTTTTGCTTAATATCTGCCTACGTGCTGAGATCCTAATGAATGAAGCATGCATTACAGTACAATTATAAGCCTCAAATCTGTTGTTCTCTAGAGTTTTAATCAACTTATAGTAGCCATACAATTTGGAAATTATTATATATGGTTATAAGAATCCTATAATTGCTTTTGAAAGTGACATGATTTAAAAGCACACTTGGCCGGATGCAGTGGTTCACATCTGTAATACCAGCACTCTGGTGGGCTGAGGCAGGAGGATTACTTGAGACCGGGAACTCGAGGCTGCAGTGAATTAGAGTCACGCTACTGTGCTCACTCTAGACTGGGCAACAGAGCAAGAGTCTGTCTAAAAAAAAAAGAAGGAAAATCTGTGCTATCTACAGAGCTGATGGTGGAAAATAACCCCATTGATTGCCTGAAACTGAGGAACATCAATATGCTAATTCATGTGGTCTTGAGGATTTTTTATACATACAAATTTTTAATCATCTAGCTAAATGTTCTTCATACGTTTAAAAGTTTGCCTCGTCTCACTTTCTTTTATTGCCTACATTTATTTCTAAATGTATTATTGGTGACTGTACCTTTCCCTGTCTCCCTGAAAGATTGTGGAATTATTTTCAAGTTTTAACTGGCTTCGTTAGTAAGTGAGAGCTAATTATAGACATTTCTGTTTTGTCGTTCACTGTATATATCCATTATGACATTTTACCATGTAAATGCCAAATGAGACTGTAAAAAACAAAATTTTTGAACTATCCACTAGGGGGAGGCCTTGCTCTTCTATTCAATGTAGATTTTCTTTTAAAAAATATAAGTGAAATTTAGATTTCTCTCTATGAAAAGCTGAATGCTTCAGTCCTGGTATTAAGAACTCTGTTTAACGTCATGGTTATATCTTCGCTTTGCTGAGTTTGACAATGAAGAATTCACTTGAGGAGAAAAGACATTTGTTGATCTGTGAACAGTGTTTAGTTTCCTTGTTTCTTTATCCTTCATGGACTACTCAAGCGACAGTCTCACATAAAATATTGTTTTTCACAGAAATGTCACACTGCTCTAAAGACTAGATCGAAGGACTCCCTTATGCCTCTTTACAGAGATGGCTTACTGAAGGATCTCTGTGTCATGTAATTGTACTTATTAGTCTCGATTTTTTCACCATGTTGATGGAAATTTTCAGAAGAAATGTGGGAGTGATATGAATGCTTCTGGGGTTTTTTAAGCAGATTTACAAAAAAAGGAAAGGTAACTTTTAATGGCCCATTTGAATTTGAATCTCCTAATAGTTCCAAGTAACTAGCATTTAATTTTAGCGTCTCGTCTCTATAGATCAATTTTGCTTATCAGATTATATCACTTTAGCAATAGATGGGATAATATGAAATGATAGAATGATGGAAGTATATTAACTGGTAAGAGCTAAGAGCTGGCAGAAATTTATGTTCTATTTTGGTTAGCAAATGTAGTCTTGTTCAAAACACCATGATTGTCATTTACCTGGTACTCAGGAAATTTAAAGTTTAAGGTAGAATGATGGTGTAGCTGCTTGGGAAAAGTTTGGCAGTCTCTTAAAATGTTAAATGTAAATGTACCATAAGACCCAGCAATTTCAGTTCTAGTTACCTACCTAAGAAAAATAAATCACACGATGTCTTGTATGTAAATGTTCAATCACAGTTTTATTTATATTAGCTAGAAAATGGAAAGAACTCAAATGTCCATTAGCTGATGAGTAGATAAACAAAAAATAGTATAACCACACAACACAATACTATTGGCCAATGGAAAGGCATGGAGTACTGACACATGCTGCAGCATCTATGAACCTCGAAAACATGGTGCTAAGTAGAATCAGCCAGACACAAGAGACCACATATTGTAGAATTCCATTTAAAGGAAAAGTCCAGAAAAGGTAAATTGATAGTGACAGAAAGTAGATTAATGGTAACCTGGGAGTTGGAGTGGATTGGAGTTCCTTTCTGGAGTGATGGAGATGTTTTAAAATTGGATTGTAGTGATGGTTGCACAGCTCTGTATACTTTCTAGCAGCCAATGAATTGTACACCTAAAACTTATTGTATGTTTAAAGCTATTAAAAATGAATAGAATGAATCTGAAGATCAAATGTTTCATGAACATTTTGTAGGGAAGAAATCAAACTCATCAGATATTTCAGCTTCCCAGGCCAGGCCAGATTTTGTCTTCAAGAATCAGAAAAGAGTAGGAATGCATGGCTTTTGTTTCTGTCACCTTGAGAAAAACAGCCAAATGTGTCTAAATCAAAGCCTCAGAATTCAAGCTATACTTGCCTGTGACCTGTAAAAATTCCTTTAACTCACACAATCTACTACTCTCTGAACTTGACAAGACTCTATCAGTTACAGTCCTTTCTCTCAAGGCGTATGAACACCATGTTGTTTGCTTATCTTGAGGAATTAAATACTATTATTGGGAGGTGAGGTGCATACAAAAAAGAATTATTATTTCTTTTAGAGGCAGGGTCTCCCTCTGTCACCCAGGCTGCAGTGCAGTGGCATGATCGTGACTCACTGCAGCCTTGAACTCCTGGGCTCAAGTAGTCCTCCTGCCTCAGTCTCCCAAGTAGCTGGGACTACAGGTGCATGTTACCATGTCCAGATAATTTTAAAACTTTTTTTGTTTGTTTGTTTGTTTTTGGAGAGACAGGGTCTTGCTATGTTGCCCAGGCTGGTCTTAAACTCCTGGCCTCAAACGATCCTCTCGCCTTGGCCTCCCAAAGTGCTGAGACTACAGTCATGAGCCACTGTGGCTGGCAATAATTTTTTTTTCTTTTTCCAGCTAACTTCTGACAAACTGTAAAACCTTGGCCACCATTTTCAGTATGTCTTTGAAATTGTCCTTTGCCCTTATCTGGCCAGAGCAATGGGTAATATTTTCTGACATCACAGATGCAGAATTTTGGCATAGCTTAGTTCTAAAAACCACTTAAGATAGAAATCTTCAAGGAAAATATTTGAAGTAAAATAGTATTCACAAATACAGTGATAATTTCGCTTATGGAAATGAATCTATTCTTCTCTCTCTCCCTCAAACCTTATTAACAGTCACAACTATTTTGAGAGTCATTGAAAATGTTTGAAATTAGTTTTACAAAACCCATCAAAAAGCTGCTTAGATTTAAAAGGAAATGATGGAGTGTTTGTCTATGTATGGTTGTCTTTTCCATCTTGGCGAGCAAGCACTTTTTCTTATATGTTTTTGAGAAATTTTCCTTGAAGGAGTTATCTTGTGAGTGTTCATGCATCCCACTGGTGGTTAGACCGCATTCCATAAGCTACTCTACTCTTTAGCGCAAACTTTCTATCCTTCAATCACTTGATAACTACTGGGTGCTTACTATATCCTGGGCTGTGTGCTAGACCCAGCTTTGATGTTGTTATAGCAGCTAACCAACCTAATACATTTCTTGTCTTCAAAACCCATTTTTAATGAATAAGACCTAGTATTTGATAGCACACCAGGGTGACTATAGTCAGTAATAATTTAATTGTACTTTAAAAACAACTAAAAGTGTACAATTGGGTTGTAACACAAAGGACAAATGCTTGAGGGGATGGGTACCCCATTTACCCTGATGTGATTATTATGCATTGCATGCTTGTATCAGGATATCTCATGTACCCCATAAATATATACACCTACCATATACCCACAGAAATGAAAAACAAACCATTTGTAAAGATGATCTTTAAACAGAAATCAATAGATGGTCGACCAAGGTATAGAAAAATTTAGAATCTCCATTTATCTTAAAGTTTTTTAAGCTTTCTGTTTCTGAGAATGTTTAGAAGGTATGTTATATATAAGTACATGTGTATAATCTATAAATTATAAAATCCACACATTAAAGGTACATACTCATTTACTGATAGAAACTTAAATAAAAAATGTTTGCAAACCACTGGTTTAGTTCATTAGTGATACTAACAGGTGGCTTGTGAGAAATTTTTACTCTCATAGTAATAATGAACCCCTCCAAATGCATACCAAATAAACAATAAATAGAAGCAGAAACATAGTGCCTACTATTTAAATGCAGCTTCAATATAACTCCCCTATTCACCACCACTTCTCTGTCTTAAGTACTTTAAATATCAAAAATTTATGGCACTAGCATCTCATTCATTCCTCTCATTCATGTAGCATTAAGCAATTAAAGTACTACATGGAGAAGAATAAGTATTAGGAATGTTGGCAGCACACAGCAGGAGTAGGCTAGACAGATCCTGGGGTCAGAAGAAAGTTTTCCGTGGATGTGGCATCTAACTTGAAACTTGAAAGCAAGGTAGAATTTGTTATTGTATTTCTAAGAAGTAGAAGAAGAGCCTTCTGAGAAGACACCAAGTGCAAGCCTTTAATGCTTATTAATAGCATTAAAGAGCAGCATGCAAATTTGAGGTTATTAATAGTATAGTGATGCCAGGTGAGGAGGCTTATGCCTGTAATCCCGGCGCTGTGGGAGGCTGAGGTGGGAGGATTGCTTATGGTTGGGAGTTTGAGACCAGCCTGGGCAACATGGCAGGTCCTGTCTATGGGACCAAGAAGCATGAAGACCTTCTGCAGTTGGTTGTATAATCCAGAGGAGAGATGGCATCTGGCATTAAATGAGTGATAAGGAGGACAGAGGGTAATGCTGTGCTTAAGACATAGAATACACAGGAGACGGTGGTTGATAGGACATGGGGGATGAGGACTATGACACCCAGGTTACTGAGACACAGAAAATGAACAGGTTTTTCAGTTGGAGAAAGACAACTGGATTTTGAGAATTATGGAATTTAAGGTGTCTGCAGGGTGTCTAAGAGAGGGCTGGTATACGTTTTGATATATAGGCCTGAACTTATGTACAGAATTCTGAGCTGAAGATAGAGATTTCAGGGTTGTCTGCATAAATATGGAAACTGAAACTACATGAGTGAGTGAGGTGCCCAGACTGAATATGTAAAGTGTGAAGAGAAGACGCTTGGAACAGAGCCCTGAGAAACTCCAACACTTGATGGATCAGTAAAAGAAGAGTAGCTCGCAGAGAGAGGGAGCTGTGAGAGTCAGAGAACGAGGAAAGGAGGAGAGTGTAATGTGCTCATATCAAAGAAAGGGACTACTTCAAATGGAGAAAGATGTCGAATGGAGAATACTGTAGAGAATAAGATAAGAACTAAAAATAACCACAAGGTCACCTTGGCAAGAGAGCTTTACTGAAGTGATGGGAAGGGATCTAGGACTTGAATAAGTGAAGTGTAAGACGTCTCTTCACAGAAATCTTTAGATGTGTGTCTCTATTAATTGAAAAGAGATGGACGGGCATGGTGGCTTGTGCCTGTAATCCCAGCACTTTGGGAGGCCGAGGCAGGTGGATCACTTGAGGTCAGGAGTTCGAGACCAGCCTAGCCAACATGGTGAAACCCCTTCTCTACTAAAAATACAAATATTAGCTGGGCATGGTGGCACATGCCTGTAATCCCAGCTGCTCGGGAGACTGAGGCAGGAGAATTGCCTGAACCTTGGAGGCGGAGGTTGCAGTGAGCCGAGATTGTCAACAGAGTGAGACTCCGTCTCAAAAAAAAAAAAAAAAAAAAAAAAAAAAAAAAAGAGATAGTAATGATCTGGAGTAGATGAATTAATTCCTTGACTTAATGTGTTCCACTTCCTAGAAAATGTAACAGCCTAGTTAATATACATGTGTCCTTAAAAAAGCCCCTAAAGTAGTTAAGGATAAGACTGCCTGGCTCCAAAGAAGACTGGAGACAAAGACCTTCAATTTCTGGCTAAAGGAAGTTTCAAGGTCATAAAGATCACCACAGAGTCAGTGGCCTGCTTTTCCCATAGAGCAGGCTAGAACTTGCAGTGAATTGTGCTTTTCTTTTTTCTTATACCCTGAATCCGGTCAATTACCCACTGTCATTTGCTCTGCACTATTTTTAGTACCTGCTTTTTATAATTATCAGCCCTTGTTTTTTGTAATTATCAGTAATTGTCCAGATTGTTAACTATAGGAAGCCAGAATACTGAAACACAAACTACTGGGGTGCAGTCTAGAAATGGGATATAATTGCTCAGGCTCTGATATTGGATTGATTGTGCACCAAGTCTCAGTTTCCCTATCTGTAAATTATGGGGGTTCATAGTGAGCTCATCATGTTGTTGTAAGGATTAAATCAGACAAGATGTATGTAAAGCACTTAGTTGGCTGGCCTGCTGTAAACATCTAAATAAAAGTTCATCACTAGATAAATTATTGTTTCACCTTAAAAAAATGTCATTTCAAACAGACTTTGTGTGTACAGAGACGCCATTCCAAGGTCAAGATTAAAGTCAATATCAGGGTTGTAAGAATAAAGTTGACAGTGTGTTTATCTGCAATATTCATTTGCCTGCTGTATTGAAAATCCAGAGATAATCTTCTTAGTGTCAGTCAACCCTCTACTGCTTCTGCCTTGGCATTAGCAAAAACTCAGCTGTCCTTTCCTGCATTATGTTGCCAATTTATGATTGTTGGCATTCCCACTTCCTGTAGCGGAATTATCGTCTTTCTGGGTGTCACTTAAGTATTGTAAGGTTCAGCTGAATCTGCTTAAGAACTCCCAGGTCACTGAGCACAAGTGTTCTCAGTTGTCTGATGATGTTTGGAACCGCTGTCAGAGCCTGAGGGTGTATCCTATACACTTAACCATGTTGGAAGTTCAATTATTAGCACTTTGAAGACCAAAAGATACTTAGATATGTCTAAGATCATTAGCATTATGAATTTATTAGCTACCAACATCAAACGCACAAGGCTATTAGAGCAAAGAGAAAAATTAATCTTTAACTGCCAGCAAAGAGAACATTGAAAAAAAGGTAAAAATGCAAATGTGTATTCTCAGGGTACAGAAGAATTGCAAAATTCTGGAGTGGCTAAAGTGTATTCTAAACAAGGGTTATGGAAAGATTTAATAAACATGAAATATTCATGTTTTAAGTAATCACTAGCTTGTTCTAGTATCTCTCATTAATTTAACAATTAATAGAAACTTCGGAGAGAAGGAAGAACACTGGCTCAAAAAAGTTGGAAATATTGATAAAGTGTGAACAAAGTGTTGCATGATGGATAATAGAATCTAAGTAATTAGTACAGAACATGAAGGCAGGATGGGTTTCAAAAGGATCCAAGAAAATAGAGGAGATAGTAGACCTAGAAATTAAAAGATGTGGTAGAATGAGAATTTAATATGTCAAAGTCAGACCAATTCTAGATAACAGGTGACAAGACTTAAGCCTCTGGTCTTGTCCAATTGTCCTGTTCTTGCTTATCTGCAGTATTGCTACCCTGATTGTTACTTTTGGAGAGAATATGGACTAGAGATAAGTTAGCTTTATAGCATTTGAAAAATGTAGCAGGATGCAAGCTTACCCTTAGGGGAATGAGTCACTCTCTCTATTACAGTGTGGACATAACAATCTGTCTTCCTACATAAATGTTTACACTAATTTAACCGTTTTGTGATATGGTTTGGGATCGTTTGCATTCAGAGAATCCTGTACATAAGCCACTATTTTGTGATAATATTTTCTAATTTTGGTTTAAAATTTTTTTTTGCATATGGTTTCCAGAATTACTTGAAAAGAGTGGTTCAGATACCCGTTCTACAAAAAAAAAAAACCTGTGTATTAAAAAAAATTCATTGCCTACTCAATTGCATAGTAATTCTTAGAATTTTTAACGACAGGAGTTTGTGAGCTATAGACTGAAAAATGATCAAAGAGCCAGTAGCACTAACCTTACTTCTATTTATAGTTATCATAATGGCCCCCAGCCCTGACTGCGACTCTTGTTCAACTTCAGTCATCCGGAACCCATCAGCGACGTTTCAATGCATTGGCTTATTCTCTTAAAGTTTCACTGATGAATGTTTTTTCGTATTTGGTGCCTGCCTTTGGAAAGATAGCTGCAAGCAAGGAACACTCATTAACTCAGTTATACATGGGGGAAGGGTTGAAGAAAGGCAAAGTTTTCTTATCGATGTAAACTCATTTTTGGAACCATTAAACCTCTAGAGGAGAAAATGATTTTGCAGTGCATATTCCATGCCTTGTAGAGTCTGTCACAAACACAGCCACTGACGTTTAAAGGTACTATTTAAGAAAACACAGCTGGTAGGCATAATATTTAAATATTGCCCCGACGTGATGCCCGGCAGCTGCTGCTGCGTAACTTTTGAAGTGCATAATAGTCAAAGTTAGAGCCGTCTCCGGGGAAGTGTTCAGAGAGAGTGAACTGAAACTTGTTCTCTAGTCTTTTCTCCCGGATGGGAAGCAATGACGTGGGGAGAGAGCGCGGAGGAAGGGAGAGATGCAGAAAGGTAGATTCTTCTGTGTAGGTGAGTGGATGAGATAATGAAGCAAGTTAATTTGGGCTCTGCTGACTTATTTGTCTGTCCCTGGTACTTTTCTCTGTACAAGCACAGGAAGCCATCTCCTTCCTGAGGTTTTTAATGAAACAATTTACTTGAAATAATAAAAAAAAAGAAGAGCTTCACACACTGCTTGCATTTAAATTAGAGTCTTTCCTCTGCAGAGTAGGCTTTGTAATTGATTAGTAACACTGAGATGAAAATATCCCAACTATCTCTGAGAAAGGTGGATTAATTCACTTGTGGTACGCTAAATGGTTTGAATTGTTTTTCTCCATCTCTTAAAATGTGACCATGACAGACATTGAGAAAGTTAATGAGTGTATGATTTTTTTTCTTCTTAAAAAGAAGACAGCTATTTAAAAAACAAAAAATGAGAAAAAAAGAATGTTAGTTTTATGAGATAGTGACCAACGTTTCTCCCCAGAAGTTGTATAATTGTGATTTAAAACCATGGTGACCGATGTTTCTCCCCCAAAGTTGTATAATTCTGACTTTACAACTGATTTATAATTCAAGCTTTAAAATGGATTCCGACTGACTCTTTGTAATATTCAGGTTGTACCATCCTGTGCCGAATGTGAACGCAGAGAGGGCAAGCACTATATTTTGGGAATGTTTTACTTAGTGCCAGGTATTCTGTGAGTATAAAGTGTTAATTGATGTTGTTGACTCCAGAGATACTTATGTTTGGGATTACATTTTTGAATACTGAATTTATTTTAGAAACCATGTCGAATTGAAGTATACATCTTTTTGTGTTTAAACATTTAAAATGATATTCTTTACTTTTCCAATTACTTGTTCCACTCTTTGAAAATTACTAGTGTTAGCAAACTCTTCATTATATTTAAATATATTTATAGAATCACAGGTCTCCTCTTTAAGATGCTATTTCTTTGCTCCTAGTAGCCCTCAGAGGATTCACTACAACATTTAAAAATCTAAAATCATACGGAAGCAACTTGTGATTTTCTTTTATATTACATTCCAGTGTCAAATAACTGTTACAGTTGAGAACATTTTCCTTTAAAACTAAATTCCTCCCCTTAAATTTTAAGCCTATATATTGGAACCCAGAACAAGACCCCGTCTACCCACCCTGTACAAAGCTATTATTCTCTTTTTTGCCTGTAATGGTGAGATAGAAAAAAAAGCTGTTTGGTTTCACATAAGGAGCCAATTTTTCATCTTGACAAACTCATGTGATTACTGTGTTTACTGATATAGTTCCATGACCAGTCTTTGAGTAATCTCTTTGGAGATTTTACCACTTTTGACTGTAAGGGAAGAGAAAGTTATGTGGTGCTTTTTCTCCAAGAGCATCTAGGACTTGCAGAACAAATGCTGTGGGATAATAATTTCACCCAGCAGGCTCTAGGAAACTAACTGCAGCTTTCTAGGTGATTAAAATTTCAAAAGACCTAGATACCCATTTAAATGTAATAGGATTGAAGATGAAAGTGCTTAGGGTGTTTGGTTAATTCCTTAGGATCTAGCCTAGACTTGTTACAGCTAATGTCCAATTAGAGGACGATGTCCATTATTAGCCTAAAGGTTTCTCTAAATTTCCATTTTCAACGCAAATCTAATTATCACAAACATTAAATTATTGGGGATGAGTAGAGCAAAGAGGAAAGGATGATTGTTGCATATTCACCATTGCTTCCATTTGTAAAGACAATCACTGTTGGAGATCGAAAGATAGCTAAGACAGTGTTCTTGCTTTTAAAGACCGAATGTTCCCGAAAGTGTAAAAGCTAAGTACAAAAGTATGGGTTTCATAACGTGAGAAGAGAAGAAACCCAGAAATGGAAGAAAAATAGTAGTTGTTGGGGAAAGACCAGTAATCCAGTCACAAATACTGAACAAAGTGCTGAGTCACGGGGGTGAGGAAA
Organism: Pongo pygmaeus; assembly: GCF_028885625.2. NCBI lineage: Eukaryota > Metazoa > Chordata > Mammalia > Primates > Hominidae > Pongo > Pongo pygmaeus. The sequence goes on along the minus strand of NC_072380.2, from coordinate 16,790,896 downwards.
TAATGCAGAATTGAAGAAGAAAGGATATTACCTGAATTAGAGCTCTGGCTACTTTGAATAGCAGCAGGAGCTGTACAAATAACTCTTTAAGTGATATGAGTGTGAGGACAGTGTCAGATTTTTATAAAAAAATATTCCAACTCTTTCCTTGAATTTATAATGGCTATTTTTATTGCTGTAAGATTTAGAATTACTGCCATATTGAAGAAAATGAGAACAAAAACTTTTCAGTCTTTCCAGAAAATTCCCCGGAAGGAGAAAAAGAAGCAATGAGTGAACACGACAAATCAATGAGTCGAGGTGGTCATAGGGTGTTCCTATTATTTAAATGTTAAGGCTGGTTTGTGTCTTTAGCATTGCCTGGTTGTCTTAAAATCAATTTACCTTAAAAGTTTGCCTCTCAACCAAGGAATAAATAATAATCAAAATGTGTATTTTCATATAGTATTCTTCTTTAAAACATTCATTTTATTTTTCACATTCTCAGTGAGTGAAAAGTAATTGAAACAGGATGTAGGGGGAAGAGCAGTCCTGTCTCATGACTACTCTGAGGCTGTTTCCTCATCTGTAATGTCTATGCTGTTAGTTTTGATAGGTGACTGTGTAATGCAGAGATTTGAATAACTTGCCAGCTGCTTTTTGTCACCTGGGTTGCCAAAGAATAACTGTGATGGAAAGGACAATTAAGGCAAACGTGCATACTATTATTGCCTGCTGAGGATTTGACCATGTTACCCTGTGTTGGCTGGGCACGGTGGCTCACACCTGTAATCCCAGTACTTTGGGAGGCCAAGGCGGGCAGATCGCTTGAGACCAGGAGTTCAAGACCAGCCTGGCCAATATGGTGAAATCCCGTCTCTACTAAAAATACAAAAAAATCGCCGGGCATGGTGGCACGTGCCCACAATCCAGCTATATGGGAGGCTGAGGCAGGAGAATTACTTGCACCTGGGAGGTGGAGGTTGCAGTGAGCTGAGATTGTGCTACTGCACTGCAGCCTGGGCAACAGAGCAAGACTTCGACTGAAAAAAAAAAAATACCCTGTGCTGTATCTTATTGTGGTAAACAGAAGGAACAGAATGAATGTGAGCCTCCAAAGGTCATTTTCTTGCCTAGCTGAAGGCTTAGATGAGCCCGGTGGCCTCCTTATTTCCTTATTCTTTTTTTTTTTTTTTAGTATACTTTAACTTCTGAGGTACATGTTGAGAACGTGTACTTTTTTTACATAGGTATACACATGCCATGGTGGTTTGCTGGACCCATCAACCCCTCACCTACATTAGGTATTTCTCCTAGTGCTATCCCTTCCTTAGTCCCACACCCCCTTACAGGCCCCGGTGTATGATGTTCTCTTCCCTGTGTCCATGTTTTCTCATTGTTCTACTTCCACTTATGAGTGAGAACATGTGGTGTTTGGTTTTCTGTTCTTGTGTTAGTTTGCTGAGAATGATGGCTTCCAGATTCATCCATGTCCCTGCAAAGGACATGAACTCAACCTTTTTTATGGCTGTGTAGTATTCCATGGTGTATGTGGAGAAATAGGAACGCTTTTACACTGTTGATAGGAGTGTAAATTAGTTCAACCATTGCAGAAGACAGTGTGGCGATTCCTCAAGGATCTAGAACTAGAAATACCATTTGACCCAGTAATCCCATTACTGGCTATATACCCAAAGGATTATATATCATTCTATAAAGACACATGCACATATGTGTTTATTGGGGTACTATTCACAATAGCAAAGACTTGGAACCAACCCAAATATCCATCAATGATAGACTGGGTAAAGAAAATATGGCACATATTTCCGTATTTTTGACTCCTGTGGTCTTACCTCTCTGATGAGATTAGAGGAAACATGAAGATGAATACAAGGTAGAAACAACATTCCTTTTTTGAGATATTAGAGAAGAGCTAGCTTAAGCCATTCAGATCATGGTTGTTTTTTCTTAGATTCTACCATAATCCTGCTAGGTCTTCGAGGGTGCCTCACCTGTGCACCAGGGAGGAAATCTACATGACAGGGGAGGAAAGAGAGAAAAAGAAAAGCCACAAGCACACAAAAATAGACAAACAGTTGTGCCACTCAAGTAAAGTATGCAAAGAGAGAGAATAATTGAACAAAAGATAATCCAGACAAATAATTCCAAGTAGATGGCTGACCCACTGATTCGTTTATTCATAGAAATCTTGCAGAGTGTCTACTGGGTATGAGGTACTTCCTTAGGGTCTAAGACAGACGAGGACCCTTCGTTCATGGAAGTTACATTTTAGTGGGATGGGAGAAACAATAAACAAGTAAATGTGTAGCTGAAGAATATAATTTCTTCTAATTGTAAAAATTATTAAGAAAATAAAATATGAGCTGAGATTGGTGACTCACACCTGTAATCCCAACACTCTGGGAGGCCTGAGGCTTGAGCCCAGGAGTTCGAGGTGGCAGTGAGCTATGATGGTGCCACTGCACTCCAACCTAGGTGACAGAGTAAGACCCTGTCTCTAAAACAATAGAAATAAAAATTAAGAAGTAAAAATAAAATAAAATATGGTGTTGTTGTAGTGAATGGAGGGGGCTGAATTGAGTCTGACCAAATCCTTGGAGAAGGCATCACCATCCAACGAATACTGACAGATTTGGTGTCAATCAAGTAGACAGACACAGATGGGTGCTGCACTCTTTAGTCTGTGCCTACAGGATAACACATATGACTATTGTCTATACATTAAAACTGCTGGATCGGGTGAAATCATATGAGATCATATACAGGAAACTCTTTTATAAAATCTATTCAACAGCTATTTATTGTACACCTTCTATAGGCCAGACATACGTTAGTGAATAACACACACACACACACACACACCCTGCTTGTGGTGTTTACAATCTATTTAAAGATAGAATATAATTATTCTTTTTTTTTTTTTTTTTTTACAAAAAGGCAAACTTAAGGCTAGAATTTCTGTAATGAAGCCATTTTAATTTGTGTTCTATTATATTGAAATTTCAAATATTTGCGAAAGAAATGCTGCATTGTATTTATTTAGAGGCATTTTCACCTGATGTTCTTATACCTTGCATAATTGCTTTATTCTGAATCAGGTTTGGTCACTAAGCAAAGTGAGGTTTCTATTTTGACTTGATCATTCAGTGTTTTGTATTTCTAGCCTTCTGGTTTATCCTACAATTTTATTCTGCAAAGAATTTGTCTATTTTTGAAGTTACTTATTATGGTATAAGCAGACATAAAACTATAACTTCTATATGCCTTATGGTTCAATCTGCTATCTCAAAACAGCTATGTGAGTCTATTTATCTTTCCTACTTTCTAATGTATTTTAGCAGACTAAGGAATATTGGTTGAAGACGCAGAAACATACATCTTATGAGAAAGTGGGTCGGCTTAACATCTTCAACTTTGAAATGGGCATGCAGCCCAAAATATTCACAGCAATAAAATTATTCCTTAACTTACAATGATTAATGAGAAGGTGCCCCTTTACCTCAGCTAAATTCTACAGATGACAGAGCAAATAGGAGAGAAGGAATACAACTTGCTCTGAGTTTTTTCATGACCCTAGTGAAGGTTAAAATAACAGGAAACTGACGGGTCATACAATGTCTATTTTCCATTAGTCCGTTTTCACACTGCTGATAAAGACACACCCGAGACTGGGTAACTTATAAAGAAAAAGAGGTTTAATGGACTCACAGTTCCACATGGCTGCGGAGGCCTCACAATCATGGTGAAAGACAAAAGGCACGTGGCGGCAGACAAGAGGGAATGAGAGCCAAAAGAAAGGGGAAATCGCATATAAAATCATCAGATCTCGTGAGACTTATTCACTATCACAAGAACAGTATGTGGGAAACCGCCCCCATGATTCACTTATCTCCCACTGGGTCACTCCCACAACACATGGGAATCGAGGAAGCTACAGTTCAAGATGAGATTTGGGTGGGGACCTTCCCCTTAGACGTGTGAATGTGTAGAGAATGACCTACTCTTATTAGTTTGTGCAGTAATACACAGGGTTGATTTATATATGTCAAGGCAGATAATGTAAGTCTTACAAAACATGGCGCAGTAACGACTCAAAGGACAGAAGCCCGGAGTAGGTACAGACTTGGCCTTCCTCTCTGAAGGGGCCTGGATCCATCAGAGACAACTATCAACTACCAATCTGCAAACTCCCACAGGTGAGTGAACTGCATTCAGGGTACCCAGGCAAATGATATTCAGGGAGAAAATGGAATTGTTTTTAAAAATGTACCCTATAATGTGTGCTCACGATTTTTTTGCGGTGAAAATGAAGTAGTAAGTATAAAATTAACTCTGCATTCTAGGATTTCCTTAGAAAGTGCTCAGCTCCCCTAATTCTATGCGAACAAATAGTATTAAATTAGAAAAAGGAAGCAGAGGAAAATAACTAAAAAATGTCAGATACAAAAGTTAACACAGGAAAAGAAAAAAGAAAATATTGAAAGAAAGTATGACTCAAATCCCCCATGGTTCCCCCAGCAGTTCAACTAAAGTAAACAATGAACTACTGTGAAATTCTTCCTAATCTATTTTTTTAAATGGCTGACACATTCATGATAATACCTTGGATAGAACCTTTTGAACTTGGGAGAAATATTTTTTTGGAAATCACATTGTGAACCGGCATTTTCAGATTCTGGCTATGATGCTGCCTAGCCTCTAGATAAGGGCAAATGAGTGACTGTCAAAAAAAGAGAATCAGTGAAAAATGACTGGGTGGTAGTGACATAAGATAGAAAAATAGAAAAAAGATGAGCAGAAAAATAAATCTGATGAGGCTTTTTGTATCAGACAATAGTACTTTTTTGTAGTTTTGTTTTTTTTTTAAGAAATGTCATTTTCTAATCCTGTGTGTCAAGATAGACGGCTGTGTGTTGTTTTATTAGCTGGGCGTGGTGGCATGTGCTTGTAGTCCCAGCTACTCAGGAGGCTGAGGCAGGAGAATTGCTTGAACCTGGGAGGTGGAGGTTGCAGTGAGGTAGAGGCTGCAGTGAGTTGAGATCACGCCACTGCACTCCAGTCTGAGTGACAGAGTGAGACTTGGTCTCAAAAAAACAAAACAAACAAACAAAACAACAGCAACAAAAAAAGATAGACTGCTATGTGTTGTTTTCTGCTTAGCTTATCTAGAACAATCAGGCAGGTGCATGCAAGATATTTTCTGCTTTTTTTGTGTGCCATCAAATCTATTTTCTATCATCAAGAGATTGTTCAACCCAAGGCACCTCTGACAGGCAGATATATAATTACAAAACATTATGTTTTAGCCTCCATAACATTAGTTTTGCTGATACCTCTACTACTGTGATAACCACTCTATTGAAAAAGAGTGGATTATGCCTGAGGACACAGTTGTTGCTTCAGCAACTTGATTTGGAAATTAATCAATCTGAGGTTCTGTGAAATTTAATTCAGAAACTGCTGGCTTTAAATTTGAATTTTGCTTTTTTTTCAGGGGGCCACGAGTGAATTTTTTTATACTCAAGGACAATAATTAGCCCTTGCCTGTCAAAGAAGGAAAATTCTGCTTCATTAATAGACCCAATAGAGGAGGCTCTCTGAACTTGCTTTAACATCCAGCTTGTAGAGTCAGGATTCAGCAGAGAAGCATCTGGGCTGCAAAGGGATTGGGGGCTTTCCTCCCAGGGACTAAAACACTGCTTATTGTAAACATTTCTATTATATTAGCATCAAGGAGAATTGAAAAATAAGAGGACGGAATCAATTTTGGGCAGCCAGATTTTATTTCTCCTGTGGGCACATATGATGCTTGGGAATTATTATGTTAAGCATAAACTTAACAAATGCTTTTTACAGTTCTCCCCATTATAATTATATATGCAAGAGAAAGGTTGCATGTTCCCTCAAGGATATTGGGTTTCAGATTAAGGTGCCCTATCATACAACAATTCAAAAGACGCTGCCGGGCCAAACTCATTTCTATGAGAACATAGCAATGGGTTAAGGCAGATGGCAGTTTCAATCTTTTTCTCTTCACTTCATTTTCTGGTTTGCTAGTATAATGATGTCTGAGTACGTTAGTCAGTGCTGTCCAATAGAACTTTCTGTGATGATGGAAGCGTTCTATACCTGCATTTGTCCACTATGGTAGCCACTCATCACATGTGGCTACTGAGTGTTTGAAATGTGTCCAGTGAGACTAAGAAATACATTTTAAATTTTATTTAATTTTAGCTGATTTAAATTTGAATAACCAAATGTGGCTAGATACTATAGCATTGACAGAAAGATCTGAAGGATGGAATAAAACCATTAATGACACGTTGATCTACACTGATTAGGCTTCTTCAATGCTAGCATTAGAATTATTAAAATGTCACGTAGTGTTGTCACTTCACAAAAATAAATTTGCTATGCCTTTTATTTTTTAAACCAAGAGAGGAACATGCATTTTCAGGTCAGATGAGCGGTTCAGTGAATATGCTTTCATGAACAATTTTACTTCTCCTATTTGGCATAGGAAATTGATCTCTGAGTCATGTAAAGGGAACTCTTTGCTCCTGGAGAAGACACATCATGACACTCAGTGGTAATTGAACATGAATTGTCTGCAAGTTGCAATATCTCAGTGTTGTTCAGGATTAGGCTTGCTTTCTTCAACAGGAGAGGAGAACTGTCACTATTAGGTGAAGGGTATCAGGTGAAGTGTTCAGGCGCTCTGAACTTTTTGTGTTACAATTGTATTTGTATAACAAGGGATGGACTTTTTGTATTGCAGTTGTAGTTGTAAAAGAAGTTAATAGTAGATATTTAATACTTTTTCCACTAATTATTCTTACAGTGAATTCTGTTATGTGATCTGTTTCATTCATGTGTTAACTATGTTATGAGAGACAGAACATCAGCTCACATCAAGAACCAGAAATTTCTCTCTTTTAGGATGATAGATAGAACATACTCTATCTTGATCTCATATAGATGTCAACACTTTTTCATAATAGATTATTTATAGCATGCCAACAAAAGATGCAAATATAAATGTGAGCTACTGAAATGAATTTCTATTCCCATGAACTTTCATTATGCACTATGTAGGCGTTATCTAGGTGTTAAAGGTTTCATTCCATAATACATGAAAGTTGCATTTATATAACAATGGTGGCAAAATGATAACAGCAAGCATTGTGGTGGCTAACAATTTGGCCTTCTTATCTTCATATTCACTGTCATCCTCATTCTCTCTGTTTCCAAAGAAGACACTGTCACTGGTGTGCTGGAGTGTTCGTGATGGTTGACCAGAGCTGAATGCATATGTTTTATCAACTCCATGTTCAGTGATACCATGTTGGGAGCTTGAAATTGGCCACGTTGGGAATATGTAGACCAAGAAATTGTCAAATGCTACAGATCAAGGCTGTTTTATTTTAGGAGAGATGGTTGTTAAACACTTACCAGCATACTACTAGATACAGAGGTGACCAGCTCTGTACTAATTATAATGGTGGGGACAGAAGCACCAGGGACAGGAGATCAGGGAGCTATTTCTTTTCTAATCCTGTCCCCTCATTTCCACTGAAAAATGTTCTATTTGCCAATCAGGTAGAAATAAAGTCTGAGTCAAAATATTCCACAATTGTCTGTACAGGCTTGATGGTAAGCTTTATATAATTATTTAGGCCAGGTGTGGTGGCTCAGGCCTGTAATCCCAGCATTTTGGAGGCCGAGGCAGGAAGACAGCTTGAGCCCAGGAGTTCAAGAACAGCATGGGTAGCATAGCAAGACCTTGTCTCTACAAAAATACAAAAAGTTAGCTCAGCACGGTGGTGTGTGCCTGTAGTTCAAGCTACTTGGGAGGCTAGGGCAGGAGGATCACTTGAGCCCAGGAGTTTGAGTCTGTAATGAGCCATGATCCTGCCACTGCACTCCAGCCTGGGCAGCAGAGTGAGACCCGGTCTCAAAAAAAATTAATAAAAAACAATTATTTGTAAGCCTCTTATATAAATAGAACCCCCATTGTGAAGAGTTTAAAGGAATTTGTAATGAAAGTTGGAGCATCCCAAAGTTGCAGCCAAGACCTGTCAGTGACCCATCTTATTTGGGGCACTCTAGTAATTACAACCATTGCCAAATCCTTTCATGTTAATGGAGAACGTTGAGATGAAGAGCTTAAACATGACTTTGCACTATAGCCATGCAAAGTAAACCCTGTGTGAGTTTATGGTGGGGTTTGACAACACATAGAAAAAATATGCACCCTTTTCAATCCTAAAAGTGAGCTCAAGTTCATTATACTGTTTGTGGGGCTAAGGGCTCCTTTCTATTAGGTATAGTTCACTACTGTCTCTAATTTTAGTCTTAATTCTGGGTCCATGTCTTTCTATCATTATACTTTCCCTCATTTCCAAGACTTCAATCTTTTCTTGACTCAGGAAACGAAAAGCGGATGAAGCTGGGAAAATTGAGGGACTCTAGGAAATTTAACGGATAGATTGTGAATATTTATGAATTATTTCACATCCTCTCCTCTGTTTCTTCCTTGTCAACTTTCTTCTACAAATGTTTTGCTAAGGTGGAAAGACTAATCAATTTCAATATGAAATATGTAAAATGCTGTCAGCCTAAAGAATTGCCCTCTGATAACGTTACTTTTACAGATGTTTCTAGACAAGAGGAGTAAAATTGCACTCAAGATGTCTATGAGGAATGAGTTGTTATAGTAATACTTTTTACTAAAGGAACTTACTCATTTTTTTCTCCTCTTTCCTCATTTTGAACTTTGTCCCACTTACTAAACTCTCTTGTGTTGTATTAGCGTTCTTCTCCTAATTAAATTAAAAAAAACCCCTCAAAACTCATGTTCTTCAGAATATTTGGAGATAAGTTATCAGGAAAACTCACTTACCTTACCTAAATATATTCCAGAAAGATCTCATTTCCAGTGCTGTCCATTGAGAACCTTCCTAACATACTTTAGTACTTCCCATTCTGAGCTCTACAACTGTGGACAGTCATTTAGTTTAAGAGAATTTGGGGGTGACAATGTGTTCAGGGAGATGCAGTGCCAAATTCTGAAAGCTGATTGCTTCGTTAGGGAGACTGGGAATGTTGGCAGCACTGAAATAACTTTTTCTTTTGGAAGGTTTGCTCCTTGCAATGATAATCTCACGTCAGGTGCAAATCAGCACATGGCAAAATAATAATCCTGGAATTCTGATTCTTTTGACGTGCTGGAGATAAGTAAGAGTTCAACTCCTCTTTCTCAAGCAGAAGTTCACATATTTGAGGAAGCAATCCACCTTTTGGAGAATATAGCAATAAAAACAAACAACCGTTTTTCAAGTAAAAATCGAAACAGTAGCAAGTTTTCCTGCAGTGTTTCCTTTCAGAGCGTGTCTTTTAAGAGACTAAGAGAAAGGCAGAAAGGAAAAGAATGAAAACAAAAATCTTTGACAACTTACAAGACTTAAGTAAAAGAAACCTGAAGATGCTCCGTATAGCAAATACTCAACAGATGCATGCTTACAAAACATTTCATGGTGTTCAGTTTGACTCTAGACATGCTGACTTAGGAAGCATTAAAGTGAATGCTAATTTTTCTCACAACCACACTTCTTATCCTAACATCTAAATGGCAGTCAGAAATTCCTGGTGCTTGAACTCCAGTTGCTTTTTGGCTGAGTTTTTAAATTCCATAAGCCTTCTTCCTTCATACATATATATATATATGTATGTATTATATATATGTATACATGTATTTTATATGTTTACATTACGTATATACAATAAATTTATAAATAAATTACATATATACAATAAAATTACATATATATAATAATGACATTTGTCATTATTATTTGTTTTTGTTTTTACTTCCAAGTCATACTATGATTCTATTTACTTGTTTTCATATCTGTTGCCATTATCCTAGCCCAGTTGTCAATCATCTCTTACCTGGAACACTGCGATAATTTCCTACTAGTCTTTCTCTTTCTCTCTTGATTTTCTCCATTTCTTACTCTATTGCACAGAAATTTATTTCTGGAAAAGAGAAGTAAAATTGCACTCAAGATGTCTACTAAGAATGAGTTGTTATAGTAATACTTTTTACTAAGGGAGCTTACTCATTTTTTTCTCCTCTTTCCTCATTTTGAACTTTGTTCCACTTACTAAACTCTCTTGTGTTGTATCAGAATTTTCTTTCTCCTAATTAAATTTAAAAAATCTCAAAACTGATATTCTTCAGAATATTTGGGGAAAAGGTATCAGGAAAACTCACCTTACTTAGATATATTCCAGAAATATCTCACTCCCAGTGCCGTCTGTTGAGAACTTCCTAATATACTTCAGTACTTCCCATTCTAAGCTCTACATCTGTGCAAGTAAGTTTCTGTGCTAGTGAGTAAGAAATGGAGAAAATCAAGATTTTCTTTCTCAATTTACTTTCTCAATTAAAATAATTCAGCATTTTCCTTTTGTGGTTAGAATAAAATCTGAACTCTTTTTCTTGGCCTGAAAGGATTTAAGAGATCCTGGCTCTTTTATTTAATTTTCTCTAGGCTTTTGTAGTTGCCCCTTCTACAGTAGTTGCCTGGAATTTTTTTTTTTAATCTATCTCCAGTTCTTATTATGTGTGGCTCTTTGTCCTCTGCTGGGCCCATCTCAAATGATGGTCTTCCTTACTCCTTCATCTCACTTGTACACACCTAGCTATTGCCAATCTAACCACCATGCTTATTTTCTTTAGTGCCATATAAACTTACCTTTAAACATCGATTGGTTTCTTGTTTGTGTTTTATTTCCCCATAGGAATATAGGCTTTACTGAGGTAAGGAAACATGGATATCTTGATCACCATCATATTTCCAGGGCCCAGTAACCACGTGGAATGTAGCTGTCATGCGCAGTAAGAACTAGGACATATTGAGAACTCACTCTGTGATAGGCCCTCTTCTAAGGGATTTAGGTGCACAAACTCATTTGCCTCTCATAACTTGTGGGATAGGTATCATTTTTACCCTGTTTTACAGATAGGAATTTGAATATTATGACCAAGGTCATTTAGTTAAAAATGGTAGCCTAAAGGAGAGTAGCTGCAAAGTTCAACTCTATACTCGTTTTTCGAATCCTAATTAATATTTGTTGAATAAGTCACTGTTTAGTGAACTGTAGATGCCTAGCATTCTAACAAGTGTTAAAAATTAAAGCTATTATTCATATTATTTTATTAATATTGGAACCTTTTATTCTTATTGGCACACTGTCTCAAAGCTGTAGTGATCAGGGTATGAGTTAAAGCTGTTAGAAAGTTGCACGAGTTGCTGACCAGACCGTGAAAATTCTCCCAAGTTAGCTGTCTATTTATAATAATTCTGTGGCAGACCTACCTGGAGTCAGATCAGCTGATTTGATAAGGCTATCTCAAACAGCCTTGTGGAATGTGAATCTTCATTTTAAATTTGAGAATCTAATGCTACTTGATGTTTCACAAATCTTACTTATAATCAATGTTACACTTCTATGGAAGCTATAAAACATATTTCAGTGACTGGAAGCCATTCAAAAGATTATCTAGAGATTTAATGCTTTTAAATTGGAAATGGAATAAGTTCAGGGGTTGAGCAACAGAGGGGAAACTCAGGGCCGAGTCTTCATCTGATCCCCACCACACTATCTTTTGTTGGTCTTTGCTCATGTAGATCAAATTTGACATTTAATAAGAGACTTAAAACAACAAAAGGAGGTGAATACTCATTTAAAGTTTAAGTTGTTATACCAATTTGGACTAACAACACATCCAAAAAAGACTAGTTAATATGCTGGAGATATGAAGCACGTTTTGACAGAATTCTGTTCACAGAGTAGTGGGGTTTCTTACCTTCACTCTAAGGGTTAGGTAGGAAGTCCTGATCATCTTGTCTCATGGAACTATTATGAAGATTTGAAAATAATAATACATGTAAGAAATTTGTGCAGTGCCAGATATATAGTAAATGATATAATTTTTCCAAATCGCCACCCCCAACCACTTTTTTTTTGAGACAAGTGCTCACTCTCTTGCCCAGCCTGGAGTACAGTGGCACAATCACAGCTCACTGCAGCCTCAACTTCCCAGACTCAAGTGATCCTCTCACCTCATCCTCCTAAGTAGCTGGACTACAGATGCCTGTCACCATGCCCAGCTAATTTTTGTATTTTTTTTTTTTTTTTTTTTTGTAGAGACAGGGTTTTTCCTTGTTGCCTAGGTTGGTCTTGAACTCCCATGCTCAAACAATCCACTTGCCTCAGCCTCCCAAAGTGCTGGGATTACAGGCATGAGCCACCCCACCTGACCAAAAATATCACGAGGCCAGTTTTTCTTCTGGAAAACTAAACAAATGTGTGAATGTGTAGAGAATGACTCACTCTTATTAGTTTGTGCAGTAATACACAGGGTTGATTTATATATGTCAAGGCAGATAATGTAAGTCTTACAAAACATGGCGCAGTAACGACTCAAAGGACAGAAGCCCACAGTAGGTACAGACTTGGCCTTCCTCTCTGAAGGGGCCTGGATCCATCAGAGACAAATTCCTACCTATTCCTTTTCCCATTGGGATGAATTGTGGTTTCTGAGAAGCATTAACAATGTGTGCAAAACATGAGAGCTCAGAGGCAGCTGTTTAGGACTTGTTAGTTATCACTAGCTGCCATAACAAATGGCCATAAATTTAGTGGCCTAAAACAACAACATTTATGATCTCACAGTTCTTTAGGCTGGACATTTGGTAGGCTCAGCTGGTTTATCTGCTGTGGATGCCACAAAGCTGCAAGCTGAAAGCTATGGTGGAGAATCTGCTTTTAGGCTTATTCAGGTTTTAGCAGAATTCAGTCCTAGGTGGTTGTAGGACTGAAGTTTCTGTTTTCTTGCTTGCTTTCAGCCAGGAGTCATTCTCAGCTTTCATAGCTGCCCAAGTTTCTTGACTTATGGACCTCCGTGTCTTCAAAGCCATTTACAGTCGGTTGATCTCTTGCCTCCTCTCTCCTGTCTGCTCTTCTGCTACATCTCTCTATCTTCCTGCAGCCGACAGAAGTTATCCATTTTTAAGATTTCATGTGACTAGATTGGTCCCCTAGGATAATTCAGGATTATCTCCCTCTAATTGCATTGGCAAAGTCCTTTCTGCCTAATTGCATTGGCAAAGTCCTTTCTGCCAGGTGTATTAGTCTGTTTTCACACTGCTATAAAGATACTACCGGAGACTAGGTAATTTAAAAATAAAGAGGTTTAATTGCCTCACAGTTCCACATGGCTTGGGAGGCCTCAAGAAACTTACAATCATGGCGGAAAGTGAAGGTAAGCAAGGTACGTCTTACATGGGCAGGAGAGAGAAAAAGCACAGGGGAAATTGCCAGTTTTAAAACCATCAGATCTCAGCCTAGTGTGTTGGCTCACACCTGTAATCCCAGAACTTTGGGAGGCCAAGGCAGGTTGATCGCTTGAACCAGGAGCTCGAGACCAGCCTAGCCAACATGGTGAAACCCTGTCTCTACTAAAAATACAAAAATTAGCCAGGCATGGTGACCTGTGCCTGTGATCCCAACTAATGGGAAGGCTGAGACAGGAGAATTTCTTGAACCCAGGAGGTAGAGGTTTCAGTGAGCTGAGACTGTGCCACTGCACTCCAGCCTGGGTGCCAGAGTGAGACTCTGTTTCAAAACAAACAAACAAGCAAACAAACAAGCAAGCAAACAAATCAACCCATCAGATCTCCTGAGAACTCCCTCACTATCATGAGATACATGGGAACAGCATGGGAGAAACCACCTTCATCATCCAATCGCCTCCCACCAAGTCCCTCCCCACATGTGAGGATTACAATTCAAGATGAGATTTTGGTAGGGACATAGAGCCAAACCATAACACCAGCTGAGGTAACATATTTACAGGTTCAGATGATTCTTGCTGTGTTCTTACACAGCCTTTCATCGGGACTACACAGAGAGCAAGCAAGCTTTCTGATGTCTCTTCTTCTTCTTTATTTTTTAAAATGTTTTTGATATGGTATCTTGTTCTGTCACCCAGGCTGGAGTGCAGCAGCGCGATCTCGGCTCATTGCAACCTACGCCTCCCTGGTTCAAGTGATTCTCCTGCCTCAGCCTCCCAAGTAGCTGGGACTACAGGCATGTGCCACCACACCCAGCTAATTTTTGGATTTTTAGTAGAGATGGGATTTCACCGTGTTGGCCAGGATGGTCTCGATCTCTTGACTTTGTGATCTGCTCGCCTTGGCTTCCCAAAGTGCTGGGATTATGATGTCTCTTCTTATAAGGACTCTATTCCTATGTATCAGGGTATCACTTGTATGACCTTATTAACCTTAATTACTTCCTTAGAGACCCCATCTCCAAACACAGACTCACTGGGGGTTAGGGCTTCACCATATGAATTTTGGGAGGGATGCGAATATTCAGGTCATAACATGGATGTTGAGTGGGCAATGGAAAAATAAGCCTGGAATTTGGGAGAGATGTCCAGACTGGAGATATAAATCATACATTTGGGAGTTATCTGCAGGTACCTGAGAATGATAAACATGAGACAGATGAGATTGTCAAGGAAAGAAATGCAGATAGAGATGGGACTAAAGACTGAGGCCTGAGGTTTTACAGTAGGTTTAAGAGAGAAATTAGAGACCAGGGATAAAGATGTCTCTTGAGGAGCTTTGGTGCAAAGGAAAGCAAAGAAATGTGGTGCTATCTAGTGAAAGAAATGACATCAAGATTTATTTTTAAAGACTGAGCGTTAATAGAATATAAACTAATAGAAATAATCCAGTAGTGAGGACAAATTGATGGTATAGCAAAGAGAGGAAAGAATCATCTAAGTGCTATCCTCATATAAGTTAAAGGGGATGGGTTATAATGTACAAGTCCAATAAGTCTCTTTGGAAAGGAAAGGGAATCTTTAATCTCAGGGAAAAGCTGGGAAGGCAGAATGGGTGAAGATGCTGGTTGGAGGGTCCATAGATTGTGGGAGTTCTTTTCCAATTGAATAAAGTAGGAAGCCAGATTGTCTGCTGAGAATGAAATGAGGAGAAAGTGTTGAAGGTTTAATGATGGAGAGAAGATGGGAGATAGTCATCTTGAGAGAGTGGAGTATGAATGGGCAAGAGAAAGTATAATGTGGTTTCCAGAAAGCATTAAAGGCTTGGTTCATGGTCATGAACATAAAGCAACCTAAATGGGGGTTTTTCTTTATCTAGATTCATCCACCCATGTGCAGGTGAGAGAGTAAGCACAAAGTTGGATTTAACTGGTATGTGATTTTGCCAGAGAAAGACAAGGAAAAAGAGGAGTAAAGTCATCAAAGGTGTATGCAACAATTTGATGGTAATAATTGCTGGTGGAATTTTGCCTGAGTAAAGAGGGCATAGTGGCTCATGCCTGTAATTCCAGCAATTTGGGAGGCTAAGGCAGGAGGATTGCTTGTGCCCAGGAGTTCGAGACCAGCCTGGGCAACATCACCAGACCTTGTCTCAATAAATAATAATAATAATAATAAAACAGGGATGTAGAATGTAGGGGGTGTTCAAAATATCATGGTGGTGAGGATAATGGATTGGAAGTGCTGGTGAATTCTGAGGATTGTGTGAATTGGGGTGCTAGAGGAAGTGAGCTAGAAAGACCCAAGCTGGTTATAAAGCAGTAGGAATCTTGACATTGAGATTATAAAGAAAATGCTGTTATTGCTAGTGACAAAGTCTGAAATGGCCATGGGAATGACTGTAAACTCATAGGTTGTATGTGTTTGCATATGTGTGTGTATGTGTGTGTGTGTATGCGTGTTTTAATATGCTTTGTGGAAAAAAGAGTAGTACTGTATCACCATACCAGGGGGTATTGTACCTATGTAGAATTTCTAGAAGGTAGGTAATAAGAAATAGTACATGATCCCACCTCATCTCTATTAAAATATGGCTTTGATGACTGGTAATGATTTTTTAAGAGTTTAATATGAGAAAGTGATTCATGGTTGATGACAGCAGTTCCGAATCTGTAAAAATGCAGGACTTTGAAAAGTGTCTTCATCTCAACTAACTTTGAAATATATATATATATGTGTATTTTTTCTTTTTTTCAAAGTTTTGAAATGTGTGGTCACTGTGCAGCTCACTGCCCATCTGGAACCTACTCAATTCATAGACGTTTTCAATCTGGTTTCTAGGCAGTTCTCTTTGCAATGAAGCAGTACCTCCATGAATACAAAATGATTTATGGATAAACTAGAACCATAGCTTTTCTGCTCTTCTTCTGACCTTTTGGAGTCAAAAGCAAAATCCAATATCACAGACGACAAATTTTTATAGGATGACGGCATGACTTGGAATTACTTTCATTGCACGTAAGTAGTTGCACTCTGATCTAGAAAATCATAGCTTATTCAGATCAATGGCTTTTCATTATTTCTTGCTTGATATTATAGGTTCAAGTTCAACTTTAAATACATCTCATCTGTTAGAAAGGTGTGGGTTTCTAATGTGTGCTGATGACTTTTAATATTACTTCAATAATCTTTTCATTTCACTGAAATATGTTTGTAGTAATCATATTGTTCAGACAAGAGAACAATCTCTGAGGTACAATTTGATTCAATTATCTGCAACCTCTTGCTGATGGCATTTCATTTAAAAATGTATTTAGTTGTTTATTTGCATTTTTGTATATTTATATTCCTTCCAGATTACATAAAAGAAGTAAGGCAGCTTATGACAGTCTGTATTTGTTATGGAAACTTTTTTGCCTTCTTTTTCCATTAAATCCCCATCAGTGCTTATTTGCCAGCTAGGTTTAGACAGACTTCTCCACTCCTTAATTATACTTGCAAATAGAATTTCTTGCTTCTTGAGGCTTCTAAGACAAGTTCTGGACTCATGATTTTAACTTTCTTTGTGGTCCTTAGCATTTAGTGCCAGCCAGGCTAAACTTGGTAACAATACCCCACAGGTAAAAGTGGTACCACATTTATGTTTATTTATGCCATCATGTAATATGTGAGACTGAATATGAATAAGTACTGGAATAAGCAAATCAGGTAAGCCAAGTGATACAGAAATTTAATAGAGAATTAGGATCTGGCAGGGCTGTTTCTTTGTTTTTATTTGTTTTGAGAGGATATTTAATTTTCAAGGTCTTCTCAAATCCTAAATATCAGAAGCTAGAAAGTCTTTCTTTGGACTTGGAAACTTTGTATACTCTTCCTGATGACGGTTGCAAGTGCTTTTGCAACTTTTTGACCAGATTTCTGGTTTTGGTCTCAACTTTTTGACCAGATTTCTGGTTTTGGTCTCAAAAAGCAGAAGGGTGGGAAAGAAAAGAATACAGTATATGAAAGAAAAATTTTAACTTTTTTTTCTTTTGAGAAGGTTAATACTAGCTTCTATATGAAGGTTTCGGACTGCTTAAACTTCTCAAATACTTTCTCCACTAACCCCTCATTGTCTGATATTTTCCCCATTAACTTTCTCTTCAATGATTTAAAGCTTTATTCACAGTTAAAATACAAATGCCTGTAATTCACCTACCCAATTATTTCAGGCAAGCGTTACATGCTTTGCAACTGCCAGTCCTCAGGGCAGGTTTTATAAGAGATCTGGTAGGAAGGGTGATGATGGAAACTACTCACTCTCACTTTCTTACCATCGAACTTTCTCCTCAGTTGTACTCACCATATTCATGCCTGATTCTTTCTCTTACTCTCTCCCTCTTTTCTTTCTTCCCTTTTTCCCTCACTTTTTCCTTCTCCTTTCTTTCTCCTTTCTGCTTTTCCTGACTAAAAATTCCTGTTGAACTAATTCAGTTGTGAATTTCAGAAAAATTTCCAGGATGTGTCTCAGTTTTTTTTTTTTTTTGAGATGGAGTCTTGCTTTTTATAAGTAGAAAACTAATGATATAATATTTCTAAGATTCTTGATTTAATTTGAAAACAAATTTTTAAAAGAAAGTTATCTACAATATCAAGCAGTAATTTGATTATTATTATTATTATCGAGACAGAGTCTGTCTCTGTTGCCCAGGCTGGAGTGCAGTGGCGCGATCTCGGCTCACTGCAACCTCTGCCTCCTGGATTCAAGCAATTCTCCTGCCTCAGCCTCCTGAGTAGCTGGGACTACAGGCGTGCACCACCATGCCTGGCTAATTTTTGTATTTTTAGTAGAGACGGGATTTCACCGTGTTGGCCAGCATGGTCTTAAACTCCTGGCCTCCTACAGTGCTGGGATTACAGGCATGAGCCATGGTGCCCCGCCCATGTCTCAGTTTTGATAATTCTTTCTCATAATCATGTTCATTTTCTCAAACATCGTAGGCTCATTTAATTGGTGGACCCATTTTTTCCCTTGCTTCTCATGGAAATTTTCTTGTGATACATAAAAATGAACTGTTTTCCCTATTCCATTTATAGAATAGAACACAAGAATTCCCCAGAAGGAAGAACAATTGATTTTCTTTTGCTGGATCATTATTATTTGTCTGATCTATCTACTAACTCTCTTCTAAGCAGTTAGTAGTCTCAGCCTTTACTCTCTGCATTCATTTGTCCTCTAATTCAATATTTGGCCCCATATGTTGTTTTCTGTTATTTTTATTTATTTATTATTTTTGTTAGAGTGTTTTTATCCCCAGTTTCTCTTTTTTTTTTAAAAAAAAAACAACTTTGCAATCTTGTTTTTCCCCTTCATTCTGTTGTCTTATCCTTTTAGTGAGTGTCTTATTTTATTGATTTCACGTTGCCCATGAGTTCTTCTAAAATACAAATGACTCATTGTGGAGACTTTTTCCCACTGTTCTTTAAGTAGTATTTTATTCCATAATTGATTCTTCCTTTTTGTTCCTTGTCTTTAAAAAACATTTTGCTTATCTTTTTCTTTTCATTTAATTGGATTAAAATTGAAAAATAAATTAATTATACTTTTCTTGTAATTAGAAAAAACTACAGAGGTGTATAAATAATTTTTTTGTCCCCACAACCTCAAGGTTACTATTGCTGATAGTTTCATGTACATATTTCCACATTTTTCTATGTGCTATTAAATATGCTTACTAATACATATTAATATATATATGCACACATAAACACACACATAGCATAGAGAAGTATGTAAACATACACATATGCTTTTCTATTTCTGTCAAAATTGGGATCCTATTCCACATGCTTCCTTGAATTTCAAAAAATTATTTTTAAGTTTTACAAATTAAATTCTGTCATTTGCTTGTTTGAAATTTGCTTCTTTGAATTACCTTTTAAATATTTGCTTTCTTCAATTTAATAATCTATAATAAATACCTTTCCAAACCACTCATCTAACTTATTTTTTAAAAACAGCTGCTTAATAGTCTATTTTATAGATAGATATGCTATATTCAATTATACTTTTTTTGAGACAGAGTATGGATTTTTGGGTAATGGTCTTGTTTCTGTTACTGTATGCTATATACCTTTTTGCTTTAGTAGATAGTAATGTATGGATATTCTTATATACTAATGCTTTTATATCTGTTGAATGAACTCTAAAAGGGGAATTACTGGGGCAGAGGGTATGTGCATTTACTCATTGGCAGATACTATTGGATTGAAAGCTCATAATCCTTCATTCTTGCATCAACATTGCATGTGAGCGCCCATTTCCATGTCTACTGGCCAGTTCTAGATGTTATAAAATTTTATTTTTGCTAATATTATGGATTAAAAAAAGATCTCTCCTAGCTAGTTTGATTTGCATTTCTTGGGCTGGAAGTGAGAATGAGCAACTTTTCAAATGTTTACTGGCATTTCCTCTTCATAAATTACCTCATTATGCCCTTCCTATTTTTCTATTGAGTTGTTTGTCATTTACATCTAGATCTATATTTGTTCCTTGGGCATAAATTCTTTTTTCTGCGTGTTGCATGTATTATTCTCCTAGTCTCTGCATACCTTTGAACTTTATTTATAAAATATTTTACCTTAATTTTATTTTTATTTGTAATACTATGAACTCAAGCAAATTGTTCTCTGTGGAATTAAATATTATGCCTTAATCACATGTTCTCTCAGACAGTTTGTATTTATTTTTATTTTTTAATTTTTGAGACAGAGTTTTGCTCTTGTTGCCCAGGCTGGAGTACAATGGCGTGGTCTCAGCTCACTGCATCGTTCACCTCCCAGGTTCAAGTGATTCTCCTGCGTCAGCCTACCAAGTAGCTGGGATTACAGGTGCCCGCCACCACGCCCTGCTAATTTTTGTATTTTTTAGTAGAGACAGGGTTTCACCATGTTGGCCAGGCTGGTCTTGAACTCCTGACCTCAAGTGATTCACCCACCTTAGCCTCCCAAAGTGCTGGGATTACAGGCGTGGGCCACCACTCCCAGCCCAGTTTTAAACTTTGTTAATTTTTCCCTGAAATTTCTAATTCTTGTGCCTTTAAAAGTTCATTCTATCTCTTTTCTAATTTTTAATCTCTTCTAACCTGTCTCATCTATGGCACTCCCCTTTAACCCTAGGACCTCTCTACTGAAGTCTTCTTTTCTTCTATTCTTCCTGTATGGATTGATTTCTATCCACCTGCGGCACCACTGTTGATGTTCTCCCCTTTATTGTCTTTTGCTTTGATTTCACTACTGATCTTTCTGTTCCTGATACTGTTTGGTTTGCTCCTCACTTGGCTGGATGGTATCCTCAACCAACTTCCTAAGTAAAGTATAAAATGTAAAATTTAGGTGCCCTTGTTATACCTGAAAATGAAATATTACTTTACCTATGTAATTTATAATTTTAGCTGGGTAGACAATTTTAGGTTGAAAATGAATTTTTTCTTCATTGTCTTATGATACCCAGTGATGTTCATTAAGTGTTAAATTTAAGCATAATTCTTGTTCCTTTGTTTGTGACTTGTTTTAACTTCCTGCTCAATGTCTTATGGAGGATGAGAACATATTCTCCTTATCCTGTTCTTAAATTTTACTCCGAGATGTAGAACTTAAAAAAAACCT
This sequence comes from Pongo pygmaeus, assembly GCF_028885625.2. NCBI lineage: Eukaryota > Metazoa > Chordata > Mammalia > Primates > Hominidae > Pongo > Pongo pygmaeus. The sequence continues at coordinate 16,769,883 of NC_072380.2, read as the reverse complement.
ACCTGGCATTCACTAAGTTGTTTTAATTTTAAAACTTATGTCTCTTTTTAACTTTTGCTAAATTTCTTGCATGCATTAAAAAATGATTCACTTCCTGTTATGGACTGAAGTGTTGTCTCCTTCAAAGTCGTATGGTGAAGCCATAACCCCTTGTCTGACTATATTTAGAGATAAGGCCTTTATTGAGATAAATAAGATTAAATGAGGTCACAAGGGTGGGGCCCTAATCTAATAGGATTGGTGCCCTGATATAAGGAGAGACATCATAGCTTGTTCTTCCTCTCTGTGGACATGTAGAGAAAGGCCACGTGAAGACAGAGTGTGAAGGCAGCCGTCTGCAAGTCAGGATAAGAGGCCTCACCAGAAACCAAACTTACTGGCATCTAGATCTTGGGTTTCAAGCCTCCAGAGCTTTGAAAAAATAAATTTCTGTTGTTTAAATAAATCCCATAACTGTGGGATTCTGTTATGGCAGGCTGAACTCACTAATATGCTTCCTTTCTCTCCATTTTCTCTGTTTCTCTCTTGGGAATTTCCATTCATTGAATCTCGTACCTCCTGGAGAAATTGTCTGTGTCCTTTATCTTTTCTTTCTTATTTTCTATCTTTTATTTTTTGATAGCACATTTACATGGTGCCTTGATTTTACCTTCTAATGCTATTAAATTAATAGTTTTGAAATTATCTTTCTCATTTCTGTGAGCTTTGCTTTCTGATGGTTCCATTTTATTCTCAAAATCCCCTGAGTAAATAATGACAATGCTCCAAAAGTTATGGTTTTCTAGGCAATTAGTTTGGTAGTTCTTTTTTTTTTTCTAGGATTGTTTTTACTTTTGTTTATATTGGACTTTTTTTTCTCGCTGTATGACATATTCAAACAGTTATTCAGCAAAGACTTTTTAGTTCTCATTGTGTATCACTACTGCAGACAGTGTGGTAAACAAAAGAGACAACCGTGCTCCTGGAACTTGTATCCTTGAGCAAGAGAATGATAATATATGAGTATTAGTATGCAAATAAAAATAAGCATACTAAGTATATACAGCTGTAACATAAAGGCATTTGCAACTGTGGGAGCTTTTCCATGGGATGGAGAGAGTCTGGGCAGTCAGGAAAGACTTCTCTAAGGAAACTGAGACCCAAACAAAAAAATACCGGGAAGAAAGAAGAACAGTTCCAAATGTCCTGAGGTTGAAGTAGTCTTCAGAAATCTCGAATGAATCCAAGACTAACGTGTTTATAGTAGTGTGAGAAAGAGGACAATGACCTGAGGTGAAGTAAGGGAAGGTGGCAGGGACAGTAACACCTATGGCTTTGGGAAAGGATTTGGGCTTCATTTCGAATGACAAAGAAAAAAGTCTGTTTGGTGGACTCCAGGGGCATAAAAATTTTTGTTTTTTTAGTTTTAGAGATGAGGTCTCACTCTATCACCCAGGCTGGAGTAAAGTGGTGCTAACATGGCTCACTGCAGCCTTGAACTCCTGGGCTCAAATGATCCCGCATCTCAGCCTCCTGAGTTGCTGGGACTGCAGGCATGGCTATCACACCTTGCTACTTCATTTTCGTTTTTATGTTTTGTACAGACTGGATCTTACTCTGTTGCCCAGGCTGGTCTCAAATTCCTGGCCTCAAATGATCCTCCTGCCTCAGCCTCCTAAAGTTCTGGGATTACAGACTTGAACTACTGCGCCTGGCCTAACAAGTTTTGATTTACATTTTAAAAAGAAAACTCTGGCTTCTGAACAGACACTCCATTGTAACAAATCAGAATGAAAGCCAAGGATAGTGGTAGGGAAGTTAGTTGTGGGTATCTAGGTTAAAAATTATGTTGGTTTGAATTTCAGTGGTTTCAGTGGAGCAAGGAAAGTTGGCTTGGTGTGGGATAGATTTTGGAGTCAAAGTTGACAGAACTTGCTTTTGGAATGAGGAAAAACTCATTTGGCTTGAGCAATTGAGTGGCTGGTTTTGCCATTTTATTTACTAGAATACAATAGAGTGAGGAAGAGATTTGGTGGGTGGTACAAGTTCTTTGCTTTTTGACATTTGAGAAGCATATAAAACAGGCAATGTGACATAGATTTTGGTAATACCAGCATAACTGTGGTACTTGCAACAATGGGATTTATTTTGTCCATAGAAAGGGAGACTCAGTAGAGAGCCTGATGGAGATTTCTGGGTATGTGGTTTGGGCTAGTCGTCGGCCAGGCTTTGTTCTAGTGAGAGCAGACTGGGAGCTGGTCTGAATTCCAGAGCACTAATGCCAAAATTCGGAGGACCTCAATGAGTGTCAACACTAGTTTTAGCTGTCCTAGTTGTCTGGAGATAATTCATTCTACTATTATATAATTATTAGCAAAGGCTGTTTATTTCTCCCTGGAGTATAAATGTTTGGCTCCTGGCACTCTGCATGCAATAAATTTAAGTCAGTATAGATTAAAATCTTTTATAGGGACCTTTAACCCAGGCTCTCATGCTCAGTTTCTTACTGTCATGCTCTGTTAGGTCATGTAGCTGATGCCCAGATCTTTCTGAGGTTTCCAATGAGCAGGCTGGTGCTCCCCATTGCTATAGGATACTGCTTTTTTCTGACTCCTACTTGGAATGCTTTCACTCTTCTGGAACTTGGTTGGATCATGCCGTTCCTTCCTCTTTGTTGTTCTTGAATTATAGCTTTGTTATGCTCTTATCGTGATTTTGTCAAGATTGCAGAAGGAACAGAGAGAAACACAGGTATAAAGTCTGCCATCTTGAAATGGAATATTTTTATTTTTGGGTAGAGGAAAATGTTTGCCCTATACAGAGTTGGTTCTTCAGGTTTTTAAAAACACTTATTTCTCTCTATTATTTTATGAAAAATTTTCATAGTTTACATGCCATTTCATTCAATTGCATCAACATTAATGTGAGCAGCTCTTCATAGAATTTCTGTGTAATGATTCTCTTCTGTTAGACTCTTTCTTCATCTTATTGGAGACATGATAGTCTTACTCTTGGAGCTCCAGAGTGGTTTCTGAAGAGCTGATGCAGAGGCTCACCTAGAGCTGTGGGCAGTCTTCAATGGTGTACTTGCCTTTTCTTCCTTTTTTCCTTGTAAACTAAATATTGTTTGGTCCTGCAAATTTTCACTTTGTTTAGTGACTATGACCACTAAATTTGACATTGTAAAGTTAGGATTCTTTTTTGATTAATCTGTGTATCCCCAAAGAGTCTGACCCTGAACTGTAAACACAGGAATTCAAGAAAGACTTGATGAAATGAATAGCTGAAGGGAACATTTTTCTTTCCTCCTTCTACTAGCTATACTTTTTACTTATTCATTCAAAAAATACGCACTGAATAACTAATGCATTCCAAGCTCTGAACACTGTTATATGCTTGGGATGCAGAGCCAAACAAGGCCTCCATGCTTTCTAGAAATTAAGGGATGTTGCACACATCATCTTTTGTTTTGCACTCTGTTAAATATTTGAAAGTATCTTCTCCCCAGTAGAAAGGTGGTTCAGGGTGAAAGTTATTTCCTGTATTTCTTTGGCACCCATTCCCTTTACAGGTCAAAAAATACATGGGCATTACTTATAGATACATGGTCCTTCCTGGTCTGTGTTCTCCTCCCATCACAGATTTTAAGATGCTTACTCGTATTAGGCTCCATCTCCAACATTGGGGATCAAATATCAACGTGAGGTTTACAGGGACAAACATCCAAACTATAGCAGTGAGTAACAGATGGTATGCAGGTCCTATTGCCAGTTTAGTTGTCCTCTTCTTGATAATTTGCTCTGCCCTAGATTTTTATCTTTCTTTTCTTGTGAAACGTACAGAAGACCTACTTATACTTCTTTCCATAGCTCTTTCTTAAAGTCATGGTCATGGGTCTCTTATGTATGTTTCTTCAACACTTTTTAAATATTAAGTGTTCAAAAATGTTGTTGAATTAAATATCATGGTAGAGATGGTATATGAGGTGGTGCCCGGAACAAGGTTGTAATTTGTTTTCACTTGAACAGTGTTTGGGTGGGATAAGGCAGGTTCAGGGTTTAAGGAAATAATATTCAGGTATGGAAGAAATGAAGGCTGGGTTTGGGAGTGATCTCTCAGCATGTTTGAGTCGCTCTTTCCATTTTCTTGAGTCAAACACAGAAGACCAAGACAAGAAAACACAGTGTGAGTGTCTTAGTCTGCTTAGTGGTGCTATAAAGGAATACCAGAGGCTGGGGAATTTATAAAGAAAAGAGATTTATTTGGCTCACAATTCTGCCGGCTGGACTGTTGGGCATCTGGTGAAAGCTTCAAGGTAGGCTGCTTTCACTCAAGGCAGAGTGCGAAAGGAAGCAGGCTGTGCAGGGATTACATGGCAAGAGAGGAAGCCAGAGAGGGGTAGGGGAGGTGCCAGGCTATTTTTAACAACCAGCTCTGGAGGGAACTAATAGAGCAAGAAATTACTCATCCCTGCCTAATATAGGGGGGGAGATCAATCTATTCAGGAGGGATCCTCCCCCATCACTCAAGCACCTCCCATTAGGCTCCGTCTCCAACACTGGGGATCAAATATCAACTTGAGGTTTACAGGGACAAACATCCAAACTATAGCAGTGAGTAGCAGATGGTATCCAAGTTCTATTGCCAGTTTGGTTGTCCTCTCCTTCTTGACAATTTGCTCTGCCCTAGATTTTTATCTTTCTTTTCTTATGAAAGGTACAGAAGACCTACTTATTATCTAATTGCTTTTGTTTTTGCACTGCTGAGAAATTGGGTGTGTCATTATGTCCTAAATTTTTATATTTTTATGTTTTTTCTGAATTTAAAAAATAGTGGTAAATGTGGGGACAGGTCTTGAGATAATTATTGTATAGATTATGTCACTATGGCATGTATGTTTATATATAATGCAATATATACATAATACAATATGATGTAAAATAGTGTAATATAGCACAAAAGAATGCACAGAATCCTTCCTGCCTATTAAATGAGGAAGTGCTCAAATTTAATTCTGCCCAAAGTCTTCCTTGAACGAATATCTGGAGGTCATCTCTCTCACCATCTGTAATATGTATTTGGCACTTAGATAATTACACTAGGCAGTTTATGATATCTGTTTAAATATTAAAGTAATAATAATAGTAGATATTATGTATTAAGTGTTCATTATATGCTAGGCACAGTAACAGACAAACCCAGATGTATATTTCCTGTAGGGAAGAACAATGTATTTGAGGTCATTGCATCCCCATATCATAGAATCTGTATACAAAAATGAACTTTGAACAAGATGGCTCATGTCCGTAATCCCAGCACTTTGGGAGGCCGAGGTGGGTGGATTGCGAGGTCAGGAGTTTGAGACCAGCCTGGCCAACATGGCGAAACCCCATCTCCACTAAAAATATGAACATTAGCCGGGCATGGTTGTGGGCACCTGTAGTCTCAGCTACTTGGGAGGCTGAGGCAGGAGAATCACGGAGGTTGCAGTGAGCCAAGATCATGCCACTGCACTCCAGCCTGGGTGACAGAAGGAGACTCCTTCTTAAAAAAAGAAAATAATATTAATAATAATCAAAATATTGTAGATAATTTTCTTTTAAAAATTTGTTTTCAAATTAAATCAAGAATTTTAGAAATATTATATCAGTAGTTTTCTAAAATAGTTGAAAATACAAATAACATTGAATTTTACTTATTAGAGAGTCAGAACTTAAGCATGACTAGTCTGCTGTGTATTCTTGAAATAGAATAATAGTAATTGATATAACATTTATTGATTACTTATCTGGTACACACTGTGGTAATAAATAACTTTGAAAGATTAGCTCTTTTAATATTTGTTACTATTCTATGTGATAACTATTCTTATTATCCTCAATTTCAAATAAAGACATTAAACCTCTCTATGCTAAGTTGTCAATGAAAATATAGTATTCTGATTTTGTGTTTGTGTATTTTTTTGTCAGCTATGGTATTTACTGTAATGTAATGTATAGCTGACTATGTTTCTACGAGAAACTAAAGAAAAAATACATAGGGGAATATATATTCTTAATAGTATATGACTTCTTTAGAAGGATAATTTTGTTTTGTTTTTGTTTTTAATTTTCTTTATTTTGAGACAGAGTCTCACTCTGTTGCCCAGGCTGGAATGCAGTGGCACAATCACTGCTTACTGCAGCCTCAATCTCCTGGGCTCAAGGGATCCTCCCATCTCAGCCTCCTGAGTAGCTGGGATTGCAGGCACACACCAGCATACTGGCTAATTTCTGTATGCTTAGTAGAGAACATGAAATTTTGCTACATTGTCCAGGCTGGTCTTGAACTCCTGGACTCAAGTGATGTGCCTGCCTCAGCCTCCCAAAGTGCTGGGATTACAGGTATGAGCCACTGTGCCCAGCCAAGAACAATTGTTGACTGAAGGGCTACATCAATATAACCACTGATAAGCGGGCTACTTTAGAATAAAAGGATACTGTGGTAAGGTTATAGAATTATATTAATTAATTCATTGTCCCATTCAAGATTAAGCTACTGCAACAACAAAGTTGATAACAAAAATATCACAAACTAATGCAAATATTAGTGTGTTAAATTTGTATAAAATTAAAATAAATTTTACATCTGATCAAATGAAAGCAAGCTTACCCATGGATGAAGTGAAATAAGTTTTTTACAATAAGGTTTAGTAGGAATTTGTTGATCTAGAATATTAACATGTGGTTCTGCTTATTAAGGACTCTCTTCCTCTTTGATTTATTTCCTCCTCATTTTTACTGTGGGTAACTGAGTATGAGAAAGTCATGATACCTAGGATTTTAAAAAGTTTATTTGAATATACTGAGAACAACAAGCATAGCTACGCTTCTTCTTGACTTCACAGTGAAGTATTAGTTAAAAATCATAGCATCCTAGAGATTTGGGATCAAATATTATTCTCACTTTGCAGGCTGCTTTAGGCACTGACCAGATAACTGTCTTATCAGAGATCATTGGCAAGCCAGGGGCAGAGCAGGAATTAGAATGTCAAACTCTGGATTCTTCATCTTGTCTTTAGTCAAAAGATTCTCACCAACTCCTGGGCAAACCCCATGGCAAATGGGGAAGCAAAGGTGGAACCAACTATCAGTGATACCTGAGTCTGCTTGAGGCTCTCACTGTGAATTTCTGCGTGTCTTGGGGTTGTTAAGGACTCAGGAGCCCATAAACTAACCTCCAGATAATAACATAAACAATCTATTTTTTCAAGTTCCTACAATTTTTTGATCTGACAGCCTCATCTCCCTGGTTAACTTCCAAAGGCTAGTACTGTGCTGAGCTTCATCACGAAAATTTTTATCACTGTAGAAAACATCTGAACAAAAATAAAATGATATTTTTCTCTTCAGTTAAACCTATAGCTCTGTGTATTCTAGGAAAGTGCGTTGCTTACTGAAAAACATAAATCATTTCTACTATATATTTGTTAAAAATGAATCTATATTAGGTATAAAAAAGATGTAAATCAGTTAAGTAAAATTTAGCAAAACTGGAAAGCTAAAGTGAGATGATAAAAGACTGGAGGCAAATTTACAGTTCCAAAATATTTATGGCTTTACATTAAAAGCTAAAAGCACTACTGAATAGTCTGCATATTGAAAACAGATGCTCACCTTCTGAAGTTTTGGTTTTTAAGGAACATTATGAAAACGTATATTGCCCAATATTTTCTTCTTATAGGCAAAATGGCAAATTTGATTTATGAATTTAATTGTCAGTTGTAATAAAACAGATTATAACATAATCATTTTACCTAATAAGTAATATGATATTCTAAATTCTTTCTAAACTCCAAACATTACTAAAATCATGTGGAGAGAAGCTTTCAGAGCCACAAGGAAGGCACTAGGGCTGATATACTACAAATCCATCCAAAAGGGAGAGAGGAGATTAAAAGTATCATTTTTATTTAGGTAGAGAAAAGACAGAAAATTTGGAAGAAAATACATCAGCATATCTTAAGCCAGAGTAAGCGTTTTGTTGTATTTTATTTAATATTTTTCTACCCAAATACATGTGTTATTGTAACAAAATCTCTCTGCATATATTGCTATTGTTATTTCATTTATTAACATATTGTGATGATTCTCTATATTTTTCACTGTTTAGTGAATGTGGTTTAAACAGCTATATCTTAGTCCATCATTTACAATGCTATAATCCATTTAGTTAATTTTGTGTATCTGATCATTTGGATGTTTCCAACTTTTACTTGTTATAAATAACATAATGATGAGTAAGTATGTGTTGAAATTTCTGTGCATATGTTTGATAATTAGGAAGTTTTGTTGGGTCTGCCTTTATTATTTAATTCTTTTGATTTATCCTTTAAGTGGTTAAAATTTGATGTTTAAATTTTTCATATTCAAAAATAGAATTAATATATATTTGAGTTATTGCGTATTGGATGTTTTCCTTTAACCTTTATGTATAAGAAACATGTTATATATGGATTTCTTGGTTTATAATTTTTGCCACCTCAAACTCTGTGGATGTTGCCAATTGCTTCTTGGTATTTCTTGCTATGGAGGAGTCTGACATCAGTCAGATTTTTTTCTTTATCAGCAAGCTTTTCTGCCTAGTTGAAAACAAATCATTGGCTTTTTTCTTTACCCTTGAATTTATGAATTTCAACAGGATCATTTCAGGCTACTGTTGTCATTAATGTTTCCTGTTAATCACATCTGTAGACTCAAGCCTTTCTTTCACGTAGGAGTATATGCTCCTGTTATAATTCAGATTTATTAAATTTCTGTTAAAACTGTTTCTTTTCATGAATACTTATTATGTTACATACCATTTCTCTGTCAACCATGTCTGCTTTTTCTTCTGTCATTTTAATCTCTGCACATTTCTTATATACGAGAGGCAGCTGCTGAAATGTACACATTACTATTCAATTTTCAGCAGTGTTGCCTTTGTTCTTCAGTGAACCTAATTTTGAGTAATTCTAATTTCGTGAAGATACTAATTTTACCATTTTACTTTTAATTTATTTCCTTTTTATTTCAACTCACCTCCTGTATTAGTCCATTCTCACACTGCTAAAAAGACATACCTGAGACTGGGTAATTTTTGAAGGAAAGAGGTTTGTTTAATTAACTCACACAGTTCAGCATGTCTGGGGAGGCCTCAGAAACTTACAGTCATGGCAGAAAAAGAAGCAAACATGTCCTTCTTCACATAGTGGCAGCAAGGAGGAGTGCAGAGCGGAAAAGGGGTAATGCCCCTCATAAAACCATCAGATCTCATGAGAACTCACTCACTATCACAACAACAACATGGAAGTAACTGCTCCATGATTCAATTACCTCCCACCAGCTCCCTCCCATGACACATGGGGATTATGGGAACTACAATTCAAGATGAGATTTGGGAGGGGACACAGCCAAACCATATCACCTCCTAACCACATTTCTCTTCATGTCAGTATGTTATCTCATTCCTTAGCTCTTATTTCACAGGTCTACACTATGAATTTTATTGTGAACAGAAGACTATTTCTAAAATTTCATTTTCTGTAGTGTTCTGTAAGAAGTCCATTCTTGAAGCCAGGTTCTTTAATGTTAAAGAAAAAATTTCCAATCTCCAACCCTTGTTTGCATTTTTTATTCATTTTCTGAACAGGAACTAAATCCAGCCTGGTTGTGACTAATGAGCAGAGATGTTGTGTCAGTTGGAATTGTTTTGGCTGAGGAAAGAAAAAGTACCACAGCGGCTTAACCATACAAAGCCCTTCATTCTTACATGACCAAAGTCAAGTGCTAGGCAGTCCAAAGCGAAGCGAATACGACTCATCAAGAAAGTGGCTGAAGTCCAGGGCTTCTTCTAGTTTCCTAACCTCCAGCCCGAGTGTGACTTT